>NW_027362765.1:452522500-453722500 GCF_046119375.1 Phyllobates terribilis | reverse complement strand
ATATGGTGGTGGAGGATGAGGAGAAGGAGGAGGACAAGAGCAAATAGCCAAAATCAGGAAGCGTATACCCATGTGTGGGTGTGAAAAGGTGCATTGGAATACACCTCTCAAGAAAAGACACTGGATTGGAGTTTACGTTACGCTGCTATTGTAGCACCCCGAGGGCTCGGTTGCTACAGAGGTATCGCATCTCAGTTAGAGGTGTGGTATCTCACTTCCAGGTAAGGATGGAGTGTGGATCAGGACCCTGACAGCTGCATGCATTACACCACATTTCTGGGGGACAGCTCGACGGTGCTCCCAGCAGCGAGCACGAAAGACCATGTCCCTGGCTGGAGTGGGAGGGAGGGAACACTCAGAACAGGGGGAACCTAGTAGTGCAGGAGCAGAGAGGAAGCAGTTCCTGGATGCACAGAGAGAGGAGTATAAAAAGGTGGGGGCCATCTTAGGAGGGAGTTCTGTGAGAGGAGAAGGCAGGGAGCAGAGCTGCTGCATGGGCTCTGCTCCCTGGGCAGGCCTAGCACAGAGGCCGGAGCCTGAGGGAAGAAAGAAGGGGAGCAGGGAGGCTCCAGGAACACGGAGGAAGGAGGGACCCCAGGGGTGCAGAACGGTTGGTAGCCACTGCACGCCCGAATTCACCTGAGTGGAGGGGTCAGGCTGCAGAAGGGGAACCGGATCCCTAAATTGGTGGAGGAGAAACTACACTCAGCCAAGAACCGGAGGTTGTGACCATTCATTGGTGCAGCCCCCTGCTAAACCTGCTAGGAAGGCACCACATAGGGCCCAGGGAAAACAGCTGGCACGTTAACCCGACAAGGTCCGAGGCAGCCGGACAGAAGTGAGGTCACTGGTGGGGTATGAGAGGCCAGAGAAAGGACACATAAAGGGGGTCCTGTGAAGTGCTTCTAAATTACCTGGAGGTTGATCGAGCCCCTCACCTGGCGAGCGCAGCACGGCTCAGGCAGTCCTTGCTGACAGAAGTGACCTGGATAACAACTGTGAGTAAAAGACCCTGGACTGCATCATTGGACTCTGTGTGATTACTGCTGCGCCTGTACCATCACTCCCATCATCCCTACACACTGCCCTTAGGCTACGCTCCTCCCGTGGGGAGTTATCCTACCCCTGTGCTGCACACCAACACCAGCCTCAGCGGTCTGCCTTGCAGCGGCGGTTATCCCTGACCGCAATCCATGGGTGGCGTAGTCGGACATTCAAAACACTGATAAATAGACCGCCACAATTTGGTCTGACCGCCTTGAGCCACGGGATCGGGTTGCCACTACTACCCCCCGCAGAAGCCCGGTTCCGGGTACCCCACGGCCCAGGAGGCGAGTCACTATCATTCGGTGGTGTTGAGAAGTCTGGCCCAATCCAGCCCTTGCTCATTTTTATAAGAGTCAGCCTGTCAGCATTTTCAGTTGACAGGCGGATGCGCTTATCGGTTATAATTCCACCAGCGGCACTAAAAACCCGCTCTGATAAAACACTGGCGGCAGGCCAGGACCTCCAAGGCATAGAGAGACAGTTCATTCCACGTATCCAGCTTGGATACCCAATAATTATAAGGCATAGCGGAATCACGGAGGACGTTGGTACGGTCGGCAAGGTACTCCCTCAGCATCTTCCCAAACTTTGCACTCCTTGTGAGAGTACCCCGCGCCTCAGGGCCTGTCCGATGGGAGGGTCTGAGAAAACTCTCCCAGAACTTTGACAGTGTTCCCCTGCCTCTGCTGGATTGAAGTTGTGTCTCTCTCTCCTGTACTCCTTAGTTGTCCAACGAAGTGTGCCCTCTGCCGCCAGCGTTTTCAGATGGGAATTTTTTTAATAGTTCCGCAACAAGGGCCTTCTGGTACAGCCCCATTTTTGTAGACCTGTCCGCCTCAGGAATAAGAGATATAAAGTTCTCCTTGTAGCATGGGTCTAGGAGTGTCACCAACCAGTAATGGCTGTCACCCAAATTTTTGAGAACGCGAGGGTCATGGGAAAGGTAGCGTAACATAAACTCAGCCATGCGTGTCAGACTACTAACAGGCAAGACTTCTGTGTCCTCACCAAGAGGATGACTGACCATGCTCTCCTCCTCCTCCTTTCTGTCCTCTGGCCATCCACGCTGAACAGACGGTATGACAGCTGTGCAGGTAGTACCGTCTATAGTGCATGAAACTAGCTCCTGTCCTTTCTCCTCCTCCTCCTCCTCTTTCTCATTGTCACCCAATCCACGTTGGGATGAGATGAGGCTTGGCTGTGTGTAATCACCCTGTATAGTTCCTTGCTCCATGTCATTGTGCTCCGCCTGCAATGCATCCTCTTTGATTGTGAGCAGAGAGCGTTTCAGAAGACAGAGAAGCGGGATGGTGACGCTAATTATGGCGTCATCGCCGCTCACCATCTTGGTGGAGTCCTCAAAGTTTTGGAGGATGGTACATATGTCTGACATCCATGTCCACTCCTGAGGTCTTATGTGTGGAGTCTGAACTGAATACCGATGGCCTTGTTGATGCTGGTACTCAACAACTGACCTCTTCTGCTCACAAATCCTTCCCAACATCTGCAGTGTAGAGTTCCAACGCGTGGGGACATCACACACCAGTCTGTGAGCCGGAAACTGCAAACGCTGCTGAAACACTGCAAGGGCGGCGGAAGCTGTAGCTGACTTTCTATAATGGGCACACAGGTGGCGTACTTTAACAAGCAGATCCCGCAGCTCCGGGTAGGATTTGAGATACCACTGAACCACGAAGTTAAGCACATGGGCCAGGCATGGTACGTGTGTGAGCTCGCCTCGCCTCAGAGCCGCCACCTGGTTCCGGCCATTGTCACACACGACGATGCCTGGCTGTAGGTTCAGCGGTGTGAGCCACAGATCTGCCTGCTCTTTCAGAGCTGTCCACAATTCTTCAGCATTGTGCGGTTTTTCACCTAAGCATATTAGCTTCAGCACAGCCTGTTGCCGCTTGGCCGAGGCAGTGCTGCAGTGCTTCCAGCTTGTGACTGATGTGGTCATTTCGGAGATGGAGGCTGAAGAGGAGGAGGAGGCTGAGGAGGATGAGGTGCAGGAGCTGTAGACCATGGGGGCAACCCTGATTGACCTAGGGCCCGCAATCCTTGGCATCGGGAGGACTAGTTCCATCCCAAGGTCCGACTGGGTCCCGGCTTCCACTATGTTAACCCAGTGTGGCGTCAGCAAGATGTACCTTCCCTGCCCACAAGCACTTGTCCACGTGTCCATGGTTAGGTGGACTTTACCGGTAACTGCGTTGTTGAGAGCACGGCTAATGTTTTGGGACACGTGCTTGTGTAATGCGGAGATGGTACACCGGGAGAAATAGTGGCGCCTGGGGACCGAGTACCGAGGAATGGCCGCCGCCATCAGGTTGCGGAATGCTTCTGTGTCACCCTGGCCTGGATGCCACAAGTGTAATTAAAGCTGTGTCTGAGAGCAAGGGGGAGGTTCTCTAGTCAGGGGAACATTAGCATGCAGTACCTCCTGTCTCAGGCCAGTAGGGGGAGCAGGCTGCCCCTATAAAAGCTGGTGCTGGGGGCAGGGGCAGGGAGAACTTGATGGCCTGTCTCAGCACTGAGACGTGTCCCAGAGCAGAGCAGGGACAGACAGTTGCACTGCACCTAAGAGGAAGTGTGGCAGGAGGAGAGCCACAAGCCAGAGACAAGAGGCGAAGCAAGCCTGTCTTGGCAGATAAGAGACTGACTTTACCAGACTTTGGTGTCTGAGGCTGGGAGGATTCTACATCCTCCAGCAGAGAACCAGTCCGCAAGGGACTGTATATTCCTTGGCCTAAGAAGCCTGGAGGCCCTGCCACAACCGAAGGGACCAGTAAAGCCGTACAAGGCTGGGAGCAGAAAGGAACCCACGTCGCAGGCCATACAGGCGAGAATACATGGAAAGCTCGGAAACGTGGGCTGTTACCCTATAACGAGGAGATAGCCAGAAGGAGCGCAGAAAGCACGGTAGGCCTACACCCTCACCCTGACCAGGGCCAATTTCCCCGTTGCTCTCAGACATCCAGGTCCCCTCCTAGCTGGGACTGTTTGTGGGTCAATTTACCTGTTCTAGTAAAGACCCTGGACTGCAACCTGTTGTCTGCGTGCTCCTTGCTCCTCCAGCACTATCAGCACTGGGACTCTCACTACCATTACTCCCACCATCCATTATACTGCCCTGAGGCCGCACTCTTCCCGTGGGGAATCACACCATCCCAGCTGCATACATCATCAGCCCCAGCAGTCTGCATGCAGCGGCGGTTCCTAATAACCGCAATCCACGGGTGGCGTAGTCGGACATTATCAGCAGAACGTAGCAGACTACCATTGGCCTGACCACCCTGAGCCCCGGAACTGGGTTGCCACTACTACTCCCATCGTTCCCCCTATTGCCCGGATCCGAGTGCCCCACGGCCCAGGGGGCGAGTCACTTCCGTCTCCACGAGCCTAATAGGCAACATTTCGAGCGCAAGCAGTTGTGAAATGTGAGAATTTAGTAGTGTGGCCTGTGGGACGTTGGCTGTGTGGCACCCTGCTACCCACAGGTACCACAGGACCCAAAAGGGTGCATGGATGGACTTCCCCACAAGAGGCCCTCAGTACACACAGACACCTCCACCCTTCCACCTCATACCACCAGAGGGTGCCCTGTTAGGGATGTATATATACTGGAGGGTGGAGTTAGGTAGGCAGAGTGTGCTGACACTTTAGAGCAGCGAAGAAGCAGCACATGTTAGCTGCTGTGCTGAGGGCAAGTTAAGGCCTAAAGCACGTGCTGAAGCCTGAGGGCCTAGAGCGGGGCCGGAGGCAAGGAGAGGAGAGAGAAGTGTTGGGGGGCAGAGGAGCATCTTAGGCTCACCCCAGAACACAAGCCGGACACCGGGTACAGAAGCTAGGCCTAGTTCCAAGCAGGTCAGGAGCTTTAGAGAGAGAGAGGAAGAAACAGACAAGGAGGTCTTATTGCCGCTCACTGGGGAGAGTCCAGAAGTGCACCCTTCCTACCAAGTACTCTGGACAGTACCTGCTGTCTACACCAGAAAAGGTACTGAAGCGAATCCCCTGTGCGTGTGCGTGTCTGTTATTCTCCCCTGACCCGGCTGGACCAACTCTCACCTGCATCCCTTCCATCAACCCTGCCCCGGGGGCCCGCTCCGCCTGTGGGGAGCAGAAACGTCTCAGCTGCCATCCCATCACCCCCAGAGGTCTGCAGCAGCGCTGGTACCCATTACCAGGAACCACAGGTGGCGTCACGAGACAAAAACGTTTATCATCCCTTCAAGCAACAACCCCTTTTAAGAGTGACCCCAGGGTACGGGCCCGGGAGCCGACTGCCGTGACATCCCAAGAAAGTAAAGGCCCGGGTACCGAGTTCCCCATATCCCCCTGGGCGAGTCAGCTGCATATTTGCGCTTGCGTTCCAAGGACTGGGGTATGGACAACTGAACGCTGCACTGGGACAAGGACATGGACGTGCTTCCTGATGCTGCTACTTGAGAGTGTGCAACAACAGGTGCAGGGCAGGAGACATCTTCGCATGCACCATGGACAGGGGATTGGCTTGCATCCACAACAGCGGAAGAAGCAATGGTGCCACCCGCAGACACTGTTCCTGGACCCTTGGATTCGGCCCACAAAGTCAGGTGCTTTGCTGCCATGTGCCTGATCATACTGGTGGTGGTCAGGCTGGTCGTTTTGCCACCCCTGCTGATGATGGCCTGGCAGGTGGTGCAAATGGCCTTTTTGGGGTTATCGGCAGAGTCTTTAAAAAACAACTCGGGAAGACCTAACTGTTGTACTGGCAACTTCCTTTGTGTTGGTGTTACAGGGAACGGTTGCCTGCCTTCTGTCAGCGGCCACCACACTGCTTCTTCCTGCCTGTTGGGGTGCTCTCCCTCCCCCTGTGTGCTGCTGTCCTCGCTCTGCATGTCCTCCTGCCAGGTTGGGTCAGTTACTATATTGTCCACCACCTCGTCTTCCACTTCCGCACCCTGGTCCTCCTCCTGACTTTCTGGCAATTGTGTCTCATCATCGTCCACCTCTTGTGACACTTTCCTACCGTCGCCTTCGTGTGACCGTGGCTGCTCAAATATTTGGGCATCGCTACACGCGATCTCCTCTTGCCCCGCTTCAAGTGGACCGGGCGAGAGGCCTGAATCTATAAATGGAAAAGTGAACAGCTCTTCAGAGTGTCCAAGTGTGGGATCAGTTTTCTCTGGGTACTTGGCATGGTGGGAGGAAGGAGGATCAGGGTGACGAATATGGGGTCCAGACTCACGGCTACTGAGAATTGACCGTGTGGAAGACAGGGTGGTGGTGGTGGTGGCTAAGTGACTGGAAGCATTATCCACTATCCAACCAACAACCTTTTGACACTGCTCTGGGTTCAATAGTGGTGTGCTGCGGTCCCCTAGAAATTGGGACAGGAAGGTCAGGCGAGAAGATGTGGGTGTTTGTTGTGGCACAATTTCGGCTTGCCTACGGCCTTGTCCTCGGCCTCTGCATACACCATTACCATCACGTCCAGTTCCCCGTCCCTTGCCACGTGCCTTGTCCATTTTAAATGGAGGACAGTATCTTCCACGCTCACTACAAATGACTGAGTTTGGAGCGAACTTATATGTGAGCCGTTTGAAGGAGAAAACACAGTTTTAAATACCTGGCGTGTAGGTAAGTATTTTGAACAGCAAACTGCTGTGAATTGCTTCACTGACACACTGAAATTTTTTTTTAATAGAGGCCAGAAATGGCAGTATTTTCTGAAAACGTATATGTGATCCGTGTGATGCAGAAAACACAGTTTTAAATACCTGGCCTATAGGTAACTGTTTTGAACAGCAATCTGGTGTCAATTGCTTCACTGACACACTGAAATTTTTTTTTAATGGAGGACAGAAATAGCAGTATTTTCTGACAACGTATATGTGAGCCGTGTGACGCAGAAAACACAGTTTTAAATACCTGGCCTGTAGGTAACTGTTTTGAACCGCAAACCAGTGTCAAAAACTTTGCTGACACACTGAAAGAAATTTTTAATGGAGGCCAGAAATGGCAGTATTTTCTGACAACGTATATGTGAGCCGTGTGACGGAGAAAACACAGTTTTAAATACCTGGCCTGTAGGTAACTATTTTGAACAGCAAACCAGTGTCAAAAACTTTGCTGACACACTGAAAAAAAATGTAATGCAGGCCAGAAATGGCAGTATTTTCTGAAAACGTATATGTGATCCGTGTGACGGAGAAAACACAGTTTTAAATAGCTGGATTTTTAGTGCTGTAATATGTAAAGGACCCGGCTGTATTCTGCAGTGCCAACAAGCAAATGGCGCAGAAAAAACGTGTTCTCTGCATTGCTTTTTAAGCAAATTATGAGGATTAAGATGCAAATAAAATTATTCCTGGCCCCTGAGACCTGGGCCTATTTCTAGAATTATAACAGCAGCAGAAGGCAGAACTGGAATGGAGCCTCTTGTCCTATGTGCACTGCAGTCTGTTAAATACCCTGCCTGCCTATATACACTGCCTGCCTATATACTCTGCCTGCCTGATATCTCTGCAGATGGATTAGTCCTCAAAAGGACTGTTTGTTAAGATGGATATGTGTAATGTACGGTTTTTCTCCTTACACTACCTAATACACGATTAAATCTCTCCCTGACACAGCAGCAGCTCTCCCTACACTGTCTGATCCGGAGTGACTGTGACGAGCATGCCGGCGCCAGGTCTTATATAGCACTGTAATGCCCACAACCAACATGGCTACGGCATTACAGTGCATGGCAGGCAATCCCTGCATGTTCATTGGCTCTCTAAAGAGCGCCAAACATGCCGGGAGGGGACCCGAGTTCCCGCCCGAACAACCCGGAAATACTCGCCGAGCATCTCGAGCACCATGATGCTCGGGCGAGTACCGAGTAGTGGCGAGCGCGTTCGCTCATCACTAGTTTTGAACCCTAAAAGGATTCCTAATAATAGAACTAGACGAGGCTTTTTATCACAGTCATGGATCATGTTCAGTGGATATTTGACAAAAGAACAGCAGGGGGCGCCACCTCATCTATGTAACAGTATTATATAGACACAAGCATTTTTTTTATTATTCCAATAGAACATTTGCTTTAACCATCATTTGAAATGTAATATTTAATAGTGGCACAACCTCTTCAACAGCAAGAAGCAGTGACTTGGCAATGCAATAATGAGAGCTTTACTTTTAGGCCAGTAATCAAGGACTTATAGGCGCCAATTCATCATTTTCATTTTTTTTTATCACTTTTCTTTTTTGCTTTATGGAGTTAGTTGCTGTTTTTGGTGCCATATTCTTCAATATGGCACACGCAATTCATGAATTTGGCACAAAGTTAAAAATTGTCTTTTGTCTCTCAAAATGCTTTTGCAACCGTTTGGTAGCAAAAATTGTACGCTTTGCAAAATGGCGCAATTTTTTTTTAAAATACTGGCGTACTCAAAAATACACCACGGTGGGGGGTTGAGATGACTAGAGTGAAATTGCTCCAAATTTTGTGTCTCTTTAAAAAGTAGTAATTAAAAAGGCAAAAACATTTGGAATTGCAAAACTCCGCCCACAAAGCAGAAAAAAATAAACAAAAAGAGATGAGCGGGCTTAAAAAAAAATACAAACAAAAAAAATGGCGCAAAACACATAAAACAAAAAACTGGTGCAAAGGCAGTGATGAATCGGGGCCATAAGACCACTAATATACTTAAAGGGGTTGTCCAGGATTGGGGCACAAGTTTGCAGTCACTGTGAGCGCAGTGAGCGCACTGTCAGGATTTACCGGTGTCAGCGCCTGGAGCTTATATAATCGAAACCGATTTCCAGGGATCTAAGATGAAATTTTGTAGAATAGAGATATGTTGGATGTACAAATTTCATATTATATTTATACGCTTTTGTATCTTATTCTAGACGCAGAATTGATTATTTCATCTGAAGGGATATGAAAATGAGAAAACCATACAGATGCCAACAGTTGTCGGTAGTGAAATCCTGCAATCGTATTCTGAATTATTCTATAAACCGATGCTTTCCTTTCTTTTGTATCAATTTGCATTTCCGTTTATATGTTTCCATGGTAACGATGTGGAGTGTCATCAGAGTCGAACTCTGAGCGTTCTACGATATTGATTACTGTTTTTGGTTTTTCTAACTAGGTAGCATGATATATGTCATTTAGCGGTAGCAAAAGGCTTAGAACAGACCGAAACGCGTTTCCGCTCTTCTGAACTCTCTGTTGCTGTATGAGATCATGTACTGCAAAGTAATGGAATAAATTGCAATTCTAATTGAATCTGAATAACATGATTGCCAGGAGTTTACTTCTATTGATCCTACAGAAGAGCTACTGTAGCACAAATCACTGATAAAGTTAATAGTGACTGAAAGGTGTTCTTACACAGTGGATTGCAGCTTGAAATGTGTCTTGGGCTGCATAGCCCACACGGCCTACTGTCCACCTAAAGTGTGTACAAAACCCATAAAACAATGGTAGAAAGGAGCAGTGTGGTGCTCTGGGCAATGTGTTTTATTTTGGTAAAGCTTGGGTTTTACCTTTCATAGAAGTTAATGCATAAAGTGTTGATTTGGCCTCCAAACTATCCAGATCGCAATCCAATGTGGAATGTGATATAACCCAAATCCATAGCTCTTACTTTGCCACTTGGAGAACTTAAAAGGCTTATGAGGCGCCGTTCTCTTGCTCATCGGAGGTGGACGGTGCTGATGATCTTACTGTGATCCTTTAGTGTGCTTCTCGTACTTCTCCAGGCTCCTGGCCTAATCTGCTTCTCCTGAGATCTTTACTCTCCAGAACTCTCTTAAACGTTGCAACTATCTCTACTTAACACTAACTGACTTACACCAGGAAGTACTCCTTCTATTTATCACTTCACTCCCCCTCCCATCTGGAAAATTCCCTAAACATCATGATTGTAAATTGCAGTTACCTATTTCTTCTACTGCAGTGCCCCCTACTGCACTTCCTATTTCCTAACTATCCTTATCTTATTCCAACACTTATATCCTATACTTTCCCTATATTATTACATCACAAAACACATTTTTATTATTCAACATTACTATGCATAAAACCATTATTAAAGTCCGGTCATTACTCACATAACATACTTAATGTTTTACCAGGAAGGGATGAAGAGCATGCGTAGGCACCAACACATCCTTACATTACGACCTCATATACAGTGATGTGATAAAGTGTTTGCCCATTCCTGATTTCTTATTCTTTTGCATGTTTGTCACGCTTAAATGTTTCAGATCACAAAACAAGTTAAAATATTAGACAAAGATAACACAAGTAAACACAAAACGCAGTTTTTTAAACGATCCTGTGGCATGAGCTTAAAAAGGCGGTTCATGCTTGGAAACCCTTCAATGTGGCTGAATTACAACAATTTTGCAAAGATGAGTGGCCAAAACTCCTCCAGAGCGTTGTAAGAGTCTCATTGCCAATTATTGCAAAAAATTGATTGCAGTTGTTGTGTTGCTAAGGGTGGCCCAACCAGTTATTAGGTTTAGGGCGCAATCATTTTTTCACACAGGGCCCTGTAGGTTTGGATTTCTTTTTCCCTTAATAATAAACTGCAGTCTATTGTTATTATATAGAAGAAAGGTAACTTTGTGAATGATGATAATGTAATATTTGCATGCAGCTGAGCAATCAATGCTACTAGTGGACTCTTGGTACCTCAGTCCAATATTGGAGGTATGTGGTGATTTTTTCTTTCTTTCTTTCTTTCTTTTTACATCATATTATTGCTCATCTATTAATTTTATTACTTAACTAAAGCAGTATTGATCTGAATAAAAAAACACTTTAAAAATGGCAGTTTTGTCCCCATTTTAGCTTTTGCACTGATTGCTACGCTGAGCTTGGCAGCTTGTAATTGGTGTGTGTAGGAGTAGACAGGATTGAAAGCTTCTCTCTCACCCACCCTCTCTTTAGAGTTGCTCAACAAAATTAACTGAATGTATTTTGTGAATGCAGCGAAACAATGAGAAATCGTTTAGGTAATAATCATCTCTCCTCTTCGTGGTTGCCTCAGGTCTGTTTTTCTGCAATCACGGCAGTCACGTAGTCTAATGTAACGTGTGAGGAATGGAGTCGCTGACAGTTCTTATGACGCACTCATAGGCGGATTATAATGAGGGCAATCCGGGCTACCGCCCGGGGCCCCGAGCCTGCAGGGGGCCCGCGGCTCCGGGTGGGGTGTCTAATGCCGGATTGCCCTCATTATATGTGTGGGCCGCTGCGGCACATACCGGTAGCAGTGGCGGGAGGGGGGGCCCCGGACCGCTCCCCCAGCAGCGGCGCATGGCCGCTACTTCTTCATCGGCCGGGCCAGCAATGCAGCAGTTAACTTCCCTGTGCTGACCCGGCCGCGTCACTGCTAGGAGACACGGCCCTGTGCGCTGCCGTGTCTCCAAGCTGTGACGTCACGCAGTGCGCGCCCGGCCTGCACTGCTGCATCGGAGAAGTCAGAGCAGGCAGGAGGAATGGAGCCGGGGGATGGTGAGTCTGTGTGTGTGTGTGTGAGTGTGCAGGCAGATATCATTGTGTGATGTCTGTTTATATGTATTTTTGTGTTTCAAATGTGTTTATGCATGTATGTACAGTACAGACCAAAAGTTTGGACACACCTTCTCATTTAAAGATTTTTCAGTAATTTCATGATTATGAAAATTGTACATTCACACTGAAGGCATCAAAACTATGAATTAACACATGTGGAATTATATACTTAACAAAATAGTGTGAAACAACTGAAAATATGTCTTATATTCTAGGTTCTTTAAAGTAGCCACCTTTTGCTTTGATGACTGCTTTGCACACTCTTGGCATTCTCTTGATGAGCTTCAAGAGGTAGTCACCGGAAATGGTCTTCCAACAATCTTGAAGGAGTTCCCAGAGATGCTTAGCACTTGTTGGCCCTTTTGCCTTCACTCTGCGGTCCAGCTCACCCCAAACCATCTCGATTGGGTTCAGGTCTGGTGACTGTGGAGGCCAGGTCATCTGGCGTAGCACCCCATCACTCTCCTCCTTGGTCAAATAGCCCTTACACAGCCTGGAGGTGTGTTTGGGGTCATTGTCCTGTTGAAAAATAAATGATGGTCCAACTAAACGCCAACCGGATGGAATAGCATGCCGCTGCAAGATGCTGTGCTAGCCATGCTGGTTCAGTATGCCTTCAATTTTGAATAAATCCCCAACAGTGTCACCAGCAAAGAACCCCCACACCATCACACCTACTCCTCCATGCTTCACAGAGGGAACCAGGCATGTAGAGTCCATCCATTCACCTTTTCTGCGTCGCATAAAGAAACGGTGGTTGGAACCAAAGATCTCAAATTTGGACTCATCAGACCAAAGCACAGATTTCCACTGGTCTGATGTCCATTCCTTGTGTTCTTTAGCCCAAACAAGTCTCTTCTGCTTGTTGCCTGTCATTAGCAGTGATTTCCTAGCAGCTATTTTACCATGAAGGCCTGCAGCACAAAGTCTCCTCTTAATAGTTGTTGAAGAGATGTGTCGGCTGCTAGAACTCTGTGTGGCATTGACCTGGTCTCTAATCTGAGCTGCTGTTAACCTGCGATTTCTGAGGCTGGTGACTCGGATAAACTTATGCTCAGAAGCAGAGGTGACTCTTGGTCTTCGTTTCCTGGGGCAGTCCTCATTTGAGCCAGTTTCTTTGTAGCGCTTGATGGTTTTTGCAACTGCACTTGGGGACACTTTCAAAGTTTGCCCAATTTTTCGGACTGCCTGGCCTTCATTTCTTAAAGTAATGATGGCCACTCGTTTTTCTTTACTTAGCTGCTTTTTTCTTGCCATAATACAAATTCTAACAGTCTATTCAGTAGGACTACCAGCTGTGCATCCACATGACTTCTGCGCAACACAACTGATGGCCCAACCCCATTTATAAGGCAAGAAATCCCACTTATTAAACCTGACAGGGCACACCTGTGAAGTGAAAACCATTTCCGGTGACTACCTCTTGAAGCTCATCAAGAGAATGGCAAGAGTGTGCAAAGCAGTCATCAGAGCAAAAGGTGGCTACTTTGAAGAACCTAGAACATAAGACATATTTTCAGTTGTTTCACACTTTTTTGTTAAGTATATAATTCCACATGTGTTAATTCATAGTTTTGATGCCTTCATTGTGAATGTACAATTTTCATAGTTATGAAAATACAGAAATTTCTTTAAATGAGAAGGTGTGTCCAAACTTTTGGTCTGTACTGTATATGTCTGTATATGTTTGTGTGTGTGCGTGACTGCATGCGTGACTGCGTGCGGCCTCCTGCTGAGTATAGTTGGTGCCATGCGGCCTCCTGCTGTCTCTGGGGGGGGTGCCGTGCGGCCTCCCACTATGTATAGATGGCGCCGTGCGGCCTCCCGCTGTGTATAGATGGCACCGTGCGGCCCCCTGCTGTGTATAGATGGCGCAGAGCGGCCTCCTGCTGTGTATAGATGGTGCCATGCGGCCTCCTGCTGTGTATAGATGGCGCCGTGCGGCCTCCTTCTGTGTATAGATGGCGCCGTGCGGCCTCCTTCTGTGTATAGATGGCGCCATGCGGCCTCCTGCTGTGTATAGATGGCGCCGTGCGGCCTCCTGCTGTGTATAGATGGCGCTGTGCGGCCCACTGCTGTGTATAGATGGCGCCGTGCGGCCCCCTGCTGTGTATAGATGGCGCCGTGCGGCCCCCTTCTGTGTATAGATGGCCCTCTGCTGTGTATAGATGGCGCCGTGCGGCCTCCTTCTGTGTATAGATGGCGCCGTGCGGCCTCCTTCTGTGTATAGATGGCGCCATGCGGCCTCCTGCTGTGTATAGATGGCGCCGTGCGGCCTCCTGCTGTGTATAGATGGCGCCGTGCGGCCCCCTGCTGTGTATAGATGGCGCCGTGCGGCCCCCTGCTGTGTATAGATGGCGCCGTGCGGCCCTCTTCTGTGTATAGATGGCACCGTGCGGCCTCCTGCTGTGTATAGATGGCGCTGTGCGGCCTCCTGCTGTGTATAGATGGCGCCATGCGGCCTCCTGCTGTGCATAGATGGCGCCGTGCGGCCTCCTTCTGTGTATAGATGGCGCCGTGCGGCCTCCTTCTGTGTATAGATGGCGCCGTGCGGCCCCCTGCTGTGTATAGATGGCGCCGTGCGGCCTCCTGCTGTGTATAGATGGCGCCGTGCGGCCCCCTGCTGTGTATAGATGGCGCCGTGCGGCCCCCTGCTGTGTATAGATGGCGCCGTGCGGCCCCCTTCTGTGTATAGATGGTGCCGTGCGGCCTCCTGATGTGTATAGATGGCGCTGTGCGGCCTCCTGCTGTGTATAGATGGCGCCGTGCGGCCTCCTGCTGTGTATAGATGGTGCCATGCGGCCTCCCGCTGTGTATAGATGGCTACGTGCGGCCTCCCGCTGTGTATAGATGGCTACATGCGGCCTCCTGCTGTGTATAGATGGCACCGTGCGGCCTCCCGCTGTGTATAGATGGCTACGTGCGGCCTCCCGCTGTGTATAGATGGCTACGTGCGGCCTCCCGCTGTGTATAGATGGCTACATGCGGCCTCCCGCTGTGTATAGATGGCACCGTGTGGCCTCCCGCTGTGTATAGATGGCTACGTGTGCTCAATATTGAGTCATACAATTAATGTAAGGCTATGTGCCCACGATACAGAAATGTTCCGGATTTTTTTTGAGCGTTTCTGCATCTCCCTGGCAGAAAAAACGCATGCGGATTGTACATGCGTTTTCCTGCCAGGGACATGCGGATGTGAAGCGTTCTTCACTTGCATTTCCGCATGCGGGTTGACAAGCGCTTTCCAAGCGATTTTAGCGTCACTTGGAAAGTGCTTGACAACTTGGTTACACTATATAAATCCATGCAACCAGCATGGATTTATGTAGTGTGACCGTAAAAGAATGGTAAAAAAAAAAAAAATATACTTACCTTCTGATGGCCTGCCGACGTCAGCGGTCGCGTAACCCGTCACATGACTAAATGACGTCACAGCAGGTCCTTTTCAGACCATCGCGAGCTGCCGGCAAGCCAGAACAAACCTGAAGGTGTGAACTGGAACATAAATTGATGTGCATGCAAAATGTAAATGCATGTTCACACAAGGCCATTAAACAGAGAGAAACCAAAGATAAGAAAAATACCCAAATAATTAAAAGTAAATATATATATCGCACAGTGCAAAAATAATAATAAATAATAAAGGGTATTTAGCTAACATAATTTTGATCAAAATAATGTAAAAGCTGTCCCGCCACGTAGCGGCATCCCTTGTGGGACAGTCCTAACTCTAATATTAAAAACCTTACCATTTGTAAAGTGACATACATATGGACAAGGACAGAGAGACTGGATCCCTGGTGCAAGCATAAAACCGAGGCAGGATCAGCATCCGAGCCCAGACAAAGGGCGGCCACACCCTTTTATATGCTCTCAAGCATACTAACTGCAAAGAAAAAACCTGAAGGTGTGAACTGGAACATAAATTGATGTACATGCAAAATGTAAATGCATGTTCACACAAGGCCATTAAACAGAGAGAAACCAAAGACAAGAAAAATACCCAAATAATTAAAAGTAAATATATAAATCGCACAGTGCAAAAATAATAATAAATAATAAAGGGTATTTAGTTAACATAATTTTGATCAAAATAATGTAAAAGCTGTCCCACCACGTCACGGCATCCCTTGTGGGACAGTCCTAACTCTAATATTAAAAACGTCTGGGCTGGGACGCTGATCCTGCCTCGGTTTTATGCTTGCACCAGGGATCCAGTCTCTCTGTCCTTGTCCATATGTATGTCACTTTACAAATGGTAAGGTTTTTAATATTAGAGTTAGGACTGTCCCACAAGGGATGCCGTGACGTGGCGGGATAGCTTTTACATTATTTTGATCAAAATTATGTTAACTAAATACCCTTTATTATTTATTATTATTTTTGCACTGTGCAATTTATATATTTACTTTTAATTATTTGGGTATTTTTCTTGTCTTTGGTTTCTCTCTGTTTAATGGCCTTGTGTGAACATGAATTTACATTTTGCATGCACATCAATTTATGTTCCAGTTCACACCTTCAGGTTTTTTCTTTGCAGTTAGTATGCTTGAGTGCATATAAAAGGGTGTGGCCGCCCTTTGTCTGGGCTGGGACGCTGATCCTGCCTCGGTTTTATGCTTGCACCAGGGATCCAGTCTCTCTGTCCTTGTCCATATGTATGTCACTTTACAAATGGTAAGGTTTTTAATATTAGAGTTAGGACTGTCCCACAAGGGATGCCGTGACGTGGCGGGACAGCTTTTACATTATTTGATCAAAATTATGTTAACTAAATACCCTTTATTATTTATTATTATTTTTGCACTGTGCGATTTATATATTTACTTTTAATTATTTGGGTATTTTTCTTATATTTGGTTTCTCCCGGCAAGCCAGAACGCATCGGATAAAGACACCGGGGGCCATCAGAAGGTAAGTATAATATTTCTTTTTTATTTTATTCTTTTTTTACAGGTTCTATGGTACCCGAGTCCGGAGGAGAGTCTCCTGTCCTCCACACCCGGGTACCATCCGCACATTGAAACGCATGGATTCCTCATCTACAGATGCAGGGATGCGGATTCCATGCGTTCTAATGCAAGTCAATGGCGGCGAAAACGCCGTGCTTACGCAAAATAATTGGTAATGCTGCGGATTTTTCTGCAATGATAATCCGCACCGGAAATTTCCGCAGCATGTGCACAGCACATGCGGATTATCATTGGGGAACATGACAGACCTTCTACCAAGCGTTTTTTAAGCGTTTCTGCAGCGGAATTTCCGCTGCGGAAACGCTTAAAAAAAGCATAGTGGGCACACAGCCTAAAAAAAAATATTATAATTAATATTGTGCCAAATTAATTTCACGTGAACTATCACATGATCTATCACAGGGGATCATGTGACATGTCACGTGATAAATCAGGTGTGTGTGTGTGGGGGGGGGGGGGGGGGCCCGCGCCTTCTAAACTGCCCGGGGCCCTTGCTACTCTTAATCCACCCCTGGACGCACTAAATTCAGTGCAGTCACATTCTGGATTTTCAGTTCTCACATGTAAAAATTGTGCTGCTCTTTTTTGCTACAGTTTCTAAAGGCGTCAGTGTTTTTGCCATAGTATTTTAAAATACTGGCAAAAACTCAGAAAATTGTGCTAAAAACAATGTGTCCTCAACGTGGGAAACCAGCCTAATGAGAGTAAAGGTGCTAGCTAAATGACAATGTACTAAATATACACATATAGAAGTGCAGCGGCAAATTGAGTGTGATAAGATACAGTACATGTGAACATTGAATATATGAATTTTGAACTGCATTACTGCCATAGAGATGATACTTATAAAATAGAGGCCAATTTGTGTGTGTGCTTGTAAGAAGGTGTGACATAAAGAATGAAAATCCTCAACGTTGTGCGGCATTTGTGCAGGAAGACTGCCATCTACTGTCCAAAGGGGACCTTGCAGAACCAACCGGAAGAGGGAGAGTTTCAGGAGGGACGAGTTTGGATGGAGCGCCGGGTCAGGTGACCTGGATGATGCCGTTGCCCGGTATAAAATGCCAGCGCGGAAAATGGGAGCAGATGTGGCGCCAAGAGAAGGGACGGACACTGGAGATACTGAGGCCAGGGTGCCAGGCCATGACAGGAAGCGTGAACCAGTAGCTTGTGGCGTGCCTGGAATCAAAACCCAGGCGGCGCCAGACGAGTCCCGGAATCCAGATGTTGCTGGTCAAGGCCCAAAGACCAAACCTGCACAAGTTCAGGAGTCCTGACTATGCCAGTCAAGCCCCAAAGACCGGACTTGCGCCAATCAAGACCAGGAGCCCAGACGACTCCATCCAAAAGCAGAGGCCCAGCCATCATCCTACCGGGTACGAGAGACATCCGCTGTTTGTCAAGCACAGAAGATCCGTGAGGAAACTATGCTCAAGGGTGGGAGGCGCGAGTGAGTCAGGCTGTTGCTTCCAGCACTAACGTACAGTACAGGAGTCGGTCTATGCTAGTACAACAGACAGGTTGGGGGCTGGTTAAAGCAAAGGAGGCCCAGTGAGCCTTGTTAGACTTTATCAGGAGGACTTGCAGCCTAGCGTGAAGAACCGGAGACCCCACTAGGGCCTGTGCGAGAGGAAGAAACAGCACAGTGACTCTCTAGTTATCGGGACCACCAAAACTGGACACCGGGAGCAGCAGCAGAAGCTCATGGCTGGACCTGGTGACTGTGAGTAAAGAAAATTATTTTTTATAACAAACTGAACCCAGGGCCCGGGAATTTCTGAAAAGGGACAACCCCTTTTATGTTCACATACAACTTAGTGTAATAATGATCGCAGTAGACCCTTATAAATGGCTTATGTCACAAGTGTCCACTTATAAATAAGTATTGACTTGATAAAGCAATAATGGCATGAATGTCCCCTTATAAAGGACTAATTTCCAGAGTTTCACCTTATAAAGTGATAATGCCTTTGCCTAAGTACCTTCCTAAACAAATAGTAGTACCCCCTATGGACACAGATACAGTAGAGAGTGGCGCACACCTGAGCAGACAGCCAGGAGCCACACGTCAGGGGCCACAAGAGACATGTGGTTGGGGTCCCCTGAACTAGAGAATGCACTCACATTACACAATGACTTCATGCAGGGTCTATATTATAGAAATCAAAGCTGTACAAACTTGAAATCATTTTTATTCACAATCACATTTTCATCTAGAACCATACAATGAATTATAATTCTTAAACAAAACCCACAAAAAGAGTAATAAATAGTAAAAAGACATTCATATACATTTATTCAACAGGAACAGAAAGAAGGGTTGGGGGGATTATCTGGGATTATGGCTATAATCTGTACGCTTTAATTACATCACAGAACAGAATGTCCAGTCCACACAGTAAAAGAAATCTGAACACTGGATAGCGACTAAAGCTTGGTCCACGGTTAGAAACAATATCGCAACGTATTTACATGAAATGATCGGATGTGCTATCCTTAAATCAAAGCATCCACCGATTTGTCCTCTACGACAGCCCATCCTATAGATTCGTTCTGTCCTCCGCCGCCCCCTTCCCCCCGCTGCAGGGATTAGGACAGTGACCAGACCGTGCTGGATCTCATTAATGCCTCTCTATAATAAAGTTCTACTACAAAGTCACATGTTGGTATAATGTACACTTCAATACATCACCCTGTGAAAATAAACCTCTGGCAGGAGCCATAAAGCCTTTGTTTTCATTGAGCATATTTTTTCTATTCCATTTTTTCCCCGTATGCGATTACTCTGCTTTATATTAATGAAATGCTGGAGTCCAAGTGGACCCAGATGTGAGAACGGCACATGGCTGATAGTGAAACTGGGGCAGGTATGGAAGTGATTGGTGGCAACAAGGGGTTAATGAGGGGCAGCAAAAAACACTGAATTCCTGATAACAGGATATAAAATATTTTGTACTGTTTTTATTTCAGCTGTTCTGGATGTTTTCCACTTCTTTGTGTACAGCTTTGGATGCCATCGCTCTTCCCTGTAAGGCCACGTTCACATGTTGAGTATGTGGTCAGTTTTTTACCTCAGTATTCGTAAGCCAAAACCAGGAGTGGGTGATAAATACAGAAGTGGTGATGTGTTTCTATTACACTTTTCCTGTGATTGTTCCACTCCTGCTTTTTGCTGACAAATACTGAGGTAAAAAACTCACCAAATACCCAATATGTGCACGTGGCCATATTTTCATAGAGCTCAGGTAGTTTTCCGCTCGTCGGCAGCAGCAATCTGTGGATATGTTGACTTATTATCCTATTTT
Organism: Phyllobates terribilis; assembly: GCF_046119375.1. Taxonomy (NCBI): domain Eukaryota; kingdom Metazoa; phylum Chordata; class Amphibia; order Anura; family Dendrobatidae; genus Phyllobates; species Phyllobates terribilis. The sequence continues at coordinate 453,702,611 of NW_027362765.1, read as the reverse complement.
TGCATGTATTCAGACGATAAGCCAAAACCAGGAGTGGAACAATCAGAGGGAAAGTATAATAGTAACACATCACCACTTCTGTATTTATCACCCACTCCTGGTTTTGGCTTCTAAATACTCAGGTAAAAAAACTCACCAAATACACAATGTGTGAAAGTGGTCTGAGGCTGCGGTCACGTTGCGGTTTTTAACAAAAGCAGCCCCATGCAACTGATGTCTTTCCATTGTTTCTCTGCACAAATCGATCATAAGTGGCCGCGTGGTCCTGGAGGTCAAACAGTTGTTTGCCTGCAAGATTGTGACTGTGCTGGAACAGAGTGGAAAGACCCCGCCGACACAGGGCTGCTGCGGACCCCTGCATGTGAACTCAACCTAAGGCCACGTTCAGTATTTAGTGAGTTTTTTACCTCAGTATTTGTAAGCTAAAACCAGGAGTGGGTGATAAATACAGAAGTGGTGACGTGTTTCTGTTATACTTTTCTCTGATTGTTCCTCTCCTGATTCTGGCTTACAAATACTGAGGTAAAATACTGACCAAATACTGAACGTGGCCTAAGAAGGTAAAAGCAATAGGCGCCTTAATCCATGGAGTCCTCATATTAATACCAATGAGTTACTGACTGCAGCAGGAGGGTTGTAGGTTTTACTGCTGCAAAATTGCTCCACAATGTAAGTGATTGTGTTTGCACTGTGACCAGCAAGTGGCCACGGCCATGACACGAGAGTCGCAGAGAATCAGAATTCAGAATTTTTCAGACTCGTCATGCAACCACATTCACTTACATTACAATGTAGCGGCAGTATAGGGCAATCTTTGGTTGCATGACGTGTGGCGACCAAACTCACTGTGTAGCCCCAGCTATAGGGAAGAGTCAGACGGTCGTATAACTCTGACGAGGATAGCAATGCAATGCTTGGACTGGCCGTCAGCTCTCCTGACCGGAACGTGACAGCTGCATAGAAATACATGCCGTGACGCTCAGGTCAGGAGAGCCGCCGGCCAGTCCGAGCATTGCGTTGCGGTCCTCATCTGAGTTATATGGCCGTCTGACCCTTCCCGTAAGGGCCTAAAAATTGATGACCTATCTATAGGAGAAGTCATTAATATGAAATCAGCAGAAAACTGCCTCGGCATTGGCCGGAACTAAGCATTGTACGGCCGGAATACAGCAGCGCCACTTAAGGCTCAGCGGCCGCTGCCAAATACTGCACATGCTGTTTCATCATTGAGCACCTTTTTACATATATCCATATAGATATTATATTCATAAGGCTGGGCACCTTTTAAGTATATTGTTTTATTTGCATGATATTACTGCAGAATTATACTTGTCTTTTTTTTTTAGCTGCAATCCTTGAGATCTTATATTTCACATGTACACTGCCTGCTACACAGACAGCAACTCATAGAAAGTTACTCAGCAAAGAAACATGTATGTACATAATGAATACTGAGAGATTTCAGCTCTGAAGTCTGCAGCTTGGAAACGCAGCTTCCATTCATGATACTGGGAGTAACCCAATATAAAAGAGAACTAACATGATGTACGTGTAGAGATTGTATTATATGTCGAGTTTATCTATATGGAAACTTGTGCTTAAAGGTGAACACACACCTTAAAGGGTTTGTCTGGGATTGAAAAAAAATGGCTAACAGTTGGGGATGTTATAAAATAACAAAATAATCAATAATACCCTGTTTAATCCTTTATAGTTCCAGCGGTTCCTGCAGGTCTTTGTTTATTTTATTGGCACACGACCACTGCAGCCAATCACTGGCATAAGACTGCTAAGGCCAGAATGATTGATTGGCTGCAGTGGTCATGTATTTATAAGTTATTCTTTCTTTTAAATACAAATGGAGTAAAAGAAAATGCTTCACCTGTACATATGCCAATTGAATAACAAAAGTTTTGGGTAAACCAAAGTTTCTTCAAACTGTGGCCGAAATGTGAAAAAGTATTTTTTTTTTCTTTACAATGTTTGTGCGTTTTATAAATATGTAATTTCTTTTTTTTTTCGCAGCAGCAGCAGCACTTCAGCAAACAGAGGTGAAACATTGTATAAATAAGGGACTTTGTCCTGTGAGAATATTCTGCATTATCTTGTGTCATTTCATGTGGTTCTTAACATGACAACGAAACTTGCGTCAGAGATGTCACTTGCTCCCGTCATGAATATTCATGTAGCCATGAGCGTTCCCTTCACGTGCACATGTAAGCGTGATTACAATGAGATGAATTTGATTAGAATAGTAATAATAATGCAATAAATCACATGAACTACGTCAGGACCAGAAACAAGTCAGAGACTGACGTAATACCAACTGAATCACTAATTAGATGCCAACCTCTTAAATGATGCTTGTGCCGTTCTGTGATTTCCTATCTGTTCCTAACACTCAGTCTATAACAAAGCGGTCCTCTCTCTTGATATCAAAAAAAGTCTCATGCACACGAACATTTGGCGGAAGATAGGAGTAGTAGTCTACGCTGCTGTACTAGATTCAAGAAATCCGGAAGAAGTGATGAGGGATTAGATCAGGCGGTTTATTCTCAACGCGTTTCGAAATTAAACCAACTTCTTCATCATGAGAACCACAATTCACAAGAACATGTTATGGCTGTAAAGAACCTGAGTGCTGTATGGAGCTAGTGTATAGTACAGCTCCCATTCACTTCTATGGACCCTACCTAGGAATCCAGCATATTACAGAGGTATTCTCCTCTGGCAATGACCATAAAGCGGCCATAATACGGGTTCTGTGTGCACGAGACCGAAAACCAGCACTTACAATGATCTGCTCTCAAATTACTGCAAGAAATAGGGCATGTTACAAAGCGTGAACCATTACAGTATTCACGTTAACGAGTTATAGCTATAAGAACAATATTCTTTCTCATAAGAAAATAACATTAATTAGCGGTACTGGGCAAAAATAGAAAAAAAAATCTTCATGACCACACTGCTCATAAGGATACATCTGGGGACTGTGCAAATAGCAAAAAATGCATCTGAATATTCAAATTAAAAAAAAACAACAAAAAAACCCGGAAATTATTGGATAAATAACATAAAATAAAAAATGATGTAAGAGACAAAAATAATTAGAAAAAAACTTTAGAAAAGAAAAATAAACTTAATAAATGGCAGATGGGATTCACTTCTTTTATTTTTCTAAGAACACTGGTTAGTCACATTATAATCATCATCTTTTTCTCTATAAATTGCAATTTTTATCAGCTACCTTCACCTTACCGACAGATAATCCATGCGGTGAGCGAATTCATATGTTTGGATCATTAGTTATCACCAATTTGACATGTCAATGACCGAATTAGCGTTGTCATTTTTTTAAATCAATCACACATTTAAGGAGAATCGGTCAGAACATTTTTACATATAACGCATTGGTGGACAGGCACCTACACAGCCATACCACTACTTCTATGATACATTTTTTGTAGAGATCCGATGTGCCCATTAATGAGAAATCTAGTGTAGAAACCATTATGCAGATCAGGTTGTGATTGCACCGGCGGTGCATCATGCATTTGGAAGAAGCAGTCCAAGCACAATGACACGCCCCCTGTGCACTCCCAGCCTGATCTGCATAACGGTTTCTACACTAGATTTCTCATGACTGGCACATCGGATCTCTCTAAAAAAAAGTATAACTTTTACTAGGGAAAAATAACCTATACAGCCATACCGTTAACCCCATATGTAAAAATGGGCCGATCGGTTCTGTTTAAAATGGTATAATTGTGATAGGAGTTTTATTATGTAATTTACGCAATTTGGTAATCAGTGATCAGAAGCATCAAACCGTCACTGATCTGTTAGTTATCACTCAGCCTTTTTAATATTGGGAATAACCCTTTAAGTAATCGTTACCTGAGCACTCAGCATGGCGGCCTTCATGGCGAGTACGATTCATCCTGGTGAATTATTTTTGACATGGCTCTCTTATGAGATTTTTTCACTATATATACATTTTTGGTTGGAGGAACCAGTGATTACTCCCAGGGAATTGAAAGGCTAGAAGTACTCTTAGGCCACGGCCCCACTATCAGTATTTAGTCAATATTCGGTCAGTATTTTTTCTCAGGAGTGGGAACCAAAACCAGGAGTGGGTGATAAATGCAGAATTGGTGACTTGTTTCTAGTATATCTTTTCTCTGATTGTTCCTCACCTGGTTTTGGCTCCCACCCCTGAGAAATAATACTGACCGAATACTGACCAAATACTGAGAGTGCGTCCGTGTCCTTATAGTGTAACACTATTTTGAGAGTAAATATCTTAACATTTAACTTTTTTTTTTTTTTTTAAGTAATAATCCAAAAAAACACAATTATGGCATTTTTATTCTATATTTTTTATGTTGTGTGATGGGTGGACTGATTACTTAGATGTTAAATCTGATTGTCTATCACAGGTTTTGCGTCAATGTCATCACTACGCTGTACATTTATGGTGCTGGTTCATCACAGTCAGTCTAGTACCATACATTTTCTGGTGCCAAGGAGTTAATTAGGGGGGCTTTCAGGCATCAATAATGGGGGGCACACTTTTGGCACTACTAATAATTAAATGGGTTGTCCAGGCTTGGGGCTCTGATTTTTTAATCCTCGCAGCACACACAGTGTGCGCTGTGAGGATTCTCCAGTGTCGGGGGCAGCAGCGGTGGGCATATGACCTCAAGTATGTGATTTGCATACTTTCAGCCACATTACGACTAGACGTGTCCGGCCTCGCTCAATTCAATTGTATTGAGTGAGGCCGCACACGTCTAGTCGGAACGTGAGTGCATTTATGCAAATTTCATATTTGTGGTCACGCACCCGCCTGCTTCCGGAGAATCCTGACAGTGTGCACATCGAGTACTGTTAGGATTCAAAAGTCTGCAGTCACATAGTGACAACAACCTTGAACCCCAAGCCTGGACAATCCCTTTAAGAACATCCACTGATAATAAAATGTATTCTTTTAAGACCTTGCCCTTGCAGCCATTCTACCTTCTTTGTAGTAATAGGAAAACTTTCTTGGAGGAAAGTTCTGGTTGGTTAATACAGGCTCCTGTCCCAAAAGAAGAAATTCCTTAGCTAGTTGCTCTCAACCCACATTATTCTTTACCACATTACTCCCATCTAGTTGATATACAATCCTTCCAATAAAGATGAACCTAGCTTGAGATGTCATCAGATATTGGCATATTCCCCGAGAAAGAGTATTCAAAGCGCCAATCTGGCATATTTTATGAACCCTTGACCAGACCAGTAGCTTTTTTAAAATACGTTCTTATATTGAAAGTATCTTCAGTAGTAAAGATGGGAAAGATTAAAATAATGGAGGCGATTGTCTGTTGAAACTAACGACTACAGGAACCGTTTTATCTCTTCGAGACAGCAAGATAAGGAACGTTAGGGTCAATTTGAGGTCGGCGGAGGTGTCTTTGGTCTAAACATTTGGATCTCTGTGTACTGAATTATTATTTCGCTTCTCTGAATGAATTTCTGAAAAGAATAGTAAGTGATGTCTGGGGTTAAATAAAGCCTTTGCTTAAAAGCATTCTGTGATGAAAACAGGCATACAACGCATCACAGTAACTCTCAGCTCAAGGCTATTGGCAAATGTCCTCTTTAGAGAACAAATAAACCCACAATTTAAATAAAATACTTTTTCAACCCCCCCCAAAAAAATCAACATCCTCGAATAGTTTAGTAAAAAATAACATTACACGTACCAGACTCGCGGCTGCCTGCGATGAAGTCTTATTGCCGTATCACCCTCAAAAATCCCTTTGAACCACAGCCAACTATCAGAACTCTAATGTTTCCTATTAAAAAAAGGTCTCACAAACTTTGATGCCTAAATAAAGTTGTATAAAATATTTTTTTTATTTCTAAGACTTATATGGCTCCTTTCCTTTTACCAATTTTTAAAACCAGGAGACAGAATCTCGCGTATGAATGTAACCACACGGAAAGTCATGAGAACTGGTCCAAAGGAATAATGGCGGTTTTATGGCAGATACATCAAAGAGCCAAATTTATAAACCCAAGTTATATGAGACTTGTGTCAGGGAAAGCAGATGGGGCATCATTGTCTAATGCTCTACAACAAATTTACTAAGTTTTACTATCCTTCTTTAAAAAAAAAAAGATTCAGAAAACAATGTAAGGTGAACCCATGTTAAGGAATATGGCACATGCCAGACTATTTTATGTGTCACTTGGAGTATCCACCAGTCTTGGTAAATAGACCCCAACGTGGTTTCTTTGGTCCTCACAAAGGACATTCACTCCAGAAAATCTTTATTCAACATTTATCAGGTTGCCAGAAAATGACCATTTACCGAGATGACTACTAACTTTACAAGATCATTTAGAAGAGGTCCTCTCACCATAATGACCCTATTGTCAAAGCCGCCTGACATCAGCAAAATAAATACTGGTAATTATCGAATATAAAAAAAAAAATACTCTGTGGGTGTTTGGACCCAAACCAGAAGCTCACAAAATGCTCACCATTTTTGGTTAACCCTCTGGCAGCATACATCGTAAAGCCATGGGATCTACCAACTCTGACCAAAAGAGCTCTGTCTAGACCATTCATACAGCAGTGATTGGTGTATACTAATTTAAAAATGGTTTAATTTTTGGTATTTTACCAAAAAATCAAATAGGGTTATGCTAGTGATAGGACCTTTTACTACCATTTAGATGGAGGGACCAGTATTCATCATATCATTCCATTCAGGCTGGAAGAAACATTTTTTTTCCAGCTCCAATGAAAAGTGAGGCTGCAGCCGATCAGCAAGTGCTGATCGGCTGCAGTGGTCATGTGACAGCCCAACCAGAAGAAGCCAGGAGACTGGTAGGGGTCACAATGCAGAGTACAGAAGAACGATGCCTGTCCGGTTTTTGTTTTTTATTTTATGTCCACCCTGGGCCCATTTAGAATGTGTTTTAAAGAGGTAGACCACCCCATCCTAGGCAGTGGTAACGCAAAAATTATTTATTTACCTAACCATATGAGCTGGTCTTTGGATTAATGTGTGTGTGTGTGTGTATATATATCAGGGCCGGACTGGCCATCTGGCAAATGTGTGTGTGTATATATATGTATATATGTTCGTGTGTGTGTATATATATATATATATATATATATATATATATATATATAATGTGTGTATGTATGTATATGTGTATATATATATATATAATGTGTGTATGTATGTATATGTGTATATATATATGGCCCATAATACATAACTGTCCCATGATCTTGCCATAATGTCATACGAAAAGTGAAAAGATTAGAATGTATTTCAGGCCGACCGCACTGGAAATTAGAAATAAGAAATCTGTGACTAAACGTCCCACATATCATCCTAATACAGCAAGTACAGACATAATCATTACAACAACATGATTTGGTCAATGCAGTATTTTTTTGGGGGGAAAGCACCTTCTGTTTATTTATTTTTCATTATTTCTTTTCCTTATTTCATTGCCTGCTCAATTGTCTATGTCTTATTAGGAAAGAGTTATCATCAGCACTTCGGGAATTATGAAGATGAGTTTCTTGGAGGATTGAGGACACAAAACATATTAGTTAGTCGTGATTACTCAAATGTTCATCTAGTTTTCACTGTCTATGAAAATGGCTAATATAAGGTACATGAGCAGCACAATACACATTATCTTGGACCAAAGCTATCACATATTTTATCTAAATATGTACCTGTTACTAATTTCTGTTGACATAAAAAAAACATTGGTAAACCCACTATGGCTCAAATCTTTCTAGGTGGTACTTTGTAACAACAACAAAAAAAAGTTTCCAACATCTACACCTACACACCATGAAAAGGTTAACGTCTCTTCGGACAAAATTTTGACCACGTCTGGTGTTCTGAGCAACTATTGCTTAATATTCTTGCTGAGAAGAATTGGCCTCCAACAGGATTTCCAATTTTTTTCCAATAAGATTGCCAGATCTAAATTCTGATGAGTAAAAAATCCCAAAGCTCCAGTGATCCATATTAAAACCTTCATACAAAGTTTTCAAAAGAATGATGTATGATCACAAGAGTATGCTTCCCTGATATCTTGTTTTCCAGAATCGCTGACTTCAGAGTTGAAACGTTATAGACACTGTCAAATTTAAGTGCCTCGGAATTCTTCAAGATTATCTTTAGAAAAAATTGTAAAAGTTTGTCTTCGATTGAACTCAGCTTCTTTTTTTGCCCTAACTGCTGCGATATGTCTTGATGATGTCTTTGATGAGACGTCTGCAGATTGGACAACAGGCATTGTTCATCTTCTTGAGTTTCAAGCCACATGTGTAGCACAAACACATATGTCCACAGGAGTAGATGACCGTGTCCACCAGGTTCTCATAACAGATGGTACACTCATCGCTCCAGGATCCTGAGACAGATGGTGAGATCGGTGACTCGGGCATGCTCACAGGAGAATTTGGAGCTGTTCCTGTATGGGAATTTTGTAAAGAAACATGGAGGTTACTATTGTAGTCGCTAAAACACTTATAGAAAATATTATTTTGCAATGCAGAATACGTAGAAATAGGTCAGCTTCTTCTATTCAAGGACACAAAGGTTATATCTAAACTGTGACACATTAATTATCATATCATATTAGCCTAATTTTAAATTATACCCATATTTATTTTCCAGCAGGAGAAAATAAAAGGAAAAATATCTAGTAATAAAGGAGTTTTCTCATCCAATAAAGTGAAAGCAAAAGACTAGGATATGCCCTCATTTTATGCCTGATAGGGGTCCAACACTGATGAGAATGCAAGGGATGCAGCATTGATTTATAGCATTGCAGCACCCTCACAATCTTTCCCTGCACAGCTTTAATTAAAAGGATTTTCCAGGACTATTTTTTTTACGGTTATTAATTAAATAGCCCCGAATAACCCTTTTAAGTTAATGGGGCCAGTTGCAGTTCCATGCACAGACAAGTGATAGAATCAGTGCTGCTGCTCTTTAATTCTCACGGTTGTTGGCAGACTAAGAGGTTTATACCTTTAGCGGTCATAAAGTGATGCCGAATCCTTGCAATATGTCATGTTTACAATGTATCTAAGAAGGGTAGATTGCATTGTATTGAAACTAGACAAGGACATACAGTTATATGAAAAAGTTTGGGCACCCCTATTAATCTTAAGCTTAATGTTTTATAAAAATTGGTGTTTTTGCAACAGATATTTCAGTTTGATATATGTAATAACTGTTGGACACAGTAATGTTTCTGCCTTGAAATGAGGTTTATTGTACTAACAGAAAATGTGCAATCTGCATTCAAACAAAATTTGACAGGTGCATAAGTATAGGCACCTCACCAGAAAAGTGACATTAATATTTAGTAGATCCTCCTTTTGCAAAAATAACAGCCTCTAGTCGCTTCCTGTAGCTTTAATGAGTTTCTGGATCCTGGATGAAGGTATTTTTGACCATTCCTCTTTACAAAACAATTCCAGTTCAGTTAAGTTTGATGGTCACCGAACATGGACAGCCCTCTTCAAATAATCCCACAGATGTTCAATGATATTCAGGTCTGGGGACTGGGATGGCCATTTCAGAGCATTGTAATTGTTCCTCTGCATGAATGCCTGAGTAGATTTGGAGCGGTGTTTTGGATCATTGTCTGGCTGAAAGATCCATCCCCTGCATAACTTCAACTTTGTCACTGATTCTTGAACATTATTGTCAAGAATCTGCTGATACTGAGTGGAATCCATGCGTCCCTCAACTTTAGCAAGATTCCCGGTGCCGGCATTGGCCACACAGCCCCAAAGCATGATGGAACCTCCACCAAATTTTACTGTGGGTAGCAAGTGTTTTTCTTGGAATGCTGTGTTTTTTTGCCGCCATGCATAACGCCTTTTTGTATGACCAAACAACTCAATCTTGGTTTCATCAGTCCACAGGACCTTCTTCCAAAAAAAAATTGGCTTCTACAAATGTGCTTTTGCATACCTCAGCCGACTCTGTTTGTGGCGTGCTTGCAGAAACGGCTTCTTTCGCATCACTCTCCCATACAGCTTCTCCTTGTGCAAAGTGCGTTGTATAGTTGACCGATGCACAGTGACACCATCTGCAGCAAGTTGATGCTGCAGCTCTCTGGAGGTGGTCTGAGGATTGTCCTTGACTGATCTCACCATTCTTCTTCTCTGCCTTTCTGATGTATTCCTTGGCCTGCCATTTCTGGCCTTAACAAGAACTGTCCCTGTGTTCTTCCATTTCCTTACTATGTTCCTCACAGTGGAAACTGACAGGTTAAATCGCTGAGACAGCTTTTTGCATCCTTCCCCTGAACAACTAGGTTGAATAATCTTTGTTTTCAGATCATTTGACAGTTGTTTTGAGGAGCCCATGATGCCACTCTTCAGAGGAGATTAAAACAGGAGAACAACTTGCAAGTGGCCACTTTAAGTAGCTTTTCTCATGACTGCATACACCTGGCTATGAAGTTCAAAGCTCAATGAGGTTACAAAACCAAAAAAAGTGCTTTAGTAAGTCAGTAAAAAGTAGGTAGTAGTATTTAAAACAAGAAAATGATAAGGGTGCCCATACTTATGCACCTGTCAAATTTTGTTTGAATGCAGATTGCACATTTTCTGTTAGTACAATAAACCTCATTTCAAGGCAGAAACATTACTGTGTCCAACAGTTATTACATATATCAAACTGAAATAGCTGTTGCAAAAACACAAATTTTTATAAAACATTAAGCTTAAGATTAATAGGGGTGCCCAAACTTTTTCATATAACTGTATACAAGGGGGCTTTGATATAAAGTTGGCTTGACCTAGAAAAAAAAAAACTATGGCCACGATTCATCAAAGTTTTTATTCCAGAATTATGGCATAAAACTTGCAAAGGTGTAAAATTTTTGCGCAAAATTAAGAATTGTAACTTTTCACACCACTTTTGGCCAGCTCCGCAAAGGTGTGTGGAGCTGGGAAGAAGCAATGGCGGGATTGGGCATGGCAATGCCCGTCCAACAATTTTATCAAGAGTGGCGGCAAACATTTCTGGCGAGGCGCACAGAGGAGCATGCCACTGATAAGATGAGCTGAATTCATTAAATTGCTTGCACCTTTTTATGAATTAGGCGTGCAGGGCCATCATTAAGACTGGCATACGAAAAACACCAGTCTTAATCAATTGGGGCCTAAATGTAAGTAATGCTATTTCATTCAACAAAATCGACTTTCAATTCTATACATTTAATGCAGCAATCAAAAAGTACGGTAATTCTGATCCTTTAGAAAAAAAAGCGTTATCCTGTTTTGCAAACCACGACTTCACAATTACCATCTCGTTTGTCGTAAATTTTTGTACTGTCAATGACTTTTTGAGTTTTAGAAAGTGAGAATAATCAGATAGGGCCAAATCAGAAGAATATGACGGTTGATCGACAATTTCAAAGCAGATTTCATTGAGTTTTTGTAGGGCAATTGTGGGCAACGCATTATTCTGCAAAAACAAGACGCCTTTGGAAAGTTTTTGCGGAAGTTCCAGCCTTCACCTTAATCTTTATTACATATAATTTCAAAAAGAACTTTTCTGCTAAAACTTTGCACATGCGCTTGTCACAGTTAATACTTTTTTTTTTAAAGATTTATTTTTATTTACTAGAAATATTCAAGGCCAAATATTCATCGATACCTTCTCGTATGGTGAAACCTCATTGGCACCTCCCAAAGTTGCAAAGAAAAATTGTTTTACAAAAAGGTGGTTACCGCTCCCTTACTTCTGACAGCACATATCAGGGTGCTCCAGAGACGATGCCTCTACTCCTATTTTTGCTGATTTCAGCTCATCAATAGATCACTTACATTCTATTCTTTTCTATACTTTTATTTTTTTAATATATATATTTATATACTTTTGGTAAATTCATTAACTACACTTTTAGACATTTGCTCCACTTCTTCACTCCCTCAAAACATCGTAAATCATGAGTGAAGCACATGAATTGCATCTTTCTGACTCCAGCAGCCTGATATAGAATATGGTGCACTCTTTTGGGTGTCCGGACTCTTCCTTTCTCAGGAGTCTCTTAGAGTCTCTGTTAGAGTCTCATGTTGATTATAAGTCATATTAAAACGATTATCGTATGTGAAGATCACTCAGTTGGCCATATAAGAACATCTTTAGATTATCTGCTTTGCACATAACTTCTAAGATTAGAATCTGTTTTCTTGAAGAAACAGGAACATTTGGTAACCAGCCTGAGATATATTTTTAACCTTTCATTAAATGCTTCCAAAGCTGAAATCCTGTGCATCTATCTACATGTTCTCATTCCTACTAATACTATACTGTGAGAACCAGCACTCACCATTGATAGAGTTACACAGGGGTCCTGGGCCGCTAATGTTGAGCACAGGGTCGGAGATGCCACTGCACAGAGCTGTTGGGCTGTTTGGTATTGATGTAGGAGAACTTGGAGTTGAGGGGTCTCTGAGATCAGTGGCTAGTGTGGACCCTGCAAAGGAAGGCATATGGATTACTATTTAATGTGTTTTATTTTTAAGCAGAGGCCTACAGATATGCCGTAGATAGCTCTGACGAGAATACAAAAAATCGGACTGGAAACAAATCGGCTAAAGGGAACAAACACAGCAAAAAAACTATGGACTCCTGATATATCTCCCACAGCTCCAGCACTTTGGTGCTTTCCACCGGTCTTCGTTTACTTGCTTCAGCGATGACAAGCCCGTCTACCCACATGACTGTAGCAACCAATCACTGGCCTCAAATGTATGACAGGAAGCCACTTAAGGCCCCTATACACATTAGACAGTTGCTGGAACAATGACTGTTTAGCTAATAGCCATCTCTCCTGACTCCTCTGTGAACTGGAATGCTCATTTCGACAGAACGCTCTTGTGTTGTCTATGAAAAAGGCGATACATGACTTCTCCTGCAATTGAGAACAAAAGGATCAAAAGTGCAGATCCTTCTCTCCCCCAGCATCATCTGTTAGGGAACAGTAGAGAAGTCGAAATACACATTACACTGTGGGATGATGCCACCAGGTTTGTCCTGACTTTTATACTAATGTGTATGGGGGTTTTAAGACCAGTGATGGAGGCCTTAAGGGATCATTCAGACATAAATTTTTCTCAAATGAGTGTTATCAGAGTTTTTTATAGATTGATAGTCTATGGGGTAGTTCATATGTCCAGTATTTTCCTCGAACAGAGTGGTCAACAGAAAAGCACAAAGACTTGTCCAATATTGATCCGATTCTCGAATCAAAGCTGCCAATGGGTCAGAGAAAAAAATTGGACTGGACTTGGATACCATCTGTGTGCTGTCCAATTTTCATAGACTGTTTGATAGGAGAAGCTTGAGAAATTTATTTTTCTTTTTCATCCCAGAAAAACTAATCAAAAACTCTGATGAAACTTGGGCCGTTCTACTCTTCCGAGAAAAATCCCTCATGTCTGAATGAGCTGAAAGGCCAGTGATTGACACACTGCAGTCAATTTTGACTTAAAGCACCACTCTAGTGTTTTTTTTATTTCATCGCTGGGGTGGTGCAACTAAGCTGTCTTCAGCTGTTCTCAGTGCCACTCCGGTTCTGCGCAACCATCTTGTGACCATAACTTCTGACTGACCGTAAGTCAGAGATAATGGTCACAAGTTCTTTGAGAACATCATTTTGGCCTCGTTCTGGCTCTCATAGACTTTCATTGAGTTGTGACTTTTGGATTCCCCAGCAAACACTGTAGCGATCCATAAACTGCTGGAGACCGACGGGAGAGGCGCCGATAACAGCTGAAGATAGCAGCGGATAAGTATGATATTAGGGGCAGGGAACTTAGATTAGAAGCACCACTCCAGCGATAAAATAAAATGCTGGAGTGGAGCTTTAAAGGGAAAACCCCCTAGTTGAAATTTTAATTTGTTAAATTTATTGTAAAACTTAATGGGTATTGCAGTACCTTCTATTTGAGCCTCTACAAAGACAATTGATGCAAATGTAAGCTAAGGCATGGTACAATTCCTATACTACAACACAGGAGATAATTATAGGGTTTGGATAAGTCGTTCATGCATCAGCTAATATTATATCACCCTGTAGACACTATATACACTCAAACATGCAGTATTCATGAATATAGTACCATAGTCAGATGATCACATGTACAATAATACAACATGTCATCACCCCTCTGTGTTGGCCAGAGAGCCTACAGAAAGTCCTACCACGGTTCATATGAAAAAGCGTCTTTGTGAATAATCCCCTGAGGCAATTCATCCAATAGAGATAGATCCAGGACAGAGGAATGATATTAGACATGACTACACAGACACTGCCTGCTGTATGCCATAATCAATTGGGTAATACACTATATGAAAATAACAACTAGTAGCCCCTAATGGACCATGACAAGTACCTTCATCATCTGATTATAGTACCGCAGCGACACAAGGCAGATGCCGCCGCTGTCATTGTGGTTATTTCTATTTTATATACAAGATAACCAAATTTGTATTCGTCTTTTTCTTGATATTGGGTGCTGGTGTAATGAAAAAAAAAAATGCAGGTGCTGTGACCGACAGCCGCCCAAGGTGTCTGGGGGGCATCATATTGCCCCGCAGTAATATTCTCATAAAGTAGAATGAAAGTGCTGATAGTTGGAGCCGCCGTCCTGAGGAGCGCGGTCATGTGCTGTCTCATGTACTCTACGTTCCACGCTCAATTATGTCTATTCACTGCATGCCGCTGCCTAAGATTTCTCGTTTATTATTACCAGCCGCTAATTCCTTTGACAGACGATCTAAATAATAAATAAGATGGCAACTGCATTATTAAAGTGCTGCAGAGATGTCCCATATTTCTTCCTGCTGCCTTTTGCTAAGTGTCAGGGTTTTGTCTTTACTTACTGACTTATTATCTCATAACTACTAATGACTACACAGTCACAAAAAGGTGATGGATAAAAAAAGATTGCTTTTGTTAAATATATGCATGTCTGCACAAGCTTCTGATAATCTGATGTTAAACCCCTTTAGTTCCTATCGGGTAAATCATTTTTAGTTTTCTCATTCCAAATTCACACCATCCGGTGGAGTGATATCAATTGATACTGATCCTATCCACGGTATATACCGAACTTAAAGGGCCCTACTTCTGACAAAGGGCTCTGCTAAATGTGCTACTCCTTTATCAAAGACTTTGGACGCCTTTGGGGGCATTTTTGTTTACTTGGATGCATATATTTTTAGCTAAAATTCATTTTTGCAATTGAGTTTTGTGAATAATTTTACACCGTTTGGCCTTTATAGGCTCTTTGTTTCTGCGCACATTGCTGGCTGCAAAATAAGTTATCTGAGACTCCATCAGTGAGAACATTCTGACCCAGAGTTTAGAACACTTCTATGAACTCATTTGTGCCAATTTATGACCACAGATCATAGATCAAAGCTATAAACAAAACCCCTTTTCAAAACACTATCTTGTGAAGCACATAGTAAATCAGGTGCATGGCATGTATGCCAGGTGTTGGTGAAAATTAAGACAGAATTGTGACATCTTTTGTTTACTAAATCTCTTCCTACAGTATATGGGTCCCTCGATTGAATGTCAAATTAAAAAAAGAGGATGGCGGTGGATCCAGGGTGCTGACACCTTAATATTGAAGTGCACTGCTCATCCTCTACCTCACCCTCCAACGCATGTTTCGCAATAATTCCTCAGGGAGTAGTCCACTCCCTGAGGAAGCATTTCGAAACGTGCGTTGGAGGGTGGGGTGGAGGATAAGCAATGCAATTCGATATTATGGCGATAGCGACCAAGACCCGCCGCAATCCTCTTTCTTTCATTTGATACATCCTCTATTTGGTGGGAGTACAGCGGCCAGAGCAGCAGCCAAAATTGGAATTTATACCACTCTTCCACGGAGTTCTACCAAACACAAATTGTTCAGGTGAGCGACCAGCCCCCCATCTCACCGCCACCTTTTGTCTGCAGTGTTACACAGGTTTCACCTCTTGTCTTTTTTCTCTGCAGTCTATTGAATATCAAGAACATTGGAAGCTGATTTTATTGAGTGATGGTACAGTAGTTTTCTATATTTATACAAATTAAATATTGAAAGTATTGCTCATCTAGCCATTCTGAATTAGAGTGATCCACTTAGGTCTTGAAAACAAAGTATGACTTGTACACGTATGTGAGGGAAAAGTATGTAATGACAGAGAAAAAACGATCTTGAGATGACTGAAAAAATTGCCTTTGTCTTGTTATATTGAACAGAGTGTTATATATGATGTCAGGCAAATACACATCCCTAGTAGATTCTTTGGAGCTTTTCAAATTAGAACATTAAGCTATTCAAAGTAAAATTCTTACCCAATATGCGTATCTGCATGATGGCTCCATGTAGACCAAAGAACATCCACAAAGGCTGTGAACAGTCCACGCAGACTTGCATTCCAGTACTGACACCATTATGGCTCAAATGTAGTTCACCTTCTGTGTTTATCACAAACCCCAATATGTCCCCA
The DNA here is from genome assembly GCF_046119375.1 of Phyllobates terribilis. Classification (NCBI taxonomy): domain Eukaryota; kingdom Metazoa; phylum Chordata; class Amphibia; order Anura; family Dendrobatidae; genus Phyllobates; species Phyllobates terribilis. The sequence goes on along the minus strand of NW_027362765.1, from coordinate 453,686,043 downwards.
CTCTGAAGAGGAACCAGCACTCGACAGACAGCCCAGAACTCCTTTCTGTCAACCAGTGACTCTGGATTGTATGGAAGGTCACTCGGTCTCAATGTACTGGGATCACAAGATGTCACGCCATAAGACAGACTACCGGACCTTGAAGAATTTGATTTGTTTATCTTGACAAAGATGGTTTCATTTATTCTAAGAGATCTGTTGGTGAATACTAAAGTCCGTTCTTCTCGGGCATGCTCCAGCCTGGCCACAGTTTGGTCATCTAAAGTCTTGATATGGGCCCCCCGGAGCTGATGAAACCGGAGATCACTCTCTAACTGTGATGGAAGTAAATGGGAATGCTGTGAGTTGAGAGAATTCTGTGGAATTGGACACATTGCCGTCATGGACTGAAAGTTTTCTTCCTGCAAATTCAGGTCACACAAGCTGACGGACAAGCGAGTATCTTCTGTTTCCCTTCGTAGGGATGGCCGGGGGATGGCAGTGAAAGATCTAGGCCGCACGGAGTCCGGTGGGATGATTTCACTATCTGTAGATACAAAGCAAAATTTTGAATTTGTAAAATCTGTTTACTATGAATGCACTCAAAGACTTGTACTAGAAATTTACTTTGACACAATTCATACAAGAGTCCATCTACGCAGAATGATGATTGGCTGAACAAATGTCCACATGAACGCTGGTTCCTAACCACAACCCTGTGTAAACTTGTCTGATGACCAAAAATCATTGTTGTTGGCTGCATATCCCCTTGTCCTTGTGTGCTGCCAACAATAATGAAATTGTATAGCATCAAACAACTGTACAAATGAACGTTCATCCACACAAACCACCAAAGATGGCTCCATATATTTGGAGCAAAATGAGTGCCAATCATCCTTCTATACTACGGAAGGATTTTCCAATGTATACTTTAGGCAGAAGGCTCTGATCTATGCAGCTGTTTAGGCATAAAGAACCGCATAGTAAAAAATAAATCCTTACTGCAAAGTATATAATCACGTATACTGGTTTTGCCACTGTTTTGGTATATGCCGGGGGAATGAACTTGTTCAAAGCATGCAAGAAGCTTTCAAGGAGCATATACAGAACAAGGAAGTGTGAAAAGAGCCTAATTGTTTTTGTCATTGAGCTCTTACAGTAGGTGTTATAGATAAGTCACAGGTAAGGGGAGGCAAAAGATTCTGCCACCCAAAAATTATTTCAAGAGCTTTGACTGTGAATAGAGGAGAGTAGATGATTTACATCCAGATTAGTAGACGATAATTAACCCAAACACTTCCCCAAAAAAGCAACATATCTGTGTCTACCATTATATACTGTTAATGGATGAGCAGATTGTAGGAAGTTTTATGGATGCACATACTGTACATCTATTGTTTTTAGAAGATTATTTCGTTACATTACTGATGGAAGAAGGTTATTTTATATGCAGATTGTTCTCAAATTCATCTCACATGGAACATACAGAGTTACATTATAAACGTAGAAAAAAAACCTGGGAAATTAGTCAAATGAAATTGGAAACTAGAAGCTGGCCTATTATAACAAGACGCTCTCCAGATAAGAACCAGGTATGTTACATGCTCAATTAAATGTCTTCTGCTTAATGTGGAACCGAACATGAGCCTTGCAGCTTGGATATAAGAATGTTCCTAGAATGTAATCTTAAATCTCGCAATGCTCTGTTTTATGAGTGCCTGGCAGACTTCTCACTCTGTCCCAGGGATCTCTTCCTCGCTGAAATTTCAACTTGAAGACCTCACATTTTTACTGATGACTAAGCAGTAAAGTGACTATAATATAAACATAAGTGAAATGGACAGTGTCCAGATGGTGAACTACAACATCCATCACCTAAAGGAGCCTCAAACTTGGACTAAAAGAGCTTGTCCACTTCTAGACAATATTTGGTCAAACTATTATTAAGCAAATTTAGCCGAAGTGAAAAATGTCGAAGCCACATATGGCTAGGGCTAATGTAGATACCATGTGGCTCATCTGCTCTTATGAGCTTCAATTCCCAATTGAGGTGGCCATATACATCAGATAGTTGTCGGCCAAACCCCTGGCAGTAAAATAGGTATCTTTCCTGACTCCCACATACATATCTATGCTCAATCAAACATGCATGTGCTCTGTATTTAGAGAGAGTAGTAAGACACTCTCAGACACCTCTGGAGGAGGCTTATCTCCAAAAAGAATAAAAAGATCAGGCATTGAAACTTAACATGCCTGGTCGTTTTTCTTCCCCTATATCATCTGTTTAGAGATTAAGCAGGTTTGGCCAACTTTAACCCCTCAGTGCAAATGGACATACCTGCATGTCTGCAAGTGTGGAGGAGGCTCAGGAGATTAGACCACTCCACACAGAGCTGATAAGAATCCCTTATACAGCTGGCCTCTGTCTGTATCAGCACAACTAGCTGACTATCACTGATCGCGGAGTGCTGAGCGGGTACCATGACAGCTGCACACCTGCTGAAAGTCACTGATCGCGGAGTGTCGAGCAGGTACCACGACAGCTGCAGGCCTGCTGAAAGTCACTGATCGCGGAGTGTCGAGCAGGTACCACGACAGCAGAGGGCCTGCTGAAAGTCCCCCATGGCTGCCATCACTCCTGTGAAGCCTAGCCACAGATAATTGTGGTATTGCAGTATACAGAACAAGCGATAAAAGGATAGCAGCTTCAAAACCCTTAAGGGGAATAAAAAGTCAAGACAAGAAGAAAAAAAATGTTTAAAAAATATATAAAAATTTGAATCACCCCCTTTTTCCCAAATGTGTTAAAAAATAAAAAAGTAAAAAATAAACATATTGTGTTGGATGTAGCAAAATCTAAAAAAAATTAACCCATACGGTAGAAAAAAAAAAAAAAAAATGAAACGCCAGAATTGCTATTTTTTCCAGTCACCACATAAATGCAATAAAAAGAGATCAAAATAAAAGTAACACCAAAAAAGTATCAATAAAACCACCAGCTGGCCACACGAAAAACACGACATCACACAGCTGCCAGAAAACAAAGTTATGGGTTTCTGAATATAACAAAACATAAAAATTATTTTGACAAAGTTTTGAATCTTTTAAAGCCACTAAAATAATAATGAAAAATACAGGTTTGGTATCCCTGTACTGCTACTGATATGAAGAATTATGTTATCAAGTCATTTTTACCAAACAATGAACACCATAAAAAAAATAAATTAATAATAATGTCGAATTGTATTTTTTGCATTTTTTTTCATGAATTCATCACACTTGGATCCCACCCCCCACCCCATTTTAACATTTTAAGTACAATATGTGGTAAAATAAATGATGTTACTCAAGAGTACAACTCGTCCCATAAAGAAATGACCTCCATGTTTAAAGGGGTTGTTCTCGTGATCTGTGGAGGATGCAGAGTCAAGGCCCCAATAAATAGACATTTATCACCTATCCTATATTTAATTGATAAGATTTATTTGTGGCATAAACTCCTAATCCTTCAGAACATTTAGTGATTCTCTCACGTAACAGATTATGAAAGAAGCAACCTTTACTTGTCCATAATACACTGTGTTCCAAATTATTATGAAAATAATATTTTCTCAGATTTTACCAAATTACCTATATGAATTGCAGTCATTGTAATTTTCCTGTCAAATAACTATTAGAGTACAATTGAAAGGTTTTTGTACAAACTGCCTATGATAACAGTATATTAAAAAAAAAAAAAAAACTCAAACTGCACTCAAAATGCATGTTCCAAATTATTATGCACAGCACACAGTTTTCAACCTTTTCATTTTAATAAAGAACAAAAAAATGGTCATTTTTGAAATTATGAGCATTAGCAGGTTATTACAAACTGAAATCAAACAGTTTTCAACTCAAAACTTTATTCTAGGTGATGTTACATTTGCACATAGGACCGCTTGTTCGAAAGGAGCTTCTGAACTCTCTCGTCCATTGAATTTGTCAGGTTTTGGATGGTTTCTGCTTCAATTGTTTTGCATGAGGACAGAATACCCTCCCAGAGCTGTTGCTTAGATGTGAACTGCCTCCGCCATCATAAACACTCCTTTTGATGATGCTCCAGAGGTTCTCAATGGGGTTGAGGTCAGGGGAGCATGGGTGCCACACCATAAGTTTGTCCCCTTTTATGCCCATAGCAGCTAGAGATGCAGATGTGTTATGTGCAGCATGAGATGGGGCATTATCATGCATGAAAATTATCTTGCTGCGGAATGCACGGTTCTTCTTCTTGAACCATGGAAGGAAGTGCTGTTTGAGAAACTCAACATACATTATGGAGTTCATCTTTACCCCTTCAAGGATCCTAAAAGGGCCGACAATCTCTCTCCTCATGATTCCAGCCCAAAACATTACTCCACCTCCTCCTTGTTAGCGCCATAGCCGTGTTTGCATGGCGTGTCCATCAACCAGCCATCCTCCACTCCATCCATCTGGACCATCGAGATCATTTCATGCATGATAATGTCCCGTCTCATGCTGCACATAACACATCTGCATCTCTGGCTGCTATGGGCATAAAAGGGGACAAACTTATGATGTGGCACCCATGCTCCCCTGACCTCAACCCCATTGAGAACCTCTGGAGCATCATCAAAAGGAGTGTCTATGATGGCGGGAGGCAGTTCACATCTAAGCAACAGCTCTGGGAGGGTATTCTGTCCTCATGCAAAACAATTGAAGCAGAAACCATCCAAAACCTGACAAATTCAATGGACGAGAGAGTTCAGAAGCTCCTTTCGAACAAGGGGTCCTATGTGCAAATGTAACATCACCTAGAATAAAGTTTTGAGTTGAAAACTGTTTGATTTCAGTTTGTAATAACCTGCTAATGCTTATGATTTCAAAAATGACCATTTTTTTGTTCTTTATTAAAATGAAAAGGTTGAAAACTCTGCTCTGCATAATAATTTGGAACATGCATTTTGAGTGCAGTTTGAGTTTTTTATTTTTTTAAAAATATACTGTTATCATAGGCAGTTTGTGCAAAAACCTTTCAATTGTACTCTAATAGTTATTTGACTGGAAAATTACAATGACTGCAATTCATATAGGTAATTTGGGAAAATCTGAGAAAATATTATTTGCATAATAATTTGGAACACCGTGTAAAGGATTGATCTCCTAAAGTCAATCTTGGATATTTAAAGGAGTTATCTGGTCAACCAAAAAGAACTTTAAATGTTTCTGTGGTCAGGACAACCCATAGAAGTCATTGTTTCAAATTCATTGAAGATATCTGCTCCGATACCTGGTCATGAAACCGGAATGATGCATCACTTCCTGCAGGAACATGTCGATGTATCTACCAGTCACAAGACAGCTCTCCCCAAACTTTTTAAAGTACTTTTTAGTTGTCCACACAACCCCTTTAAATATATGGTACATGCTAAGACTGTGGTCTATAATTTATCAGAGATCTACATCTGTTCTTTCAATGGTTTGCAAGCTCAAGCTATAACAGATAACGACTGGCATCTTGTTAATTTGTTTGCTAGCTAGAATGAATGCAAAATCTACTCACGGCGACTATAGAAAGATCTCAGTCAGGGGCCATTTAACTCCATTTAATCATGCACTGTCTTCAAAGCTGAATAAAGAGGCTATTTATTACATGGAGCGGATCCATGCAGCTATAGTACTCTAAGCGGCTTCTATTCTTGCCCATGAAATGTCAGACACGACCCTACAGAAAGACCAGCACCAGAAATAAGAACGTCAGTCTACGTTCATTCTCTCGCTAGGAGAAAAGTACGTCATTGCTTGGACAATGGGGAAAAAGGTCATCTGAACAATCCACCAACATTGGCTAAATCCCATTTATAAAAGATCTTTAAAAGATGTTGGGTCAGTCATATAGGTCATATGTTTTGTCAATGCCTTTAATTACCGAATTGTTCTAAGCTTTAAGCCTGAGCTTTAAAAATTTACAATTTAAAAAAAAAATCCTAGCAGATTTTTTTTTTGTGTGTCTCCGGTGTTCATCCATGTCCCCATTCTCCTCACTGTTCTTTGTCTTTCTGTAACAAGCTGCAGCAGGAGCCTCCCCCTCTAGCTCCTTTTGCAGCAGAACACAAATTGTGAATCCATGTCGGCCATTCACCAGCTAAAAATAAAATAGAAATTAAAAGGGTTTTCAAGGGATTTTTTTTAATTTCTAACCTCTCAGTAGGTGCAAATAACAAATTGAGCTTTACTAACCCTTGCCTGCTTCAAACAAGACATTGAGGATGTGGCGCCCCTGACGGTTCGGTCGCCACAGAGGTACTGCATCTCACCCAGAGGTGTGGTCTCTCACTCTCAGGTAAGGAAGGAGTACAGCCCGGGACCCTAACACTGGCATCCAACACATTCCACTTCAGTGGGGGCAGGGCGAGATTGCTCCTAAGGGAGAGCACAGTCCCTGGTCCCTAGCTGAAGGGTGGAACTATGTAGAGTGTGTGGGTGGAGGAAGAAGATTAGGGGAGCACATGAAAGGAAGTGATATAAAAAGAGGGTGGAACATTCTAGAGTGTGGAGTCACAGAACAGTCTACAGTGAGAGGAGTTGGGAGCAGGAGCTCTGTAGGAGCTCTGCTCAGGAGAAGGGCCTGAGGAGAGGCCCAGGACTGAAGGAGAAGGAGAGGAGCAGGAAAGGCTCCAGGAGTGAAGAAGGGACCCCAGGGGTACGGGCAGTGCTGGAGGCCACCCGTATGCCCGAATCTACCAGGAGGTGGAGGGGTCAGGCCGCACAAAGGGGACCGGTACCTCAACTAGCAGAGTACTTTATGTCTCAACTAGAAACCGGAGGCTGCAGTATTTCAAGTCCTGTAGCCAACAGTCCATATCAGTCTCACCAAGAAGGTAGCCATAGAGACATCGCCCGACAAGGCCCGCGGGTACTGGATTGGGACACTAGGTATGAGGTGCAGGGAGACGGCCAGAGAGAGAGAACACATAGAAGGGGGTCCCGCTAAGTACTCCGGAGATATCTGAGGGTTGGCTGAACCCCTCCCTAAGTAAGCGCAGCACGACGAGGGAAGTTATACTGGTACCTGTAACTTGGATTGCAACAACCGTGAGTAAAGACCCTGAAGACTGCACCCCACTGTCTCTGTGATTATTATCTGCGCCATCACCCTTGCACTACAACGCCCAGCATCACCTATAACATCTACAACATTTCTACGCTGCCCTGGAGCTAAGCTCTACCTGTGGAGAGCCAAACCAACTCTGCTGCACTAACATCAGCTCCAGAGGTTCTGCACAGCAGCGGCGGCTCCATATAGCTGCATACCACAGGTGGCGTCACAAACTGTTTGTACAATAAAAACTATAAAATTCCCCTTTTTACTGACCGCCCTGGGTCACCGCCACTGTGACATCTCCCCTAGCAACGACTGGCCCGGCACCGAGTACCCCACAGCCCAGGGGGAGCGTCAAGGACAGTAAGTAGAGCTCCATTTGTTATTTAAAGGGAACCTGTCATGTCGGTTGTATCAAGTAAACTGTCCCCAGGTCATAATTAGTGATGCAATATGCATCACTAACATGCTTTTTTTCATAAAAATCGGCCCTATAATCATGTCTCAAAACCACTTTATATAATTATATCTTACTTGCTCATTCAACTGCGCATTGCGCATTGTCCATCGGCTCCCCGCGCGTGCGCCGTGACAAGTGGCTCCCCGCGTGTGCGCAGTGAAGCTGTCACGTGGAGCCGATGGACAATGCACAAGCACGGCTAAAAAATACACATAGCGCAAGCGCGGATTATGGCACACACTGTGCTAGCGTGGCTCAGAGTACACAGTGCGCAAGCGCAGAATTTGAATGCGAGGATTCAGGTGACGTCGCTACAAACAAGGGGAGAGAATGGGCAGCGACCATCATGACTGAATGCAGTGAAGAACACCCCTATGACTGAACGAGCAAGTAAGATATAACTATATAAAGTGGTTTTGACACATGATTATAGGGCCGATTTTTATGAAAAATGCATGTTAGTGATGCATATTGCATCACTAATTATGACCTGGGGACAGTTTACATGATACAACTGACATGACAGGTTCCCTTTAACACACATAATATATATACCGTACTCTTCCGCAGTCTTTGTATGGATAATCAAATTCTAAATTGCTAATTGACAAAGGCAAATAAATCTCTATACCAAAGACTGTGATTTAAAACAGAAGGATCTGGCTGTTGGGATTGCAATGGCTGATCATTTTGTTCTGCAAGTGACGCGCCCCTGGGCCTGTGTCGCGCTGCGGTGCGCACTCGGGAGCTTACCCGGAGCCGGATCCGTGGAGGGTTGTAATCTCGTGGCGGTGACCCGGTCCGTGCCCAGGGAGTCAAACTAGACGGCAGTCTATGAGTAGTAAATAGTTGATGACTACGCCACCCGTTGAGTGCAGCCAGGAAGCTGCTGCTGCAGGGCAGACCGCTGAGGCCGGTGGTAGGATTGTGCAGCGTGATAGTATAACCCCCAACGGGAGGGGTATGGCCTCAGGGCAGCCGACGTGGATGATGGGGGTAGCAGGAACCACTCAGAGACGGTACGGTGTAGTTCAGGGTCTTTACTGGTAACAACGACAGACCCTCCCGGAGTACTTGCTAGCAAACGGGGCCTGGTCAGTCTTTGAGCAGATGGGATCTCCCCTGGCCAGGCGTAGTTGTAGGCCTCCCAAACTGACTGTACTCTTCTGGCTACCTTGCTAGAAGCTGATGTAAGTAGCCCACGTCCCTGAGTGTACCGTGTGGTGCTCACCCGTATGGCCGGTGACTCGGGGCCTTCTAATGGCTTCCGCTCCACGATGGCGGTGCTGGTCCCACGCGTGTGACCGTGCCTTCAGGCTTCTGGGCCAGAGGACCTGAAATCCCCTGCCCGACGGATTCTGCTGCTGGGTAGGAGTTAGTCCCCACAGCCTCGGACTCCGGGTCCGGTAAAGAATCTTCTTAGTCAGGGCGAGCTCTGTAGCTGCCAGCCCCTGACTCCTTGTAACTCTGCTGTTTCCTATGCTGCTTCTCTTCTCCACTCTCCTTGTCTGACTCACCCTGCCTCAGCCCCGGGTTTTTACAGGGGAAGTTCTTCCCCTCCCAAGACTGGGCAGGAGGTGTGGCATGCACAGGATCCCTGACCAAAGGACCTCCCACCTGCTCTCAGACATAATATCTCTATCACTGTGGCAACCAGACCCCTGGGGTGTCACATTCCCCCCTAGTGAAATTTAGTACTCCGGGACTAAACACATTTAGAAAAACATAACAAAGTATAACAATAACAATACTATAAGAAAAACACATAAGATGGTTACGGCGTGTCCGCAACCGGATGCAGTCTTTGAAGAAAAGCAAAGGTGTCCATTTCACCAACACAGGGAGACGTAACCAGGTAGGGGTCTGTCCTACCCCGAGTCCTTAACAGTCTCTAGTCCATCCTGGGTTACGCTCCAACTATATACAAGGATTCCCGGTAAATCCACCAAGGTTTCCTAAAAATAACTAGAAACACAAAATTATACACAAGCAACAAGACACAGAAAAACACAGATAAAACAATTTATACACTTTAAATTCTCCAGCGTGCGGGTAACTGGCCTCTAGTGGCCCGAGTGGACCTACGGAGCTGACTGTCTGGCCCTGAACTACAGGGTGTAGGAGCTGTCAAGGGTAAACTGGGCAGCTGTCTACCGGCTCTTTGTCTCACTAGGGGTACGGCAGGCTCACTATAAGCAGAGGGTTGATTCTCCTGTTCTGCTTGTGTGGAGTCTTCTGCCTCCTGGACCGGCTGTTCTTCCAGCTCTACCCGTTGCTCCGTAGGTTCTTGGGATGATGGTTGGAGGAAGGTGAGTACGGGTACCACAACTGCACCATTGACTTGAGTCCAAGACTGAGGAAAGTCCCCGAGCACGGTACTAACCATATCTTCCCTTTCTTCCACGGGTCGATGGTCTTCTTGTTCCTCTTCAGGGTTCCTCAGTTGTTCGGGACACTTCTTCAGGTGGTCCCGGGATACAATGGCTGTGGTTTCCCCTCCGTCTTTACTGATGGTACAGACCTTCGGGTTCTCGTGGCTTGAGGGCAGTACGGTGTACGGGTCCTTCTCCCACTGGTCGTCCAACTTGTGGAGCCGTCTCTTCCTCTTCAAGACCTGCTCTCCGGGTACCAGGGGAACAGCGGGAGCATACTGGTTGTAAGTTTTCTCTTGTCTTTCCCTAGCCTGACAGAGACTTCGCTCCACGCTCTCCTGTACTCTCCGGTACTGCTGCTGCCTCTCTGTGTCCCAGTCTGTTTCTGGTGAAGTGTCCTCGGGGGTCAGGACTCCCATTTCCAGGTCAACAGGTAACTTACCAGGTCTTGCCCTCATTAGGTAAGCCGGGGTACAGTTGGTGGAACCTACCGGGATGTGGTTGTATAGGTCCACCAGATCGGGCAACTTTTCAGGCCACAGACTGCGTTCTTCCAGGGGCAACGTTTTTAGAAGATCCATTACCACCTGGTTCATTTTTTCACAAAGTCCATTAGTCTGCGGATGGTAGGGTGTCGTCCTTATCTTCCGGCAGCCATACAGATTGCAGAATTCCTGAAAGACCTCCGCTTCAAAGGCAGGTCCCTGGTCCGTCAGCACTTGGTCCGGGTACCCGTGTGGACGGCAGAAGTGCTGCTGGAAGGCTCTAGCTGCTGTTTGAGCCGTTAAGTCCTTGACGGGGACGACAACCAAGAACCGGGAGTAATGATCCACGATGGTTAACGCGTAGACGTAGCCACTTCTGCTTGGGGTCAGTTTTACATGATCCAAGGCTACCAGTTCCAACGGTTGCCGGGTGACGATGGACTGCAGGGGAGTCTTCTGGCTGGCTCGGTCCTTCCTTCTCAGGTTGCACGGGCCACAATCTCTGCACCACTTCTCGATGGTTCCCCTCATGCCTACCCAGTGGAACCGCTCGCGCAGCAGGAACTCCAGCTTTTTCCACCCAAAGTGTCCAGCTCCGTCGTGGTATGCCTCCATCACCATGGCTGCGTCTCTTCGTGGCACCACTACTTGCCAGAGTAATTCATGCGTCCGGGAGTTAACCATTCTGCGGCACAACTTCCCTTTGTAAAGGAACAGTCGACTCTTCTCTGCCCATAGTTGTTTGGCTTCCTCCGGAGCGTCTGGTTCAAGGCGAGCCTCCGGCCGAGTCAGCATCTCCTTCACCAGTCGGACGGCAGGGTCGCTGTCTTGCGTTTCCGCCCAGTTGTAGTGGGGTAAGGGGTTCAACGTAGCAGCCTGCTTACTCCTTACCCGGTGGGAATACTGAATAGTCCCATGACGGTGGAACGCAGGGAGTTCAACTTCTTCCAGTCCCTCCGGATCTTCTCCTCCGTCCGGCAGGTTGGGCATCCTGGACAGGGCGTCCGCGTTGGTATTGGAGCGTCCTGCCCGGTATTTAATTGTGAACTCATAGTTGGACAGACGGGCCATCCACCTCTGCTCCAGGGCACCGAGTCTTGCCGTGTCCAGGTGTGTCAGCGGGTTGTTATCCGTGTACACGGTGAACCGGGAAGAAGCGAGGTAATGCTTAAAGCGCTCAGTGATTGCCCATACTACGGCCAGGAACTCTAACTTAAATGAGCTGTAATTCTCGGGGTTCCTTTCGGTGGGTCGCAGTTTTCGGCTGGCGTAGGCGATTACTCGTTCCTTCCCCTGCTGGATCTGGGACAGTACGGCTCCTAGCCCGATGTTACTGGCGTCGGTGTAGAGGATAAAGGGCTGGCTATAATCCGGGTACGCCAGGATTTCGTCCCCCGTGAGGGCCATCTTCAGCTGGCGGAAGGACTCTTCTTCCAGCTCTTCCCATTTGAAGGGCGGCTTCTGGTTCTTGGCCTTCCGGGACTGGCCTATCAGGAGGTCCTGCATAGGTGCTGCCTTTTTGGTGAAACCGGGAATAAACCTTCGGTAGTAGCCTACCAACCCGAGGAACTGCCGCACTTCCTTTACGCTGGAGGGGCTTGGCCATTCCTTAATTGCGGTGATTTTATCAGGGTCGGGAGCCACTCCGTCAGCGCTCACTACGTGTCCCAGGTACTGCACCTTTGGTTTCAGGAGGTGACACTTGGAGGGTTTCACCTTTAGGCCGTAACTCGCCAGAGCCTCGAACACTTCCGCCAGGTGTTTCAGGTGGTCCTCATACGTCTTGGAATATACGATGACATCGTCCAGGTACAACAGGACCGTCTCGAAGTTTCTGTGGCCCAGACAACACTCCATTAGGCGTTGGAAGGTTCCTGGTGCGTTGCAGAGTCCGAACGGCATGCAGGTGAACTCGCTAAGTCCCATCGGGGTGGTGAATGCGGTCTTCTCCCGGTCCGCCTCTGCTACAGGAACCTGCCAGTACCCGCTAGTGAGATCCAAGGTAGAGAAGAAGTTAGCAGATCTTAAAGCAGCCAATGACTCCTCTATCCTTGGTAAGGGGTACGCATCCTTGTGTGTGATACGGTTGATTTTCCGGTAATCTACACACATCCTCATGGTGTTGTCTTTCTTTTTGACTAAAACTAATGGGGCTGCCCAGGGGCTACAACTATCCCGGATTACCCCAGCCTCCTTCATGTCTCTAAGCATCCCCTTGGCGTGTTGGTAATGTGCAGGGGGTACGGGTCGATACCTCTCTTTTATGGGAGGATGATCTCCCGTGGGGATGCGATGTTCTACCCCCTTGACTCGCCCGAAGTCTAACGGGTGTTTACTAAACACTCTCTCATACTCTTGAACCACCCGATAGACTCCTTGTTTCTGATGTGAGGGAGTGGAGTCAGTACCCAAATGTAGTTGCTGACACCAGTCCTCCATGTCTTTCTTAGAGCCGTTACCTTCCTCCGGGTGAGATGGAGGCAAGGGTTCCACAGATTGTATAGAACTTTGATTAGTGGTATATAATTTGGCTAGCGTGGCATACCGGGGCAGGTACACTTCCCTCTCCCCGATATTTATTATGCGAATGGGCACCCTCCCATGGCGTACATTGACCACCCCCCGTGCTGTCAAAATGGTGGGCCTACTGTCTGAGTAAACTGGTTCTACCATTGCCTGGTAATCTCTACCTCTCAGACCAATAGCTGCCCGGCACCAAATCATCATTTCACTTTTTGGGGGCATGGCAATAGGAAAAGGGTCACACATTCTTACGCTACCAATCTCACCGCCGGAGAGTTCCACTTGTTGCCGTTGCATCAGTGCCCGGATCTCTTTCTGGAGCACCCGCTGCTCGCCGGAGCTGGCATTCTTGGCAACCTGCTGTAAAAGGAAAATCACCTCTGCAAGACAATTTTCAATTACATTAGTTCCTAGAGTTATTTTTGGGTGACTCTCATGTTTATCGATATCTACAATGATCAGTCCCTGTGCGGCCAGTTCGACTCTACCAATTTTGATGGTCACCTCTTTAAATCCGATCTGTGGCACGGGCTGACCATTGCTGGCGATGATACTCAAGTCGTCGTCGGGGTAGCGGGTAATATCCGAGTCATTCCAGTACTGCTTGAAGAGCACGTACGGGATGGTGGTGACCTGTGACCCGGTGTCCAGTAGGGCACTCATGGGAATGCCATCCAGTACCACAGGCAAGACTGGACGTCCTCCCACATATCTGTCGCGCCAGTTCGATGGGCCTGGTGATCTTTTTCCTGGGGGTTGGCCCTCTACCCCAGGTTGTGCCCGTTTAAAGAACAGTACCTTGCCATATGTCCGGGTTGATTGCAGCGGCGGCAGATGGGTCATCCGTCCTCACTGTATCGGTCACTGGGTCTTCCTCTGGCCGGTGGGGTCCTCCTTGGTCGACGCCACGGGATGTCCTCCGGTCCGGATGCCAGCTGGATCTTCCCTGGGGTGGAAACCTGTAAAGACTGCACAGTTCGGGTTAGCGCAGCAACGCTCTTAGCTAGCTCTTGGACCTGATGGTGTAGGTCTGGAGCCGGGTCATTGTCCAAAGCCTGCGCATCAGCTCCCACAGGCCCTGCTGACAAGGGCGCCGCCTCCTGGTAGTAAGTGGTAGTGGGGCGTCTGTGGGTCACAACGCCACCTGGTGCCGGTTCTCGGAGCACCCGGATGGCTCTGTCCTTGAACTGTGCAAAGTCCAGATGGGGATCCTGTAAGGCCATTGCCCGCAACTGGGTTCGGTGGGCATTGCAATATAAACCCTCTATAAATTGTTCAGTCAACAGCCTGTCCTCGTTTCCCACCCCATCAGGGTCGGTCTGCTTTATGGCCCTCAGGGCCTCTTGTAGGTTTAGTGCATAGTCCCTTATACTCTCATGCGCTCGCTGCTTGCACCCGTAGAATCTAAGCTTAATCTCGGCTGAGGTGCGGGTATCAAAGGTGTCCTTCAGCCGGGTTAGTATCCCTGCGACAGTCTTCCTCCCAGGTGGCCAGGATTTTACTTCCCTTTTGGCTGCCCCGGTTAGTTGGGCCACCAGGATGCTCACTTTTTGCTCTTCTGTGAGGGGGTACACCTGGAAGAGGCTATCCAGCTTTTCTCTAAAGTCATGCAGGGTATGTGACTCCCCTGAGTACTGGGGTAGCCAAGCTGCTCCCGGGATATAGGGCATGGTGAAGGGCATAACTGCAGCAGCGGTAGCGCTGGCGGGGGTTGAGGCAGTGAAGCTCTCCTCCGTATCCGACATCTTCCTCCCCCCTAGTGGACCGTGGCCTACCTTGCGATGATCCTCTTCCGTAGGCCGCGGCTCCGCAGTGGATCGTCAGGGTTGAGGACCTTCCGTCGCGCTCCTGTGACGTCGGCGTCTGCTGGGCTCCTTCCAGGACCTTACGCAACGTCCGGACGTGAGGCGGGGCTTCAGTTCTCGCGCGCTTTCGGAGTCCACGCCCCTCTTCTTCCCGCGCGGCGTCCTCAAGATGGCGTCCAATGGCGGGAAAACTCCACGGATGGCGGGAAGAAGGTCGAAGATGGCGCCGGATGGCGGGAAAACTTCGCGGATGGCGGGAAGAAGGTAGAAGATGGCGCCGGATGGCGGGAAACCTTCACCACTGGTAAGTTTGAACAGTCTTTGCTTTTCAGGCACGCAGTACCCGGTGGTTGCGGGCACGAAATCCTGCCGACTACGCCAATGTTGACGCGCCCCTGGGCCTGTGTCGCGCTGCGGTGCGCACTCGGGAGCTTACCCGGAGCCGGATCCGTGGAGGGTTGTAATCTCGTGGCGGTGACCCGGTCCGTGCCCAGGGAGTCAAACTAGACGGCAGTCTATGAGTAGTAAATAGTTGATGACTACGCCACCCGTTGAGTGCAGCCAGGAAGCTGCTGCTGCAGGGCAGACCGCTGAGGCCGGTGGTAGGATTGTGCAGCGTGATAGTATAACCCCCAACGGGAGGGGTATGGCCTCAGGGCAGCCGACGTGGATGATGGGGGTAGCAGGAACCACTCAGAGACGGTACGGTGTAGTTCAGGGTCTTTACTGGTAACAACGACAGACCCTCCCGGAGTACTTGCTAGCAAACGGGGCCTGGTCAGTCTTTGAGCAGATGGGATCTCCCCTGGCCAGGCGTAGTTGTAGGCCTCCCAAACTGACTGTACTCTTCTGGCTACCTTGCTAGAAGCTGATGTAAGTAGCCCACGTCCCTGAGTGTACCGTGTGGTGCTCACCCGTATGGCCGGTGACTCGGGGCCTTCTAATGGCTTCCGCTCCACGATGGCGGTGCTGGTCCCACGCGTGTGACCGTGCCTTCAGGCTTCTGGGCCAGAGGACCTGAAATCCCCTGCCCGACGGATTCTGCTGCTGGGTAGGAGTTAGTCCCCACAGCCTCGGACTCCGGGTCCGGTAAAGAATCTTCTTAGTCAGGGCGAGCTCTGTAGCTGCCAGCCCCTGACTCCTTGTAACTCTGCTGTTTCCTATGCTGCTTCTCTTCTCCACTCTCCTTGTCTGACTCACCCTGCCTCAGCCCCGGGTTTTTACAGGGGAAGTTCTTCCCCTCCCAAGACTGGGCAGGAGGTGTGGCATGCACAGGATCCCTGACCAAAGGACCTCCCACCTGCTCTCAGACATAATATCTCTATCACTGTGGCAACCAGACCCCTGGGGTGTCACACAAGGAGATAAGCTCATGCCAAGAGAGTTTGGCAGTGGCTTTCTCATAGAGGAAACAGTATTGTTTAGCTGAACCGAGCTGATCTCTGTATGGTGGAGTCATTACCTGTTACGGCCAATATGGTTTCTTACCTGATGGCTTCCCTTTTCCCATCATACCCAGGGATCCCATGATCCCGTTCCTAAAATAAAAAAGCTACAACCTGTTATTCGTTGGATAAATTTGGCCACAGCGGCCGTTTATTAACAAACAACAAATAACAATCAAAATAACAATGAAATAAATATATATACAGTACAGACCAAAAGTTTGGACACACCTTCTCATTTAAAGATTTTTCTGAATTTTCATGACTTTGAAAATTGTACATTCACACTGAAGGCATCAAAACTATGAATTAACACATGTGGAATTATATACTTAACAAAAAAGTGTGAAACAACTGAAAATATGTCTTATATTCTAGGTTCTTCAAAGTAGCCACCTTTTGCTTTGATGACTGCTTTGCACACTCTTGGCATTCTCTTGATGAGCTTAAAGAGGTAGTCACCGGAAATGGCTTTCACTTCACAGGTGTGCCCTGTCAGGTTTAATAAATGGGACTTCTTGCCTTATAAATGGGGTTGGGACCATCAGTTGTGTTGTGCAGAAGTCAGGTGGATACACAGCTGATAGTCCTACTGAATAGACTGTTAGAATTTGTATTATGGCAAGAAAAAAGCAGCTAAGTAAAGAAAAACGAGTGGCTATCATTACTTTAAGAAATGAAGGTCAGTCAGTCCGAAAAACCCCGTCCAGAGCCCAGAACAGACTGCCAGATCACCCCCCACTCAATTTAAACAACCTGGAATTTTCCCAATTCCTTCCACCGACAATTCGGTACCAACTCCAAGAACCCCACCCCCCGCCAACCACGAACAGCCCTGAAACCTTAGGCTCGTGAGTGCCCCAAAAGCCACCAATGCCCTTTCAATCCCCTCCTGTATTGCAAGGGCCCAAAGATCGATACCGATAGCATTGAGATGAACACAGTCCTTTAACCAAAAATTACCAACCCCTGATTCCAACTCAAAGTGCCTAACACTTATCCCACCATTCCTTGACACAAAGCTAGACACGGCCCTATTTAATTTCACTCTTGCTCTATTTATACCGTTTTCTGATCTGACCGCCCGTCATTTCTTCCTGGGCACTATATCTGACCAAACCGTCAGAACCCCCGGGAATGAAGTCCACAAACTCAGAAAATCAAAAAGGATATCCCGAATTAACTCTCTCACGGGCCTTGCCCCCAAATCGTTCCCTCCCAAATGCACAACCAGAATATCCGGTGTTCTGTCCAATCTTGCCGCTTTATGAAACTCCGACAAGAACCGGCTCCATACCATCCCCCTAAAACCTAGCCACCTTATAACCACTTGTACCCTCGGAAAGTCCACTTGCCTACCGTCACGCCTTACGTCAGCACGCAGCGCCCCCCAATGCACATACGAATGTCCGAAAATCCAAGCTAACAAGGGAACGCCACCTAAAAGAATAATAAACAAGCATATTCAACAACTATTCAACAACTCACAAATGAGCAAAGTCCTGCGGTATTTAACGGAAAACATACGTTAAATAACGGTCCGAACTCCACCTTCCAATCCGCTTTATCAGCTCCGCCCCCAAACCGCGCCTATCAGCCTGAGACGCTGCGCCAATCCTAAAGGAATGTGAACCATAAACACCTGGGCTAAGGCCCAACTCCTGCACCCCCTTTTTTAGGACCGTTATAAACTGGAAACAGGAAAGAAATGACCCGTCCCAATGACGTAACAGTGGGCCGAATCTACCTGACCACACTTGCCAATAAACCTCCAAGCACCTTCTTGGACACATCAGAGCCCCGTCCACTCTACCTAAAATGACGCGCTTACCTGTACCCAACTGATCAGTTTTTGCATGTCTAATCCAAAAATCGATACCCCAAGCCCAGCAACTCGTGTCTTCGGCTAATAAACCTCCCGCCCTATTCCGGCTGGGAGCGACCAACTCGCCTACTCTCATTGCCCCGAAAAAAACTAAGGAAAAAGCTGCCTCAAAAGTAGAACAACAAATCCTTTCCAAAACAAGACCTAACCTTTCCAACATACTAAACGTGACTGGCCTACGCTTATCCATACTCTTGCTACCTTTTCGAAAACCTGTAAGTGCCTGCTTGACCAAAAAGGATTTAGAAACATCAGTCAAACCCTGCAACTTGAAACCGAATGCAAGCCCAGTAACAAATTTACTAATTCTAGATGCCGACCACCCTAAGTCCGCAGCCTTACCAACCAAAAACAAGACCGCCAGCGTCCTATCCTCATCACTCTCTATCGCCCCCCAATGTGACACCCAACTTTGCCATACTCGCCACGATGCCTCGTAAGCAGACCAGGTTGAACTTGCCACTGACTCCTGGATCAATCTTCCAGCTCGTCCGTAATCAGCTGCCACAACTGTGAAGGGCATTCCACTCCTGCGACTTCTGCCTCTGGTGCCAGTGCACAGAAATGCTCCCACTGGAAACAAGACAAAGCATCCGCTATAGAATTTTGGACACCTGGCACGTGCACCGCCAAAATCCATGCATTCAACTCCAAACACCGGAGTATCATTTCCCTGACCAGCTTAATAACCAGAGGAGACGAGGCCGACAAGCTGTTAATCACCGCCACCACACCCATATTATCACAGTGGAACCTAACTCTCTGATTCAAAAAGAACTCACCCCAAATTGAGACTGCAATTGGTAATAATTCCAACAGAGCGAGATTCTTTGTAAGACCCCTCTCTTTCCACAAATCGGGCCATTTACCCATGCTCCACTTTCCCTTACAAAAAGCTCCATAGCCAGCACCGCCTGCCGCGTCCGTGTAAATTTCGCAATCAAAGCTGTTCAAAAACTCCTGCTGAATCAACGACCTGCCGTTGTAATTGTCCAAAAAACGCTTCCACACCAACAAATCCTCCCTATGCTCTCAACTCAAACGAATGAAATGATACGATGCCCGCACGCCAGCTGTTGCCCTTGACAACCTACGACAAAATATTCTGCCCATAGGCATGATCCTACAAGCAAAGTTCAATCTCCCTAGCAGCGACTTGAGCTCCCTCAATGTCACCTTATGCAATTTACCAATTCGCTCAACCTCCTGCCTGAGTAACAACAATTTATCCTCGGGCAATCGACACTCCATACGTTCCGCATCAATCAGTATTCCCAAAAAACTCAATACAGTACAAGGACCTTCAGTTTTCTCTTTAGCCAAAGGAACCCCAAAACGTTCCGCAACCCACACCATGGCTGCTAACAAATTACCACAAACAAATGAATCTGGGGGACCTATGAACAAAAAGTCATCCAGGTAATGAATAACGGACTGCACACCTGCAACATCCCTGACCACCCATTCCAGAAAAGTACTGAAAGTTTCAAACAATGAACATGAAATTGAACAACCCACAGGCAAACACCTATCCAGGTAATAACCTTTGTTCCAAAAACAACCCAATAGCGGAATGCTAGCCGGGTGAACCGGAAGTAGCCTAAAAGCTGATTCAATATCGGTTTTCGCTAACAATGACCCAGACCCGTACCGACGAACCCATGACACAGCCGCATCAAATGATGTGTATTCAACCGAACATAATTCTGGCGCGATACCGTCATTGACCGAACAACCTTTTGGGTACGACAAATGCTGGATCAGGCAAAATTTATTCGGCTCCTTCTTAGGCACTACCCCCAAAGGAGAAATGATCACGCCTTCAACCGGTAGACTATCAAACGGCCCCACCATACGACCTAACTCCATTTCCTTTGACAACTTAACACTGACAACCTCTGGATGCAACAAAGCAGACCTCAAATTCTTAACAGAAAAAGGAACCTTATGGTCAGGAGGCGGGATCATGAAACCTTCCAAAAAAACATCACTAATAATCCTGGCCTTCAATTGATCGGGATATCTACTTAGAAAGGGGGCCATCCCTAGCAGATTCACTGGAATCACCCCCTTGACCGGTACCCACAGACATCTTTCCTTTTCCTTTTCTGAAGCATTTTGCGGCCCCATGGGAGCTCCCGTTGTAATGGGAACAAACGTGTTTGAACTTACAGCCGTTCCCATATTTGCACTGGCCATCATTAAATTGCCAGCACGTTCCCGACTTCTCTTTTCCTCCCGGTGCTCCCTGACTCCTCCCCCCCCCTTCCCCTGTCCTGACGATTGACTCCCGCTTCCGCCGCTCCCGTGAAAGGACTGCCCGTATCTAGCAGGGGCCATCACTTTTAACCAAAGGCCAATATCTTTCTGGTCCCACTTAATCTCAGGCCGCACCGCCTTCCTCTGCCTGAATTGCTTGTCGTACCTCAGCCATGTTTGTCCCCCATAAGTACGATGCGCTTCACCAATAGCATCTAAGTAACAGAATAAACCCGAGTAATTTTCAGGAAACTTTTCCCCAATGACACCAGCAAATATAGCAAATGCTTAAAGCCAATTTACAAAAGTCTGAGGGATCAAGCGCCACCTCCGCTTCTCCTCCTCTTCTTTTTTGCTATCATCCTTCCTCCCTTTGTCTAAATTAAACTTCTCCAAGGGAAGGAGGGAGAAAATTTCGACATATTCATAGCGCCAAATTTTCTCTGTCACCTCTTTTTTTAAATGTGCCCCCAGTGGCCCCTCGAAGCACACATACACCTCACCCTTTGCCCTATGATCCAGCTTCACCGTATCGCCCTTGTCTTTTTCCGTCTGAACCGACACTGAAACATCCGTAGATGCTACCTCTGTGCCCGCCGCAGACCCTACCGCAACGCAACTAGGTTGCAGCAACACCTCCTGGCCTGGCAACCAGGCTCCTACGGGGGATACCCTTGACCCACCCGCTGTCCCGCTCTCCATTCTAAGCAAAATCTGTGACATGCTATGCAAGATATCCCTAATCCCCGATACCTCTGCACCCCTGGGACCGCCTAAATTCCTCCCCCCCTGGCCCTGCAAACTGACCACTACCTCCCCCTAGCAAAATAGCCCCTGTGGGCGACAAACCAGACATAGAATCATACTCACGCAGCTGCGCAGGTGCTGTGTCCCCGCCAGCCGGAATTCCTGAGCCCTGATGATCACTTCTTCCGTCACAGTCACCGCTGGAATCAGATCCTTCTGAGTCCATTCGCCACTCAAGGCCTCCACGTCACCAGGGGGGACCTGAACAGTCACGGATGATGCAGATGGGCTTCTCCTCGAGGATCGCCTCCCACCAGACCATCTTGCACTCCTGGATGCAGCTCTGGGCCTCCTCTGGCTACCAGACCCAGACGCACGGGCCTGGTCCGTGCTGACGGAACGAACGCTGCCAGGCAGCGTGGTGTCGCTGCCCGCCGCTCCTTCCCCTCCGTGTCGTCCATGTGAGCCAGGCAGCAGGGGTTCCCTGGACTGCTGCCTGCCCGCAGATGCTTGCCTCCCTGGTGTCATGGCGATTCTCCCAGCAGGCACTCCGACAGGAGCATCGCCAGTGGTGCCTGCCGTTTGCTGTGCTGCTCCCTTGATACTCCTGGTCCCTCTTCTTGAAGTATGGCCCCCACCACGAGTAGCAGCTGGTCTGTGCGGCCCAGCTGCAATGCGCGTGCGCCACTCGGCCGGGGCCTGGACCTCCGGCGACGTTGCTCCCGCAGGCCGCACATCCAGTGCGGCCCTCACTTCCAGCGCGGCCCTGACTTCCGATTCGATTCCAACAGGCCGGCTGGGTGGATTCCTGCCGGGACGAGTGCGGCAGGACGGGACCGCACCATCTCGCTCGCCTCCTGCTGGGTCCCCGGAGGGGCTCCGGAGCCTGCGCCTGTTGCGTGTGGATACCTCCAGTGACAGTCTCTCCGGGAGCTGGGTCCTCCTGCTCCTTCTCCCTGCTCCTGACGGCGCCTCCATATTTCCGGCTGCTCCCAGCAGAGCAGACAGCTGGGCCTCCAGCCATCCCCCGCCGCGTGACCGGGCGACGTCTCTCAGCTGGCCCACCAGGGATTCTACGGACTCCATTTCCAGGTAATTCTCTCTGCTGCTCCTCAGGGAATGGCAATTTTCCCGCACTTTTCCCTATATATCCGACTCTCCCACTACCCGCCCCGAACTTCCCATTATCCAATCCCCACGACAGCCTCTTTTAAAAAGGTGAAACCTCCAGGCCAATCCCGGTCATGGGTGGCTTCCCCCTTGCTGTGCTGTCTCCAGCCCCCTCCTGGAGAGATTGTTTCTAGCATAAGGTTCAAATCCCACCAAGGACAACATCTGCAAGGAGTTTGTATATTCTCCAGTGTTTGCGTGGGTTTCCTCTGGGTTCTTCGGTTTTGTCCCACACACAAAAGAGACACTGATAGGGAATTTAGATTGTGAGCCCCAATGGGGATAGTGAGGATGATGCCTGTAAAGCGCTGGGGAATGAATGGTGATATATAAGAGTGTAAAATTAATAAATAGCCTGGGCCCTTAGTGTCCCTGTAAGATAATGATTAGTATAATAAAAAGACAGAAGATAATTTCATTTGATGAAATACTGTAATATATCCCTAAAGATTTAATGAAATATACAGGTGTATTACTCCATCACTTTCACTAAAATGGGTTGTCTGGTCATAATATATTGATGACTTATCTCTTTAAAGGGATTGTCCAGTCTAAAACTACAAGTCTGCAGACACTATGTGGCTAGAGACTTTTGAAACCTGACATTGTGCGCACTGCGCGCAGTATGGATCTTCTGATACCAGCGCTAGGAGCAGGCAGTCATGCGACCGCAAGTATGAGATATGCATTCTCCCGGCCACATTTCAACTAGACTGTTTCCAGCCTCGCTCAATACACTTGCATTAAGTGAGGCCATGTTCATCTAGTCGGATTGTGACCAGGAGTATGCATATCGCATACTTGGGGCCACGTGCCATCCGCTCCTGGTGTCGGCACTGAAGAATCCTTACAGCGAGCACAATGTGTCATGCCAGGTGTGGGAAAGACTTATGCCACACAGAGGGAAGAGGGAAAGGGAGCTCAGACACTAGGGAAAGGGGGAAGTGGAGACCTAGTCTGGTCTAGTGTCACCCTGTCTCAACTACCATCCCTATATTGCCTCTTCAGCAATCTCCGCACGTGTGCCTCGCCCTGTCTTTCCCTGGCATATGGCTAAGGCTAGGGATGGGAGGAGATGAGCACTAGTCGATCTCCACTAAACTCTATAGACAACAAGGGTAGAAACACAGGGGGAGAATACTTAGCTTTAGACGACTCCAGACAAATGCGCACACGATCTCAAGCTCCAGAGAGGACGAAGTACTGCTCTTGCTAAGCCTTCACAAGTAGAAATGAATATAGTCGGCACCTCCCTCTCAGACACACCAGGTATATATACACCCAGGCCAGGGAGCTAATTAGCTACCGAGAGGTAGCCGCTCGGTCCTAAAGACAGACTCTCATCTAAGAAGATGTCTGTATTGCCAAACGTAGAGATCTCCTGCAACCAACTGCAGGGCGACTGTCTGTCATTTCTGATACACCCGTGACACAATGTGAAGACTCACAACTCTGCAGTCACATAGAGTGACTGCAGACTTGTAGTTTTAGACTGGACTACCCCTTTAACTTTCAAGAACCACCGCCTGATAGTTGTGACTTAGGCTTTCCCTTGATATTGAATTCTTTATATTAAAGTGACAAATAATATATTTGAATGTATGAATTGCTTTTATACATTGTGTGCACATAAAATGTTATAGGCAGTCAGAGCTGGGTGCATTCACTCTTTTCCATCCTTTTTATATCATTTTATTACTACTGATAAGTCCATTTATTATTAGCGTCCAGGAGACTTGCTTATAAGGGAAAAAAAATAATTTGAAAATGAAATGTGTGTCTTTGCAGATAATCCGAGCAATACAAATTATTTTCTGTTCATTGGAAACATCTGTTCTCTTCGCCAGTGTCCACACTTACAAATAGAGAGAATGCAATGCTTTAAATGAGGAGACGAAGGCTCGGCAGCGGAGGGTCAGGCTGGGGAGATAAACGTGTACCTTTTGTTGGCATTTAAGTGGTTTCTAAGAGACAGGCTCCCACCACCTTTGTCACTGTGAAACACACTCTCGGACGGCTGTTTCCATGGCTATGCACGTACATGACGAGATTGAGATTTTCATCCCTCCCAACCAGCGCACTAAATTTTCCACTACCGTTCTCAGCAGCCATGTGCTTGTCTGCGTGAAAGGAGTCTTTAATATCCACGCCTGAAGCATCTGCCGCCCTTGGTTCACAGGAGCAAACTGGATTTAACATATTGTCTACTTACTAATCTCTTTGGGTTTTTTATGTTTTTGGCACAACACAAGATGTATTTCTAAAAAAACACACAATGGTACACACACAATGGCATTCACGTGACCAACAAGACAAGGGGACTGCAGCCAGACTTGAGATACTGGTGGCACATGGAAATGGGAACATCAGATGTTGATATTCTTCTAATGCTGTGATTCTCAACCTGGGATCCCTGCAAAGGTCAAGGGTTCCCCAGGAGGCAACAGCAAGACCTATCCATTTTACAATAGGGATAGCAAACTTATATAAGGATGTCGAAAAATACTTGGCAGACAAAGCAGACAACAAATCTGTGCTTCACCAGCTCACACATCACACATATTTTAGGAGAGCATAAGGCTGTGAAGTTGTTGAGTTTTTCGAGCAGAAACTTTTTAAAGTCCTCCTCAAGCACTGTAGATTTGACATGGAAAACTGAACTATAATTAATTTCTAAGAGTTTTCCTAGCAGTATTTTTTAGGAGGATTTTGGATAGTTTCTGCTTCAAAAACTTCTGACATAACTAAGCGAGAACATAACCTAAAAGGTTCCCTCAAGGTTGAAAAGAAAACAAAATGATGGGTAACTTTCACCCTTTTGTTTGTACTTTTGTGCCGTGCTTTATATTGTTTGGCTTAATTTTAATTTATTAAAAATTGATAACATAATACATTTTGATTGTATGAAAGCTCCCAAAAGAGCACTGAATATTGTTTTGGGATATATGAACTATTAAACAAAGGCTTCATGCGTAGAAGTATAACCAAGGAGGGTCACAGTCAGACAAAACTTTCATATTTTAACCACACACAGCGTTTGGTACAATCATAATGGCTTTAACATTACAAGATTATATTGACTGTAGTAAAAATCATACAAAAATGGGTTACATGAGATAATTTCGCAAGTGGTAGATAAACTTCTTAGTCACTCGCTTGTTCAATAGATTTATGTTTATCACACTCCATTAGGTCTAAACTTTGAAAAAAGAGAAACTGTGGAACTCACGCATCTTCTGGCATCAAGAAGAGTATATGTAGCTGTCGATATAGAAAAATAAAGAGGACTAAAAACCACTGCTGGTTGCCACTTTTTCTCTTCTTTGGATGTTTCTTTTGGACTGCCGTGTCTTGGCCGAGCACCTTGGCACATCGTGACCATTCATTCTTTTTCCTTGGTATCACACACCTGTCTGGTAGTGTTTACTCGCTCTCGGTATCGAATTGTGCTTATGGACAAATCCATCTTGGGTGTCATGCACATGGCAAGGCTGTGTGCATGTAGTTTATATAAAGGCAGAGTAGTAGGATCTCCAAGTGCCTCTTTACATCGATAGGATCTCCTCTTATCAGTGACTGACAGCTATCTCTACATGTACACTCATACAAAGAGAGTTGTCAGTCACTGATAGATCAGCCCACCGGACCGAAAATCCCAAAAAGAGCAGAGGAGTAAATGATGAAACACAGGTTATATTGAGACTCACAAAACTATATATCAATCTGCTCAGCTCCTCCTGCTCTATAACATGATGCCTGCTGATTGGATGGCATTTACATGGTGACAGTTTCCCTTTTTATCTAGTAAAACATTACCAATTAAAATTGGCACTTTTCTCACTTATGAATATTTAGTGGTCAACCAATATGTGAGGTACAAGCTCATGTAATGATCTAATTGCACTTTCAGGTGAATTTTCAGAATAAGCTGTCATATGCGTGTATGACACGAGGAATAACGTGTATTCTGCATTTTAACAATTTTCTCCTCGAAAGCTTCTCTTTGTCTTTCTCTCTGAACTCGTGTCTCCCTCCCGCCTCACCCTCTTCCCTCTCCGTAATCTCCATTGGGCTTCAAATGGTGACATTTGACTGATTAGTAAATAGATCTGTAGACAGATTTGAGCAGTTTTTGAGACAGAATGATCAGTGCAAAAGAAGTGACTGATAAGTCAGGAAAAGGGAATTTTTCTCTATTAGAATATATTACAAAGTTTCTTATCTTTGCTTGCACTATTGAGTTAAAAATATGGTGTAGTTACTGTTCAGTTGTAACAATTCCGCCCCTCAGTATGTCTTAGGATGCAGTGATTGACAGCTCAGTTGTCCAGTCTAGTGCAGGGGCGTGCTGAACTGCCTGTGCAGTGATTGACAACTCAGCTGTTCAGTCTAGTGCAGGGGCGTGCTGAACTGTCTGAGTTTTTATTGATAGCTTGGCTTCCCAATCTGAGACTGGGAGGTGCTGAGCTCTTGCCAGATGATCCCTGTTCCCCTGATTACTCAGCTATTTAACTGAACTGGGAGTCCTAGATAGCTGTCAGCCGTATCTTCAGATAGGAGTCGTTTGTGTTCTATGTGCCTAATGCTTTACTTGTTGATCTATCGCTGCCTGACCTTGGACCTTGTTCTGACCATCCGTTTGTTTAACCCCTTTGCTCTGATTCGCTATCCTCCTGGTATTTTGATCTTGGACCATTACCTGACTACGCCTTTGTCTCTCCCCTCTGTTTATGAAGTACCCTTCTGGCTATTGACCTCGGACTCCTTGACTATCCTGACTCACGGCTTGTCAATAAGAAGTGACTCAAGGTCACTTCAGTATTCACTTTTCAGAATCTGTAAGCCTGATTCAAGACTAAACTGGCCATCCATACTACACAATACCTGCACCCTCAGCTCTTGCTCTACGAACTAGTTGTAGACCAGTGATTGGGAACCAGACAGTGCTATAGACTGAGGTGGTGAGTAAATCTCCGGACAGATCAGGTACTTGAATACAAAATGTGCCCATTAACCCATTCATTATACTTATGACCCAATTATCATCTTATCTGTCTAGGGCGCTTTGTTCCAGCTCTATAATCACAGAGTATCAGTCTGCTCAGTTTCACCTACTTTAAAAGTCTGTTAAATTTAAATTATATGTTGTGAAGTTGCCCAGATCAATCCAGGCTGCTTGGGTATAGTTTATTGCCAGCACATACTGTATATTATAAGAATCTTCAATATAAACAGCCATCCCAGACAGATTCTTATTATATTTGTGAGCATCGAACAGAGTAATCATATCATTATTCACATGCAAAAGAAATAAAAGCTAATGAGCAGTCCAGATACAGAGTGCTAACTGCGAAATATCAGCTACAATGAATTTATTGCCATTGCTGCTACAGAAAACTACAGATGATGACTGGAACACTGGCTCCAAGATATGAAGGGATAATACTCGGGGATCCTGAGCCTGTAATATATCATCGTATGACCAGCCATAGCTGTTGCCCAGGTGCCCAATTCAGCCAACATATTTTCTTTAAATCAGCATTGTACTGTTCCTTTGGTACTTCTCTTAACCATGAATAGTTTTACAAATGGGTGTTACCAGTTGGTGGTGTGTCCCTACACACACTAAGTCTAGAGTTACACGACCGATTTTCTCTCATCATGCTAACTTTGATCTGATTTCCTCGGATGTCAAGAATAAAAACAAAAATTCTCCATCTTCTGCATTCTGTCAGTCCGTGAAGATTGGACCACACTCGAATGTCATCCGATTTTTTTCCACACACCCATAGACATGAATGTCTAAGTGCAATCCAATAATAGTATGCAACTCGTGCATGCTGCGATTTTTTTTCCTTGGACTAATGTGCACAGCCCCATAGAATAACATGGGGACTAGTGCTATCCGTCAAAACGATGGATAGCACTAGTCCGATTTTTTTACGGTCGTGACACAAGTCCTTGTACTGTCCAATCAATAATGACAGTAACATCTGGGTAGGAACACATCCTTTGATGAGAGGAATAGTAACACCCATATATCAATTGATCCCTAAAAACTAGTAATAATAGAGACATAGCACAGTGTGTAGACCCTAAGAAAAGATGATACAAAAATGTGATTTTGATGGGAAATAAAAGTATTCACTAAAACTGACATGTTATGGGAGCTGAAAAGTTCTCTTTAAGTTGCTTCAAACAGTGACCTCACACTTTCTAATATATATTGAGTTGAGTTTTGCTCTGGTAATTAGCTGGAGAAGCAAAGCTAATTTACAGCCATCTTCTTGCTTATGAGGGAGGATGCCTATATTGTTTCTATATAGAGATCAATGTCACTATTCTTTTCACACAACTCAATTATAGACGCTAGTAAGAATGTGAAACAAATAGGGTTTACAACGAGCAATGTGGTCACATTTTCTGTTTTTTTGTTGGGTTTTTCAACATATTTTTTTCCCAAATGATCAAATCATGGTCTTATGATATGTTGCATTGTGTAATAAACATTGGATGTATACATATTTTAGAATGATCAGAGCACATAAACATTAGTTATGTAAGGTACAGTATATAATGGCCCTTATTGTGCTTATAATAGGTCCATATCGCACAAGGGTCTATCGGAATTCAAGCTCTCAGGTAGGCATTAGGTAGCGTTCACACAGGCAATGCAGTTTGGTGCAAACATGTGCACTTCTTTCATAAAACTCCAAAGGATTCAAAACCAAAAACAGCCTCTTCTGGGCACAAAGGTATCACAGCAAACAAACAGTTCATTTAGCAGGGCACATATATGCGAGTGCGGGCTCACGAGAACAGATTACAGTCTTCTCCCTCTAAGCTTCTGGCTGAGACTCCAAACAACAGAGGTCTTTTCTTCCTCCCAGATATAATAAGGTGATATATACAGTCCGTTCTCCCGGAGCAAATTTTACACAAAGAAGAGGTACGGCACTACCAGTCTCGGTATCACCTTCAACCTGAGCTTCCAGCCCCAAACAGAAGTGTTTAACTCGATGCACAGCTCACACTGAACAGGCTGCAGCTTCCACACGTTCTCTGCAGCTGCAACACACAGACTGCTCAGCTTTCCTAGCTGACCCGTGCAGTCTCCATTCAGAGAAAGACTCTGGCTTGTCTCTCTCACAGCTACAGCTCACATTTTGGCTGGTCACTCACCAGCTTCAACATACTCTTCTCTGCTCAACATCCTCAACAGACTGAGAGCTCCCAGGTGAGCACATGCCCTGGTTCTTAGTCAAAGCTAGCCAGGTGCATCTAATCAAGACCTGCAGTGCAAGGATTTAACATAGTCCTACCTGGCTTTCCTATAGGTCATATTTAGCTGAAATATACCAGGGTCTACAGACAGAGACCAGATTGTGTAATTCAAGACATGGACATTATGAATACATTAGTCCAAGTAGTCAGTATTTTGGGATTTTTTTAATGGAAGTTTAAAACACGTGTCGCTCTTTAATTACTGTATTTGACATAGACAAAAGTTGTGATCTTGTTAGTTAATTATTGTTTTAGTAGCACATATGAAGAATAACATCCCAATGTCTTGTAATACATTTCATCTGTACACTTCGTTCTGATTGTCTGCTGCCCTTGGATTCTTGCTAAGCTGCTATCATGGAGAACAGACATGGATTAAATCAGCATTTAGAACACGATGGAACTGATAACGTATTTCACAATAACCAATTAACATTTTACAATCCTCCAGTCTCCTCCAGAATGCTTTCTATCAGCAACGAAGAAGACTTGAGCAATCCTAAATGTATGGTCTGAGTCCCAATGACTTGAGTAGGAATGAGTCAAATATTAAATAGTAATAGAACTTAGTTTATAAACACAGACTGGAAAATACTTTGGTAAAACCAATAGATCCTGCCTTAGTTAACACTAAATATGGAAGTAGATCTTTGGTAATATATTATGTATACACCAAGTGTAAAAAGTAATTGGGAGAAGGATATTTGTAAGATGTTAGTGTTTCTATACTGCCAAACTGTAATATAGTAATATTTTTGTAGGTAAAGAAGACCTTTCAGCAGTTTTAGGATATTAAACTAGCTACATCATGGAAATAGTGACTACAGAGCTGAATAAAACCTAATTTAAAACATAGGTACTGATCCATCAAAGCTTTTACGCCAAAAAACTGTCAAGAAGCTTTGAAAAATTGAAAATTGCGCAAAAATTTTGTGACTTTTAGTGCTTTCACAACAGTTCCAACAAAGTGCTGGGGCTTGATGGGGCATGGTGACCCTCGCTTGTGATTACAAACAGTGGCGTACCTTACGCCACAAATCATACCCCAGTCATTGAGGTGCACACAGAGGCATTCTGATTCACACCTCACCTGATTAAGAAGTGCACGCCTCTTAATCAGGTGCATCGCATTCCACCCCACCCCTTGATCGATACCGATGTGAGAAATGCGAGTCTTCTTGAATTGGGGCCATAGTTTTTATTTTTCTCATCTCCATGGTAGAGATATTAGCTTCTTAAGTTTAGATTTTAATTTTTCGCTAAGACCAAGGGGGTGTTAGCAGAAATTCTTCTCTATGGGAGTTTACTTTTTCCCTTACATGATGTTGCCCAATCATAAGCATGAGGTGTCATGGCTGTGGAACAAATAAGAACAAGTCCAGGGGTTGGACTGCCAAATATCTGGTATTGATAACCTATCCTAAGAATCAATATCTTAAGCACCAAAAACCTCTTAACCAATTTATTTGTGGAGACTGTTCTTTAGGTCTGTTCATAAAACCAGTCCTATAATAATCATTATTATGTTTGAGTTTTAATAATAGACCATTAAAAGTGGCTCCAAACTATGCAACCAAATTTTTCATTATTATATTGCTTCATTAGCTCCTAAACTGACCCATGCGTCTCGAACAGACAACTGTGTAGTCTATTTCCGAGGATCCTTTAGCTCTCTCCTAATTTTCCCAAAAAGCAGGAGACGTAAAAAAGAAAGTAAGTTAAGCATCCAGAAATGATCCTGTTCATGGTACACAATAAACTTATGGAACTATCAGGACTAAATTTTCCCACTGATCATAAAAAAATACAATTTTCTTTAGTAAGCTATGTGCTGTTGTGAAATAGAAATGTGATTCCTGAGATAGTAGAAAGTTATTAGTATATTAACTATCTAAGCAAATGGAACAAAATGTCAGTTTTAATAACACGAAATTACAGAAAGGAAAGACTTAGATTATAATGCTGTTCACATTAACAGATTGTAAATGTAATCTGATTGCCAATAAATGGTTGTGTTGAGCACTTTATGCCATTTTACTAGGCAGAATCCTGTGTATTTGCCAAAGTGGGATGTGTTCTCATAATGACTGTAATTCCAAGAGATAATTCTAGTAAGAACACATTATTGGTTCTCAACGGTTGTCAACAACGCCACACTGAAAATCAAGACTATCCAAGGAAAATGAAGGTATAGGTGTGATCATTTCTAGAATCACTTCTTATAAAGATCTAAAGACCAGTGACCAGATCTGAGAAGATCATTTCACGAAAACATTGTGTGGCGCCTCCCTCACTTTTAGCAAACTCGGGAAAGCCAGGTTACAACTAAAAAATGAAAATGATACAGTGATACAGTACAATAAATACCCGAAGTACCAAAATAACAGAGCTATATCATTTCCAATTAGCCTCATAAGAACCAAGTGCTGTATATTTATGATGTGGGGTTAAAGCTCTTGCTCCAATTTAGTAGAAGCAAGTCAGGTACTCGACTGTCAAACACAGCCGGGAACCCAAGGTAGAAGACAGAAGCAGTTTATAACCACTTTTGCTTTCTATTTTGCCAATTACATAGTTCTCAATGAGCACTATCTAGAGTACAAAAGCATTCGCACTGATGATGCTTTTAGGTGACCAAGCAATCACATGATTACCAGGTGTCTGCCTGACATAGCAGAGATACTAAGTCATAGCAGATCCAAATCAGCTTTACCAGTAACTTCTGTCAATGTAGTGGGTAGCTTTCCTCTGTAACTGGGACTCTTATGGATGCCACAGTTACAGTGTGAAAAAATGATCAATAAGGTAAAAAAAATGTTGCCCAGAGATCTTTTAGGGAACAAATTATGTAAACAAATACATACATAAACACGTGCAAAAAATAAAATAAATAATAAAAAGAACTCCCCACTGTTTAAACATTTGAAAATATCTGATGTTTAGTTTCATATAAAATACTTTTTATTACATACATGTAAGAAAAAAAAACACAAAACCCTGCACATATTAGGCATCTTCACGATCGTAATAACCTGGAGAATTAATTCTACAGGTTATTTGGTGTGAAACATGAACAGTAAAAAAAAACAATTAAAGAAAAAAAATATTTTCTTATATCTGCATTACAAAAAACACCCACATAACTTACACAATAATATATATTGACCCCAAAGCACTGCTAAAAAATAATACTCACAAAAAAAAGCCTAATGTTCCACATCAGTAAAAAAAATAAAAAAGTTGTGACTGATAAAACGCAAAGAGGCAAAAACGAATAAAAAAAGAGAATAAAATAAGTTATTGGTCATTCAATCAACTTTCAAGCCTGGTCATTAAGGGGTTTATTATTCACATAGGTCCGAATAATATTGTCATACAGTCTCTCTCTAAATAGCTATGCTGTATGATGTTCAATTTCAAAATGCACACATACACTTTAAAGGGGTTGTCCAGCCTTGGGTACAAGTCTGCAGTCACTCTATTTGACTGCAGACTTGTAAATCCTCACAAAGCACACAGTGCGCACCATCATGATTTTCTGGTGCTGGGAGGTCATGTGACCGCAAGTATGCGATATGCATACTCCCCCACCACATTTCAACACGTGGCCAGCCTTGCTCAGTTCACTTGTATTGTACGAGACTGTGCACATCTAGTCGGCACGTGACTGTATGTATGCAAATCTCGATGACAGCCCCTGAAAATCGTGACAGCTTGCGCACGGCGTGCTGTGAGGATTCTCAAGTCTGCAGTCACATAGAGTGACAGCAGACTTGTATCTGAAGGCTGGACAACCCCTTTAAGATTGGGCATTATCTTAAATTGCCTGTATGGCAGTACAATACAATCGGTGGCATCATACTTCATGGTAGGAGGGTGTGTTATGCCATATGCCACTGCTGTGTAGGCACAATATAATATACTAAAGAGAATGCATATTCACTCTTCTCCACGCCCATGGGAGTGGAGAAGAGTGAATATTCATACTCTCTAATAGCGGGAGCACAGGATCGCTGAGCAGGAAGGCGGCGGCAGCGATTGACAGTGTGAGCTATTAAGGATAATGAATATTCACTCCTCTCCACTTCCATGGGCATGGAAAAGAGTGAATATTCATTATCTTTAGCAGCGGGCACACGTGGTAGCGGCAGCAGCCAGCCACAGCCTGTGCCTGCTCCTCCGCACTGCAACCCCCCCTCCCCACCTTCCACAGTCGGAATGTAAGTATATACTCTAGTATAAGCCGAGGGGGGCTTTTTCAGCATAATAAATGTGTTGAAAAAGTCGGCTTATACACAAGTATATAAGGTATACTGTAACCTTATGTTATGCGGTACAGAAATAATATTTTGATTCTAGATAAAATATGGAATTTCCCACAATAAATTGTCTTGTTTAGTCAACACTGACATGTCATGGGCAATATAAAATATTTTATGTCGCCTGACCCTCAGCCGGTTCTGGTTTGGGCAGTTTTTTAGGTGAATGTTTATAGTACACAAAGGTTTAAGAAAATCATGAGCAATTAACATGATCAGGCAGTGGATGATGTATTTTGCTGTAGGCTGAGTTTGCTGAATATATTTGTTATAAGCTTTCGCACACCCATTGAAAACAATGAAAACAATTTGTACAAGTTCATCAAATAAATATAAAATTAATGATGAAGCCTAATCTAACAATTGACGGGATATAAATGCACAAATTCCATCCTGCAAGAAAACATCTCGTCTTGGAGATGTCTCATGGAGACAGTACCCTATTTTATTTAAGCAAGTCCAGTGCTGGCTTCAGAAACGAGAAGTGGACAGCTGTCAATGCCAGTGGGAGAAGAAGAGGTTGGGTCACGTGGCTGACAGCCACGGGATCACAAATGATTTTTTTCTTTGAGATAAAACATTGGTTAAAAACAGTCAGGGAAATGTTTTACCTCACAGAAAACAGCTTTTGTGATCCCCTGCTGTCCTGTCTGTATACTCTTTTGCTTCCTCCCCTGCCCAGGAGCTGTGGTATGATCAGACCATGTCCCTGTACGGTCAGACACAGCCATTACACAGTACACAGCAGGGGCACATCTATAAGATTATCTCAGCACAGGAACATATTTTTTAAACACATCTAATTGTGAAATTTACTATTATTCCCAGGTATATTTATTCGTAGGAAATACCCTTTAAATAGTATAAATCTATGTCAGAATGGCGGTATTATCCTCTCTGGAAGTTTTCAAGCTGGATATTAAAATAAGTATTTTATATCAGGGGTGAAAACTCTAAAAAAAAACAAAAAAAGATTACACAGCCATTCTGATATGGATTTTCAAAGAAAGTACACTAGCCTCATCAGGTGTATTTAGTAATTTTTGTGGTCTGTAAAATCTGTTGAGAGATCCCCTTTAAATAATTGGAATTACTTTGTTTCATATGTTCATTCGTGTCTGGAGAGGTGACAATCTAGAACCGATGGTGCACATTGTTCTGCAGACTTTGGTCATTACATATATTTCTACATTTGTTCCTTTTGACAATACAGCTTCCAAATGTCCAGATTGTTCCAGCGCAAAATATATGCATCCTGACCTTCCAGGCGGAAGCTTCACTGCCAGCTGCAGACTCTTATTTAAAAGCCAATTCATGTCTAATTTGGCAGTAAGACTCCAATTTGTGACTTGCTGCCATCTCTCCTGACAACAAGAAGGTTAAGAAGCCAGCTCACGTCTGACTTGGCAGTAAAACAGGAGTTCAATCAAATAGAAGCCTGTATTTTCATGCACTGTTTGCTTAAAGATGAAGTCACAGCTCCAGAGGTAAAAAACACTAATTTTCCCTGACAATCACACTGCATCGAGGATGATTTACAGAATGTAACCACTTCTTCAGCCCAGGCATGTACATCAGCACCCAACATGGGGGTAGCAGTGTTATCATGCCACTGACATGCAGGATATATGACGTGGCTTCAAAAATTATTACTTTTCTCATCTAGTTAAAGGGTTTATCCAGGACGATATTATTTTTTGATGTGAGCCAAAAAACTAAGATGTAAGTAGCTAACTACTGTGTGTTCTATTCTGCCAAGTCAGACCAATCACTGACTGCTCCTGCTGGCGATTCAACTGAGCAACTTTTCTGGGCTGCTCTATCGGCGGGGCAAAACTGCCGACGTTGTGCTGATTGACAGTGGGCTCTCTACAATTAGGCAGCAGGGAGCTGGTTGTCAATCAGCATGACATCAGCAGTCATGCCCCATCAACAGAACAGGGCAGAAGAGAAGCCGCTGCTCTGTCGACGTGATGTCAACGGAAGCAGCAGATTCACCTGTAGGTAGGTAGTTAGCAACTAACTGCCTGTTAGCTCTTATGCCCACACTAAAAAAATAATATAGACTTGGATAATCCTTTAATAGCCTCATTTTTTTGCAGAAGAAATTAATAATGTAAACATATAATAAAAAGTACTTAATCCCTTAAAGACTGTGCTGTTTTTGGCCTCAAAGACAGAAATTTTTTGTTATTTTCCTTTAGTTTTCTGAAAGCCATACTTTTTTTCATTTTCAATTTGAGGGCTTTTTTCTTATTGCGGGCAAGTTGTATTTTTTTAAAGGCATCATTTTTGGGTACATGCTGATTAACTTTTTCTGTGGGGAATTTAAAAAAAAGAGAAAATCAGAAGCAATTCTGCCATTATTTTTATGTTAGAAATTTTGTGTTATTCACGGTGCAGTATAAATGATGTGGTAGTGGGCCAGTACGATCAAGGCAAAACTAAATGCAAAATGTTCTTGTTTTGCTACTTTTTTAGAATAAACATACTTTATAGAGAAGAATGAAGCAACTTGATGCAAATCAAATATGTGTCGAATTGTTAGGAATTTTCTGAACTCGTCGAATTCGAACAATTTGAGATTCAATTCGTGTGAATCGCCAAAAATTGCTGCCACTGTAGTACATGTTACAGAATATTGTATCAGACAGAGAAGGCTCACATGGCTTCCCCATAATGGCTTGCAGTTATCACATCATATGATATAGCTCAACCAATCAGAAGGGACTGTAATAGCCTGTATAAAAGCTGAAGCTAGGAATGTAGCTGTGATTTGGGGTGAATCTGGATAGTGAGAGGATGTCACTGCTCACAGCTTAGCAACACAGATGGGGGGGGGCATAAAGCAGAGAACATATTCTACAGATAGTATGTGACCACATAGCAGTGATGAGCAGTTATCATCTGGTTGCTCGTCATACCCATATATATGGAGGTCACTTGGACATTACTAAGGTTGTGTTTACATTACACAGCTTGTAAGGGGTTCAATACAGTTCTAGGAGACCTCAGAGTGTAACACGTCTCTTCAGGGCAATTGGATTACTTGCCCTTTGTGACGAATCGACTTATCAGAAATCTAAATTTTGGGAGAAATGATCTAAAGCTAGCAAATCCAAATTCCAAAAGATATACTAATCTTAAACACTTAAAAATAACAAATAAATCGTGTAGCCATATTCTTAGAAGCATAACTTAAAATTTGTCATTGACTGAGTTATTTGAGGGCTTTATTTTTGGACACCCTTCACCCTCTTTCATCCTCTTTTGTCAGAGATAAAATAGCAGCTGTGGCAGACCTAGCCTTTTCCTATATGATCAATGACTGGTCTGTAATACTTAGGGGAAACTTATGGCCAGTTGCAGGGTCCCTGGACCCTCAACTAGAGGCAGCTTAAAAAAGAACCCTCAACTCTTCCAACTTACCTACTTTACTAAATTCTTGTAATACCTCAAAAATAACAATTCTGGAACATTTATTTTGGTTTCATATTCTGTGTCTCCGTCGAGGCATACTGTTAGAATCTGTGTCCTTTTGACCATCCGCTATTTTGTTGTGGTTTTCTGGCTGCTGGTCTTTTTCCCCTAGTGTTGAGTTTGTCTTGGTCAGGTGATTGTATCACCCCTTATTATCCAGCACCTGCCTCCTAGTCCTTGCCGGACATCAGTATTTATCCGTTAGTGTTATGGCCAGGAGGTTTGATAGTAGTGTTTCTGTGTTTAGTTTTGTGCAGTTCTAGGACCTTTTAGGTCTGCCTGCTGAGATTCCTTTTAGCCCTTTTTCGTTACTGCAACTTCCTCTTTTCCTGCTAGGAGGTCACCTGTTTGTTATCCCAGCCCTTAGATCTTTCAGGGTTTTCCTTCCCTCTTCCTTTAGATCTTCTACTGAGTTTAGTCTAAGAAACGTCGGTGGGTCTATTCGCCAGAATAGGTTGCCCACTCCATCGTAGGGCTACAGACTAGACCTAGTGCAGGGACGGCTTTCCCCCTCTAGTCTTAGTTGCAGTATCGTAACACATACGTCCGAAATTCCCCACAAAAAGGGGTCTGGATGTATGCGGCAACGGGGCCATAAACTGTAATGATGTAGACAGAGTGAACGCGAGCTCTGACGTGTATAATTTTCGGCAGTGTACGCCTATTGGAGGCAGACATCTGGACGCAGTCTACCACGTTTGAGTGTCCGCCTCCAGTAGGTGGACATTCCCCATAATGATGCACGGTAGAGTGCACGTGCGCTCTGTCTGCATCATTACAGTCTATGGCCCAATCGGCGCATATGTCCGGACCCAGTTTTGTGGGGGATTTCAGACATATGCCCTGACGGGGACACAGAACGCAATGTGAATCCACCCATAGGATTTTGCATTGTGTTGATCAGCATTCAGCCAGCTCCATTCACACAAAGCTCTGACCACATGCTGAAACAGAAAACTCTGTCCTGTGTTTGTCACAAACCAGAGGAGGACCTTCCGGGACACTAGAAGAGAGTTTGTAGCTGATGATCGGGACACCTTGCAGACGTGAAATGCATTAGTACATTTTACAACTAACTAGTTTACAGGAATATACTGTAACTACAATTTCTTTAGCTGGACAAGCATTCTAGTCTTAGGCTTGTAAAGCTCCAATGATGGCTGACCTAGAGGTAGCCACAAGGCTAAATACACCTACAAATGAATCAACAGTAAAGGTTTATTTTTAAAAGATATAAACAAGTATTTATTTCTCATAGAGCATTTTTTTATATATCATAATCTGTATTAAAAATAGAGAAATGGAACTTTCAGTTTTCACATTGTTCACTGTTTTTTTTAGACTCTAACTTTCTGTTGTTTCAGGAAACAACATATGTACATAGCCACAATGGTCATTGGGAAGGGAGGGAAAGCAGGGTGAGTTGTGACATCACCTATTGTGATTGTTGGCTCCTGTTTTATCAACTGTGTATAGAGGTGTTACCTGCCATCTTAATTCTGCCTATAATGATAAGAGCCTGCTGAAAACTCTTTTTGAAAGGACACAAAGTAAAGTCTAAAAATGCCCCAGTGGCCAGTGTGATAATTGCAAGCTTACTAATTTAGTATTTTTTAGTACAGATTGTATTATGAAAAAAAAATCTTGCCAATATTTTTTTTTAAAATAGTTACCACAAAAGCCTGATTTAAATAATAAGTCATTCTCTGATGATTTTCTGTTGATAGCTTCCCTTTAAAGAAAATACTACTTTTACAATCATATTCTCTGCTCTTAAAATACATTTGGCAAAGCTGATTTAAAGTTTCTTGGAGACGATCCTATTGTACTTTAATTTATGGCCGCTACCAGCACCATAACATAATCTTGGCACAATTGCCTCCGTCTGCAAAAGTTCTAATTGGCTTTTGTGAGGAGCTGGCGGCTGTGCCCTCTGTAGTCCAGGCTTTGGCTGCTCAGGGACTAAAGCAGGTGTTCTCATTGAATAGCGTCATGAGACGCAGGCAACAAAGAACTGTATCTATCTTAGTGACAAAAAATGTAATTAATTCTAGATGTGAGAGACGTGGAGATGAGAAGTACAAAAAAATCATTGCTCAAAGTGATTTCTTACTTTAACCTGTTTATTAATTGGATTGGTTCCATTTTCCTAGGCTCGGGCTCCATATTTCTATTGAGTGAATATGTCCAAGAAAATAAATAGACAATAAGGATGATAATTTATACGTTTTTACCGTATATTCCGGCGTATAAGACGACCTGGTGTATAAGACGACCCCCCTACTTTCCTGTTAAAATATAGAGTTTAGGATATATTCACCGTATAAGACTACCCCTTTTCCAACGCATACCAAACACCGGTAAAAATTAAAAAAAAACAGATTTGAATTTAACATGGTCCTTTTTTAATTTAAATTCTTATGACATGCAGGTATATAGCAGGAAAACTGTCACTCATAAACATATTAAAATAGGGGGGACCCCACGTCATTTTTTGGGGGGGTCCCCCATTCTAATAGCTAGTAAAG
Source organism: Phyllobates terribilis (assembly GCF_046119375.1). NCBI lineage: Eukaryota > Metazoa > Chordata > Amphibia > Anura > Dendrobatidae > Phyllobates > Phyllobates terribilis. The sequence goes on along the minus strand of NW_027362765.1, from coordinate 453,646,203 downwards.
GCTAGGTATTCAGCTGGGGGCTGATATTAGTAGCCTGGGAAGCTCCGTGGGTATTACCCCCTTCCCAGGCTTCAAACATCTGCCCCAGCCGTCTGCTTAACCTCCGCTAGAGACTATAATGATGGTGGATCCCACGCCAATTTTCTTTTTAAAAAATCCTTTATTTTAACACTAAATGACAATTGAGGGGTTAATAAAGATGCAGTCCCTAAATTATTATTAATTTTGTAATTAATTTTTCCCAAAAATGTTGACGTGGGCTTCGCCATATTTTTGTGTCCAGCCAGGTACAGCAGGCAGGAACGGGCTGCCCCCAACCACCAGCTGCCTATTTGTACCTGGCCGGACACAACAATATAGGGAAGCCCTTTTTTTTTAAATTATTTCATGAAATAATTAAAAAAAAAAAGACGTGGGGCTTCGCCCTATTTTTGTGTCCAGCCAGGTACAACTAGGCAGCTGGGGGCTGGAATCTGCAGCGCAGGGAGGCCCAAGCTTTCTGGGCCCCCCCCCGCTGCAAATTGCAGTCCGCAGCCACCCCGGAAAATGGCGCGTTCATAGAAGCGCCATCTTCTGGCGCTGTACCCAACTCATCCAGGGCCCTGGTGCGGTGGCTCACTGGGTAATAAAGGGGTTAAGGCCAGCTTGGCATTATCAGCTAGCCCTAAGCCCGAAATTCATGGGGTCACGCCAATATTAGACATGACCGCCATGAATTTCTAGTAAAGTAATTAAAAAAAACACAAACACCCAGAATAAAGTCCTTTAATTGAAATAAAGACACAATTCTTTATTGTTCTAAATTAAACCATACTTACCATCACGCCCATTCCAGCTGAAGCCAACGATCTCCTGCAATAAAAGTAAAATAATAAAGCAACCTCATCCTTACCTCTCCATGGTTCCCAGGACCGGTCCAGCTCTGCTACATTCACATGACAGGCTGCACCGCAGCAGAACGCTGCCGTTCAGCTTGCCATGCGGCAGACACTGAGAAGCGCAGGCATGCTTGTGCTCCTCAGTGTCTGACTGTGACGGCATCCAGATGAGCCGAGATCATGTCCAATGAACTCGGCTCACCTCATGCACGTCACTGACAGCGTGGGAAAATTCTCCTGCTCCCCGCATGCGCAGTAGAAGTTTCCCACGCTGTCAGTGACGGACGTCCAGGAGGTGAGCTGAGTTCATTGTCGGCTCATCTGGATGCCGTCACAGCGAGACACTGAGGAGCGCAAGCATGCCTGCACTTCTCAGTGTCTGCGGGATGACAGGCTGGATGGCAGCGTTCTGCTGCGGTCCAGCCTGTCATCTCGATGTAGCAGAGCTGAAGCTGTCATGGGAACCATGGAAAGGTAAGGATGAGGTTGCTTTATTATTTTACTTTTATTGCAGGAGATCGTTGGCTTCAGCTGGAATGGGCGTGATGGTAAGTATGGTTTAATTTAGAACAATAAAGAATTGTGTGTTTATTTCAATTAAAGGACTTTATTCTGGGTGTTTGTGTTTTTTTTAACTTTTACTATGGGGTTAGTAATGGGGGTGTCTTATAGACGCCTCTCCATTACTAACCTGGGCTTGATGTCAGCTGGCATTATAAGCTGACATCAACCCCAGTCCTATTACCCCCTGCCACCGCACCAGGGCAGCGTGGAAGAGCGAGGCTAAGTGCCAGAATTGGCGCATCCTATGAATGCGCCATTTCTGGGGCGGCTGACGGCTGGTGTTTCTAGCCTGGGAGGGGGCCAATATTCATGGCTCCCTTCCTGGGCTATTAATATCAGCCCCCAGCTGTCTGCCTAGCCTTTGCTAGCTATTAAATTAGGGGGGACCCCACGTCATTTTTTTTGGGGGGTCCCCCATTTTAATAGCTAGTAAAGGCTATGTATTCAGCTGGGGGCTGATATTAGTAGCCTGGGAAGCTCCGTGGGTATTACCCCCTTCCCAGGCTTCAAACATCTGCCCCAGCTGTCTGCTTAACCTCCGCTAGAGACTAAAATTAAGGGGAACCCCACGCCAATTTTTTTTTAAATAAATCCGTTATTTTAACACTAGATGACAAGTACAGTAACCAGCACTGTCACTGTACTTCATATATATGTGACTGACATGTTTCTATCTATCTAATCTATGTGTGAAGCTCTATTCTGTCTGTTATAAATTGTCGGGTACCGCTGCTGAATTGCCGGCCGGCTTTTTTAAAGAGACGGTGCATGAAAACACTATTATTTGTTTTAATAAATCCTTTACACTAAATGACAAGTACAGTAAGCAATACTGTCACTGTACTTCATATATATGTGACTGACATGTTTCTATCTATCTAATCTATGTGTGAAGCTCTATTCTTTCTATTCTAAATTGTCGGGTGCCGGCTTATGCCGCTGCTGAATTGCCGGCTTTTCATATATTGTCACAGAAGCGATGCGAACTTCCCTGCTCCGGACACAGCGCAGCGCTTCTGTGACAAGTGAAAGCTGTCGGCACAGAAGCCCTGCGCTGTGTCCGGAGCTGGGAATACGCAGCGATGTGTCAGTTTCAGCACAGAAGCGCTGACTGTCTGGACCTACCGCCGCCGTATTTTAACTCCCTCCACCTTATATTAACTCCGACATGGCAGGGATACGGCCACGGCAGCTTATTAACACCCCCAGAGTATCCCCGCATGTCAATTTCTGAAAGTTCAAAAGCATTACCGGCGTATAAGACGACCCCAGACTAGACAGAAGATTTTTCAGTCTTCAAAAGTCGTCTTATACGCCGGAATATACGGTAATTATATTATCAAGGCTAATAATAAAAACAATTTAAAGGGAAGCTATCACCAGATTTTCCCAATATAAAGTACGGCGACCACCTTAAGCCATCTTTTACAGCAGTCTAGTATGCTGTATAGCTGTCCCCAGACCCCGCTGCAAGGCACAAAAAAGACCTTTTATTATACTCCCCTACGGGGTGGTCCGGTCTGATGGGCGTCACTGGTTTTGATCCGGTGACTCCTCTCTTCTTGCGATGCCGTCCTACGTCATCCACACAGTTTCCCCCCATTGTGCCCCTGCGCAGGCGCACTTCTCTCTGCCCTTCAGAGGCAAATCAATGTAGTGCGTAGGCTTTACCTAAGAGTCATCGGCGCTCTTTGGGCTTTCTCGGCGCATGCGCACTATAGTACTTTGCTCTCAGGAGCGCGATGGGGGGCACTGTGTGGATTACGTAGGACGTGTCATCCACATGAAGCAGAGAAGGAGGATGGCGATCATAAGAAGAGAGGAGGCGACGGATCAAGACCAGAGACGCTCCTCGGACCGGACCGCGCTGTATGTGAATATAATAAGACGTCATTTTTGTGCCTTGCATAGAAGATTGGGGACTTACGTACAGCATACTATAATTCTGTAAAAGAGGCCTTAAAGGTGGTGGCAATAATACTTTACATTAGGTAAATCTGGTGACTGGTTCCCTTTAATAAAAGTTCTTTTCTTTAGAACAATTTTACTGGAGGATGATGATACCAGAATGAAATAGCAGCATGATGCAGGGACAGAGACCATGATTCCAGGGTTGTGTCTCTTACTGGACTATTTGATGCAGTTTTGATAGGATCCCTGTTTTCTATGTTGTAGATGTAGCAGTGCTATGAATGCTGAGCTGTGTATAACTGCACCCACGCCCCTGATTGGCAGCTTCCTGTGTACACTGTGCATAGGCGGAAAGCTGCCAATCAGTGGTGGGGGCATGGTTACACAGATTAGCCCCTCTCAGATGAAACAGCAAAAATCATCTAACAGATTCCCTTTAAAGAAGACACTTGCCATAAATATGTCATTGTTTACCTGATATAAATGTCACTGTTCTCCTGAATCTGGCCTTGTTTATTTTTTTGCTCCTGGGTCTTTCTGTTCCTGAGATATGGTCCCCTTTTTCATGCAAGTAAATCTACTCTTTTTAGACAACTATGTGCGGTCCTTAACTATTTTTTATTGGGACTCATCATAAGGATCACACCCACTTGGCTAACGAGACTAGATCTGCATACAAGGAGGAGGGGAGCATACCTCATGAACAGAGAGGTGCAGGAACAAAAGAAAAACGAATCCAGATTCAGGAGTACAGCGGTATTTACACCAGGTGAAAAATAAAAGTAATTCATAGTAAGTGACAGGTCTCCTTTAGGTTATGTTCACACTAGGCGTTTTTTCAGTGTTTTTTTATACTTTTTTATGCAAATTTTCGCCTGCATTTTACAGTACCAGCAAAGTCTATAAGATTACAGAAATCTCATTCACACACCTTGGTTTTTATTTGATCAGTATTTTGTGCTTTAAATGTTTTTTTTCACAAAAGAGCATGTCACTTCTTTCAGCGGTTTTGCAGCGTTTTTCACGCATTGAAAGTAATGGGCAGTGACAAAAACACTAAAAAAAAACGCTGCAAAAACGCAGATATCAGGTTTTACTGCATTTTTTGTGCTAAAACCTGATGAAGTTGCATAGGTAATTTTTTTTTTGGCACTGAAATTTGTCAGCATGCATAAAGAGACAAATGGACAGTGAAAAAAAATGCAGCAAAGTAAACAACCAAAAACCATGCAAAACCTGCTTTCTGGAGGCAGAAACTTTACTGCCAAGAGATCAGGTTTTGTTGCAGAAAAAAAACGCTGAAGAAACGCCTAATGTGAACACAGCTTTATATGTGTACCTATTCTTTCACACAAAACTTGCTCTTGAGGCCATCCTCCTCTACAACCTGTTAAAACAGATTTTGGTCCACATAGAGTACCAGTCCAATATTTCCAGGAGTCTTCAGCAATTCTCTGCTTGCCTGACATTGTCTCTTTGACCTCATCCGCTGTGTGTTTTAGGGTGTATGACTGGATCCTGCTGCAAATACTTTCTGTTCCTGATCACTTTTTTGGTAACATTTAGTATGGAATCTGGGAAAGGTAGATGTGATAGGTGTCTATAGGGGTTCATGAGCCTGATAGAAGCCAAAAATGTAACACATTAGTGTATCAGAAGAAATAAAGGAAGAGAAATGAGGAAACCACGGGACCAGCAGCCGTACAGAGGGACGGTGGGGTCCGGCAGGTGAGAATGTTTAGCTTTTATTTTAGCATCGCCACTCTTAAAAAGTTTTTTAAATAGTGGTCAACCTCTTTAAGCACTTTCATCCAACAGAGTCAAGAAAGAAATACATTCCACATCATTTACTTTTTTTTTAACATTGGTGTCTGTGTATAACATCTCAGGCATTTATGAAACATATAAGTCAGCCACATCTGACAGGTACCGAAATCATATTTTGAGAGGGCTACCACTTTATGTTCAGTAGCCCTCTGTGAATTTCATAATAATATTTAATCCTTCGTTGCTTACTATAATATTATTGAGCCAGATTGAAGATAGAGAATAGTATCAGCTAATACGATGTAATCCTCTATATAAAAGATGTAAGTTTACTTTTTAAGAGAGTTACTTGCCAAAGATTATCTTTAGCTCCGGGATGCTAATAAGTCAGATATACTTTGTTTGTTTTCTGAATCAGAGCTTTTCCTTTAAATAGTGACCTAAGAATATTGCAAGCCTGCATGAAATTCAGAGCTCGCCTCTGTGCACCCCTATGTGAGTAGCATCTATTTGCTTTTTTGCATGTGATTTTTCCTGGAGATGAAAGCAGTAGGAAGAATAACACTGGGGAAGTAAGAGATTTCATCCTCCATGATTATTCCTATGTCCACTAATCTATGAAGCTGTAATGGCTCACCAGTTGAGGTGGATTTTCTAAGCCTCAGTCCAGGTGGGCACACAGACAATGGTGTTATTGCAGCAAGGCAGGAATCTCAGGAGCCACAGGGCGGATGAAGTGGAACCCAGTAGGGATGAAAATAAGTAAAGCCCAGAAGGTGGAGCACACCAAACATAGAGGTGTAGAGACTCAATCCCAAGACACAGGAGTGTGTCAATGGACCTTAAAGAGGTTGTCCAATATTTTTTCATTGATGACCTATCCTTAGAATACCCGGCACCCCTCGACGATTAGCTGTTATCGGTGGCGGCCATAAATGCTCACTTGCGGAGCTGATCATTTTCTGATAGTGTCCACCGCAGGGTACTAAACATAAGCCTCCTATTCAAATCAATAGGAGGTAGATGTGCAGTATCCTGCGGCAGCCACTATCAGAAGGTGCCCAGCTGCGCAAGTAAACATTTTCAACCAGTGGCCGCCGACACTGATAACAGCCAACTGGCAAGGGTCCCAGATGTCGAACCCCGGCCGATCAGACATTGATTACCTATCCTGAGGATAGGTCATCAATGAAAAAGTAGTGGACAACCTCTTTAATTAGGTCACTGATTTACATCGGGCAACCTGCAAAACCCAACGTGGAACACAATAGAGGGCAGCGGACCAGGGAGAAGGGAGCAAAACCCAGGATACCTCAGACAGGTGTGTTACAGGAGTACTGTAAATAGTGTGCTTTTAAGAAGCCAAGTGACATTTCCTAGAGACTTTTGGCACCATTGTATATGCAAGGTTACATACATCAAGTAAGGAAAATCTGTGATACACTTTTTCTTATCATGCAGGTGTGTTTCTGATATATCAAATTACGATACAGTGCACAACTGAAGATTATAGCTAAAGAGTGAAACATGTAAAGTAAATGAACATCAACTGTACCTACCTAGTAACTCTACACCACGTGTCAATCCATATACGTCGATCAAAGCCCAGAGTGGTTCCGTGGTCCTTACTCCACTGAAGAATAACATTGCACCTGAATCATTTACCCTGTAAAATACTCGGCCCTTTTTATCCACCCAAAAAGCAATGATGTTTCCTTCATTTGCAAATTCTTCCGGCAATGCCTTGGCCCAGAACCCACTCTGGGACACAAGGTCAGGACAAGCATATTTGGGCAATGTGTCAGGGTTAATCCGTGAAGGATCTTTGGACGTAAACCCAAGTCTGAGCGCACCACTCCAGCAACATTGCTTCTTCGTGATCTACAAAAGACACAAGAATAATAAGCATACATTAAAACCTTGCATTTTTGGATCTTTCCATATCTCCGAAGAATATTACAAAGTAGCTACATTTTTAAAAATCCATTCTTAAGCAATAATAATAATCTTTGAAGTAATTTCCGGAAATTGACCAAGTTGGATGAACTACTAATGGGAAAGCTTAATGTACTCAAAATCAAAGGCACTGCATGTGCCACTATATGGTGATCTGATGGGGCATGGCACAAAGAGTCATACCAAAGTTACAGTAGATAACCACAGAAGTCTATGGATGCCCTATTATGCCTCTGTACTGAGAATTTGAACAAGCTGTAATAGTGTACAAACCCTTTAAGGGGGAGTCCAATTTTGGGGACAATTATTTGCTTCTATTTTGGGCTAAAAATAATTATTGTAATTGGGTCTCATCTCATCAAGTTTTCATTGACAGGCTCTTTAGTTTCCTGCATATTCAGCTTTTGTGTAGTCAGATGAGAGGAACTCAAGAAAAAAGCAAATAAGAGAGTTACAAATTCTGTGGTCATCAATATAAATGATCTGACTGATAGATTCTCAGATACAGTAATTCATGCTGCAATCAGAAATAGACAGTGCAACAGAGAATATGTAGAAGGCAAACCGTGCAACATTTTTCATGTAACTCAATTGCAAAACTTTTTAGGTAAAAATGCACACATTTAAAAAAAATGTTCCTCAAATGTGGACAAACTGCGGCAAAGTTTTCGACCACTTAACCACCGTTTCATTTGGGGGTTTATCGTTTTACACATGCCCTGTCAACGTAGTCCTTTTAGCTCTGGGTACTAATAGGACTTATAAATTATCAGGGAGATGATTTTATCAACATCAAAAGCACGAGCATTGCTTAGAAGAAACCAAGGATGGTCAACTTGTATCACTGAGCAAGCGTGAAAATGCAAATTGTGCAGTTTCATCTGTGCACTGCGCACGTAATGTAGAAATCTTTCACTAGCTGATGCCCAAGGCTGGTATTGGTAATGCCCTAGGTTGGTACTGGCAATGCCTAAGACTGGTATTGGTAATGCCCTAGGTTGGTACTGGCAATGCCTAAGACTGGTATTGGTAATGCCCTAGGTTGGTACTGGCAATGCCAAAGGCTGGTATTGGTAATGCCCAAAGGCTGGTATTGGTGATGCCCAAGGTTGGTATTGGCATTGGCAAGTCCTAGTTGCATAATAACTTGCTGGTGGTTTAGTGGGACCAAGCCTAGTGACAGGTTCCCTTTCAGTATACATATGCTATTTATATATATAAACGGAGTAATATGTACAGCCATTTAAAGCAGTTTTCCCAAGAAAGTAAGCTATCCCCTATACATATTATAGAACACAACTTACTTTTCGCTCTCTGTCTGACCAATGGGAGCCCAGGATCATATGAATGTGGTACAGCATGGCCTGTTTTTAATGCAGTAGAGGTTGCGCATTTGCACCTCCACACCAGTCATTGTCTATGGGACTGTCGGTCATAGCCAAGCACTGTAATGGGCTCTGCAGAACCCCATTCTCTCAGTGGGGGTCCCAGAGTACTAAGAGCACTAGAGATTGGTAAATTATTCCCTATCCTATGGATAAGGGATACCTTAGTATCCTGGGAAAAAGCTTTGACATTGCACCTTGGCGTTACTGAATCACTTGCGTAGTACTGAGTTTACCATCTTCACTTGTAAAAATTACTGGTCAGGAGCGTGAGAAATCATCTTGTGTCTGCTTCTGAAGTACCTCCTCTAACACACAGCCTGACTTCCTGGAGATTCACATTTATAGTAAATGGCAGTAAAGAAAATAGAATATATCATAAAAGGGCGCACAAAGCCGTTACTATGCTTTGTTCATGGTCTGCTCTGGTATGACTAATGTACACAACCCACAACCTCCTGTATAAGACCATCACTTGACATCATTTTCACTGAATGGATCTTTCACTGCCATTGAGAGAAGATCTCGCTTGTCATGCATGCTACTGAATGAAAATTAGGAGCCAACCACCTACTGTCTCTAAAATCTAAATTTAGCATAGTCCTTCACAAGTCACAACCCTATGACAATATTATTATTATTTATTGTTATAGCGCCATTTATTCCATGGCGCTTTACATGTGAAAAAGGGATATACATACAAAAATAATTACAATAATCTTGAACAAAACATGACGGCGACTGGTACAGGAGGAGTGAGGACTCTACTCGCGAGGGCTTACAATCTACAAGGGATGGGTGAGGGTACAGTAGGTGGGGGTAGAGCTAGTCATACAGCGATATGGTGGAGCGAGGGTTACTGCAGGTTGTACGCTTGTCGGAAAAGGTGGGTCTTTAGGTTCCTTTTGAAAGTTTCCATGGTAGGCGAGAGTCTGATGTGTTGGGGTAGAGAGTTCCAGAGTAGGGGGGATGCACGGGAGAAATCTTGTATGCGATTGTGGGAATAGGAGATAAGAGGGGAGTAGAGAAGGAGATCTTGTGAGGATCGGAGGTTGCGTGTAGGTAAGTATCGGGAGACTAGGACACATATATGGAGGAGACAGATTGTGGATGGCTTTGTATGCCGTGGTTAGGGTTTAAACTGGAGTCTCCGGGCAATGGGGAGCCAGTGAAGGGATTGACAGAGAGGAGAGGCCGGGGAATAGCGTGGGGACAGGTGGATTAGCCGGGCAGCAGAGTGTAGGATAGATTGGAGGGGTGCGAGAGTGTTGGAAGGGAGGCCACAGAGCAGAAGGTTGCAGTAGTTGAGGTGGGAGATTATGAGGGCGTGCACTAGTGTTTTTTCAGATTTGTGGTTGAGGAATGTGCGGATCCGGGAGATATTGAGTTGAAGTTGGCAGGAAGTGGAAAGGGCTTGGATATGTGGTTTGAAGGAGAGATCAGAGTCCAGGGTTACCCCAAGGCAGCGAGCTTGCGAGACTGGGGAGAGTGAACAGCCATTGACGTTGATAGATAGGTCAGGTGGGGGGGATGAATGAGATGGTGGAAAGATGATGAATTCAGTTTTATCCATGCTAATTTTTAGAAATCTAGCAGAGAAGAAGGATGAAATAGCGGACAGACATTGTGGGATTTTGGTTAGTAGGGAGAAGATATCGGGTCCGGAGAGGTAGATCTGTGTGTCATCAGCAAAGAGGTGATACTGAAGACTCTATGAGCTGTCCCAGGCCACAGGTGTAGATGGAGAAGAGCAGGGGTCCTAGAACTGAACCTTGGTGGACACCAACAGATAGGGGACGAGAGGAGGAAGTGGTGTGTGAGTGGGAGACACTGAATGTCCTGTCTGTTAGGTATGAAGAGGTCCAAGATAGGGCCAAGTCTGTGATGCCAAGAGATGAGAGAGTCTGTAGTAAGAGGGAATAGTCCACTGTGTTGAAGGCAGATGACAGGTCTAGGAGGAGGAGGACAGAGTATTGTCGCTTGGATTTGGCGGTTAGTAGGTCGTTGGTGACTTTAGTCAGGGCAGTTTCAGTAGAATGGTGCAGTCGGAAGCCAGATTGGAGAGTCAAAGAGAGAGCAGGAGGAGAGGTGGGAGGACAGTTCAAAGTGGACAAGCTGTTCCAGTAGTTTTGAGGAGTAAGGGAGAAGTGATATGGGGCGATAGCTAGTCAGAGAGGATGGATCAAGGGAGGGCTTTTTAAGTATGGGTGTGATCGAGGCATGTTTGAAGCATGAGGGGAGGACACCAGTTGGGTTAGGGTTGGGATGAAGATAGTGGTAAGGTTGGGGATAAGGTGGGACGGGATTGGGACAAGTTCACAGGTGGTGAAGTGTGATTTGGAGAGTAAAGAGGAAAATTGATCTTCCGTAATATTGGAGAAGCTAGTTTTGGAGGAGGAGGATTGAATAGGTGTGAGGAGGGGCTGAGGGGACTTTAGTCAAAAACTTTGTCTGATGCTGTCAATCTTCTGCTTGAAGAATGAGGCAAAGTCTTCGGCTGAGATGAGAGGAGAGGGAGGAGGCGCTGGGGAGGCGGAGGAGAGAATTGAAGGTGTTGAATAGCTGTTTAGGGTTGTGAGACAGGGAAGATATGAGAGATGAGAAATATGTTTGTTTTGCTGCAGTGAGTGTGGACTTGAAGGTAGTGAGGGACTGTTTGAATGCGATAAAGTGCTCATTGGAGTGGGACCTTTTCCATCTATGCTCAGCAACCCTGGAGGCCCATCGCAGTTCTTTGGTTAGGCTGGTGTGCCAGGGTAGCCTGTTGATTGTGCGAGCTTTGGTATGTGTGAGGGGGGAGACCGAATTGAGAGCTGCAGCTGTTTTGGTGTTATATAAAGCAGCAGCAACATCTGTGTCATGTAAGGAACTGATGTCTTTAAGAGGGAGGAGTGATTCAGAGAGTGAGTTTAGGTCAAGGTGTTTAAGATTTCTGCGAGGGTATGCAAGCTTGTGGATATTCCACTGAAGCAAATATCCTACCAGAACTATTTCATTATACAGTTATGAAACATTAATATTCTTTTTTTAATCCAAATACGTTCAAAATTCTGTGCTGATTATTTAGAATTTTTATAGTTGCCTGACATTTTTTTTTTATAAAGAGCTTCTAGTCCCCTGAATAAAAGCATAGTCTTGCTGCCCTCATCTCCAACTACATATTAAAACTGTTTAGGGCACAAATAAGACTCTAACATATCCAGGTACTGTCTCGGTTCTTATGATCTACAACTTGCCATCCACTATTTTTGAATGGGCAGACAATATTCATCAGAATATGCCCAGCACTGAATAAGCACTGGAACCTCCTTGTTTTCACTTCCCAGGATGCTTTGCTAATTTCATTGTCTAATGACTTGCCAACCCAACTTAAAGCTCGCCTCTCTGCTATACTTGTAAGCAGTTTGATAGATCAGAGAACAGAGTGACAGGCCTTCCCCAACTTCCTGTAGTCCGTCCCACCATCTCTACTGGCAAGGATGGATTACTTTTGACAACAGGCAGGGGATGTAAAAATACACTGAACATTTAATGATTTAATTCTGACTCCCTACGTCACTAGAGAAACTTAGAAGCTTACTACATACCATTAACATATATTGAATGCAATAATAAAATAGTGTGCAGTACTTTCCCAATAGTGGTGGCTGGTAGCATGTGAAATTTTATTATTTAAAGGGAGCCTTAGACCCACAAAAATGCTAATTAAATCACTTATACATTTATGACGGTGATGTTGCCCCTATGAAAATCACAACTCTAGTAAAGATTTTGTTGGTTCGGTAGAGGGAGCTTTGGTGCACCCTTAGCATGGCCAAAGGCTGAGTGCCCTGTTACATCCACTCATTCTGAATAGTGAGCACTTTGTAATATTATGATTGACAGCAATCAAGCGAGCACTGCTTGAAGTCACTCAGCGGCTCTGTACCTCCGCAGGAGCCCAGCTGTGCTCACGTAGTGTCACTGTAGGCTCTCAACGCTGGCTCCTGTTTGCAGCCACTACTCGAAACTGCACTGCAGACAGCAGACAGAGGTGAAATCACTCACTGAGACTTAGCAGGGATAAGCTCCTGATGTTTCACTCTAGAGGTTGTAGAGTTTCAGCTCTCTGGTAGCAGCTTGGATACGCTCAGTCACAGGGTTGTTATATCAAAACAGCATAAAGTTTATTGTCCATCATAAACTTTACAGCTCCAAAACGGAAACAGCTTTTCTCCAGTGCAAGTTAATAACAGTCCACGTTCACCAAACAAACACACCTCTGTTCAGCTTCAGCACAATTCTAACTGCACTGAGCTAACCAAGCTGCTGTTATTAGGCCTGTAAGCCCCGGGCTGGATTATGGGAACGGACTTTCTCACACAAACTTTTTTGGTTGCTCCTAAATCCTGGAGCCAAATATCCAGTCAAATTAACCCTCTCAATAACCAAGTGTTACTGGTACAGATTTTACATTACCAAGGCCAACCATCTTGGTGGTACATATTTGCCATCAGCAGTGCAGTTTGCAGATTCAGGGGGTGCACCAAAGCCCCCTCTTACAATATTTTTTTTCCCTGGTAACTAAACCACTAAAATTTATGCTAACAGGTATAATTTTTAAGTGGGAAGTCCATTACAAGTGGTTTAATGCTTTTTTTTGTTTTAATGATTCTTTAATGCTATAGTATGTTTATGCAAGGAATGGTAGATCTAAAAATAATAGTGTAAAAGGGTGGATATTGACTTTGAATAATAGCTAATGAATCTGAAAAGTGCTACTGTAATTGCTCCACAAAACATGGGCCTGATATAATGAGCTGGAACGATATTAACACAATCATACACAGTGTACATTGCAATAAGGGTACACGTGATAACAGTCTATGTCTTTTCTGAAATATCCCATTTATATTTTTTTTGTATAAAAGCTCCTTCAACAAAATGCTAAGTTTTTTTGTTTTAAAAATGGTCCAAACGTATAAAAATGGTCCAAAAGTCAATTGCTCGTATATTTTGATTGTCAAATACCATAAGATATCATGAACAACAATACGGAGGCACCATCGACTTTTGATATCTGGTTTATTTTTGTAGGATAGTCAGCCAAGACAAAGAGTTTGCATGTAATTGGACTTGACAGACTATAGCCGCAATCATCGCGGCTGGTCCAAATATGCTTGTTCGATCCGTATCCTTTCTTTCAATGTAAATGAAGGAAGCCAGGCGTGAAGTTTCTGAGCTGTGAGCTGTCTTTTGAGTGTGGTTCCTCTCGCAAAATAAATTGTGTACACTATTTTCCCCTCACTTGCAGATTTTAAAAGGTAAAGGCCAGATGTGTTTTCTATCTTCATGCCAATTTAGCAAAGAAAATTAACATATCCCGAACAAGAATGACAAGCGAAAGCTGCCAGAATTTTTTTTGCCACAAATGGTAATTGACTTGGAGGTTCTGTAATGGCTTGACCTCATGTCATTGCTAGATGAGGTGGAAAGGTGCATGACGGTCAGATTAAGGGGAAGTGATTCTTGGTACATTTCTTCATACTTTCTTAATATTGTGGTAATGTGGTATATCCATACTGCCAAATTTTCAAGTTTCAAGTCCAATAATTGTTGAAGTTATGCAACCTTCTAATCGATTTGAGCTGAATTTATAAAGAACTTAAGTGGCATTACAGCATCAAAAAGGCTTTACATAGAGAGGGCATACTTTACATAGAGGGGGCACTTTTAAATGAGTTTTCCCAAATCGCAATTTATCATCAACTTGAAGATCGCTGGGAGTCTGACTTCTGGGTTTCTCAGAGATTGTAGTTTAATAGTTTCTAAGGTTGAAAGTAGACTTAAATCCATTGAGCATAAGCTGTAACCTAACATGTTGATCCAGGCAAAAACCCGATGAGGAAGATGCTAATTGCCTCATATTAGGGGAAAAATTCCTTCCCGACTCCACATACGGCAAACACACTACACTGTGTGCAGAATTATTAGGCAAATGAGTATTTTGATCACATGATACTTTTTATACATGTTGTCCTACTCCAAGCTGCATAGGCTTGAGAGCCAACTACCAATTAAGTAAATCTGGTGATGTGCATCTCTGTAATGAGGAGGGGTGTTGACTAATGACCTCAACACCCTATATAAGGTGTGCTTAATTATTAGGCAACTTCCTTTCCTTTGGCAAAATGGGTCAGAAGAGAGATTTGACGGGCTCTGAAAAGTCCAAAATTGTGAGTTGTCTTGCAGAGGGATGCAGCAGTCTTGAAATTTCCAAACTTTTGAAGCGTGATCACCGAACAATCAAGCGTTTCATGGAAAATAGCCAACAGGGTCGCAAGAAGCGTGTTGGCCAAAAAAGACACAAAATAACTGCCCATGAATTGAGGAAAATCAAGCGTGAAGCTGCCAAGATGCCATTCGCCACCAGTTTTGCCATATTTCAGAGCTGCAACGTTACTGGAGTATCAAAAAGCACAAGGTGTGCGATACTCAGGGACATGGCCAAGATAAGGAAGGCTGAAAAACGACCCCTTTTGAACAAGAAACATAAGATAAAACGTCAAGAATGGGCCAAGAAATATCTTAACACTGATTTTTCAAAGGTTTTATGGACTGATGAAATGAGAGTGACTCTTGATGGGCCAGATGGATGGGCCAGAGGCTGGATCAGTAAAGGGCAGAGAGCTCCACTCCGACTCAGACGCCAGCAAGGTGGAGGTGGGGTACTGGTATGGGATGGTATCATCAAAGATGAACTTGTGGGACCTTTTTGGGTTGAGGATGGAGTGAAGCTCAACTCCCAGACCTACTGCCAGTTTCTGGAAGACAACTTCTTCAAGCAGTGGTACAGGAAGAAGTCGGTATCGTTCAAGAAAAACATGATTTTCATGCAGGACAATGCTCCATCACATGCATCCAACTACTCCACAGCGTGGCTGGCCAGTAAAGGTCTAAAAGAAGAAAAAATAATGACATGGCCGCCTTGTTCACCTGATCTGAACCCCATAGAGAACCTGTGGTCCATCATAAAATGTGATATCTACAGGGAGGGAAAACAGTACACCTCTCGGAACAGTGTCTGAGAGGCTGTGGTGGCTGCTGCACGCAATGTTGATCGAAAACAGATCAAGCAACGGACAGAATCTGTGGATGGAAGGCTGTTGAGTGTCATCCTAAAGAAAGGTGGCTATATTGATCACTAATTTTTTTGTTTTTGCATGTTAGAAATGTTTATTTCTAAATTTTGTGCACTGATATTGGTTTACCTGGTGAAAATAAACAAGTGAGATGGAATTATATTTGGTTTTTATTAAGTTGCCTAATAATTCAGCACAGTAATAGTTACATGCACAAACAGATATCCTCCTAGGATAGCCAAATCTAAAAAAAACCCACTCCAACTTCCAAAAATATTAAGCTTGGATATTTATGAGTCTTTTGGGTTGATTGAGAACAAAGTTGTTGATCAATAATAAAAATAATCCTCTAAAATACAACTTGCTGAATAATTCTGCACACAGAATACGTATGTTTTGCCCCCATTCCATTCAATATCTATGGGAATGCCTGAGAAAGCAGAGTGCAGTGCTTGGCTATTTCCGGCACTCCCATTGAAAATGGTTGGAGTAGAGGCTGCATACCTCTGTTCACAATCAAGACAGGGCTCTATAGAGCCCCTTTCTTGGGGTTTAGCCATGTTCTTTGGATGACTGGTGATCCATGTGGTGTCTTTTCTTACAGTAAAAGAAAAGTCCTGCATGCAAAACTTATTTTTCTGTTTTAAAAAACAGAACCTGGGATCAGTCATTACATTCATAAAATGGAACAAACAAATGGAATGTGAGAACTGAAAACAAACAATATTACATATTACTTATCCATAGGATTGGTGACTAATGTATGATTACATAGACACAAACCATTCACTAGAACTATTTGCATTTAAAACAATTCCCCATCATGAAGGAAGAGTAGATTCAGAACACCTGTCAAGATATTCGTCTTTAGGGAAAAATGTGTGAAACCCCTGGAATTACACTAGAAGTACATTGGTGTTGTATTATGAGTTCACTGAAATACAAGCACGGGTATTTATTGGCTTTACTGTGTATTACAACTCTAATGTCCTCTAAGTCATTGTGTAAACTGAAAACTGTATTCAGACATTATTCTCAACTTCCACGTAACCCTAGAAAAAAACTTGGCTAACACTATTTTGATCAAAAGAGCGTAAAATCCATCCCACCACGACAAGGAGTACCCAATCGGGACGGTCCTATTTTGTCTCTAGTATTTAAACTTACCTTGTGTAAGTTGACCTAAATGTGAATAAGGGCAGAGCAGTCAGGGGCCCGACTGTGCAGAGACCTGTCCATGGGAAGCTATATAGATGAAATGCCTAGCTCTCTAAATCAGAAAGGGGGTCCCTGTTACGCTCGTTTGATCGAAATAGTGTAACCCTAAGTACCCTTTGTTACTTACATGTACTATTACTACTTACATACTACAGAGTATATGCTCATTTTGCATTTTTCTTGGGTTCAGTCTGTGATATAGCCACAGTGTGAATGTGCTCTTGCACATATACAAACTTATGCTCCGGCTCATTTCTTTGGTTTTCCACATAATCCTATTACCCTGTCATCTGTAGGATTTAGTCAAGTCTTGGGCTCTTCAAATTTTTCACAGGGGTATTTCTTTTTGGTGATGGCACTAAGTAGTTTGTGCAAAGTATGGTCCATTTCAAAACTGAGGTCAAGGTCTGGAGACAGTATGGACCTCTGAAAGTGGACTACTCATAGGGGGCATATAGACCTTTTAGGCGTATGTAGGTTGCTCCAGAACCCAGGTATTGACTGCAATCTCCATAACCTTGGATGGTATCTGTTTTCACTTACAATATGTAAAACAGAAGCGGACACATCACAGCACACTGTCACATAAGATTATAATCTCATGACATGAACATCACACTATGACTAAAATGTGCGATCAATAATTGAAAGAGGAGGAAAACATGTCTGGTCATAGAAGCAAGATGTGATACACGGCACTGTATGGTGAGGTTTCACAATCTCAAGGTTCCTACTGCACGTCACACAGCTGGATCACTGCCTTAGTGGATAATTTGGGAAAGGACAGAGAAATGAGTGGGATTTTGGCGGTTACATGTTTTCAGTTTGGTACTAATTTTCTGACAAATCCCCCTGGCTCTAATGTTGTGGCCGATACAATGGGTTTCTTCTGCACCATCTGCACTTGTATATTTATTAAAGGCTATCATATAAATCAAGCAACAGGAATTTTACTTTATTCCTTCATCTTTGCTCGGCCATTGTGATTGCAGTCGTGTGTTCTTTCTCACCAGAGCAGGTTGTTGAGTCTGCACTTTTACACTGTGACATCTTACTTCAAGGTTGATTAATGGGTCTTACTAGACTTCTAGAATAATACAAGTTCAATCATGGGGAAAGTTAATAAAACTACAAGATGTGCACAGTCTTATCCGCAGTTATGTAATGACTATATAATAGATTCATAGGATAAGAAATACCAATCTTAGGAACGGTAATGGGATAAGATCTGGAGCTCCCGTCAGACATTTTGATTCCCGTAATGATGTCAATGAGAATGCAACGTACCTTAAGTCGCACTTGTTCGTGTATGACTATGGGTCTGTTGCTGAAGGTGATGGCGTTGCAGAAACTGGCCTGCCTCTTTACTGCTTTCTGTGTGGTATCCATCATGATCTGGGATCCCTTGGCATGGGGATGGAAAAGGAGAGGACTGATTACTAATCCCCCACATTGTGGCATGGGCATACAGTGCTTCTGCTTGTGATGACATCGATGAGAGGAGGCTGGAAATGTCCCACCTATAGAATCTAAAAAGAAAACAGGATTAAGAAGAACAATGGCCAAAATATTCATCACATGTAATTTAAAGAGTTATTCCCAAAATTGTAAGATATCCTCTATCTTTAGCAGCCTGACCCCCAGCAATCCCAAGAACAGGGCTATAGGTCCCAGGAAATGGGCTCTGCATAATCTAGTATTAAATACAAGGGAGGTACACAAGCTCGGCCTCTGCTCCATTCATTCTCTATGGGATTGTCGGAGAAAGTCCAGTATTAAATAAATATAGTGCTCTGCTATTTTTGCCAGTCCCATAGACAATGAATGGAGCAGAGATCGAGCATGAGCACAACCTCTTCATTTAAGATAGGGCTCTACTGGGGCCAGTTCCTTGGCTACACAATCTATTTCTCAGGATTTCAGGGCTTCCCAGTGATTGGACCCCCAGGGATCTGTAAATTTATCCAAAGAATAGGGGATAACATATGATTTGGGGAATAACCATTTAAGGACACATATGTCTACAATTAATGATGTACTTAGAAGATAGAGGAGCTGATCGCACAGATCAAAATGTTCCAAAAATGTTGAAAAATGTGGGTTTTGCAACTCTCATTGCTAGTTTTCTTGCCGTTCCATGCCCTTTCCATTAACCTTTTCCATTAAAAGGGAGTCCTACAAATGTTGTGTGGGACCAGCCAGAGATGGGCACCCGCTCTGTAAGGCTACAGTACATGCAAAGTTTTTTTGAGGTGGTAAAAAACTAATGTGGTTTTAAAATAGATATAAATAGGAGGAATCTTTCAAGCATTTTTTTAAGGTGTTTTTTTTTAAGTTTCTTTATATAGTATTATCTATAAGTGTAATATGGACATATACACATTTAGGCTTTTTATATTATCTATTGGATTTTAGGATAAAAAAAAATAAAAGTAACAAGCAAAGTGAAATATGTTTTCCGTATTTACATATTATCAGGGTATGTTTCTTGTTACTAACATTGGGCCATTGCATGACGTCAAAGGTTCCCTATTCCACTTACAGATGATCTCCTTTTTTTAGCAAAACCAATGCCTATTAAACATGTAGCACGCAAGGTAAATGGCAAGACCTGCTTCTGATGATAATGTTCCAGACACAAAGTGGGAATAGAGTTAAACCTCTAAATCACTCTAAATTGACTGTGCACCCGGCAATAGCGCTCCCACTGTGAGTAGAATAAGTTGTTAGGCGGCACGTTGCGCTCACATATTTCCTCCAGATGGAAGAGTTATTGAGCCATATGTATCTAGGGAGGGAAAGAAAAACCTTTTCTAGGTTAAAGGAACTTGGTAGAGGATCAGCATGATATGCCAGTCCAGTCTAACATAAGGTTACATGCAAGCTCTTTTAAAATCTCAACTTTGGTATATGGTGATCCAAAGCCTGTTTTAATCCATATATACACTGCATGTTTGTGTCCTTTAGCTGAGGATTTGCCATGGATTACACCCCGACCCTATGCATTGCAAAGGGTGAAATCAGCAATAAAAATCCACAGCATTTACATAAAGCATATTTAAAGGACATGTGTGCTACTGCACAGAATGTTTGATCTTTATTGTTCATTTGCTTACTAAATTCAAAGTTAAGCAATTTACTAAAATAATCTTCATTAACCACTTCGCGCCAGAGCCTGTTTTTGCCTTCGTGACCAGGCCAATTTTTTCAATTCTGACCACTGTCACTTTATGAAGAAATTACTCTGGAACGCTTCAACGGATCCCCCTGATTCTGAGAAAGTTTTTTCGCGACATATTGTACTTCATGATAGTGGTAAAATTTCTTCGATATCATTTGCGCTTATTTGTGAAAAAATCGGAAATTTGTCAAAAATTTTGAAAATTTTGCAATTTTCAAACGTTGAATTTTCATGCCCTTAAATCAGAGAGATATGTCGCACAAAATGGTTAATAAATAACATTTCCCACATGTCTACTTTACATCAGCACAATTTTGGAACCAAAATTTTTTTTTTGTTAGGAAGCTATAAGGGTTAAAAGTTGACCAGCGATTTCTCATTTTTCCAACAAAATTTACAAAAACATTTTTTTAGGGACCACATCTTATTTGAAGTGACTTTGAGGGGCCTTTATGACAGAAAATACCCAAAAGTGACACCATTCTAAAAACTGAATCCCTCAAGGTGCTCAAATCCACATTCAAGAAGTTTATTAACCCTTCAGGTGTTTCACAGGAATTTTTGGAATGTGGAAGAAAACAATGAACATTTAACTTTTTTTCACAAAAATGTTATTTTAGACCCAATTTTTTTATTTTCACAAGGGTAACAGGAAAAAATGGAATACACAATTTGTAGCGCAATTTCTCATTAGCGCGCTGATACTCCATATGTGAGGGAAAACCACTGTTTGGGCGCACTGCAGGGTTCGGAAGGGAAGGAGCGCCATTAGACTTTTTGAATGTAAAATTTGTTTGTATAATTAGCAGACGCCATGTTGCGTTTGGAGAGCTCCTGATGTGCCTAAACAGTGGAAACCCCCCACAAGTGACACCATTTTGGAAACTAGACCCCTTAGCGAACTTATCTAGATGTGTGGTGAGCACCTTGAACCCAAAGGTGCTTCAAAGAAGTTTATAATATTGAGCTGTAAAAATAAAATTTTCACATTTTTCCCACAAAAACGTTTTTCATCCCTTAATTTTGCATTATCATAAGGGTAATAGGATAAATTGCACCATGAAATTTGTTGTGCAATTTCTCCTGAACACGCCGATACCCAATATGTGGAGGAAAACCACTGTTTGGGCGCACGGCAGGGTTTGGAAGGGAAGGAGCGCCATTTGACTTTTTGAATGTAAAATTTGCGTGAATAATTAGCGGACGCCAGGTTGCATTTGGGGAGCCCCTGATGTGCCTAAACAGTGGAAACCCCCCACAAATGACACCATTTTGGAAACTAGACCCCTTAGGGAACTTGTCTAGATGTGTGGTGAGCACCTTGCACCCCCAGGTGCTTCACAGAAGTTTATAATATTGAGCCGTAAAAATAACATTTTCACATTTTTGCCACAAAAACGTTTTTCATCCCTTAATTTTGCATTATCATAAGGGTAATAGGATAAATTGCACCATGAAATTTGTTGTGCAATTTCTCCTGAGTACGCCAATACCCCATATGTGGGGGAAAACCACTGCTTTGATGTACGGCAGGGTTCGGAAGAGAAAGGAGCGCTATGTTGGCTGGGATAGGTTGCAGACACAATGTCACATTTGAAGAGTCGCTGACATGCCGAAACAGCAGAAACCCCCACAAGTGACCTCATTTTGTAAACTACAGCTCTCAAGGAATTCATCTAGGGAAGTAGTGAGTATTTTTTAATTTTTTTAATTTATACCATTGGGCAGAGAAGAAAATAATTGTATTTTTACCACAAAAAAATGTTTTACCCTCAGATTTTACATTTTCACACAGGGCAATGGGTAAAAATGGTGCCGAAATGTGTCACACAATTTCTTCTAAAAGTGGCAATACCCTATATGTGGCTATATCGTACCGCTTAGCCATACGGCGAGATCTGGGAGGGACGGAGTGCTATTTGACAATTGGAGAACAAATTATTGTAGAATAGGCATTTGGATTTGGGAGCACAAAATTTTCTGAATTTCTTTTGGGGGGCAAGGGCCATTTCGCTTTTCCAGAGCCTTTCTGCTACCAGTAACTTGGAAGTCCCTTATATTTTTAACAGATGACGGACCTGAGTGGGGACTAGCTTTTTTTGAGGACTGAGTTGAAGCTTTTATTGGGAAAATTTTACGTAACATTTATCCGGCGCTCTAGGCTGAGCACTTACATCGGGGTTTCCATCTAAATTTCCAAGTGATGTAATTCAGATGAAACCCCTGCAGGATCCATTCACTGTAATGAGGCAGCAGAGTTACTCTGGACTCCATCTGGCCTCTGTTTAGCAGTGTCCTTTTTTTCAGAAGTGCACAAAACTGTGGCCAACCGCACTTTTATGCACGCCTAAAAAAACTGACACCGTGGGATCACAGGCCAGACGGCATCCACAGTGGCCTATATCTGCCTCATTACAGGGAATCTTCCGTCATGGGTTCCGTCTGAATCACGTATTTCAGAGATTTACACGGAAACTCTGGTGTAAGGGCTCAGCGCAGAGCACAGGATAAATGTGAGCAGAGCCTTACTGCGATCTTTGGGAGACATAATAAGCAAATCAGTAGCAGGTGAAGAATTGGTTTTATTTATTTTTTATGCCGTTCCTCGTGCGGTATAAGTGATGAGATTACTTTATTCTTCGGGTCGGTGCGATTACAGAGATACCAGATTTATATCGGGTTTTTATGATTGACAGCTGTCACACACTAAGAGACGCTTTTTTTTGCAAAATCTAGTTTTTGCATCGCCATATTTTGAGAGCTATAATTTTTCCATATTTCGGCCGACAGAGTCATGTGAAGGCTTGTTTTTTGCGGGACGAGTTGATATTTTTATTGCTACCATTTTTGGGTACATTACATTTTTTGATCGCTTTCTATTCCATTTTTTGGGAGGTAAAATTAACAAAAACCAACAATTCAGGAATTGGTTTTGAGGGTTTTCTTATGCCGTTCTGCATGTGGTAAAAGTGATCAGGCAGTGTTATTCTTCGGGTCAGTACGTTTACAGCGATACTACACTTACTTTATATTTTTTAATATTTTGGCGCTTTTACACAATAAAACAATTTTATAGAAAATATATTTTTTTTGAATCGCTTTATTCTGAGAGCTATAACTTTTTTATTTTTCGGCTGATGGACCTGTATGGCGGCTTTTTTTTTGCGGAACAAGATAATGTTTTCAGCGGTACCATTTTTATTTCCATTTTGCTTTTGTTCGCATTTTTTTCCACTTTTTGTTTGGCGATATGATGAAAAAGCATAGTTTTTTGCTCCGTTTTTTATTTATTTTTATTACGGTGTGCACAGAAGGAGTTAATTAGTGTGACAGTTTTATAGATCGGGTTGTTTCGGATGCGACGATACCAAATATGTGTACTTTTTTTGTTTTTGCATAAATATACGGATTTATTGGTTTAATATTTTATTTATTTTTATTTATTTTGTGATTTTTTTTTAACAGTTTGAAAACATTTTTTAGATTTTTTTTTTAATATTTTTACTTAGTCCTGTATGGGACATTAATTTTTATTTTTCTAATCACTGTTCTCATGCAATGCAATAGACATGTATTGCATTGCATGAAAACTTTGCTGACAGTTTCACACTGTCTGTCTCCTGCTGGACTCAGCTGCAGGCTGAGCTCAGCAGGACACCATATATGGCAGATCTGGAGGTGGTCATGTGACCTCCGGCTGCCATAACAACGGCAGGTCCTGGAAGACATCAGGGGGCCGTCGGAGAGGTAAGTGGACGACCCCCTCTCCTCTCACTATCTTCTATATGCCGCGATCACTATAGATCACGGCATAGAGAAGATAGCAAAGGGTTAACATCATTGGGACCTGATCCAATCAGGTCCCGACGATGTCCCCTGTCAGAGCTGTCGCTCTGAACTGCAACCGCAGCACTTGCAGGACCCTGGGGGTCCTGAGGGCTGCGGGACCACAGACCGTTCATAAACGTCGGCACTGCACAGAGCCCAGGCAGCGCCGACGTTTATGTACAGCGAGCGGTCGGGAAGCGGTTAAAGGGAACCTGTCGCGTGAAAAAAACACTATTAAACTGCATATATAGGGTTAATCTGCAGGTTTAATAGTGTTTCAAAGCCTTGCGGCTGCAGCACTGAAAGTCCAGCTGCCGGGTGGAAATTAACTTTAATCCTCCCGGCCGCCTCTGGCTTTCAGTCATAGAGGCGCGGCCAGCACGGTTTCAGTCACCCCTCTGTGCATAACTAGCGGCAGCTGTAACCCATGCCCTGGCACTGACTGGCAGCTGGCTCAGCACTGATGCACTGTAGAGCCAGCTGTCAGTCAGTTCTGGGGCGTGGTACATGCACCGTTCACTACGTACTGAGCAGTGACGGAAGCTGCGCTGACTGAACCGCTATGACTGAAATCCCAAGGCTGATGGGAGAATTAAAGTTCATTACATTCTGGCAGTTGCGTTTTCATTGCGGCGGCTTCAGGACAGTATTAACCTGCAGAATAACCCCATATCTTCGGGTTACATGTATCTTTTCATACTGAAGGTTCCCTTTAAAAACTTTTTACCGATTTGCTAAAGCAGAGTATCTATAAGTCCGTCTTTTATCTAATTCATTGCTTATGCAAAAATATTTCCAATCCGCCAAAGTTCTTATTCCAAATACATCTGTCTGCCACTTCCCCTTCACTTAGTGTTAGAGATAACAGGGAGGAAGGGCTGTACACAGATCTCCTGTGGAGAGAGGAGAAAGTATCTCGGGGAGGACACAGAAAATGTACAGCCATTCATTTAAATATCAAGCATTTAATACTACTTATATCAGTCTGACAACAAATGCTGCGGGGCATGTGAGGAGATTTCCAACACTTTGCCCTGTTCTCAATAGGTAAAAGCAACAAGAGATGGACGAGATGGTCACGAGCACCTGTACTCGAACTGTATGTACATGGAGTTGTGTAAACCATTTAGTCTTTTGCTATGGTTCTCTTCTTCATATATACTTTTTGAAAGATTTTCAGTTCCATATACGATGTATATACAGGTTGTGTAGAGACACGAGGAAAAGATACTGTAGCCCGGGTACCATAGTATTCCTCTAGCATGGAAACTGACTCGTAGCATACCAGTCGAACAGCAGAGAATTTAGGACGTGTCTATATAAGGAATTCAGAGACAAGGAGCTATACTACAAAGGAGCATCTGCAATTACATATATCCTATTTAGTATTGTGGGCCATCCTTGTTTTCTATTTTACATGTCAGAGCAGAGGAAACCCAACAGCACAGCTCTCTCTGCACCATTAAAAATGCAAGTCATAGAGAGAATAGAAAAAAATGGAAAATGAATCTCCTGTGCTGCACAAGAATGACAGGAAGATGCCTTCTCTTCCTCCAAATATGTTCTGTCCAGGTTTCCCCATCCGCACGCTCCTCACTATGTAAATACTTCCTACACACGTTTCTCATCTCCTCGTCTGCCTTCTATAGTCAAACATTCTGCCATGTGTAATAATAGATGTGTGACAAGGCTCGACCCTTGATATTTAGTTCCGTTTATCCAAGGCAAAGCAAATATATATTTAAATTAAAGCTTTTTCAAAGTTGATTTTTTTTTTTAACTATGGATATTTACATTTTTCATTTTTTTTTCTGTTACTATTATCCCTCCACACATGTTGTTCCCTGTACCCTCAACTAATAACAAGTTCCCTTTAAAGAAGCACTCCTCCCATCAAAGTATATATCCTCTTAATCTTAATATATTGCAGTCATCATATTATACAGCACTGTGTACTTACAATTGCTCTTTTTGCCTTTCTACTCCTTTCTATTAGGTCTATGAGATCACTTGATTAAAAACTGACTAGCTGAATCCTTCTAAGATCTATGTAGAAACAGGAGGTCAATTTTCCCTGCATGAGTCATCACTGCAAAAGTCAATGGGGGGGGGGAGCAGCTGGGTCAGGAGTTGAAGAGGAGGTGTATCTGGGCTGTTCAAGACTTTGCAGTAAGGTAGGTTTGTAGATCTAATGATGATTCTACATAGAGCTTAGAAGGATTCAGCTGGTCAGTTTTTAACTACATGATGTCATAGACCTAATGGAAAAGAGAAGAATTTGATGGGTAGAAAGGCAAAATTAGTAATTGTAAGTACACAGTGCTGTATAATATGATGATTGCAATATATTAAAAGGATAAACACTTTGATGGGAGGAAGAGTGCTTCTTTAACTAGATCTCTATGTCAGCACTATGTGGCAGTATATAGCAGAGTGCATAGTGGAACTGTAAGATACAAAATAGCAAAATAAATATCTAATAAATACCCTATAGGTGTGAGTCTGGTTTGTGCACCTTTGTTGAGGAAATCTGTCTACTGACCTTGTCCTGCCTGTTGAGATGGACCCCATTCCAGGCAAATAAAGAATGGAGAGATAGTTCTCTCCATTCTATTCTCATAGCATAAGCGGCTACCTCTCCATTTAAAAGGACTCTGTCAGCAGCTTTTTACTATTTAATCTGAGAGCAGCATTATGTAGGGACAGAGAGCTTGATTCCAGTAATGTGTTGCTAGCTTATCAGCTTGATGTAGGTTCAATATAATCAGTGTTTTATCAGCAGGAGATTATTACTCCAGGACTAGCAGTCTAACTAATCTGTGTAACCCCGCCTCCACCACTGATTGGCAGCTTACTGACTATGTAAGGAAGCTGCCAATCAGTGGTGTGGGCAGGGTTATACAGAGCTCAGCATTCATAGCACTGCTACATCTATAGCAGAGAAAACAGGGCTTCTATCAAAACCACATCACGTAGAATCACTAGAATTGGGCTCTCTCCCCTTACATAATGCTGCTCTCAGATCCATTGTAAAAACCTATTGACAGTTTCCCTCTCCACCTTACCGGAAGAGGGCTTTAATGGCTTCCTGTTCTCAACATAGGGTGGACTCGAATCTATCAGACATTTATAGCATATCCTGCCGATATTTAATAAATATCTAAAATGGAAATTCCTTTTTAGTAAGTATAGGAAACTAATGCAGAAAAGTATGCAAGCAATGAGTTTCCCTATTAATATGTTTTCCACATGTAGTTTTTCACATCATTTACTGATAAATTAAGTCAAGATTATAATGCCTTATTTCCATAATAAAGCAACGTGTAAGGAAAGAAAATGTCCTGACCTTGCCGAGAACATAGAATTATTCTTCATACAGTAACCAGCTATTATGTTGGATTGAATAGAGCACCATCAATTTAGTTAATTCAAGTAAAAATCAACATTTACATATAGGTAAGGACCGGTACATATAGGAGGGTCACAGTTCTGTAACCCTACATTGTCAATGGCATGTTTTTCTACACATTCTGACACTGTCATCACTGTATATTTTTTCATACATTTCCATGAAGAATTACAAGGGTTGAAACGTCATAATACAGAGTTCTTGGAAAAGATACTCCAGAGTTGTTATTTTATGGGAAGTACAAGTATTCAATGACAGGAGAACCGATCGGTCCTTTTAGCATTAGGAATAGGAACAGTTATGAAAATATCTTAAAAATGTTTAAAAGGGTTTTCAGGGAATAAGTTTCTTCAGCCAATTTGCCTATGATAGGTTAAACTAATAAAAAGAGCAGTTACCCAGCCGCTGTTCCAGACTTTTTGATCAGTTGCAGTGCTAATGTCAGGACTACAGCACACGTGTCTGCTGCAGCCTATCAGTGATGAAGATTGGCACGAGCAGCTGAGCCCAGTGATTGTCTGCAGTGGTTATAAATGCTGTAGAAATTATGCCAATCCTGCAGCTGATAAACAAAGACGGTAGCAGCAACAGAGAGCCAGCGCTGGACCCTGGGAGGATTAGTAATTGCTCTTTTTATTATTTTAACCTAATACAAGCTCATAGACTAAATAAACGTATTTCTGGAAAAAACCTTTAAAGATAAAGGATATAGTCTATGAATATCATATTGGTGGGTGTCCAACTTTCAGTATCCCTGCTGATCAACTGTTTGAAGGTGCTGTGGCACTTGTGAGCGCACCAGCTGCTACAGATTTACAGTTCTCTGTTTATCCAAATGCCCCTTACTTAAAAAAAACAAACTAAATAAATTAACTGGGATATAAGTTGGTGTGCATACAACATGTAAGTGCATGTTCACACTGGCCACTAAACAGAAAAAAAAACAAAGATATCAACATAATAAGCAAATACCCTGCAGTAAATCAATAAACAGCAATAGTGCATAAAACTAATATAGGGTACTTAGTTAACATAATTTTGATAAAAAAATGCAAAAGTCATCCCACCACTTCACGGTGACCCTAATCGGTCCTAACTCTGATATTAATACCTTACCATTTGCCAAGTGACAAGCATGTGGATAAGGGCTGATATTATATTATTAATATCAATTATGTTGATGTGGTTCCCCATGGCTGTGTGTCTACTGGCTGGGTTCAGTCCTTGTCAGCCCTTATCCACATGCATGTCACTTGACAAACGGTAAGGTTTTAATATTAGAATTAAGACCATCCCGATTAAGGTCACCATGAAGTGGTGGGATGATTTTTGCATTTTTTGATCAAAATGATGTTAATTAAGTACAGTATATTATTTTCATGCACTATTGCTGTTTGTTTATTTACTGCAGGGTATTTGCTTATTATGTTTCTATCTTTGTTTTTTTATGCCCTTTATTTACTAGCAACTATGCTGGGTATAGCGTTATCCCATGCACTTCAGTGGGATACTGCAGCAGTACCCTGCAATATTGTTACTAAGTAAGCAGTATGCAGGTAAACAGAGTAGTGTAGAGCCTCATGCAGACGTCCATGGATCTCGGTCCAATCACAGACTGCAAAGCACAGTTGGCCGTGAATCTCTCTGGACTGGAGCAAGACAGCTTAATATATTTCTATGACGCTATAACTCTAGGGTTGGGAGACCCAGGGTCGGGAAACCCACGGTCTATGCTCGGACTGAGCTCCACGGACGTCTCCATGAGCCTTTAGGCTGTCATGTCAAAAAACATGTCAGTTTTTCACGTACAAATGCTAACAGTTTTATTAGTTTTTTTTCCGGATAGCACTTGTATCCATGATACTCTATGGGCCTGTTCACATGTCAGATTTTTTCTTTGGACAGAGTGGTTTGTGCAAAATGAGACATATCTGATATTGATCCAAGTGTCGGATCAAAATTGGCAATGCAAGTCTATGGGTCAGGGAAAAAATCTGACAGCACTCGGACGCCATCTGTGAACTGCCTATTTTTTACTGGCTGATATGAGAAGATGGAGACATTTTTTTTTCTCATCAGAGGAAAAAAACTGATGACAATCTGATGAAATTCTCATGAAAATTGCTCGTACGCCAAAAAAACTTGAAGTCTGAATGAGGCCTTGCCGTGAAGAGGCTACAACGTTTGCACGAGGACTGACCCTCCTTTACTTGAGAATTCGACTCTTACCATCTGATATTGATAGTATATCGATATTCTAATCTTGGAAAACTAATTCAGATAACCAACATCAAACTATACTGGAGACAATTTAGTTTAATTAAAAAAAAAAAAAAGAAGGACAATATGGAAACGCAGGCAGGACTGAATCATACATGTGGAGCGGAGGATGTCTGGAGATGTCTGGCTCATACGTAATCTGACTGGTCACTAGGGCTACACTCCCATAACACGTCTTGTGTGTACATGATACACAGTATCAGATATGACTGCACAACAGTATCTAATACGTACCACATTATAAAACAAATATACTGATGCATGTTGTACAAACAGTGATGGAAGTATCAGGACGTATTTGTGTATCCTGTCTACAGCCGAACGCCGGCGTTTCCTTCTTTCTCTATGTTCCTTCTGTCTACGACATCCTTGACTTGTTGATCAATGCATGCTTCATGTAAACATCACATGTTCCTAATAACTGCATGAAAGATAATGTCACTGGCCAAGAACAAAGAAGGGAAGTAATTCATTGTAAAATATCTCCAGTGATGTCACTGGTGGGTTGTGGCCAATGCTGATGTTGTGGTTGCTGTAGTGCTGAGCCCCTGGGGCTGTATGACTGATTCGGAGAATTGACAAGATCCTGACAATGGACAGAGGAAAACCGCTGGACGGATCGCATGATTCAGTGTAGCCTCTAGAAGCGTAAAATCAATGTGTTTGATATTGTGCTCGCAGCACTGATGTTCTGCGCTGAGCACTGTCTCACAGAAGGTAACACACTTTACTGGTGTACAGCAGAGAGGAAGAGTTCCACAGGCAAGTCAATGGGTCCAATAGGAAGTGAAGGGCCCAAATCCCAGACAAGCTGGAGTTCTAAGCAGCAGGTATATCTCATACTCATGGGTCATAGTGTAAGTTACAAGTTAGAGGTGTTGTTCCATGAAAATTATTATTCAAAACTCAATACAGCTTGTCAAATAAAGTGTATTTGGAGTATACATCCATAAAAAATAGTGTGTGGTTTTGCATATACATTACATCTTCATCTGCAGAAGTGCACCATGCTGCTCCTACTGTGGCTGGAATGAAAGTAGTGATGGGTCGTCCACGAACGAACCGAGACAAAGAGCCGGCTCCCTGCTGTGAACGATGGGAGCCGGCACTCCAGTGAGGGCCACTAAATTCTCTGAATGGTTCTCACTGGGCGTTCAGCGGACGTAACTCCGCCCATCCAAAACCAAACTTCGTGCACACATCAATTTAATTGGCTAGTTGTAAGTAGGCGGAGTTTTGCCCATGGGTGGGCAGGGTTTCATGGCATCAACGTCCTTTTAAATATGTGTCCACCTATGGTGGCACTGAGGGCACACTGATCCAAAACTGATCCTGTAAAATGAGCCATTGTAAGTACACAGTGCTGTATAATATGATGACCGCGATATATTAGGTGGATAAAAACTTTGATGGGAGGAGGAGGAGGAGTGCTTCTTTAATGGCCACTCCTGTTTGATTTTAAAAAATTGTGGACAACCCCTTTTAAATGACTTTTGTTTCAAGGATTCAACCTACTTTTGGATGGAAGATGGCCGGGTGATAGTAATTTTACAGTATTTCCTATACTGTCTGCCGCTCACCAAGGTGTAGCTTAGTTACTAGCTCTATGTTCCCAAACACCAGGCCTAACCTTTCACGTATTACATTGATTATGTCGGTTTTATTACGGCATGAGCGGAATGTGTACATGTTATTACCATAACTTCAGACGGTGACTTTTAGCCGTGTGCTCTTAACATATAACATCTGCTCATTTAATAGTTCTGTCCCTCATTCCTCCGTTACTTGACTATGGTGCCCAAAACAGATAGTAATCAACCAGTCCCTGGAGATCTCCTGCGCTCTCCGGCTCCTGACTCCCAAGAAAAATGTATCGGTCCAGACCGGTGTGTATATATAATATAGAGGTAAATAGATATATCACTGTCACATATGGAAGTAACTAATGAATAGCTGTGCTGATCATAATCAAAATATAATTAAAATCACATTAAAGAGAATTACAGAGAAACAATATGTAGAAAGTTGAGTCGATGAAATGCAAAAAGCACGGATTTAGCCAAATAAAGTGGTTCCTTAACAATAAACTGATTGCTGCTGGATCCGCCAGTGTTCCCTTGCTGGGTCCCTAAGTAATCAGATATTTGCAAGAAAACATGGTAGTAAGTGTGTAATTTACCTGCAGCACCCCCAGAGGATAAATGATGTATTACACCACAGTGCACATTCACATCAATGAGCTGTCTGAGCAGTGCAGGACATGACTTGTCCTCGGGAGGGAGAGACTCTCTTTGTAGTCACTCTCTGCCACTCTTCACACAGGGAACTTTGGGCTTCCCATTCTTATGACTTCTACATCATATATCCTGTGGACAGGTAACTAATGTTGTTTATGGCACAAACCTTTTACTAATTAATATCACTGCATAACGACTAAGTATTCGAAAAGATACATTTTTCTACAAATGTTTGGAAAGTATTAAACTACCAATAAAAAGTCAATTCATTATTAAAGGGGTTGTCCGGGACTTTAATACTGATGGCCTATCCTTAGGATTGGTTACCAATGTCTGATCGTTGGGGGTGCGACACCCGGCACCCTCACCGATCAACTGTTCCTGGTGTCGCCCGGAAATGCTCAGCTCCATTGACTGTATAGTGATTGCGGCCGGCTACTGCACATCCACCCCCAATTCAAATCAATAGGGGGTGGATGTGCAGTACCCGGCCATGGCCACTATTCAGACAACGGCGCTGTGCTGTGCAGCTACATAACTGAGCAGTTTCTGCCGCTGATCAGCAGGGGTGCCAGGTGTCACACCCCCACCGATCAGACATTGCTTACCTATCCTAACGATAGGCCATCAATGTCAATCCCTTTAATACTGCATTGACTTTTTATTGGTAGATTAATACTTTCCAAACATTTCTAGAAAAATCTTTTCAAATACATTTATGCAGTGATATAATTTATTATATTGCTTAGTAAGCCATCAATGTTAATATCTTAGACAACCCCTTTAAGATTTGACATAAAGACAAAAAGGCAAAATGTATTCTTCATTTAATTAACTTAATTAGAATGAAAAAATATGTCCCCAAAATATGACAAGGAAGAAGAATTGCCAAAAGGATCTTTACTGACCAGTCACCTTGAAACTATACTCTTAATTTAGTATAATTTTTAATTTTTTTTGTTAGCCTTCAGTTTTTATGATTTTTGGCAGTCATTATTTACTATTTATACATTACTACACAAAATAATGAATGAATGTATTATCATGTAATGACATATTATGAAAATCACGTTTTCATTAGAATAATCTTTGGTGTTTTATTTATTTTAGTGATTATCCACATAACAATATATTAAATATGTCAGTTATACATTCCACTAGAGCAGACACAATAGACGGCGACTTCATATTTACTGCAGCTCAATTGTCATATTGTTATATATATACACACAGTACAGACCAAAAGTTTGGACACACCTCATTTAAAGATTTTTCTGTATTTTGATGACTTTGAAAATTGTACATTCACACCGAAGGCATCAAAACTATGAATTAACACATGTGGAATTATATACTTAACAAAAAAGTGTGAAACAACTGAAAATATGTCTTATATTCTAGGTTCTTCAAAGTAGCCACCTTTTGCTTTGATGACTGCTTTGCACACTCTTGGCATTCTCTTGATGAGCTTCAAGAGGTAGTCACCGGAAATGGTTTTCACTTCACAGGTGTGCCCTGTCAGGTTTAATAAGTGGGATTTCTTGCCTTATAAATGGGGTTGGGACCATCAGTTGTGTTGTGCAGAAGTCTGGTGGATACACAGCTGATAGTCCTACTGAATAGACTGTTAGAATTTGTATTATGGCAAGAAAAAAGCAGCTAAGTAAAGAAAAACGAGTGGCCATCATTACTTTAAGAAATGAAGGTCAGTCAGTCCAAAAAATTGGAAAACTTTGAAAGTGTCCCCAAGTGCAGTTGCAAAAACCATCAAGCGTTACAAAGAAACTGGCTCATATGAGGACCGCCCCAGGAAAGGAAGACCAAGAGTCACCTCTGCTTCTGAGGATAAGTTTATCCGAATCACCAGCCTCGGAAATCGCGGGTTAACAGCAGCTTAGATTAGAAACCAGGTCAATGCCACACAGAGTTCTAGCAGCAGACACATCTCTACAACAACTGTTAAGAGGAGACTTTGTGCAGCAGGCCTTCATGGTAAAATAGCTGCTAGGAAACCACTGCTAAGGACAGGCAACAAGCAGAAGAGACTTGTTTGGGCTAAAGAACACAAGGAATGGACATTAGATGAGTGGAAATCTGTGCTTTGGTCTAATGAGTGTAAATTTGAGATCTTTGGTTCCAACTACCGTGTCTTTGTGCGACGCAAAAAAGGTGAATGGAAGGACTCTACATGCCTGGTTCCCACCGTGAAGCATGGAGGAGGAGGTGTGATGGTGTGGGGGTGCTTTGCTGGTGACACTGTTGGGGATTTATTCAAAATTGAAGGCATACTGAACCAGCATGGCTACCACAGCATCTTGCAGCGGCATGCTATTCCATCCGGTTTGCGTTTAGTTGGACCATCATTTATATTTCAACAGGACAATGACCCCAAACACACCTCCAGGCTGTGTAAGGGCTATTTGACCAAGAAGGAGAGTGATGGGGTGCTATGCCAGATGACCTGGCCTCCACAGTCACCAGACCTGAACCCAATCGAGATGGTTTGGGGTGAGCTGGACCGCAGAGTGAAGGCAAAAGGGCCAACAAGTGCTAAGCATCTCTGGGAACTCCTTCAAGATTGTTGGAAGACCATTTCCGGTGACTACCTCTTGAAGCTCATCAAGAGAATGCCAAGAGTGTGCAAAGCAGTCATCAAAGCAAAAGGTGGCTACTTTGAAGAACCTAGAATATAAGACATATTTTCAGTTGTTTCACACTTTTTTGTTAAGTATATAATTCCACATGTGTTAATTCATAGTTTTGATGCCTTCAGTGTGAATGTACAATTTTCAAAGTCATGAAAATACAGAAAAATCTTTAAATGAGAAGGTGTGTCCAAACTTTTGGTCTGTACTCTATATATATATATATACCGTATATATATATATATCCTCCAATCACTCCCTGGTCACTTGAGGAATAATTCACTTACTGGAGAATAAAATAAAAATAAACTTTTTCTAGAAATTTACATATAATCAAGGAACCTTAATTTTGATATTTTGATGGTCCTTGTATAGTGCATAAGAAAATGTTAGCACTATATCAGCAACAGAAAATAAAGTGTCATTAGTAGTGTTGAGCGAACATGCTCAACACTGCTCGGTACTCGCCCGAGCATCACGCTACTCGGGATGTTCGGCGAGCACCGAGCATTTCCGGGTTACTCGGGCGGGAGCTTGGGTCTCCGCCCTGCATGTTTGGTGCTCTTTACAGAGCCAATGAACATGCAGGGATTGCCAGCCAGTCACTGTAATGCCGCAGCCATGTTGTTTGTGGGCATTACAGTGATTGGCTGGCCGCACAGCGTCACCTCCCAGACGATCAGCCCGTCATGATTGGTGTGTGTGGGTGTCTGTGCGTGTGTCTGCGAGTGTGTGCGGGGTGTCTGTGCATGTGTCTGCGCGATGTCTGCGGGTGTGTGTGGTGTCTGTGCGATGTCTGCGGGTGTGCGCGGTGTCTGTGCGATGTCTGCGGGTGTGTGCGGTGTCTGTGCGATGTCTGCGGGTGTGCGCGGTGTCTGTGCGATGTCTGCGGTGTCTGTGCGATGTCTGCTAGTGTGTGCGGTGTCTGTGCGATGTCTGCGGGTGTGTGCGGTGTCTGTGCGATGTCTGCGGGTGTGTGAGGTGTCTGTGCGATGTCTGCGGGTGTGTGCGGTGTCTGTGCGATGTCTGCGGGTGTGTGCGTGCAGGCAGACATAGGCCGATGTGACACTACTACTCCCTTCGGCCTATGTCTGTCCCTGGTCCACTCGTGCTAGCAGGATCAGCTCGATTGGAGCAGTAGTTCCCATCAGCCTGATCCTGCTATTTAAATTGCCCTACTGTGTCCCCAATAAATGTTAAATACATGTCATTGGTGGCCAGTGGTTGCCTACAATAAATTAGTTCATACATTACCTGTCCCCGCCGATCGCCACCTAAAATAAAGTAAAAAATAAAAAACTACACCTATACTCACCTAGACACCTAATTCCCCGAAGCCATCGATCTCCTGTAATAAAATATAAAATAATAAACCACAACCTTATCCTTACCCCTCCGTAGTATTCCACGAGTGTCCCACAAAGATCTCCAGTTTAGAGCAGCCACATAGAATGTGACCGCTCTGAACCGCTGCCGCCGCTAGAATGATGGGGCCGTAAAGCAGCCCCGTCATTGCATAAGCGGGTTCGCCGGAGTTCAGGCAGCGCTGCTCCGGTTAGCTCCTTTACGGCCCTGCTGTATCGTGAGAAATTCCCACGGTACAGCAGTGCCGTAAAGGAGGTCTCCGGAGCTGCGCTGACTGAATGCACTCCGGTGACCTCAGTCAGTGGCTCCCGCTGCCGGGAGCGCGGGAGCGGACGTGTTCCCGGCAGTGTGAGCTTACAGCAGCCATGCACAGCTGTCACCATCTCCAGATGTGACAGCTGTGCATGGGAGATCAGCGCAGGAACGTGGACAGGTAACTATTTTTTTTTAGTAAACTAAGAATTAAATAAAATTGTGTGTTTTATTTCAAATAAATTATTTTTTTCTGGGTGTAGTGTGTGTTTTTTCTTTTTAACACTTTGTAGGTTAGTAATGGGGGTGTCTTATAGACGCCCATCATTACTAACCTGGGCTTCATGGCAGCTGGCGCTGACATGAACCCCAACCCTATTACCCCCTGCCACCACACCAGGGCAGCGTGGAAGAGCGAGGCTAAGCGCCAGAATTGGCGCATCCTATGGATGCGTCATTTCTGGGGCGGCTGACGGCTGGTGTTTCTAGCCTGGGAGGGGGCCAATATTCATAGCACCCTTCCTGGGCTATTAATATCAGCCCCCAGCTGTCTGCCTAGCCTTTGCTAGCTATTAAATAGGGGGTACCCCACGTCATTTTTTGGGGGGGGGTCCCCCATTTTAATAGCTAGTAAAGGCTAGGTATTCAGCTGGGGGCTGATATTAGTAGTCTGGGAAGCTCCGTGGGTATTACCCACTTCCCAGGCTTCAAACATCTGCCCCAGCCGTCTGCTTAACCTCCGTTAGAGCCTAAAATTATGGGGGATCCCACGCCAATTTTTTTTTAAATAAATCCTTTATTTTAACACTAAATGACATTTGAGGAGTTAATAAAGATGCAGTCCCTAAATTATTATTTATTTTTTAATTAATTTTTCCAAAAAATTTTGACGTGGGCTTTGCCATATTTTTGTATGCCAGCCAGGTACAGCATCCAGCTTCTATGAACGCGCCATTTTCCGGGGTGGCTGCGGACGGCAATTTGCACCGGGGAGGGGGGGCAGAAAGCTTGGGCCTCCCTGCGCTGCAGATTCCATCCCCCAGCTGCCTAGTTGTACCTGGCTGGACACACAAATAGGGAGAAGCCCCACGTATTTTTTTTTTAAATTATTTCATGAAATTCATGAAATAATAAAGAAAAAAAGGGCTTCCCTATATTGTTGTGTCCGGCCAGGTACAAATAGGCAGCTGGTGGTTGGGCGCAGCCCGTTCCTGCCTGCTGTACCTGGCTGGACACAAATATAGTGCGAAGCCCCACGTCAATTTTTTTTTCAATTATTTCAGGAAATTCATGAAATAATTTAAAAAAAATTGATGTGGGGCTTCGCCCTATATTTGTGTCCAGCCAGGTACAGCAGGCAGGAACGGGCTGCGCCCAACCACCAGCTGCCTATTTGTACCTGGCCGGACACAACAATATAGGGAAGGCCTTTTTTTAAAAAAATTATTTCATGAAATAATTTAAAAAAAATTGATGTGGGGTTTCGCACTATATTTGTGTCCAGCCAGGTACAGCAGGCGGGAACGGACTGCCCCCAACCACCAGCTGCCTATTTGTACCTGGTTGGACACAACAATATAGGGAAGCCCTTTTTTTCTTAATTATTTCATGAATTTCATGAAATAATTAAAAAAAAAAATACGTGGAGCTTCGCCCTATTTTTGTGTCCAGCCAGGTACAACTAGGCAGCTGGGGGCTGGAATCTGCAGCGCAGGGAGGCCCAAGCTTTCTGCCCCCCCCGCTGCAAATTGCAGTCCGCAGCCACCCCGGAAAATGGCGCGTTCATAGAAGCGCCATCTTCTGGCGCTGTACCCAACTCATCCAGGGCCTTGGTGCGGTGGCTCACTGGGTAATAGAGGGGTTAAGGCCAGCTTGGCATTATCACCTGGCCCTAAGCCCGAAATTCATGGGGTCACGCCAATATTAGACATGACCACCATGAATTTCTAGTAAAGTATTTAAAAAAGCACAAACACCCAGAAAAAAGTCCTTTAATTGAAATAAACACACAATTCTTTATTGTTCTAAATTAAACTTTACTTACCATCACGCCCATTCCAGCTGAAGCCAACGATCTCCTGCAATAAAAGAAAAATAATAAAGCAACATCATCCTTACCTTTCCATGGTTCCCAGGACAGCTTCACCTCTGCTACATCGAGATGACAGGCTGGACCGCAGCAGAACGCTGCCATCCATCCTGTCATCCCGCAGACACTGAGAAGCACAGGCATGCTTGCGCTCCTCAGTGTCTCTCTGTGACGGCATAAAGATGAGCCGAGGTCATGTCCAATGAACTCAGCTCACCTCATGTACGTCACTGACAGCGTGGGAAAATTCTCACGCTGAAGCGCTGTCAGTGACGTACATGAGGTGAGCTGAGTTCATTGGACATGACCTCGGCTCATCTTTATGCCGTCACAGAGAGACACTGAGGAGCGCAAGCATGCCTGCACTTCTCAGTGTCTGCGGGATGACAGGCTGGATGGCGGCGTTCTGCTGCGGTCCAGCCTGTCATCTCGATGTAGCAGAGGTGAAGCTGTCATGGGAACCATGGAAAGGTAAGGATGATGTTGCTTTATTATTTTACTTTTATTGCAGGAGATCGTTGGCTTCAGCTGGAATGGGCGTGATGGTAAGTATGGTTTAATTTAGAACAATAAAGGATTGTGTCTTTATTTCAATTAAAGGACTTTATTCTGGGTGTTTGTGTTTTTTTTAACTTTGACTATGGGGTTAGTAATGGGGGTGTCTTATAGACGCCTCTCCATTACTAACCTGGGCTTGATGTCAGCTGGCATTATAAGCTGACATCAACCCCAGCCCTATTACCCCACTGCCACCGCTACAGGGCAGTGGGAAGAGCGAGGCTAAGTGCCAGAATTGGCGCATCCTATGGATGCGCCATTTCTGGGGCGGCTGACGGCTGGTGTTTCTAGCCTGGGAGGGGGCCAATATTCATGGCACTCTTCCTGGGCTATTAATATCAGCCCCCAGCTGTCTGCCTAGCCTTTGCTAGCTATTAAATTAGGGGGGACCCCACGTCGTTTTTTTGAGGGGGTCCCCCATTTTAATAGCTAGTAAAGGCTAGGTATTCAGCTGGGGGCTGATATTAGTAGCCTGGGAAGCTCCGTGGGTATTACCCCCTTCCCAGGCTTCAAACATCTGCCCCAGCCGTCTGCTTAACCTCCGCTAGAGACTAAAATTATGGGGAACCCCACACCAATTTTTTTTTAAATAAATCCTTTATTTTAACACTAAATGACAAGTACAGTAATCAACACTGTCACTGTACTTCATATATATGTGACTGACATGTTTCTATCTATCTAATCTATGTGTGATTCTCTATTCCTTCTATTCTAAATTGTCGGGTACAGATGCTGAATTGCCGGCCGGCTTTTTTAAAGAGACGGTGCATGAAAACACTATTATATTTTTAAATAAATCCTTTACACTAAATGACAAGTACAGTAACCAACACTATCACTGTACTTCATATATATGTGACTGACATGTTTCTATCTATCTAATCTATGTGTGATGCTCTATTCCTTCTGTTGTAAATTGTCGGGTACTGGTGTATGCCGCTGCTGAATTGCCGGCTTTTCGCGTAATACATTCTACATTATTGTTAGTTGTTTTCCTTCATGTAGAATTAACCTACAAGGAAAGAAAGGGTTTATTTTCATTCCGATATTTGTGTCCCATTGACTTGCATTGGTTTCCGGTATCGGAATTGGCGATATCCGATACTTTTTGGGTATCGGTCCGATCCAATCCGATACGATATTTCCTGATATCGGAAGGTATCGCTCAACACTATCCTTAACATATTTCACAGGAAAGCACTTTCACTTTTGTTTTTGAACGTTTTATTTTGAGCCTGTAAAAGTGGCTTAATACCTCTGACCACGTTGTTGACAGCAGTGACCTGGGGGTCAGAAATGCTTCCTGGGGCGATCCCCATGCTGTCCCCATGTCATTTGAGCACTGTTACTATCGTTTTGGGCACTTGTTAGGCTTTTAAAAGACTGCCGGGGGAGCCGCCGCAAAAATGCTCGAGTCTCCCATAGACTAACATTGGGCTCGCTGCTCGGGTCGAGCACCCGAGTATCACGGCGAGCTCAGCCCGAGCTTCGAGCACCCGAGCATTTTAGTGCTCGCTCAACACTAGTCATTAGTTTTTTACATGAAAAATATAAGTATGTAGATGAATAATTTTCAATTTTGACAAGGTTAATTATAGATTGGATTGTTCACGTACTCGCAGCACTTTACATGCCTTTAGCAGATATGTCAATACAGAATAATGGCAATAGGGTACAACCCCTGGCAAAAATTATGGAATCACCGGGCTCGGAGGATGTTCATTCAGTTGTTTAATGTTGTTGAAAAAAAGCAGATCACAGACATGGCACAAAACTAAAGTCATTTCAAATGGCAACTTTAGGGCTTTAAGAAACACTAAAAGAAATCAAGATTAAAAATGTGGTACTCAGTAAGGGTAATATTTTTCAGACAAAGAAGAGGGAAAAAATTATGGAATCACTCAAATCTGAGGATCAAATTATGGAATCACCCTGTAAATTTTAATTTCCAAAACTAACACCTGCATGAAATTAGATCTGCTCCTTAGTCAGCATCTAAAAAGGAGTGATCACACCTTGGAGAGCTGTTGCACCAAGTGGACTGACATGAATCATGGCTCCAACTGGAGAGATGTCAAATGAAACAAAGGAGAGGATTATCAAACTCGCAAAAGAAGGTAAATCATCACGCAATGTTGCAAAAGATGTTGGTTGTTCACAGTCAGCTTTGTCTAAAATCTGGACCAAATACAAACAACATGGGAAGGTTGTTAAAGGCAAACATACTGGCACACCAAGGAAGACATCAAAGCGTCAAGACCGGAAACTAAAAGCAAAACAGGTAATACACAACAAAACAAATGAGGAACGAATGGGAGGAAACTGGAGTCAATGTCTGTGACTAAACTGTAAGAAACCGCCTAAAGGAAATGGGATTTACATACAGAAAAGCTAAACATAAGCCATCATTAACACCTAAACAGAAAAAAACAAGGTTACAATGGGCTAAGGAAAAGCAATCGTGGACTGTGGATGACTGGATGAAAGTCATATTCAGTGATGAATCGCGAATCTGCATTGGGCAAGGTGATGATGCTGGAACTTTAGTTTGGTGCCGTTCCAATGAGATTTATAAAGATGACTGCATGAAGAGAACATGCAAATTTCCACAGATATTGATGATATGGGGCTGCATGTCAGGTAAAGGCACTGGGGAGATGGCTGTCATTACATCTTCAGTAAATGCCCAAGTTTACATTGATATTTTGGACAGTTTTCTTATTTCATCAATTGAAAGGATGTTTGGGGATGATGACATCATTTTTCAAGATTATAATGCATCCTGCCATAGAGCAAAAACTGTGAAAACATTCCTTGAAAGAAGACACATAAGGTCAATGCCATGGCCTGAAAATAGTCTGGATCTCAATCCAATTGAAAATCTTTGGTGGAAGTTGAAGAAAATGGTCCATGACAAGGCTCCAACCTGCAAAGCTGATCTGGCAACAGCAATCAGAGAAAGTTGGAGCCAGATTGATGAAGAGTACTGTTTGTCACTCATTAAGTCCATGCCTGCAAGCTGTTATTAAAGCCAGAGGTGGTGCAACAAAATACTAGTGATGTATTGGAGTGTTCTTTTGTGGGTTTGTTTTTCATGATTCCATAATTTTTTCCTCAGAATTGAGTGATTCCATAATTTTTTCCCTCTACTTGGTCTGAAAAAAATTACCCTTACTGAGTACCACATTTTTAATCTTGATTTCTTTTAGTGTTTCTTAAAGCCCTAAAGTTACCATTTGAAATGACTTTAGTTTTGTGCCATGTCTGTGAGCCCAGTGATTCCATAATTTTTGCCAGGGGTTGTAAAATCAATACCGAAATACACTAAAAACTTAGTCACTCAGATAAAAGCACAATTTACAACCAGTGGTACCCAGGGGAAAGTGCTGTAGAGTATAACGTGCTAAAGCGTATAAACCAGGCAGAGAACACTTCACTAGGAACCAGAGGGCTTTTAAATTGAATTAAACAAACAACATCCACAGACCTAGAAGTCATAAATTAGGATTAAAGCCTCTGAGAAACATTGTCATCAATCTGGCTTAAAAGGGTTGCCTATATTTAAACCACACGTTAAATAGGTTGTCCATGATTTTTTATTGTTGGCCTATCCTTAGGATAGGTCATCAATATTAGATATTGGGGTGCAACACTTGGCATACCCAAGATCAGCTGTTTTCAGCGCCAGCAGAATTCGATGGGTATCAGTAGAAAGCAACCATACAGCTCTGTCCCTTGTATAGTGGCTGTAGTGGGTACTTCAGATCCACCCCTGTGCACTCGAATAGGTGCGGTTGCGCAGTGCGGCCACTATATAGTTGATGGAGCTGTGTAGTTCCACTCCGCAACTGATCACTTCCAACTCTGAAAACAGCAACTCCACCGATCTATTTTTGATGACCGATCTGAAAGATAGGCCAAAAATATAATGTCCTGGACAATCCCTTTAATCCAGTACATCCTATTATCAGCATGTAGTGAAAAGGGTCTCAACTATCAACAGCTTTATAGTGCTGTAGCCCTTCTGAAAATTGAAAGTAGCCCTATAAGGTCAACGAGAGCAAACCAGCAAGAAAAAAATAAGCATTAAAAGGGCCTGAACAGACATCTTAAAGGATTATTCCCATCTCTGTCTTTCATGGACGAGACCGGAACGATCTGCTTAAAGGTCCCGGCCACCAGAGGCAGCGTCTCAAAATCAACTGAGTGAAGCTGTGCTGCGCTGCTTAGTTATGATGTAGGATAAGGATCCGGCATGTCTGAATTTAGTCTGAGAATCCTTTTGTTCTCTAAGAGAAAAGCTGCCGCCAGAGATGTTTGGCAGCAGCTTTCTCAAACAAACTACAGGAGCTCTCAACATGGGAGAGTCAGGCAAAATAGTTACTGGCCGAATGATTGGCCAAACCATCGGCTCGCCCAATAGTTATCTAAAGTTTATGGGAGCCTTATATCTGTACATGGATGTCCTGGGTCTGCCAGAACAAGAGCTATTACTAATTATCACCTCTCCACTTTGGCTCACAGGTGTCTACCACTTTTATGTGCCCATTACATGTTGCTTTATGTCCCTTTATTAGCAAAAATAAAATAATAGAAGACCAGTTTAAGCTAGATCATACCATAAACCAGTTAGGGTTCACTGTCTGCTCTGATATATCTCTGTACTGGTTCTTCAAAAGTTAATACAAAATAACGTTAACAACCGAATAAATAATTCAGCATATGGAAAAAATTATCTCTAATTCAAGCATTTTACTGTAATGAAATACATTACAGTGGCTCATCTGTTTTACTGCAGAACTGTATATTTGGGATAATGTAATACATAATGTCAAGGCAGCTTTTCTTGCATATCTGAGATGTTTTCCTCCAGTCCAAATACTTCCTTCCATCTGTTCTTGGACTTACCAGAAACACAACATTGCAATATCTGATTCTTCGAATGATGGAAACTCCAAAACAAAAAGTATGTGCCATGTGTCTAATGTGTCTACTGAACACATGTATATAGCCTCTCGCCCTTTCCAAAACATCCCAATCTGGAGCTCCGGCACTACTAATCTGTGTGTCCCTTGCCCGGATCACGTGGTCAGTGGGTAAGGAGGGACAGTGTAAATAAACAATAGATGGAGGACAGTATTTAGGAAACAAACTGGGATGATAAAAGGGTAAAAAGCTAAATAAAGTACAACGTAAACACCCAAACAAAGCAGTGGAAAAGCCAGACTTTGATGTCAAGGTTACTACAATTCCAAAAGGTCTGATGAATTTATTCTTAGAACAGGTCCATAAACATTAGATAGATGATAGATTAGATTATTTGATGATATATTAGATAGATAGATTAGAAGATTCAATGACAGATTAGATGGATAGATGATAGATTAGATGATTTGATTATAGATTAGATAGATGATAGATTAAAATATTTGATAATAGATGATGGATTAGATTGATCGATAGATTAGAAGATTTGATGATAGATTAGATTATTCGATGATAGGTTACATTATTTGATGATAGATAGATAGACAGATTAGAAGATTCAATGATAGATTAGATGATAGATTACATGATTCGATTAAAGATTAGATAGATGATAGATTAAAATATTTGATAATAGATGATGGATTAGACTGATCGACAAATTAGAAGAGTTGATGATAGATTAGATGATAGATTAGTTGATTCTTTGCTCTATAGCTCCCTCTCCTGACTCCATGCACATGCACGCTTGGCATGAGTGTGCATGTGTTC
Organism: Phyllobates terribilis; assembly: GCF_046119375.1. Lineage (NCBI taxonomy): Eukaryota > Metazoa > Chordata > Amphibia > Anura > Dendrobatidae > Phyllobates > Phyllobates terribilis. Next base: position 453,601,799 of record NW_027362765.1, on the reverse strand, counting down.
CAGTACTAAGCCTCTGCATGACTCCTATGGTATCCGCGCATCACCTCTAGATAAATAAGATTGAGAAATTGGAATTCAATGATATCTCCCATCAGAAGCCCATTAGATGGTTGAAATCAGCTGGTTTGGCAATTACATATCTATTGTATCTGACCAGTTTACAGGGGATCTAATAAACTTTTCCAATGGGTAAAATTGCAAAGTGGTTGTAGAAACGAGCAACTTTGCAATTTACCAATTAAAAATCCTCTCTGTTCTCAGAAGCAGACGAAGTGTTAATTTTACAGCGTACTGCTTATTGTCTTGGTTACCATCCACCTCTGCAGTCTATCAGAGGAGGTGTTTCCTAGGTAAAGATCATGCGCTTGCAACCTGTTTGCTGTACAGCTTGCGAGGGCAGCTCTGAAAGTGTCTGGATCTGGCTAGCTTCACTGCCGCTACGCTCCTGCCATGCGGCAGAGGCAAAGCCACCTCTGCTAGCAGGATGGGAGAACATACCGCTCAAGCTACTGGTACAACCATAAAGGAAGCCAGGAGGCTGAGAAGCAGTGCTTTCCTGAAGAAAGTAGACAACACTTTAAGCATGTGACCCTACATGACCATATGGGTTAATGGCGAGTGACAGATGCCTGGTATAATTACACAAATTACAGTTTCTGGCTAATAACATTTTTAAAAAAAAATTACTAATTTATGCTAAAAAAAATTCTAGTTGACAGTTCTTCACTCTGAAATGAGATTCCCTTTTCTTTCACTAATAATAATAATAATCTTTTTATTTATATAGCGCCAACATATTCCGCAGTGCTTTACAATTCAGACAATTTACAGACATTATGGGCACTGTCCCCATTGGGGCTCACAATCTACATTCCCTATCAGTATGTCTTTGGAGTGTGGGAGGAAACCGGAGAACCCGGAGGAAACCCATGCAAACACGGGGAGAACATACAAACTCCTTGCAGATGTTGTCCATGGTGGGATTTGAACCCAGGACCCCAGCGCTGCAAGGCTGCAGTGCTAATCACTACAATGGTAATGATTTTTTTTAGTGCTCATAGAAAAATCTTTACATTTGAATGAACAAGTTAATGGATGTGGATCGAATCTCTAACAAAGTCATCCTGAGTAAATCGATCTTATGTCTGTATCCTGCCAGGAGAGAAACATTGTGGACAAGTAGGATAAATATGAACAAGCCCCCCTTCCTCAGCCATGCCATAGACTAGAGCAGTGTTTTCCAGACTCCAGGCCTCGCGGCCCCCAACAGATCATGTTTTCAGGATTTCCATAGTATTGCACAGGTGCTGGAAGAATCATCAACGCATCAGGAATTCTCTCACCTGAAATCCTGAGAACATGACCTGTTGGCGGCCATGAGGACTGGAGTTTGGGAAACACTGGATTAGAGCATAGTGGGTTACAAAGAATATGTATAAATTCTGCTCAGAATTAGCCAAACTGGATCACTAAAACTGGATCACTATAGGGTCCTCAGATGGACACAATGTTGGATCCATAAAACAACTAAACACTAAAGGTTAAGAAAACACTTGCCACTGTATGAGGTCTATTGCTTATGGGACGATTAAAAAAAGTTGGCTGTTAAAGTTCCAAAGACCTGATCTCTCCTGACATTCACTGTCTAGGAAGAGTCAAGAGGTGCCAATATACATCATATTGTCAGCATGTTCGGACAACTTTCATCCAATATATATGGGTGCCTTTTGTCTGATTTTGTGTTTTCTAGTGTTATTTGGAGCTTTATTTATAAAAAAGTAAAGAAAAAATGTTTGCTAAAAAACAATAAATTATTTTGTTTCTCGCTTTCTTTTATTAATCAAACTACTAAATTACTCTTATTGAATCATTATATGACCTTTAATAGATACCGTGCAATGCTTTGAGTCCGGAGGAAGAAACCATAATAAAATGTTCTATTAATATCATCAATGCCATCAATCACTATTCTAAGCAGCAATCAGTCACAGTGTGAACAATTAAAGTTAAATTGAGAAATAAAAATTACATTGAAAAGGTAATCCTAATATACTGTGTACCTATACATAATCTGAAACAGTTCCTGTCGATATTTAATATAATTTCGGAGAATTCCGAGAACAAGTTATCATTAATTCGTGCATACAGGTTCACTTTGCCAAAGAATGAGAGAAAATCAATAATGCAGGAAAGGATCCAAATTTGCAGTAATGAAGGTTTAATATGTCAGATTGAGTCCAATGCACCTATTGCATGTGTTGCTTGTGTAACGGGTCTGGGAGGCGGAACCTCTGAGCTACTATACAAGGGGGCGGTCCTTGTAAGGGAGCGGGTGGCGACCAGGGTAGACGGGCAGGCAGTCACAGCAGGTGACTGGGACAGTCTCTGAATGAACGGACAGGAGGTCACGGCAAGTGACCGGGGCAGTCTCTGGATGAACGGGCAGGAGGTCACGGCAAGTGACCGGGGCAGTCTCTGGATGAACGGGCAGAAGGTCACGGCAAGTGACCGGGGCAGTCTCTGGATGAACGGGCAGGAGGTCACGGCAAGTGACCGGGGCAGTCTCTGGGTAAAGGATTGGTACGACCTGTGGCGGCAGATGATAGACGTGAGCTCCCAGGTGAGCAGGCGAGAGTCTCTGGATAATCGGGTGGTCACAGCATGTGAAGGCGGAGCCTCCTGGTAGGCTAACAGACAGGCAGCAGATGAGCGCTCCCAGGTGAGCGGGCAAGCTGGTCCTTAGACAGACTGACAGGAGTTGGAAGGCAGACCGTCGGACCTCAGGCAAGCAGGCAGGTAGAAGATGTGCGCTCCCAGGTGAGCGGGCAAGCTGGTCCTTAGACAGACTGACAGAAGTTGGAAGGCAGACCGTCGGACCTCAGGCTAGCAGGCAGGTAGCAGGATATCAGGCAGGAATTAGACAGTAGACTGGCAGGAATCTGGCAGGTATCTGGCAGGTAACTGGCAACGGGACCTGAGGGCTGAAGCAGAGTAGTGAACAGTGCTACAACATTGCTCGGGCACCTCCATTTTGGAGGAGGTGCCTTTTATATGGGAGGTCCTCCGGCAATTGGCCGGGGACTCCTTAGGACGGCGCGCGCGGTCCCTTTAAGAGAGGGGGAGCGCGCGCGTCCTAAGCACACTGCCGGGGAAGGAGCGCGTGCCGGAAGCAGCGGGGAGAGAAGCGCTGGAGGACGCCGCGCCAGGAGCGGGGAGGTGAGAGGGACGGCATCTCTGCCTAGAACGGGGCAGAGACGCCAATGCTACAGCTTGGATCTTGTCTACTATTAATATCAGTTTGCTAGGAAATATTTAATTGATCATGGAGTAATAGGATATCTAGTTTTATTACTGTACATTCACTGCATTGATAATGGCGGCACTTCTGACATGCAGTCCTTTTTTCAAGAAATTTTTGCAATTCCTTGGAAAAGATACTGTTGGAAATTCTCTAACATGGTGCCTTGGATCCTATGATGTAAGTTTGATCTATTTGATTCTTGAGGATCTGGGTCTTGCAGCTTAAATATAAACACTAACATGTAAACCTGATGCAGCTATACATATCCTTCTAGCAGCCACTATGTGAGTGCATAAGATGGCCACCGGTCAGGTCCTTGAGGGGAGATATGTGTCACCGAGGTTGGTAGCTTCGGTGATGTAAAACCAGGATAGCATGCTCCAGCACATTTAGTGCTGAGAGGGTTAATAGGGCATATCAGGGCCGGTTTTTACCAGCAGTCATAAGCGATGGGTGAGAATGACTTCTTCCTGGCAGTGTGGCCTTTCAGCCCATATTGAAACAGTGCTCGTTTCACTGTGGTTATTGACACAATCTTACCAGCTTCCACCATCTTCAGAAAGTCTTTTGTTTTTGTCCTTAGGTTGATATGCACATGTTGGACCAAAGCACGTTCATCTCTGGGACACAGAACCCATCTACTTCCTGAGCGGTATGATGGCTGGACATTCCCAACTTGTTTATACTTGCGTATAATTATTTATACAGATGAACGAGGCACCTTCAGGTATCTTAAAATTATACCCAAGGATGAATCAGACTTGCGCAAGTCCACAATTCTTTTCCTGATGTCTTGGCTGATTTCTGTAGACTTTTCCATGATGCTACACAAAGAAGCAGTGTGTTTCAGGTGTGCATTAAAATACATCCACAGGTGTGTCTCTAATTCTAACTCAGATGTTGCCAAAAAAACTATCAGAAGCTTCCAAACACATGACATCATCATATGGGCAGTCCAGAATTGTTTAAAGGCATAGTAATCTTAGTGTATGTAAACTTTTGACTTTGCAGGAAGTAATAAAAATGCCTTAAAACATGCTCTCTCTCTCATTATTCTGGTATTTGGCAAATATTAAAAAATATGGTAATCCTAATTGACCTAAAACGGGAAAGGTTTATTCTGATTCCATGTCAGATATTGAGAAAAAACATGCATATGTGTTTTTTTATATAGTGTATGAAAACTTCTGGTTTCAACTCTGTATATGTGTATATATATATATATATATATATATATATATATATATATATATATATATATATACTGCCGATTTTGCACGTTTTCCCACCTACCAAGAATGGAGAGGTCTGTCATTTTTATCGTAGGTACACTTCAACTCTAAGAGACATAATCTTAAAAAAAATCCAGAAAAATCACATTGTATGATTTTTACATAATTAATTTGCATTTTATTGCATGAAATAAGTATTTGATACACCAGAAAAAACAACTTAATATTTGGTACAGAAACCTTTGTTTGCAATTACAGAGGTCAGACGTTTCCTGTAGTTCTTGACCAAGTTTGCACACACTGCAGCAAGGATTTTGGCCCACTCCTCCATACAGATCTTCTCCAGATCTTTTAGGTTTTGGGGCTGTCGCTGGGCAACATTGAGTTCCACCTCCCTTCAAAGATTTTCTATTAGGTTCAGGTCTGGAGACTGGCTAGGCCACTCCAGGACCTTGAAATGCTTCTTACGGAGCCACTCCTTAGTTGTCTTGGCTGTGTGTTTCTGGTCATTGTCATGCTGGAAGACCCAGCCACGACCTATCTTCAATGCTCTTACTGAGGAAAGGAAGTTGCTGGACAAAATCTCGAAATACATAACCCCGTCCATCCTCCCTTTAATACGGTGCAGTCATCCAGTCCCCTTTCCAGAAAAGCACCTCCAAAGTACGATGTTTCCCCCACCATGCTTCAAGGTTGGCATGGTGTCCTTGGGGTTGTACTCATCTTTCTTCTGCCTCCAAACACGGCGAGTGGAGTCGATACCAAAAAGTTCCATTTTGGTCTCATCTGACCACATGACCTTCTTCCATGCCTGCTCTGGATCATCCAGATGGTCATTGATGAACTTCAAGTGGGCCTGGACATGTGCTGGCATGAGCAGGGGACCCTTGCGTGCCCTGCATATTTTAATCCATGATGGCGTCGTGTGTTACTAATCATAATGTTTGAGACTGTGGTCCCAGCTCTCTTTGGATCATTGACCAGGTCCTCCCATGTAGTTCTGGGTTGATTCCTGACCTTTCTCAGAATAATTCTTACCTCCACGGGGCGCGATCCTGCATGGAGCCCCAGACTGAGGAAGATTGACAGTCATCTTGTGTTTCTACCTTTTCTAATAATTGCGCAGTTATTGCCTTCGCACCAAGCTGCTTGCCTATTGTCCTGTAGCCCATCCCACTCTTGTGCAGGTGTATAATTTTGTCGCAAGTGACAACTCTTTGGTCTTGGCCATGGTGGAAAGGTTGGAGTGTGATTGATTGAGTGTGTGGACAGGTGTCTTTTATACAAGTAACGAGTTCAAACAGATGCAATTAATACAGGTAATGAGTGCAGAGGAGGAGGGCTTCTTAAAGAAAAATTAACAGGTCTGTGAGAGCCAGAATTCTTGCTGGTTGGTAAGTGATCAAATACTTATTTCATGCAATAAAATGCAATTTAAGTATTTAAAAATCATACAATGTGATTTTCTGGTTTTTATTTTTAGATTCTGTCTCTCACAGGTGAAGTGTACCTACGATAAAAATGACAGACCTCTCCATTCTTTGTACATGGGAAAACTTGTAAAATCAACAGAGTATCAAATACTTATTTTCCCCACTGTACATACATACATACACAGGGTTGGACAGCCCCCCAGGGGTCTGTGGATTTCCCTGGTGGGCCCCTGGTCATAACCAGGGATGGATTATAATTAGTGTTAAGCGAGCATGTTCGACACTGCTCGGTACTCGCCCGAGCATCTCACTACTCGGGATGCTCGGCGAGCACAGAGCATTTTCGGTTACTCAGGCAGGAGCTCGGGTCTCCGCCCTGCACGTTTGGCGCTCTTTACTGAGCCAATTAACATGCAGGGATTGCCAGCCAGTCATTGTAATGCCGCAGACATGTTGGTTGTGGGCATTACAGTGATTGGCTGGCCGCACAGCGTCACCTCGAGTATTTAAAACCGGGCACCGCCATCTTGGACACAGTCGCTCCAGATCAGACAGTGTAGGGCGAGTGCTGCTGAACTAGGGAGAGATTTATACTGCGAAATAGGTAGTGTAGGGTCTCTAAAGCCTGCAAAATCAAACAAACAGTCCTTCTGAAGACTAATATCCATCCCAGATAGACAAGGACTTGCACTGGGATAGTTGCAAGTCTGCATCTTCTGATGCGGCAAGGATCACTTATGATGGGCACACTTTTAGACAGTGACCTGGGTGTCAGAGATGCTTCCAGGGGTCTTCCTCATGCTGTTCCCATATCTTTTCAGCACTTTATGCATGTGTCACACAGCACATGGCCAGATAAGGTTGTAAAATGTTAAAATGACATTTCCCGGTGAATGCATTTGTCACAGTTGAAAGCAATACAAAAGTGCAAAAACGCATAAAAAATGCTACTTGTGAACATAGCCCAAGGTGTGGAGGAGTATTTTTGTTTTTGGTTATTTATTTTACCTTATACACAAGTCTTTACCCTGGAAAGGAAGTTCCTTAACATATTTCACAGGAAAACAGTTTCAGTTTCGTTTTTGAACGTTTTATTGTGAGCCCGTAAAAGTGGCTTAATACCTCTGACCACGTTGTTGACAGCAGTGACCTGGGGGTCAGAAATGCTTCCTGGGGCGATCCCCATGCTGTCCCCATGTCATTTGAGCACTGTCACTATCGTTTTGGGCACTTTTTAGGCTTTCTACAGACTGCCGGGGGTGCCACCGCAAAAATGCTCAGGTCTCTCATAGACTAATATTGGGCTCATTGGTCGGGTCGAGCACCCGAGTATCACGGTGACCTTGGCCCGAGCTTCGAGCACCCGAGCATTTTAGTGCTCGCTCAACACTAATTATAATGAAGTCAACCTGGGTTATATTGTGTATACATAGATGCATACATTTCTTTATAAATATTGTATATTGAGTAATGAATAAGGGGGTTCTGATATGTCACAGTACACAGAGGATCACTGCATTATACACTATTAGCTTGAGTGAATTAACTTGAATATATTCAAAAACCACCATTACATTAAAGACTTTTTTATATGACCTGCATCCTGCTAGCTCAATATATTCAAGTAGATCTCCTGGTTCACTGTCCCTGTGCTTTAGAGATCACTGATTTTACTCTTCAATACACTGATATATATTCAGCCAACAAGAACCTTTCCACAGAAGGAAGGATGTCCTCAGCCTGCTCCTGTGAAGAGCACAATATCATAGGATTGCATGGCTTTAGCCCAAGATCATAATGCACTTTTGTCCAAATACAAAGTTCTTCACTCTTGTCATTCCTTTCCATGTGTGAGAGAGGTTGAGTGATGACCACTTTAGGTGCACCAGCTATAGCTGTTGACATATTTTAGACCCTAGAATGAAGAATGTGGGATAACCCTACTGTAACTAAAGGTCCGTTTACATGGACCAATCGATGGCACAATGCATCGACCGTTGTTTAAATGCCTGTGTACACAGGATGATGCACCGCCGAGAACGATGATTTTTTTATGCTGCACAAAAGTTCATTTCATCCAATGAACAAACATTTTGCTCTTTCATCGGGTGATCAGCAGCAGTTTACACGGCATGATAATTGTGAAACAAACTTTATTAACCATGCCCATTCACGATTATCTTGCAGTGTAAATAAGACGTAAGATGTAAGACGTTACATCACAAGTGACTGTGATACAACCTGTTCTGCACATACTTACATCATTCACTGTAGCCTTGGAGAATGGAGCATACGGACAGCATCCATGTATAACTCACTATGATTAAGCCAGAGCAAAGACTAGAGGGGCTGTGCCTAACCTCTGTCTTTGGCCCTGCACCAGGGATAAGTTTATCTTTTTCTTTTGGACTATTGTTTTAAAGATTGCTGTCATTTTTTACTACATGTCCTAACGGACACAGATCACCAACAATGAGTCTTCACACTCAGAATATAAGAAAGATGGGGTTAAAGGAGTTATCTTCAATAAGCAGCTCTTGGAGTACAAACACTGTATGAACAAAAAAAGTAATAGGACATTCCTTTTAATCATTGAATTTAGGTTTTTCACTCAGTCTTTTGCCAAACCATCTTCTTTTATTAATATATGTGACAGAATGAATCGTTCTATGGAGCTCAGCGATACCGGTGTGGTTCTTTAGTAGAACGTCACCTTTGTAAAAAGTCAGTTCATGACATTTCTTCCCACTTATTAAATATTCCACCATCAGTTGTATTATTATTGAAAAGTGGAAGTGACGCGCCCCCTGGGCCATGTTGTTAGGGATACCCGGAGCCGGATCAGATGGGGGTTGTAGTCTCCGAGTGGCTGTGACCCGGTCCGTGCCCAGGGTGTCAAACTCAGTGTGCGGCAGTCCTTGCAGATGTTCTTAGTGTCGACTACGCCACCCGTTGATTTGCGGTCAAAAGGCCGCCGCTGCAGGATGGTCCGCTGAGGCTGGTGGTGTGTGTGCAGCTGTGGTAGTATAACCCCCAACGGGAGGGGTATAGCCTCAGGGGGTCAGACGTGGAGGATGGTGGTTGTGAAGGTGCAGCAAGGAGACTCAGAGGCATGAAATGCAGTTTCAGGGTTTTTACTCACTGGTGTTGCTCGGGTCACTCTGTACAGCAGTGACCACCCAAGCCGTGCTGCGTCCACCAGGTGCGGGACTCGGCTAACCCCCAGGCAGTTCTGAAGCGTGGTCCTGAGCTCCCTTCTCTCTCTCCCTTCCTCTGGCCGTTCCCACCAGGGATCCACTTATGTCCGGCTCCCTCGGGTCTCTTGTTGGTCAAGCCTCCTCTGGGCTCCCTGACCCTATGCTCGGTGTGCCTTTCTAGTGAATTTGGTGAGGGTCGTGGCAGATCCTGCCCACAACCTCCGGTTCCTGGCTAAGGTTTGCTTTGGCCTCCGCCAGCTTGGGATCCGGTACCCTTTTGCCGACCCTTCACCCTTTTGTCCTTATTCTGGGATCTTGGGGTCCCCTCTCGTACTGCTCCTCTGGGTCCCTCTTCCTTCTTCTCTCCTGGAGTTACTGCTGACTCACTGACTGACTGACTGACCCTGTCCTAAGATGGTGCCCACCTTATATACTCCCTCTATGTGTGAGCTCAGGTGACCAGCACCCAATGAGCTCCTAGCTTTACCCAGAGTACTCCCCCTATCTGCCCCTACACTACTGGGATGTTCCACCCCCCTCCCACTCCAGCCAGGGACAGACGCTGTCGTACCTGCACATAAACTGGTGGGAGTACCGTAGATCTGTCCCCCGGAAATGGGATGTATGTAGTGCATGCAGCCTACTAGCTCAGTTCCACACTCCATCCTTACCCGGGAGTGGAATACCACACCTCTGGCTTGAGGTGTAATACCCCTGTAGCAGCCGAGTCCTCAGGGTGCTACATTCTCCCCTGGTAAATCACAGCACGTCCTCGGGCTGTAAAAGAATAAAAACATCCACAAACATACAATTTTTTTCAAAAACATCATAAACATATAAAACATTATATATTTATCATCAGCATAAAACTTTTCATATAAAACTTTTCATAGTAAACATTCTTGTTCCTCCGGCCACGGTGCAACTTGTGACCGGGTAAAGTGCAACAGTCTCTTGTAGTAAAAACAACAGTTTCCTATAAAACCGGTAGGGGGCGCCTTAGGAAGCGCAACTATATACAAGGGAATATGGCCGCTCTCAGTCCTCGGCCAGTGGGGAAAAGGAATGGCTGTTCACAGTCCTCAGCCTGTGGGGAGATGGGACACACTGTAACAGTTCACTGGTCCCAACGGGGACTACACTTTTGTAGCAACAGTTTTTGTACCCACACGGGTAACTATTTACATATTCTATTTACAGTTCATCAGTGGCGGTGTGCTCTTGGCTGAGGGTAATCTTTAGACCCGTCCGGGTCCTCTTGATCCTCCTCACCCCGTAGCTCCTTCTCAGTAAGTCTATGCACGTGCAGGGCATACGGGCCCTTGGCGCACTGATGCCGGGTGAAGGTGACCTCATCACCCAGGTATAGGTCACGACCTCTGTGTCCCTCCGGCAGATGACTTTCAACGTCTCTGCGGGTGACAAAGACGTCGCCGGGGGTCTTGTGGTCCCGGATGAAACCCCACCCGTGCTCCAACTGGAATTTTATTACAGTCCCGCTGGCACGGGGACCGTGGGCAGCACGGGGGTTTCTGCGGGCTCGGCTCTTCTGCTCGGCGCTCTTCACTTGGAGCCGCTCCTCGCGGACCCGCCTCTCTCGTCGCTCTCTAGCAAAAACCTCTAATTGTTGTTGGCAGCACTCCGCACGCTGGGCTGCGGCTGCCCGGGTCTCCTCGGTGAACCCGATGAGGTCTTCTCCGGTGGGGTCCCACGCAAACTGCGCTTCCTCCAACGAGAGTGGGGTGATCTTGGCGGGCGCCGGAGCCGGGATCAGGGGCTCATCCAGGGGTCTTTCCTTCCGGAGTCGGGGATGGTGGAACTCCGGTGGCCACACAAAGGGCTGCCCATCCGGGCATGTGTGCTGGGCAAATAGGTCTTCACCCAGGTGTGGCGCTGTGGACGTTGAGGGCGCTGTTGTTGTGGCGGTGCCCGGGTTCACCAGGCCTTGCGACCAGGCCTGGGGCACCCTGAATGTAAAGGGCACCGTGAAGACGGCGGCGCCCGGGGTTACTTGGCCCAGTGACCAGGCCGGTGGCTCAGTGGAGGTAGAGGGCGCTGTTGGCACTGCGGCGCCCGGGGGCACTCGGCCTTGCGACCAGGCCGGTGGCGTCTCCTGCTTGGCCGTGCTCTGGATCGAGGCGCGTGACGTCACAGGGGGCGTGGCCGCGGCTCCGGCCGCTTGAGGCCTAGCTTGGAGCGATGACGCAGCGGCTACGGGAACGGTGAGTGGGGCTTCGGGCTCTGCGACGGGGAGCTGGGGCAGGTTTACGGCTTCTGGGCACGGGATATTGTCGTCCCCATTACCTGCCTTCATCTCTTCGGCTCCCTCCGCGGCGTCGTCTCCGGCCGTCGTCCCTCCTTCGCCGTCCTCAGAGGTGGACTTGCTCCTCGCTGCGGGTGGCATGCTTCGCTGGCAGGCTCCAGCCTGCAGGGCCATCTCTCGGGTCCACTCCGCCAGTGTTTCCTGACCACAGGGTCGGTGCTGTTAGAACCTTGCTGTTAGGTTTTTTTTCCTTTGCTGGTCACATGACCTTGTTGGCCTATTTAATCCTGCTCCGCCCTTCTGGCTTTGCTGGACTTTATTGTATATCTACTTTCTGGCTAGCCTGTGCTCTGTATCTAACTCTGTTAGTTTGCTTGGTCTACGGACCTCTATGTTCTATCTATTTTGTTTGTTCGTCTGTCTGCTACTATTTCTGTTAGGAGGTGTCCCATATTCCTCCCAGTCCTTAGTACCTGTAGGGATTTCCTCCCCACATCTATAGGTCTTCGTACAGACTAGATTAGGACTTTAGCAGGTCTGATCGCAGGATCAGGTTCCCTGTTACATCGTAGGGATTCAGCTGAGTCTTATAGTAGGGACAGATCTCCTCTCTTTCCTTAGCTTTGGTAGCAGAACATAACAGTAAGTCCAGCCTGCAAATTCTCTAAGGAAAGATTTTTTTTTTTTTTTGTTCCATCATGGTGTCGGTTCAGGATTTGGCTAAACACCTGCAGGGACTCTCTCTGGAAGTGGCCGAGCTCCGTCAGCACGTGAGTAACTGTCCTGGAGCATATTTCTTGGAGCCTAAGGTATGTTTGCCGGATTTATTTTTTGGTGAACATCGAGAATTTTTTTCATTTAAAAATGCTTGCTTATTGTATTTTCGTTTGAGACCCAAGTCCTCTGGGGATGAATCCCAGCGCGTAGGGTTCATAATGTCACTTTTGCGCAAAGAGCCTCAGGAGTGGGCCTTTTCTTTGCAACCTAGTGATACATGCTTCAGATCAGTGGATAGTTTTTTTTCTGCTTTAGGACTATTATATGATGATCCTGACCGTGTCGCATCAGCTGAGACTGAGTTGAGACGTCTAAAACAAGGATCTGGTACTGTAGAAAAATATTGTACACATTTTCGTCGTTGGTCTACTCAAACAGGGTGGAACGATTCTGCTCTGAAAAGTCTATTTCTTGCTGGGCTCAGTGAAAGGGTTAAAGACCTGCTAATTGCTTATCCTACACCTGAGGATTTACAACAGGCTATGCAATTAGCTATACGGGTGGATAGGAGACTGCGTGCTAGGGTTAATGAGAGCAAATCCTCTGCTATGTCAGTTTCTGGTTATGATAATGTGTGTACTAACAGTGGTGAACCGATGGAGATTGGATCGGTGGCACCTCGCTCTCAAGAAAAAGATCGTCGTTTTTCAGAAGGCTTGTGTTACTATTGCGGAAAATCTGGTCATTTGATTAAAGGCTGTGAGCTTCGTATGAAGAAAGAAAAAAAAATGGTCAGTCACGCCCGTATTGCCTGTTTAAATTCCAAGGGTATATTTTTAGCTGCTTCCACGATTGCTCAGGAAAAATTAATGGAATTTCGGGTGTTTGTTGATTGCGGGTCTACATTGAATGTAATTGATGGGGGATTCGTGGAAAAACTCAAATTAAAACCTGAACCTTTATCATCCCCCATTGCTGTGGTTTCTGTGGATGGCTCCCCTTTGAAGAATATTACTCTCAAGGTCAGTGAATTTCCTCTCACTATTAATGGTGTTCACCATGAGAAATTGGATTTGGTAGTGTTGAATAACTTGCCTTCTCCAGTAATATTGGGTTTGCCCTGGTTAAAATTTCACAATCCTGTACTGGATTGGTCTACCAGTGAAATTAAATCCTGGAGCCATAAATGTTATGACAAGTGTTGTAACGGGCGTATTGCAGCTTTGGATAGGGGAGAATTGCCTGTTCCTATTCAGGATTTTTGGAGAGTTTTTTCTGAGAAGGAATCGCAGGTTTTGCCTCCCCATAGAGACTATGATTGTTCTATTGAATTTGTCCCTGGAGCGACTCTTCCTAAAAGTCGTTTATTTAACCTTACTATTCCTGAGAGGAAGGCTTTGGAGGAATACATACAGACAAGTTTGGCCGCCGGTCACATTAGGCCCTCTAAGTCTCCTGTGGCGGTTGGATTTTTTTTTGTAAAAAAAAAGGACGGTGGTTTACGTCCTTGTCTGGATTTCCGTGAGATTAACAAAATTACGGTACGCAATCCTTACCCACTGCCATTGATTCCTGATCTGTTTAACCAGTTATTGGGGGCCAAGTGGTTCTCTAAAATTGACCTTAAGGGGGCATACAATCTGTTGCGCATGAAGGAGGGTGATGAATGGAAGACTGCTTTTAACACTCCTGTGGGTCATTTTGAGAATCTGGTTATGCCTTTTGGTCTTACTAATGCTCCTGCATTTTTTCAGAATCTGATTAATGACATCCTTAGACCTTTGATTGGTAAAAATGTGGTTGTGTATTTGGATGACATTTTGATTTATTCGCCAGATCTGGAGTCTCATTGGCGGAGCGTGCGTGAGGTATTACAGTTATTAATGGACAATTCGCTTTTTGCTAAGCTGGAGAAATGTGAGTTCGCTGTACAGAGAATTAGTTTTTTGGGCTACATTATCTCCAGCAAAGGTTTTGAGATGGATCCGGTTAAGGTTCAGGCTGTGCAGGAATGGCCTAGGCCTATTGGTTTGAAATCGATACAGAGGTTTTTGGGTTTCGCCAATTACTATAGAAAATTCATAAAAAATTTTTCTAGTATTGTCAAACCTCTGACTGATCTCACCAGGAAAGGTGCTGATGCTGTTCAGTGGTCTTCTGAGGCCATTGAAGCTTTTGTGTATCTCAAGGAGAGGTTCACCTCTGCTCCCATCCTTATGCAGCCTGATGTTACTAGGCCGTTTTTGGTTGAGGTTGATGCTTCCTCTGTGGGGGTTGGCGCAGTATTGTCTCAGGATAACGGGGATGGATTACATCCTTGTGCCTTTTTTTCCAAAAAATTTTCGGAGACTGAATTGAATTACGATATTGGTAATCGGGAATTATTGGCTATTAAACTCGCATTTGAACACTGGCGCCACTTCTTGGAAGGTGCGGAATTTCCCGTTCAGGTTCTTACGGATCATAAAAATCTGATATATCTTGATGCTGCCAAGCGCCTGAATGCCCGTCAGGCTAGGTGGGCACTGTTTTTCTCGCGGTTTAATTTCTCCGTTACTTACATCCCTGGTACTAAGAATGTTAAGGCGGATGCCTTGTCTCGCAGTTTTTCTCCCATAGTCGGTGCTGAGAAAGAGGAAAACATTTTACAAGAAGGTGTTGTGATAGCTGCTTTAGACTCCGTTTTGGAAGATGAGATTCTTAAAGCACAGGAGAATGCCCCATCTAACACTCCTCATGGGAGGTTGTTTGTGCCTGGGACCTTTAGGAGAGATTTGTTTGTTGAGTGTCACGAATCTCGGTTGGCAGGTCATCCCGGAATCTCTGAGACCAAGAGACTGGTGGGTCGCAGTTTTTGGTGGCCTGGATGGCAGAAGGAAGTCATTAAGTGGGTGCGCCAATGTACTATATGTGCTAGATCCAAGTCCTCACATACTCCTGCTGCGGGGTTGCTTTGTCCTTTGGAGGTCCCCAGTGCTCCTTGGACACATTTGGCTATGGACTTTATAACTGACCTTCCCCCCTCTGAGGGTTTTACTGTCATCTGGGTGGTCGTGGACCGTTTTAGCAAGATGTGTCACTTGGTTCCCTTCGTCAAACTGCCCTGCGCTAAAACTCTCGCTAAGGCCTTTGTCAAGGAAATTGTCAGACTTCATGGCGTTCCTACTGACATTGTTTCTGATAGGGGTCCTCAGTTCGTGGCTCGTTTTTGGCGTGCCTTTTGTGACAGGTTGGGAATTCATTTGTCGTTTTCGTCCGGATACCATCCTGAATCTAATGGCCAAACAGAAAGGAAAAACCAGGATGTTGAGCAGTTCTTGCGTTGTTTTGTGGCAGACAATCAAGAGGGGTGGTCTGAGTTTCTGCCACTTGCCGAATTTGCTCTGAACAATCATACATCTTCTTCTGCTGGTTGTTCGCCTTTTTTTTGTTGTTCTGGGAGACATCCGTCGTTTGGGTCGTTCTCCAAGTTGGGATCTGCCGTGCCTGAGGAGGAGAATTTTTCCGGTGATTTGGAAAGAGTTTGGACGGATGTGCGTGGTAATCTTCAGGAGGCCAACAGAAAATCTAAAGACTACTTTGATAGGAAACGACAGGAGGTTTTGTTCGCTGTTGGTGACATGGTTTGGTTGTCCTCTAGGAATCTGCGGTTGAGGATTCCTTCTAAGAAATTGGGTCCCAAGTTTGTAGGGCCCTTTAAGGTGCTTCAGGTTGTCAACCAATCTGCTGTTAGGTTGGAGGTTCCTACCTCCTGGAGAATTAATCCGGTCTTTCATGTCTCTCTGTTAAAAAAAGCTGTCGTGTCGGATGGTGACGCCTCTGCCTCTATTCCTCCGGTGGTGGAGGACGGGGAATATGAAATTTCTCGCATCCTTGACTCTAGACGGTATAGAGGTAGTTTGCAGTATCTTGTGACCTGGAAAGGTTTCGGACCCGAGGATAACTCTTGGGTGAGGTCAGATGATGTTTCCGCGTCCAGACTTATCAGAGCGTTTCACAGGAGATTTCCTGATAAGCCTGGTCCTAGGGGATCCGGAGGATCCTCTTAGAAGGGGGGGTACTGTTAGAACCTTGCTGTTAGGTTTTTTTTCCTTTGCTGGTCACATGACCTTGTTGGCCTATTTAATCCTGCTCCGCCCTTCTGGCTTTGCTGGACTTTATTGTATATCTACTTTCTGGCTAGCCTGTGCTCTGTATCTAACTCTGTTAGTTTGCTTGGTCTACGGACCTCTATGTTCTATCTATTTTGTTTGTTCGTCTGTCTGCTACTATTTCTGTTAGGAGGTGTCCCATATTCCTCCCAGTCCTTAGTACCTGTAGGGATTTCCTCCCCACATCTATAGGTCTTCGTACAGACTAGATTAGGACTTTAGCAGGTCTGATCGCAGGATCAGGTTCCCTGTTACATCGTAGGGATTCAGCTGAGTCTTATAGTAGGGACAGATCTCCTCTCTTTCCTTAGCTTTGGTAGCAGAACATAACAGGTGCTGCCTGACTCTCCCTCCATCTCCGGGTGTGTTCTCTCTGGACTCCTCTCCAGACTCCTCATCTCCGGGTGCGCTCTCTCCAGACTCCTCCAGGCTGCACCCATCTTCGCTCTTTTGTCCTGTATCCGCCCACATTGAGGGTGGTCCTGGGGCAACTTTGTGATTGCCAGTTCCAGGGGCAGTCATTTAGGAATGACAACAACTCAGCCATATAGTGAAGACCACATAAAATCACAGAGCGGGGCCACCAAGTGCTGAGGAGCATAGTTTATGAAGGCACCAACGCTATATTGACTACATAGCTACAGAGTCCAAACCTCCTCTGGCCTTAGAGTCAGCACAAACCCTGTGTGCTGGGAGCTTCACGCAATGGGTTTCTATGGCCGAGCAGCTACATGCAAGTTTTACACCACTAAGCACAATGCCAATTGTTGGGTAAAGTGATATAAAGCTGCCAACACTGGACTCTGGAGGAGCGGAAACGTATTCTGTGGAGTGAAGAACTATGCTCCTTTATCTGGTAGTCTAATGGACAAGTATTGGTTTAGTGAATGCCAAAAGAACGATATGGGCCTGACTGTATTGTACCAACTAAAAAGTTTGGTGGAGGAGAGATAATGCTTTGAGGTGGTTTTTCGGGCTTGACCTAGGCCCCTTATTTTCAGTATCAGCATAACAAAACGGTTTGGACATTTTTAGGCTTCTAACCTTGTAGGAATAATTGGGGAAGACACATTGCTGTTCTAGCAGAACTGTGCACAGTGTACAAAGCAAGGTCCATAAAGGCATAGATGGTGAAGTTTATTGTAGAAGAACATAACCAGTCACACACAGTCCGAACTTCAACCCATTCAAGCACCATAGGGTAGATTAACCATAACCATAGAGCGTTGATTAAGAACAGGTCCTCTTGAGCAATATCATTGTCTGACCTCACAAATGCTCTTGTGCATAAATGGGCAAATATCCCCATAGACACCCTCTAAACCTTTGTTAAAAGCCATCCCAGAAGAGTAGAAGCTGTTGTAGGTACAAAGGAACCAACTCCATATTAATGCCTATGGATTTAGAATGGGAGGTCATAAAACCTCCTGTAGGTGTAATGTGGAGGGAGCACAAGAGGGACCAATGGATTTGGCCACCCGCTTTGAAGCCAAACTGAATGTAAATCCCGTAGAGCCATTACAGTGTGTAAAAGGCCTCCAGTAACATATAACATTTACCTTTTCCTACATTGTGTTTATTCAATGAAAAGATTACAGTTTACCTTAAGCAACACCCTTAAGAAACACCCAAGACATGGAAGACAAATTGACATCACAATGTTATTTACACTTACAAGGGTCAGTTTACATCTCCATGACTTACGTGTGTAGAGAGCTCATTGCAGATCAAGGACATCTCAAAGGCATTTTTTGATCTCTCTATACTACATTTAACAGTAGAAGATATAGAGAAGCTGCACCATGTTCAATTACATGAGACCTAAATACTCTGTATAAAACTAAGGAATTAAATATGTACGTATGCTTACTTTAATCAACACATTAAATGATATTGGTACGGCGGGGGATATACTGAATGGTAGGAGTGGTGGCTAATCCATTCTTAATGTGCATATGTCTAAAGTAGCTGTTGAGTCTTATACGGCAATGGGTAATTTTAGTAGACAGGTGCAGCGTGAGAGAAACCTTGTAGGCTTGTAAAACAAGATGTGATGAGAAAGGAGTATGGAAAATAGATTATTTGTAATTTGATGTATAGAGGACACATACAGTATACTGATGTATATAAATGAAGAGAATAGCAACAGGTCAGGAGTGATAGGAGGTTCTGTAACCGCAGTATTTTTCCAGTCTAATCCTCAGTTCCCACCACCCATTATTGCTCTCCATCGTCAGTGACTTATTAGATTCAGTACTCAGATAGCTTTCTCACAATGTACAGTCTACTTCATTCTACATTTACTTCCATGATCAGTTTGGAACATCTTTAACAAAATCATCAGTTTCCATTTTTACGCAATCAGTCATTCTTACCGCTATTACAGAACATAGTTTGTTCTTGCCACATGAGAGTTCCGTAAAAATCAGACACAGGGAAGTAAAACATTAAATACATAACTATCACTTTCATGTGCATGGTTACCTTGGCCACAGTGCTATAAAATAAAGTCGTACGACTATTTATTCATCACTCTTTATATACAAGTGCACCAACATATTCGGCAATATTGTACAAAAATGGGCAACCGGCTCCCTCTCGGGCTCAAAATCTATTTGTTCCTTATTTTAAACAATCATCAAGGTCAATTTCAAAGGAAACCAATGACCCTTTTAGTATATATTTTGGAATGTTGGAGGAAACCCATGCAAACACAAGGAGAACACACCAATTCCATTGGAGATGTTCTCCTTGGTTGAATGTAAAGCAACAATGTCAAATTGGAACTAAACCTTAGTGCATTGTTTTATATTAAATTCCCTGCAGATTGGGGAGGGTCTGGGTCCTGAGACCCCCACAAATAGCTCAAAAGACTGTTCAAAGTGTTCAGCTTAAGAGACGGAAGTGATCAGATTCAGCACAGAGGGAAGTAGAAACTTGGTAGAAACTCAAGAGTCCATACTCCGCTTTGTGCACTTTCTCAGGCAGGGGTTGAGCACTTTACTCTCCTGAGCTGTGCACTTTTGTGCAGTCTTTTGAGTGATCACTGGGAATCAATCTCAGGACCCAGTTCCCACAGATCTCCAGGGAATTTAAGGGCCTACAAAATATAAAGTAATGCATTAAAATTTAGTTACAATTATCCACTAGTTCTTAATTACAGAATTTAAGTCTGTTTAAAAAGACATCCATTTTCCATATCTACATTAGGGCTCATGACAATCAAAAAGAGGCCAACTCTATGAACCAAAGTATGGAGTCGCTAAGAAAGGACAGCTTTCAATGTGGTGGACTTGAGAGGCCTATGTGCTCCATGGTTGCCGGATTCAGTAGAACAGGCGCATGTAGCATTTTCCAGAAGTAATTACAGAAGAAATGTATGTCCAACCGCACTTCCCTCAGTGATAACAGATTATCACAAGGGGGGTGGCAAAATCAGGCTCTTACAAAGATAATTCTTTTTAAAGATAACCACTTTAAAAGCATGCCATGAAGCCAAAGTTCAGGAAAACAACATTTTAAAGGGTATTTATTAAGAACGGATGTATCCACTGTGCAGAGGATAAAAGATAACTTACAAATTGTTGCACGTCCCAACCACTAGGACCCCCATCATTCGTCCACCAGTCAAAATATAGCGGATGTTGACCTCTACATAGGACTGCCGGAAATAGCTGAGTAGAGGACTCGGCTAACTCTGAAGGTATACATGTTCCCCCTCCATTTCATTAAGACTTGGGATTGTGGGGGCTCCAGTGTTCCAACTCACAGTAATCAGGAAATTATCACCCATCCTATAGAGGGATAGAACTAACAGAAATAGCCAGTTTGGTGGTTTATCACGACCGATAAGCAATAATCAGTACTAGATCTGCCCAATATGCTAACCCATTATAGATACAAATGTACTTCATATCCAGCACTACAGTAAAAGCTTTTTGAAATTAACCCAAAATTGCTTTAAAAAGTGGTCTTCAGAGGGTTATCTCAAAGAAGATACCCAGTAGGCATAATATACTATGGTCTGTGTAATGGGTGGTGTGCTCAGAAAGGAGGTATTTTGGAGATGATACAATGTATATAATTGTGAGATGCTCTGTTATATCCTTGCACTCAGACTGGACTGGCCCACAGGAGAACAGGAGAATCCTCCGGTGGGCCCCTGCGCACAAGTGGCCACCACCCTCTTATATGAGCAGTACTTGTCACAATAATACTTGAATCACTATGTACAGACAAAGGCAGCATCTTATTCATTTCATAATCTACCCAGTTCATTGTTATATACATTTGTGATTGAGGATAATGTCACATTTGCATGCAGGTGAAAAGTGGGGCCCTGGAGTTGGTTCCTGGTGGGCCCTTGGCTCCCCAGTCCGACACTGCTTGCACTGAATGCACTCCTTCTGCTGTCTGTCATGTCCTATTTGCAATACACAGAAAGAAAATAAGCCGTGACACTTCACATAATCATCAATGATAATGGTCACTATGGAAACTGCAAAACCTCATCAGTACCATTTACACTATTTCCAGATACCCACTGATGAGTGCACGGCACAATGAAGGTACAATGCGCTTGTACACACGGAAATATAATGCTAGTAACATAACAGATATACAGTACATGACCTAAAACACAGTGCATGTGCAAATAATAAAGAGACGATGAATATATCCCAGCGCTATAATCTCCACCTAGAACGTTATCCATATTATAAACTCCAGCTATAGTGAGTGATGCTCGTGCTTTACAGATTACATAAAATCTGCTAAAGCCTCTGCAGAGCAGGTAGTCCCAGATCAAGCCGGATTTACCTTCAGGTTCAGAAAAGTAATAACGTAAGAGAATGAAATGAAACACAGGCAGAAAGTCTATTTCCTCGTAGATTGTAAGCTTGCGAGCAGGGTCCTCATTCCTCCTGGTATCCACTGATATATGTGACTATTGTTATTCTGTAATGTCTTTTATTGTCTGTACAATTCCCCTCTAAAATGTAAAGTGCTGCGGAATATGTTGGCGCTATAGAAATAAAAGTATTATTATTATTTTTAAAGAGAACCTGTCACAAATACGTATTTTTTAACCGCTGCTCTGAATTTGGCATTACTTGTTTTTTTTTCGTTCCTGCACTTCTCCTTTCCTAAGATATTGCACCTTGAATATAGATGTAATATTTTAGCCAACTGGGCGTGGTCCTCAAAAAGGTGTACACAGAGAAGAGTAGAGGATCATGCCCACCTGGCTAAATAGACTACATTTACCTACAGGGAAGTGGCTGGAATAGCTCAGGAACGGAGAGTTGCAGAAGCAATGCCAGATTCAGGAGAAAGGCAGCATTTACATCAGGAAAAATATATATACATATTTATGGCAAGCGACAGGTTCTTTTTTTAAGAAAAAGATCAAGTGAACCTAGCTTAGTTCACCATTCAAATAACAATAGGAGCAGGGGGCGACACACCATTGGTTGGCGGAATATGTTGGTGCTATATACAAAAAAAGATTATTATTATAACCTGTGCAGCTGCACAGGAGCCCAAGAGATAAGGGGCCATGTACCACTTCCAAAGCAGCAAGCAGCTTCTGATACAGACACATTATTGAACTGTTCTTGCACTGGGGCCCTCTTCTCCCTGTGTCCGCCCCTGAGTAGGAGGTCCTGGTATTGTGGCTGTAATACAGAGGCTATAATATGTCTATACTAAGCCCATATGGCAGACGGCTTACTATAAAAAATTGCAGAACTTAGTACATAGCAGCCGTTTTGCTTCCTCATTCTTTAGTTATTTCCCCTCTTCATTTATTTTAACAGTTTGGTAAAATCTTCAGTCAAGGTCTTACAAAATACAGCAGCGTACGGCATAGCAGAGCTGGAATGCTGACTTTTGGCTACGCTGCTGTTTGTGAAACTGGCTAGGCAAAATTTTGCGCTTTTAAAAGATTTAAAGAGAAAATTAAGAAAGGAAGATGTGCGACACCACATGCTAGTAGTGTGTTAGTCAGGGGTAGTGTCCGTTTACATAGAGACACAATTTTTATGTAGATCCCTAAGGACGTATCAAATATAGAAAAAAAATGCGGATATGTGTATGTGAACGTTCTTCCAAAAAATAGCACCACACCTGTTCCTAGAATTTGTCTGGTACAACCATTTAGCTTAATTGAGTAGGGCTGAGCCGCAATACCACACACAAGGAGAGCAGAGGTCTGTCACTATTTTGAAAGCATGCAAATTGCCTCTACAGAGAGGAAGAGGATTAGAAGAGGCAATTTGCATATTTAATATCAGAGGAGCATTGCAAGGCTTATAAGTCTCCTTACACTGGCTTGCCAGGCATGTCACTCTCACAAGGAGAAACGTTACCCCTATTTCTGAAAGAAAGCAGTAGGATGCATGACGTTACAGGGGTATTAACAAATTTGGGAGTTATCCCCTATCAATGGGAAAGGAGATAACTTCCTGATCGCTCGGGGTCCGACTGCTGGGGCCCCCACCAATCCCGAGAAGTGGGGATAAGTAGAGCCCTGTGTGAATGGAGCGTGGGTTGATTATGTGCATTGCCGCTCCATTCATTCTTAATGGGACTGTCGGAGATAGCAGAGAGGGGCAATTGGCTGTTCTTCAGAGCTCCCATAAGGAATGGAACAGCAGGTCACAATTGACTTCTGCCACATTCACACCACGTCCTTCAGAGTTTATTGGGAACGGTGGGGTCCAAACAGTTAGATTCCCCTGACTACAAAGTTATCACATATCCGAGAGGTAGGGAATAACTTCCAAGCTTGAGAATACCCCTTTAAAATTAATTTGACCACATGAGGCCAATCACCGGCCTCAGCAGCAGAAGAACAGAAGACCGATGCAGAGGAGCGGGGAGCTGCGGTGGTGTAAGCACAGGTGAGTGCCTAGGACAGGTGAGTAATATGTTTCATTAATTTTTAACCCATTCCCTCCCCTTTGTCTGGAGAAACCTCAGAGAAGTCGGAGCATCTTTTCACAGCAATCAGAGCACTTCTGAATTAGAACAATATTATTCTGACAAAATCAAAATCTGTAGGTCGAATGGAGTGAATCTGGCCAAAACTAATTTCGGAAGATTTACTCATCTCTTTAGGTCTTGGCCTAGGTTACAATTATTAAAAAAACTATATAAGCAGATTATTGCTATTTCAATATCAAGGAAACACTGTCATATTAATGAATTAATCAATGACTCCGCCTCCGTTTTCTGTCACGGCACGTCGTGGAAGGTGAACATCAGTACAATATGTTGAAAGGATTATATTCGCTTTAGGTAATCAGGTCCCTGTGTTCTCCTAAGCCCGGGTGACAATTTTCGGTAAAGGCCTTGCCGTTCCACCATGTTCATTAACAGAGAGCCAGCTGTCGCGGAGCGCTGTGATTGCTCGGTGAGCGGCTGTATTGGACGTCACCGCACATTCCCTTGATGTGCCACGTCTATACGCAGGTACACAATCTGATAGCGGCAATGATGGCTTCTCTGGTGGGAGATTTGGGATGTGACACAATTTTTGTTAAAAATTTTCATCATGGAGATTAATTAGATACTTGTAATCATCTCGTGTTCTTGTGTTTTCCATCTTTTTTTAATAGTCTCCCTTGGTATTTTCCTGGACAGACTTCGATCAGAGTCACAATACATCCATTATTACTTTGGCTTTCTTTTTTATGTGACATTATTTTCAGAATAATGTGGTTGCTCCTTTCCTGTGAATGGTATGTTGTCCATAGCAACCAATCACAGAACAGCTTTTATTTTCCAGCATCAGAATACAAAATGAAAGTCATACTGTGATTGGTTGGTATGGGCAATAAGGACAGTATTACACTTAGACAGGCTTGCAAGTACATAGGGCATATAAACTCAAGGCCCACGGGCCGAATCCGCTATGTAATTCGATACAGCCCGCGAGGTCAGGACACACTTCAGCACTGCTCCGACCTGCTGTCTTTACGAGAAAAGTGGAGAGCCAGCCGGAGCAGTGTTGAAGTGAACACCAGATTCAAAATCTAAGATGGCAGCTGATCCCTGTGCGGGTGCCACCCCCTGTACTAAGTAATAGCTGCGTTCTACGTTGACTCAGCCAGTGCTTAGCAGAGGGGATGGAGCCAGCGCAGGGAGTTGATGCGATCTTCAAATCTGAGCAGATGCAGCCAATAGAGGGGGCACAAGGAGCAGGTGCCATCTTCGTGAGTGAACAGTGCACACCATGAACACAGTCAGCCTGCACAAACAGTGAACGCAGTTATCTCCTACTACTCAGTGAGGCTGCCCAAACGGTGAATGCAGTGATCGCAGTCAGCCTGCACAAAAAGTGAAGGCCGAGAACGCAGTCAGCGAACACAAAAAGTGAACGCAGCCAGCCAGCACAAATAGTGAAGGCCGAGAACACAGGCAGCCAACACAAAAAGTGAACGCAGCCAGCCAACGCAAACAGTGAACGCCATGAACGCCGTCAACCAGCACAAACAGTGAATGCAGTCAGCTAGCACAGTGAACGCAGTCAACCAGAACAAACAGTGAATACAGTGATTGCAGGCAGCCAACGCAATCAGTGAATGGCATGGATGCAGTCAGTCAGCACAAACAGTGAATGCAGTCAGCCAGCACAAACAGTGAATGCAGTGAAAGCAGACAGCAAGCACAGAAAGTGAACGTAATCAGCCAGCATAAAAAGTTAACGCAGTGCACGCAATCAGATAACACAAAAAGTGGACACAAACAACGCAGTCAGTCAGCACTTTTATGTGGTTTCATTTTTGAATCAGAACAGACACAGCAAGTACTAGCATAGGGAGCAGTCTTGGACTCTGAAGTATGGCACATCTCTCTTAGCCCTTCTACCCAGGGACAGCTGTCTTAGCCCTACTACTCAGGGACAGCTCTCTTAGCCTGATAACCCAGGGACAGCTCTCTTTGCTCTACTACTTAGGGAGAGTGCTATTAGCCCTACTATCCAGGGATAGCTCTCTTAAGCCTACTATCCAGGGATAGCTCTCTTAAGCCTACTACCCAGGAACAGCTCCCTTAGCCCTACTACCCAGGGACAGCTCCCTTAGCCCTACTACCCAGGAAAAGCTCTTAGTGTTAGAACCCTCCTGTTTGTTTTTTCCATCTTGTGTTTTGCGGTCATGTGACCATCTTCCTTTATGTTCCAGCTCCACCCTTTTGGCTGTGCTGGACTTCAGTGTTTGACTGTTTCTCTAGCCAGGTGCTTCTGTGCCTTTCTCTGTCAGTTTGTTTGGTCCTTCTGGGACCTCTAGTACTTTTTTGTCTGTTTGTCTTTTTGTGTTCTGCAACAACTTCTCTGTTTAGGAGGTGTCCCATTTTTGTCCCAGTCCTTAGTTCTTTTAGGGACCCCTCCCCTTATGCTATAGGTCTTCGTTCAAACTAGCCGAGGACTAAGGCGGGTCTGTTCGCTAGGAAAAGGCAGCCCGCTACATCGTAGGGATTCAGCTTAGTTTTACTGTAGGGACAGTTTTCCCTTATCTTTCCTTAGTACATGTTGCAGATCATAACACTTAGCCCTTCTATTCAGGGACAGCTCTCTTAGCCCTTCTACCCAGGAGTAGCTCTCTTAGCCTTATTACCCAGGCACAGTTCACTTAGTCCTACTACTCAACGACAGCACTCTTAGCCCTACTACTCAGGAACAGTCCTCTTAGCCCTGCTACTCAGGGACTGCTGTCTTATAGTCCTACTACCAAGGGACAGAACTCTTATAGCCCCTGGCCAGTCTGTGCACTGCAGTCCATGCTCGAACCATGTTGCACAGACATCTGCATAAGCCCTTACAATTAAGACATCTGTATTAGTCCTTACAATTGCAAGTGGCCCTTTG
Organism: Phyllobates terribilis; assembly: GCF_046119375.1. Classification (NCBI taxonomy): domain Eukaryota; kingdom Metazoa; phylum Chordata; class Amphibia; order Anura; family Dendrobatidae; genus Phyllobates; species Phyllobates terribilis. The sequence goes on along the minus strand of NW_027362765.1, from coordinate 453,575,637 downwards.
AAGTCAACCATAATGCTGATGTGGCCCTCAGTGAAAATGAGCTTGACACCCCTGATATAGGGCATGTCTATAAGACTGTGACAGCTATTTTCCTCCTGATTGAGAGCTGTTCTGTTAGGGATTTCCACTCTAATTTTGATGAAATATCTTAAAGATAGGTGATTAGAATAATGTGAATGAACCACCCCATTAAAGGGGTTTTCAGGAATAGAAAAAAATAAATAACTGAAGGAAAAGCTATCAGTTACTATAAATAATTTCCTAAATCCTTTTAATTAGCAAGTCACAGTCATTTTGTCAATGGAGGTATTTATTATAGAATTAAAATGGCCGACCCCTTGTTACACTGACAGAAACCTGTCCTAGAAAGTTATGAGACCTGCTTGTTAGCATGTGCAGTAGGAAGCTCTTATGCTGTGACCTGGAGATAACCTATACCATGTACTGTCATTAGACAGACAAAGTGGACGGCGGTGTGAGCAGACTCTTCTAACCTCAGCACCTTTGGTATCTCCAGTATTAGATCAGAAAGAACTGTGGACAGCAGTGTAAGCAGCCTCTTCTTACCTCAGCATCCCTTGAATCTCCAGTATTAGATCAGAAAGAAGTGTGGACTGCAGTGTGATCAGCCTCTTCTTACTACAGCACTCCTGGTATTTCCAGTATTTGATTAGATAGGCATAGTGGACAGCAGTGTAAGCAGCCTCTTCTTACCTCAGCATCCCTGGTATCTCTAGTATTAGATCAGATAGACAAGGTGGATAACAGTGTGAGCAGCCTCTTTTTACCTCAGCGCTGCGTGTGTCTCCAGTGTTAGATCAGAAATACAGGGTGGACAACAGTGTGAGCAGCCTCTTCTTACCTCAGCGCTGCTGGTATCTCCAGTGTTAGATCAGAAATACAGGGTGGACAGCAGTGTGAGCAGCCTCTTCTTACCTCAGCACATCTGGTACCTCCAGCATTAGATCATAATATTCATTAGGAGCACATCTTCTTGCACATGAAGAAGGAATGGAGCTTCTTACTGCCTATGCATACAGGCACCTGACCTGTCCTGACATTTTATGACAGGTTTCTGCCAGTGTAACAGGATGGCAACCATAATAATTCTATAGTGATTGCCTCTCTAGACAAAACGATTGTGATTTCCGAATTAGAAGTATATAGGAATTTATTTACAATGTAATTTCCTTTACTTATTTCTTTTTTCTATTTCCATAGAGCCCCTTTAATATTTCTGCTATCAGTCATCTCCTATTTGTTCCCCAATTAAAAATTGGCAACCCCAAACCTCCCTTGGCATTTTCTCCAATTTGGTGTCAAAATAGGCGGTCCAGCAAAGCAGATCTCGCGACCACCGGTTTAATACTGCAGGATTAAGGAACTCATGCAGCCAAATCACAGATGGACAGAGCAACATCTACACCTATGTTACAAATCCCGTATGGCAGCTGTGTATGCTCATCCTATTAGCCTGGGTTTACCCAAGCAGTAGTGTACCATGAGGCCCATTGTAGTAAAACTCTATTCACATTGCTACAGTTTTGAGATTTGATTTTTGACTGCACAATTTTTACAGCTGAAAAATATTTTCTTTTACCATATTTCACTTGTAAAAAATGAAACAAGTCACAGATCAAAATCGCACATTCAATTCTAAGGGTCCATGAAAAACCTGAACAGTGCAAGGATGAAATCCTAGTTTAATTCTTGCGATGTCCATTTTTTAGGCTTCTTTTTGCACATGAGAAAAACTGATAAAACACTGATGGTAAAAATTAGCACAATGACCAAAGTATGATCAAGTACACTGATAAAAATCAGTCCATGCGAGAATAAAACGGACGGAATGAGACCTTAGAACCTTACTTACTATTTAGGGTGGTCAGATCCATTTTTGATGTGTGACACTTTTTGTAAAGAGGAAATGTTTTTTCTTGTCTGGTGCAATGGAGCATGATTATGATATTGAGAATATTCCTTCGATACTCAGCCGACAAGGAAAGCAGAAGCAGCATACACAGTATTGTACTGTATGTCTTCCTTTAAATTGTAAATAATAAAACGTCCCACTTCCGTAGGGTTAAGTGTCAATTTAACATCCCCTTCTGTTCTCTCTTACAAGTATTCATAATGAATGAGACGTCTCTGCTGTAACGAGGCAGTTTGTTCAATGTGCGGCAGAACTTTTACTAAATAAAAACTGACATTCGATGAGATTAAAAGCAGCTTGTGGAGAGATGATCCCCAGCCTCGCGCTGATGCCAAATTGTTGCCTTCGCTGTCAGTAGATCTTATTACTTCATTAGAGTCGCACTAGGTGATCATTGACTGACTGACCGACTAAGACCTTCATGTTTCCTTCAACAGCAAAGCAACAATTCTTCTTCTTTTGTACCTTTAATACAAGTGCAATAAGAGTGAAGAAGCTTCATGCTAGCAGGAAAAAATGAACTTCAGTATATCAACATGTAGAAGGGTCAGTTGCATAATTTGCAGATCGTGGACCCCAATGCAAAATCTCCAAAAGAGCCCCTCATTATCTTAACTAGTATTGGTCTTCTCATAGAAGCCAAAGTGACCTTTTGAACACCCATAGGCTACAAGGCTTCGGTGCAACTGCAGCCCCATATATAAATTGTTAGATGGTTGATCAATCCCTGACACCTAATGACAACATATATGGAGGGAGAGAAGAACCAGTCATGTTTAATTACAACTCGCCTATTGTTCTTTCTGGAGATAAGGTACCGCAATGGGGGTCAGGCAGCATCTTTCTGGGCGGCTCCAATAGAGATCACATGTACGATCACTTGAACTGAGCATACATGTCTATAGTAAGATTGGGAGACGTAGAAAATTAATACAATTCAGTAATATAAAGTGCAGAATTTGATAACAAGTTCAGAAGAAGTGTGTGACACTCGCAGCCCTACCCTGGGAAGATGGGGGGGTACTCGGAGCCAGGTCATATGTTTGGTGGGTTGTAGCCGTGGCCTGGACCCGTTCCGTGCCCAGGGCCGTCACATTTAAAAAGGGTGTAATGGGCTTTCAGGGTTAGTGTTCATCGAGTGGTGAATTTGACTACGCCACCTGTGGTGTCTGGTGATGGCCACCAGCGCTGCGGCAGTCCTCTAAGGCTGGATGTAGTGGCAGCAGGAGATGGTGCTACTCCCCACAGGCGGAGCAGGGCCTCAGGGCAGAGAGGCGGATGGAGGGAGTTGTAGTGGAGGAGTTCTGGTGCTGTGCTGTGCAGAAATAAAGAGACCGGAGGCCATAGGAGTAGACTTCCAGGGTTTTTACTCACGGTGGAGCATGCAGCTGCAAGGCTTCTCCCTGCTCCTCACGGAACGCTGTGGCCACCAGGACCGGGGGTCCGACAACCTCCGAGTTATTCAGGTGCTTTAGCCAGGACCCCGCACCAAAGTGTTCCTAGACTTCAAACTAAGTCCTCTCCTATCCGTGTGTGTAGTAAGGCCGGGTCTCCCGCTGGACTATGCACAGAACAAGGGTAAGGGTGGCGACTCCGCTCCGTTACCCGGTGGGATCCACTGAGCCTCCGGGCTTCTCCAACTGAGACATAGAGTAACAAAGTCAGATATCGGGGGCCGGTACCCCTTTTGCAGCAGGAATCCCTCTGACTAGGCCAGAATAGAGAGGACAGGTGGCGTATACCGCTCCGTCTGCATCCCCCTAGGATCCTTTAGGACTCTTCTGCTCCAGGCCTTCTTGGGTAGGGACCTTGACCGGGTAGAGACAACCGTTAACTCTTGCCCGCTCCTCGACTCAAGGCCAGAGTACGAGGACCGTGTCCCCATCAACTGCAGGTTCACACAGAAAGCCACGTTCAGCGATGGAGATCACAATCAAAAGACCATAAGCCCAAGATGGCTGTTTATTAAATATGAATTATTAAGTGTAACCTACATGTGCGTCCTCCACCCTCACCCACTACATGGTTCCCCCTATCTCTTGGTTCCTCCATCTCCACTTATCCCGGCTGGGGCAGCACACTGGTGCCTATTAGCCCCCTCTGTAGGTGGGAGAAGTGTAGTGTTGGGTGCGAAGGTGGTGTCCTGACAGTTGCACCATCCTTACCTCGAAGGAGAGATACCACACCCCACTAAAGAGGTGCAGTATCCCTGTGTCGATCGAACCTCCAGGGGCGCCACAGAAGACTGGCACCATCTACAAGATACTGGTATATAAAGCTATTACAACACTTTTACAACAATGTCACAACTATTCGAAGGATGAGAACAGTCTTGTCTTCCAAAATAGTTTAATTATGTGTGTTACAAACACAAGACAATAATTTCCATTGTTTGTGTAAATTTGCAGCCGGTTCTTACTGCATGTCTACAAGTCAGAAACTAGAGTGATCTGCCTCATTCGAGCCAATGGAAGATGTGATCTTGTTTGATAACACACATGATGACAGTGTACCACCACCTGTGACCCTCAGATTTATAGCTGTTTTTTTCTAGACTTATCAAAGAAGCTAAAGAATACAGGATCCAGACTAATTTTATATCCGCCAATCAGACCTATATAGATAAAAAAGTGCTGACATTACATAAAAAGCTCTCATCTGCAAGAAGAGCTATATGGAAGAATGACCTATAAGGAATAGGAATATTATTTTGCAAGATTAGTAAAAATTGGCATTGTTGGTTTATTATTCTAGAAAATGTTGAAATAGTGTAAAGTCAAGTCAAGAATCTAAATATTGATATTGGTCTGAACCAGGGATATCAAACTCAAACACCGAGAGGGTCAAAACAAAAAACTTGGACAAAGTTGTGGGCCTACCAGTATACGGTAAAATGGGCCCCACGTAGTCCTCCATACAGAATAATGGGCCCCATATAGTCATCCATACATAATGTTGGGCCCCACATAGTCCTCCATACAGAGTAATGGGCCCCACATAGTCCTCCATACCAGTATAATGGGTCCCACATAGGTGTGGCGGTTCTGGTGTCGCGGGCCAAATCTAACCACCCTGCGGGCCAGATTTGGCCCACAGGCCAGAGATTGACACGTATCGTCTGAACGCTGAATGATGGCCAAAATCTATGTGCATGAAGCTTACATAAGTTCTCCCATGATTACAACTTTTCATCTACAGAATAAATGGTAAAAGTCTGATCACTGGGCATCCCACAGCTAGGATCTCCACTGATCACAAGAATAGGGGTCCTGTGTTCTCTGTTTAAATGAAGTGGCTGAAGACTATGTCAGAGTACAGCGCTTTGCTGTCTACTTATGGTCTGTAGACTGAATAGAGGATAGCAAAGACACAAATCTACTCCTCTCAGTCACAGGACCGTTGTTTTTGTGATCGGAGGGGGTTTCCTAATGGTGGAATCCTCAGTGACCAGATAATTACCAGGATAGGTGAGAAGTAGTGTTGAGTCCAAGTGCTCATTACTCGAGTTTCCCTAGAGTGCTAGGGCACTGGGTATCGCGGGTGCTCGAGTGACATGTTTGAGTCCCCGCGAGCATGTTTCTCGGCTGTTAGACAGCCACAAAACATGCAAGGACTGCCTTACCAACATGGGCAATCCCAGCATGTTTTGTGGCTGTCTAACAGCCGCAAAACATGCGGGCGCGGGGACTCAAACATGTCACTCGAGCACCCGCGATACTCTGTGCATACCCGAGCACCTTAGGCAAACGCAAGTAACGAGCACTTGGGCTCATCACTAGTGATAAGGTGGTATGCACCACTATGCATCACTATTGACTTTTAGGATTGCTACTTCCTTAGGTGGCACTAGAGTTCTAGTCCTCTTCCTCTCTGATGAGACAATTTGCATATTTCCCAGAGGAGCATTACGGCTTTAAAAGTCTCCTCATCGTGACATGCTTAACAAGTCGCTCTCCGCAAGGAGAAATGTTACCCCTTAGATACCGGTCTGACACCTCTCACCCAGCCAAACCAGAACTCACACTTTGCACTGATGAGGGGCAGTGCCCTGAAACACAGTGTCTGCAAATTGAGTTTCTGGTTCTGGCTTATATCCTAAGTCATGTGATAAGGTTCGTTAAAGGGTCAATATTGACTTTTAGGGTTGCTACCTCCTGTAGGTAGCACTAGAGTTCTGGTCCTCTTCCTCTCTGAAGAGACAATTTGCACAGTGATAAGGTGTAATATTGGGACAAACAAAGCAACCAGTCAGCTGATACATGATGCCCAAACCGTGGGCACAGGCGGTATGATCACAGCCATGTATTTTTGTCTCTGAAACGTTGTGGTGTTTTAGAGAAAAACATACTTTTAATAGTTCTTGAGGACCAAGTCGCACTTATGACTAGTTATACATGCGGTTGCCCGGCGGCTTCTTCCCACCTTCCAATCTTATATGGGGGGTGTGATGGTATGTCGGAAGCCACATGAATTTAACAAAACCAATATATTGTAGTATGTTCATCAGTGGCAATAATATGGAGAGACTGAGACATCTCAATAGTACACAGCGCTATATTACATGCAGATTAATTGCGTATAGCACATTTGCCATTCCAAGTGCCTTCGTACAGACTCGTTGTAGGTGAGGTCTGTTTTTTTAGGAGACGTATAGTGAGATATACATAGTATTCCCATCTCAATTTTTTTTTTCCAAATCTACATTTTTATCTGTAATAGTAAATTATTTCTCCTTTGCATTAAGAAATATATACTACAGATATACTATGAAACCTGTCCAAACCTCAAGCCTGGACCAAATGTTTTTGTGTGCATTGCTATTCTTCTGTGAAACGACCAGCCCTCTAGAAGACCACATTGTTTACTGCAATTTTGAATGGTCATTTCAATAAGGTGTCATTGTTTTCCTACTAGTGATGGCGCAAATCAATTTGCAGGACCCAGACCATCGGCCACATCAGTAATCTGTGGCTATTGGATACATCATACAAGGTGAATCATCACACAGGTCGAGAATGTCATGTTCGACAAGAAGGCCAAAAAAACTCTTGAGAAGCCAACATTATTGGCTCATTAATCTTTAGAGGTCACGGCTATCTGATTTGGTAAACTAAAAGTGAAGGCTGTAAGAAATAAGTTTTAGCTTGGAATAATGTTTTCTATGACTCTATTGAAAGATTAATAAGATAACTAAAGCCAGACGAGCAAATGAAGCCAATACTAAGTAAGCTGTAACTGCTGGAAGAAAAAGGGTCAAAGCTTGAAAGGTACCCTGAACCACCATGGAAAAAAAGGGTCAAAGCTTGAAAGGTACCCTGAACCACCATGGAAAAAAAGGGTCAAAGCTTGAAAGGTACCCTGAACCACCATGGAAAAAAGGGTCAAAGCTTGAAAGGTACCCTGAACCACCATGGAAAAAAAAGAATCAAAGCTTGAAAGGTCCCCCTAACCACCATGGAAAAAAAAGGGTCAAAGCTTGAATGGTACCCTGAACCACCATGGAAAAAAATAATCAAAGCTTGAAAGGTAACCTGAACCACGATGAAAAAAGGTTCAAAGCTTGCAAGGTACCCTGAACCACCATGTAAAAAAGGGTCAATGCGTGAAAGTTACCCTGAATCACCATGGAAAAAAAGGTCAAAGCTTGAAAGGTGCTCTGAACCACCACGAAAAAAAAGAGTCAAAAGTTTGAAAGGTGCCCTGAACCACCATGAAAAAAGGGTCAAAGCTTGAAAGGTGCCCTGAACCACCATGGAAAAAAAGGGTCAAAGCTTGAAAGGTATCCTGAAACACCATGGAAAAAAGGGTGGAAGCTTGAAAAATATACTGGACCACCATAGAAAAAAAGGTCAATGCTTGAAAGTTACCCAGAACCACCATGAAAAAAAGGTCAAAGCTTGAAAGGTGCTCTGAATCACCACGAAAAAAAGAGTCAAAAGTTTGAAAGGTGCCCTTAACCACCATGAAAAAAGGGTCAAAGCTTGAAAGGTGCCCTAAACCACCATGGAAAAAAGGGTCAAAGCTTGAAAGGTGCCCTAAACCACCATGGAAAAAAAGGGTCAAAGCTTGAAAGGTATCCTGAAACACCATGGGAAAAAAGGGTGGAAGCTTGAAAAATATACTGGACCACCATAGAAAAAAGGGTCAATGCTTGAAAATTACAGTCACATATACAAAATCACAATGATCTGAAGCCACTGACAAAGGAGTTGCATACAGTACATGGCAACAACTCAAGTATTGTGAAAAGAAAACTCTGGCAAATGCTGAAATCTCTGCCTTATCTGCTCATCTCCACGTCCGGGAGTTGTTTTACTACCTATGGAACAAATCTTCATTGAAAGTCTAAGGACAAAGACAATTTTATTACAGATAGTGGGAACTATTCGATTTCATCAGCTATCGCACAACAGACTCTTTATAGACGTTTGCAATGCAAAAAGGGATGCGGCTTTACCACTGATTCCAACACTATTACATAACAGTACCTTATTATGCATACTTCTTCCTCGTCTGTATGATTAACCATTTCAAGGCTAAACTTTGACATCAGTCACAGGGTTAAAGCAATCTGGTGATGTTGAATGCTGCTTTGCTGTGTAAATTACTGCTTCCTCTATATTCCAGCTAGCACAAAGCCCCCGAGGAGATTTGCACATTTTAATCATTAATCTCTGCACGTCCCTACACAGGGTTCTCTCTCTCTCTCTCTTTCTCTCCCTCTCTCTTTCCTTCCCACATGAGATATGCATGTGATGGCCGCACTCTCAGCCTAGGGAAACCTCTCCCAGATCTGACTGCTGTGTATACACACATGTATGTACAGTGCGTCCGCTGAGGGTAGATGGTCCATCCATGGCATATAATAAAATGGTTCTAATAATACAGACATCACATAATGAATAAAAACGGCCGAGAACAATTCATTCCCTCGGTCATAGGGTCTTAGATGAAAGATTGGTCTATTTGATGTAATGTGTTTAGGTCAAAGTTTAAATATATAATGCAAATATACAGTACCTGAGCCAAAACCTGAGCCTATGCACTGAAATAATAGTTATCCCTGATCTGGATAGCCTAGATGTCTAGCATATTTCAACCATATGCCTAAACTGCTGTAAATGTCCCATGTCCCATGCAGAGAAGTAATTGAAGCTCCTGGGCCTCAATGCAAAGTCTTACAATGCGCCAGTGCCAATTATTATAATACTGCTTTCCTATGTGGCAGTAAGACCTTTGGGCTCCTGAGACACCAAGGAGTTGGGTGCATTTGCTACCTCTGTGCCCTCTGTAGCTAAAACTCATGGGTGATGGGCATCACTTTTAAAGAACACGCAGAAATGATATAGAATTGCAATTTCTTACTATATACTGAAATTGCATATATTTAAATTCACTATAGCTTTCCAGTCATCTTATCAGCAGAGTTGTGCTTGAGTCTTCCCAGAATCACATTATTGATGGCCTATCCAGAACAGAGACCATCAATATTTTATCAGTGGAGGTCTGGCTTGACACCAGTCACCTGTTTAAAGAGGATCTGTCACTTCCCATTCATATGTAATTGTTTTGTTTTGTCTAAATGTCACTGTTCTCCTAAATCAGGGCTTGTTTTCTTTTAGTTGTTGTTTTTGCGCCTCTTAAGATATGGACCCCCTGTTTCTAGTATGTATGGTAAATCTAGCCTTGCTGATCAAGGAGACATGATCATCCTGGAGACACAAACAGAAAAAAGCTGAGGATCACACTCACTTGGCTATCAAGACATAGGTACAAGGAAGAGGGGACCATATCCCAGGAGCAAAGAGGTGCAGAAACAAAAACAAAACTCAATGTCAGATTCAAAACAGCATGAAAAAGCCTTGGCACTCAATGTACTTGTAATGAAATTACATTTTTAATTAATTCAAATGCAGTCCAGGAAAACAAACGTTTCGGCCTACATGGCCTTCATCAGCGTAATCCCACCGCTGTGTAGATCAGGAATGGGAAGGGAGGAGCTCGACTCAGTGACACAGTAGGTCAGGACCAGTTGACCTGTAATGAAGCCAGCATTGATTGGCCTCAGGGATCACATGACATAATGTCATGCAATCCCCGGGAGAGCCAGTGCCTGCACCACTGGAACGGTGCCGGGATGGGAGGTGAGTATAAGTATTATTATTTTAATACAGGGAAACAGGGATTCAGAAGGGGTTATCCAAGTAGTGGACAACCCCTTTAAGTTAGAAGATGCTTGCAGTTAGACCTTGCAATTTAAACAGTTGAGAGGCTGTAGCACTCACACAAGCACCGTAGTCCATTCAAACAGTTTCCAGGGGTTTAAGGAGTCGGACCCCTACTGACCTGGTATTGATGGCCTCACATGATATTGTGAAACTCACTTTAAGTTGTCCATACCCATTGGATAAATGTTGGATGAACTTGGAAGCTTACATAGGGGGGAGAATCATAAAGGATAGACACTAATATGGCTATTGCTATTGGGATTACAGGTCCAGAGTAGGGATTCCAATTGGAGCATCTCTATTTTAATAAAGCATATATTAGGAGACTGTTGAAATTTGTTAATGATATCCTTTAAATACTTGGCAAATGGTAAGATCAGCTTGTGTGTATAGTGTTTCTAGTAAACCCTACAATTTACCATTGAATTGATATCTGAGACCACAGAATGCCTCAAAATGACTCTCCAACCCTACCAAAATAGTGAATACAATAGCAAAAATTGCCAGAACTCTTCTAAAAATGAGAATAACCAATATATAGATATGATGTATGTCACTCTCTATAAAATACGGTGCCAGGATAGGATAGCACTCCATATACTCAGTGAAGAAAGAATCTGGCACTTCACTAAGAATAACCAAAGGATATATAGGCAGCATGGTTCATTTATAAAGGGCTATTACATTGTGGATAGATGTAAAATATAATTTATAGCATTACAAAACCATAATATCAGATTTAAAGTGAAAATGGACTCTGCTCAACTAGATTATTGCTTAATGTTATGTTATTACTGCGCCTGTAAAACATACACTAAATTAACCCTGACTTCCAGAAATTGGACGATTTCTGCTTTTCTTTAAAATATCGTTAATTCTGCATAATCAGGAAAACTCACACAAAACAAAATTATAATGTATATATTCTAGCTGTATACCGATGGGGAGCTGAGTTGATCATGGGGCGCAACTGATTGAGGAAAACTCATAATGTATTTTATTGAGTAAATGCCTTAAATGGAGAAAGGGCATCAGGACTATAATACTTAGTCTGAGCCCAATGTATATGAGGCTCCTGTTCCACTTTTTCCAAACATGTCTCAGTATCGCAAAAAAAGTGGACAACATCATCCTTCAGGTTTAATATTTCCAATAATGGCCAACACTGGACTAGTATAATAGGCTGGTGCCATACCACATGACGTCAGGGCAAAAGAAAGATTGGGTATGTTGAATTTCAATGCCTGATTTATTTGTTGTTAGATGAGATAAGACGTCCCCAGAGGTGTCAGAATAATGGAATACTCCCCTTTCCCCATGGAAAACACATGTCCACTCAACTGAGCCTACTGTTCATGTATGTCAGGGAGTCAGAGAAGACAGTTTTGAGAGCTCGTCCGACAACTATCTATTGTGTATGGGGATCTTTCATTCTTTCCCCTGATTTTGCTTATCTGAAGGTTTTATATGGCTCGGCAGGTGAACCTACAGCAGCATTATAACATCATATTTGGCTATATCCTCTTTGCATGCATATTGTGTTTGGACCAGAAAGCAGAACATGCAGATGAGTCATAAGGTCGTCCAGTTATTTCATGTTAACTTTTTACAAATATAGTAACCAAAAAAGAAAAAATTGTGCTGGGACAAAATTAAATATAAATGGTATCAATTTTAATAAATTAAATATTTAAAAGAAGGGGGAGGGGAGAATAAATATCCAACATAGCAATCACAGATATAAAAAATGTGGGTGAGCAACAGAAGACAACAATAACCCTGAAAACTACAGATGTTACAAAAAAGTGAAAGCTCCTTGATGCCTAACCAAAGTGAGAATATATAAAGTAATGGTAAATACCAAAGTCAAGGTGGTAGGCATAAAATAAGGGGCACAAAAGAGGATGGATCATACAGCAAATCTGAACATGATAAAAAGAATTAAGGTTAAAGTGCCAACACTGTTTAAAAGTCCAAAAGAGTAAAAATATATAAAGTGCATATGATAATCAGGACAAATAGTAAGCAAAGTATATTGATGCCCACCCATAAATGACCCGAAGAGCGTTTCACTCGTGCTTCATCAGGGGTCAAACATAGTGCTAAAAAGCGTACAAGAAAGTATCATACTATGCAACATTTGCATATTAAAAACTCTGCGTAAGAAGTCAGCATATGTTCACGACCTGACCCCAGCGTACCATGTTGTCCTAATAATTACAGATAGCCGCAATGGGCACAGATTGCAGCATATATCAATCTACCCATAGATGTAATTATTTCCATGATCTATGTGCCAAACTGTTTACACATTTAAGATTAATTAAGAAATACTTTAAATTATTTAAAAAAAAATTGAAAAATGCTGTAAAATTGTAATAATTTAATAAACATAATTGTATGATTATATATGGAAATCAGCAGGGTTGTGAAGATAATTCATTAGGAAACACTGAATATGCCAGACAGATTTGTAGAATTTCATCCACCTTGGATTGTGCAATGATCAAAGAAAAAGAACTTTTCTATTAAAAAAAAAAGCTCATTCAGCAGATAGTAAAGGCTTCTATAGCCTCTCACACATGTTTGACTCCTGAGAATAATCAATTATTCAAAGCCTTTCAATGGTGAAATGCAGCAATACAGGCAGAGCAGGGACCAGCACACACAGCACTGTGTATGACATCCATGTCTTACAATATTGTAATCATGTACAACAAAGGACATAAGGCTACAATGTATCCAGCATGTCATTCCTAGCCCCAGCTTACAGCCCAGGAAGCCCTCACCTTTCCCATGCACACATTAGGCATTGACAAGCAGTGATGTCCTCCCCCATGGCTACATGCAGCCCCATGGCTCAGTCCTTACCATACAGTGTGCTCCTGGTGACCTGTCCTCCCATAGTAGATGGATGAGTGGCTGCTGTCACATCACAGTGCAGGACAGGGGCACTTCACACACACAGCAGCCTGGATCATGTTGCACATGTACATGCACCCAGCTGAGTGATTACTAATAATACTCATACAAGCAGCGATGCTCCAAGGAGCTGACACCCACAGGAGCCCTCCCTCCAGCCAGCAATGTCATGTATATTTACATAAGAGGGAGGGACTGCTGCCTGCCTGAAATAGCAGATAGCACAGGCTTAGTAGTAAGACAAGGGATCTCCCATGTACTGCACACTCCTGCCCTGGAGACTGTGCTGCACTCACTGCACTGTGCAATATCTGCAGTGCCCTGAAATACATACTTATATACTGTGCTGTTATAGTGCCCTGAAATATATACATATATACTGTGCTGTTATAGTGCCCTGTAATGTACAAGTATATACTGTGCTGCTATAATGCCCTATAGTATACAGATATATACTGTGCTGCTATAGAGCCCTATAATGTACAGGTATATACTGTGCTGCTATAATGCCCTGTAGTATACAGGTATATACTGTGCTGCTATTATGCCCTGTAGTATACAGATATATACTGTGCTGCTATAGAGCCCTATAATGTACAGGTATATACTGTGCTGCTATAGTGACCTGTAATGTACAAGTATATACTGTGCTGCTATAATACCCTGTAGTATACAGGTATATACTGTGCTGTTATAGTGTCTTGAAATATACAGGTATATACTGTGCTGCTAAAATCCCTGTAGTATACAGGTATATACTGGGCTGCTATAGTGTCCTGTTATATACAGTAATATACTGTGCTGCTATAATGCCCTGTAGTATACAGGTATACACTGTGCTGCTATAGTGTCCTGTAATATACAGGTATATACTGTGCTGCTATAATGCCCTGTAGTATATAGGTATATACTGTGCTGCTATAGTGACCTGTAATGTACAAGTATATACTGTGCTGCTATTGTGGCACCCCAGGGGTCTGGTTTCCACAGTAACAGCAATGTTATGTCTGAGAGCAGGTGGGAGGTCTCTTGGTCAGGAATCCTATGCATGCCACACCTCCTGCCCAGTCCTGGGAGGGGAAGAACTTCCCCTATATAAACCTGGGGCTGAGGCAGGGTTAGAGAGTTCAGAGGGAGAGTTCAGCCAGGAGGGCTGACAGGGAGCTGTGGCTCCGGCTGGGCCCAGCTCCTGGGCCATGCCAGAAGTAGAGACAGAGAAGAGAAGCAGCTATGGGAAGAAACAACAGGAGCTCTGTGGGAGCAGTGTTACAAGGAGTCAGGGGCTGGCAGCTGCAGAGCTCGCCCTGACTGAGAAGATTTCTTACCGGACCCGGAGTCCGAGGCTGTGGGGACTAACTCCTACCCAGCAGCAGAATCCGTCAGGCAGGGGATTTCAGGTCCTCTGGCCAAGAAACCCGAAGGCACGGTCACACGTATGGGACCAGCACCGCCGTCGTGGAGCGGAAGCTACTAGAAGGCCCCGAGTCACCGGCCATACGGGTGAGCACCACACGGTACACTCAGGGACGTGGGCTACTTATACCCGCCTCTAGCAAGGTAGCCAGAAGAGTACAGTTAGTTTGGGAGGCCTACAACTCCGCCTGGCCAGGGGAGATCCCATCTGCTCAAGGACTGACCAGGCCCCGATCGCTAGCCAGTACTCCGGGAGGGTCTATCTTTATCACCAGTAAAGACCCTGAATTACACCGCATCGTCTCTGAGTGATTCCTGCTACCCCATCATCCACGTCGGCTGCCCTGAGGCCATACCCCTCCCGTTGGGGGTGATACTATCACGCTGCACAATCCTACCACCGGCCTCAGCGGTCTGCCCTGCAGCGGCAGCTCCTTCGCTGCATTCAACGGGTGGCATAGTCGTCCAACATCTACCGCTAATACAGCGCCACTTAGTCTGACTCCCTGGGCACGGACCGGGTCACCGCCACGAGACTACAACCCTCAACAGATCCGGCTCCGGGTAAGCTCCCGCGTGCGCAACGCTGCGCGGCACAGGCCCAGGGGTGCGTCAACATTTGGCGTTGTCGGCAGGATCTCGTGCCCGCAACCACCGGGTACTGCGTGCCTGAAAAAGACTGTTCAAACTTACCAGTGGTGAAGATTCCCGCCATCCGGCGCCATCTTCTGTCTTCTTCCCGCCATCCGCGAAGTTTTCCCGCCATCCAGCGCCATCTTCTGCCTTCTTCCCGCCATCCGTGGAGTTTTCCCGCCGTTGGACGCCATCTTGAAGACGCCGCGCGGGAAGAAGAGGGGCGTGGACTCCGAAAGCGCGCGAGAACTGAAGCCCCGCCTCACGTCCGGACGTTGCGTAAGGTCCTGGAAGGAGCCCAGCAGACGCCGACGTCACAGGAGCGCGACGGAAGGTCCTCAACCCTGACGATCCACTGCGGAGCCGCGGCCTACGGAAGAGGATCATCGCAAGGTAGGCCACGGTCCACTAGGGGGGAGAAGGATGTCGGATACGGAGGAGAGCTTCACCGCTTCAACCCCCGCCAGCGCCACCGCTGTTGCGGTCATGCCTTTCACCATGCCCTATATCCCGGGGGAAGCCTGGCTACCCCAGTACTCAGGGGAGTCACATACCCTGCATGACTTTAGAGAAAAGCTGGATAGCCTCTTCCAGGTGTACCCCCTCACAGAGGAGCAAAAAGTGAGCATCCTGGTGGCCCAATTAACCGGGGCAGCCCAAAGGGAGGTAAAGTCCTGGCCACCTGGGAGGAGGACTGTCGCAGAGATACTAACCCAGCTAACCGAGGAGGAGCTGCAGTACTACCAATACGAGGAAAGCCAAGAGGACCCGGACGGGTCTGAGGACTACCCTCAGGAGGGAGCACAAAGAGGACATAGCTACTGAAGGGAAGTAGCGTGAATAAAGAGCTGTAAATAGTTACCCGTAAGGGTACAAGGACTGCTGCTAATTAAAATATGGTCCCCGTTGGGATTAGTGAATTGTTCCCCATGTGCCCCTATCTTAAACCAGGCTGAGGACTGTGAGCAGCCATTCCTTATCCCCACTGGCCGAGGACTGAGAGCGGCCATATCCTGTAAATAATTATGTGTTTCTAGTGATTTATGGGAGTCTTTGGTGGATTTACCGGGAATCCTTTGTACATGGTTGGAGCGTAACCCAGGAATGGACTAAAGACTGTTAAGGACTCGGGGCAAGACAGACCCCTACCTGGTTACGTCTCCCTGTTTTGGTGAAATGGACACCTTGCTTTTCTTCAAAACTGCACCCGGTTGCGGACACGCCGTAACCATCTTTATGTGTTTTTCTTATTGTATTATTATTGTTTATACCTTGTTATGTTTTTCTAAAAATATGTTTAGTCCCGGAGTACTAAATTTCACTAGGGGGGAATGTGGCACCCCAGGGGTCTGGTTTCCACAGTAACAGCAATGTTATGTCTGAGAGCAGGTGGGAGGTCTCTTGGTCAGGAATCCTATGCATGCCACACCTCCTGCCCAGTCCTGGGAGGGGAAGAACTTCCCCTATATAAACCTGGGGCTGAGGCAGGGTTAGAGAGTTCAGAGGGAGAGTTCAGCCAGGAGGGCTGACAGGGAGCTGTGGCTCCAGCTGGGCCCAGCTCCTGGGCCATGCCAGAAGTAGAGACAGAGAAGAGAAGCAGCTATGGGAAGAAACAACAGGAGCTCTGTGGGAGCAGTGTTACAAGGAGTCAGGGGCTGGCAGCTGCAGAGCTCGCCCTGACTGAGAAGATTTCTTACCGGAGTCCGAGGCTGTGGGGACTAACTCCTACCCAGCAGCAGAATCCGTCAGGCAGGGGATTTCAGGTCCTCTGGCCAAGAAACCCGAAGGCACGGTCACACGCATGGGACCAGCACCGCCGTCGTGGAGCGGAAGCTACTAGAAAGCCCCGAGTCACCGGCCATACGGGTGAGCACCACACGGTACACTCAGGGACGTGGGCTACTTATACCCGCCTCTAGCAAGGTAGCCAGAAGAGTACAGTTAGTTTGGGAGGCCTACAACTCCGCCTGGCCAGGGGAGATCCCATCTGCTCAAGGACTGACCAGGCCCCGATCGCTAGCCAGTACTCCGGGAGGGTCTATCTTTATCACCAGTAAAGACCCTGAATTACACCGCATCGTCTCTGAGTGATTCCTGCTACCCCATCATCCACGTCGGCTGCCCTGAGGCCATACCCCTCCCGTTGGGGGTGATACTATCACGCTGCACAATCCTACCACCGGCCTCAGCGGTCTGCCCTGCAGCGGCAGCTCCTTCGCTGCATTCAACGGGTGGCGTAGTCGTCCAACATCTACCGCTAATACAGCGCCACTTAGTCTGACTCCCTGGGCACAGACCGGGTCACCGCCACGAGACTACAACCCTCAACAGATCCGGCTCCGGGTAAGCTCCCGCGTGCGCAACGCTGCGCGGCACAGGCCCAGGGGTGCGTCACTATAATACCCTGTAGTATACAGGTATATACTGTGCTGTTATAGTGTCCTGTAATATACAGTAATATACTGTGCTGCTATAATGCCCTGTAGTATACAGGTATACACTGTGCTGCTATAGTGTACTGTAATATACAGGTATATACTGTGCTGCTATAATGCCCTGTAGTATATAGGTATATACTGTGCTGCTATAGTGACCTGTAATGTACAAGTATATACTGTGCTGCTATAATACCCTGTAGTATACAGGTATATACTGGGCTGTTATAGTGTCTTGAAATATACAGGTATATACTGTGCTGCTATAATGCCCTGTAGTATACAGGTATATACTGGGCTGCTATAGTGTCCTGTAATATACAGTAATATACTGTGCTGCTATAATGCCCTGTAGTATACAGGTATACACTGTGCTGCTATAGTGTCCTGTAGTATACAGGTATATACTGTTCTGCTATAATGCCCTGTAGTATATAGGTATATACTGTGCTGCTATAGTGTCCTGTAATATACAGGTATATACTGTGCTGCTAAAATTCCTGTAGTATACAGCTATATACTGTGCTACTATAATGCCCTGTAGTATATAGGTATATGCTGTGCTGCTATAATGCCCTGTAGTATACAGGTATATACTCTACTGCTATAATGCCCTGTAGTATATAGGTATATACTGTGCTGCTATAATGCCCTGTAGTATACTGGTATATATTGTGCTGCTATAGTGTCCTGTAATATACAGGTATATACTGTGCTGCTAAAATCCCTGTAGTATACAGGTATATACTGTGCTGCTATAATGCCCTGTAGTATATAGGTATATACTGTGCTGCTATAATGCCCTGTAGTATACAGGTATATACTCTGCTGCTATAATGCCCTGTAGTATATAGGTATATACTGTACTGCTATAATGCCCTGTAGTATACAGGTATATACTGTGCTGCTATAATGCCCTGTAGTATGCAGGTATATACTGTGCTGCTATAATGCCCTGTAGTATACAGGTATATACTGTGCTTCTATAGTGTCCTGTAATATACAGGTATATACTGTGCTGCTAAAATCCCTGTAGTATACAGGTATATACTGTGCCGCTATAATGCCCTGTAGTATATAGGTATATACTGTGCTGCTATAATGCCCTGTAGTATATAGGTATATACTGTGCTGCTATAATGCCCTGTAGTATATAGGTATATACTGTGCTGCTATAATGCCCTGTAGTATATAGGTATATACTGTACTGCTATAATGCCCTGTAGTATACAGGTATATACTGTGCTGCTATAGTGTCCTGTAATATACAGGTATATACTGTGCTGCTATAATGCCCTGTAGTATACAGGAATATACTGTGCTGCTATAGTGCCCTGTAGTATACAGGTATATACTGTGCTCCTATAATGCCCTGTAGTATACAGGTATACACTGTGCTGCTATAGTGTCCTGTAATATACAGGTATATACTGTGCTGCTATAATGCCCTGTAGTATACAGGTATATACTGTGCTGCTATAGTGTCCTGTAATATACAGGTATATACTGTGCTGCTATAATGCCCTGTAGTATACAGGTATATACTGTGCTGCTATAATGCCCTGTAGTATACAGGTATACACTGTGCTGCTATAGTGTCCTGTAATATACAGGTATATACTGTGCTGCTATAATGACCTGTAGTATGCAGGTATATACTGTGCTGCTATAGTGTCCTGTAATATACAGATATATACTGTGCTGCTATAATGCCCTGTAGTATACAGGTATATACTGTGCTGCTATAATGCCCTGTAGTATATAGGTATATACTGTGCTGCTATAGTGTCCTGTAATATACAGGTATATACTGTGCTGCTAAAATCCCTGTAGTATACAGGTATATACTGTGCCGCTATAATGCCCTGTAGTATATAGGTATATACTGTGCTGCTATAATACCCTGTAGTATACAGGTATATACTGTGCTGCTATAGTGTCCTGTAATATACAGGTATATACTGTGCTGCTATAATGCCCTGTAGTATACAGGTATATACTGTGCTGCTATAATGCCCTGTAGTATATAGGTATATACTGTGCTGCTATAGTGTCCTGTAATATACAGGTATATACTGTGCTGCTAAAATCCCTGTAGTATACAGGTATATACTGTGCCGCTGTAATGCCCTGTAGTATATAGGTATATACTGTGCTGCTATAATGCCCTGTAGTATATAGGTATATCCTGTGCTGCTATAATGCCCTGTAGTATATAGGTATATACTGTGCTGCTATAATGCCCTGTAGTATACAGGTATATACTGTGCTGCTATAATGCCCTGTAGTATGCAGGTATATACTGTGCTGCTATAATGCCCTGTAGTATACAGGTATATACTGTGCTGCTATAGTGTCCTGTAATATACAGGTATATACTGTGCTGCTAAAATCCCTGTAGTATACAGGTATATACTGTGCCGCTATAATGCCCTGTAGTATATAGGTATATACTGTGCTGCTATAATGCCCTGTAGTATATAGGTATATACTGTGCTGCTATAATGCCCTGTAGTATATAGGTATATACTGTGCTGCTATAATGCCCTGTAGTATACAGGTATACACTGTGCTGCTATAGTGTCCTGTAATATACAGGTATATACTGTGCTGCTATAATGACCTGTAGTATACAGGTATATACTGTGCTGCTATAGTGTCCTGTAATTTACAGGTATATACTGTGCTGCTATAATGCCCTGTAGTATACAGGTATATACTGTGCTGCTATAATGCCCTGTAGTATATAGGTATATACTGTGCTGCTATAGTGTCCTGTAATATACAGGTATATACTGTGCTGCTAAAATCCCTGTAGTATACAGGTATATACTGTGCCGCTATAATGCCCTGTAGTATATAGGTATATACTGTGCTGCTATAATGCCCTGTAGTATATAGGTATATCCTGTGCTGCTATAATGCCCTGTAGCATATAGGTATATACTGTGCTGCTATAATGCCCTGTAGTATACAGGTATATACTGTGCTGCTATAATGCCCTGTAGTATGCAGGTATATACTGTGCTGCTATAATGCCCTGTAGTATACAGGTATATACTGTGCTGCTATAGTGTCCTGTAATATACAGGTATATACTGTGCTGCTATAATGCCCTGTAGTATACAGGTATACACTGTGCTGCTATAGTGTCCTGTAATATACAGGTATATACTGTGCTGCTATAATGCCCTGTAGTATACAGGTATATACTGTGCTGCTATAGTGTCCTGTAATATACAGGTATATACTGTGCTGCTATAATGCCCTGTAGTATACAGGTATATACTGTGCTGCTATACTGCCCTGTAGTATACAGGTATACACTGTGCTGCTATAGTGTCCTGTAATATACAGGTATATACTGTGCTGTTATAATGACCTGTAGTATACAGGTATATACTGTGCTGCTATAGTGTCCTGTAATATACAGGTATATACTGTGCTGCTATAATGCCCTGTAGTATACAGGTATATACTGTGCTGCTATAATGCCCTGTAGTATATAGGTATATACTGTGCTGCTATAGTGTCCTGTAATATACAGGTATATACTGTGCTGCTAAAATCCCTGTAGTATACAGGTATATACTGTGCCGCTATAATGCCCTGTAGTATATAGGTATATACTGTGCTGCTATAATGCCCTGTAGTATATAGGTATATCCTGTGCTGCTATAATGCCCTGTAGTATATAGGTATATACTGTGCTGCTATAATGCCCTGTAGTATACAGGTATATACTGTGCTGCTATAATGCCCTGTAGTATATAGGTATATCCTGTGCTACTATAATGCCCTGTAGTATATAGGTATATACTGTGCTGCTATAATGCCCTGTAGTATATAGGTATATACTGTGCTGCTATAATGCCCTGTAGTATATAGGTATATCCTGTGCTGCTATAATGCCCTGTAGTATGCAGGTATATACTGTGCTGCTATAATGCCCTGTAGTATACAGGTATATACTGTGCTGCTATAGTGTCCTGTAATATACAGGTATATACTGTGCTGCTAAAATCCCTGTAGTATACAGGTATATACTGTGCTGCTATAATGACCTGTAGTATACAGGTATATACTGTGCTGCTATAGTGTCCTGTAATATACAGGTATATACTGTGCTGCTAAAATCCCTGTAGTATACAGGTATATACTGTGCTGCTATAATGCCCTGTAGTATACAGGTATATACTGTGCTGCTATATTGCTCTTTAATATAAGTAAATAAACTATTGCTATTGTGCCCTGGTATTTCAATATATGGTTTGCTGCCATGATATACTGTAATGTAACCCAGTAACCCAACCACAGATAGAGATCAAAAACCATATTTTTAGAGTTATGGATACATGGATTCCATTAAATCTTCTATATTTCCTCATCAATGTCCCACTATTTCCATTAGAAAAAAAACTGCTAGGCTTCTTCACTTTCTGACAACTGCAAAATGTTTAATCGCAAAGAATTGGAAAAGGCCTCAAGTTCCATCACTGACATCACTGACGGACCTATAGTCACACGGTACAGGTGTTAGGAACAGGGAATACCTGACCGCGTTGCTTCAAAATAGAGTCAATGCTTTCAATGATATTTGGTCACTGTGGGACTCTTGGGCAGAACATCATCTATAAATAGTGGAGGTCCTAATAATCCATACAATTTTCATGCCAGTTATGAGTATTGTAATAAAGAATATTACAGTCTATGATCATAGGATCTGCTTCCCCTATTGTCTCCCCCTCTCATTTGTGTCTTGTCTTGTATTGATTTATAATTTCACTAATGGCTTTTATTTTTTTTTAATATTGCAATTTCCTTATAACATTATAGAGTTATTGAGACCAAGTCTTCAGCTTATTTATTTTATATTAATAAGAACATTGCAATCGTTTAACAATATTTTATTTCTGTATTTGTGGAATATTTAAATAAATATACAGTTAGTAAAAAAATAACCCAACCATTCAATACCCTATGAATGATCCATAAATATTTTTCAAGAATTGTTAAATCTCATTTTGTGTACTTCCTACGTCATGTAAGTACACTGTTCCATAAAGGTATATGGCAGAGTTAAAGAAAATGCAGAACAAATTTTGTAAATGCTTGTGGCAGAATCCTTCAGTGTGGACTTTTACAGGGGCTGGTGATCACAGTCTTTACTGGTTGGGCTACTCCAAAAGGGACTGCAGGCTAGGAAGCCTGCCCCACCATGCTGCTGTGGTTCTCTGATGGACTACCTTCTTCACAGCCTGCCCACCTATATACCACCCGCAGGAGTGCAGCAGACAATTTGAAAGGAACCAATATGGCAATTAGAGCTCCAGTCCAAGTACTCAGAGTTAAAGGGGTTTTCCTGCATTAAAATATTGATGACCTATTTCCCAGATAGGTCTTCAATATGAGACTGGTGAGAGGGTCCTGTACTCAACAACACCACTGATCAATTATTATTAACCCCGGTGATGCATAGATGCAAAAGGTGATCAAAGATGACCAGCAACGCTCTGTACACTGTGCAGTTGCCGAACTTCTAATGATTTGAATAGCTGTGTTGAATAGGAGGAACCGTTCCGGGAATTTTCCCAGTGACAACTGACCATTTCATTTGGGGGGAGGCCACAGGTGGATAGTCTTACAGTCAGTCCACAGAATACATGTTCCCCTGTTTAGTGATTGTGTGGCACCCCAGGGGTCCGGTTGCCACAGTGGCATTGCCTCCCTCACAAGAGGTGATGCCGTGCCTGGAAGCAAGCAGGGGTCCCCTAATTAGGTTTTGCTAAGCATTCAACACTATCCTGGCTCCAGACCAGCAAGGGGAGTCCCTCCCCTTGGCAACTGGGATCTGGGGGTGGGGTTAGTTAGACTTAGTGAGAGGAGTTGAAGTGAGGACGTCGACGAGAGAGGAGCTGGGGAGTGGAGCTGCGCGGCAGTTCACGCCAGAAGGAACCAACACAGAGGAACCAGACACGGGAGTCCGAGGCTGTGGGGCACTGAAGGCCCAGCAGCAGAAACCGGAGGGCAGGAGACTGCAGGTCTCCTGGCCCCATCAGACACCCGGAGGCTCAGCAGCACCTCAGGGCCCAGCATCGCCACGTGGGAGCGATGCATCAGCAAGGCCCGAGCTGCCTGCCATACGGGTGAGCACAAAGACGTTGCACTCAGGGACGAGGGCCACCGCACAGCTACAAGCAGCAGGGCCAAAGAGATTAGTGGAAAGGGAAGGCCTCCAACTTCACCTGGTGAGGTGGATTCCTTACTTGCTTCCAGGCTGCCCGGACTTCCACTTCTAGCCAGTACCCTAGTCCCGGTTTGCCTAATCACCGCCAGTAAAGATAAGAGGAAACCGCCATTAAGTTGTGGACTGATTATTGCTGCACCATCAACCCCTGCACTACAACGCCCAGCATCACCTATAACATCTATACTGCCCTGGAGCTAAGCTCTACCTGTGGAGAGCCACACCAGCTTTGCTGCACTAACATCAGCTCCAGAGGACCTGCTCCGCAGCGGCGGCTCCCTTTAGCCGCATACCACAGGTGGCGTCACAAACTTTGCACATAAAAACTATAAAATCCCCTTTTTACTGACCGCCCTGGGTCACGGACCGGGTCACCGCCACTGTGACATCTACCCAAGCAATGACCGGCCCGGCACCGAGTACCCCACGGCCCAGGGGGCGCGTCAACTTGGCGTCACGAACAGGATTCACGAAGCCCGGTATAACCGGGTCCTGTGTGCCATAGGCTTTACTAAACGGTGTTATCACGTGGTTTGCCGCCCCCCCGAGGGGAAGCAAGAAGCCCTGATCCGGAACCGCCGGGTAAGAGATCCTTCCGCCTGCAGAACAGCATACTGGTACGTCAGCCGACGTCCAGGCCCTGGCTGAGGTTCACTAGGGGGGAGGAAGATGCCCAGCATGGGAGAGGACTCAGCCGCCGGTGCGGCCGCCGCCACTGTAATGCCGTTATCAATGCCATATATACCGGGGGCGGCGTGGTTGTCCCAGTACTCAGGGGAGTCGCACACCCTAAACGACTTTGAGGAGAGACTGCGCAGTTTGTTTAAAGTGTACCCCCTGTCTGAAGAGCAGAAAGTCAGCATCCTCATAGGCCAGCTAATCGGTGCAGCCCAGAGAGAGGTGAAGTCCTGGCCGGGCAGGGACAAAGGCACTGTCAATAAAATACTGAACCGATTGAAGGATACCCGCACCGCAGCAGAAATTAAGATGAAGTTCTACGGGTGCAAACAAAGGATGCAGGACAGTGTACGGGACTATGCTCTCAACCTGCAGGAGGCGCTGCGGGCCATTAAACAGGTAGACCCCGACAGTGTGCGAGATGAGGACAGATTGCTAACTGAGCAGTTTATTGAGGGGCTCCTGTCTAACGCTCTCCGGACACAGCTGTGCATTATGGCTCTGCAAAACCCTGATATGGACTTTGCGCAATTTAAAGACAGAGCCATCCGGGTGGTGCGAGAATCAACCCCAGGTGGCACTGCATCCCTCCGGCGCCCCGCTATCACATACCACCAGAAGGTCGCATCCTTTTCCCCAGCACCTGTGGAGGCTGACGCTCAGACCCTAGATAATGATCCATCTGCAGACCTGCGCGTTCAGGTCCAGGAGCTAACCAAAAGTGTGGCTACACTAACCAAAACCATGCAGGCCATGCAAGTGTCTCCCAAGGAAAAGATCCACCTGGCTTCCAGTCCAGATGATGTCCCGTGGTGACGACAGAGAAGAATTCCACCGACCAGAGGGAGGAACAGCGATCGCTATGACCAGGACGGACAAGCCATCAGCCGCCGCTGTCAAAAAGCGGGGCACTATGCAAGATTCTGTAATTTAAACGAGCATCCCCTGGGGCAGAGGGCCAACCCCCAGGAGTAAGACGACCAGGCCCACAAAGCTGGCGAGACAAGTACGTGGGAGGACGACCAGTCCTACCTGTCGTGCTTGATGGCATCCCAATGAACGCGCTGCTGGACACTGGGTCCCAGGTGACCACGATGCCATATATCCTTTATAAACAATACTGGACTGATTCAGACATTACCCGCCGTCCAGATGAACATCTTAGTATCTATGCCAACAATGGTCAGCCCTTGCCTCAGGTGGGGTATAAAGAGGTGACCATAAAAGTTGGCAAAGTAGAATTGCCATCACAAGGAATGATTATTGTTGATATTGATCGCCGAGAAAGTCATCCCATGATAACCGTAGGCACTAGTGTGATAGAAAATTGTCTTGGAGAAATTATTGTTTTGTTGCAACAGGTCGCAGAGACTGCCAGTTCCATTCAGCAGCGAGTTCTGCAGAAGGAGATCAGAGCCCTGATGAAAAGACAACAGGTAGAGCTGTCTGGTGGAGAAGTCGTCAGTGTCAGGATGAGTGATCCATTCCCCATTGCAATGCCCCCTAGGAGTGAAATGTTAATATGGTGTCGGGCAGCAATAGGTCTCAGGGGTCAAGATTATCAGGCCCTGGTGAAATCCGTGTACTCTGACAGTAGGCCCACCATCTTGACAGCCAGGGGGGTAGTTGATGTCCGCAAGGGGAGAGTACCGATACGCATCCTGAATTGTGGGGAGAAAGAGGTCCATTTACCCCGGTATGCTACCCTTGCTAAGCTGTTCACTGTCAGTAACAATGCAATAAAGGCAGTGGAACCCTTGCCTCCATCCAAACCGGTGGAGGATAATGGCTCCAAGGGGCAGATGGAGGATTGGTGTCAGAAGCTACAAGGAGGCACTGACTCCACCCCTTTGCACCAAAAGCTTGAAGTATACCGGGTGGTCCAAGAATATGAGCGAGTCTTTAGCAAACACCCACTAGACTTTGGGCAGGTAAAAGGGGTCCAACATCATATCCCCATAGGAGATCATCCGCCCATTAAAGAGAGGTACCGGCCTGTACCCCCAGCTCACTATCAATGTGCCAAAGGAATGTTACGGGAGATGAAGGAGGCTGGGGTGATCAGAGATAGTTGTATCCCCTGGGCAGCTCCATTAGTTCTCGTTAGAAAGAAGGATGGTACAATGAGGATGTGTGTTGATTAGAGGCAGATTAACCGCATTACACATAAGGACGCCTACCCATTACCCAGAATTGAGGAATTATTAGCAGCACTGAGATCAGCTAACTATTTCTCCACTTTGGATCTCACCAGTGGGTACTGGCAGCAGGTTCCTGTGGCAGAGGCGGACAGAGAGAAGACCGCGTTTACAACGCTAATGGGCCTCAGCGCGTTCAACTGCATGCCATTCGGGCTCTGCTACGCCCCAGGAACCTTCCAGCGGTTAATGGAGTGCTGCCTAGGACACAAAAAATTTGAAACCGTCCTGCTGTACCTAGATGATGTAATTGTCTACTCAAAGACATATGAAGACCACCTGGAGCACCTGGTCGAGGTGTTCGAAGCCCTATCTGGTTTTGGCCTGAAGGTAAAGCCGTTCAAGTGCCACCTGCTGAAGCCCAAGGTGCAGTACCTAGGTCATGTGGTAAGCGCCGAAGGTGTAGCACCAGACCCAGAAAAAGTCACTGTGATCAAAGACTGGCCAAGACCCTCCACTATTAAGGAAGTGCGGCAGTTCCTCGGGCTGGTAGGCTACTACAGGAGATTTATCAAGGGTTTCACCAAGATAGCGGCACCAATGCAGGACCTCCTAGTGGGCCAGTCCAAGAAGGCCAAGAGCCAGAAACCTCGGTTCAAATGGGGTAAACCAGAAGACGAATCCTTCACCCGACTGAAAATGGCTCTCACCGGAGACGAAGTCCTGGCCTATCCCGACTATGGCCAACCCTTTATACTTCATACAGATGCCAGCAACGTGGGATTGAGAGCGGTGCTGTCCCAGGTACAGCAAGGCAGAGAGAGAGTGATTGCCTATGCAAGCAGGAAACTCCACCCTACAGAAAGGAACCCTGACAACTACAGTTCCTTCAAGTTGGAGTTTCTCGCCATAGTCTGGGCTGTAACAGAGCGCTTCAAATACTACCTCGCCTCCTTCAGATTTACAGTCTTCACAGATAACAACCCGCTGACGCACCTGGAGACTGCGAAGCTTGGTGCCCTAGAACAACGATGGATGGCCCGACTGTCTAACTATGAGTTTACCATCAAGTATCGGGCGGGGCATAAAAATGCAAATGCTGATGCGCTGTCCAGGATGCCCAACTTGCCAGATGAGGGAGAAGACCCGGAAGAGCTGGAGGAGATAGAGCTACCCGCTTTCCATCATTACGGGGTGACCCAGTGCTCCCACTGTGTAAGGGACAAGCGCTCCGCCAACAGAGAGGCCACATTCAACCCATTGTCCCATCATGGATGGGCAGAAACGCAAGATAGCGACCAGGCTATCCGCCTGGTAAAGGAGTTGCTAACACAGGCGGACTAGCACCCTAATCCAGATGCTCCACAGGAGACCCAACAGTTGTGGAAGGAAAAGGACAAGCTGTTTATCTATGAGGGAAAGCTGTGTCGAAGAAGTATCAACCCCCGGACACACGAACTGGTCTGGCAGGTGGTAGTCCCGAGGCGGGATGCGCCAATGGTCTTAGAAGCGTACCACGATGGAGCAGGACACTTCGGGTGGAAGAAGTTAGAAGTCCTGCTACGTGAGCGATTCTACTGGGTTGGCATGAGGAAGGCAATCGAGAGATGGTGTCGAGAATGTGGTCCATGCAACCTGAGACGGAAAGACCGTGACAGCCATAGGGCTCCCCTGCAGCCTATAATCACCAAACAACCACTTGAACTAGTAGCCTTGGACCACGTGAAGCTAGCACCGAGCCGGTCAGTCTATGTCTATGCTCTCACCATAGTAGACCACTACTCCAGGTTCTTGGTAGTAGTGCCAGTGAAAGACCAGATGGCTCAGACGGCAGCCAAAGCGTTCCAACAGCACTTTTGTCGCCCGCACGGTTACCCTGAACGGGTGCTTACCGATCAAGGTCCAGCCTTTGAAGCAGAGGTGTTCCAGGAATTCTGTAACTTGTACGGCTTCAAGAAAATAAGGACGACGCCATATCATCCCCAGACCAACGGGTTGTGTGAGAAGATGAACCAGGTGGTAATAGACCTGTTGAAGACGTTGCCCCTTGAAAAACGTAGCCTGTGACCAGAGAAGTTACCAGATTTGGTGGACCTGTATAACCACATCCCGGTGAACTCCATCAACTGTACACCCGCTTACCTGATGAGAGCAAGACCTGGTAAGCTACCCATCGACTTAGACATGGCAGTCTTAACACCAGAGACAACATCACCAGATGCGGATTGGGATACTGAGCGGCAGCAACAATACCGCAAGGTGCAAGAGTGTGTTGAGAAAAGTTTGTCCCAGGCGAGACAAAAGCAAGAGAAAACTTATAATCAGCGTGCACCTGCCGTTCCCTTATCACCTGGAGAACAAGTACTTAAGAGGAAAAGACGAGTCCACAAGTTAGATGACCAGTGGGAGGTTGAGCCATACACCGTCCTACCCTCGAATTACGATAACATCAAAGTGTGCCTCATCAGTAAAGATGGAGGAGAAACTTCAGCGGCAGTCTCAAGAGACCACTTGAAGATATGTCCTGAACAGTTGAAACACAAAGAAGATCAAGACAACCCTCAGCCCACAGAAAAAGTGGAGGAAACGGTCCAGACAGTCCTCGGAGAATTTCCTCGGTCTTGGACACAGGTGAATAGAGCAATTGTGGTAACGGTCCTGACCTTTCTCCAAGCGGCCTCACCGGAAGCTGCAGAGGCTCCAGAACATCTGGAAGACCAGTCGGCCCCAGAGACAGATGCTTCATCAGCAGCAGATCAGGAGAATCTACCCTCTACCAGCAGTGAACCTGTCGTACCCAGGGTGAGCCAAAGAATTCGTAGGAGATTACCCAACCTACCGGTGTTACCTCAGACGACCTGTAGTGTAGTTCACACTGAACCCACCACACCAGGGGTAGACACTAGGGACCAGGGTAGGTCAGTGGCAACAAATGGACTAAGTAGATCGACCCGAAGTACTAAAGGTCAGCTCCCTGCCCGCTGGAGGAACTAAAGTGTATGTTATAAATAGTTGTACCTGTTAAATAATTTTGGATATGTATAGTACAGAACAAAAGTTTGGACACACCTCATTTAAAGATTTTTCTGTATTTTCATGACTATGAAAATTGTACATTCACACTGAAGGCATCAAAACTATGAATTAACACATGTGGAATTATATACTTAACAAAAAAGTGTGAAACAACTGAAAATATGTCTTATATTCTAGGTTCTTCAAAGTAGCCACCTTTTGCTTTGATGACTGCTTTGCACACTCTTGGCATTCTCTTGATGAGCTTCAAGAGGTAGTCTCCGGAAATGGTTTTCACTTCACTGGTGTACCCTGTCAGGTTTAATAAGTGAGATTTCGTGCCTTATAAATGGGGTTGGGACCATCAGTTGTGTTGTGCAGAAGTCTGGTGGATACACAGCTGATAGTCCTACTGAATAGACTTAGAATTTGTATTATGGCAAGAAGAAAGCAGCTAAGTAAAAAAAAACGAGTGGCCATCATTACTTTAAGAAATGAAGGTCAGTCAGTCTGAAAAATTGGACAAACTTTGAAAGTGTCCCCAAGTGCAGCTGCAAAAACCATCAAGCGCTACAAAGAAACTGGCTCACATGAGAACCGCCCCAGGAAAGGAAGACCAAGAGTCACCTCTGCTTCTGAGGATAAGTTTATCCGAGTCACCAGCCTCAGAAATCGCAGGTTACCAGCAGCTCAGATTAGAGACCAGGTCAATGCCACACAGAGTTCTAGCAGCAGACACATCTCTACAACAACTGTTAAGAGGAGACTTTGTGCAGCAGGCCTTCATGGTAAAATAGCTGCTAGGTAACCACTGCTAAGGACAGGCAACAAGCAGAAGAGACTTGTTTGGGCTAAAGAACACAAGGAATGGACATTAGACCAGTGGAAATCTGTGCTTTGGTCTGATGAGTCCAAATTTGAGATCTTTGGTTCCAACCACCGTGTCTTTGTGTCTTTGTGCGACGCAGAAAAGGTGAACGAATGGACTCTACATGCCTGGTTCCCACTGTGAAGCATGGAGGAGGAGGTGTGATGGTGTGATGGTGTGGGGGTGCTTTGCTGGTGACACTGTTGAGCTGGACCGCAGAGTGAAGGCAAAAGGGCCAACAAGTGCTAAGCATCTCTGGGAACTCCTTCAAGATTGTTGGAAGACCATTTCCGGTGACTACCTCTTGAAGCTCATCAAGAGAATGCCAAGAGTGTGCAAAGCAGTCATCAAAGCAAAAGGTGGCTACTTTGAAGAACCTAGAATATAAGACATATTTTCAGTTGTTTCACACTTTTTTGTTAAGTATATAATTCCACATATGTTAATTCATAGTTTTGATGCCTTCAGTGTGAATGTACAATTTTCAAAGTCATGAAAATACAGAAAAATCTTTAAATGAGAAGGTGTGTCCAAACTTTTGGTCTGTACTGTATATTTGTTGAATTTATTGTCAATTGGAGCACAGGACTAGGTATGGTCAGGACAATATTGAAAATAGTTAGTAAGTGGCCTAGAAAATAAACCGCAGGCGTGGCTGAAGACCAGGCCCACCGAAAGAGTGCCCTGAAGCCACGCCAAGGGACTATACACAAAGTGGGTTGATGCGGTTCCCACCAGCCAAATTGCAGTTACCCGGATTGTGGTGTAAAGACTAAGCGCCGCAATGACCGTTTTCAATTCTAGTTTGGGTTTTTGTAATTTTTGACTTTCTAACCTGTTTGTAATGTGAATTGTTATTTGTTAATTTTAAAAGGTATCCTCAGTCCGGGAGTACTGAAGTTAACTAAGGGGGAATGTGGCACCCCAGGGGACCGGTTGCCACAGTGGCATTGCCTCCCTCACAAGAGGTGATGCCTTGCCTGGAAGCAAGCAGGGGTCCCCAAAT
Source organism: Phyllobates terribilis (assembly GCF_046119375.1). Taxonomy (NCBI): domain Eukaryota; kingdom Metazoa; phylum Chordata; class Amphibia; order Anura; family Dendrobatidae; genus Phyllobates; species Phyllobates terribilis. The sequence continues at coordinate 453,544,121 of NW_027362765.1, read as the reverse complement.
TAGGCTTTGCTAAGCATGCAACACTGTCCTGGCTCCAGACCAGCAAGGGGAGTCCCTCCCCTTGGCAACTGGGATCTGGGGGCGGGGTTAGTTAGACTTAGTGAGAGGAGTTGAAGTGAGGACGTCGACGAGAGAGGATCTAGGGAGTGGAGCTGCGCGGCAGTTCACCCCAGAAGGAACCAACACAGAGGAACCGGACACGGGAGTCCGAGGCTGTGGGGCACTGAAGGCCCAGCAGCAGAAACCGGAGGGCAGGAGACTGCAGGTCTCCTGGCCCCATCAAACGCCCGGAGGCTCAGCAGCACCGCAGGGCCCAGCACCGCCACATGGGAGCGACGCATCAGCAAGGCCCGAGCTGCCTGCCATACGGGTGAGCACAAAGACGTTGCACTCAGGGACGAGGGCCACCGCACAGCTACAAGCAGCAGGGCCAAAGAGATTAGTGGAAAGGGAAGGCCTCCAACTTCACCTGGTGAGGTGGATTCCTTACTTGCTTCCAGGCTGCCCGGACTTCCACTTCTAGCCAGTACCCTAGTCCCGGTTTGCCTAATCACCGCCAGTAAAGATAAGAGGAAACCGCCATTAAGTTGTGGACTGATTATTGCTGCACCATCAACCCCTGCACTACAACTCCCAGCATCACCTATAACATCTACACTGCCCTGGAGCTAAGCTCTACCTGTGGAGAGCCACACCAGCTTTGCTGCAGTAACATCAGCTCCAGAGGATCTGCTCCGCAGCGGTGGCTCCCTTTAGCCGCATACCACAGGTGGCATCACAAACTTTGTACATAAAAACTATAAAATCCCCTTTTTACTGACCGCCCTGTGTCACAGACCAGATCACTGCCACTGTGACATCTCCCCAAGCAACGACCGGCCCGGCACCGAGTACCCCACAGCCCAGGGGGCGCGTCAATTGCAATCTAGGATTCTCTCATCAGCTTCCAAGACTTATGCCTTTCCTGTCTTCTGCCCTAAGCTCAGATGTTTCGTCTACTGTATCAGGCCCAGGACCCACGATTATCTCCAGTGTTGCCACTGCTGGAGTATCAGGCTCTAATTAGACCCATGCCGATGTCAGGCTGTTCCTCCTCCCAACTAGAAGGTTGGAAACTCCATTTCCAAGTATTTGACTATTGGCAGTGACCTTCTAAACATGAGACAAGAAGAGAGAACAGACACCAGGTGGCAAACAGAGTCAAACATAATAAGCTTGGTAAAATTAGTCCATTCTACAGTGTTCTCCCCGGGGCAAAGACAGGGATTTTTAATTTCCTGCCCTGTCATCTATGTTACAGAATTTCTTTTTATAAACTCCCTAATGTATGTGAACACGTTTGCACTGTAACACGACGTGCAGAGAGCAGGGCAATACAATGCAGACAGTACTATACTCATCGGTCTCAACAAAACACTGGAGATGAATCATTTGATCACTTTTTCATACATTGGGTTCAACTGTATCTACATCCTCATAACCCCATAGATGTTACTGAGTGGGGATTGTGATCACCAGCCAGAAGACCCCGAGCAAATCCAGGAGAAGCTATCACCATTTTTTATTTGTACTATTGTACAATCAACTGTATGTCAATGATCTCTCTATCTATCTATTTATCTAATATTAGTTTATCCGCTATGATTTTATTGATCACACACTTGTGCACTGATAACACTCAGCCAATTAGTTTAATGCATCTAGCTACAAATGATTCTTCTTCACCTATCAGATTAGTTAGCGTAACGATTGTATTAATGTGACTGTCAGGGGCATAACGATCGCGAATGCAGATATTGCAACCACAATTAGGCCCGTGCGGGAGTGGGGCCCGCTGATGCCAGCAGATATTTCAGCTGGATATGCATCCATGGACTCACATTCAGCTGAAATGTATTGGGGTGCAGAGACCTCCCGGCTCCCTGTGCTGCAATACACACTGCCGTCCAATCAGAGGCCGGCCAGCTGACCTCGGTGTGCAAGTCGCTGAAGTCAGCCTCTGTGACGGCTATGGAAGAGGACGCCGCATGTCACAGGAGCAGGGGATGGTGAGTAGAATCGGTTGTTTCTTTTTTATATTTGGTGGAGAAGAGCCACAGAAGAGGGACATTATTACTGGAAGAAGCCCAGGATGGGGACATTATACCAGGATGGGGGACATATATTACTGAAAGGGACCCAGGATGGGGGACATATATTACTGAAAGGGGCCCAAGGTGGAGGACATTATACCACGAAGGGCCCCAGGATGGAGACATTCTAACAGGATGGAGGACATTATTACTGGAAAGGGCCCAGGATGGGGTACATTATTACTGTAACGGGCCAGAATTGGGGACATTATTACAGGAAAGGGGCACAGGATGGGGGACATTATTACAGGAAGGGGGACATTGTTACATGAGAGGATGAATACGTACAGTAAGGGAAATAATTATTTGATCCCTTGCTGTTTTTCTAAGTTTGCCCACTGACAAAGACATGAACAGTCTATAACTTTAAGGGTAGGTTAATTTTAACATTGAGAGATAAAATACCCAAAAAAGATAAATCAAAAAAATCACATTGCATAAATTAGATAAATTTATACAATTTATCTATAAATTAGATAAATTTCTCAGTGAGAAATAAGTATTTGATCCATCTGGCAAACAACACATGGTGGCCATTCAAAACCTTACATCGTGGTTCTTTATTCTGTTTATAGAACACAAAATACTCCATTATGACCATATGCTCTGAGATATCATAATCATAACCCTTTAAGACAGAATATTTTCAGAAAAAGACCTATTGGTTACTACAGCATTTTATTTTACACATTTATCACAAATTTTGTTGTAATCATCTCTTTCTATAAGCTATCTCTAAAGCTGGCCAAAGCTATTGACCGAGAATACATGTGTTCTCAATGGAGAAATAAGGAAAACTGTTGCTAGACACCTCAAGCAGCAGCTTATTTTCCCCCTTAAAACAAAAGGATTGGGCATTGAAACTCAAACTGATGTGAGAGGAGAGTCGGGATGCCCCCATACACATCAGATGGTCAAGCGGTTCTGCTGAAATCGGTGGGCTCGGCTGGCTTTATCTGATGTGTATGGTGGGCCTTTACAACTGGTGGAGTGAACCTTTGCTATCTTTTTGTTTCATTTTCCTTCTTTGTACAAGGCAATGATCTCTTCTCTTAACTTTTTGGATCTATTCTTGATAATGCAAGAATATTAGTGAAGTGGAGGCCATTTCCCATGAGAATTGGGCTATAATTCCCCAGGAACGCTGCCGCAAGCAGGTGTCTGGCTATGCAGCAGGTCACAACAGCCAAAGAGTCCTCTACTAAGTGCTCAAAACAACTGTCATCCAAAGGGTCGAATAAAGTTAAGACCAGAGTAGTCAATAAAGGTGGAATTTTATATTGAATTTGGAGAAACCACTTGTTATATTAGATGCATTGAAAAAGTTTGCAAATGTTGCAAATAATCCTGATTGCAATAGGGAGTGAATAATTTCATTGTAACTTTATTTTTGCAATGAATGAAGTCTACTCAGCCACAAGCAACTGGTACATGTCTCCTTCGGTTTACAGATAACTGCACTTGCAATCGAAAAGGGGAATAAAGGAAAATGGGGTCTACACCCACTGCTTAGATGATGACGCTGATGATGGCGCTACCTCTCCTTTATGGAGGAATATTATATATTCGCTAAATAGCTATGACTGTCTGCTGAATAAAAATGCTGAGTACCGAGCGCACTTCATTAACTTTGTTTATTCAGTGTTGGATTTTCCCAACCTTACATACGATTTACTGAAAAGACTTCTGCATATCAGTGGAACATAACCGCCCTGAGCTACTTATTCACCTAACATCCTGTTTGATCCATCACTCTGCATTATCACAGGTAAGAGACCTTTCATGAAAAGCAAACAACACTGATCAACTTTCTATGAGGTGCAGTAGTGAATTAACAAACCTATAGAACCAGGACACATAAAGTAGATGAAGTGTCCTCTCCGCAGCTAAGAGAATAGCAAAATGCCCATTGTGTTGTCAGTTCCTATCCAGTTGTAACAATCTATGCCACAAAATCAGTGGGGGTCTGTAAATTAAGACTCCAACTGATCACTGGAACTGAGGGGAGCCCCGGAATCCTTTGTAATACAGGCCTAAATAAAACATTACTGCGGGTTTGGATACAGAGAACATCAGGTATAATGGACTGCAGAGGACTAGGAATATTGTACTGTGCCGGCTTAGATGAATGGGTAACCATCAAGCCAACTTTGCCAGACTGAGAGTCACTCTATACAGCAGTTCTTTACCCTGACTAACAAGAATAACTTTTATGTCCATGTGCCCTAATGTAATGGACTCCCATCAGATATTGTATCATTACATATTCACCCATATAGCTCTTCAATATGAGACTGAATAAACTCCAGGAATTCTCAGAGAATGCATCTTTTCTGTAACTTCATTCATAGCTGAACAGCTGTATTTAAAGTACAATTTTTAGAAGTCTTTATAATTATGCTAGATTTAAATGCTACAGCATTTCCGGGGCTGGATTCTTGGCCATATTTGTGGGGCCATTTTTTGAAAGAACACGAGTTTAGTTAAAAAAAATACAAAAAAGAGTTTCTAATGCTGAGTGAAGAAAAAGTGGCATTCACCAATACTTTTGAAAAAATAATCCTTTATTCCATTCACTTGGACATGGATGCAGTGAGCAGCGGGTGCAGGGAGAGTGGTGGACGACCACCGTTTATCGTTGGAGTAACTCTTCTACGGGTCCAGGTGACCCGTAGAAGAATTATTCCAACATGAAATGGCCTGCACCTCCTGCTCACCGCATCCATGTCCCAGTGAATGGAATAAAAGAATAAAGGACTATTTTTTTTAAAAGGAATGGTGAGCGCCGCTTTTTTTTTACTCAGCACAGTAGGCAAATTGGTTCATGGGCTGAGCACTAGCATAATTCCTATACATATACCGCCTATGCTCACAGAAGGGTAGGACTCATGTATATATATAAGTTGTTCAGTTGTATGGTGCTGAAGACTCTTTGGACTATAACTAAAGTCTTTCAACATGAACAAGACTACCAATAACAGTACCATATAGTGGGCAAATAATACCGATATACAATGCACAAAATGAGGCAACCACAATGCCCTTAATTAAAGAGGTTTTCCAGGACTTTCATGTGAATGACTTGGCCTTTAGTTAGTTATTTTGTTTCTAAAACGGGACGGAGAGACGAAATTGCAAAACGGATGTGTGAACTGAGCCTAAGACAGCTTTAACTAGGCAGCATCTCGACTTGACTTATATCAATTTATAGATCAAACAATAATTTAGTAATCATGACTTGCTAATGTTTCAATATGTATCAATTTTATGTTTGGGAATGTATCATTGTCTTACTGGATATACTGTATGTATTGCAGGGTGGAGGCAGCTATACCAGGACATTGTGCTATGAGACATTGCCATCTGACATATGCCACATTGTATAAATATGAACTGAAATTGATTGTTGTGCGGTATCAGTTGGGAAAAGAGGAAGTGGGTTTGAGGAACTCCATGATGACTGTGTACACACTGTACATAGCTGCTCCGCCGGCCCGACAGATGTTATGTGTTTATGGTCAGCTTTTTACAATGTTTCCACAATACTGTGTAAAAGAAGAGCAGACTTTGATCCCAGCAATAAAGTAACATACCATATTCCAAGCTGGATGTGTGGACTATATTTTATATTGTTCCTATAGTCAGAAGACAAGTGGAGGCTTTAGTACAACCCCAGCTGTAATTGTGACTGATCCTGTAATTGATACACATAAGGTTAAGAACATTTATTAAACCTACAACGCCATTATTTTTTTTCCATAAATCGTATTATCAGGCACCACCGATGTATATGCTGAGCTCCTCACAAGTCAGGTCCTATAGGATCAAAGATCAATGTATAACTGTATAACTAACAGATCTCCCAACCTTCAGACTGAGATTGCAGTATATTAATACACAGTGTCACCAAAAATGATTAGCCTCTATGGCAATAATCAACAACACATTAATAGAGCACCCATAATGTCTCCATTAAATGAGGCATAAATTAATTTGATCAAAATACATTTTATTTTTATTATAAATAAATATAAAACATATATAAAATGAGGCATAAATTAATTTGATCAAAATAAATTTTATTTTTATTATAAATAAATATAAAAAATAAGCTTATTTTATATATGTTTTATATTTGTTTATAATAAAAATAAAATGTAATTTGATCAAATTAATTTATGCCTCATTTTATATATGTTTTATATTTATTTATAATAAAAATAAAATGTATTTTGATCAAATTAATTTATGCCTCATTTAATGGAGACATTATGCTCTATTAATGTGTTGTTGAGATTGCAGTATGTATAAATGGTCTGGTGTCATGAAAAAGCTTAAAAATTAACCTCTGGCAATCACCTCCATTCAATTTGCTAAAACAAAGACATTTCGTACATCTTTTATCTAAACTCCATTAAAAATGTATTTGGTCATATAAACATCAAAAAGTTCCATGTTTCCCAAAAATAAAGTTGCACTGTTTCAATTACTGTTTCTTAATTTTTCGTTCTCTGATCTCTCATGTTTCATGGACGCCTAGGATAGATGCAAAGGATTCTGTTAATTCTAGATTACCTAATATGTTGTTCATCTTCTCTGTTCAATTTCATGTGCTTGGACTTATAAAAAGAGATCGATATCTTTCCCTACATAGTCCAGGTGTTCTCCTTCGACCCATAAACGTGCACCAAGTGTGGCATCTTTATATTATCTCTACACCTGTTTTAACGATCCCAGCTTGATTTCCTTCCCGAGAAGCAGTTGACCATTTACAGCTGACAGGTGTATTATAGGTGGTTTAAGTGGTCATTCAGACCTGGGTGGGCCACTAATCTGTTCAACAATCTGCAGCACAATGTCTGTATATGTAAATGCTGTTGCTGTGTGCACACAGCAATTACATAGTAAACTATCCATTACACAGAGCAAACAATCCGATCTGTGGAAATCAGCAGGACGTCATTTGCTTAATGTTAGTGAACCTGGTCACTAGCCACACACTAGGTATCTGCTGATCAAAATATTTTTGTACATGAATCTGATAACATGAACTTGCTCAATGGGGATATTTATGTTGGAATCTTGGACAACTGATACTTTAAATCTTATTGAAGGGATGTCACAAGACAGGACTGGCAACAGCACCTGGCAAACCTGGGCAAGTGCGGGGGTCCTCACCGCCCAGGTGTCTGCTGGTAACATCTGCTCTACCTGTATGTACAGTATGTATTGAGTGGGGTCAGGAGCTGACAACCAAGTCTAGACTGCAGTGAACAGAGCTAGCTCTGATTGCAGAAATAGTAACAGTGACCCATCAACCCCCACCTCCACCCACTACCTGCAACATTATTAGCATTGTCCTGGCAGTAAAAGTGGTGTAACTAGAGTATGATGAGTCCCAGTGCAAAATTTGGATTGGGTCGCCACCTACACATTGATCAGATGTATGGGCCATTGTAGTGTTCTAGATCCTATAAAAACATACGTCCTGTCTACTTTATGTAATAATGTTCCCTGTCCTGGCCCATTCCTGTAATAATGTCTCCATCCTGGCCCCTTCCAGTAATAATGTCCCCCAGCTTGGATTCTTTTCTGTAATAACGCCCCCTATCCTATAACAATGTCCCCCATCCTGGGCCCCTTACTGGTATAATGTGCCTTCTGTTGGGCCCCTTCCTAGTATAATGTCCCCCATCCTGGCCCCCTTCCAGTAATAATGTCCATCTCCTGGCCCCTTCCTGTAATAATGCCCCCCTCCATCCTGGTCCCCATCTTATAACAATGTTCGCCATCCTGAGCCTCTTCCTATTATAATTTTACCCATCCTGGGCCCCTTCCAGCAAAAATGTCCCTCGTTCGTTCTCCAGCATGTTTTAAACATAAACAAACAATTATTCTTGCCTTCCGCGCTCTCACAACACGTGATGTCCTCTTCTATAGCCGGTGCAGAAGCCAGCAGCTGACTTTGGCATGCTGGCATAGGCAGCATGTTATTTCACAGCTGTGTGTCGCTCGTGATGTGCAGGCCGATGTCAGCTGCCAGCCTCTGATGGCGTTTATTGCAATGCAAGGAACTGTTGAGTCTCTGTGTTGCAATAGCTTTCATTGATTGTGTGTATGAGGATGCAAATCCAGGTGAAATAGACACTGGCTTCTGTGGACCCCCATCCCACATGGGCCTGGTCGCGGTCACACCCCCTGTACTTCAATATTAGAACATTTTAGTGTATTGTACAAAAGATCAAAAGAACACATGATAAAGTCCCCTAGAGGGACTAATAAAAAATGTAAGAATTTTTTTTTTTTTAAATTAAAATTGAAAACTTCTTATCAACCACTTTTCCCAAAACATATAACATCTCAAATGTTACAAAATTTAACATATTTGGTATCGCTGTGTGCATAACTGTTCAAAGTAATAAAATATCATAATAAATATCCCATAAAGTGAATACCAAAATGATAAAAAAAAAATAAAAAAAATGGTAGAATCACTAGGAAATTATGTCAACCACAGTTTGTTCAAATGTCACACCTGCACAATTGGGAAAAAAGTTGTGCAGATGCAATGGGCTGTGGGGATGACGTCAGCCATGTCAATCAAGGCAGGAGAGCAAGCGATTTCAGGGAGAGAAGAGAAACCGAGCACAGACCAGTGACACCAATTGGACCGAACCATACCGATTAGTATACGGTGTGGGAATATTATAAGAACTACTTTCTTTGATGTGTGAAGGAGTTAGGCTCTTATAAACAGCTTGCTGGAGTGTTGTTCAAGACGCCTTAAAATTGGTGGATTTAGTTTATATAGAGAAAACCTGGTGATAGGTTCCCTTTAAATATTACTGAAGTTACCTGTCACGCTGTGACTGTAGGAAAGCCGGGGCAGAGGGACCCTATACTGTTCGTTAATCAAAGGGAATCCTAGTCTATCTCTAACCCCAGGGTTACCCCTGAAGGTGGATATGCCTGGGTCTCGTACATGTCTGTGCTCCTACAAAATCCTAAGCTGCTCCCATACTCCCCTCAGTGAGGAAAGTGGCAGGAGTGAAAGGTTAAACACTAGCTGGACAGACAGGGGGAAACCAAGGCACAATCAAACGGCAGACACACAGGATAAAATAGAAAGGGGAAATAAGTGCACAGTAGAGAGGCAGGAAAGCAACACGAAAAAATGTCAAAAGGGGAGAATAGAGGTATTCACAACAAACCGCATGTAACAATCTCAAAACGACTAAGAGCAACTCTCCAGACCACTTTCTCTAATGAAGCCAGGAACAGAATGAAGACTCTATTGCTTGCATGGCGGGAAGCCAGACACAGGTTTATATACTGTAATGGAAGGGGTGGTTCCAATAAGCAGCTCAGCCAATAGAAAATGAGGAACTCTAAACCCTTTCCATGCCACAAGAAACCTGTTAACTCCTGAATGGCCGTGTAGATTTAAAGAGGACCTGTGCTCAGCTAATCGCTGCGATCTTCTAATCTCAGCTGTACCACAGGTTCCAGCAGAGCGTGTCACATTCATGAGATTACCAGCTCTAAATCAGGAGCTCTTCAGTTCATAGACAACACTTCCTGTCCTGTGCAAGCTTCTGGGATCTATAACATCCAAAGAAACCATTTTAATGGGAACTTCTTTACTTCCTGACCTTTTTGCTGTCACTTTCATAGGGCAGTCCTGCAAAAATTGAAAGGATTTGTCTGAGACTTTCATTTACAGCAATTACCGTGATGGCCGTGCCGCCCTGCCCCATAGATGGAACACATCTTGTACTTTACTTGCTCTATTATCAGAATTGCTTCAATTATAAAGGGTTTTCTGATCATAGAAGTGTATTATGGAATTGCCGTATAGAAGTAGGTTCACCAAAGGTAATATCTGACACAACATGGAAAAATGAAAGATGAAATTTAAACTTGGTACAAACGGTGACTCATCTGCTGGAGAACAATAGATTTCAATAAAAGTGAGACATTCTGCAATATTGACTCAAATATGAGATGAAATCACAGCATAACAATCCCACCAGGTTAACTCTTTGTACCACGTTGACATATGGAGCGAAATGCAGTAATAGAAATGTAATGAAATATTTATTGAAACAAATGAGATATTCCGGTACCTATCATTACTTGGTAATAATGGAGAAAACAGTGTAAATCCATCATGCAGCTTATTATACAGCTGCCAGTTTTTCCCCCAAGTGAAATGTATTGGTATACTCTGCAAATTGTCTTTTCAGAGAGGAAGAGGACTAGATCTCTAGTGCCACCTATAGGAAGTAGCAATCCTAAAAGTCAATATCGACTCTCTAGCGAGCCTTGTCACATGACTTAGGATTAAAACCAAAAATTCAGTTTGCAGACACTGTGTTTCGGGGTACTACCCCTAATCACTGCAAAGTGTGAGATCTGGTTTGGCTGGGTGAGAGGCGTCTGACCAGTATCCAAGGGGTAACGTTTCTCCTTGCGGAGAGTGACATGTCAAGCCTGACATGCCGAGGTGAGGAGACTTTTAAGCCGCAATGCTCCTCTGGGAAATATGCAAAGTCTCTTCAGAGAGGAAAAGGACTAGCACTCTCGTGCCCCTATAGGAAGTAGCAATCCTAAAAGTTAATATTGACTCTCTAACGAGCCTTGTCACATGACTTAAGTTAAAAGCCAAAACCAGAACCTCAATTTGCAGACACTGTGTTTTGGGGTACAGCCTCTCGTCAGTGCAAAGTATGAGATCTGGTTTGGCTGAGTGAGAGGCATCTGACCGAGATCCAAGGGGTAACATTTCTCCTTGCAGAGACATGACACTCTCTGCAAGGAGAAACGTTACCCCTTGGATCTTGGTGTATTCTGTAATTGTATTGTTTGTTACATTACCATATACTGCATATATAATTACCGTACTTTTCGGACCATAAGACGCACTTTTTTTCCCCCAAATTTGGGAGGAAAATAGGATGGCGTCTTATGGTCCGAAAATAACTTACCAGTGGAGGTGGAGCGGCAGCGGCGACAGAGGTATCTGCCTTGGAGCCAGGGCCTTGCCCGGTACCGGGGCCGGTTTCTTGATGTGAGCGGCGTGAGCTGCTTCCGGTGCGTGCGGCCATCTTTCTGAAGCTGATCTACAGAAAAATGGCCACCGCACCTGGCGCATGCACTCTGCTACGCCAGCAGCCATTTTCCTGTAGATCTCAGCTTTAGAAAGATGAGTGCGAGCATCGGAAGCCGCTCACGCCACTCTGCCACGCTACTCATAGGAAGACACCGGCTCCGGTACCAGGCCCCAGCCACCTCTCACCCAGGCCCCAAGCCCCAAGCCCCCAGCCACCACTCACCCTGGACCCAAACCCCAGCACCAGCCATCACTCCCCCAGGCCCCAAGCCCCAGCCACCACTCACCCAGGCCCCAAGCCCCAGCGCCAGCCATCACTCCCCCAGGCCCCAAGCCCCCAGCCATCACTCACCCAGGCCCCAAGCCCTCAGAGCCAGCCACCACTCACCCAGGCACCAAGCCCCCAGCGCCAGCCACCACTCACCCAGGCACCCAAGCCCCCTGTGCCAACAAGCAGACGCCCAGCGCAAGCCACCAGGCCCCCAGCCCACCACACCAGGTGCCCAGGCCACCAGGCGCTCAGCCCCAGGCCACCAGCGCCAGGCCACCAGGTGCCCAGTGCAGGCCACCAGCACCAAGCGGCCAGGCCACCAGGCGCCCAGCCCCAGGTCACAAGCGCCAGGCCACCAGGTGCTCAGTGCAGGCCACCAGCACCAGGCGGCCAGGCCACCAGGCGCCCAGCCCCAGGCCACCAGCGCCAGGCACCCAGGCCACCAAGCGACCAGCGCAAGCCACCAGCGTCAGGCCCGGCTTCTTGAAGGACCTTGCCTCCTGTGCCCCAGCTACACGGCCCATCCAGGTAAGATACCTATTCAGACTATAAGACGGACCCCCATTTTGTCCAAAAAAAATCTTCCTATTTTCCACCCCAAAATTTGGGGGTGTGTCTTATGGTCCGGTGGGTCTTATAGTCCGAAAAATACGGTATATATATATATATATATATATATATATATATATATATATATATTCTGTATATGTGTTTTTATGCCTGATTAAATGGCAGAATATTTAATATATTTAATCCCTTTAAAGCCCAAGACGTATTAATACGCGTCTGTGCCCTGGTCTTTAAGAGCCTGACCCATATTAATACGTCATTGCGATCGCGCGCGCGCACACAGGCTGTGCGGGCGCGATCGCCGCCGGGTGTCAGCTGATTGTTACAGCTGACACCCAGTGCTATGTGCAGGGAGCGGTCCGGGTCCCTGGCTAAGGGGAGGTGATCGCAATACTCACCTCCTCTTCCGGCCTCCAGCGGCTGCCCGGATGTTGCCATGACGACCCGATGTCGTCATGACAACATCCGGGTCACCAGACAGCAGGAAGATTTTTTGGTCATGCGCTGTGCATGACCAAACTATCTTCACCCTGTGCAGCGCTGACAGCCTGCATAGCACAGGTATGGTGCTCCATTCCTGTGCTATACAGGCGATCAGAGTAAAAAAAGTGAAAGTTCCATAGTGGGACAAAGTATAAAAGTAGAAAACTGTCAGAAAGTGGAGAAAAAAATAAAAAAAAATTGTAAAAATATTTTAAAAAAATTAAAAAAATAATCAACGAAAAATAAAAATATAATGTACCCATCAATAAATATTATTATGAAAAAAAACCAATAAAAGTACACATATTTGGTATCGCCGCGTCCGGAACGACCTGACCTATAAAATTGTCCCATGAGTTAACCCCTTCAGTGAACATGGTAAAAAAAAAAAAACGAATAAAAAAACAATGCTTTTGTGGCGCCCCTGAGGGTTCGACCGCCACAGGGATGCTGCACTTCTCTAATGGAGTGTGGTGTTCCTCCTCTGAGGTAAGGACAGTGCGATAGTCGGGACCCAGCCTTTTGAATCCAACACCGCATTTCTCCACCAGAGGGAGCTAGTATGCACTAGGTGCTGCTCCCCTGGTTACAGGGAGACTGGGGAACACAAAGTGGTAGGAACCAGTTAGTGGGTGAGGGTGGAGGACTTACAAGTTAGTTACACTTTAGATTTCATATTTAATAAAAGCCGTTCTTTGGTCTTGGTCTTCTGGTCGTACTGTGCTGTCAGATACTGTGTGTAATGTGACCTCCCTCCGGGAGCGCAGATCCTGTGTGGGCCTGCACCGGCAAAGGGACAGAGCCCTCATACCCTGGCCTTGGGACGAGAGGTAGGTTGTAGACGAGGAATGTCTCAACCCGGCCAATGACCAGGATCAAGAAGGCCCGGAGCTTAAGAGTGTGGCTCCACAGCAAATGGATCCCAGGCAGGATGCAGACGGAGCGGTGTACGCCACCTGTCCTCGCCATGCTGATATATTCAGAGGGACTCCGGCTGCAAAAGGGGTACCGGCCCCCGACACCCGACCTTGCTACTCTACGTCCTGGACGGGAAAGCCCGGTAGGCCCTGAGGATCCCACCGGGTATCGGATGGAGCGGAGCTGCCACCCGTGCCCTTGTTTTGAGAGGAGTTCAAAGGGAGTCCCGGCCTATTTGCACACACACGGACAGGAAAGGATTCGGTCTGTAGTTCAGGAACACTCTGCTGTAGGGTCCCGACTGAATGCTGGACTTACACGGAGGTTGTCGGACCCCCATCCCTGGTGACCGTAGGACTCCGTGGGGAGCAGGGAGTCGCCTTCCTTTGCCAGCTATGTGAGTAAAGCCTTGGAAGTTTACCCCTATGGCCTCCGGACTGTTATTTCTGCGCCACACCGCACGACACGGCATCCATTCTTCTTCTACTACTTCCCCCATCCTCCTGTCCCTCTGCCCTGAGGCCTTGCTCCGCCTGTGGGGAGCAGTGAGAACTTAGGCCACCATGACACCAGGCCTCGGTGGACTGCAGCGGCGCTGGTGACCCTTCACCAGGCACCACAGGTGGCGTAGTCGTTAAATGAGCCACTCAACCCGGATGAGCCCACAACATCTTCTTTTTTATGTGACGGCCCTGAGCACGGGTCGGGTCCGGGCCACGGCTGCACTCCATCTCTTTGTCTCAGGACCCGACACCAAGTCCCCCATCACCCAGGGTAAACTCAAAAAGGGGCTCTTTCGAGAATGAGGCGTCACACTTTATCATCATACCACCAAACAAAAAATGGAATAACACGCGATCAAAAAGACGAATATAAATAAAAATGGTACCGCTGAAAACGTCATCTCGTCCCGCAAAAAACAAGCTGCAAAACAGCTCCATCAGCTGAAAAATAAAAAAGTTATAGCTCTCAGAATAAAGCGATGCAAAAAAATATTTTTTTCTAGAAAATTGCTTTTATTATGTAAAAGCGCCAAAACATAGAAAACGATATAAATGTGGTACCGCTGTAAACGTACTGACCCGAAGAATAAAGCTACCTTATCAATTTTACCACACGCGGAGCAGAATAAAAACATTAAAAAAAAACCTATTACTGAATTGTTGTTTTTTTTTTTATTCTGCCTCTCAAAAATCGGAATAGAAAGCGATCAAAAAATGTCACGTGCCTAAAAATGGCACCAATAAAAACGTCAACTCATCCCGCAAAAAAACAAGCCGTCACATGACTTTGTCGGCCAAAATATGGAAAAATTATAGCTCTCAAAATATGGCGATGCAAAAACTAGATTTTACAAAAAAATGCGTCTTTTAGTGTGTGACAGCTGTCAATCATAAAAACCCGATATGATTCTGGTATCTCTGTAGTCGCACCGACCCGAAGAATAAAGTCGTCTAATCACTTATACCACACGAGGAACGGCGTTAAAAATAAACTCTGGGGTTAGGGTTGTGCTAGAGTTAGGGTTGGGGCTAGGGTTGGGCTAGGGCTAGGGTTGGGCTAGGGTTAGGGTTGGGGTTGGGGTTAGGGTTGGGCTAGGGTTGGGGTTAGGGTTGGGGTTAGGGTTGGGGTAAGGGTAGGGTTAGGGTTGGGGTAAGGTTAGGGTTGGGGTTGGGGCTAGGGTTAGGATTTTTTTCAAAACTAAAAAAGAAAAAAAGATGACGATATGGCAACTAGTGTTGAGCGCAAGTGCTCGCTTCTTGAGTTTGCATCGGGTGCTTGGGTATGCACTGATTATCGCGGGTGCTCGAGTGACATGCTCGAATCTCCTCCCCCTATGCTTCACGGCCAAAAAAAACTTGCGGGGATTGCCTGCCATGCATGAGCGATCCCCGCATGTTTTTTTTGGGGTGTCTAATAACCATGAACCATGCGAGCAGGGACTCGAGCATGTCACTCGAGCACCCTTGATACATGGTGAATACCTGAGTATCCGATGCAAACTCAAGTAGCGAGCACTTGCGCTCAAGACTAATGACAACTTATCTAATGTTATCAAATTCTGTGTCGTACCTCTGGGTTCAAAATGTTCACTATACCCCTTGATAAAATCCTTGAGGGGTGTAGTTTCCAAAATGAGGTCACTTGTGAGGGGTTTCCACTATTTAGGCACATCAGGGGCTCTCCAAACACGACATGGCATCCGCTCTCGATTCCAGCCGATTTTATGATCAAAAAGTCACACAGTGCTCCTTCCCTTCTGAACTGTGCCGTGCGCCCAAACACTGTATTTTCCCCACATATGGGGTATTGGCGTACTCAGGAGAAATTGCACAACAGTTTTTAGGGTCCATTTTCTCCTCTTACCCTTGTGAAAATAAAAAAATTGGGGCTAAAACATAATTTTTGTGGAAAAAGTTAGATTTTTTTATTTTCACGGCTCCATGTTATAAACTTCTGTAAAGGACTTGGGGGTTCAGGATGCTCACCACACATCTAGATAAGTTCCTTGAGGGGTCTAGTTTCCAAAATGGTGTCATTTGTGGGGGGTTTCCACTGTTTAGGCACATCAGGGGCTCCCCAAATGCAACATGGCGTCCGCTAATTATTCAAGCAAATATTACATTCAAAAAGTCAAATGGCGCTCCTTCCCTTCCGAACGCTGCCATGCACCCAAACAGTGGTTTTCCCCCACATATGGGGTATCTGCCTACTTAGGAGAAATTGCACAACAAACTGCATGGTGCAATTTCTCCTGTTACCCTTATGAAAATGCAAAATTGGGGGCTGAAAAACATTTTTGTGGGAAAAATGTGAAAATTTTATTTTTATGGCTCAATGTTATAAACTTCTGTGAAGCACCTGGGGGTTCAAGGTGCTCACCACACATCTAGATAAGTTCACCAAGTTTCCAAAATGGTGTCACTTGTGGGGGGTTTCCACTGGTTAGGCACATCAGGGGCTCTTCAAATGCAACATGGCGTCCGCTAATTATTCAACCAAATTTTACATTCAAAAGGTCAAATGGGTCTCCTTCCCTTCCGAACCCTGCCGTGTGCCCAAACAGTGTTTTTTCCCCACATATGGGGTATCTGCGTGCCCAGGGGAAATTGCACAACAAATTTTGGGGTCCATTTTTTCCTGTTACCCCTGCGAAAATAAAAAAAATTTGGTCTAAAGTAACATTTTTGTGAAAAAAGTTAAATGTTAATTTTTTTCTTCCACATTCCAAAAATTCCTGTGAAGCACCTGAAGGGTTAATAAAGTTCTTGAATGTGGTTTTGAGCACCTTGAGAGGTGTAGTTTTTAGAATGGTGTCACTTTTGGGTATTTTCTGTCATAAAGACCCCTCAAAGTGACATCAAATATGATGCGGTCCCTAAAAAAATGGTTTTCCAAATTTTGTTGGAAAAATGAGAAATCGCTGGCCAACTTTTAACCCTTATAGCTCCCTAATAAAAGAAAATTTTGGTTCCAAAATTGTGCTGATGTAAAGTAGACATGTGGGAAATGTTATTTATTAACTATTTTGTGCGACATATCTCTCTGATTTAAGGGCATAAAAATTCTAATTTTGAAAATTGCTAAATTTTCACAATTTTTGCCAAATTTCGTTTTTTTTCACAAATAAACGCAAGTGATATCGAAGAAATTTTACCACAATCATGAAGTACAATATGTCACGAAAAAACAATCTCAGAATCAGTGAGATCCGTTGAAGCGTTCCAGAGTAATTACTTCATAAAGTGACAGTGGTCAGAATTGTAAAAATTGGCCTGGTCATTAACGTGCAAACCACCTTGGGTAGTAAAGGGGTTAATATAATGTTAGGAAGCAATACCACATCACTAGGATTTGCTATTGCTTTTAGATCAGTGGAGGTCCCAGAAAAATCAGATATGCAGCTCATTTTCAGCCTGTATTTTCCAGAGAGAAAATCCGCTGCTTATTACAGCACCAAAATTGTGGTCTGGTCTTATACACAAGAAGCAAAGAGAATTCTCAGTGTATATTGCGGGCACTATGGATTTCACATCCTCAGTCACTCAATTTATGGTGCAGATCTTCAATGAGCATGAAGGTTAAGAGAAATCTATTGCATTTCTACAGAGGAAACTGGAGTAAATTGTGCCCCAGGATTCTGCCATAGCAGATAAGTCCTTTGTGGACATGACATTACTGATTTTCCCTCCATAGCAGCATCGCAGCGGTGGGAACGGGGATGGCTGTAGCACTGTCGGGCAGATAAAACTTAAAAGGAGATGGGCGATGTCGCCCTCTTACTATCCGGATAGCAGGGGTTCCCACATATGATATAATTTTATGAAATGGAAAAAAGCCCTTTAGGATAGTAGAATAATATAGCAGACTTGGAATTTTATCTCTTCTAAATTGGTTGCAACTACTGTAGAATTTCTGACAATGGAGAGCACAAAAAAGGCAAAAAAGTCAATGTAAAGTATATTTTACTATTATATGTTGAGCTTAATAATAAGGCTGTGTTCACATGTTTGCTTAGACTTATTCCGTTTTAGGAACAGACAAATGGAATAAGTGATTCTCTGCATCAGTTATGTAAACGGAAGCAAAGAGGCTCCATTGAATTATTATAGGATCTGTTTAGTGTCAGTATTTTTTTCACAGCCATGAACCCAGATGGGAAGACAGCACACATGTGAACAGAGCCTTAGACAGTATGCAGGAAAACCTTCCTAGGCATTTGGAGTTCTATATCAGAAAATAGTCTGACAACTGTAACATATTAGGAAATGGATCAAAACAGAATTTAAATTAGTACCCCTACATTAAGTGATGATACAATTATAAGAATCACTTTAAAGGGTTAATCCTGCTCTGCCCACTTCCACATCGGAAAGGTGAGCAGGACATTTGAAAGGAAGAGAGTGGAGTGGGATTAATTCTTTAATGGGCACCTGACATATACAGAAATGCTATTTACATACATGCAGGTGTAATCTGCTACAAGGAGAAAATTACGATTTATTCTCCCTGCAGCCGCTCACTTCCAGTCCAGGTGAGGTGCAGGGAGCTGCTCCTGTCACCCCTGACTGCTCAGTGAGCGCGGCTGTAATCACTCACCTGCACATTGACTGATAGCCCGCTCTGCAGCGTGTGTGTGCTGTGTGTGTGGGCAGAGCAGACTGTCAGTCAAAGTACTAGTGAGTGATTACAGTGTGCTTACTGAGTATTTACCTGCAGATTATCCCTATATCTGCAGGAATATAATGTTTGTGGATGTGACAGATTCCTTCTAAAGGGACTCTCTCAGCAGGTTTTTGCTATGGGATCTGAGACCATCATGATGTAGGGGCAGAGACCCTGATTCCAGAGATGTGTCTCTTACTGGGTTGCTTAGTGTAGTTTTGAGTTTTCTCTGCTGTAGATGCTGTAGCTTACTATGAATGATGATCCTCGCCTACACCACTGATTGGCAGCTTTCTATGTATACTGTACATTGTCAGCAAGCTGTCAATCAATGGTGTGGGTGGGGTTACACAGATTAGCTGGACTAGCTGGCATCTGACACCTAGTCCTGTAGGGATAATCTTCTGCCGATAAAACACTGATTGTATTGAAACTACAGCAAGCAACCCAGTGAGTGACACATACCTGGAATCAGTGTCTCTTGCTCTACATTATGCTACTCTCAGATTAAATAGCAAAAATCTGCTGACAGATTCCCTTTAAGGTCTCAGTTAGTTAGACAGAAGGTAACGGTGTGCCAAATGATTGTATGGCTGGTAGCTTTTCTCTGTCTTTCCTAATTCAGAAAACAACAGAAAGCACAATGCCCTGTAGAATATAATCTGCAGCAAATAAAGGCACTATGGAGAGAATGTGGTACAGGTATTATCTAGAAAGCAGCTGTCGCAATTTCAACACGGGGATGATAAAAAAAGGCAGCTTCAGTACTGAGCAGTCAGATCATTATGTCCTGCCATGTTTTATATGGGGAAACATGACATGAATACAGAAGTGTATACACTATGCCTGGAGATCAGTAAATGGGATCTCCCAAGTTTATATATAAATATTACCACATTTACTATTACTTATTTATAGGAAACAGGCTGTAATTAACACAAAGCAAACATAGATGCAATAGAAAGGGAAGGTGTGGAGGTGAAAAGTAGAGGTGAAGGTGTACCAGGTGAAAAATAGACACTCAACAAAGTTTTATTTCCAGATTCCAGAATAAACTTTTTAATGCATGCTTTAAAGATGTGAGGATGAATGGGAACACAATGACCATTAAAGAACAGCTCAACACAACCAGCAAACAAAATAATACTACTACTATAGAGGAAGCACTCTCTGATATGAGATTGTCAGTGTAAGCATTTTGTGTAAGTGGTTGCCAGTATAATCAGTGGGTGTCAATGTAAGAATTTATTTGGATGTCGAATTTCAACCAGTTGAAAATCTCAAAATGAACCAAAAAAAAAAAATGTAAATATTTCAACCACCTCCAGAGCTACCTCAACTTTTCATTATGTAGTTTGTATTTCTTTATTTCCTTTTTTTTATGTAAAGCACCCAACATATTCAACAATGCTGTAAGGAGACTGTCATCACTACATCCAAATCTTTTAGATAAAAGTTGGCTTAATCTTTTAAGAACCTGTATGTTGGGGAGAATAAACCGATTTCTATATAATAGTCCAACTTGTATTATAATCTGGCTCTAATCCTTGTAATATGGCACAGTAGTTACCAATACTTAAAGGGGTTATTTGGGACATATTTTTCCCATGTGGTTAAGCACTTATCGGCAGGTAGTTGCTACTTCCTGTGACGTCACATTGACATAAAAGTTCCTTCTCTTCTATCTGCTCTGTTGACGAGGCGTCGCTGTCAACAGCATATTGATTGACAGCCGACTCCCTGCTGCATTAAGCTGAGCCGGCTGTCAATCAACATGACATTGGCAGTGATGTGCCATCAACAGAGCAGAGTGTAAGAGAAGGAACTGCTCTGTCTGCGTTACATCACAGAAATCATGAGACTCGCTGGCAGGAGGGGTCCATTACTACTCTGAGCTGGGAAAGTCACATTGCAGAACAGAAAGGTAGTTAGCAACTACCAACCAATAATTACTTAGCCCAATAGGGAAAAAAATAATGGGGTTGTCCCATGAACAATAGGTCTTGGAATAATAATAATCTCCACTATTGGATGTGTTAAAAAAAAATGTTCCTGTGCTGAGATAATCTTATAAATGTGCCCCTGCTGTGTACTGTGTAATCGCTGTGTCTGACCGTGCAGGAACATGGTCTGATCATACCACAGCTCCTGGGCAGGGGAGGAAGCAAAAGAGTCTACAGACAGGACAGCAGGGAATCACAGCTGATTCTTTCTTTGAGGTAAATCATTTTTAAAAAACAGGAAGTGAAATGCTTTGTGTCACAGAAATAATCCGCTGTGATCCCCTGCTATCCTGTCTGTATACTCTTTTGCCCCCCCACCAGGAGATGTGTTATGATCAGACCATGTTCCTGCACGGTCAGACACAGCGATTACACAGTACACAGCAGGGGCACATTTATAAGATTATCTCAGCACAGGGGCCGGTCATTCACAATGGGACTGGAGAATCACAAATGGAGGAGAAGACCCCGTGCACAGTCGGGCCCCTGTGCACCCAAATCTAATTAGCAGAAAACTTCAAGTGGTGATTAAAGAAGAACCACAAAGTGGAATTCTTCACCAAAGGTATCAATGTAATCTGTATTACAGCGCCATTACAGCCATGTCTTTATATTAGAAAATCGTGCTGACAGGTTCTCTTTAATGGATGGTCATAAATTTGCAGTTCACTGTCTTTTATGATTGATCCCGGCGTAGCCAAGCTGTGTCTGTTTTGCTCAAGTCCACTGTGGAAGGGATGTATGCGCACTGAGAGCTAAGCTGGCAGAGCGGCATAGGAAAACACACAGCTCGAATGACAAATGCCAGGAATAATCAGATAATAATAATTTGCTTTACTGAACAACGCTTTAAAGGAAATAGCTAAGTGGCTAATGGATGCAGCAGTCACATGTATGGAACAGAACGAAGAGACTGGCAGAAGTTTTGAGCAGTGAAAGAACAGGAGTGGCAGTCGTCAGTTAAGTATTTTTTATTTTAATATTTTAGGTATTTTAAATTTTTTTTTCATATTTTATAATGGCTGGACAACTCCTTTAAACCCCCCAAAACAACAAAAATTTTAAAGACCACAGAATCCACATGTGAAAAATTTTCACTTTATTCTCCACTCGTGATAACTTAGAAAAAAACGAAAAAAATACCGTTTGTTCTATAAAATGATAAATAACCCCTTTAACTGGCACCAAAATAAATTCTTCTGTTACAAAACATTAGACTTGTTATTGCAACGAACTAGATAAAATTGTAATTTAACACAAAGTAAAACAGATAAAAAGCAAATAATTCAGCGGTGATAAACTTGAGAAATCTTCATATCTGTTAAATCCCGGCCAATTCTCTGGAAAGATGCTGCGTTCTGCTGCATTAATGAAGGCAGTCAGACACTTTAATTTCTATGGAAATGTATGACATTATCCCTCAGCTACAATAGCGGATATTAAACTGAAAGCATTAACAATTATTAAATGTCATTGCGGATGGCTGGAGTGCAGGAGCGAGCTAATTGTACATAAAATAGAACCTTCTCCGGTCAAGTGGCTCCGATTATTACATCCAATACAACGTTCACGTTGCACAACTCAATCTCTAAACATTTTGTTGCGTTTTTGTTTTATGAATGCACAATGGGCCAGGATTGCTTAACACAATTATTTGGCCACCGTACAATTATTCAAGATCTGGCTCCATAATAACTGTTCCTAGCAACATAAGGGTTTACATAAAACGATGACTGGCCATGCTAGATGACAGCTGCTTTAAGCTGTGACCTCTCAACAATCCTCCCCTGGTATGTGATTGAAGGGGGTCTGTACTTCAGAAATCCCAAATATTTACACAACAATTTTCCTTGCCGGCCCCCTTTTAACAGTACATTGAGCTGTAACAGTTCACAATGCCTCATTGGTTACAAACTCTCTGAAGCAGTATCCATTGTTTACCCCTGGCATCATACATTGTGTTATGAAGCAGCTAAGCCCTGGGATATTTTGGTTTTGGTTACAAATAATCTCTAAAATCACAAAATGTAATACGGATACCGTGGTCACCACGTCTGCTAGACTCAGGCTTTACTTGACTCAGGCTTTACTTGACTCAGGCTTTACCCGACTCAGGCTTTACTAGACTCAGGCTTTACTAGACTCAGGCTTTACTAGGTGTAGGCTTTACTAGATGCAGGCTTCACTAGACTCAGGCTTTACCCGACTCAGGCTTTACTAGACTCAGGCTTTACTAGACTCAGACTTTACTAGGTGTAGGCTTTACTAGATGCAGGCTTCACTAGACTCAGGCTTTGCTAGCCTCAGGCTTTACTTGACTCAGGCTTTACTTGACTCAGGCTTTACTTGACTCAGGCTTTACTTGACTCAGGTTTTACTAGACTCAGGCTTTACTTGACTCAGGCTTTACTTGACTCAGGCCTTATTTGACTCAGGCCTTACTTGACTCAGGCCTTACTTGACTCACACTTTACCTGACTCGTACTTTACTAGACTCAGGCTTTACTTGACTCAGGGTTTGCTGCCCTAGTTCTGTATCTAAATACCCTTACCAAGGTAGATTATTGGCTTATTGGACCCTGTACCTAGCAAAGTAGGCGGTATGTTGTTTCTATGGTTTGCATTGTTGTCTTTCAATACTGGGGTCCTTGGTTGCATCCCATATTCCCAAAACATACTGATAAGCTAAAAGGCTTTTAACAAAATCTCAAATTATCTCCTATCCATAATTTTGGGGATAACTTGCTGACCGTTGGGGGCCTGACCCTTGGGCCTCCAAGCAATGCCAAGAATGGTCTTCCGGAACAGGCTCTGCAGAACTTCATATTGAATGGAAGAAGGTTGTGCATGCTTGTCCTCCTCTCCATTTATTGTCTATGGAATTGCCAGAGAAAGCCGAGCACAGTGTTTAGCTATTTCTGGCCTTCCCATTGACAATGAATGGGATTGAAGCAAAGCATGTGCACATCCATTCCATTTAAGATGAAGTTCTGCAGAGCCCAGTTTTTGGGATCCAGAGCTCCGTTCTAAGGATCCTCCAGCAAGTTGTTTTTTAACTTATGGATAGAGAATAACTTGTGATTTGGGGAAAACACCTTTAATTTGGAATTTCAATTGAACCCCAGTACAGACACGGAGTTAAATAAATCATGACAATCTTTTCACAGCACTGCGGAATATTTGCTGTTAAATCAATAATTAATAAATAACCCTTCAACTAGCTATGCCGCTAGAGGGAACTTGTTGAGTTCTATTCACTTGAGTATTATAGGTATGCAACGTCATAAATGAGTTAGAAGTTCGTTGCATTGCCCCAGTTGCATGATTAGCAGGGCAGTGAAGGCTCAGTTAAAGCCCCCATACATGTTAGATAAAAGTCCTTCCAAACCTGATGAAATTGGATGACCATCTAATGCACATAGGGACCTCCCACTCTCTTCCGATAGATGGTGTCGGGGAAGAGAAGGATCCAGCCAATGGATATTCAACAGCTGAATCTTTTGTCTCTGGGAGATATAGTAAGTCTCTGCCAGACCCCTATTGGCAGCGGCTCTCTCATAGAAAACACAGGATTGCTCAACTGAGCCAAGCATTCCTGTGTATAGGGTAGGTAGGAAAGATTCCTCCGACACTTATCTAATGTGTATGGGGGTCTTTATGCTGTACAAACACAATGCTAGGAAAGGTACAGGATTTTTCTGCTGGGCTTCCCCATCTTTGGGCACTGCCTTGCTACTACTGGATTTTATGTGCATCTGTGGCAGCTATAGGTTTTTTAATTTCTTAGATCTAAGGGGTAGCGTTTCTCCTTCTGGAGATTGACAAGCCAGGCCTGACATCTCATAGTGAGGAGACTTATATATGCCATGCAATGCTCCTCTGGGAAATTAAATATGCAAATAGCCTCTTCAGAGAGGAAGAGAACTAGAACTCTAGTGCCACCTATTGGAAGTAGTAATCATAAAAGTCAATATCGACGCTTGAGGCTCGTTAAAGGGTCGATATTGACTTTTAGGATTGCTACTGAGTTCTAGTCCTCTTTCTCTCTGAAGAGGCAATTTGCATATTTAATTTCCTAGAAAAGGAAATATGCACCAACAGGAGGCCAAAAAGACCCTAATAAGCAAAAATTTTAGACATTTTATTTATTTATTTTTCTTATTAATTTATTTTAGGGTTGAGGTCAACAAGTAGTGTCAAGTTTGTCAAATAATAGACAAATTCAGGCCACTGTTGAGATTAGAACCCGTCTCATCATTACTTAAGCCAGGCTTCTCCTCCCACCTGAGATGAATCAACATTTTTTAGATATTTAGGAAAGGTGACTTCTCCTTCAAAATAGCCAATATAACAGGAATTATCTACAAGCTGCGAGGTCCCCAATGAAAAGCAGATCGTTTGTCCGTTCTGGAAGTTTTGAGGATGACAATGAACAGTGAGCTAATAAGTAGATTAAGATATATTAGACCAGCATGGAATGAACCAGCTGCTAAACCACATGGGAGTGGGCACATTCTACTGTTGAATTCTATACATTGAAAATAATAGTCGTCTTTAGTGATTAGACTCAGAGTGAGCATCTGATTGACAACTATAGTATAGTATAGCTTACAGCTATAATCTAATCTTCATGAATGGGTAAAACAAACAATTTTGCAATTCACTTGTTTTTAAAAATCCCCTGTTTTCTCAAGAACTAAGGGTTGTTAATTTTATTGTTTCCTGCTTCTAGCCTAGTTATCTAGCCACCTACTTCCATTGCAAGTTCTCCTAGGATTACAAACCCTTAGAATCACTGGATCCAGTCGGCTACAAATCTCGCAGCATCAGAGAGGGTACAGTTTGAACCAATGAAGAAACTATGGCGCTGGTCTGAACTATCGATTAATCTTGCTTGATAGCCCAACGGTAAAGCCTGAAGCTGGGAGGCACAGGAGCAGTGCACTCCTGAAGACAACCATTTTAAAGAACACTAAATCTAAAAATGGATGTTATTATTATTATTTATTATTATAGCTCCATTTATTCCATGGCGCTTTACATGTGAAAAAGGCGGTATACAAAGCAGAAACAATTACAAAAATCTTGAACAAAAAAGCAACAGCAAACTGGTACAGGAGGAGAGAGGACCCTGCTCGCGAGGGCTCACAGTCTACAAGGGATGGGTGAGGATACAGTAGGTTGTGCAGCGGTGTGGTGGAACGAGGGTTACTGCAGGTTGTAGGCTTGTCGGAAGAGGTGGGTCTTCAGATTCCTTTTGAAGATTTCCACGGTAGGCGAGAGTCTGATGCTTTGGGGTAGACAGTTCCAGAGTAGGGGGGATGCACAAGAGAAATCTTGTATGCGATTGTGGGATGAGGAGATAAGAGGGAAGTAGCGAAGGAGATCTTGTGAGGATCGGAGGTTGCGTGTAGGTATGTACCGGGAGACTAGGTCACAGATGTATGGAGGAGAAAGGTTGTGGGTGGCTTTATATGCCAAGGTTAGGGTTTTGAACTGGAGTCTCTGGGCAATGGGGAGCCAGAAAAGTGTTTGACAGAGAGGAGAGGCCGGGGAATAGTGGGGGGACAGGTGGATTAGTCGGGCAGCAGAGTTTAGGATAGATTGGTGGGGTGCGAGAGTGTTAGAGGGAAGGCCACAGAGCAGGAGGTTGCAGTAGTCGAGGCGGGAGATGATGAGGGCGTGCACTAGTGTTTTTGCAGATTCATGGTTGAGGAATGTTCTCATTAAACAAAAAATATTGCTACCCATGTTTATGAGGGTATCCTGAAACAGTCAGCCTTGTTAAAATCCTCCTTAGAACTTGGGCTGGTCTCCTTGGGCAAGGAGTGTGGCTTAGATATATTTTGTCCTAGTGCAGAAAGGGTAGAGCAGAGACATTGCTGCTGCAGCCAGTTGTCTCATAGTCACACACAGGAGAGAGAGGAGAAGGAGGAGGAACCTGTGGACCTTCTGAGACACAGAGAGGTTTCTTTATTTCTCTTCTACTTGTAGTTTGAGAGAAAAAAAATGTATTAAAGAAAATTAATTAATAGAGAAAATGTTGGGATTTTTTTGAGAATTATCTGTTTTTAGTATTCATTTAAGGACATTAGAGCTGTTGATGTAATCTGAGTGCTCACAATTGAGGTAGATCTAAACTTTTCAGTTAAAGGCTAAATTAGATTTTTAGGCTATTTAACGAGTGTCCATGGTGAAAGGTTCCCTTTGAGTCATCCATGACCATGGAAGAACATCAATATTGTCTAGTGTTAAGTGACCCTCCACTATACCTTCCCTACCTTACCATTGATGATAACGTTGGAAGAGAATAGGCAGTTGAGGACTGGCTACATAACTCCCCCATGCTTCTGTAAACAGGTGGCCGAATGCAATGCACAGAAGGCACGAGACAGGAACAGTCAATGAATGGTTTAATTCTTTCAAATACAGCATGAATTTACAGTAGATAGGGGACAATTGATAACATCAAACTGTGCAAAACAGCAATAAACCATACAACAATACAGTTATAATAATGCGGAAAGTCTCTTGAGAATTATACTAATGTCTTTGGTATAAGGTTGGTATGGCCGTTCTTGGAAGCTACCAAGTTACCTCTTCCTGCAATTATGGCCCTAGCGGGGGTCACCGGGTTTTCCTCCTAGGCACATGTCCTTCCGACAAAGTCTATCAAGGAATGTTAAGCCTCCCGTGCACCAAACGGCCCCCACCCCACCTGTTGTCCAAAACTAAGCCAACCCCTGTACTGTACGTTATGGCTGGAAGTGATGGCCCTGCTCACTCGTGCCATCCTTCTGAAACCGCAGGCGTCCTTCTCTGGTCAACATACCCTTGTGGATCTTTGGTCCATGACCGCCGGTGGGCATCTCCTAGGCCTAGGGCGAAGAGGACTGGGTCCTGACTCTCGACGGACGTTGCCTGGCCTCTGGAACTTGACCAGCATGCGGTGAAGGTTCTGATCTTGACTGGTCTGAGCTTTGGGTCTTGACAAGCATAGTCAGGTTTCTGGATCTCACCGAGCGTTGTCTGAGCCTTGTCTGGCATTGACTAGCACCTTGTTGGCATACGCTTTCCGCGGCCTGTCCCACCGGCTTCAGCGTCGTCTCTGGTTCACGTCTGCAAAGCCTCCTGCAGTTTGGCAAGCAGGGCTTTTATATCCAGGAACTCTGTCATGCAAGATACCTGACCAGATTCCGCACAAGAATTGGTTCTCCCTGCAATTCTTCTGGTGCCAGCTGGCCCAGCGAGCAAATGGCAGTCTTTCCTCACTAATGTTACATCACGCAGGGGCTCTTCAGGGGTGCCATCGCTTCCGTTTACACTTCTGCAGCAGTCAATTTGGAGAAGAAGAAAACGGGGAACTGATGTGACAGATGGAGGCAGCAGAACAGAGGACATTAGGTTTGGTGACTAACCATTGGTAATATATAGTCACAATTAATCTGGGGGTGTAATTATGCAATTACATTTATTTATATAGACATATTTTCCAACAGGAAATTTGTTTTACTCGGGGGAGACAAAGTCAAGATAACAGTTTTCTGTAGAATGAGGGATGATAATCCATATAATCCAAGTCAGGCCTCCTCTGGAAGCTCAACAACATTACACAATCTTAGTAATACATGTCCATAGCTAATGAAAAGCGGGATAAATTACCCAGATGTAAGATTGTTGAGAGTCAGACAATTTACAATGTGATTTTACAATATTTACCAGGTTAGTCTGTACCTCCATCAGATCGCTATCTCATCCTTCTTCTTACAATTTATGTTAATGGCCTGTATTATGTGAATGTTCCTTGCAAGCGACGCTGCCATAAAACATTCTGCAGGAGGACAAGCATCTATTCATGAAGTAATTAGAGCAGCTTCCTCCTGGCCATGTGTGAAAAATTACAGAGTAATACTATAATGTAAGTGTAAACATGCTGCATATACAATGGAGATTGGAACAATATGGATCTGATCCCACAAATGTGTATGTAGAGTGTGAGTGGCATATGTGTACAGTATGACTTCAGCGCTCTGCTAGTACATGAGCAAATGGAGATTTCTGGCAAAAAAGTATCATCATAATCAAAGCAAATCCTTTTCCATAGACCTATGTAGGAAAAAAATGTAACCTCTTTGTTCCCTTGATCTATAAAGATGGGGGGAAAATAATAAACATTTAAAGGGCTTTTCCACTGCATTGTTATTGAAGATGCATATTTTAAAAAAGTCAGATCGGTGGGGCACCGGCACCTGATACCTCTTTTGATCAGCTGTTATCACTTCTGACAATGGCTTGATGGAAGCAGATCAGTTTCATTCAAATGAATAGAAGCTGATCTGCTGAACTGGGGAGCAGCCACTGAGCAGTGTAACAGATCGGTGGTCTTCTGCTACACACACTGCTCATATCCAGCCACTGCAGGAGGTAATTACTGCTAATTGTGTACCTGATGATATTTCTGATCCATTCTAATATTGATGACCTATTCTGAGGATAGTAGTGGAAAAAAATTATAATGCAAACATTTTAAGTTTTGCTTATCATGCCATGATTTACATCTAGTTGTTGACCATGCTGGACAAATATAAGTGTTACCTGTAAAATACAGTTAGGTCCAAAAATATTTGGAGAGTGACACAAATTTTGGCATTTTAGTTGTTTACCAAAACATATTCAACATACAGTTATATAATCAATATGGTCTTAAAGTGCAGACTTTAATTTGAGGGTATTCACATCCTAATTGGAGTAAGGGCTTAGGAACTACAGCTCTTTAATAATATCTTTAATATGTAGCTGCCTCATTTTAAAGGGGCCCAAAGTAATCAGACAATTATCACAAAAGCTCTTTAATGAGATGCATGGGTTTTTCCCTCTTTAATGCATCATCAATTAAGCATGTAAATGGTCTGGAGCTGATCCCAGGTGAGGCATTTGCATTTGGAAGCTGTTGCAGTGAGCTCTGAATGGAAGAGAAACAGGCCGTCATTAAGCTGAAAAAAAGAAGAAATCTATCAAAGAGATAGCAGAAATATCAGGAGTGGGAAAATCCACAATTTGGTACATTCTGCAAAAAAAAAGATCACACTGGTGAGCTTGGGGACTCAAAATCAAGAAAGAAAGAATTGTGCAGTGTTAGGGAAGCTCTAGAACAACTAGACAGGGGATTAAGGTTATAACACATAAACATTTTATTGTTTAATACGCTCTCTAACGCCACGACGCATTTCGATAGCAGAAGCTATCTTCCTCAGGTAGGTATTAGAAGATAGCTTCTGCTATCGAAACGTGTCGTGGCGTTAGAGAGCGTATTAAACAATAAAAGGTTTGTGTGTTATAACCTTAATCCCCTGTCTAGTTGTTCTAGCTCTTCCCTAACACCGCATAATTCTTTCTTTCTTGATTGCCAATCTCCCTTGTGGAGAGCGGTGGAAGCTGCTCTGTTTACAACTAGCTCTCCATAGGACCTGCCGTGATGTCATTGTGGAACACCCACTTCGGTCACACGGTTCCGGTCATGTGACCGCTGAAACAGACAGAAACTCTTTACAGCAGTCCCTGTTAAGCTGCGGTTATCATACAGTATCCCACCTGGAAGCGTTTTCCCTTGTTGTGCGGGGCTCCTTGGCACAACAGGACCAGGTGAGTGGTCACAACATTCTCCCCCTCCCCCCCCAAACCTCAGGCTCTTCACCCTTGGCGCTCCAACTGCTTTTGTTTTCCATGGGAACTCAAAATGGCCTGGATGTCCATGGAAGACAACAGTGGTGGATGATCGCAGAATCCTTTCCATGTTGAAGAAAAACCCCATCACAACATCCACCCAAGTGAAGAACACTGTCCAGGAAGTAGGTGTTTCAGTATCTAAGTCTACCATAGAGAGAAGCCTTCATGACATCAAATACAGAAGGTTCACCACAAGGTGCAAACCATTAATTAACCTTAAAAATAGAAATGCCAGATTAGACTTTGTTAAAAAATAACTAAAGAAGCCACCAAATGCCAGAAAAGCATTGTTTGCGCAGATGAAACTAAGATCAATCTGTACCAGAATGATGGGAAGAAGAAAGTATAGAGAAGGCTTGGAATGGCTAATGATCCAAAGCACAGCACATCACATCCTCAGTAACACATGGTGAAGCCCGTGTAATGGCATAGACATGCACGGTTTCCAATGACACTGCTACACTGGTGTTTATTGATGATGTGACTGGAGATAGAAGCAGCCGGATGGATTTTGAAGTGTACAGGGCGATACTTTCTGCTCAGATTCAACCAATTGAAGCAAGGTTGATTGGACGGCGCTTCACAGTAGAGATGGACAATGTCCCAAAACATACTGAGAAAGCAACCCAAGAATTTTTTAAGGCAAAGAAGTGGAATATTCTGCAATGACCGAGTCAATCACCAGATCTCAACTCCATTGAGGAGCATTTCACATGCTTAAGAGAAAACTTATTCCAGAAAGACCCACAAACAAGCAACACTTGAAGTCAACTGCAGTAAAGGCCTGGCAAAGCATCACAAAGGAGGAAACCCAGCGTTTGGTGACATCCATGGCTTCCAGACTTCAGTCAGTCATTACCTGCAAAGGATTCTCTGAAAAGTATTAAAAATTAACATTTTATTTATGATAAAGTTAATTTGTCCAATTACTTTTGAGCTACTGAAATGAGGAGGCTTTGTAGAAAAATGATTGCAATTCTAAATGTGTCACTGGATATTTTTGTTCAACATCTTTAATTAAACCTGAAAGTCTACACTTCAATTGCATCTTGGTTGTTTCATTTTAAATCCAAAATAGTGGCATGCAGAGCCCAAATCATGAAGATTCTGTCACTGTCCAAATATTTCTGGACCTGCCTGTATATTGTAATAAAAGTAATGTCTTTCTAGTTGTATATTTAGGATTGTCCAGAGAAGACCATATCTGCCCCTCCTCCACCCCCTAACTCTACAGAATAATATAGTATTATATAAAGGTGCAATCATACAGTGCATGAGCGCTCCGATTCTACAATGCCAAGAACTAGTTTTCCCAGCGATTCAATGGTTTTCCTAACTCCGGTCTGTCCTGAAAGGCTGAAAAGTGATCTATGGAAAAGTATAGACCAGCATGGGGGATCTAAAGTATTACACAGTCCTTATTAAAATCAATGGGTTGTTGGTGTAATACATGGGCACGACAAATCCTCCAATGTGGAAAATGCTCTTTGTAGCCATTCTCCAGACAGTCTTGAAAGCAGGACCCTACTCTGTTGACTCCTAATTAGAAATGAGCGGATTGCCTGAAATTCGAATTTACTAGCTTTGCTGAATTTTCCCAGGAAATTCAATTTAAAGAAAATAAATTTGCTCAAATCTCAATACGAGAAGATTCCACTTCCACTTACCCAGTGGAATCTGGAAATGCACACTGACTTTTCTGTACAAACTGCCAATCCTGCGCCCAATTGAGCTCCACTGGGAACCGCTGATCTGTGATGTCCCAAGTACTGACCACCACTGTCCAAGGTGTGATAGTCCGCTGGATGTCACAGCTGTAGGCATTATGGGGAAGCCTGCGTGGCCACGCAAATTGATATTAGCCCACTCTCTCATGTTTCAGCACTGTGGGAAATGGTACTGGGCAGGTTTTTATTACAAATCGAATCTCACAAACTGAGTTCAAACTCATGTGGAACCATGTGAATTTCCAATAATTCGACTCAAACTCAATCCTCCCTCCGTGGATCGATCCGCTCATCTCTACTCAATCATTTTTCATTTCTCCACTTCTTTTGGCAGGGATATCGCCCTTCTCTGTAGTTTCCAGAGCTTCCTTCTTGTGAATTTCTGCCCAGGACAAAACGATGCCCAAAATAGATCTATGTTCATGATGAGACCATAGCAATGCTTTCACCGGTCATAGTCTTGGATTGAGATGGAATACTTCGTGATTACAGAACCCCATATGCAATTGTAATATTTCCGTCGGTCAGACTCTTGATCAGACTTCCTTTCTTTCATGTTCACTGCAGAGACCGATTGATATTTGATCACTCCACTCATGAAATGTTACTAATTATTTTAAAATGCAAATATATTCTTAGTAAAACATGTGCATGTGTTCTTTCTGAATCCAGCATTGCATACAATACATGTAATTTTTGCCAAGAGCATTCCAGTTGTTTATCTGGATTTCATTTGAATTCCTAATGGATATATCCTTAGCAGAACCCAACTTGGAATTTATGAAAATCTTCCGAGAGTGTAAGGCTACAGTGATTTTTCATCACATGCTCCTGTTGCATAAATCCTGTACGAGATGATTTCTAATTTATCTTTGTCTGTTTGTATTCATAGACATTGTGGATAAAGGTCCTTAGAAAATGTACAGAATGAGTCACTTTTAGCTTAAAGGGAGCGTTTTTCCAGAAAAATGACCTAATGTTTAAATAAAGTTTTTATATTAAACATTTACAATATTTTTAATTTAAATCATTTTTTTTTTACCTCTTCCCAACCGGGCAATTTTTCGTTTTTGCACTTTTTTTTCCTTCCCTTTTTCTAAGAGTCATACCTTTTTTATTTTTTTGTTAAAATAGCTGTATGAGGGCTTGTTTTGTGGGACAAGTTGTACTTTTGAATGACACCATTTATTCTATTATGTGATGTACTGGAAAATGGCAAAAAAAAATTCCAAGTGTGGCATCCAAAAAAAAAGAAATTCTGACGTTCTGATTTAACATATTTATAATTTTCTATTATTTCTAATGGGGGAACAGGGTGATGATTTGAATTTTTATATATTTTTTACATTTTTTAAACGACAGGTTTTTGTTTGTTATCTGTTACAGTTTTTTTTGTTATAGTTCCCTTAGGAGGCTTGAACCTGTGATCATCTGATCGCTTATGCTATATAAAAAAAAATACCTCAGTATTTATACACCATGCCTTGGCGTTCATAGGATTACTGTAATGACAGGCTCTGGGGTCTGCAGCAGACCCCCTGAGCCATTGGCACCTGACAATAATGGGTAAACCGATGGGCAGTTTGCTGCTGTTAGAGGCAGATGATGGCTGAATAACGCAGCCATCATCTGCTGAGAAAGATGCAAACTCAGTTCCAGAGCCCACATCAAAGAAGGTGACCCGACATATGACGTATCAGTACATCATATGTCGGGAAGACGTTAAATGCACATATCATGATCTATATTAACAAAAATTCCTGGAATCATGAAGTTTTTCCTTTGTCCACTGAACCTCACAATAGGTTGCCACTACCTGTTCTGTAGAGATCCCTTCTTCTCAGCAGTCATCTCATTATCATCACAGGCAGGATAACTATGAAAGGTATTGCCTTTATCGATGACACAAGATCCACTATTTAATATAAGTTTAGATTACAGCTCCCCTCCTCCCACTCTCTGCACAAAGATCTCTATACAGTCTTCTCACAGAAATCAATCCATCATTTTCAGTCTATTTCTGTCTCTGGTCCCTGTAGCTGCTATAAATTACATCTCTGAATGCTGTTAACAGCAGTTCAGGCAAAAAAGCTGCCCTTAATTATGAACAGAGAATAGAATTAAATATCTACAATCAGAATATAAAAACAATAAAAAAAAAAGAATATGGGGTGCCATATAGATTAGATAACTTTCGGGTGATTGTTTGGCTAGCAGCTATCTCTCCCAACTCTTTGCCGAGAGCTTCTGTGTTCTCTATGAGAGAGCCCTTGCCAGACTGGTTCCAAACAAAAATACAGAACATGTAGAGAGAAGTCTATTTTATATTGTGTATTTGGCCTTTGGTTTTACTACTACTTGCTTTTACCTAGAAAAATAGTGAATGCCATATAAAGGAAAAGAACCTGTATTGATATTTTACATTGAGATTAGTTGGGGGGTGGATGGGCCAAAGAGGGGGCTGAGGAAGAGGGAAACGCAGAGTGAAACAGAGAAGCAGAGACACAGATGTGGCGGCCCTGTGGGTTCAGTCGCCACAGAGGTACTGCATCTCACCCAGAGGCGTGGTATCCCACTCTCAGGTAAGGATGGAGTACTGCCCGGGACCCACACACTTGCATCCATTACACTCCACTTCAGAGGGAAGGGTGAGATTGCTCCTAAGGGAGAGCACAGTACCTGGTCCATAGCTGGAGGGTGGAACCATGAGGTGAGTGTGGGTGGAGGAAGTAGTTTAGGGGAGCACTTCAGTAGTAGGAGTATAAGAAAGCAGGGAACCATCTAGAAGGGGGACAGTTGAGACCAGTCAGTCTGAGGAGAAGGAGTGGGAGTAGGAGCTCTGTAGGAGCTCTGCTCAGAGGAGCGGGCCTAGAGTGAGAGGCCCAGGAGGACTGGCAGGACGAGGAAGGGAGCAGAAGAAGGCTCCATGAGGAACAGAGGGGATCCCAGGGGCACGGGAAGTGCGGATGCCACCCGTGCGCCCAAATCTGCAGGAACGTGGAGGGATCAGGCCGCAAAGGGGACCGGCCCCTAACTAGTGGAGAACTACAAGGCTCAGCTAGAAACCGGAGGCTTCTGTACTTTCAGGGTGCTGCTGCTCACAACCGCAACTACATCGCTAAAAAGGTAGCTGCATAGGATTCAGGGAACTGCAGGTTGCCCGCCAAAATCCTAGGTTACCGGCCCGTGACACTGGTTGCGAGGCGCAGGGCAGGAGGCTGAGAGCCAGCGCAGGAAGACGACCGAGGAAAGCACACAGAATGGTGTCCCGTTATGTACTCCTGAAACACGTGGGAGTTTGCTGAACCACTTCCTTGGTGAACGCAGGACGACGTGGGAGGTTACCCTGGTACTGGTAGCCTGGAGTTCAACAACTGTGAGTAAACCTTGAAGACTGTGTAATAGTGGGGAAGGGCGTAGCCTTCCCTTGAGACTGAGAGAGTAAAAGGAAGAGTTCCTGAAGACAGACCTCCCCAACTGTGGTAGGCCAAGCTAAGGGGGTTAGCTTTAGTGGTCCAGTTGGTAGAGCAGAGGGGGAACTTAGTGCCCTTATCAAGCCTAGAGAGATATAGAGCTTGTTCCTGGTATAGTTCCTTCTGGGCTGTAGTACCTGAAAACAGCCACAAGATGCCACTGTTCGGGGTGCAGATGTCAGGTTGAGTCTGCCAGCCGAGCTATAGACAGTGATGGGTTAAGGTTCTGTGATGACAGCTCACTGAGGGTGGGCATATTAGGAAAGTCTCTGTTTTAATTTCCTGAATCAGGAAGTGATTCAGTAGTACAAGAAGGGATTGCGACCTGATGAGACAGCCTTACTATAGTGGCTGCTAGGGTAGACGGGAGCTCCGAACCCTCAGACAGTGAGATCCCAGTGCGCAGTTCTCCCCACGCAAGAGCACGAGTCCTGTTCGCTCGCCGTAGAAACTCACCAAAGCGTAGTGAGGACACGGGGCACTTCTGGTCTGCAGGCAGCAGAGGAAGCTAAACAGTACTCCAAGCCAAGACGTGGGGGAGAGATATCGGATCCGTTCACTGTTAATACAGAGGAGTCTCTAGGGCCAGGAATTATAGCCACAGAGATGCTCCGCTTAAAGAGGGAACCAGGGCTGAAGCAGTTAACGGCGCCTGTGAGGGAGATGATTACCTGTCGGGCCTTATCTATTATATCTGACTGTAAATACTGTAAATATTCCTCTTCCCCAAGTAAAGTCCAAGTTCTGGTTAAGAACCTTGTGTCCTCTGAAATTATTGCTGCCCTGGTCCCAGAAGAAAATTGCCTGGAGACAGCCGCGATCGGATGGCGTGAAGTAAGTGAAGAGCACTACATACACAGCCACACTTCAGAGAGAGGACACGTATTGTCTGTAGGGTGCCATAGCGAGAGGGGGCTACAGCTCGCCCACGACTACCTCGCTGGGGCACCTTACAACTGCACCCCACTGTGTCCTAGAATTATTATCTGCGTCATCCCCTGCACTACACTGCACAGCAACATCTACCTCATTAATCTTCACTGCACTGCCCTGGAGCTTAGCTCTACCTGTGGAGAGCTGAACCAACTCTGCTGCGTCACTCTCAGCTCCAGAGGATCTGCACCACAGCGGCGGCTCCATCTAGCCGCATACCACAGGTGGCGTCATGAACATTAAGCTATAAAAACTATAAACCCCTTTTATTGACCGCCCTGGGTCACGGACCGGGTCACTGCCACTGTGACTTCCCCAGCACCGACTGGCCCGGCAACGAGTACCCCACGGCCCAGGGGGCGCGTCACAGACAGATGATGCCACTGCTTTCTAGTAAGTGTTGACCTCTCTCCAATGCTCCATTTACATCTGTGCTGCAGTTATGTTCTTCATGCTGCTGCTGATTCTGATCTTATAGACATATAGACAAGAGAGCAGGAATCCCTGTATATAGTGCTGTATATGGGAAACATCTTAGTAGCTAGCTCCACTAGCTCAGAGACAACTGAAAATAATACACAGAGCCTGAAAATCAGAAAACTGGTAAAAAAAAATGCAGGATACAAGTCACACTAAGTGCCGAATAGTGTTATTTCTCATGTACAGACGTGACAACTTGTTCTAGAAAGTCACCTGAAACTGCAGGTACACTTTGAATTCCTGGGCTTCAACAAACTCTATAAAAAGCTAGGAAACCTGACATCTAATATAAATTATCAGGATCTATCATAAAGCCTATAAAAAAAGCCATATTGAACAGATAAGTATAAAAAA
Organism: Phyllobates terribilis; assembly: GCF_046119375.1. Lineage (NCBI taxonomy): Eukaryota > Metazoa > Chordata > Amphibia > Anura > Dendrobatidae > Phyllobates > Phyllobates terribilis. The sequence continues at coordinate 453,506,773 of NW_027362765.1, read as the reverse complement.
TATGTCAGCAACTCAGGAGTTCTTCAAAAAAAAATCCAAACTTGGTGCATCACTTACCTGGATGCAAAATTCATAAAACCCATGAAGCCATATTGGTAATCGCATATAACTAGTGTTGAGCGAGTATGTTCTGTCCGAGTATGCTCGGGCCGAGCTCCGAGTATTTATAGCTGCTCGGTGATATGGTTGAATCGCTCCCGTGTGCATGATTTGCAACTGTTTGACAGCTTTATTACATGTGAGGAATGTGTAAGAAATAGACATTCCTCATGTAATAAAACTGTCAAACAGCTGCAAATCATGCACACGGGAGCGATTCAACCATATCACCGAGCAGCTATAAATACTCGGAGCTCGGCCCAAGCATACTCGGCGAAAGGGATAATAGAACATACTCGGTCAACACTACATATAACCCTCAATCCCAGGAGTTATTGAAAAAAATTCCAATTTATTCCATCAGCAATTTACAAAACAATTGAAGTTTCGACCATAGATAAGGTCTTTGTTATGTACTTTATGATCAAAACGTTGTATGTTTTGTAAATTGCTGATTGAATCAACTGGAATTTTTTTCAATAACTCCTGGGATTAAGGGTTATATGTAGTGTTGACCGAGTATGTTCTATTATCCCTTTCGCCGAGTATGCTTGGGCCGAGCTCCGAGTATTTATAGCTGCTCGGTGATATGGTTGAATCGCTCTTGTGTGCATGATTTGCAACTGTTTGACAGTTTTATTACATGTGAGGAATGTCTATTTCTTACACATTCCTCACATGTAATAAAGCTGTCAAACAGTTGCAAATCATGCACACGGGAGCGATTCAACCATATCACCGAGCAGCTATAAATACTCGGAGCTCGGCCCGAGCATACTCGGACAGAACATACTCGCTCAACACTAGTTATATGCGATTACCAATATGGCTTCATGGGTTTTATGAATTTTGCATCCAGGTAAGTGATGCACCAAGTTAGGCCCCCTTCACACGTCCTGATGATGCTGGTACCTCAGTAAAACTTGCCAAGAATGGCCTGTGATGTTGAGGTGCTCAGAGGCTGTGCAGCTGGGTATGCTAATGAACAGTTAAAAGATAGACATCCTAAGGTTTATTGTTTCACTGTCTTTATGTCACAGACAGTCACCCTGCAGTTAGTTGCAGGAGATCGCTTCGTTTGGCATTACAGACACCTTCTTAGCTGTCTCACTCTAGGACCCAGCAGCTACCTTCCTCCTGCTTTAATTGACAATCAGGCCTGGGTGTTTAAATACTTCCTGGTTGCTACACAGAGGTGCTGGCGATATTCACATGACCCCTTGTGAAGGCTTGGAGCAAGTGCAGTCCTTACTTCCTCTCTGGTGCTAAGTGGACGTGTGTGCCATCTCAAGTTGACTCAAGCTAAGCTACTTCCCCCGTGTCTGTCTCCCCTTGCTGTCTTTAGTTGTCAGTGGGGATTGACTAGCGCTCACCCCCCCCCTTCCCTATCCAGGGCTAAGCGCTAGGGAAATACAGGGATAGGTTCCTGTGCGGCGATTGGAGGAACCAATATAGGGATGGTAGGGGGAGACAGGGTGATTGCAGATTAGCCTAGGAGGTCTCCACTCCCCCTTTTGCTAGTGTCTGGGCTCCCTTCCCCTCATCCCTTCGTGTCGCACTTTGTCTTTCCTACACTGAGTGACACTTGACTTGTCTTACTGTGAAATGTGTACCAGCAATTTTTTTTTTGCCAAACATCTAACCCAGAAGATGTTGATCCTAAGAAATTTTTCACCTACGACTTGTCACACATTGGACCACTAGTATAATAATTCATAGGCAACTTAATACTGCAGTACTCTTATGTTAAAACCTAAGACAGAAACAAAATGAGCATATACCCTGCTGTAAGTAAATAAGTAAAAGCAATAGTGCATACAAATAACATAAAGTACTTAGCAAACACCGCTTTTGATAAAAAAAAATGCGTAAAAGCCATCCCACCAGCGTCAAGGTGTATCCAAATCGGGATAGTCCTAACCTCTAGTATTAAAACCTTACCATGTGTCAAAGTGATGTCAATGTGAATAAGGACAGAGCAGGACTGGTTCCTGAATGGATACCCAGCAAATGGGAAGCTATAGAAATGTTATGTACAGCTCAAAGAAAGGGAGGCCACAACCTTACCTGCACTAAGTGCAGCAACCTGAAACTTGACCGAAGAAAATGAACTGGAATATAAGTTGGGATGCATGCAAAATAGGAGCATGTTCACACTGGCCATTAAACAGACAAAACCTAAGTTAGAAACAAAATGAGAATATACCCTGCTGTAAGTAAATAAGTAAAATCAATAATGCGTATAAATAACATAGGGTACCTAGTATGTTGCAAGAGGGTCTACAACTGACAGTATCAAAAAATGTTTGTTGCGGGTGGTGACAATGCACAAAAATCCTTCCTGTTCACTGTTTATAGAAATATGATTTCTCGGCTTCTGCTAGATAAATTGTATATCAGAGCTTTAAAGAAGGATTAGAGCGTTGCGCCGTCCTTTTGAAATGCTAAATTTCTTTTGATCTCCTGTTTAGCAAAAAGCAAATCTCTGAGCCAAGCAATGACAACACGCTGATAAAATCCATAAATGCACATAAAACGCATTCTGGATTTCCACATTAGTGTCACTGTGACACTATTAATATGGTACCGTCAAGATGACCTAAGGTCTACCGCTATTCGATATGGAGAACGCTTCTAAATACAGTTTGCAATTAGTCAATATATGCAAAACACACCTAGATCTGTGGAAGAAATTTGATAAAACAGCAACCAAGACTGCGCTGGTATGAATTACTAGTACTATGGAAAACTAAATTCTGAAAACTATTCTAATTTTGCTCGTTACTCATTGGGGGTCATTTAGAAAACATTTTTGGCCAGACGATTGAATCGATGGATCTCATCCAAGTTTGTTACTTTTGAAAGAGAACAAATGATGAGAAACATACTGACACATCATTCTTCTTTCGAACCTCTGCCTTAAGAGTTGAAAGTTGGCAGGGTTGCAGAATCCAGGTTATGTAAATTTCAGCAGCTTGTTTTTATTGACCTTTTTTTGTGACACCTTGGCGTCATTCCAAAGGAAATTATGTATTGGGGTAATTTCTTACACATTAGACTAAAATGAAATTGCTCAATCTGCCCCTATTTAACCGAGTCTAGAATTATTACAGTGTTCTGTACATTGATCACAATGGCTCACGCTGGATGATAAATTTAGCGCATTTTTAAATACTTTGTCTAGCTTTATACCACCTCTTGATTGCCTTAATTTAAACTAATTTATTGTGCCAAATTTTTGGCTCAGTTTTGTGCACCTTAAACCACAGCACTTTGTTGAACACAAAGGGAGTAATTAGAGATGAGCGAACCTGAACTGTAAAGTTCAGGATTCGTATTGGACACCTAGTGTGCGGTGCTGAACTCTGAACATGGACTTCTCCTGGAAGTTCGTTTTAGTGTTCAGATCTTGGAGAGAGAGAGAGACTTTTGCACCCCCTTAGCCCTTACTATGACCATTTTACAACACCAAAGTTCGGGTCCCGATTGACTTCTATGGCGTTTGACTTCAAGTTCGGGTAGAGTTCTGGTGCCCAATCTGAAATTTGGACTAAAGTTTGCTTGAACCCGATGAACCCGAACATGCATGGGTCCGCTCATCCCTAGGAGTAATTTATCAAGTGTAAGTGTGAAATTTAAAGGGAATCTATCACCCACTGGGACTTTTCAGACCTCTAATATGGGCAGACAGGTGATAGAAATATAAATCTATAGATACCTGTATGGCCCTTATTAGAAGTCTGCTTGCTTTGATATATCTTTTTATAAAATCCATATTCCTAGGCTTGGCGACCAGGGGACACCAAGAAATGCCCGCCTACCTACTTAATTTAAATATTACCCCCCTAACCTGCCCTCCCCTGCACGTCACAGGGCCCTGTGCACTCTAAATCTGCATATCCCGCGCTTGCGCAATACGCCTGGAACTTAAGGCGCATTTTTTTTCTCCCTGCCATATTTTTCTGCTGTGCTCCAGTGCGCAGGCGCCGGGGAGTCACTGTGACTTCCACTCCAGTGACCTCCGGTGTGCACAACAATAAGGTTTGGTCCCCACTTCCTCCAGGATAGTTGCTAACTATCAGCATGTGGGGACCAAACCTTATTGTTGCACACGCCAGAGGTCACTGGAGCAGAAGTCACAGTGACTCCCCGGTGCCACTTTTTGGCACAAATTTTGCCACTTTTTGATGCCAATTTTTTTGGTGTAGCGGTGATGATAAATTCCCCCGACCCTTCAAAAAGGGCAAAAACTGTTTCTTAACTGAGAACTGAATTCTGTAAATATAACAAAATGACAAAAACTCACCTGTTGTCATTCTCCTGGATGCAACACAGGCTACACCAAAGTCTGTGTCGGCAACAGAAGCAATTATTCAACCAGCCAGGACCGCTGCAGCTTGTGATAGGCTGCAGCAGTCAGGTAGCTTGAACCACACATCATTGGATGTATTTCTGATGATGCACCTGATCATAAACCGCAGCGGTCCCATGGCTGGTTGAATGGTGATGTCATCGCTTCTGGTGCCGGCGCATATCATAGAGTGGCCTACACTGGATCAAAGATGGTGACAGCTGGTGACTATGATTTAACCCCTGGTAATGAGCACCTTTTGCCCAAACAACCTTAACATATAATTAATAGGGTAGGTGGCACACCTTAAGGGAAGGTACTATAGGGAGCTAATGTCTTTGGAGCCAACCATTGAGCTCAGATCCACAGTGAATGGAAGGAAGGAACTGCATACCATAAGGCACATGAATATGCTTAATTTAGGATTTATTCAGTAAATGCTCTCAAAATTAGAAATGTCCAGGATTTGGGGTGGGCTTCCCCAGAGCAAAAAGGCAAACCAGAACCAAGTATTGTGTCACACCACTCACTCTAGCCAGTACTTGGTCCTGGTTTGCCTTTTTGCTCTGGGGAAGCCCACCCCAAATCCTGGACATTTCTAATTTCGAGAGCATTTACCACAACAGGCACGTGTGATGAAGGGTATTTACTTGAAGCGTTACGTTTTGTCTATACTGATGGTGGTGAAATCTATGGATATGAGATATTCTCAATAAATCTTAATCCAGCATCTCCACATACCTTATAGTGTGCAATTCCTTCCTTCCATACATTAACTCTCTTAACATATGTGACATACAGTGTGTATATGACGCGCCCCTGGGCCTGAGTCGTGCGGCATCGCGCGCACGGGGGCTTACCCGGAGCCGGATCAGATAGGGGTAGTAGTCTCGTGGCGGTGACCCGGTCCGTGCCCAGGGAGTCAAACTGAGTGGCAGTATTTAGCAGTAGATGTTAGAATGTTCGACTACGCCACCCGTTGAATGCGGCTATGGAGCCGCCGCTGCAGGGCAGACCGCTGAGGCCGGTGATGTGGTTGTGCAGCGTAGATGGTATAACCCCCAACGGGAGGGGTATGGCCCCAGGGCAGCAGATGTGAATTGGATGAGGGGAGTGATGGTGCGGGTGTCCCAGTACTGAAGGTGCAGGTGTGACCACGAAACACGGAGGCTTGAAGTGCAGTTTCAAAAGCTTTACTCACTGTTCTTTATCCGGTCGCTTGTGCACAATAAGGACCACCCGAGTCATGCTGCGTCCACCAGGTCAGGGACTCGGCCAACTCCCAGGTAGTTCCAGAGCGTGGTCCAGAGCTCCCCTCTCTTCCTTCCTACTGGCCGTTCTCACTAGGGACCCACCTATGTCCGGCTCCCTCGGGCCTCTTGGTGGTGAAACCTTTCCTGGCTTCCCTGGCCCTATGCGTGGTGTGCCTTCCTGGTGGATGTGGTGAGGGTCGTGCCAAAGCTTGACCACGACCTCCGGTTCCTGGCTGAGGATGATTAGCCTCCACCAGTTTGGGATCCGGTACCCTTCTCTGCCAACCCTTCACCCTTTTCGTTCTCCTGTGGGATCTCAGGGTTCCCTCTCTCCTTGCGTTTCTGGGCCTTTCTGCCTCCTTCTCAGTGCTTCAGGCCTGGCCCTGGAGCTGGGCCCAGCCGGAGCCACAGCTCCCTGTCAGCCCTCTCTGGCTGAACTCTCCCTCAGCTTCTCCTCAGGCTCAACTCCCTGTCTCAAGATGGTGCCCACCTCTTATACTCCCTCTGACACCCGAGCCCAGGTGACTAGCACCCAATGGGCTCCTTCCTATGCCCAGAGTCCCTCCCCTATCTGCTCCTACACTACAGGGATGTTCCTCCCCCCCTCCCACTCCAGCCAGGGACAGACGCTGTCGTACCTGCACATCTATCTGGTGGGAGTACCGTTGTTCTGTCCCCCGGAAATGGGATGAGTGTAGTGCATGCAGCTATCTGAGCTCTGTTCCACACTCCATCCTTACCCGGGAGTGGAATACCACACCTCTGGTTCGAGGTGCAATACCCCTGTAGCAGCCGAGTCCTCGGGGTGCTACATATATACTGCATATATTATATGTACGGTGATGCTTGAAAGTTTGCAAACCCTTCAGAATTTTTCACATGTATAAATTTGATCTAAAGCTGCATCAGACTTTCACAGAAGTCCTAAAAGAAGATAAAAATAACCAAATAAAACAAATGAGTAAAAATATTAGACTTTGTCACATTTTAAATGTGAAAAATGATCCAACTGTACATGTCTGTGAATGGCAAAAAGTATGCGAACCTTTTGGATTAGCAAATAATTTGAAGGTGAAATTAGAGCCTAGTGTTTTCAATAGGATGACAATCAACTGTGAGTGGGCGATCTGTTTTATTTAAGCAACAGTGATCTATTAAAGTCTGATCTTCACAACACATTTGTGGAGCTGCATCATGGCACAAACAAAGGAGATTCCTGAGGATATCTGCTGGGAGTTCACAAACTTTCATACACCATTTTATTACTAATATTGTAATTTTGTATCACTGATGAAAGTGCTAACTACATTCTGTTGGAGAATGTACAACTTCTAGCTGAGTAACTCCAGAATTATATTCTAAAGTGATTCAATTATTGTAGTATGTTTGTAATAATAATGTGTTTCTTTTTGTTTTTGTTCCTGAATTATGGAATACAGTTCAATCATGTGACTATATCCACACTGAGGAGTCTGTATCAACCATAGTTTATATCTACAACACAAAGCTCCTTTGTTTTAATGTCTGCTGATTTCCCTGTACAGATTATGTCCTACGAAAGGTATCTCTGGGGACGTGTAATCTCCAGATATTCAATTTAACAGGGAAAAAGCCATTAGCGAACTCATTCATGCAAATGGGTGAAGACCATGGAGTAGGGCGCTCAGTGGCTGCGCGCCTTTGTTGTGTAATCGCGTATAGATGCATCTATTGATTGACGGTGATATATTCATAGCAGTAGATCACATGGAAAAACACACGCACTATTTCTTCAAGCCTAGGTTAATAGGTTCATTATAAGTTCAGTATACAGGGCAGTGAGCAATAACAAAGCAATATAAAAAAATATTTGCAAATGGAAATATATTCCATACACCAATGATAAGGAACATTTCTCAGGAGCTCTGAACATGGCTAAAATTAAAGGGAACCTTTCACATTGTACATACAGTCCCCTCTACGGACAGCATGGTGTAGAGGATATGTTGAGCAGAATGATATATAGGCTTGTCGGAAAACATTCATTATAACTTGTGTTGAAATTCCTGATATTTGTATACATAGGAGTCCAGTGGGCGGTCCTACTAGTTATTGACAGCTCTCTCTCCATGCACATGTAGCACCCCGAGGGCTCGGCTGCTACAGGGGTATTGCACCTCAGTCCAGAGGTGTGATATTCCACTCCCGGGTAAGGATGGAGTGTGGACCAGGGCTCGGTAGGCTGCATGCACCACACACAACCCATTTCCGAGGAACAGCTCAACGGTGCTCCCACTAGACAGAAGTGCAGGCACGACAGCATCTGTTCCTGGCTGGAGTGGGGAGGGGGTGGAATACCCAGTGGTGTAGGAGCAGATAGGGGTGGGTCTCTGGGCATAGGTAGGAGCCCATTGGTTGCTAGTCACCTGGGCTCGGGTGTCAGAAGGAGGTATATAAGGTGGGCACCATCTTAGAACAGGGTTCAGTCCAGTCCAGTTCAGTTCAGGCAGGAGGAGAAGAGGAGAGGAGCTCAGCCAGAGAGGGCTGACAGGGAGCTGTGGCTCAGTCTGGGCCCAGCTCCACGAGGCAGGCCTGGAGTGGAGGCCAGAAACAGCCTGAGAGAGAGAAGAAGGAACAGAAAGGAAAGTAAGAAAGGAACTGGAACAGAGGAGAAAGGAAGCAAAGAACACAGAGAAAGGCCCAGAGACACGAAGGCAGAAGGAACCCCATATGCCCAGAGGAGATACTGGGTGAAGGGTTGGCAGAATAGGGTACCGGAACCCAAATTGGTGGAGGCGACTAATCCTCAGCCAAAACCGGAGGTTGTTACCACATCTTGGTGCGACCCCTCACTACATCCACCAGAAAGGCATACCGTATAGGGTCAGGGAAACCGGAGAGAGGTTTCGCCAACAGAAGGCCCGAGGAAGCTGGACAAAGGTGGGTCACTGGTGGGGACGGCCAGTAGAAAGGAAGAGAGGGGAGCTCTGAACCACACTCTGGAATTGCCTGGGAGTTGACCGAGTCCCTCACCTGGTGGAAGCAGCACGGCTTGGGCAGTCATCGCCTGCAGCATTGACCTGAATAACAACCGTGAGTAAAGCTTTGGAAACTGCAATTACAAGTCTCTGTGTTTCATCGCCGCACCAGCACCATCAGTAATGGGACACTCACACCATCACTACCACCATCATCCACATTAGCTGCCCTGAGGCAATACTCCTCCCGTGGGGAGTTATCCCATACTCAGCTGCGCAACCAACATCAGCCTCAGCGGTCGGCAGCGCAGCGGCGGTCCCCACGGACCGCAATCCACGGGTGGCGTAGTCGGACACTTGTTACAATACAAATAGACTGCCACTGGTTTGACCACCCTGGGCACGGACCGGGTCACCGCCACACGGAGACTACAACCCCCAGCATCTCAGCGATCCGGCTCCGGGTATTCCCCTGCACAGCACAGGCCCAGGGGGCGCGTCAACTTTGGCGTAGTCGGCAGGATCATTACTAACCCGCCACAAGCGGGTATTGCGTGCCTGAAGAAAACTGCACATGTACCTTAAAAAGAAGTCTCCCGCCATTTCCAGAAGTTTCCCGCCGTCCGGAGTCGTTTCCCGCCATCCGGAGCCGATTCCCGCCATCAGACGCCATTTTGGACCGTTTCCCGCCATCTTCATCAGTTTTTCCCGCCCTGGCAGAGCGGACGCCATTATGTGCGCACCAAAGGACAGCAGGAAGCCACCTCCCATCGTGGGCCAGGTCCCAGAGTGGCGCCAAAGAAGGAGCCCGCCCCCACCAGCCATGAATGCAGCAATGGAGATGTCCATCAACGTGGGGGGGCTGACCCTGAAGGTGATTGTCAGCAGATGCCCCCAAGACCAACCCCCATGGGGGCGGATAGGAAAGAAAACTGAGGGGCTGGGTGCGGCCTGGATCAGTCTGGACCTGCTGCACCCGGAGATGGAGGGAGCAGAAAACTCCACCAGCACCCTGGCCCGCAGCCTGCTGCAAGCGGAGCCACCCTGCAGCCTGACAGAACTGCTGGCCCAACTGCCTAGAAACCCGGACCGTGCGCGCGCAGCGCTGGAAGATCTGAATAGAAGAATGGTCCGGGCGCAGCGGGATGTGTTTGCCGGGTGGAGAGAGGAGATGGCCCGGCAGCACGGAGGCGACCAGCAGAGGACCCCGCCGGAACCGGGTAGCGCGCTTACCACTGGGCGCGGAAAAGAGGGACCGGCAGCTGCAGATGACGCCGCGGAGGAGGCCACGGAGACCAAGGCAGGTAATGGGGACGCCACCACCCCAAGCCCGGGGATCACCAGCCTGCCCTCACCCTCCGTTGCGGGACCCGAAGCCCCGGGGACCGTACCTGACACCACGCCTCCACCGCCACCAGCTAGGCCTCAAGCAGCAAGCACCGTCGTCACGCCCCGCCCCGCGCTGTGCCCTCTGAACCCTGGCGCCGTACAGCGTGAGACGTCACGGGCCAGGACGCAAGGCCCAGCACACCCGGGCGCCGCTGCCTCACCAGCGCCCCCTACCTTGGCGGTGCCATACCCGGGCGCGACCAACAAGCGACCACCGGCCTGGTCACAAGGCCGAGTGCCCCCGGGCGCTGCCACCCGTCCGAAGCCCCCAGTGCCACCCTTGGGCGCGGACCTGTATGCCCAATATACCAGCCCGGACGGGCTACCCTTTGAATGGCCGCCGGAGTTCGCCAACCCCCGCCTCCGGAAAGAGCGACCCCTGAGTGAGCCTTTGATCCCGGCCCCAGAGCCCGCCAACATCGCTCCACCCCTGCCGGAGGATGCCCAGTTTGCATGGGACCCCACTGGCGAGAACCTCATGGGCTTCACCCAGGAGACCCGGGCGGAAGAAGTCCAGCGCCTGGAGTGCTGCCGTCAGCAGCTAGCCACCTATGAAAGAGAGCGGCGGCAGAGGCGCATCAGGGAGCAGCGACTCCAGGCCAGGAGCGCGGAGCAAAAGAGGAGGGCCCGACAAGACACCTACGCCATCCGCGGACCCAGAGCCACCGGGACCGTAGTCAAGTTCCAGCTGGAGCATGGCTGGGGCTTCATCAGAGACCCGGAGGCTGACACCGACGTCTTCGTCACTAGAAGGGACGTTGAAAGCCACCTGCCAGAAGGACATCACGGACGTGACCTGTACCCCGGCGACGTGGTCACCTACACCCGGCACAAGGGCGCAAAGGGACTGTACGCCCTCCACGTTCACCGGCTCACGGAGGAGGAACTGCAGTACCGCCCAGACACGGAATACACTGAGGATCCGGACGGACCAGAAGATTACCTGGAAGAGCGAGAAGGACACCGTTACCAGTAAACGGTAAAATGGAACTGTATATAGTTACCCGTCAGGGTACAAGAACTGTTGCTGAGTGAAGTGTGGTCCCCGTTGGGACTCTTGTGGAATAGTTAAAGGACTGTTACCCGTGTGCAAGTTAACCCCCTCAATCCCTAACCAGGCCGAGGACTGTGAGCAGCCACTCCCTTATCCCCACTGGCCGAGGACTGAGAGCGGCCAATCCCTTGTAAATAGTTGCGCTTCTTAAAGCGCCCCCTACTGGTTTTATACAAAAACCGCAACGCCTACCTCAAGACGGATTAAATGGACTGTTGCACCTTTACCTGGTCGCAAGTTGCACAGCGGCCAGAGCTCAAGAATGTTCTACTTGAAAATGTTTTATATTGAAAAGTTTTATATGCTGCTAGAATACTAATACAAATGTTTTAGGTGATGTTTTATATGCTAAAAGAGTTCCAGTGGCATTAGCCAGATGTTTTATGAAAAGGAGTACCAGTAACGTTAAAAAAAGAGAAGAATACCTCCCATAAAGGGATGAGTGAAAAGTTATTGTCTTATATACGAATGCATTCTAAAAACTTGTATGTTTAAATTGTCTTTGCTCTTTTCCGGCCCGAGGACGTGCTGTGATTTACCAGGGGGGAATGTAGCACCCCGAGGGCTCGGCTGCTACAGGGGTATTGCACCTCAGTCCAGAGGTGTGATATTCCACTCCCGGGTAAGGATGGAGTGTGGACCAGGGCTCGGTAGGCTGCATGCACCACACACACCCCATTTCCGAGGAACAGCTCAACGGTGCTCCCACTAGACAGAAGTGCAGGCACGACAGCATCTGTTCCTGGCTGGAGTGGGGAGGGGGTGGAATACCCAGTGGTGTAGGAGCAGATAGGGGTGGGTCTCTGGGCATAGGTAGGAGCCCATTGGTTGCTAGTCACCTGGGCTCGGGTGTCAGAAGGAGGTATATAAGGTGGGCACCATCTTAGAACAGGGTTCAGTCCAGTCCAGTTCAGTTCAGGCAGGAGGAGAAGAGGAGAGGAGCTCAGCCAGAGAGGGCTGACAGGGAGCTGTGGCTCAGTCTGGGCCCAGCTCCACGAGGCAGGCCTGGAGTGGAGGCCAGAAACAGCCTGAGAGAGAGAAGAAGGAACAGAAAGGAAAGTAAGAAAGGAACTGGAACAGAGGAGAAAGGAAGCAAAGAACACAGAGAAAGGCCCAGAGACACGAAGGCAGAAGGAACCCCATATGCCCAGAGGAGATACTGGGTGAAGGGTTGGCAGAATAGGGTACCGAAACCCAAATTGGTGGAGGCGACTAATCCTCAGCCAAAACCGGAGGTTGTTACCACATCTTGGTGCGACCCCTCACTACATCCACCAGAAAGGCATACCGTATAGGGTCAGGGAAACCGGAGAGAGGTTTCGCCAACAGAAGGCCCGAGGAAGCTGGACAAAGGTGGGTCACTGGTGGGGACGGCCAGTAGAAAGGAAGAGAGGGGAGCTCTGAACCACACTCTGGAATTGCCTGGGAGTTGACCGAGTCCCTCACCTGGTGGAAGCAGCACGGCTTGGGCAGTCATCGCCTGCAGCATTGACCTGAATAACAACCGTGAGTAAAGCTTTGGAAACTGCAATTACAAGTCTCTGTGTTTCATCGCCGCACCAGCACCATCAGTACTGGGACACTCACACCATCACTACCACCATCATCCACATTAGCTGCCCTGAGGCAATACTCCTCCCGTGGGGAGTTATCCCATACTCAGCTGCGCAACCAACATCAGCCTCAGCGGTCGGCAGCGCAGCGGCGGTCCCCACGGACCGCAATCCACGGGTGGCGTAGTCGGACACTTGTTACAATACAAATAGACTGCCACTGTTTTGACCACCCTGGGCACAGACCGGGTCACCGCCACACGGAGACTACAACCCCCAGCATCTCAGCGATCCGGCTCCGGGTATTCCCCTGCACAGCACAGGCCCAGGGGGCGCGTCACACAGACATAAAGGAAAGACTGTCAATCCCTAGGAGGCCCATCCACTGGACTCATATGAATATAAACACCAAGGATTTCAAAGAATGAAATGCAAAATTTAATGGACATCAGTCCGATCAGCTCCTCCTGCTCTATAACATCCAGACTGCCGATCAGAAACCATTTTCAACATGACAGGTTCCCTTTAAGAATATGACTAAAAGTTCTACAATAATTACCTTCCTCTACATTAAGGCTAGAGTCACAAAACTGAATGTTCTCCATCTGAGAAAATGGGTCAGATTATGTTAATCAGTCTCTAATCAGAGTGGCGAATAAGAAAAAAAAATTCTTCATCTTCTTCGTTCTGTCAGTCCATGAAAATCGGATCGCACTCAGATATCATCCGAGTGCTGTTCAATTTTTTTCACTGACCTGTAATGGTATGACAGTGGCTGTCATGGGCCTCTCCCTTACTAAACAGTTTTTGTTGTTTGTGGGTCTCTTGTCTTCTTGTGACAGTAATGTAATGAAATATATAATGTTATTTATATATAGTATATTAGGAAAGTATAGCACATTGGCAAGTCTTTAATTATGAATTGATAGGAATATTGGGGTTGATAGGCAGTGGTGGGCGTAATAGTATACCCTTACAGACCCATAAACTTGAATGGTCAAGTGCGATACAATCAGTGAAAAATCGTGCATGTGATTTGGAAAAAATTGGACATGTGCACGGATGGATAACATTGGTATAAGTGCGATCTGGCGTTTTGATGGATTGCACTCTAACCGGAACTACGGTTGTATGTACGAGCCCCAAGGATCACAGGCTTCAATGGCATTCCCCTGCAAGATGGGGCCACAATACAACTGATATACACGCCAGCCTTGCACTTCGTCATCTTCACTGTGGAATGGATGGGTCCATTTTACTTTTTTTTTTTACTTGTGAAGAAGAAAAGTTGTACAAATTTTCCAACTAAGTGGGTCTCCTTGCGTGGCCGTTTGAGCAGCTTCTGCCACTTCTAGAAGGGCTCCACTTCTTGAAGGACTTTTCCCTCTGTCTTGTCACCTATCGATAAGAGTGATCCGTACCCACCAACATTTTAGTAGGTAAAATCAGGAACCCCACAACATCCATTTGGATCAGCACCTTCCCTATGCGCCATGGTATGTGGAATTATGCCTGCAATATCAGCACTTAGAGCAAACAATGGTGATCAGACATTGTGCCAGGCAGTCGTAGCTCACCACACACCCTCAGAACCCAATTAAAGAGCTTGTCCAGGCATCTAAAATTGCTGATCTATCCTGTTAGATTTTGAAGGACTGACACCTGGCACCCAGAATGGGGAACTTCATAGCAGAATGTTACAAGGTATTTCCTATCTAAGGGGTAAGGTTTCTCCTTGTGGAGAGTGACATGCCAGGCCTGGCATGCTAGTATGAGGAAACGTAAACTTCTTGCATGCTCCTCTGGGAAATTAAATATACAAATTGTATTTCCTTACACACAGGGTATCACATATACAATTTATCTTGCAACCCCTTTAATCCGAAATATAACCCACCGCAACATCTATCCTATGCTATATCCATGTTAGAGCAAATGACATTGGCTTTGCTCCTTGCAGCCATATGAAGGATATTATGCTATAAGATAATCACATAAATACAAATTAACATTAGGCAGACTGGTGCCGAAAAAACAATCATTTGTGTAATTTATAGTAAATAACATGGAAAGTTGCCCTAATTTCCATAGATGTCAAATAAAGTCATTTTTTTCTGTAAGAATTTCAAACTATTCATTAAATGTTTATGCATTTGTAGCACCCTGAGGATTCGGCTGCTACAGGGGTATTGCACCTCAACCCAGAGGTGTGGTATTCCACTCCCGGGTAAGGATGGAGTGTGAAACTGAGCCCAGAGAGCTGCATGCACTACACACATCCCATTTCCGAGGAACAGACCAACGGTACTCCCACTTAGAAATGTGCAGGTACGACCGAGTCTGTTCCTGGCTGGAGTGGGAAGGGGGTGGTACATCCCAGTAGTGTAGGGGCAGATAGGGGGAGCAGCCTGGGTAAAGATAGGAGCTCATTGGGTGCTGGTCACCTGAGCTCACACATAGAGGGAGTATTTAAGGTGGGCACCATCTAAGATCAGGGTCAGTCAGTCAGTCTGTGTGAAGCCAGAGGAGGAGAGCAGAAGAGCAGAGCAGCCCCAGAGAGAGGAGAAAGGAAGAAAGACCCAGAGGGTGAAAGAAAAGGAACTCTGAGAACCCACATACAAACACAGGGTGAAGAGTTGGCAAAAGGGTGCCGGATCCCAAACTGGTGGGGGCTAAAGCATACCTCAGCCAGAGACCGGAGGCCGTGGGCAGGATCTGCCACGGCCACCCACCACATCCACCCTGAAGGCAAACCACGTGTAGGGTCAGGGAACCTAAGGCCAAGGGTCTCCCAACAGAAGGCCCGAGGGAGCTGGACCTAGGTGGATCCCTGGTGGGGACGGCCAGAAGAAAGGACAAGAAGGAGGGCTCAGGGACACGCTCCGGACTTGCTTGGGGGTTGGCTGAATCCAGGACCTGGTGGACGCAGCACGGCTCGGGTGGTCACTCAAGGCCGGAGTGACCGGAATATCTGCAGTAAGTAAACACCCTGAACTGCACAACCCGACTCTGTCTTTAATTATCATCTACGCTGCACCACCACAACCCCCATCCTCTGCACCTGACCCCCTGAGGCCATACCCCTCCCGTTGGGGGTTATACTATCTAAAGCTGCACCAACACCATCAGCCTCAGCGGACCCTGCTGCAGCGGCGGCCGTAGTGACCGCAATCCAACGGGTGGCGTAGTCGACATAAAGAACTTTAGTAACATCAGTAAGGACTGCCACATACACTGAGCTTGACACCCTGGGCACGGACCGGGTCACAGCCACTCGGAGACTACAACCCCCATCTGATCCGGCTCCGGGTATTCCCCTAAAGAATATGGCCCAGGGGGTGCGTCACATTAACTCGCTAAACTTCCACTGAACTCTTCCTACAATTAATGACTCTCCAGCTGTAAAACTACAAAATCCAGGATGCTCCATGGCAGGGGTCTTCAACTTGTAGCTCATGAGCTGATTCAGAACTACAAGTCCCAGCATGTCATGACAGTCACAAACTGATTGGCTTTTCATTTATATAATGGGAGAAAAGGTGTGATTTAACTTTTTTTTTAACATGTAAAGCAAAACCCCCAAAAAATGAACCGGAGTATAAATTGGTATACATGCAACAAGTAGGAGCATGTTCAGACTGGCCATTAAACAGACAAAAAGTGTAAAAGCCATCCCACCAGGTACAACTTGGCCCAAGTAGGATGGATTTTACGCTTTCTATGATCCTAACCAGGCTGTGGACATGTACAGTGAAGGTACTTATTAAACCAATAGGACAGCGACTTTATGCCCATACATTTAGTTTAACATGCCTGATCTTGATGACAGGTTCTCTTTAAACATGTGACAGCTGGATCACAAATACAATACACAGTAATTCTTCTATTGCAATGTATTGTAAATATAGTGATCTCCTATGAAGCCCTTCCTGTGTCCAGTATTTTGAGATTTCTGAATGACTGGATGACAGGTTAATTAATCATTTTTCAATTTTAGGGGCTCATGGGCACAGGCATGTAGCCTGTAAAGTATTGTAGGATGGTCATATGGGCTTCTGTTAGACATTATGGTCCCAATTCATCATTTGAGGCTTTTTTTTTACATCACTTTCCTTTTTTGTCTTGTATAAATTGCCATTTTTCATCAAAATGGCACAGACGATTCATGAATTTGGCGCAAAGTCAAGAATGGGCTTTCTTTCTGTCTTGAACTGTTTTTCCGACTTTTGATGCTAAAAGTCGCAAGTTGGTTCCAAAAGTCGCAATACTGCGGCCAAAAGTCATAAAATGGTGTCAAATTTTGTCATACTCGAAAATACACCAGAGAGGGGACTGGAGTGAAGTTGCACCACATGTTGTGAGTTTTTAAAAAGTCGCAATTGATGAATCAGGCTAAAATACCTGGAATTTCTAGACATCTCCCACAAAGCAGAAAACAAGCAAAAAAAAAACAACAGTGTATCTCAGTGTATCCTGTGTAATGTCTATACCGTAATCTGTGTATCCTATGTGATTTATACACCAATGTCAGCATCTCCTATGTGGCCTATACAGCGGTCTTGGTTTCTCCTATGTGATGTGTATACTGTAATCACAGTATATCCTATGTGATATACACAGCAGCCTCAGTGTATCTTTTGTGATGTATACAGCAGTCATAGTTTCTCCTGTGTGATATATATACAGCAGTCTCCGTGTCTTCTATGTGATGTATATACAGCAGTCTCAGTGTCTCCTATGTGATGTATACAGCAGTCTTGGTGTCTCCATTGTGATGTTTACCGCAGTCTTGGTGTTTCCTATGTGATGTATATTCAGCAGTCACAGTATATCCTATGTGATGTATACTGCAGTCTCAATATATCTTATGTGATGTATACAGCACTCACAGTGTCTCCTGTGTGATGTATATATACAGCTGCCTCAGTGTTTCCTATGTGACATATACAGCAATCTCAGTGTATCCATATGATATAGCAGTCTAAGTGTCTTCAAGTGTCTCCTATGTGATGTATACGTCAGACCTCCCATTGCTTGAGTTCTGTAGCGTCGGCGTCTCTGCCCCCTGCCAGGCAGAGACGCCGTCCCCCTTAATGCCGCGGTCCTGATCCTGTGTCTTCCGGCCTCCCAGCTGCTGCTGCTGGTGCGCGCAGCTTCCCCGGCACCGTGCTTAGGGTGCGCCGTCCTAAAAAGTCCCCGGCCAATGGCCGGAGGACTTTCTCTATAAAAGGCACCTCCTCCAATATGGAGGTGTCCGTGCAAGGTTGTTTCTCTGTGATACTTACTTCAGCCCTCAGGTCCTCTGCAAGTCAGTCCTGTCTGCCAGTCTGATCTTCAGTCCAGTCCGCCAGTCTGACTTCTCTCCAGCCCGACAGTCTACCTACAGCCCTGTTCGCCAGTCTGCCTATGGGCTCTGCACGCCTGCTTACCTGGAAGCACCTGCCTGTTACCTGCCATGCCCGCCAGCCTGCTTACCTGGAAGCACCTGCCTGTTACCTGCCATGCCCGCTTGCCTGCTTACCTGGAAGCACCTGCCTGTTACTTGTTGTGCCCGCCAGCTTGCCTACCCGGAGCACCTGTCTGGCTATTAGCCGAATCAGCCTGTCTGTCTACCCGGACCACCCGTCAGCCTGCCTGCTGTGCACTTCCGCTGTACCGGTCAGTACCTGCCTTCTGACCCGTGGGAGTCACCTGCTCTCATACAAGTTTTGTCCCAGAGTGGCACCTGGTCCCTCTGCTCAGTCCCTCCCTGGTTCACGGAGTCGACTGAGCCGCCGTGCGACCTTGGTCAGGCCGAGTAGATACTTAGTCACGCCCTTCTGGTCCCTCCTTGCACCGCAGCACAGAGGTTCCACCACCCGGATCCATAACAGTTTGCACGGGCCATGGAACCCGGTGCCTCCCAGGCTCCTTTGCTTTCTGACCTGTACCAGGAGGTTTATCGTCAGAGATCCCAACAGGAAACTATCCTGACCTACCTGCGGTCTGTCAACTCCCGCCTGGACACGCTGTCCATCCCACCTGTGTCCGTCTCGAGCCGAGCGGCACCCGCTCCGGCGGCGCCTCAGCCTACTAGTGCCATAGCATCCAGCTCTGGACCCCGGCTCTCTGTGCCTCCACGTTTTGGTGGTGATCCCGTCTTATGTCGGGGTTTTCTAAACCAGTGCATGCTGCACTTTGAACTCTTGGCACATCAGTTTCCCTCCGACCGGGCCAAGGTGGCGTTCATCATGTCTCACCTCACCGGGGAAGCATTGGCATGGCTAAACCCCCTATGGGAGAGAGGGGATCCCCTGGTGTCCGATCTTCCGGTTTTCCTCACTGCCTTCCGGAAGGTCTTCGATGAGCCCGGGCGTAAGACTTCTACTGCCTCCTCACTGCTCCGTCTCCGCCAAGGGAGTCTCACCGTGGGCCAGTATGCCATACAGTTCCGTACCCTGGCATCTGAGCTTGCGTGGAACAACGAGGCCCTGGTGTCCACCTTCTGGGAGGGTCTTTCCGGACGAATCAAGGATGAGCTAGCTGGTCGTGACATCCCTTCCACCCTGGACGACCTGGTGTCACTAGCTACCCAGATTGACATCCGTTTCTTGGAACGAGTTAAGGAGACTACCCGGGAGAGAAGATTTCCTCGTCTCACTCCGGTATTCCAGAAACCTGCCTCCCGTCTCCGCTTCTGTGGACAATCCTGCCGCGGAGTCTCTGGTCAGCGAATTTTCTACTATTTGGGAAGATACTAGATCCGCACTTCTTCAGTCCTCTGAGCGGATGAAGAGACATGCCTATAAGAGACGTCTGGATCTGCCTCAATTCTGTCCGGGAGACAGGGTCTGGCTCTCCTCCAAACATGTTCGGCTCAAAATACCATCATTTAAGTTGGGTCCGCGGTTCATAGGCCCATTTGAGGTTCTCAAGCAAATCAATCCCGTGGCTTACAAGCTAAAACTCCTGGCCACCTTACGGATTCCCAACTCCTTCCACGTATCTCTCCTCAAACCAGTTGTTCTTAATTCTTTTTCTGACGATGCAGGTACCACTCCAGCTCCAGTGACCGCTGAGGACATCTATGAGGTAGAGAACATTTTGGCCACCAAAAGGGTAAGAGGAAAAACCTTTTTTCTGGTGGATTGGAAGGGGTTTGGCCCAGAGGAGAGGTCTTGGGAACCCAGGGAGAACATCCATGCCCCTCTTCTTCTTAAAGAATTTCTTGTTAGCCTAAAAAAGAGGGGGCGTAAAGGAGGGGGTACTGTAGCGTAGGCATCTCTGCCCCCTACCAGGAAGAGACGCCGTCCCTCTTAATGCCGCGGTCCTGCTCTGGCGTCTTCCGGCCTCCCTGCTGCTGCTGCTGGTGCGCGCAGCTTCCCCAGCACTGTGCTTCCCTCTTAAAGGGGCCTCGCGCGCCGTCCTATAAAAGTCCCCGGCCAATGGCCGGAGGACTTTCTCTATAAAAGGCACCTCCTCTAATATGGATGTGCCCGTGCAAGGTTGTTGCTCTGTGATACTTACTTTGCTTCAGCTCTCAGGTCCTCTGCAAGTCAGTCCTGTCCGCCAGTCTGATCTTCAGTCCAGTCCGCCAGTCTGACTTCTCTCCAGCCCGACAGTCTACCTACAGCCCTGACCGCCAGTCTGTCTATGGGCTCTGCCCGCCTGCTTACCTGGAAGCACCTGCCTGTTACCTTCCGTGCCCGCCAGCCTGCTTACCTGGAAGCACCTGCCTGTTACCTGCTGTGCCCACTTGCCTGCTTACCTGGAAGCACCTGCCTGTTACCTGTTGTGCCCGCCAGCTTGCCTACTCGGAGCACCCGTCTGGCAATCAGCCGAATCAGCCTGTCTGTCTACCCTGACCACTCGTCAGCCTGCCTGCTGTGCTCTTCCGCTGTACCAGTCAGTACCTGCCTTCTGACCCGTGGGAGTCACCTGCTCTCATACAAGTTTGGTCCCAGAGTGGCACCTGGTCCCTCTGCTCGGTCCCTCCCTGGTTCACGGAGTCGACTGAGCCGCCGTGCGACCCTGGTCAGGCCGAGTAGATACTTAGTCACGCCCCTCTGGTCCCTCCTTGCACCGCAGCACAGAGGTTCCACCACCCGGATCCGTAACAAGTTCTATAAATGTTATGTGAGCAGTGATGAATTTCCCACTTTAAGGTGTCATGCATTGAAATATGCATCTTACTGCTGCGAGTTATCATCGCAGAGAGTCGCCTCTGCTCCAGACCGATGCAAAACTGTAAAAGCAGTTACGAGTAGCAACATCATCAATGCCACTTACCATCACAGCCGCACCAAAGAGAAGCAGTTCCAGCCACAACATTAGGGGAGAATTAAATAGATGTTTGGCCAAATATAGCAGGGTAATTTTTAAGTTGATAATTTTGTACGGCCCCCGAAGCATGGTCTAAATATCCAATTGACCCTAGGCAGAAAAAATGTTTCCTACCTCTGCTCTACATGACCATATTAATACTGAAAAGAATGAAATCATTATTTAGGTAAAATAAGCAACTATTTTAGAAGCAATTAAGTAGTGATAGGTTTATCTCTCATAAAAATTTGAAACAAAATTCCAGTCTCCTTTTGAAGGATGTAAGATAAACTTCGAAAATCTTTAATCTCTTAAACTCCTCAGATTTCTTGTACTTTTCCACTCACCTGGACACAGTTTGTAAATGTATTCCTAGCAGCTGGTAATGAAGAATACAGTCCAAAGCAGAAGACTGAAAACCTGAAGATGACCTGGAAGATGTCAAGACTCACAATATATATAAGTCCAGCTATAAAGTCCTAAAGGGAATCTGTCCACAGGATTTCACCTTCAAACTATTTATATGCTTATTTAGCTCTTTCAAAGACAAGTTGAGAAATAGGTTTATAAGGCCAGTCCATTCCTCAGTTACTGAGAAATCAGTGTTTTAAATTCTTCATGCAAATGAAGCTGAAGGACTATTATACAGGGTGGGCCATTTATATGGATACACCTAAATTAAATGGGAATGGTTGGTGATATCAATTTCCTGTTTGTGGCACATTAGTATACGGGAGGGGAAAAACTTTTCTAGATGGGTGGTGACCATGGCGGCCATTTTGAAGTCGGCCATTTTGGATCCAACTTTATTTTTTTCAATGGGAAGAGGGTCATGTGACACATCAAACTTATTGAGAATTTCATAAGAAAAACAATGGTGTGCTTGGTTTTAACATAACTTTAGTCTTTCATGAGTTTTTGTCAAGTTTATGACCACTTATAAAATGTGTTCAAAGTGCTAGCCCATTGTGTTGGATTGTCAATGCAACTCTCTTCTCCCACTCTTGACACACTGATAGCAACACCGCAGAAGAAAGGCTAGCACAGGCTTCCAGTATCCGTTGTTTCAGATGCTGCACATCTTGTATCTTGATGGTATGGTGTGGTATATGGGATACAAAGATAGTGGGGCCATTCTTCATCAATGGAAACCTCAATGCCACTGGATATCTCAAATTGCTACATGATGATGTGTTGCCCTCTTTATGCACTGAAGATGGCACGTTCCCTGAGTTATTCCAACAAGATGGTGCACCACCACATTATGGGTGTCAGGTTCGAGCATTACTACATGAACAGTTTCCTGGAAAGTGGATTGGTCATCATGGGCCAGTTGAATGGCCACCAAGGTCTCCCGATCTGAGCCCCTTAGACTTTTATCTTTGGGATCATCTGAAGGCAATTGTCTATGCTGTGAAGATACGGGATGTGCAGCATCTGAAACAATGGATACTGGAAGCCTGTGCTAGCATTTCTTCTGCGGTGTTGCTATCAGTGTGTCAAGAGTGGGAGAAGAGGGTTGCATTGACAATCCAACACAATGGGCAGCACTTTGAACACATTTTATAAGTGGTGATAAACTTGTAAAAAACTCATGAAAGACTAAAGTTACGTTAAAGCCAAGTACACCATTGTTTTTCTTATGAAATTCTCAATAAGTTTGATGTGTCATATGACCCCCTTCCCACTGAAAAAAATAAAGTTGGATCCAAAATGGCCAACTTCAAAATGCCACCATGGTCACCACCCATCTGGAAAATTTTCCCCCTCCCATATACTAATGTGCCACAAACAGGAAGTTGATATCACCAACCATTCCCATTTAATTTAGGTGTATCCATATAAATGGCCCACCCTGTAGATCTGAAGCCCTTGTTACGTCAGTTCTATCCCCTACCTAGAGGTGCCTCCTCCTGCTTGATTGACAGCATCTATTCTGTGTGACTTCAGGCAAAGGAGTCATCAGTCAAGCAAGAGAAGGCAGCACTGACAGGGAAATAGAGCTGGAGTGACAGAGGTTTCAGATCTACCATAGCTCTTCAACACTTCATTTGCATATAATTTCAAATGCTGATTTCTCAGAAACAGAGAAAGGGACTGGCCATGTAAAGGTATTGCTGGACCTGTCTTTGAAAGAGCTACATGTACATAAAAATAGTTTGAGGAGAGAATTCCTTTAAAGGAGACCTATTCCCTCTCAAGACTTGTCAGTTTTACTCAATATTTGCATTCTCCATGAAATAACAGTTCTGGAATATCTTTTAGTAGAACTGTATATTGTGTTTTTCTTATGTTTTTCCTTCTAGAAGTTTTTGAATAAATTGACACCTCAGTGGTACCAGTGGATCCATTACAAAAATTTGGACAATGGCAACAATGTTAAACCAAATGTGGTGCAGTAAGGTGCAGTCATTTAAAGAGCAGATTTTAAAGCTTCGATGTATCTCAGCCTTCTGAGTTTACTCAGGCCAAATCTCCACTTGGTGCTCGATTTTGCTTTCCGGTTGCTGATATACTTTATTAGGCCATTTTTTTTAATTTTCTCAAGATGTGTTTTTTTTTCAAACAACATCCAGTTAGCTTGGCTTCTACATGGACATGACCTTTCAATGCTATTATATAGCATATCTACACCTATCTGAGGTCCTGGGTCCCCTATCTGGTTAGACAAAGCCATAAATACATGGCCACAGCCGTCATGGATGAAGAGGTAGCCGCACAAATATGACCATCTCCAATCACATCTATGGGAATTCCTGGCACAATTTTGTGCTGTATTTGGAACTCCTGTAAAAGTTAATTGTGGTATGAAGAGGGCCATGTATGTGCAGATATCTCTCCATTCATAGCAGCTGTGGCACCAGGCAGTGGGTAACCTTTGTTCATTCTACAGTCTACAGCCTGAGTGGAACAGGCGGCCATGAGAGGTGATGAGTTCTCCTTCAATGGAAGTCTTCAAACAGAGGCTGGACAGACATCTGTCTGAGATGGTTTAGTGACTCCTGCATTGAGCAGGGGGTTGGACATGATGACCCTGGAGGTGAAGTCCAACTCTAACATTCTATGATTCTAGGTAGGTGCGTGTTTTTGGGACCCGCATCTATCAGACACTTATAGCATATCCTGTGAATGAAAATGAAAACGTGGCAGCCAACAGATAAAATTTTATTATATATATTTTATATCTCTACAGTGGTATTTGAAGGTTTGGATCAGAAAGGCAAAGCGTTCACCTCAATAGATAGAATAGTCTCAATTTATCCAGCAAAGAATTATACTACAAAAAATAACATGAGGTTGAAAGGTGGAGTGATTTTTTTAGGTTTTTAATCACCTTTAAAATTAGATCAGTTTGTCTGACAGTATAGTGAGTATTTAATATTATTTTCTGAGAAGCTAATTCTTGCTAATACGGCTGTACTTTCCGAAGTCACTTTTGCATAAGTGGTCACCAGTGCTGAATAGAAAAATGCCAATTTCGCTGCAAGTAAAAACCCCCCCGTAGTTAGCAAACTTTTCTGTTTTCTAATTTCTGCTTTAGTTATTTACATGTAAATTTTCTTTTAAATAGAAATCTTCTACAAGTAACACATTTTACCCATCGTCCACCCTCTAACTCTACAAACTATGCAGATATATGATTTCATAGCTTCATAGTTCTTAAGGTCAAAGGCAGAAATAAGTCCATCGAGTTCAAACTATAGCCAACGTAACATGCTGACCCAGAGGAAGGCAAAAACCCCATGGGGCAGACACTAATTTCCCCATATTAGGGGAAAAAATCCCGCCTCCACATATGGCAATCAGACTAGTTCCCTGGATCAAGGTCCCATCACAGAATCAAGTGCCCATAACCTGTAATATTGTATTTCCAGACCCTTCTTTAATGTTTGTAGTGAATCAGCCATTACAAGTTCATGTGGCAAAGAGTTCCATAGTCTCACTGCTCTTACAGTAAAGAATCTGTGGCTTTGATTATTATTGAACCTTCTTTCCTCTAAACGTTTAGGATCCCTCCTAGGTGTAAAGAGATCATTAGAAAGATCTCTGTACTTTCCATTCATAGATTTGTACATTGTAATAAGATCGCCCAGAAGCCTTTGCTTTTCCAGACGAAATAATCCCAAGTTGGATAACTGGTCTTGCTACTGCAATTCACCAATTCCCTTAAAGAGGCTGTCCTCAACTCAGACAATCTCTTCTCAAGCATCATGTTCCTCCCTTATAAAGTAGTAACAGCTACACTCAGCTCCAGTTCCGGCACCATTCCATCAGTGTCAGCATTGACTCTCTCAGGGCTCCAGGCAGCCAATTTAGCAGCCTTTCACTCACCCTTCCTCCAGACATACAGAGGATGTCTCACTTCCTTCGGATATCAGTTACGTTAGTCACACGAGCCCCGGGAGAGCTAGTGCCGACTGCAATACATGCCACCGGCCAATCAGAGGCCAGCAGCTGATGTCGGTGTGGCAGGCAGTCACAGGCGGTGCATAGCAGTGACATCATGCGTCACCCATACCACGCACGTCGAAGTCAACTGAGGGCGTCTGCGCCGGCTACAGAAGAGGACGCCGCTCTTTGTAGGAGTAGAGGAACAGAGGAAGGTGAGACAAATCTTATTTTTTTTCACATGTGTTAGAGAACAACGGCAGAATAGGGAACATTATTACAGGATGGGACCAGTAGCTAGGACATTATACCAAGAAGGGGTTCAGGATGGGAAACATATGTTACTGGAAGGGGCCAGGATGGGGGGACATTATACCAGGAAGGGGTCAAGAATGGGGAATATTATTACAGGAAGGGGTCTAGAATAGGGAACATTATTACAGAATGGGGCCCAGGATGGGGGACATTATTGCAGGAAGGAAGTCAGAATGGGAGACATTATATCAGGAAGGGAGTCAGGATGGGGGACATTATATCAGGAAGGGGCCCAGGATGTTGGACATTATTACTGGAAGGGGACCAGGATGCAAAACATTCCTACTGTAAGGGGCACAGGATGTTGGACATTATTACTGCAAAGGGCCAAGGATGTGGGACATTTAGTGGAAGGGGCACAATATGGGGAATATTACACTAGGAAGGGGCCCAGGATGGGTGACATTAGTACAAGATGTGGGGATATCATTACATTATGTGGAGGCAACTTGTATGTCTTTATAAGATGCAGAACGCTACAAGGGCTAATACATCTGACCAACTTGTAGGTGGGGGCCCACATGCAAATTTTGCATCTGTGCCCATCAGACTCTAGTTACGCCCCTGCGCCCACCCATATGCCCAAGTCTTTTTTCAATGACTTTTTTACCTGGTATTTTACCATTCAGTACATAATTCTACATTTTATTTCCTCTGCCCAACTTTACTCTAGCAAAAAAAAAAATGTTGTAAATTGAAGGGTAGATTTGTCCAACAATTGAGTCTGTTGGTCACCTGGCTGTCTTCTAGTACGTGAAGTGTAGCTAGAGCCAATGTCATTTACAGCCCTATTTAATCACGTCACATTGCAATATTTCATGTGCCTTATGTGGAAAGAAAAAAGCTCCTGTTGACATTTCAATTACATTGATTGTGATAGTTGTTCCCCCAACAAGTGGTGCAGGTCGTCGCATGCCGGGTCCATGTGGCCGAGACGTGTGCTGCTTATGTAAAGATGGATACGGTAACACAGAAAGAGCCTTTCATATGTCTATGTTCACAATCACGTCCCATGTGTGACAGATGGTTGCGCCAGCTCCACCATGTGTGGCTTAAATAGAAAATACAGAATACAAATACCTAATCCTCTTCTAAGAGAGGTTACAGTTCTGTATGGGAGATTAACTCTTTATTATATCAATCTGATGTAACATAATACGAAAGTAGTCATATCACATGGTCTTTTGATATACATACTAAAAGGGCAAAATACTGTATGTAGACACCTGATCATCACATATATATGACCTTGTTGGGTATCCTAATCCAAAACTATGGGCATTAAAGTGGTTGTCCAGGCTTTGGGTTCAAGTCTGCTGTCACTGTTAGAATTCACCAGTGCCGGTACCAGGTGGGGGAGGCACGTGACCGTAAGTATGCAATTTGCATACATGCAGTCACGTACCAACTAGACGTGCATGACCTTGCTCAATGCAAGTGTATTGAGCAAGGCTGGACATGTCTAGTCGGAATGTGGCCAGAAGTGTGCAGATCACATACTTGCGGTCACATGACATCACATGTGTGTATATATAGATAGATATAGCTGATTAAAGTTATTTATAGTATTTAGAAGGGACTTAGTGCCCTGCATATGATACCGTTAACCCTTAAGGTGAACCATATAGGGTTTTGTAGAAGTTTGTATGTTCTCCCCGTGTATGTGTGGGTTTCATCCGGGTTCTCCAGTTTCCTCCCCCGTTCCAAAGACAAACTGATAGGGAATTTAGATTGTGAGCTCTAATGGTGACAGCGATGACCATATCTGTAAAGTGCTGCAGAATATGATGGAGCTTTATAAGTAAGAATAAAAAATAAATTTAGTGCCCAAATAATACAACACAAATGTCACATGAGCGGAACTGCAAGTTTTTTTCCCATAATGGGAGAGAACTGGAAGTACCATACACAGCCACTACACAGTATATGGAGAGTGCCTGGAGTCAGGTCCTCATCAATCTGAAATTGATGACTAAAAATAAGTCAATAATAATAAAATCACTTTGAGTTTAGATGATTTTTACTATTATTTTGGAATCAGTTTCTCTATATGAATTTTATTGTTGCAAAAACACTAAAGCTGTTTTCTGGGACTTTATTAATATAATGACTTTCTTACTTCTGAGTAGGTATGAGCGGACCTGTGGATGTTCGAGTTCGTCGGGTTCGGCTGAACTTTAGTCCAAAGTTCGGCTCGGGTACCAGAACTTGACCAGAACTTGACCCTGAACCTGAACCCCAAAGAAGCCAATGGTTAACCGAACTTTGGTGCTGTAAAATGGCTGTAAAATGGTAGTAGTAACGGTTACGGAGCTGAAAAGGATGCAAAATGGGAGTAAGAGCAGGACAATTGCCCTGCAAACAAATGTGGATGGGAAAATTACTTAAAATAACAGAATAAAAAAATATAAAAAATAATAATCTTGAACCAGGAGGTGGAGGTCCAAGTGGAGGAGTGGAGCAGTGCCTTGTGTGTACTTTACTGTACTTGTTAAGAAATAAATAAATAAAAAACTATGTGCGGTTCCCCCTATTTTTAATAACCAGCTAAGGAAAAGCAGACAGCTGTGAGCTGGTCTTATTATGCTGGGAAGGGGACAATATCCATGGACCTTCCCAGCCTATTAATATCATCCCCCAGCTGTCTGCTTTGCCTTAGTTGCTTATTAAAAATAGGGGGACTCCATTTTATTTATTTTTAGGGTCCCCCCTATTTTTGATAACCAGCAAAGGCAAAGCAGACAGATGGGGGATGATATTAATAGGCTGGAAAGGTACATGGATATTGGCCCCTCCCTAGCATAATAAGATCAGCTCACAGCTGCCTGCTTTCCCTTGGCTGGATATTAAAAATAGCGGGGATCTCACATAGTTTTTTTAAATTATTTATTTATTTTACACTGTCCCTCACTCAAGCAGTGTCCTGTCCCTAGGCTAGTCAGAGCACAATGGCAGTGCCACATGTCATCCGGCGTTTATACAGGTCGGATCACGTGTTGCGCCAGCCAATCACAGCTCTGCAAGTGCCCACAGCCTAAAAGCTTATTGATTGGCTGCGCTGCAGCCTTTCAACAAACTTTATTCAGCACTAAACCCGAACAGCAAAACAGACTTCCGGGAAAAAGTCTGTGTCTGGAGTTCAGCAGCGGACACTAGGTGTCTGGTACAAACCCCGAACTTTATAGTTCAAGTTCACTCATCCCTAATTGCCAGTTCTCTCCCATTCTGGGAAAAAGCTTGCAGTTTCATTCATGGCCTCCACACAATAAAAGGAGCAATCCCAATCCCTGGGTCCCTCAATCAGCTGATTGTCAGATATGTTGGGGGTCAGACACCCACCAATCTTATGTTGATGGTCTATCTTAAGGTTAAGTCAATAATATTAAAGTCATAGGAAATTTTTTTCACAATTGGGTACAGAAAATGTAAAAAACTGAAAATGAAGCTTTTGTGATAGACATTTGGTCAGATAAACATTTTCACTTATAACCGGGATGTTTGATCTGTTGGATGATGGCATTTTGTCACCAGAGACCCCGATTATGTCTGTGACCGCTCAGTACGCTGAATTAGGTAAGTTATGGCCTATTAAAGTTATATTTTAATATAAAAGTTCAGGGTTCACCTCGATGGAATTTATTAGTCATTTAATCCTTTTCACCCGTGTTTGCACAGTTCAAAGGCTTTTTGCAGCCTCCACTACACCTTGCTGTAATGTTTTTATTCAGCCTCATCTTTTATGTATTTGCCAGCTGTCCCTGTACTAATGATCATGCAGAAGAGAAGTCTGGGCTTTATACTGCTAAAGGGCAGACATCAAAGGAGGAGATCAGATGAGATCCTGGGTCCTGCCCTTTTTGTTATTGTGAAAAGGAAAATGACATCTAAGCAAACAAGCAGGAGACATGTATTTATGTTAGTTTATTAATTCTATTGGCATTAGATATGAAGCATTACATTACACCAGGGTCCGCTCCAGGTTTTTCTGGGCCCCGGGCGAAAGAGTCTCAGTGGTCCCTTTAACACATACCACGATTCATGATGCACAGATACCGCAGATATAGGTATAGTACAATGCAAAGATTTCACTTCTTACATTACATGAGTGATATCTATTGTAAATTCCACAATAGCTCAGAAATTGGCGAATCGCTTCACACAGAATACTGGCCCCCATATAACGCTCCATATAGGAGACTGGCCCCCATATAACACTCCATACGGAATACTGGCCCCCATATAACGCTCCATACAGAATACTGGCCCCCATAAAATGCTCTGTACAGGCTACTGGTCCCCTTATAACGCTCCATACAGGATACTGGCCCCCATATAATGCTCCATGCAGGCTGTTCCCCCCACATAATGGCTTATGCAGGCTGTTCCTGTTCCCCCCTTATAATGCCCCATGCAGGATGTCCCTTTCCACCCATATAATGCCCCATGCAGGATGTCACCCCTGCCATATAATGCCCCATGCAGGATGTCACTCCCACCCCATATAATGTCCCATGCAGGATGTCCCTTTCCCCACCATATAATGCCCCATGCAGGATGTCACCCCCCCCCCCCATATAATGCCCCATGCCTCCATACATTAAAAAAAAAAAAATCAAATGCTCACCTCACTCCTCCTCACCTGCTGCCGATGCTCAGGTCCAGACTCCAGCGTCACCGGCGTCTTCCCGCTCTGCGCTGCCTGAGACGTCACAGAGAGCGCACAGCAGGAAGACAGCGGATCTGCCGAGGCACAGGGAGAGATAAATATCCGGCTGCCGGGGCCCTGAGCAAGCGGGGGAGAAGGGTGGGCGCTGGCACTGCTCTCCTTCGTCCATAGCCCAGCTGGGTGCCCGACCGCGAGTGGGCCCCCCCACCTGCTCAGGGCCCCGGGTGCGCCGGGTGCTGACGCCGGCCCTGCATTACAGTATGGGCTTGTACAAACGACCGCATAAATGGGCGAGTGCTAGCTGCGGCTTTGACGGATAGCACTTGTCCCCATGTTATTCTATGGGGCTGTGCACATGTCCGATTTTTTTCCTTGGAAAAATAATCTCAGCATTCTGATTGGCCTTCTAGAATTGGATAGTATTCGTCCATTCATGTCTTTGGCTCAATGAAAAAAAATCTAACCACACTTGGATGACACCTGAGTGCAGTCCAGTTTTTACGGACTTACATAATAGAAAAGTCAGAGAAACTTTTTTCTCTCTTCACCTCCAAGAGGATCGAATCACACTCTGGTCAAACTCTGATCAGAGGGCTGTTACAAGATTTGCACTGTGGTCAAGTAGTGTCCCCTGTGCTATGCCTCTGCCCATAGGCACTTTTCATCACATTCTCCCCTAGAACTAATGCTGCTAGGGAAGCACACCTCTGTAATACATCGTGTGATGGATTAGATCACAGATTTTTAATTTACAAATTTATACAGAATCCATAAGGAAAAACTATATTCTGTATCTTTGTAACGGAGAGGCAAAATAACAAAAAAAGTTTTATTCCTCGTTGCAGAATTTTTCAACATGAAAAATTTGGTAAAAGATCCTTGTTTTTATTTAGTCTGCTGTGTCCAATAAATACTGTAAATCCATGGTCTGGTGTATACAGTAGCAGGATGGGTCTTTACCAGTCATGTGAGTTGGAGAAAAAAGTTTTTCCAGCTCGCCAATGTGAAAGGAGCCCTCCGGCAGTGCAAGGATTCATAGAATGGTAGAGTTGGAAGGGACCTCCTGGGTCATCTGGTCCAACCCCCTGCTCAAAGCAGGATTCACTAGATCATCTCAGACAGATGTCTGTCCAGCCTCTGTTTGAAGACGTCCATTGAAGGAGACCTCACCACCTCTCGTGGCAGCCTGTTCCACTCATTAATCACCCTAACTGTCAAAAAGTTTTTTCCAATATCTAATCTGTGTCTCCTCCCATTTAGTTTCATCCCTTTGCTTCTAGTCTTTCCTTGTGCAAATGAGAATAAAGATGATCCTTCTACAATGTGACAGCCCTTGACATATTTGTAGACAGCTATTAAGTCTCCTTTCAGTCTTCTTTTTTGCAAGCTAAACATTCCCAAATCCTGCAACCGTTCCTCATAGGACATGGTTTGCAGACCAGTCACCATTCTGGTCGCTCTTCTCTGAACTTGCTCCAGTTTGTCTATGTCTTTTTTAAAATGTGGTGCCCAAAACTGTACACAGTATTCCAGATGAGGTCTGACCAAAGAGGAGTAAAGACCGATAATGACTTCACGTGATCTAGACTGTATGCTTCTGTTAATACATCCCAGAATTGTATTTGCCTTTTTTGCTGCTGCATCACACTGTTGACTCATGTTCAGTCTATGATCTATTAGTATACCTAAGTCTTTTTCACATGTACTGTTGCTTAGCTCTATTCCTCCCATTCTGTATATGCTTTTTTCATTTTTATTGCCCAGATGTAGTACTTTGCATTTTTCTCTGTTAAAAACCATTCTGTTGGTTGCTGCCCACTGCTCCAGTTTATTTAGGTCTTTTTGAATCCTCTCTCTCTCTTCTCTAGTATTAGCTATCCCTCCTAGCTTTGTGTCATCAGCAAATTTAATCAGTTTACCCTCAATTCCTTCATCTAAATCATTGATAAAGATGTTGAACAATACAGGTCCCAGGACGGAGCCCTGTGGTACCCCACTTGAGACATTCATCCAGCTGGATGTGAAGCCATTTACAACCACCCTTTGAGTCCGATCACTAAGCCAGTTATGAATCCACCTAACAGTTGCCTGGTCCATTGCATACTTGGTCATTTTTTCAATAAGGATGGTGTGAGATACTTTGTCAAATTCAGATTCAGCTGTGTCGGCAGCAGGACGAAGCAATAGAGGTAAGTATCCAGCAACAGGTCCGGGAGAGTATGATTAAAAACGATTTTTTTTTTATTATGAATACATTAAAAAGCAAAAAATAAAAGATAGATTTTTTTTTCTGGGACTGTACCCAGTTACTCCAGTAGATCTGACGCGTTTAAGACTAGGTAGTTCTTATTCATAGTCTGGCAGACTAGTTCGAAACGTGTCAGATCTACTGGAGTAACTGGGTACAGTCCCCAAAAATTTTTCTTTTGCCTTTTAATGTATTCATAATAAAAAAAATAGTTTTTAATCACGCTCTCCCGGACCTGTTGATGGATACTCACCTCTATTGCTTCGTCATGCGAGTTGGAGTATTCTGATTGCAGTCTTTTGATTTACGTTGGCCTAGTTCAAGTTAGTAGTCGAAAATGAGTAGGTTAGGGGGTAATAAATATTTTTATGTGGATTATATTAGTGTCGTACTATATCTTATCCTCGTACCATTTCTATAATGCTTCTAGTTACTATGAAGCTGGAGAAGGACATATCTAGCATATGGCTCTCCACAGTCACATACAGTCCCTGAAGCCCTGGACTGGCACAGTCCCTCTGTCAAACACTTTTCTTTCACTCTAGGAGCACTCTGAGACCTCCTAGCAGCTGTTCCTGGTGTTGGGGTACCATGGGGTGTGGTTAATTAGAACCACAATGTGCAGGGCGCTCATTAAGCAAATCATCCAGGGGGGAAAAAGGATTGCACTCAGATGGATTGAAAACAATGAACATTATTCCTAAAAAGGAAGTTTATTGCTCGGTTTCTTGAGCCGCTTGACTTGGACTGTTTTATGTTAGTAGGACAAAGACTAAACAGACCTTCATATTTTCAGTATTAACTACTAAAAATGAAAAATTGATTGTTTACTCTCATAGAGGAGGGAAAGGCCTCTGAAATACAGCAGCTTCTGAGGGAAGAGCCAGATAATACGAATATTCTTTATTCTATTGTACGGCTAGAGATAGATCTCTCTTTCCATCTGCTGAAATTTACTAGAGATTAAAGGGTATCTGTCAGCAAGTTTTTGCTATGTAATCTGACAGCAGCATTACGTACTGAAAGAGACCCTGATTCCAGCGATGTATCACTTAGTATACTGGGTGTAACAGTTGTGATAAGATCACAGTTTTCTCTGCTGCAGAGATAGCAGAGCTCAGAATGCTGAGCCCTGTATAACCCCACCCACACCGCTGATTGACAGCTTTCTCTATACACTGTATATTGACAGAAAGCATCTGATCAGTGCTGGGGGCAAGGTTGGACCAGGAGGCACGAGAGCAGCTTGTCCTCTAATGATAATTTCCTCCTGATAAAACAGCAGAACACAGTCTAGTAAGTGACACATCACCACTGCAATTAGGGTCTCTGCCCCTACATCATGCTGCTCTCAGCTTACAGAGCAAAAACTCGCTGACAAATTCCCTTTAAGGCATACATGTCAAAATCTGGCCCACAGGGTGATTATATTTGGCCCGTGACCCCAGAACCACCACCCCTGTGTGGGGCCCATTATTCTGTATGGATGACTATGTGGGGCCCATTATACTGTATGGAGGACTATGTGGGACCATTATTCTGTATGGAGGACTATGTGGGGACCATTATTCTGTATGGAGGACTATGTGGGGCCCATTATACTGTATGGAGGACTATGTGAGGCCCATTATACTATATGGAGGACTATGTGGGACCATTATTCTGTATGGAGGACTATGTGGGGACCATTATTCTGTATGGAGCACTATGTAGGCCCAATATTCTGCATGGAGGACTATGTGGGGCCCATTATTCTGTATGGAGGACTATGTGGAGCCCATTATACTGTATGGAGGACTATGTGGAGCCCATTATACTGTATGGAGGACTAGGTGGGGCCCATTATTCTGTATGGAGGACAATGTGAGGCCCATTATTCTGTATGGAGGACTATGTGGGGCCTATTATACTGTATCTAGGACTATGTGGGGCCATTATTCTGTATGGAGGACTATGTGGGGCCATTATTTTGTATGTAGGGTTATATGAGGCCCATTATTCTGTATGGAGGACTATCTGAGGCCCATTATTCTGTACGGAGGACTATGTGGGGCCCATTATTCTGTATGGAGGACTATGTAGGGCCCAATATTCTGTATGGAGGATTATATGAGGCCCATTATACTGTAAGGAGGACTAAGTAGGGTCCATTATTCTGTATGGAGGACTATGTGGGGCCCATTATACTGTATGGAGGACTATGTGAGGCCTATTATTCTGTACGGAGGACTATGTGGGGCCCATTATTCTGTATGGAGGATTATATGAGGCCCATTATACTGTACTGAGGACTAAGTTGGGCCCATTATTCTGTATGGAGGACTATGGGGCCCATTATTCTGTATGGAGGACTATGTGGGGCCCATTATACTGTATGGAGGACTATGTGGAGCCCATTATTCTGTATGGAGGACTATGTGGGGCCCAATATTCTGTATACTGGTTTGCCAATGACTTTGTCCAAATTTTTCATTTTGGCCCTCTGTGTGTTTGAGTTTGACATCCCTGCTTTAAGGAGATGTGTCCATATTACAGCTTTATTATTATATAGATAGCTTGTACCCCGGGCACAACTAAAATTCTATGGGCCCCATAATAAGTCAATGATTGTGTCAAATAAGAGAAAGCCACCATCTTTTTTGACCCACAAAAAACAAGGTTAAATCTGAGCGAACCCCTGCAGCCAACGCACCCCACAACTCACGCAGACTCATCAGCCCTGACAATAAGTCATCTTACAACACAGAACTCATGCAAATGTATAGAAAAGTTCAGCTGGTGACACCTCCACATCCTCTTTAACCCTTTCAAGACTGAGCATTTTTTTTCCTGTTTTCGATTCAGATTTTTCCTCCTCTTCTTCCCTCACTTTTTAACTTTTGAGTCAACATTGCCATATGTTTTTTTTTTTCTATTGCGGAATGAGTTGTAGTTTGAATGATACTATTCACCTTACCATATAGCATACTGGAAAAAAACAGGAAAAAAAATTCAAAATGGGAAATGGTGAAAAAAAACCTGCAATTCTGCCATTGTTTTTAGGCTTTTATAGAGTTCAATGTACAGTAAAAATGAGCAGGCATCACGATTCTTCAAATTAGTAGGATTACGACGATACTAATTTTGTATCGTTTTTTTTTTATATTTTAGTAGATAGACAAAATTGTGAATTTTGAAAAAAATACTGTTTTGTTTCGCCACTTTCTGAGACCTGTAACTTTTTTTTCTGTAGCTAGAGCTGTATGAGGGCTTGTCTTTAACATGATGACATGTCGTTTCTATTGGTATCATCTTTGACCACATAGTATGTTTTGATTGCTTTTTATTGTACTTTTGGGTCAAGGTATTCACACCACTTACTTTATGGGCTAATTAATTTTATATTTTATAGCTCCGACTGTGGACACAGAATATCAAATATGTATAAAAAAAATCTTCTCTGTTTTTTCGGATTAGGTACAGGGTTGATTTGAATTTTTTTTTTATATATTTTTTTTATAATAAAAATAGCTGCAAATGTTGCAAAAAAAATATTATGAAACAATACTCACCTCTTCTTACCCTAGCAGATAAAGTGCTTGTGATCCGATAGTCCCCATGGTCTTTATTTACAAGAAGTCAGGCATTTGACCACTGCAGACAATCATTGCTCAGTGATGGAAGCTGTGGTGCTAGAAGTAGGAGCACTGCTAAAAACTGCTACCATCTAAATTGTTATTAACAATTAAAATATTTTTCTAAAATTATTTATAAAAACAATCATTAGAAAATAGGAACATAAAAAAAACACAAAATGTGAATGCATATTATATGCACCTAGAATGTATTTTGTATCAGCATTTTATTTGGGAATTCAAAGTATTTGAATACCTTCAGCTTATGCAATTGCCACATCCCACCACTAGGTGGCACAAAAACAAATGTGTATGAATGCAAGGATTCTCTTTGTACATTCCCAGTAGTAACCATTGATAGCCCGGTTAGAATTTAACTAGCCAATTCTAATAATATAACATGATATTACCAGTGTCATGTAGATTATTACTACTGATGGAAAAAACAGACACATGAACCAAACACTGCTGAAATTTGGATCCAAAACACTGATGACACTCAGACATTTTTTTGCATACGTGAAAAATCACAGATGTCTGAATGAGGCCAAATCAGCAGGTGGAGGAAGGGGATTAAACTTTAAAACACATAGATCAAATGCAAATCTGTAACAGGAACCTAAAACTTTATATGCAATCAATAGATCAGGTATCCTTTATCTTGGGAAACAATAGGCTTCATTGCCTAAAAGCAAATAATATTAGGGTATGTGCCCACGTAGCGTTTTACAAGGGTATATGCTGTGGAATTTCCGCAGCATAAACGCTTGTGAAACGCTAGGTAATCCGTCCCCCATGGTCCCCAATGAGAATCCGCACTTTCAAAGTCCATGCTGCGGATTTTTTTGCGGCGTTTTTGATGCGCTCAAAAATCCCCAGCATGTCCATTAAATTTGCGTTTACGCATGCGGAATTGCCTTGTCAATGCAATAAAAAACGCAAGGCAATTCCACATGTCCTAAACGCATCATAAACGCGCGAAAAAACGCTTGCCAAATTCCGCATGTCCAAAGCGCTTCTAAAACGCGCGAAAAAGGCTTGCCAAATTCCGCAAGCATTTTTCCGGGAGAGGACATGCGGAAATGAAGCAGAAATTTTCTGCTTCATTTCTGCAACGTGGGCACATAGCCTTACAGTACTGGAATAATGCACACAGTGATGTCACAGTACGGGAATAATGCACATAGTGATATCGTAGTATTGGAACAATGTACACAGTGATGTCACAGTGTGGGAATAATCCACGCAGTGATGTCACAGTACTGGAATAATGTACACAGTGATGTCACAGTAAGGGAATAATGCACACAGTGATGTCATAGTATTCAAATAATATAAACAGTGATGTCACAGTAGGGGAATAATGTACACAGTGATGTCACAGTGCGGGAATAATGCACGCAGTGATGTCACAGTACTGGAGTAATG
This sequence comes from Phyllobates terribilis, assembly GCF_046119375.1. Taxonomy (NCBI): domain Eukaryota; kingdom Metazoa; phylum Chordata; class Amphibia; order Anura; family Dendrobatidae; genus Phyllobates; species Phyllobates terribilis. The sequence continues at coordinate 453,469,156 of NW_027362765.1, read as the reverse complement.
TACACAGTGATGTCATAGTACGGGAATAATGCACACAATGATCTCATAGTATTGGAATAATGTATACAGTGATGTCACAATACGGGAATGAAGCACACAGAGATGTCATAGTATTGGAATAATGTACACGGTGATGTCACAGTACGGGAATAATGCACACAGTGGTGTCACATGTCATAGTATTCAAATAATATAAACAATGGTGTCACAGTACGGGAATAATGCACACAGTGATGTCATAGTATTCAAATAATGTACTCAGTGATGTCACTGTATGGGAATAATGCACACAGTGATGTCATAGTGTTGAAATAATGTACACAGTGATGTCACTGTATGGGAATAATGCACACAGTGATGTCATAGTATTCAAATAATGTACACAGTGATGTCACAGTAAGGGATTAATGCACACAGTGATGTCACAGTATGGGAATAATGTACACAGTGATATCACAGGACGGGAATAATGTACACAGTGATGTCACTGTATGGGAATAATGCACACAGTAAAGTCACATTATGGGAATAATGTACACAGTGATGTCACTGTATGGGAATAATGCACACAGTAAAGTCACATTATGGGAATAAGGTACACAGTGATGTCACAGTACGGGAATAATGCACATAGTGATATCGTAGTATTGGAACAATGTACACAGTGATGTCACAGTGTGGGAATAATCCACGCAGTGATGTCACAGTACTGGAATAATATACACAGTGATGTCACAGTAAGGGAATAATGCACACAGTGATGTCATAGTATTCAAATAATATAAACAGTGATGTCACAGTAGGGGAATAATGTACACAGTGATGTCACAGTGCGGGAATAATGTACGCAGTGATGTCACAGTACTGGAGTAATGTACATAGTGATGTCATAGTACGGGAATAATGCACACAGTGATCTCATAGTATTGGAATAATGTATACAGTGATGTCACAATACGGGAATAAAGCACACAGAGATGTCATAGTATTGGAATAATGTACACAGTGATGTCACAGTACGGGAATAATGCACACGGTGTCATGTCATAGTATTCAAATAATATAAACAGTGATGTCACAGTACGGGAATAATGCACACAGTGATGTCATAGTATTCAAATAATGTACACAGTGATGTCACAGTACGGGAATAATGTACTCAGTGATGTCACTGTATGGGAATAATGCACACAGTGATGTCATAGTGTTGAAATAATGTACACAGTGATGTCACTGTATGGGAATAATGCACATGGTGATGTCATCGTATTCAAATAATGTACACAGTGATGTCACAGTAAGGGATTAATGCACACAGTGATGTCACAGTATGGGAATAATGTACACAGTGATATCACAGGATGGGAATAATGTACACAGTGATGTCACTGTATGGGAATAATGCACACAGTAAAGTCACATTATGGGAATAATGTACACAGTGATGTCACTGTATGGGAATAATGCACACAGTAAAGTAACATTATGGGAATAAGGTACACAGTGATGTCACAGTATGGGAATAATGTACACAGTAAAGTGACATTATGGGAATAATGTACACAGTGATGTCACAGTGCGGGAATAATGTACGCAGTGATGTCACAGTACTGGAGTAATGTACACAGTGATGTCATAGTACGGGAATAATGCACACAGTGATTTCATAGTATTGGAATAATGTATACAGTGATGTCACAATACGGGAATAAAGCACACAGAGATGTCATAGTATTGGAATAATGTACACCGTGATGTCACAGTACGGGAATAATGCACACAGTGGTGTCATATGTCATAGTATTCAAATAATATAAACAGTGATGTCACAGTACGGGAATAATGCACACAGTGATGTCATAGTATTCAAATAATGTACACAGTGATGTCACAGTACGGGAATAATGTACTCAGTGATGTCACTGTATGGGAATAATGCACACAGTGATGTCATAGTGTTGAAATAATGTACACAGTGATGTCACTGTATGGGAATAATGCACACAGTGATGTCATCGTATTCAAATAATGTACACAGTGATGTCACAGTAAGGGATTAATGCACACAGTGATGTCACAGTATGGGAATAATGTACACAGTGATGTCACTGTATGGGAATAATGTACACAGTAAAGTAACATTATGGGAATAATGTACACAGTGATATCACTGTATGGGAATAATGTACACAGTAAAGTAACATTATGGGAATAAGGTACACAGTGATGTCACAGTATGGGAATAATGTACACAGTAAAGTCACATTATGGGAATAAGGTACACAGTGATGTCACAGTATGGGAATAATGTACACAGTAAAGTCACATTATGGGAATAATGCACACAGTGATGTCACATTATGGGAATAATGCACACAGTGATATAGTATGAGAATAATGCACACAGTGATATCATAGTATGGGAATAACGCAAACAGTGATGTCACAGTAAGGGATTAATGTACACAGTGATGTCAGATTGAGGGATTAATATACACAGTGATATCACAGTATGTTATTAATACACATAAGGATGTCATAATATGGAAATAATGTACACAATAATATCAGTATGGGAATAATACAGACAGTGATGACGATTTAGGAAGAATGAGCAGATTCCCATTCACATCTTTCACTTGAAACTTAGTTTTCACATTGGTCAATTTTTTTCTTTTTCCCCATTGTCCTCAATCACCTTTTCCTATAGTTCTTGGAAACGTCCTACGTTGAGGGTAATGCAGCCAGACGGGTATTTTAATGGCAGAACTTGTCCCTGTGCCCCAATGAATTTGAGTCCAGAATTGAAGAAGCATATAAAAGTGTTGATCTAGAACAAGTCTGCTCGGTACAACATAGGTAAGAGAGAAACCTTCGCTGTGTAACTGGTAAGAGCGACGGCTTTCCCGCTCAGCACATATTACGTAAGCTCTATACATATTTGCATTTCTGCTTATTTTTCCAGTTGTAGAGCCGTCTCGCTACTAGAGATGGAGGCGAATGATTCCTATAGTTTATCCAACACAGTATGTAACTAATTGTAGAAGGGACAGATGAGAATATTAATTATTTATTGTTCTGCTCCCTGTGTGTCGGATTCTGGCATTCCTTTATCACTCTTCAGATTACTGTCAAGAGAGTAGTAACATAGGACGGCCAGTATAAACACAGGCGGCTTATTATTTCCAAATGATGATGGATAAACGATTGCAGACTGGAAGCTTCTGCAGTTTCATAAACTCGCAAAAGCTAAAAGAAAAAATAACATGAAAAAAAGGCGTAATATAACTACTGTAGCTAAAGAGGTCCTAAAAAACATGCATGGGGATATGCAAAATAAGGTGTGCTATGTCTAATTAAGGAGGCACTACACCTTAAAGGGAATCCACCAGCAGTTTTTTGCTATGTAATCTGAGAGCAGCATGATGTAGGGACAGAGAGCCTGATTCCAGTGATGTGTCACTTACGAAGCTGTGTGTTACTATTTCAATAAAATCAGTGTTTTATCAGCAGGAGAGGACTAGGTGCCTCGTGCCTCCTAGTCAACTATGTGTAACTCCGCCCCATCACTGATTAGCAGCTTTCTGCCTATGCACAGCGTACACAAAAAGCTGCGGGGTGTGGGTGGGGTTACACAGAGCTCAGCATGTTCAGAGAACTGCTAGATCTGCAGCTAAGAAAACTGCAACAGGCAGACCAGTAAGTGATACATCGCTGGAATCAGGGTCTCAGCCCCTACATCATGCTGCTCTCAGATTACAGAGGCAAAACCCTGGAAACCTGGACCTAGATTCCCTTTTAATAAATACTCATATGGCTATAGTATGGACTGGGTGCAACTTTCTAAAATACAATGAATTGTAATTTTTGACAGAGGGCAGATTAGTCGCAGAAGCAAATAGTGTACGGCTACAAAACCACCGGCTGCCCTCAATTTGGAAAAGTCGGGGGTATGTAGTTTTATTCTAAAATTTATATACAAAATGCCTCGCTTGTCTTGGTGGAAAATGCGACAAATATTAATGCTATTAGTCTATTGTAATATTACACCTATTTATTAATGGGATTGTCCCTTTTCAGAACCCTTTATACCATATGCTGTTTTACATAAAACAAAATAAAAACCATATTGAGTGTTACTTACATCCTTGGGTGCAGCAGTGAGACAAGGCATGGAAGAGACAAGGCCTTTTAGGTTTTAATACACCATTGTCTCCTTACCTTTGCAAGGAGAAATGTGACTTAGGGAAAATAGGGCATGTCTTAAAATGTGTCAAAATGTAGGTGCAAAAAGTAGTGCAAAGTAAACCAAGCAAGAGGTTGTGTAAAGATAGACAAAAAATGTCTAAAAATGTGGCAGATTTATCCAACATGAGACACTCTGATAAATTTTTAGACTGTCTAATCTAAGGATATGTTCACATAAAGTTTGGACATAATTTTCTGGCTGAAAATCCACATCTAATATTTCTTACTAAAAAAACATGTAAGGGTAGTAGTAGTAGTAGTGTGTGTTTTGGGGGCATTTCCATAGCAAAAACCTTGCCAAACAACACATCAAGAAGCGAAATGAAAACATGTTTTTTACCATGATTTAAAGGCGGAAAATGCACCAAAGAATCATCATGACACTTTTCTATCTCCCGTTTTCTTATTCCTAATAGGAAGCTTGCTGCAAGCATATTTTAAGCATTTTTCTGTTGATGTAGATTTGCACCACAAAAAAAGCATAGTAAGACTATGTGAACATACCCCAATTTTATACTGTACAAGTGACTGCTGGGACAGACAGCACTGACATTGGAGGAGTGGCGCAGGTGTGGTGAGTGAGTATAAGGTTTTTTTTTTTCATTTTATATGGGGGATTTTAGCAGTTAAGAAGGGGTTAATATATCATCTATAATAATTTTTTACACCAGCAGCATGGTGGCTCAGTGGTTAGCATTGTTGCTTTGCAGCTCTGGGGTTCTCAGTTCAAATCCCACCAAGGACAACATCTGCAAGGAGTTTGTGTGTTCTCCCTGTGTTAGCGTGGCTTTCCTCTGGGTTCTCTGATTTCCTCCCACACTCTGATAGGGAATATACATTGTGAGCTCCAATGGGGACAGTGATGATAATGTCTGTACGGAGCTGTGGAATATGTTGGTGCTATATAAGTAAGCATAATAAAGTCGAAGTATGTTTAGTGCTACTAAGCTGAGCGATGACACATATATAGAATATGTTGTAATTTGTGGGGATAGATCTACAGGAATCCTACTTAATTATTAATAGGGGATAACATATAGACCCTCAGCAAACCTGAGAATGAGCCCCATCCTCAATAGAGCAGCGGTGTAGAGCGGAGCATTCATCGTCATTCACTGTCTATGGGTTAGATGGAAAAAGCTGAGTGCGGTTTGCGGCTGTTTCCAGCAGAATGTTGAACATTCACATCTCCACTCCATCGAAGACGGGGCCCCATTTTCGGGATCGTTTGGGATCCAAGCAGTCAGACCCCCAGCAATCAGTAAATTATTGTCTATCCTATGGATGGATAGGGCATAACTTACTATCATGGGAATAACCCCTTAAATATGATGAAAAAATGTTGCATTTTATATGATTAAATCCATTAGAACCACATGTATCCAGGAACATACCTTAGAAAATTCTCTCCTTCTGTTGAATTGAAGGACACATTTAAATACATTGCTGCTGACATACAAAGTAGAGGAAATAATATACAGATAAGATAAGGCTGAAAACATTCCAAACTAATTATATTTTGCTGAAACTTCGATGAAGCGATGTTGGCTATTATCCAAATGTCACAGTAGGTTATGTGACTGAGGTGATCTCCGGCTCCATGATAACATTAATTGCATTTTAAAGAATTATCTTCCAAGACTTCGCTGTGGAATATCATTTGATCACTCATATTGGTCTTATAGGAAAGCTGGATGAAGTTGTGGTTTGATTATAAAACTTATCCAAACTTTCTACCTCTTAGCATTTTGTTTCCGTGCATAGAGGGTGTACCAAAACATGCCAATCATAGAAGATCAATTTTAGCTTGTCAGCGAAATGCACCCTCCCTTATACAGATCAATATATTATAAGTAGTCCGCAGAACAAGAGACGCCATTTATCATAATCACAGAACCCTGGGTCAGCAATCAGCCGTCAGACATTACCTTGTTATCATTTTATCACTTCTGCCTTTTTACCATAGACTGTTGGTCCAAAAGTTCATTATTAATCATATTAACATTAGTTCCTATCTGATAATGTACAATATCTTATTACATGGGGGTAGAATAAACTTTATACAAACATCCTGCAAAAACTGTATTCTATTTTATGTATAATAATGATGAGTATTTGGCAGATAGTACGTGAACCTGTCTGCTGTCACATCATCAATTATCAATATCTACGAGGATAGGGTCCCACATAACGGTCGCTGCGTGCCCACCGTGCTCCTGGATAAAGCTTGACATGAAAGTCACAGCAGCTTTGAAATGGCTTATTGCCAGTAATTGAGCGTAAATTGAATGCTTATTGCTAATGGTCATGCACTGTGGGATTTGTGCCTGATTCTTTTCTGAAGTCTCCCAGAAAAAATAGATTGGATTTTCACCGCTCGGATACTTTGTTTTTCCTCTTATATGTTTTACGGCTTCTTATTTCCCTTCAAAGAAGTAACAAGATAATTTAGACATGGGGGGGAAATTAAAAAAAATATCTGTTTGTTGAGGTATTGTATGATCAACAAAGGGGGGAACATGTCATTGGTGCAACCTGTGCGGCCGCAGAGGGGCCTGGGACGTATGGGGGCCCATTTCTACCTCCAAAGCAGGTGCAAATTTGCATTTCTAGGAGCTCTTGGGCTGTTAAGGGCCCATATATTGTTCTTGCACAAGGGCCCTTTTCTGTCTGTGTCCGCCAGTGGATCAACACCTATCTTATATCTTTATGTTTGGGTTACATTTGGGTTGTCATTATTGCCATTGTTCCTACCGGGCTGACTGCCACTCCTGGCCTTATGCGTTAGAAAGCTCAGCCCATCTAGGCTTCCTGCATGCCAGTAGGTGGCGCACTCCTGAAGACTGATAGTTTGGACCAGTAGAAGGGGCGGCCATATCATTAATGCAACCTGTGCAGGTGCATAGGGGCCCCAAAGGTAATGCCATTTATTACCTATATCACCACAGAGATCCGGCACAGTGCACTAGTAAAGGGGATCCCAATCCTGTATTGTACCTTTCTAAACTCCACAATTATTGAGCAGCAAGTTAGCATGTGAGCTGCTTTACACACCATCTATAATCATGCAGTGTAACTATATGATACTTTGTATATACTATTGCGGATTTCAGCTTTCAACAGAATCATCGGCACCCAGACTGTGGGAGAATGAACTACTTGGGACATACAGAAACCATTATCTGCATCATCACAACCTGTAGTGACTCGCCCCCTGCGCCGCGGGGCACTCGGGACCGGACTTCAGGGCAATGCTGGGAGTGGCGACCCGGTCCCGTGGCTCAGGGTGGTCAGACCAGTGGCAGCCTTTTATATGTTTTAGGTAATGTCCGACTACGCCACCCGTGGATTGCGGCTATTATGAACCGCCGCTGCAAGGCAGTCCACTGAGGCTGATGGTGTGTGCAGCTGAGGTAGTATAACTCCCCACGGGAAGAGTGTAGCCTCAGGGCAGTGAGGGCAGATGATGGGGATTGAAGTGCAGGGCGTCCCAGCACCGGTAGTGCTGGGGCGGCAAGAAATGCAAAGACAACGTGTTGCAGTCCAGGGTCTTTTACTCACAGTTCGTATACTCCAAGTCACTTCCGCCGGTAATGACTGCCCGAGCCGTGCTGCATCCACCATGTGAGGGGCTCGGTCAACCCCCAGGCCATTCAGGAGTATGGTACAGGACTCCCTTCTATCCTTCCTCTGGCTCGTGCCCCACCAGTGACCAAGCTTTTGTCCAGCTGCCGCGGATCTATGCGGGTAAACGTGGGCACCGTTTCCCGCTATCCTATATGGTGCCTTCCTAGCAAGGTTTAGCAGGGGGTCGCACCAAGTGATGATCACGACCTCCGGTTCTTGGCTGAGGATTATTTGCCTCCACCAACTTGGGTTCCGGTACCCTTTTCTTGCCTGACCCGTCACCCGTAATCTCCTGGGTCCTTAGGGTCCCTTCTGCCTCCTTGTTTCTGGAGCCCTTCTACTCCTCTTTCTCTCCACCTTCCTTCCTTCTCCTTCTCCTTCTGGCTCCGGCCTCTGTGCTAGGCCTGCCCAGGGAGCAGAGCCCATGCAGCAGCTCTGCTCCCTGCCTTCTCCTCTCACAGAACACTGAACTCTGCTGGACTGAACTCCCTCCTAGGATGGCCCCCACCTTTTTATCTGCTTCACTGTGTCTGAGCTCAGGTGACCTGCAACCAATGAGCTCCTTCCTATGCTCCAGAAACTGTCCCCTTCTGCTCCTACATCACAGGGTTCTCTCCCCCCTCCCCACTCCAGCCAGGGACATGGTCTGTCGTGCCTGCATTACTATATAAATGGGAGCACCATTGAGCTGTCCCCCGGAAATGGGGTGTGTGTGGGGTATGCAGCTAACTGAGCCCTGGTCCATACTCCATCCTTACCTGGGAGTGGAATATCACACCTCTGGCAGAGGTGCAATACTCCTGAAGCCAGGGCCGGCTTCAGCACCCGGCGTACCCGGGCAAGTGCCGGGGCCCTGGAAAATCAGAGGGGCCCACCGCCCACTCACTGTCGGGGCCCTCCGCCCACTCACTGTCGGGGCCCTGGCCGCTTCCTCGGGAATTGTTCAGTGACGCAGGCGCTGCTTGATTGCCGTCACTCCCCCCAGACATGGCCGCGCGCTGTGCGGCTGTGTCTGCTAGTAATAATGCGGCAGGGTCGACGGCACTGCATCTTTAATTGTGCTTGTGTGTCGCCCCTGCCGCGTCATTACTAGCAGACCCAGCCGCACAGCGCGCGGCCATGTCTGGGGGGAGTGCCAGCAATCAAACACCGTCGGAGGTCCTGCACAGATGGGGGGGAGCGGCCCGGACCCGACCGCAAGTGGACCCCTCTGATGGTCCAGGGCCATGATGTCTGTGACACGCCGCTGGCCCTGCACTGCCCCATACCTGAGGAGCTGCTGGACAGGACACTGGACCGGGGACAGGTGAGTGAGGCTTCCCCAATCCCCATATTAAAAATATTTGTAATGGGTCTGTGTGAGTGCATGTATGTGAATGTCAGTGTGTATGACTGTGTATATATATTTGTTTGTTTTATATATGTCTTTAAGAATTTGTGTAAAAATGGGTGTATGTCTGTATGTGTACATATCTGTGTACTGTGTGTGCATGCATATGTCTGTGTACCATGTGTGCGTGCGTGTGTCTGTGTACCGTGTGTGCGTGCATATGTCTGCGTACCATGTGTGTGTGCGTGTGTCTGCATACCGTGTGTGCATGCGTGTGTCTGCGTACCGTGTGTGCGTACCGTGTGCGTGCGCATGTCTGCGTACCGTGCGTGCGTGCGCATGTCTGCGTACCGTGTGTGAGTGCGCATGTCTGCGTACCGTGTGTGCGTGCGCATGTCTGTGTACCATGTGTGCGTGCGCATGTCTGCGTACCGTGTGTGCGCGCGCATGTCTGCGTACCGTGTGTGCACGCGCATGTCTGCGTACCGTGTGTGCGCGCGCATGTCTGCGTACCGTGTGTGCGCGCGCGCATGTCTGCGTACCGTGTGTGTGCGCATGTCTGCATATGTGAAGGATGAGGGGACAGGCTGGGCCCTGTGTACTATATATATATTTCTCTGCCGTATCTGTGCATCATGAATCGTGTATGTGTTAAAAGGGCCCACTGAGACTCTTTCGCCCGGGGCCCAGTAAAACCTGGAGCCGGCCCTGCCTGTAGCGGCCGAACCCTCAGGGCGCTACAGAAGCATTACTGGAAAATCAAGATAAAATAAACCAGAGAGGTCATACAGTTTTCTAGAACACAGCGTCATCTGCTGTTTGCTACAGAAAGTCTCTGCACAGCATAAGTCTGCAGCTGTATATTACAACAGATACAGTTCTAGGAGCATGTGGTTATGTCCTGACTGAGGAAGAAGTATGAAAACTTTGAAATGCGTAGACCAGGGATGTCAAACTCAAATACAGAGGGCCAAAATTAAAAACTTGGTCAAAGTCGAGGGTCAACCTTGATATTTATTAAAAAAATGTCTACAATTGAGAATATAATGATGAAGCTTTTCATATGGAAACAAACTTAAAGGACTTGTCCCATAAACAAAGTACATTTTAGTAATAAACCTTAGAATAAAATTATTACTTAATCACAAATGAGCCTACTGGAATAATATTATTATTATTATTATTTATTGTTATAGCGCCATTTATTCCATGGTGCTTTACATGTGAAAAGGGGGAAAACATAGCAAAAACAAGTACAATAATCTTGAAAACAATGTGACAGCGACTGGTACAGGAGGAGCGAGGACCCTGCCCGCGAGGGCTCACAATCTATTAGAGATTGGTGAGGATACATTAGGTGAGGGTAGAGCTGGTCATGCAGCGGTGGTTACTGCAGGTTGTAGGCTTGTCGGAAGAGGTGGGTCTTCAGGCTCCTTTTGAAGGTTTCCACGGTCGACGAGAGTCTGATGTGTTGGGGTAGAGAGTTCCAGAGTAGGGGGGAAGCACGGGAGAAATCTTGTATGCGATTGTGGGAGGAGGAGATAAGAGGGGAGTAGAGAAGGAGATCTTGTGAGGATCGGAGGTTGCGTGCTGGTATGTAACGGGAGACTAGGTCAGAGATATATGGAGGAGACAGGTTGTGAATGGCTTTGTATGCCATGGTTAGGGTTTTGAACTGGAGTCTCTGAGCAATGGGGAGCCAGTGAAGAGATTGACAGAGAGGAGAGGCCGGGGAATAGCGGGGGGACAGGTGGGTTAGTCGGGCAGCAGAGTTTAGGATAGATTGGAGGGGTGCAAGAGTGGTAGAAGGGAGGCCACAGAGCAGGAGGTTGCAGTAGTCGAGGCGGGAGATGATGAGGGCATGCAGTAGTGTTTTTGAAGATTCATGGTTGAGGAATGTGCGGATCCGGGAGATATTTTTGAGTTGGAGTCGGCAGGAAGTGGAAAGGGCTTGGATATGTGGTTTGAAGGAGAGATCAGAGTCCAGGGTTACTCCAAGGCAGCGAGCTTGGGGGACTGGGGAGAGAGGACAGCCATTGACATTGATAGATAGGTCAGTTGGGGGGGTGAATGGGATGGCGGAAAGATGATGAATTCTGTTTTGTCCATGTTAAGTTTTAGAAATCTATAAGAGAAGAAGGATGAAATGGCAGACAGACATTGTGGGATTTTGGTTAGTAGGGAGGAGATATCGGGTCCAGAGAGGTAGATCTGTGTGTCATCAGCATAGAGGTGATAATGAAAGCCATGGGACTCTATGAGCTGCCCCAGGCCTAAGGTGTAGATGGAGAAGAGCAGAGGTCCTAGGACTGAACCTTGGGGGACACCGACAGATAGGGGGCGAGATGAGGAGGTGGTGCGTGAGTGGGAGACACTGAATGTCCTGTCTGTTAGGTATGAGGAGATCCAGGATAGGGCCAAGTCTGTGATGCCAAGAGATGAGAGAGTTTGTAGTAAGAGGGAATGGTCCACTGTGTCGAAGGCAGATGACAGCTCTAGGAGGAGGAGGACAGAGTAGTGTCGCTTGGATTTGGCGGTTAGTAGGTCATTGGTGACTTTAGTCAGGGCAGTTTCAGTAGAATGGTGCGGTCGGAAACCAGATTGTAGGCGGTCGAAGAGGGAGCAGGAGGAGAGGTGGGAGGACAGTTCAGAATGGACGTGTTGTTCCAGTAGTTTTGAGGCATAGGGGAGAAGTGATATGGGGCGATAGCTAGTCAGAGAGGATGGGTCAAGGGAGGGCTTTTTGAGGATGGGTGTGATTGAGGCATGTTTGAAGCATGAGGGGAAGACACCAGTTGTTAGTGACAGGTTGAAGAGTTGGGCTAGGGCTGGGATGAAGATAGTGGTAAGGTTTGGGATGAGGTGGGACGGGATTGGGTCAAGTTTACAGGTGGTGAGGTGTGATTTGGAGAGTAAAGAGGAAAGTTGATCTTCAGAAATGGTGGAGAAAGTGGTTTTGGAGGAAGAGGGTTGAGTAGGTGTGGGGAGGGGCTGTGGGGGCTTTAGGCAAAAGCTTTGTCTGATGGTGTAAATCTTCTGCTTGAAGAATGAGGCAAAGTCTTCGGCTGAAATAAGAGGAGAGGTAGGAGGCACTGGGGGACGGAGGAGAGAATTGAAGGTGTTGAATAGTTGTTTGGGGTTGTGAGACAGGGAGGATATGAAAGATGCGAAGTATGTTTGTTTTGCTGCAGTGAGTGTGGACTTGAAGGTAGTGAGGGATTGTTTGAATGCAATGAAGTGCTCATTGGAGTGGGACTTTTTCCATCTACGCTCGGCAACCCTGGAGGCCCGTCGCAGTTCTTTAGTTGGGCTGGTGTGCCAGGGTTGTCTGTTGATTGTGCAAGCTTTGGTATGTGTGAGGGGGGCGACCGAATCTAGAGCTGCAGCTGTTGTGGTGTTGTATAAAGTGGCAGCAACATCTGCATCATGTAAGGAACTAATGTCTGTAAGAGGGAGAAGGGATTCAGAGAGTGAGTGTAGGTCAAGGTGTCTGAGATTTCTGCGAGGGTGTGCAAGTTTGTGGAGTGGGGATTGTTGACCTGGAGATGAGAGGGAAGAGAATGTAAGTAGGTTGTGGTCAGAGAGAGGGAGAGGTGAGTTAGAGAGGTTAGATAGGGAACAGAGGCGGGTGAAGATGAGGTCCAGCGTGTGGCCGTTTTTGTGGGTGGGTGTGGAAGACCACTGGGTAAGACCGAAGGAGGAAGTGAGGGATAGAAGCTTAGAGGCAGCTGAGAGGGAAGTGTCAATGGGGATGTTAAAGTCACCCATGAGGATAGTGGGGATGTCAACGGAGAGGAAATTAAGTAGCCAAGTGGTGAAGTGGTCAAAGAAAGTGGTGGTTGATCCTGGGGGGCGGTAAATGACAGCCAGTTGGAGGTTGGAGGGGGAGTAGATGCGCACGGAGTGCACTTCAAAAGAGGGGAGAGTAATTGAGGGCGGCAGTGGGATATGGGTGAAGGAGCAGTTATCTGAGAGGAGGAAACCTATTCCTCCACCGTACTTGCTGGTGGGGCGAGGGGTATGAGAGAGGTGGAATCCGCCGTACGAAAGTGCAGCAGGAGAGGCCGTGTCAGAGGGGATGAGCCAGGTTTCAGTGATGCCGAGGAAGGAAAGTTTGTTAGTGATGAAGAGGACATGAATGTAGGAAAGTTTGTTGCAGACAGAGTGAGCGTTCCATAGAGCTCCTGATAGTGGGACTGGGGAAACAGGGGCTGGGCGTATAGGTATAAGGTTAGAAGGGTTACGAGAGTTTGGGGTAGATCATGGGTAGGAGGTGGAAGTGATTGTAGGGATGTGGTGAGGAGGGCCAGGATTTGGAGAGATGTCGCCAGCAGTATGGAGGAGCAGAGAAAGCGTTAGCAGGTGGGAGCAGGAGAGGGCATGAGGTGGCTGTCTGTGTTTGGAGACAAAGGATTGTATGTTGAGGAATAGCTCTGAGGAGTGGGTGTAAGAGCAGTAAAAAGTATATGGCACAATAGCCTAATTTAAATATATAATAACAAAGGATAAAAAACCTTGAATTAATAAATAATACAGATAATTAAGTATGATGTCAACAAAAGTGCCCCCCAAATACAGTATGATACCCCCACAGTGAATTCCTCCACAGTACCCTCAACACGCACGGTATGATGACCCTACTGTACCCCCCAGCAAAGTATTGTAACCCATCACAGTATGATGCCCCAACTGTGATCCCCACACAGACCTCCACACAGTATAATGGACCCCACACAGTCCTCCATACAGAATAATGGGCCCCAAATAGTCCTCCATACAGAATAATGGGCCCCACATAGTTCTCCATAAAGAATAATGAGCCCCACATAGTTCTCCATACAGAATAATGGGCCCCACATAGTTCTCCATACAGAATAATGGGCCCCACATAGTCCTCCATGCAGTATAATGGGCCCCACATAGTCCTCCATACAGCATAATGGGCTCCACATAGCCCTCCATACAGTATAATGGGCCCCACATAGTCCTCCATACAGTATAATGGGCCCCACATAGTCCTCCATACAGTATAATGGGCCCCACATAGTCCTCCATACAGTATAATGGGCCCCACATAGTCCTCCATACATAATAATGGCACCACATAGTCCTCCACACAGTATAATGGGCCCCATATAGTCCTCCATACAGAATAATGGGCCCCACATAGTCCTCCATACAGAATAATAGGCCCCACATAGTCCTCCACACAGTATAATGGGCCCCATATAGTCCTCCATACAGTATAATGGGCCCCATATAGTCCTCCATACAGTATAATGGGCACCACATAGTCCTCCATACAGAATAATGGGCCCCACATAGTCCTCAATGCAGAATAATGTGCCCCACATAGTCCTCCATACAGTATAATGGCCCCACATAGTCCTCCATACATTATAATGGCCCCACATAGTCCTCCATACAGTATAATAGCCCCACTTAGTCCTCCATACAGAATAATGGTTCCCACATAGTCCTCCATACAGAATAATGGGCCCCATATAGTCCTCAATACAGAATAATGTGCCCCACATAGTCCTCCATACAGTATAATGGCCCCACATAGTCCTCCATACAGTATAATGGCCTCACATAGTCCTCCATACAGTATAATAGCCCCACTTAGTCCTCCATACAGAATAATGGTTCCCACATAGTCCTCCATACAGAATAATGGGCCCCATATAGTCCTCAATACAGAATAATGTGCCCCACATAGTCCTCCATACAGTATAATGGCCCCACATAGTCCTCCATACAGTATAATGGCCCCACATAGTCCTCCATACAGTATAATAGCCCCACTTAGTCCTCCATACAGAATAATGGTTCCCACATAGTCCTCCATACAGAATAATGGGCCCCATATAGTCCTCAATACAGAATAATGTGCCCCACATAGTCCTCCTACAGTATAATGGGCCCACATAGTCCTGCATACAGAATAATGGCCCCACATAGTCCTCCATACAGTGTAATGGGCCCCACATAGTCCTCCATACAGAATAATGGTTCCCACATAGTCCTCCATATAGAATAATAGCCCCATATAGTCCTCCACACAGTATAATGGGCATCACATAGCCCCCGGCGTCGAGGGCCAAATATAATCACCCTGAGGGCCAGATTTGGCCCACAGGCCAGAATTTGACATGTGTGGCGTAGACTAATAAAAACCACAATCATACTGTTGTGTATCCTTGATCTACATTTCTATCTACCAGCAATGCGGAATTTCCACATCTATTCATTTATTTACACTAGTGATTACAGCACATCATGCCAAATTACTGCTCTTGGTGTCATTACATAAGCTGTTAGTGTGTCGAATGGTCCAAAACTGCGAAAAAAAATGTATGTTTTACAACAGAAGGTAATTTTCCCTCCCCTCATTGTGTGATCAGACCAGACAGGACGAGGGTGGGTCTTCGTTGCTCAAGTGTTTATTATCGCTTCTTCTGGAGACTAAACAATATATCTCAGCTGTGATTCGCATGCAGCCCGGGGGTCCTCCTTCTCGTCCCCCTATATGGAGGATGCTGACTGACAAGCTGGTGACACATAGTAACAAGGCCTTTGGGCAAAAATTTCCCAGTAGACCCCTCATCACTTTCAACTTTTCTTCTTCGTCTTTTAGGAGCAATTACGCTTTTTTTTTTCTTGGTCCATTTCTGATCTCTTTTTAATCCCTTTATTTGTGAGCCTTTAGATTTGTTTTCTTTCAGTGTTCAACATGTGGTATAAATATATATTATAATATCTTTTAAGTTTGGACAAATAAAAAATACCTTTTTAATCTTATTTTTGTATTTTCTTTAGACCTCAATAATGTAATCGGGAAAAGTAGGGTGATGTGAACATTCATACATATATTTTTTCATACATATGTTTTTTTTTTTATAGTTTTTATTAGTACCCCTAGGGAACCTGCACTTGTCATTGCTCCTACAATACACTGCTATAATGTAGTAGTGCAGTGTATTGTAAAACTACCGTTCTCCTATGAAGCTCAGCTACATGCAGTGCTTCATAGGTGTACAAACATATCAGGCATGGACGGGGGCCTTTAGTCAGCTCCTGGTTTCTATGACAATGCCCTCGACGCTCCATTTCCTACCTCTTAAATGCCGCTGTCATAACTGATAGCAGCATCTAAAGGGTTTAAACTGCTGCGATAGGAGCTAGTGCTGATCAGAGGTAGGACTCGGGTGCCAGCTGTACAACACAGACGGTGCCTGGGCTGTATGTGGCCGGCTAAGCATACATGTAGTGCGGTCAGGCCTTGGTGGGCGCAGTGGGCCGCAGCCCCTGTCTGGGTTTGCCCTGCATAGGAAACATTTATAAATGAAGGTATATTCTGCTTCTCTGTTGCATATCTGTCCAAACATTTTTCCAGGCAAATAATAGCACACTTGATGGTAGTTTTACTTCAGTAGGAGACCTGGGCAAAAGATGAAATGGGAAAAAAGGAACTTTAAAGTGGCAATTTCCCCCTCTTCTCCAATTATATCCCTAATCAGTGACTCGCGGTATGAAAGGAAGCTGTAATTGGCACTTATTGTGATCTCCCTCCACCTGTAATACAAGGCTTTTTATCCCAAACCTCTGGGATGCGTTGCCAGGGAAACTGTATGCATTCCGCAGACTGTTGTCATGGCAACCGGTTCAAATTAGATGCATTGCTATTGGGCTCCGGCACTAAATTTGCATTTCTCAGGAAATAAGATTATTTACTGATCCTAAAAATAAAGCAGTTGAGTTGGTACATCAGAGAATGATACTTGGCAGTTTACTTTCACAGCCAACACTTATCCATATTATTAGACGCATATGGCTACTCATTTGCTTAATTTAATTTGGGTTTGATTTTTTTTTTTTTTATACATTTGCTCAGATGTTCACTTTTTGTTATGTGATGACAGGGAGCTTAAAAAAAATGTATCTGCCACCGATGGGAAATCAAATCAGTGTCTGTCAGCGAGAATGAACAGTGTGATAAGAACATAAAGAGGAGAATTAACGGAGGACGCAGGTAGCACGAGCTGCCGGGGAGGACGGCACCAAGACTGTCACCGGCGCCAGTCACCCAAAGTAAACACGCCAGGGGTGGGTGATGCATGAATAATCATTTATCTATACAAATTGCTGTCTGACTCATCTGAGATGTATGAGATCATCCCTGCCTAAGTTAGGGACTGATGGACATGTTTTTAGTGGAATTTCCCTATATTAACATTCTACCATTTAAAAAAAGAAATACAAAAAAGGGACTTTGTCAATAACATACAGACGCGACAGGGAAGATTTATCAATGTATTGCAGCTGCAAAAGTGAATTGAACCTCATATTCTATTTCTGACTGCTAGCAAACATCTGGCCGCTGCATTTCCAGCATCCAAATCCTGACCATGTGCACTAATATATGACCTTTATATAACCTACAAGTTACACGACACTCCCTCTATAGGGAGACCATTAGTCTCTGATGCTATACAGACTCGTATGGAACAGAGTATTATAACATGCTCCATCAGATGCTGTGTAAGTTTGTTCTTCTGCAAAAGAAAGCAAGCTGCCTCTCTAGCGCTATCTATTAGAGGTAATTAACCTTAAAAGGGAAGCTATCATCATAAAAGGACCTATTGTTTAAAAAAGGTTTTTGTATTACTAGTACTCTTTTAACATATCACAATCTGCATTAATCTGTATCACAATCTGTATTTCACACTGGCCACTGGGACTTTTTTTTAGCCTCATACTTCCTGTTGTTTCGGGAAACAACACATGTACAAAGCCACAATGGTTGGATCCCGATCCTATCTTTTGTACTGAAGTGTCTAATGAGCACATGTGGAAAAGGCATTGTGAAGGGAGTAGGAGCAGGGTTATCTCTGACATTGCCTATTGTGATTGATGGATCCTGTGTAATTTGTGGTCTATAGAAGTGTTACCTGTTATTGTGTTGCACACCTGTACCAGGTACAGGGCCAGCGTCAGCATCCGGCGCACCCGGGCAAGTGCCGGGACCCTGAGCAAGCAGGGGACGCAGCACGCTAAGGGGCCTGTGAGTTGGCCCCCAGCTTGCTCAGGGCCTTGGCACTTGCAATACTTACCTCTCCCTGTTCCTCCATAAGTTCGGTGTCTTCCATGTCCGTGAAGTGTCAGGGCAGAAGGTGCAGATAGTGGAAAGACGGCGACGCTGAGGAGTCCGGAGCAGAGCAACGGCTAGCAAGGAGAGGTATTAGATTTTTTTTTCTTAATGAATGGAGCAATAAATGGGACATTATATGAAGCCCATTATATATGGAGCACTATGTGGGGCCCATTAATTATATATGGAGCATTATGTGGGGCCCATTATATATGGAGGATTATGTGGGGCCCATTATATATGGAGCATTATATGGGGCCCATTATATGCGGAGCAATATATGGGGCCCATTATATATGGAGATTATATATGGGGTCCATTTTTCTGTAGGGAACATTATATGGGGCCCATTCTGTAGGGAGCATTATATGGGGTCCATTATTCTGTAGGGAGCATTATATGGGACCCATTCTGTATGGAGCATTATATGGGGTCCATTATTCTGTATGCAGCATTATATGGGGTCCATTATTCTGTATGCAGCATTATATGGGGTCCATTATTCTGTATGCAGCATTATACGGGGTCCATTATTCTGTATGCAGCATTATATGGGGTCCAATATTCTGTATGGAGCATTATATGGGGTCCAATATTCTGTATGGAGCATTAT
The DNA here is from genome assembly GCF_046119375.1 of Phyllobates terribilis. Classification (NCBI taxonomy): domain Eukaryota; kingdom Metazoa; phylum Chordata; class Amphibia; order Anura; family Dendrobatidae; genus Phyllobates; species Phyllobates terribilis. Next base: position 453,450,184 of record NW_027362765.1, on the reverse strand, counting down.
ATGGGGTCCATTATTCTGTATGGAGGACTATGTGGTGCCCATAATACTGTATGGAGGACTCTGTGGTGCCCATAATACTGTATGGAGGACTATACTGTCCGGTCTGCACTGTGCGCTGCGAGGATTCGCCGGTTTCTGAGCTATTGTAGAATTTACAATAGATATCACTAATGTAATTTAAGAAGTAATGAAATCTTTGGTATTGTACTATATCTATATTTCTCTGCGGAATCTGCGGTATCTGTGCATCATGAATAGTTGTATGTGTTAAAGGGGCCCACTGAGACTCTTTCGCCTAGGGCCCACAAAAAAATTGAGCGGGCCCTGCCCAGGTATTCCAGGCTCCGCTTCCTTCCCCTATGTCTGCTATCCTCTGTTGATCTCCACAACAGATTTTGCAAGTTGCCCAGTGTCAATCAATGACATCATCTCCCTAGACCTATTTAAGGCCCATTAAGACACACACCTATGTCTTGGGATTGAGCCTCTACACCTCTATGTTGTGCTCCACCTTCTTTGCATGCTGTGCTTTTACTTGCTTCCTTCACTCCTGGGTTCCACTTCATCTGTCCTGCTGCTCCTCACATTCCTAAGTGTGACAGGTCCTCATTGCCCACATGCCTTCCTGCTTGCTGCATCAATTCCCAGGGTCCATGTGCCCACCCATCTCACCTGGGGAGCCTAACACATTGTAATCCTGGCTCAGATGATAAGGAGCCTGCTGAAAACTCTTCCTGAAACTACAGGAAGTATGAGTCTAAAAAAGCCCCAGTGGCAAGTCTGAAAATTGCAAGATTACTAATTTTGTTTTTGCTCATAGTTTCATAGCATGAAAGTAGACATAAGTCCATTGAGTTTAACCTATACTCTAATATGTTGATCCAGAGGAAGGCAGAAAAGCCCATGAGGTGGGCAGCACGGTGGCTCAGTGGTTAGCACTGCAGCCTTGCAGTGCTGGGTCCTGCGTTCAAATCCCACCAAGGACAACATCTGCAAGGAGTCTGTATGTTCTCCCTGTGTTTGCATGGGTTTCCTCCCAGTTTTCTCTGGTTTCCTCCCCACACTCCAAAGACATACTGATAGGGAATGTAGATTGTGAGCCCCAATGGGGACAGTGCCCATAATATCTGTAAAGCGCTGTGGAATCAATGGCATTATATAGGTGAGTAAAATAAATAAATAAATAAAAATGAGGCAGATGCTAATTGCCCCGTATTAGGCAAAAAAAAATCAGTTTTGTTTAAATTCACACTTACTGAATCTTGGATATGTAACTATGAATCAGATTTTTTTTCAGGAGTTTCCTTTTAAAGAAAAAGACACAAATCTGTAGACATCTGTTTTAGCGTCTTTGCACCTCATCAGTGCAGAGCATGGTTCTGTTTGGCGGGGTCATAGTTCTTTAACAAGGGTCTAGGTGGCCATAGGGTGGCTTATAGGCAAGGCAGTGTAATAAAGTGACGCACAGAGCACCATACATCAGCACACTTTGGCTCAGTACAGAACCACAGGGATTCCATCTACCTCTATATAGTCTGCTGTACTTTGCTCTACTTAGGGTATGTGCACAAGATGGTTTATTTTTTCAGGCGAATTCCACCTGAAATCCACCTGAAAAAGTTCTTAAAAGATACTAAAAGAATTAACATATGCACTGCAATGGCAAAATGGCTTGCTGTGCATATGTTCTTATATGTTCCTTATTTTTAATCTTCGTTTAACTGCTTAAGCCTTCGAAAGCCTCACGTGAAGCATCAAAAAGAAGTGACCCAACAATTCTTCAGTGACTTCTGTTTGGAAGCCGCTCACTAATTTATATAGGCAGTTAAATAAAAAGCTGCTGCAAAAATGACCTTGACTTCTAAAAGAAAGACTAAAGCAGGTCATACATGTAAGGATTATTTGTAGATAACACATCACACAATGATAGCCATCTGCAGATAAAGCTATTCCTATTACTCCTGACTTCCCATATACATGCATGGTCATCTGAGAAACTATGTGTTTTCAATGGGGAGAGGGGAATAGGCTGCTGCCCGACACCGCCGGCAGTGTCTTATCTACAACTGGAACAAAGGATCGAGCATGGAAAAATCCAACATTCCTGATTCTTCTTTCTCCCCCTTATAACTGCTAATGGCCCCCTAATACATTAGACAGTCATTGTTTGGTCTTGGTGGCTTTTATCTCATGCAAATAGACACAGTCTTCGGATAAAATCTAGGACTAGGATGTTTTTATCAGGAAACAAAAATTGGAAAGATTTTTGTATCATCTCAATTTGTACAGTATCATTTTATGCATTAAAAAAATAACAAATATTTGATTTACAGAATAAAAAATGTATTTCAAAGTATTTTATGTAGAGCTGCATTAAGCAAAAGAAAATAATGTGTGTGTATCTTGAGAATGACCTCTACAAAGGGCAAATGTTGCTGGACATTTTGCTCAGCACAAAATTATGCAGTGACTGTCAGACAAAATTACTTTCTCAAGCTTTTGACGCTTTATAAACGGACCTCTATCCAAAATTAGAATGGATTGATTTAGAAGGAGGACTTGTGGACACTAGTCTACTACTGAAGGGGAACCAGCTTCTCTTTTACCTAAAATAAGTTTTCATGGTAGTTATTAATGGCTGCTATTTGTTTCAGCACTGGAAAGTCTAAAACTTTTTTTTTTGCCTCCTGTAATTTGGTAAGAAACAATGCTCACAGTCCATGTAGAGATCAATGGACGGACACAAAGATTGGCTGCAGCAGTCACGCGACATCACTGCTGCAACCATTTCAACAAAGATCTGGGCAGCAGGTCTGAAGCGGCAGAGGCAGTGTTGGACTGGGGTGCCAAGGGCCCACCAGTAACCAACTCCAGGGCCCCACTTTTCAGCTACATGCAAATGTGACATTATCTTCAATCACAATTTTATATAACAAAGAACTGGGTAGATTGTGAAATGAATAAGATGCTGCCATTTTCTGTACATAGTGATTCAGTATATTGTGCCAAATACTGCTCATATAAGAGGGTGGTGGCCCACCGGAGGATTCTCCTGTTCTCCTGTGGGCCAGTCCAAGCCTGGGCAGAGGGTACGTTTTTCAAGCATGTGCACTAAAAAGAAATGTGGAAAACCCCTTTAATAGAGTATTATCTTAAAAAGTTGTTCAGTTTATATATCAGACCCTCTTTAAATAAACATTAGCATATGTTCACTTGGCGGAAATTTCATGTGAATTCTGAAGCATATTCTGTGCCAAACTTTGTATAAAATTCACTCGTATGCCGCCTCTTATTTTATTCAATGGGAAATCGAATCATATGAATTACAGCATGGATTCCCATTGCAAACAATGAAAAAAATTGCAGAAAAAAAAGTAGTGATCATCTGGTGATGACTAGTCCCACTGAATCTGCGGCATGTCAAGCCGCAAATCTGTGGCAGATTTTTCCAATGGAAAAATTGTTGTGAGAACTGAAAATTATTATTAATAAAAGCATCAGTCATTCAATATCCCCACAATAGAATAACATTTTCACTACATTTTGTGTAGCTTCACAAGTACCAGTCAGACTGACCCTACAAGGACCGGCTGCAGCAACTCCATGTGTACCCCCCTGCACTAACCGATGCGATGTGTGAACACAGCCTTACTGACTTCATCCACTTTCCTACATTGCCTGATGCCCAGGATACCTGAAGCAAAGAAATAAGTAGAAAAAAAGGGGGAAAAAGTGATTTAATTTCCATCAGAGCTTGTACCACTAACTTTATCCACGTCCTGAAAACCTTCAACTTTAAGCACACCCAGATAGTGCAGGCTGTCTTCTAGTTGAGTTTCACAACAGTGGGAGAGCTCTGGGTTACGTATTTGTAATAATTTGAAGCTACGTCTTTTCCATCAATCTAACAAAGTATATTTTGGGAGGAAATTGCAGTATATCATGTAATGCATAATTCATACAATACACAACTTACAGGAAATACGCATCGCATGTCCCCACGACAAAGACACAAAGATCACTACAGCCTCAAAGTCTTGACATATCACTTTAAATTTCTGAAAATGTTACTGTAAAAAGGGTATGGAGGGTAGTAGATGCCTTAAGCAAAAGGTCATTCAGTTTCCTTGCCTTCTAATGTCTCTTCTGTAGACATCAGGCACAGAAAAATCCTGTATTCTAAAAGAAAAAAAGAAAATAATAAATATATTTTATATATAAATATATAAAAGTGAACATCGCTCTGAACAGTCTACAGGGATGTGCTAGGCAATACTTCAGAAAGTCACAATTTATTCGTAAAGTGCTATACACTTGGTGAAACGGAATAATTCTCCAAACCTACATTACAAAGGACCAAACACGTGATATCTTTACTGTCCATTTCTTACAACAGCCACCAGCCACTAGTCCTCTATATCTGATAGCTTTTCCCTCTTCTATGGTAAATTGGCAAAAAATTACCCAGAATTTAGAAATTGCTTTAGTCAACCTCAATCAATATTCCATATTAGCACACAGGCTCGGACTGGCCCATAGGGGAACAGGGGAATCCCCCGTTGGGCCCCTGTGCAGACACGGGCCTCCAACCCGACTGTATGGGCAGTCCTTGGCTTAATTCACTTGATTCACTAGGTACAGAAAAATGCAGCATATCATCATTTATTTGCCAAACTACCCATTTTATTATTATATAGAGGCATAGGTAAATTTGTGAACGAGGGTAGTGTAATATTTGCATGCAGGTCAATTGTGAGCCCCCAAAGGTTAATGTTACTGAGGGGCCCTTGACATTCCAGTCCAACACTGTTAGCACACATGGGTGTACATAATGGGGGCCATCTTTATTAGCTAGAGCAAACTTCTTATGCACAAAGCGGCTTGAAAGGGGGTGTTCCAACAGGAACAATCAGGACCACCCCCTTCCTACATAATGCATCGTTGAACTGTAGACCACCAGTGAAGTAACTGGTGGCCTTCAACTTGTCATATAAGGCTAAGTTACGACTTGTGATCCCATGTTATCTTATACATGAGGATATGTGACGTTTAATGTAATATTCAGGAACAGAAACATTTGCAGATGTAGCTGTTCATACACATGTTCTCTAGACCAGTGGTCACTCGTGTGGTTTTAAGAAGTAATAATACTAAGATCCGATAGACAGTTTTGAATAGTTGCCTGTGCCATGGGCTTGATCCAAATTGCTGTTATTTGTAGTGTGACATGCAGAAGTAGTGCTGTTGCTTCAAAAGCTTCCAGCAACTGTTACAAATAACACAAGCACAGGAGACAGGAAGTGTTGTGCTTCAGAAGTATCCAGCAACTAGAGGGGTTAACACAATCACAGGAGACAGGGAGTGTTTTAGCAGAGCCCCAGGGAGATTGTGGGGAACTTGGTATTGTACTCTGGCTGAAGCCCAAGAGAAAGGTGGTGTGTTATCTGTATGTGACAGAAGGCAACAGAACAGGATTCAGATCAGGAGAGAAACTAAACACAGGTCAGATAAACTCCCTGAACTAACAGTGAAGAGTATTATCGGACAGGAAGATAAGGACTGGAAGGAATTGTGTCACAGGGATCATCTCGCTCCATCTCCATGCAGGATAAAGAATGCTGTTTACTATTGAGTCCTTGTGAAGGAAAAGCCTGTGGTTGTGTATCTATAAAAGTGTGCTGCTAAGAGATCTAATCTATGCTGAATTATGCTACTGAAGAGACTGTATTACTGTGCCTTGTGAAGAAACTACTGTATTGTTACTGGAGCTGGTTGCTCAAGATACTCAGACTGTACTGTAATGAAGATTGTTGCTGTAATGTCCCTGAATTGCACTGGCCGTGCTTCAGATTAAATTCCACTGTTAAACTGCTGAAAAAGACTCTTGGCAGATGTGTCTGGTCAGCAATTGAATCTATCGTGTGTCTGAGAGAAGCTGCAGCCTATAGTAACGGTTCCTCCAGGATTCCAAAGAATTCATGAAACCCGTCTTGCCCTATCTGAACCTAGTGGCATGCATGTAACGGGGCTTGATGGAGTGATCTCTCTGGATATTGCGAGGAATTCCAACCTCCAGCCTGTATCATGGGCGAGTACAAGCCGACATGTCCTTTTTTAAGAGAGTGGCGTAAGACCTAAGCCCAGACACTATTTGTTGTGACATACAATGTGAACTATGCTAAGAGATGGAAACACTTTTTTTTAAAACATATCAATTTATTCATTACCAAGTATGAAAACCATGTGCAGAAATACATGAACTTATACATCTTGGCTGCTATCAAGGAGGTTATTAATTGATGTCTGAGGAATGTTCTGCTGTGCTGAATGCACTTGGGCAAATCATCCAGATCCACTACTGGCAGTTCCTTTTGTAATTGTCTACCAATGACATCCCTGATGTGCTTCATAAGAGACAAGTCCGGAGACGCTGCAACCCGTGGTGGCACGTTCAGGCGATGCAACCTGTTACAGTAGCGCAAGTAACATTCTGCCTAGCATTATTGTGTTATAAACAGCTCCTTGGAAACGGAGAAATGGCAGTACCAATGGTTCAGCGATTTATCTATTTGTACTGCAACTGAAATTGGACATCACATACCAAGCCTAACGATCCAACATGTGGCCCGATACAACCGCTGATCGTTAAATTTTTACTGATCCACAGTTGATGGAATGCACAGCCGAGAACGATGTCTTTTATGCTGCATAAAAAATGATTTCACCCACTGAACAAGCATTTTGCTCATTCATAAAGTGATCAGCAGCCTGTTTACACAGCAAGATAATCTTGAAATGAGCGTTTTTAACAACACTTATTCATGATTATCTTGAAGTGTATATGCTCCTTAAGGTGTCAAACAGCGTCTACACAAGCCGTTAGTAGGTGCTTTGCATGACATTGGTCTACAAGCCAGATATATGTGGCACCCCAGGGGTCTGGTTTCCACAGTAACAGCTATGTTATGTCTGAGAGCAGGTGGGAGGTCTCTTGGTCAGGGATCCTATGCATGCCACACCTCCTGCCCAGTCCTGGGAGGGGAAGAACTTCCCCTTTATAAACCTAGGGCTGAGGCAGGGTTAGTGAGTAGAGAAGAAGTAGAGACAGAGAAGAGCAGCAGATATAGGAGAAGAACATCAGGAGCTCTGTGGGAGCAGTGCTATAAGGAGTCAGGGGCAGGCAGCTGCAGAGCTCGCCCTGACTGAGAAGCTATCACCGGACCCGGAGTCCGAGGCTGAGGGGACTAATCTTTACCCAGCAGCAGAAACCGCCCGGCAGGGGATTTCAGGTCCTCTGGCCAAGAAACCCGAAGGCACGGTCACACGCGTGGGACCAGCACCGCCGTCGTGGAGCGGACGCCACTAGAAGGCCCCGAGTCACCGGCCATACGGGTGAGCACCACACGGTACACTCAAGGACGTGGGCTACTTATACCCGCCTCTAGCAAGGTAGCCAGAAGAGTACAGTCAGTTTGGGAGGCCTACAACTCCGCCTGGCCAGGGGAGATCCCATCTGCTCAAGGACTGACCAGGCCCCGATCGCTAGCCAGTACTCCGGGAGGGTCTATCTTTATCACCAGTAAAGACCCTGAACTACACCGCATCGTCTCTGAGTGATTCCTGCTACCCCCATCATCCACGTCGGCTGCCCTGAGGCCATACCCCTCCCGTTGGGGGTGATACTACCACGCTGCACAATCCTACCACCGGCCTCAGCGGTCTGCCCTGCAGCGGCAGCTCCTTCGCTGCATTCAACGGGTGGCGTAGTCGTCCAACATCTACCGCTAATACAACGCCACTTAGTCTGACTCCCTGGGCATGGACCGGGTCACCGCCACGAGACTACAACCCTCAACAGATCCGGCTCCGGGTAAGCTCCTGCATGCGCAACGCTGTGCGACACAGGCCCAGGGGTGCGTCAACTTTTGGCGTAGTCGGCAGGATTTCGTGCCCGCAACCACCGGGTACTGCGTGCCTGAAAAAGACTGTTCAAACTTACCAGTGGTGAAGATTCCCGCCATCCTTGGAGGTTTCCCGCCATCTGGCGCCATCTTCTACCTTCTTCCCGCCATCCGCGAAGTTTTCCCGCCATCCGAAGCCATCTTCTGCCTTCTTCCCGCCATCCGTGGAGTTTTCCCGCCGTTGGACGCCATCTTGAAGACGCCGCGCGGGAAGAAGAGGGGCGTGGACTCCGAAAGCGCGCGAGAACTGAAGCCCCGCCTCACGTCCGGACGTTGCGTAAGGTCCTGGAAGGAGCCCAGCAGACGCCGACGTCACAGGAGCGCGACGGAAGGTCCTCAACCCTGACGATCCACTGCGGAGCCGCGGCCTACGGAAGAGGATCATCGCAAGGTAGGCCACGGTCCACTAGGGGGGAGGAAGATGTCGGATACGGAGGAGAGCTTCACTGCCTCAACCCCCGCCAGCGCCACCGCTGCTGCAGTCATGCCTTTCACCATGCCCTATATCCCGGGAGCGGCCTGGCTACCCCAGTACTCAGGGGAGTCACATACCCTGCATGACTTTAGAGAAAAGCTGGATAGCCTCTTCCAGGTGTACCCCCTCACAGAAGAGCAAAAAGTGAGCATCCTGGTGGCCCAATTAACCGGGGCAGCCCAAAGGGAGGTAAAGTCCTGGCCACCTGGGGGGAGGACTGTTGCAGGGATACTAACCCGGCTGAGGGACACCTTTGATACCCGCACCTCAGCCGAGATCAAGCTTAGATTCTACGGGTGCAAGCAGCGAGCATACGAGAGTATAAGGGACTATGCCCTGAACCTACAAGAGGCTCTGAGAGCCATTAAGCAGACCGACCCTGACGGCGTGGGAGATGAGGACAGGCTGTTGACTGAACAATTTATAGAGGGTTTATATTGCAATGCCCACCGAACCCAGTTGCGGGCAATGGCCTTACAGGACCCTCATCTGGGATTTGCACAGTTCAAGGACAGAGCCATCCGGGTGCTCCGAGAACCGGCACCAGGTGGCGTTGTGACCCACAGACGCCCCACTACCACTTACCACCAGGAGGCGGCGCCCTTGTCGGCAGGGCCTGTGGGAGCTGATGCGCAGGCTTTGAACAATGACCCGGCTCCAGACCTGCACCATCAGGTCCAAGAGCTAGCTAAAAGCGTTGCCGCGCTAACCCGAACTGTGCAGTCTTTACAGGTTTCCACTCCAGGGAAGATCCAGCTGGCATCCGGACCGGAGGACATCCCGTGGCGTCGACCAAGGAGGACCCCACCGGCCAGAGGAAGACCCAGCGACCGATACAACGAGGACGGACAACCCATCTGCCGCCGCTGCAATCAACCCGGACATATGGCAAGGTACTGTCCTTTAAACTGGCACAACCTGGGGCAGAGGGCCAAACCCCAGGAAAAAGATCATCAGGCCCATCGAACTGGCGCGACAAATATGTGGGAGGACGTCCAGTCTTGCCTGTGGTACTGGATGGCATCCCTATGAGTGCCCTACTGGACACCGGGTCACAGGTTACCACTATCCCGTACGTGCTCTTCAAGCAGTACTGGAATGACTCGGATATCACCCGCTACCCTGACGACGATTTGAGTATCATCGCCAGCAATGGTCAGCCCGTGCCACAGATTGGATTTAAAGAGGTGACCATTAAAATCGGTAGAGTTGAACTGGCGGCACAGGGACTGATCATTGTAGACATTGACAAGCACGAGAGTCACCCAAAGATAACTCTAGGAACTAATGTAATTGAAAATTGTCTTGCAGAGGTGATTTTCCTTTTACAGCAGGTTGCCAAGAACGCCAGCTCCGGCCAGCAGCGAGTGCTCCAGAAAGAGATCCGGGCACTGATGCGACGGCAACAGATAGAACTCTCCGGTGGTGAGATTGGTAGCGTGTGTGACCCTTTCCCTATTGCCATGCCCCCAAAAAGTGAAATGATGATTTGGTGCCGGGCAGCTATTGGTCTGAGAGGTAGAGATTACCAGGCAATGGTAGAACCAGTTTACTCAGACAGTAGGCCCACCATTTTGACAGCACGGGGGGTGGTCAATGTACGCCATGGGAGGGTGCCCCTTCGCATAATAAATATCGGGAAGAGGGAAGTGTACCTGCCCCGGTATGCCACGCTAGCCAAATTGTATACCATCAATCAAAATTCCATACAGTCCGTAGAACCCTTGCCTCCATCTTCCCCGGAGGAAAGTAACGGCTCTAAGGAAACAATGGAGGACTGGTGTCAGCAACTACATTTGGGTACTGACTCCACTCCCTCACACCAGAGACAGGGAGTCTATCGGGTGGTTCAAGAGTACGAGAGAGTGTTTAGTAAACACCCGTTAGACTTCGGGCGAGTCAAGGGGGTAGAACACCGCATCCCCACGGGAGACCCTCTTCCCATAAAAGAGAGGTATCGACCCGTACCCCCTGCACACTACCAACACGCCAAGGGGATGCTTAGGGACATGAAGGAGGCTGGGGTGATCAGGGATAGCTGTAGCCCCTGGGCAGCTCCACTAGTCTTAGTCAAAAAGAAAGACAACACCATGAGGATGTGTGTAGATTACCGGAAAATCAACCGTATCACACACAAGGATGCGTACCCCTTACCAAGGATAGAGGAGTCTTTGGCTGCTTTAAGATCTGCTAACTTCTTCTCTACCTTGGATCTCACTAGTGGGTACTGGCAGGTTCCTGTAGCAGAGGCGGACCGGGAGAAGACCGCATTCACCACCCCGATGGGACTTAGCGAGTTTACCTGCATGCCGTTCGGACTCTGTAACGCACCAGGAACCTTTCAACGATTAATGGAGTGCTGTCTGGGCCACAAAAACTTCGAGACGGTCCTGTTGTACCTGGACGATGTCATCGTATATTCCAAGACTTATGAGGACCACCTGAAACACTTGGCGGAAGTGTTCGAAGCTCTGGCAAACTACGGCCTAAAGGTAAAACCCTCCAAGTGTCACCTCCTAAAACCAAAGGTGCAGTACCTGGGACACGTGGTGAGCGCTGACGGAGTGGCTCCCGACCCTGATAAGATCACCGCAATTAAGGAATGGCCAAGTCCCTCCAGTGTAAAGGAAGTGCGGCAGTTCCTCGGGTTGGTAGGCTATTACCGCAGATTCATCCCCGGTTTCACCAAAAAGGCAACTCCTATGCAGGACCTCCTGATAGGCCAGTCCCGGAAGGCCAAGAACCAGAAGCCGCCCTTCAAATGGGAGAAGTTAGAAGAAGAGTCCTTCCGCCAGCTGAAGATGGCCCTCACGGGGGATGAAATCCTGGCGTACCCTGATTACAGCCAGCCCTTTATCCTCTACACCGACGCAAGTAACATCGGGCTAGGAGCCGTACTGTCCCAGATCCAGCAGGGGAAAGAACGAGTAATCGCTTACGCCAGTCGAAAACTGCGACCCACCGAAAGAAACCCTGAGAATTACAGCTCATTTAAGCTAGAGTTCCTGGCAGTGGTGTGGGCAGTCACCGAACGCTTTAAGCACTACCTCGCTTCTTCCCGGTTCACCGTGTACACGGATAACAACCCGTTGACACACCTGGACACGGCAAGACTCGGTGCCCTAGAGCAGAGATGGATGGCCCGTCTGTCCAACTACGAGTTCACAATCAAATACCGGGCAGGACGCTCCAATACCAACGCGGACGCCCTGTCCAGGATGCCAAACCTACCGGACGTAGGAGAAGATCCAGAGGGACTGGAAGAAGTCGAACTCCCCGCGTTCCACCGTCATGGGACTATCCAGTATTCCCATCGGGTAAGGAGTAAGCAAGCCGCTACGTTTAACCCCTTGCCTCACTACAACTGGGAGGAAACGCAAGACAGTGACCCTGCCGTCCGACTGGTGAAGGAGATGCTGACTCGGCCAGAGGCTCGCCTTGACCCAGACGCTCCGGAGGAAGCCAAACAACTGTGGGCTGAGAAGAGTCGACTGTTCCTTTACAAGGGGAAGTTGTGCCGCAGAATGGTTAACTCCCGGACGCATGAACTAATCTGGCAAGTAGTGGTGCCACGAAGAGACGCAGCCATGGTGATGGAGGCATACCACGACGGGGCTGGACACTTCGGATGGAAGAAGCTGGAGTTCCTGCTGCGCGGGCGGTTCCACTGGGTAGGCATGAGGGGAACCATCGAGAGGTGGTGCAGAGACTGTGGCCCGTGCAACCTAAGAAGGAAGGACCGTGCCAGCCAGAAGACCCCCCTTCAGTCCATCGTCACCAAGCAGCCGTTGGAACTGGTAGCCTTGGATCATGTAAAACTGACCCCAAGCAGAAGTGGCTACGTCTACGCGTTAACCATTGTGGATCATTACTCCCGGTTCTTGGTTGTCGTCCCCGTTAAGGACTTAACAGCTCAAACAGCAGCTAGAGCCTTCCAGCAGCACTTCTGCCGTCCACACGGGTACCCGGACCAAGTGCTGACGGATCAGGGACCTGCTTTTGAAGCGGAGGTCTTCCAGGAATTCTGCAATCTGTATGGCTGCCGGAAGATAAGGACGACACCCTATCATCCGCAAACTAATGGACTTTGTGAGAAAATGAACCAGGTGGTAATGGATCTTCTGAAAACGTTGCCCCTGGAAGAACGCAGTCTGTGGCCTGAGAAGCTGCCCGACCTGGTGGACCTATACAACTACATCCCTGTAGGTTCAACCAACTGTACCCCGGCTTACCTAATGAGGGCAAGGCCTGGTAAGCTACCTGTTGACCTGGAGATGGGAGTCCTGACACCCGAGGACACTTCACCGGAAGCAGACTGGGACACAGAGAGGCAGCAGCAGTACCGGAAAGTACAGGAGAGCGTGGAGCGAAGTCTCTGTCTCGCTAGGGAAAGACAAGAGAAAACTTACAACCAGTATGCTCCCGCTGTTCCCCTGGTACCCGAAGAGCAGGTCTTGAAGAGGAAGAGACGGCTCCACAAGTTGGACGACCAGTGGGAGAAGGACCCGTACACCGTACTGCCCTCAAGCCACGACAACCCGAAGGTTTGTACCATCAGCAAAGACGGAGGGGAAACCACAGCCATTGTATCCCGGGATCACCTGAAGAAGTGTCCCGAACAGCTACGGAACCCAGAAGGAGAGCAAGAAGACCCTCGACCCGTAGAGGAAAGGGAAGATATGGTTAGTACTGTGCTCGGAGACTTCCCTCGGTCCTGGACTCAAGTCAATGGTGCAGTTGTGGTACCCGTCCTCACGTTCCTCCAACCAGCATCCCAAGTGCCTACGGAGCAACAGGTAGAGCTGGAAGAGCAGCCGGTCCAGGAGGCAGCAGACTCCACACAAGCAGAACAGGAGGATCAACCCTCTGCTCATAGTGAGCCTGCCGTACCCCTAGTGAGCCAAAGAGCCCGTAAACAGCTGCCCAGTTTACCCTTGACAGCTCCTACACCCTGTAGTTCAGGGCCAGACAGTCAGCTCCGTAGGTCCACTAGGGCCACTAGAGGCCAGTTACCCGCACGTTGGAGGATTTGAAGTGTTTAAATTGTTTTATTTGTGGTCACCTGTCTGTTACTTGTAAATAATTATGTGTTTCTAGTTATTTTTAGGAGTCCTTGGTGGATTTACCGGGAATCCTTGTACAATTGGTTGGAGCGTAACCTAGGAATGGACTAAAGACTGTTAAGGACTCGGGGCAGGACAGACCCCTACCTGGTTACGTCTCCCTGTTTTGGTGAAATGGACACCTTGCTTTTCTTCAAAACTGCACCCGGTTGCGGACACGCCGTAACCATCTTTATGTGTTTTTCTTATTGTATTATTATTGTTTTTACCTTGTTATGTTTTTCTAAAAATATGTTTAGTCCCGGAGTACTAAATTTCACTAGGGGGGAATGTGGCACCCCAGGGGTCTGGTTTCCACAGTAACAGCTATGTTATGTCTGAGAGCAGGTGGGAGGTCTCTTGGTCAGGGATCCTATGCATGCCACACCTCCTGCCCAGTCCTGGGAGTGGAAGAACTTCCCCTATATAAACCTAGGGCTGAGGCAGGGTTAGTGAGTAGAGAAGAAGTAGAGACAGAGAAGAGCAGCAGATATAGGAGAAGAACATCAGGAGCTCTGTGGGAGCAGTGCTATAAGGAGTCAGGGGCAGGCAGCTGCAGAGCTCGCCCTGACTGAGAAGCTATCACCGGACCCGGAGTCCGAGGCTGAGGGGACTAATCTTTACCCAGCAGCAGAAACCGCCCGGCAGGGGATTTCAGGTCCTCTGGCCAAGAAACCCGAAGGCACGGTCACACGCGTGGGACCAGCACCGCCATCGTGGAGCGGACGCCACTAGAAGGCCCCGAGTCACCGGCCATACGGGTGAGCACCACACGGTACACTCAAGGACGTGGGCTACTTATACCCGCCTCTAGCAAGGTAGCCAGAAGAGTACAGTCAGTTTGGGAGGCCTACAACTCCGCCTGGCCAGGGGAGATCCCATCTGCTCAAGGACTGACCAGGCCCCGATCGCTAGCCAGTACTCCGGGAGGGTCTATCTTTATCACCAGTAAAGACCCTGAACTACACCGCATCGTCTCTGAGTGATTCCTGCTACCCCCATCATCCACGTCGGCTGCCCTGAGGCCATACCCCTCCCGTTGGGGGTGATACTACCACGCTGCACAATCCTACCACCGGCCTCAGCGGTCTGCCCTGCAGCGGCAGCTCCTTCGCTGCATTCAACGGGTGGCGTAGTCGTCCAACATCTACCGCTAATACAACGCCACTTAGTCTGACTCCCTGGGCACGGACCGGGTCACCGCCACGAGACTACAACCCTCAACAGATCCGGCTCCGGGTAAGCTCCTGCATGCGCAACGCTGTGCGACACAGGCCCAGGGGTGCGTCATATACAACTTCAGATGTTCCATTGACCTCATGCCACTATTGTCAAAGGCTATCATGGAGTAAAGTAAAACAACGATGGAGGCTAGAATGGGGGTCTATCCTCTAAAGCCATACGTCTCAATTTTGTCTTGAATGCAATGATAGTTTGAGATCACACGGGGAACTCCATGAAAAAATGTTACACCTATTCCTGAGATTATGGTGTCAGGTGGCATAAAGTACGGTAGCCGGACCCCTCTAGTCTTCATTTCATGCACACTAACAGCTCAGAAATAAATTGATTTGGTCATGGCACCAGTGCTATGGCCAATCCTCTAAAGTGTAACTGCTACGTAAGTATCCTCATGCTCTGTAAACATCTGTTCCAGTTGAATCTTGGTGATTTACTGCACCATTGTTCCTTGGGGTCCCGAGCTAAGGGTCATACACACGAAGAGCTGACCCTCTTACAAGCTCTCCCTCTGGAACAACCAGTGCCTATTATTTCTATGAGGACATATCTTTGATCAGCTCATTGAAGTAACTGAAGACAAGGTGAAAGTTTAATATTTTTTTTCTCAATAAATAAAATATTCCACTGTGACGACAAAAGGAAAAAGTAAGAGTACAACTTGGTTCAGCCCCTCAGGGAGTAGCTAAAAGATCGAAAATTGTTCCCTTTGGAAGCTAAAAAGTATTAATCATAACAAGAAGACAATTAGAGCAGCAGCTAACATGCAGGCTGACCTCTGGTGCTCAATGTAATGATGTAATAGTTGTTTGTTTTGTTTATTATATATATATGGAAATAAAGTTGAAAGTAGAAGTCTTAGATGATATATAATACATTATGTAATAAGGTTTATATTGTTTTAAAGTTTTCTTTCTTTATGTGTATGCTATCTGTAAATTTAGGGTCCTCAGCAACATAATTAAAGGGACCTGTCGTCAGGTTTTGAAAACCTCTTATGTCTTAGTCCCCCCCCCAAAATAAGTCCCTTGTAGTGATGAGCGAGCATACTCGGTACTCGCCCGAGCATCTCAGTACTCGAGATGCTTGGAGCTCGCCGAGTACTTGCGAGATGCTCGGGCGGATGCTCGGGTCCCCTCCCTGCATGTTTGGCGCTCTTTAGAGGGATTGCCTGCCACTCATTGTAATGCCGCAGCCTTGGTGGTTGTGGCATTACAGTGATTGGATGGCCGCACAGCGTCATCAGGTCTATATCAGACCTCACGCTGCTGTGCTCATCACAGTCACTCCGGAATCAGGCAGAGTAGGGAGAGCTGCTGCTGCGTCAGGGAGAGATTTGCTTGTGTATTAGGTAGTGTAGGGAGAATAACCGTACATTACACATATCAATCTTAACAAACAGTCCTTCTGAGGACTAATCCATCTGCAGAGATATCAGGCAGGCAGGGTGTATAGGCAGGCAGGGTATATAACAGACTGCAGTGCATATAGCACAAGAGGCTCCATTCCAATTCTGCCTTCTGCTGCTGTTAGATATTTCTATACAAAGGCCCAGGTCTCAGGGGCCAGGAATACTTTTTTTGGATCTTAATCCTCATTATTTGCTTAAAAAGCAATCCAGAGAGCACAGTTTTTCTGTGCCATTTGCTTGTTGGCACTGCAGAATACAGCCAGGTCCTTTTTATATTACAGCGCTAGAAATCCAGCTATTTAAAACTGTGTTTTCTCCATCACACGGATCACAAATATGTTTTCAGAAAATACTGGCATTTTTGGCCTCCATTCAAATTTTTTTTCACTGTGTCAGCAAAGTTTTTGACACCGGTTTGTTGTTGAAACTAGTTACCTACAGGTCAGGTATTTAAAACTGTGTTTTCTCCGTCACATGGATCACACATACATTTTCAGAAAATACTGCCATTTCTGGCCTCCATTAAAAATTTGTTTCAGTGTGTCAGTGAAGCAATTGACACCAGTTTGCTGTTTAAACTACTTACCTACAGGCCAGGTATTTGAAACTCTGTTTTCTCCGTCACACGGATCACATATAAGTTCGCTCCAAACTCAGTCATTTGTAGTGAACGTGGAAGATATTGTCCTCCATTTAAAATGGGCAAGGCACATGGCAAGGGACGGGGAACTGGACGTGATGGTGATGGTGCATGCAGAGGCCGAGGACAAGGCTGTGGGCAAGCTGAAATTGTGCCACAACAAACACTCACATCTTCTCTCCCGACCTTCCTGTCCCAATTCCTAGGGGACCGCAGCACACCACTATTGAACCCAGAGCAGTGTCAAATGGTTGTTGGTTGGATAGCAGATAATGCTTCTGTGACGCCCAGCTGCGCTTGGTATCACAGATCCTAGAAGAGTGCATTGATGGAATCCTCCACAAGAGGCCCCCACTAAACATTCACACATCTCCACCTTCCACCTCAGACCAGCAGAGGGAGCCCGTTAGGGATATAAATAGGGAAGGTGGAGCCAGGCAGTTCAGTCAGAGTCTAGCAGTTCCTCTGAAGAGTTCCTGCAGTAAAGAAACCTATGAGCGGTCAGTCTGCAGTGGAGCTCAGTCTAGTTTAGAGAACTCAGCTAATAGTTCAGCAGTGGAGCACGAGGCTCCTGCTAGCTAGATTCAGGGAGCTCAGTTAGAGCTTAAGGTGTGCCAGCGCCATAAGATCGGTGAAGCGCGGCAAGCTGCCGTTAGTGTGTATAGCCTAGTGAGGGCCCGAGTAGGCCGAAGGCGAGTGGAGAAGTTAGTACATAGGGGGCAGAGGAGCTTAACTAGCTCACCCCGAGGCATTACCGGACACCGGGTCCGAGCTTACCGGGATCTCTATGACCCAGTAAGGCATAACCGGAATCCCTGGAGAACTACAGGTCCCAGGATCGCTAAAGTGCTGATACGTAACAGAGCCGGGAGACAAATAGGTCCTGCAAGCTGAGGAGCGTGTACTCCAAGAAAAGGCCCTACCACAAGGTCAGCCAGCGCAGGACAGAGACAAAGTTAGGCCTAGCTCCAGGCAGGTCAGAAACTTACTACGCAGAGGCAAGAACCAGGATGCCCTACACCCGCTCATTGGGGAGGATCCTGATATGCACCCTTCACCCTACAGTGCTCCGGGATGTGCCTGAATTTCCATCAGTAAAAGGTACTGAAGTGACTATCGTGTCTGTCCCTGTTCTTGCTCTGACTTGGCTGGGTCTCGCCTGCCCTGCATCCCTTTTTCCCGTACGCTGCCCTGAGGCCTGGCTCCACCTGTGGGGAGCTATACCATCGAGCTGCATTATCATCGGCCTCAGTGGACTGCGTAGCGCTGGTGATTTTCACCAGAAGCCACAGGTGGCGTCACAAACTTTTATATAATTAAGAAACCTATTATCCCCTTTTTAAAGAGTGACCCCATGGTACGGGCCCGGGAGCCGACCACCGCGACATCCCCTAAGGCCAGGCAAAGGCCCGGGTACCGAGTCATCCCCATCCCCTGGGCTAGTCACTTCCAGTCACTTAGCCACCACGACCACCCTGTCTTCCACACGGTCAAGTCTCAGTAGCCGTGAGTCTGGACCGTATATTTCTCACCCTGATCCTCCTTCCTCCCACAATGCCGAGTGCCCTGAGACAACTGATCCCACACTTGGACACTCTGAAGAGCTGTTCACTTTTCCATTTATAGATTCGGGCCTCTCGCCTTGTACACTTGAAGCGGGGCAAGAGGAGATCGCATGTAGCGATGCCCAAATATTTTAGCAGCCACGGTCACACGAAGGCGACAGTGGAAAAGTGTCACAAGAGGTGGATGATGATGAGACACAATTGCCAGAAAGTCAGGAGGAGGACCAGGGTGCGGAAGTGGAAGACGAGGTGGTGGATGATATAGTAACTGACCCAACCTGGCAGGAGGACATGCAGAGCGAGGACAGCAGCACACAGGGGGAGGGAAGCAGAGCACCCCAACAGGCAGGAAAAAGCAGTGTGGTGGCCGCAGACAGAAGGCAGGCAACCGTTCCCAGTAACACTAACACGAAGGAAGTTGCCAGTACAACTGTTAGGTCTTCCCAAGTCTGGTTGTTTTTTAAAGACTCTGCCGATAACCCCGAAAAGGCCATTTGCACCACCTGCCAGGCCAGCATCAGCAGCCTGGCGGGCTGACCACCACCAGCATGATCAGGCACATGGCAGCCAACCACCCGACTTTGCGGGCCGAACCCCAGGGTCCAGGAACAGTGTTTGCGGGTGGCACCACTGCTTCTTCCGCTGTTGTGCATGCAAGCCAATCCCCTGTCCATGGTGCATGCAAAGAAGTCTCCTGCCCTGCATCTGTCATTGCACACTCTCAAGTAGCAGCATCAGGAAGCATGTCCATGTCCTTGTCCCAGTGCAGCGTTCAGTTGTCAATACCCCAGTCCTTGGAACGCAAGTGCAAATGTAGCACCCTGAGGATTCGGCTGCTACAGGGGTATTGCACCTCACTCCAGAGGTGTGGTATTCCACTCCCGGGTAAGGATGGAGTGTGGAACTGAGCTTAGTAGGCTGCATGCACTACATACATCCCATTTCCGGGGGACAGAACAACGGTACTCCCACCAGTATATGTGCAGGTACGACAGCGTCTGTCCCTGGCTGGAGTGGGAGGGGGGTGGAACATCCCAGTAGTGTAGGGGCAGATAGGGGGAGTACTCTGGGTAAAGCTAGGAGCCCATTGGGTGCTGGTCACCTGGGTTCACACATAGAGGGAGTATATAAGGTGGGCACCATCTTAGAATAGGGTCTTTGGTCTTTAGTCAGAGAGAGGAGGAGCAGAGCAGAGGAGCTCAGCCAGGAGGGCTGACAGGGAGCTGTGGCTCCGGCTGGGCCCAGCTCCAGAGCAAAGCCTGCAGTGAAGAGAGAGAGGAGGAAGAAAGGCCCAGAGAAGCAGAGACAGAGGGAACCCTAAGATCCCAGAATCAGACCAGAAAGGGTGAAGGGTTGGCAGAAGAGGGCACCGGATCCCAAGCTGGCGGAGGCAGAAGTAACCCTTAACCAGGAACCGGAGGTCGTGGGCAAGTTTTGCCACGACCCTCACCATATCCACCAGGAAGGCACACCACGAGTAGGGCCAGGGAAGCCAGAGAAGGTTCAACCACTAAGAGGCCCGAGGGAGCTGGACAGAGGTGGATCCCTGGTGGGGACGGCCAGGAGAAAGAGAGTGAGAGGGAAGCTCAGGACCACGCTCCGGAACTGCCTGGGGGTTAGCCGAGTCCCGCACCTGGTGGACGCAGCACTGCTCGGGTGGTCACTCAAGGCCAGAGTGACTAAAGCAACATCAGTGAGTAAAAACCCTGAAACTGCATCTCCTGACTCTGCCTCTCCTTCCTGCATCATCACAACCCCCATCATCCACACCTGCTGCCCTGAGGCCATACCCCTCCCGTTGGGGGTTATACCATCACTGCTGCACATATACCACCGGCCTCAGCGGACTGCTCTGCAGCGGCGGCTTCAAAGCCGCACTCAACGGGTGGCGTAGTCGATCAAATTAACATCTACTGCCATAGACTGCCACTTAGTTTGACACCCTGGGCACGGACCGGGTCACCGCCACAAGGACTACTACCCCCATACAGATCCGGCTCCGGGTATCCCTTGAACATGGCCCAGGGGGCGCGTCAACTTTTGGCGTAGTCGGCAGGATAACGTGCCCGCAACCACCGGGTACTGCGTGCCTGAAGAAAAGTTCGCATTTACCTCAAAAAGAAGTCTCCCGCCGGTTCCGGAGGGTCCTCGCCATCGGACGCCATCTCGGATCGGTTCCCGCCATTTGCCCGTCATCTGCAGTCTTTTCCCGCCATCTGCAGTGTTTCCCGCCACTGGGAACCGGTTCCCGCCATCTGAGAAGATTTCCCGCCCTGGCAGAGCGGACGCCATTATGGGCGTGCCAGAGGGTGGCAAGAGGCCACCTCCCATCGTGGGCCAGGACCAAGAATGGTGCCAAAAGCGGAAACCGCCCCCACCAGCAGAGACTGTGATGCTTGAGATGTCCATCAGCGTGAGGGGACTGCCCCTGGAACTGACAATCACCAAGTTGCCCCGGGACCACCCTCAGTATGGGCGGAGAGAGAACAAAAGAGAGAAGATGGGAGCAGCTTGGGGGAGTCTAGAGAGAACGCACCCGGAGATGGAGGGAGAGGCAGGCAGCACCGACCCAGTGGTCAGGAGCCTGTTGCAAGCGACTACCCCAGAAGGCCTGGTGGAGATCCTGGCGCAGCTCCCCAGAGATCGGGAGCATGCACGGACCGCACTGGAGGGCTTGGCTCGGAAGATGGCCCGGGTACAGCAGGAAGCGCTGACGGAGTGGAGCAGGGAGATGGCCCAGCAGGCTGGAACCCGCCAGCGAAGCACACCACCCGCAACGAGGAGCACGCCTGCCCCTGAAGAGGATGCAGAAGGGACGGAGGCCGGAGACGACGACGCAGAGGGAGCTGAAGAGACGGAGGAAAGTAAAGGGGACGTCACTACCCCAAGCCCGGCCACCGTAAGCCTACCCCCGCATCCCGTCACAGAGCCCGAAATCCCACCAATCGTGCCCGTTGCCGCACCGCTACCGCTCCAAACTAGGCCTCAAGCGGCAGGAGC
This sequence comes from Phyllobates terribilis, assembly GCF_046119375.1. NCBI lineage: Eukaryota > Metazoa > Chordata > Amphibia > Anura > Dendrobatidae > Phyllobates > Phyllobates terribilis. Next base: position 453,428,791 of record NW_027362765.1, on the reverse strand, counting down.
CGCGGCCGCGCTCCCCGTGACGTCACGCGCCTCAAATCAGAGTGCGACCAAACAGGAAGCGCCATCGGCCTGGTCACAGGGCAGAGTACCCCCGGGCGCAGCCGTCTCCACAGTGCCCTTCACATTCAGAGTGCCCCCGGGCGCCGCGGCAATCATCGCGCCCGCAACTTCCATCATGCTACCCCTGGGAGAAGACTGGTTTACCCAGCATACTTGCCCGGATGGGCAGCCCTTTGTGTGGCCGCCGGAGTTCGTCAATCCCCGACTCCGGAGGGAACGGCCTCTGGATGAGCCCCTGATCCCGGCTCCGGCGCCCGCCAAGATCACCCCACTCTCGTTGGAGGAGGCGCAGTTCGCGTGGGACCCCACTGGAGAAGACCTCATCGGGTTCACCCAAGAGACCCGGGCGGCCGCAGCCCAGCGTGCAGAGTGCTGCCGACAGCAGTTAGAGGTCTTCGACAGAGAAAGGAGAGAGAGGCGGGTCCGCGAGGAGCGGCTGCAAATCCGGAGTGCAGAGCAGAAAAGCCGGACCCGACGGAACCCCCGTGCAGCCCACGGTCCCCGTGCCACCGGGACTGTAATCAAATTCCAACTGCAGCACGGTTGGGGCTTCATCAGGGATCACAAAACCCCCGGTGACGTTTTTGTAACCCGCAGAGATGTCGAGTCTCACCTACCGGAGGGACACCGTGGTCGTGACCTGTACCTGGGTGACGAGGTCACCTTCACCCGGCACCAGTGTGCCAAAGGACCCTATGCCCTTCATGTACATCGCCTGACGGAAGAAGAGCTGCGGTGTGAGGAGGAACAAGAGGACCCGGACGGGTCTGAAGCCTACCCTCAGGAAGGAGCAAGAGGGCATCGTCACCATTAAGAGGTGAACTGAAACTGTATATAGTTACCCGTAAGGGTATATGCCATGCTGCTTAATTAAAATGAGTTCCCCGTTGGGACAAGTGTGAACTGTTCCAGTGTGTCCCATCTCCCCACAGGCTGAGGACTGTGAGCAGCCATCCCTTTTCCCCACTGGCCGAGGACTGAGAGCGGCCATATCCATTGTATATAGTTGCGCCTCTTAAAGCGCCCCCTACTGGTTTTATAGGAAACTGGTTTTTTTTTCTACAAGAGACTGTGGCACTTACCTGGTCACAATTTGCACAAGTGGCCAGAGGTCAAAAATGTTTTACATGAAAAGTTTTATTATGCTGAAAGAGTTAATATTATTTTATGATGTGTCTGTAACATTTTAAGAGAGAAGTACCTCCCATAAAGGGATGGGTTGAAAGTTATATTTTATATGTAAGTGCACTTTCAAAAATTTGTATGTTTTATGTTTTGCTCTTTTACAGCCTGAGGACGTGCTGTGATTTACCAGGGGGGAATGTAGCACCCTGAGGATTCGGCTGCTACAGGGGTATTGCACCTCACTCCAGAGGTGTGGTATTCCACTCCCGGGTAAGGATGGAGTGTGGAACTGAGCTTAGTAGGCTGCATGCACTACATACATCCCATTTCCGGGGGACAGAACAACGGTACTCCCACCAGTATATGTGCAGGTACGACAGCGTCTGTCCCTGGCTGGAGTGGGAGGGGGGTGGAACATCCCAGTAGTGTAGGGGCAGATAGGGGGAGTACTCTGGGTAAAGCTAGGAGCCCATTGGGTGCTGGTCACCTGGGTTCACACATAGAGGGAGTATATAAGGTGGGCACCATCTTAGAATAGGGTCTTTGGTCTTTAGTCAGAGAGAGGAGGAGCAGAGCAGAGGAGCTCAGCCAGGAGGGCTGACAGGGAGCTGTGGCTCCGGCTGGGCCCAGCTCCAGAGCAAAGCCTGCAGTGAAGAGAGAGAGGAGGAAGAAAGGCCCAGAGAAGCAGAGACAGAGGGAACCCTAAGATCCCAGAATCAGACCAGAAAGGGTGAAGGGTTGGCAGAAGAGGGCACCGGATCCCAAGCTGGCGGAGGCAGAAGTAACCCTTAACCAGGAACCGGAGGTCGTGGGTAAGTTTTGCCACGACCCTCACCATATCCACCAGGAAGGCACACCACGAGTAAGGCCAGGGAAGCCAGAGAAGGTTCAACCACTAAGAGGCCCGAGGGAGCTGGACAGAGGTGGATCCGTGGTGGGGACGGCCAGGAGAAAGAGAGTGAGAGGGAAGCTCAGGACCACGCTCCGGAACTGCCTGGGGGTTAGCCGAGTCCCGCACCTGGTGGACGCAGCACGGCTCGGGTGGTCACTCAAGGCCAGAGTGACTAAAGCAACATCAGTGAGTAAAAACCCTGAAACTGCATCTCCTGACTCTGCCTCTCCTTCCTGCATCATCACAACCCCCATCATCCACACCTGCTGCCCTGAGGCCATACCCCTCCCGTTGGGGGTTATACCATCACTGCTGCACATATACCACCGGCCTCAGCGGACTGCTCTGCAGCGGCGGCTTCAAAGCCGCACTCAACGGGTGGCGTAGTCGATCAAATTAACATCTACTGCCATAGACTGCCACTTAGTTTGACACCCTGGGCACGGACCGGGTCACCGCCACAAGGACTACTACCCCCATACAGATTCGGCTCCGGGTATCCCTTGAACATGGCCCAGGGGGCGCGTCACAAATATGCAGCCAACGTCCCACAGGCCACACTACTAAATTCTCACATTTCACGACTGCTTGCGCTCAAAATGTTGCCATTTAGGTTTGTGGAGATGGAAGCATTCCGTAACCTGATGGCGGCGGCCCAGCCGCCACTATATCTCCCGGTGTGCCGTCCCTGCATTACACAAGCACATCTCCCAAAACATTAGCCGTTCCCTCAACAACGCAGTTACCGGGAAAGTCCACCTAACCACGGACACGTGGACAAGTGCTTGTGGGCAGGGACAGTACATCTCGCTGACGGCACACTGGGTTAACATAGTGGAAGCCGGGACCCACTCGGTGTTAGAACCTTGCTCTTAGGTTTTTTCCTTTGCTGGTCACATGACCTTGTTGGCCTATTTAATCCTGCTCCGCCCTTCTGGCTTTGCTGGACTTCATTGTATAACTACTTTCTAGCTAGCCTGTGCTCTGTATCTAACTCTGTTAGTTTGCTTGGTCTACGGACCTCAGTGTTCTATATATTTTGTTTGTTTGTCTGTCTGCTACTATTTCTGTTAGGAGGTGTCCCATTTTCCTCCCAGTCCTTAGTACTTGTAGGGATTCCTTCCCCACATCTATAGGTCTCCGTACAGACTAGCTTAGGACTTTAGCAGGTCTGATCGCAGGATCAGGTCCCCTGTTACATCGTAGGGATAAAGCTGAGTTCTATCGTAGGGACAGATCTCCTCTCTTTCCTTAGCTCTGGTAGCAGAACATAACAGTAAGTCCAGCCTGCAAATTCTCTAAGGAAAGATTTTTCTGTTCCATCATGGTGTCGGTTCAGGATTTGGCTCATCGCCTGCAGGGACTCTCTCTGGAGGTGACTGAGCTCCGTCAGCACGTGAGTAACTGTCCTGGAGCACATTTCTTGGAGCCTAAGGTATGTTTGCCGGATTTATATTTTGGTGAACACCGAGAATTTTTTTCATTTAAAAATGCTTGCTTATTGTATTTTCGTTTGAGACCCAAGTCCTCTGGGGATGAATCCCAGCGCATAGGGTTCATAATGTCACTTTTGCGCAAAGAGCCTCAGGAGTGGGCCTTTTCTTTGCAACCTAGTGATACATGCTTCAGATCAGTGGATAGTTTTTTTTCTGCTTTGGGACTATTATATGATGATCCTGACCGTGTTGCATCAGCTGAGACTGAGTTGAGACGTTTGAAACAGGGATCAGGTAATGTGGAAAAATATTGTACTCATTTCCGTCGTTGGTCTACTCAAACAGGGTGGAACGATTCTGCTCTGAAAAGTCTATTTCTTGCTGGGCTCAATGAAAGGGTTAAAGACCTGCTAATTGCTTATCCTACACCTGAAGATTTGCAACAGGCTATGCAATTAGCTATACGGGTGGATAGGAGACTGCGTGCAAGGGTTAATGAGAGCAAATCCTCTGCTATGTCAGTTTCTGGTTATGAGAATGTGTGTACTAACAGTGGTGAACCGATGGAGATTGGATCGGTGGCACCTCGCTCTCAAGAAAAAGACCGTAGATTTTTTGAAGGCTTGTGTTTCTATTGCGGAAAATCTGGTCATTTGATTAAAGGCTGTGAGCTTCGTATGAAGAAAGAAAAAAAAATGGTCAGCCATGCCCGTATTGCCTGTTTAAATTCCAAGGGTGTATTTTTAGCTGCTTCCACGATTGCTCAGGAAAAATTAATGGAATTTCGGGTGTTTGTCGATTGTGGGTCTACTCTGAATGTAATTGATGGGGGATTCTTGGAAAGACTCAATTTAAAACCCGAACCTTTATCATCCCCCATTGCTGTGGTTTCTGTGGATGGTTCCCCTTTGAAGAATATTACTCTCAAGGTCTGTGAATTTCCTCTCACTATTAATGGTGTTCACCATGAGAAATTGGATTTGGTAGTTTTGAATAACTTGCCTTCTCCAGTAATATTGGGATTGCCCTGGTTAAAATTTCACAATCCTGTACTGGATTGGTCTACCAGTGAAATTAAATCCTGGAGCCATAAATGTTATGACAAGTGTTGTAACGGGCGTATTGCAGCTTTGGATAGGGGAGAATTACCTGTTCCTATTCAGGATTTTTGGAGAGTTTTTTCTGAGAAGGAATCGCAGGTTTTGCCTCCCCATAGAGACTATGATTGTTCTATTGAATTTGTCCCTGGAGCGACTCTTCCTAAAAGTCGTTTATTTAACCTTACTATTCCTGAGAGGAAGGCTTTGGAGGAATACATACAGACAAGTTTGGCCGCCGGTCACATTAGGCCCTCTAAGTCTCCTGTGGCGGTTGGATTTTTTTTTGTAAAAAAAAAGGACGGCGGTTTACGTCCTTGTCTGGATTTTCGTGAGATTAACAAAATTACTGTACGCAATCCTTACCCACTGCCATTGATTCCTGATCTGTTTAACCAGTTAATGGGGGCCAAGTGGTTCTCTAAAATTGACCTTAAGGGGGCATACAATCTGTTGCGCATGAAGGAGGGTGACGAATGGAAGACTGCTTTTAACACTCCTGTGGGTCATTTTGAGAATCTGGTTATGCCTTTTGGTCTTACTAATGCTCCTGCATTTTTTCAGAATCTTATTAATGACATCCTTAGACCTTTGATCGGCAAAAATGTGGTTGTGTATTTGGATGACATTTTGATTTATTCGCCGGATCTGGAGTCTCATTGGCGGAGCGTACGTGAGGTATTACAGTTGTTAATGGACAATTCGCTTTTTGCTAAGCTGGAGAAATGTGAGTTCGCTGTACAGAGAATTAGTTTTTTGGGTTACATTATCTCCAGCGAAGGTTTTGAGATGGACCCGGTTAAAGTTCAAGCTGTACAGGAATGGCCTAGGCCTATTGGTTTTAAATCGATACAGAGGTTTTTAGGTTTCGCCAATTATTACAGAAAATTCATAAAAAAATTTTCTAGTATTGTCAAACCTCTGACCGATCTCACCAGGAAAGGTGCTGATGCGGTTCAGTGGTCTTCTGAGGCCATTGAAGCTTTTGTGTATCTCAAGGAGAGGTTCACCTCTGCTCCCATCCTTATGCAGCCTGATGTGACTAAGCCGTTTTTGGTTGAGGTTGATGCTTCCTCTGTGGGGGTTGGCGCAGTATTGTCTCAGGATAACGGGGATGGATTACATCCCTGTGCCTTTTTTTCAAAAAAATTTTCGGAGACTGAACTGAATTACGATATTGGTAATCGGGAATTATTGGCTATTAAACTCGCATTTGAACACTGGCGCCACTTCTTGGAAGGTGCGGAATTTCCCGTTCAGGTTCTTACGGATCATAAAAATCTGATATATCTTGATGCTGCCAAGCGCCTGAATGCCCGTCAGGCTAGGTGGGCACTGTTTTTCTCGCGGTTTAATTTCTCCGTTACTTACATCCCTGGTACTAAGAATGTTAAGGCGGATGCCTTGTCTCGCAGTTTTTCTCCCATAGTCGGTGCTGAGAAAGAGGAGAACATTTTACAAGAAGGTGTTGTGATAGCTGCTTTGGACTCCGTTTTGGAAGATGAGATTCTTAAAGCACAGGAGAATGCCCCATCTAACACTCCTCATGGGAGGTTGTTTGTGCCTGGGACCTTTAGGAGAGATTTGTTTGTTGAGTGTCACGAATCTCGGTTGGCAGGTCATCCCGGAATCTCTGAGACCAAGAGACTGGTGGGTCGCAGTTTTTGGTGGCCTGGATGGCAGAAGGAAGTCATTAAGTGGGTGCGTCAATGTACTATATGTGCTAGATCTAAGTCCTCACATACTCCTGCTGCGGGGTTGCTTTGTCCTTTGGAGGTTCCCAGTGCTCCTTGGACACATTTGGCTATGGACTTTATAACTGACCTTCCCCCCTCTGAGGGTTTTACTGTCATCTGGGTGGTCGTGGACCGTTTTAGCAAGATGTGTCACTTGGTTCCCTTCGTCAAACTGCCCTGCGCTAAAACTCTCGCTAAGGCCTTTGTCAAGGAAATTGTCAGACTTCATGGCGTTCCTACTGACATTGTTTCTGATAGGGGTCCTCAGTTCGTGGCTCGTTTTTGGCGTGCCTTTTGTGACAGGTTGGGAGTTCATTTGTCGTTCTCGTCCGGATATCATCCTGAATCTAATGGCCAGACAGAAAGGAAAAACCAGGATGTTGAGCAGTTCTTGCGTTGTTTTGTGGCAGACAATCAAGAGGGGTGGTCTGAGTTTCTGCCACTTGCTGAATTTGCTCTGAACAATCATACATCTTCTTCTGCTGGTTGTTCGCCTTTTTTTTGTTGTTCTGGGAGACATCCGTCGTTTGGGTCGTTCTCCAAGTTGGGATCTGCCGTGCCTGAGGAGGAGAATTTTTCCGGTTATTTGGAGAGAGTTTGGACGGATGTGCGTGGTAATCTTCAGGAGGCCAACAGAAAATCTAAAGACTACTTTGATAGGAAACGACAGGAGGTTTTGTTCGCTGTTGGTGACATGGTTTGGTTGTCCTCTAGGAATCTGCGGTTGAGGATTCCTTCTAAGAAATTGGGTCCCAAGTTTGTAGGGCCCTTTAAGGTGCTTCAGGTTGTCAACCAATCTGCTGTTAGGTTGGAGGTTCCTACCTCCTGGAGAATTAATCCGGTATTTCATGTCTCTCTGTTAAAAAAAGCTGTTGTGTCGGATGGTGACGCCTCTGCCTCTGTTCCTCCGGTGGTGGAGGACGGGGAATATGAAATTTCTCGCATCCTTAACTCTAGACGGTATAGAGGTAGTTTGCAGTATCTTGTGGCCTGGAAAGGTTTCGGACCCGAGGATAACTCTTGGGTGAGGTCAGATGATGTTTCCGCGTCCAGACTTATCAGAGCGTTTCACAGGAGATTTCCTGATAAGCCTGGTCCTAGGGGATCCGGAGGATCCTCTTAGAAGGGGGGGTACTGTTAGAACCTTGCTCTTAGGTTTTTTCCTTTGCTGGTCACATGACCTTGTTGGCCTATTTAATCCTGCTCCGCCCTTCTGGCTTTGCTGGACTTCATTGTATAACTACTTTCTAGCTAGCCTGTGCTCTGTATCTAACTCTGTTAGTTTGCTTGGTTTACGGACCTCAGTGTTCTATATATTTTGTTTGTTTGTCTGTCTGCTACTATTTCTGTTAGGAGGTGTCCCATTTTCCTCCCAGTCCTTAGTACTTGTAGGGATTCCTTCCCCACATCTATAGGTCTCCGTACAGACTAGCTTAGGACTTTAGCAGGTCTGATCGCAGGATCAGGTCCCCTGTTACATCGTAGGGATAAAGCTGAGTTCTATCGTAGGGACAGATCTCCTCTCTTTCCTTAGCTCTGGTAGCAGAACATAACACTCGGACCTTGGGACGGAACACGTTCTCCCGACACCAAGGATTGCGGGCCCTAGGTCAATCCTCTTCAGCCTCCATCTCTGAAATGACCACATCAGTCACAAGCTGGAAGCACTGCAGCACTGCCTCGGCCAAGCGGCAACAGGCTGTGCTGAAACTAATATGCTTAGGTGACAAACCGCACAATGCTGAAGAGTTGTGGACAGCTCTGAAAGAGCAGGCAGATCTGTGGCTCACACCGCTGAACCTACAGCCAGGCATGGTCGTGTGTGACAATGGCCTCAACCTGGTGGCGGCTCTGAGGCGAGCTCACACACGTACCATGCCTGGCCCATGTGCTTAATCTCGCTGTTCAGCGGTTTCTCAAATCCTACCCGGAGCTGCCGGATCTGCTTGTTAAAGTACGCCGCCTGTGTGCCCATTTTAGAAAGTCACCTCTAGCTTCCGCCACCCTTGCCGTGTTTCAGCAGCGTTTGCAGCTTCTGGCTCACAGACTGGTGTGTTATGTCCCAACGCGTTGGAACTCTACACTGCAGATGTTGGGAAGGATTTGTGAGCAGAAGAGGGCAGTTGTTGAGTACCAGCATCAACAAGGTCGGTATTCAGTTCAGACTCCACACATAAGACCTCAGGAGTGGACATGGATGTCAGACATATGTACCATCCTCCAAAACTTTGAGAACTCCACCAAGATGGTGAGCGGCGATGACGCCATAATTAGCGTCACCATCCCGCTTCTCTGTCTTCTGAAACGCTCTCTGCTCACAATTAAAGAGGACGCATTGCAGGTGGAGCACGATGAGATGGAGCAAGGAACCATACAGGGCGATCACACACAGCCCAGCCTCATCTCATCCCAACGTGGATTGGGTGACAAAAAGGAATAGGAGGAGGAGAAGGAAGAACAGGAGCTAGTTTCATGCACTATAGATGGTAGTACCTGCACAGCTGTCATACCGTCTGTTCAGCGTGGATGTCCAGAGGACAGAGAGGAGGAGGAGAGCATGGTCAGTCATCCTCTTGGTGAGGACACGGAAGTCTTGCCTGTTAGTAGTCTGGCACGCATGGCTGAGTTTGTGTTACGCTGCCTTTCCCATGACCCTCGCGTTCTCAAAATTTTGGGTGACAGTCATTACTGGTTGGTGACACTTCTAGACCCACGCTACAAGGAGAACTTTATATCTCTTATTCCTGAGGCGGACAGGTCTACAAAATGGAATCAAAAACCTGGCACTCAAGTAGACTTGAAGATTTTTAAAGAAATAATTGTTTAATGATAACGTAGTACAGTAAGCAGACGTTTCGGTCCCAAGGACCTTCATCGGTGTACAGAAGATGTGGATCTAATGGATAAGGCATTTAATATTTGATTTAATATTACGTCGGTCTTGCAACCGTACCTGAGCACCTCACTACTCCAGGAGTGCGGTAGTTTCTCTATTTAGGTCTACAAAATGGGGCTGTACCAGAATGCACTTGTTGCGGAACTATTAAAAAAAAATCCCATCTGAAAACTCTGGCGGCAGAGGGCACACTTCGTTGGACAACCAAGGAGCATAGGCGAGAGAGACACAACTTCAATCTAGCAGAGGCAGGGGAACACTGTCAAAGTTCTGGGAGAATTTTCTCAGCCCCTCCCATTGCACAAGCCCTGAGGCGCGGGGTACTCTCACAAGGAGTGCAAAGTTTGGGAAGATGCTGAGGGAGTACCTTGCCGACTGTACCAAAGTACTCCGTGATTCCTCTGTGCCTTATAATTATTGGGTATCCAAGCTGTATACGTGGAATGAACTGGCTCTCTATGCCTTGGAGGTCCTGGCCTGCCCTGCCGCCAGCGTTTTATCAGAGCGGGTTTTTAGTGCCGCTGGTGGAATTATAACTGATAAGCGCATCCGCCTGTCAACTGAAAATGCTGACAGGCTGACTCTTTTAAAAATGAACAAGGGCTGGATTGGGCCAGACTTCTCAACACCACCGAATGATAGCAGCGTAACATAAACTCAAATCCAGTGTCTTTTCTTGGGAGGTGTATTCCCATGCACCTTTTCACACCCAGACATGGGTATACGCTTCCTGATTTTGGCTATTTGCTCTTGTCCTCCTCCTTCTCCTCATCCTCCACCACCATACCCACATAATTTTTTTAAAGGGTGTTTATGATGCCCGTAAAAAAATGTTTTATACAGTATATTCATGTATACCCCCCAGGGTTAAATGTTTGTCAGCCCATACACTTAGTGCATGGGCATTACAAGTATAGGAGGCCCGCTCCTTTCTAATGGGAACATGTTTTTATGAGGCCCTCCTCCACGTCTATTCCAAGGGGCATTGGAGTGCCTCCCAATTTTTGGCTGCCCTTGCATTCACTGCATAGGAAAACAGAATGGGAGACCCACTTCCTAATAATGGGAACATTGTTTTCAGGAGGCCCTCTGACCTCCACGTCTCTTCCAAGGGGCATTGGAGTGCCTCCAAATTTTTGCCAACCCTTGCATTCACTGCATAGGACAGCACTATGGGAGACCCACTTCCTAATAATGGGAACATTGTTTTCAGGAGGTCCTCTGACCTCCATGTCTCTTCCAAGGGGCATTGAAGTGCCTCCAAATTTTTGCCAACCCTTGCATTCACTGCATAGGTCAACACTATGGGAGACCCACTTTGTAATAATGAGAACATTTTTTCATGAGGCCCTCTACGTCACTTCCAAGGAGCATTGGAGTGCCTCCAAATTTTTGGCAACCCCTTGCATTCACTGCATAGGCAAACACAATGGGAGACCCACTTCCTAATAATGGGAACATTGTTTTCAGGAGGCCCTCTGACCTCCACGTCTCTTCCAAGGGGCATTGGAGTGCCTCCAAATTTTTGGCAACCCTTGCATTCACTGCATAGGCAAACACAATGGGAGACTTACTTCCTAAAAATGGGAACATTGTTTTCAGGAGGCCCACCTCTAAGTCTCTTCAAAGGCGTATTGGGGTGCATCCAAATTTTCAAAGTGGTATTGGGGTGCGTCCAAATTTTGGGCAGCCCTGGCACTCACTGCATTCGCAATAACAGTATAGGAGACCCACTCTTTAGTAATGGGAACAAAAAAACATAGCCGGCTGATGGCTCTCTAAGAATAGTGAGGGCCGACTGCTGGTCCTTTAAGAATAGTAAAGGCCGCCGGATGGCCCTATAAAAATAGGCTTTGTGACTTTCAGAGTCCTGCCTTCATAAATGAAACACGATGTGTCTGATGATATCTCACACACCACATGGCCAGATAAGGTTGTCAAATGTTAAAATGACATTTCCTGGTGAATGCATTTGTCAAGGTTGAAAGCAATGCAAAAGTGAAAAAACGCATCAAAAACGCTACGTGTGAACATAGCCCAAGGTGTGGAGGAGCATTTTTGTTTTTGGTTATTTATTTGCTTTATATGCAAGTCATTACCCTGGAAAGGATGTTCCTTAACATATTTCCCAGGAAAATCCAGAAGTGACCTGGGAGTCAGAAATGCTTCCAGGGGTCTTCCCCATACTGTTCCCATGTCATTTGAGCACTGTTCCCATCGATTTGGGCAATTTTTAGGCCCTCAGCAGACCGCCGGTGGGAGCCGCTTGAAAAATGCTCCAGTTTCCCATAGACTTACATTGGGCTTGTTGCTCGGGTCGAGCACCCGAGTATTCCAATGTGCTCGACCCGAGTGTGGCACCCTGCTACCACAGGTACCACAGGACCCAAAAGGGTGCATGGACGGACTTCTCCACAAGAGGCCCTCATTACATGCAGACACCTCCACCCTTCCACCTCAGACCACCAGAGGGAGCCCTGTTAGGGATATATATTGGAGGGTGGAGTCAGAGAGTTGAGTTGAGTCAGTAGTTCAGACAGAGAGGAAGTCTGAGAGCGTGCTGGTGCTGAGACCAGTGAAGGAGCAGCACGTCTGCTGCTGTGTTCTGAAGGCCCCGAGTGTGTCCGGAGGCAAAGAGGAGAGGAGAAAGGAGTTAAGGGGGCAGAGGAGCATCACAGGCTCACCCCAGAATACATAATCCGGACACTGGGTCCGCGTCTACAGGGTCCTCTATACCCAGTAGGGACAATCGGCATACCAGGAGGCTTCCAGACCCCTGGTCATCCTGAAGCTACCAGCAATAACAGGACTAGGAACCACGAAGGCCCCGGCGTCCAGGGATAGTGGTTGCCAAAGAAAGGTCCTACTACCAAGCGGTCAGGTGAGAGAGCTACACAACACAGAAGCTAGGCCAAGTTCCAGGCTGGCTAGAAGCTTAGAGAGAGGGAGACACGGATCAGGAGGCCTTATACCCGCTCACTGGGGAGAAGTCCTGAAGTGCACCCTTCCTAGCAAGTACCCTGGACCATACCTGCCGTTACACCAGTAAAGGTACTGAAGCGAACCCCCTGTGTACGTGTCCATCATTCCCCTTGACCTGGCCATCTCTCACCAGCATCCCTTCCATCAACTCTGCCCCGGGGGTCCGCTCCGCCTGTGGGGAGCAGAAACATGCTAGCTGCCATTTCATCACCCCCAGAGGTCTGCAGCAGCGCCGGTAACCATTACCGGAAACCACAGGTGGCGTCACGAAACAAACCATACACTAAAAAGCCCTTTTTAAAGAGAGACCCCAGAGTACGGGCCCGGGAGCCGACTGCCGTGACATCCTAAGCAAGGTAAAAGGCCCGGGTACCGAGTCCCCTATATCCCTCTGGGTGACACACGAGCATCGAGCACCCAAGCATTTTTGTGCTCGCTCATCACTAATCCCTTGTTAACAACTGTCATGAAGTGAGGAATGGCAATGCACATACTCATTTCTAGGGTTGAGCGGGTTCTGCTACCCTACCCAATCTTAATTCCAAAGTTCAGTTCGGGTACCAGAACTGTGCCCGAACTTCAATCAAAACCCAAACCCTATTGAAAACAATGGGGACCCGAACATTTGATCTGGAAAATATTCCCTCTCTCTCGCCTTCCAGACTTCTCCTGGAACACCAAACATTGCAACGGACTTCCGTGAGAAGTCCATGTTCGACATTTAGCACCGAACGCCAACTGTCCGTTACGAACCCTGTAAGTTTAAGTTCGGGTTCGCTCATCTGTACTCATTTCCTTTTAATGCTGGAGACAAAATACCAATGCCAATCTTCCCAAGCCAAAAGGCAGCTTTGTGCATCTCTTGGGCTCTAGATAGTTCTTTAGATGAGGGGTCCACTTTTGATTGCCATAATAAGACAGTATGAAGACATAAACTCTATTATGTCTTTTTTGTGTTTGTTGTTGTTCATTTATTTCTTCTGTTAATTTTTCTTTGTGTAATGTACTAAAGGAATCTCACAATCTTGCATTTCACAAATCCATAGAATACACAACCATTTAGAAGGTGTGAACCCCTGATTGACAGCATGTTTGACCCTTTGAGCAGGCTCTTTTAGGGGATGTTTCATCACCAACAACATCTTTAACATAAAAGCCGCCCAAGACCTCCTAAGAATCGCTGATTTTACATAGGAAGGTGGATGTTGGATGGATAATTGCCCTTCTGGGGCTCATATTTGTTAACTGCGTGAAGTCTATCAAATCCCACCAAGGACAACACCTGCAAGTAGTTTGCATGGGTTTCTTCCCACAATCCAAAGATATACTGGTAGAGAACTTAGACTGTGAGCACCAATGGGGGCTGTGATGACAATGCCAGTAAAGTAGAATGGAAAATAATGGCTCTCTGTAAATAATGGAATCCATTTTTCTTTCACAATCGACTTTCTTATATACCCGCTATTAGTATTGTAACAGCCTGAGCAAAAAATTCTCTAATCTAACATGAAACAGAACTCTCACATTGAAGCACCACGAGAATAATCATCTGCTTATTCATTCAATGCAACATTTTAATTAAATCGAATAAATAATAATTAGCGCTAAAACACAATTATGCTCCCAGTGTTCAGAATAACATGAACCAAAAAAAACAAAACAGAACAATCAAACAAAAATTTATATAGTTTAAACCAAAAAATTGGTAGGAAGATATACACCTAGTTGCTGGCGGACACAGACTGAAAAGGACCCCTGTGCAAGAACAATATATGGGCCCTTTGGAGTTCAATAGCTCATCATAATGCACAATTCCACCTGTTTTAAAGGTGGAAATGGGCCCCATTACCTCTTGGGTCCCTGTGCGGTTGCAGAGGTTGCACCAATGACATAGGCTTTTGTTTATCCGAGACAGATATCGGAGACAGAAATGTCACCTGCCAACAACATTGTCACCATTGTAGTAGGTGACTATGTTGGGGTAATGAGCTGCTACCACCACCACTGAAAATCAAGTAGAACTCATCTCTCCCCATCCAGGCACATACATCACTGCAGCTTGTATATGAAACGAGATGGGGACCCACACCGACACATCTTTAGTAAGCCAGCTATCTACACATAGATCCTGTCTGTATGGACATTGGTACAATATGTAACCAATCCACTCCAATAAAATCCAAGATGATATAGCCAAGTTTTAAATGTTATATCCACCCTAGAAACTCTTCTTTTTTTTGCTGTAATGCAGACTGAACTAGAATGGAAGCTTAGAGGGTCCTTAAAGAAAATCTGTCACCAGGAGAGTTTTTGCTATTTTTGCTGATCCCCTGAGTATTTTTTTTATTGAGATCCACCATGCAGTTCCAGAGATAAAGGCCTTTTATTAAGTGCTAATTTTCATGAACTTTACCAAGGGGGCATGGCTCACAGAGTAATAATGCATAGAAGTTTAAAGACACGCCCCAGAGGATCCTGTGAGCACCGCCCCCTTGGAAAAACTATAAAATAAAAAGACTCATATCTCTTGAGCCATATGATGGATTTTAATAAAAACAAACAACGTATTACTCAGAGGAGAAGCTACAATAAAGTAAGAACAAAAACAGGACACTTTTTACCTGGTGACTGATGTGCTTCAAAATGAAATAATTGTAAGAAAAGTAAAATCTATTTTTTTCCCCCTGAGCCTATATGTTTAGTTAAAACTCTTCAAAAATGGATCTGAAATGAGGAATGAATGGAATGAGCACAAATAAGCCCAAGTTCACATTTGTTCATCTGCAAACATGCGACATATGCATAGGATGTATACTTCAAAAATATATGCAACACAGTGAATTTCAATATATATACGTTCATCTCTGACCATCTGCATTTATATACGATTTTTATTTTTTTACCAACGAGCTTTTAAATGGTACAGATTGGAAAACATATACAGTCCTGCTCATCGTTATTGGCATCCATGAAGTTTAAGTACGGTACATAATGTGGAATATCTCCTGAAAAAAATTAATCAAGTGAAACAGTTTTTTTGTATAGAGCACTCGTGTTAAATACAAAAGAGCAAATGATAAACAACAATTTAAGACAAAAAACAATAGGAGGGAAAAATAGAAAAACCTAAAGTTTGCTGTGTCACTGGTACTGGCACCGTTATATTAATTTAGTATGGAAACACATTTTAACTCACCTGTGGTAAATCGCAAAAGAGATTCACCTGTGATTAATTGTCGGTGCCCATGTGACATGAATTAGCCAATGAATGATGACTTCAGTGTTTTAAAAAGCCACATGCTAGGCCCTGTTCCTTTGTCACAATGGTGAAGACAAAGGAGCTGTCTGAGAACATCAGAACTGCTATTATTAGCAAACACAAGACTTCCAAAGGGTATAAGGCCATCTCCGAAGACCTTGGTATCCCAGTTTCAACAGCGCACAATTTTGCGCCTTGACAAACCACAATCTTTCTGTGAAATTTTTCTGTGGACAGATGAAACAAAAATAGAGTTTTTTGGCAATACAAAGCAACAGTTTGTTTACAGATGGCGCACCGAAGCTTATAAGGAAAAGAACACCATACCAACAGTTAAGCATGGTGGAGGATCCATAATGCTGTGGGTTTGCTTTGCTGCATTTGGTACTGGAGGTCTTTACCGTATCACAGGAATCATGAAATTAGAGAATTATCCAGAAATTTTAGAGCGAAATGTCCTACCCAGTGTAATTAAACTTGGCTTGAGTCGAAGACTATGGATAGCCCAGCAAGACAATGACCCAAAGCACACATTCAAAAGTACACAGGAATAGTTGAAAAAGAAAAAATGGACTGTCTTAAAAAAACAGCAATGAGTCCTGACCTCAATCCCATTGAAAATCTTTGGGGTGAGCTGAAATCTGCCATTGGGAAAAAGAACCCTGCAAACATTCAAGAGCTTGAACAAACTGCAAAGGAAGAGTGGGAGAAAATTCCAGCTGAGAAGTGCAAGAAGCTTATAAATGGCTACAAGAAAAGTTTGGAGGCTGTCAGCAATGCCAAAGGATGTGCGACCAAGTATTAATTAGGGGTGCCTTTATTGCTGCACATGCTGTATATTCTGTTTTTTTCTTTGAAATTGCAACATGGAAGTTGAAAAACAATGTTTCATTGTTGTGTTTCTTTGGACCACTAATTAAAAAATCCTGAGGATATAACTTTGTACATTTCCATTTATTCCCCAAGATATTGTACAGTCTATGAAAAAAATTAAGAGGTGCCAATAATGGTGAGCAGCATTGTACATTTCAGAAGTTAATGAAATGCTCTGCGATACATTTCAATACTTTTCTCTTTGAGAGTAATGGAATAAAATACTTTATTTTTGGTCAAAGAAAGTTTTTTTTTGTATATCCCCAAAAAATGCAATATAGAATAAACCTGACAAAGTCAAAAGAACATTTTTTTTACTACATCTTGCATATTTTATTCTTTGGATGTGCTGCCATAAATGACTGAATACACTTTTTTTGCAATTTATGTCCAGCAAAATGCATTGTACAAATGTGAACCGAGCCTAATAAGTGCCCAACTCTTGTTTTATTTCAGTTGAAGATCCTGCAAATAAAAAGTGATGTCAGCTGCCATAATAAGTAAAACCCAGATTAAAATGACATAATGCTGAATTAATCAGATTTACTGAAGCTTTCAAGTGATCTTGGGATAAATAGTGTTGGAATCTAGAAGGTAAGGAGGTCATGACTCCAGGACAGCTGATCCTACTAAAGGTTAGGTCACAATTCTATATAGCCACGTATATGTGATCTGGAATGTCAAGTCTGTAAAAGTGATAATGTTTTATGCAGATTCCCATTGCATGTATTGAGTCAGGTGCAGACGATGACATATGGGGGAGTCAAGACAAATTAGAAGGGATTAGTGTAATGTGATCAGACTGCTCTTACTGGGTCAGAGTGCAAATCAAAGGCCACCACGTACAAGTAAGTGGAGATTGAGGCGACCAATGAGAAGATGTTGTAGATATGTTGGAAAGAGTATTAAATAGATTTTTTAAGCACTTTGCATAGTTTTGCAGATACTTCAGCTCATAATAATGATAGTTTCAATTAAAAAATCAGTTGTGCATAATCCGAATTTTGACTAGGTACAGATCATGGCAACTTGGCAGTCATTTTAAAGAGGAACAATTAAAAAGGGTATTTTATTATAAGACAAAAACAATAGACCTCATAAATAGTTTCCAAACTCCTTAACAATTAAATCAAGTAAAACTAGCAGCACAGTGTGTAAAGCTGCAACGATTAAAAACAGCACAAATGCATCCTTCCATACCTTTCCTG
Source organism: Phyllobates terribilis (assembly GCF_046119375.1). Lineage (NCBI taxonomy): Eukaryota > Metazoa > Chordata > Amphibia > Anura > Dendrobatidae > Phyllobates > Phyllobates terribilis. The sequence continues at coordinate 453,411,227 of NW_027362765.1, read as the reverse complement.
ATGGCTCAATATATTGTGTAATGTGTGGTGCAAGATGACCAGCTTAGAAAAAAAAACATTTTCTGGTACTCTTTATCGAGATATCTATTCTATATGTGTCAACCTAGTGATTATGATATGAATTACAGCCTGGATTTTGCTAACATGGGATTTTTCACTTTATATCATTATCTTTATGAGCCAAAGAGATGAGAAGAACACTACAGCTTATTGATGGTCTCTTGTTACACATTATCTTATAAAGCCCGCTTCATTTCTGTCTAAAATTAAAGAGAGAGGCAAATAATACTTCCTAGGACGCCCGTAGACATCAATGAGAGTATGAACAGATAATGTGGTAGCCAGAAATCTGCAAATGGGAGTCACAAGATACCCTTTCTTCCGATAGTTGAGGATCCCAAAAAAAACCTGCATCTATCATGCAATTATGGCATACATATGTTATATACATGCTAAAGATGGGAATACCCATGGAAGAGCACTTGTCTCCACATATGTAGAAGATAATCTTCTGCCATATGCATCAACCGAGCAGCATTTTCAGTTTTGCATCATTGATCAGTCAGCAACAGGCATAAAACACAGGTCAGGCCTGCTTGTTCAGCTATGCTTACAAGCTCCAGTTTGCAGATAGAGCAGATCAGACTGCAGAACTGTTGATCTTTGTTGGAAACCAACTAACAGGTCAATGATGCAAAAACACATATGTAGCAAAAAATAACTGACAGACAACTGTTCAGGACCCTAAAGTGCACTGAATAACAAAGTCTATTTTAAATATGGATTAGCTTGATGATGTACAACAAATACAGTGCCTACAAGTAGTATTCAACCCCCTGCAGATTTAGCTGGTTTGATAAGATGCAAATAAGTTAGAGCCTTCAAACTGCAAACGAGAGTAGGTTTTATGAACAGAAGCATAAATCTTACAAGCCAAAAAGTAATGTTGCTCAGTTGAATTTTATTAAATTTTAAACATAAAAGTGTGGGTCAATTATTATACAACCCCTATGTTTAATATTTTGTGGAATAACCCTTGTTTGCAATTACAGCTAATAATCGTCTTTTATAAGACCTGATCAGGCCGGCACAGGTCTGTGGAGTTATCTTGGCCCACTCCTCCATGCAGATCTTCTCCAAGTTATCTAGGTTCTTTGGGTGTCTCATGTGGACTTTATTCTTGAGCTCCTTCCACAAGTTTTCAATTGGGTTAAGGTCAGGAGACTGACTAGGCCACTCCAAAACCTTGACTTTTTCCCTCTTGAACCAGGCCTTGGTTTTCTTGGCTGTGTGCTTTGGGTCGTTGTCTTGTTGGAAGATGAAATTACGACCCATCTTAAGATCCTTGATGGAGGAGCGGAGGTTCTTGGCCAAAATCTCCAGGTAGCCGTGCTATCCATCTTCCCATGGATGCGGACCAGATGGCCAGGCCCCTTGGCTGAGAAACAGCCCCACAGCATGATGCTGCCACCACCATGCTTGACTGTAGGGATGGTATTCTTGGGGTAGTATGCAGTGCCATCCAGTCTCCAAACGTCACGTGTGTGGTTGGCACCAAAGATCTCGATCTTGGTCTCATCAGACCATAGAACCTTGAACCAGTCTGTCTCAGAGTCCTCCAAGTGATCATGAGCAAACTGTAGACGAGCCTTGACATGACGCTTTGAAAGTAGAGGTACCATACAGGCTCGTCTGGAACGGAGACCATTGCGGTGGAGTACGTTACTTATGGTATTGACTGAAACCAATGTCCCCACTGCCATGAGATCTTCGCGGAGCTCCTTCCATGTTGTCCTTGGGTTAGCCTTGACTCTTCGGAAAAGCCTGGCCTCGGCACGGGAGGACACTTTCAAAGGCTGTCCTGGCCGTGGAAGGCTAACAGTAGTTCCATAAGCCTTCCACTTACGGATGATGCTCCCAACAGTGGAAACAGGTAGGCCCAACTCCTTGGAAAGGGTTTTGTACCCCTTGCCAGCCTTGTGACCCTCCACGATCTTGTGTTATGTTCTGCTACCAGAGCTAAGGAAAGAGAGGAGATCTGTCCCTACGATAGAACTCAGCTGAATCCCTATGATGTAACAGGGAACCTGATCCTGCGATCAGACCTGCTAAAGTCCTAAGCTAGTCTGTACGGAGACCTATAGATGTGGGGAAGGAATCCCTACAAGTACTAAGGACTGGGAGGAAAATGGGACACCTCCTAACAGAAATAGTAGCAGACAGACGAACAAACAAAATATATAGAACAAAGAGGTCCGTAGACCAAGCAAACTAACAGAGTTAGATACAGAGCACAGGCTAGCTAGAAAGTAGTTATACAATGAAGTCCAGCAAAGCCAGAAGGGCGGAGCAGGATTAAATAGGCCAACAAGGTCATGTGACCAGCAAAGGAAAAAACCTAAGAGCAAGGTTCTAACAGTACCCCCCCTTCTAAGAGGATCCTCCGGATCCCCTAGGACCAGGCTTATCAGGAAATCTCCTGTGAAACGCTCTGATAAGTCTGGACGCGGAAACATCATCTGACCTCACCCAAGAGTTATCCTCGGGTCCGAAACCTTTCCAGGCCACAAGATACTGCAAACTACCTCTATACCGTCTAGAGTTAAGGATGCGAGAAATTTCATATTCCCCGTCCTCCACCACCGGAGGAACAGAGGCAGAGGCGTCACCATCCGACACAACAGCTTTTTTTAACAGAGAGACATGAAATACCGGATTAATTCTCCAGGAGGTAGGAACCTCCAACCTAACAGCAGATTGGTTGACAACCTGAAGCACCTTAAAGGGCCCTACAAACTTGGGACCCAATTTCTTAGAAGGAATCCTCAACCGCAGATTCCTAGAGGACAACCAAACCATGTCACCAACAGCGAACAAAACCTCCTGTCGTTTCCTATCAAAGTAGTCTTTAGATTTTCTGTTGGCCTCCTGAAGATTACCACGCACATCCGTCCAAACTCTCTCCAAATAACCGGAAAAATTCTCCTCCTCAGGCACGGCAGATCCCAACTTGGAGAACGACCCAAACGACGGGTGTCTCCCAGAACAACAAAAAAAAGGCGAACAACCAGCAGAAGAAGATGTATGATTGTTCAGAGCAAATTCAGCAAGTGGCAGAAACTCAGACCACCCCTCTTGATTGTCTGCCACAAAACAACGCAAGAACTGCTCAACATCCTGGTTTTTCCTTTCTGTCTGGCCATTAGATTCAGGATGATAGCCGGACGAGAACGACTAATGAACTCCCAACCTGTCACAAAAGGCACGCCAAAAACGAGCCACGAACTGAGGACCCCTATCAGAAACAATGTCAGTAGGAACGCCATGAAGTCTGACAATTTCCTTGACAAAGGCCTTAGCGAGAGTTTTAGCGCAGGGCAGTTTGACGAAGGGAACCAAGTGACACATCTTGCTAAAACGGTCCACGACCACCCAGATGACAGTAAAACCCTCAGAGGGGGGAAGGTCAGTTATAAAGTCCATAGCCAAATGTGTCCAAGGAGCACTGGGAACCTCCAAAGGACAAAGCAACCCCGCAGCAGGAGTATGTGAGGACTTAGATCTAGCACATATAGTACATTGACGCACCCACTTAATGACTTCCTTCTGCCATCCAGGCCACCAAAAACTGCGACCCACCAGTCTCTTGGTCTCAGAGATTCCGGGATGACCTGCTAACCGAGATTCGTGACACTCAACAAACAAATCTCTCCTAAAGGTCCCAGGCACAAACAACCTCCCATGAGGAGTGTTAGATGGGGCATTCTCCTGTGCTTTAAGAATCTCATCTTCCAAAACGGAGTCCAAAGCAGCTATCACAACACCTTCTTGTAAAATGTTCTCCTCTTTCTCAGCACCGACTATGGGAGAAAAACTGCGAGACAAGGCATCCGCCTTAACATTCTTAGTACCAGGGATGTAAGTAACGGAGAAATTAAACCGCGAGAAAAACAGTGCCCACCTAGCCTGACGGGCATTCAGGCGCTTGGCAGCATCAAGATATATCAGATTTTTATGATCCGTAAGAACCTGAACGGGAAATTCCGCACCTTCCAAGAAGTGGCGCCAGTGTTCAAATGCGAGTTTAATAGCCAATAATTCCCGATTACCAATATCGTAATTCAGTTCAGTCTCCGAAAATTTTTTTGAAAAAAAGGCACAGGGATGTAATCCATCCCCGTTATCCTGAGACAATACTGCGCCAACCCCCACAGAGGAAGCATCAACCTCAACCAAAAACGGCTTAGTCACATCAGGCTGCATAAGGATGGGAGCAGAGGTGAACCTCTCCTTGAGATACACAAAAGCTTCAATGGCCTCAGAAGACCACTGAACCGCATCAGCACCTTTCCTGGTGAGATCGGTCAGAGGTTTGACAATACTAGAAAAATTTTTTATGAATTTTCTGTAATAATTGGCGAAACCCAAAAACCTCTGTATCGATTTCAAACCAATAGGCCTAGGCCATTCCTGTACAGCTTGAACTTTAACCGGGTCCATCTCAAAACCTTCGCTGGAGATAATGTAACCCAAAAAACTAATTCTCTGTACAGCGAACTCACATTTCTCCAGCTTAGCAAAAAGCGAATTGTCCATTAATAACTGTAATACCTCACGTACGCTCCGCCAATGAGACTCCAGATCCGGCGAATAAATCAAAATGTCATCCAAATACACAACCACATTTTTGCCGATCAAAGGTCTAAGGATGTCATTAATAAGATTCTGAAAAAATGCAGGAGCATTAGTAAGACCAAAAGGCATAACCAGGTTCTCAAAATGACCCACAGGAGTGTTAAAAGCAGTCTTCCATTCATCACCCTCCTTCATGCGCAACAGATTGTATGCCCCCTTAAGGTCAATTTTAGAGAACCACTTGGCCCCCATTAACTGGTTAAACAGATCAGGAATCAATGGCAGTGGGTAAGGATTGCGTACAGTAATTTTGTTAATCTCACGAAAATCCAGACAAGGACGTAAACCGCCGTCCTTTTTTTTTACAAAAAAAAATCCAACCGCCACAGGAGACTTAGAGGGCCTAATGTGACTGGCGGCCAAACTTGTCTGTATGTATTCCTCCAAAGCCTTCCTCTCAGGAATAGTAAGGTTAAATAAACGACTTTTAGGAAGAGTCGCTCCAGGGACAAATTCAATAGAACAATCATAGTCTCTATGGGGAGGCAAAACCTGCGATTCCTTCTCAGAAAAAACTCTCCAAAAATCCTGAATAGGAACAGGCAATTCTCCCCTATCCAAAGCTGCAATACGCCCGTTACAACACTTGTCATAACATTTATGGCTCCAGGATTTAATTTCACTGGTAGACCAATCCAGTACAGGATTGTGAAATTTTAACCAGGGCAATCCCAATATTACTGGAGAAGGCAAGTTATTCAAAACTACCAAATCCAATTTCTCATGGTGAACACCATTAATAGTGAGAGGAAATTCACAGACCTTGAGAGTAATATTCTTCAAAGGGGAACCATCCACAGAAACCACAGCAATGGGGGATGATAAAGGTTCGGGTTTTAAATTGAGTCTTTCCAAGAATCCCCCATCAATTACATTCAGAGTAGACCCACAATCAACAAACACCCGAAATTCCATTAATTTTTCCTGAGCAATCGTGGAAGCAGCTAAAAATACACCCTTGGAATTTAAACAGGCAATACGGGCATGACTGACCATTTTTTTTTCTTTCTTCATACGAAGCTCACAGCCTTTAATCAAATGACCAGATTTTCCGCAATAGAAACACAAGCCTTCAGAAAATCGACGGTCTTTTTCTTGAGAGCGAGGTGCCACCGATCCAATCTCCATCGGTTCACCACTGTTAGTACACACATTCTCATAACCAGAAACTGACATAGCAGAGGATTTGCTCTCATTAACCCTTGCACGCAGTCTCCTATCCACCCGTATAGCTAATTGCATAGCCTGTTGCAAATCTTCAGGTGTAGGATAAGCAATTAGCAGGTCTTTAGCCCTTTCATTGAGCCCAGCAAGAAATAGACTTTTCAGAGCAGAATCGTTCCACCCTGTTTGAGTAGACCATCGACGGAAATGAGTACAATATTTTTCCACATTACCTGATCCCTGTTTCAAACGTCTCAACTCAGTCTCAGCTGATGCGACACGGTCAGGATCATCATATAATAGCCCCAAAGCAGAAAAAAAACTATCCACTGATCTGAAGCATGTATCACTAGGTTGCAAAGAAAAGGCCCACTCCTGAGGCTCTTTGCGCAAAAGTGACATTATGAACCCTATGCGCTGGGATTCATCCCCAGAGGACTTGGGTCTCAAACGAAAATACAATAAGCAAGCATTTTTAAATGAAAAAAATTCTCGGTGTTCACCAAGAAATAAATCTGGCAAACATACCTTAGGCTCCAAGAAATGTGCTCCAGGACAGCTACTCACGTGCTGACGGAGCTCGGCCACCTCCAGAGAGAGTCCCTGCAGGCGATGAGCCAAATCCTGAACCGACACCATGATGGAACAGAAAAATCTTTCCTTAGAGAATTTGCAGGCTGGACTTACTGTTATGTTCTGCTACCAGAGCTAAGGAAAGAGAGGAGATCTGTCCCTACGATAGAACTCAGCTGAATCCCTACGATGTAACAGGGAACCTGATCCTGCGATCAGACCTGCTAAAGTCCTAAGCTAGTCTGTACGGAGACCTATAGATGTGGGGAAGGAATCCCTACAAGTACTAAGGACTGGGAGGAAAATGGGACACCTCCTAACATAAATAGTAGCAGACAGACGAACAAACAAAATATATAGAACAAAGAGGTCCGTAGACCAAGCAAACTAACAGAGTTAGATACAGAGCACAGGCTAGCTAGAAAGTAGTTATACAATGAAGTCCAGCAAAGCCAGAAGGGCGGAGCAGGATTAAATAGGCCAACAAGGTCATGTGACCAGCAAAGGAAAAAACCTAAGAGCAAGGTTCTAATGTGACACCCCAGGGGTCTGGTTGCCACAGTGATAGAGATATTATGTCTGAGAGCAGGTGGGAGGTCCTTTGGTCAGGGATCCTGTGCATGCCACACCTCCTGCCCAGTCTTGGGAGGGGAAGAACTTCCCCTATATAAACCCGGGGCTGAAGCAGGGTTAGTAGTCAAGGAGAGTAGGGACAAGAAACAGTCACAGGAAGAAACAGCAGAAGCTCAGTGGGAGCAATACTACTACAAGTCAGGGGCTGGCAGCTGCAGAGCTCGCCCTGACTGAGAAGCTTTCTTACCGGACCCGGCGTCCGAGGCTGTGGGGACTAACTCTTACCCAGCAGCAGAAGCCGACCGGCAGGGGATTTCAGGTCCTCAGGCCCAGAAACCCGAAGGCACGGTCACACGCGTGGGACCAGCACCGCCATCGTGGAGCGGAAGCCATTAGAAGGCCCCGAGTCACCGGCCATACGGGTGAGCACCACACGGTACACTCAGGGACGTGGGCTACTTATATCCGCTTCTAGCAAGGTAGCCAGAAGAGTGCAGTCAGTTTGGGAGGCCTACAACTCCGCCTGGCCAGGGGAGATCCCATCTGCTCAAGGACTGACCAGGCCCCGTTCACTAGCAAGTACTCCGGGAGGGTCTATCGTTGTTACCAGTAAAGACCCTGAATTACACCGCACCATCTCTGAGTGGTTCCTGCTACCCCCATCATCCATCTGCTGCCCTGAGGCCATACCCCTCCCGTTGGGGGTTATACCATCTACGCTGCACCATCCATCCACCGGCCTCAGCGGACTGTCCTGCAGCGGCAGCTCCATAGCTGCATTCAACGGGTGGCGTAGTCGTCCTACATCTACCGCTGTTACATCGCCGCTCAGCTTGACTCCCTGGGCACGGACCGGGTCACCGCCACGAGACTACAACCCTCAAGAGATCCGGCTCCGGGTAAGCTCCCGTGTGCGCAACGCAGCGCGACACAGGCCCAGGGGCGCGTCACTAACATCTTGTCTCTGATGGCCTTGGAATGCTCCTTTGTCTTTCCCATGTTGACCATGTCTGAGTGCTGTTCACAAGTTTGGGGAGGGTCTTAAATAGTCAGAAAAGGCTGGCAAAAGAGATCTTTAATCCACACATGTGAAGCTCATTATTCTTGGTGCCTGAACTACTTCTTAATACTTTAGGGGGACCAAACAGAATTCTTGTGGTTTGAGGGGTTTGAGTAATAAATGACACTCTGAATTAACTTTTAACGTTTTTAAAAAAAAAAAAAAAAAATTTGCTGCAGTGCATTTCCCACTTCCAGGCTGATCTACAGTACAAATGTCACAATGCCAAGTTAATTCCGCATGTGTCAACCAGCTAAATCTGCAGGGGGTTGAATACTACTTGTAGGCACTGTATGTAGTAGATGCAGCTGAGTACAGTATAGTAGAGCTATAGTGGAAGCCTATGTTATTTTACACATTCATCAGGCAGCCTGCATTCAGCACAGCACTGAGTCATCAATTCAGAGAGGTGGGGCTAGGCCAAAGCAAAAGCAAAGGGAGGGAGGTGCCTGCAGTACTGAGGAGAAGCAGGACATGGAGCTAAGAAATATACATTTGACAGTATAAGAATAGTGCTGGAAAAAACCACAAAGGTACAAGAAAGAATCTTTAAGTTGGGCTTGGTCTGTATATTAACAATGAGTATATACAGTATTTACTGTTCTTTAAAAAAAAAAATGGACGATGGTCAGTGAAGTAACTTTCAGCTTTTAGGCCCCAACGCAGAAACTTCAACAGGACCCCCAAATAACACAGAACTTTAATAGTAGTAGCCTTTTCATGTAGGGCAAAGGGATCTTTTGGGCCTAGGTGTGATTGCAGCTCCTACATATATTATAGTTACACCTTTGGTATTGGTCATAGCTCACATCCTTTCACTCCCTGTATGCACAGATCATAGAGCATGCTTACAGCACTCTTCTATAGAAGTCAGTAAACATACTCAGACTATAGCTGTTTATGATCCATTTGGCTGTTGTAAAACATACAGTATCTCTGAATCAAGTGAAAAAACAAACAGAATAAAATAACCCCCAAAGAGAAAAATGAAACAGATTAGAAAAAAAAGAATGTGCTTCAGCATCTGGTTCTAAACATTAAAAATAATATAGGTTATGTGTGGCGCCCTTGAGGGTTCGGTCGCCACAAGGGGGGATACTGCAGCCTGTCAGCAGGTGTAGTGTCTCCTCACCCAGGTAAGGAAGGTGCACTGGTCAGGACCCTGAATCTACATTCAACACTACACACTCCTGACCTATGGGAGGCAAGTATGCACCATAGTGCTGCCTTAGCAGGATCACAAGTGAGGGGAACCAAAAGTTAGGGGAACCATGTAGTGGGTGAAGGGTAGAACAGACTTTTAGTTACACACATAGTTTCTTATATAATACCCAGCCATCTTAAGCACAAGGCTCTTTGATTGTGGTCTTTGCAGCTGTCAGTGGCCTTGTGTAGGAGCCTGCAGTGTGCTGAAGATACACGGTCCTCGTGCCCTGACCTTGACACGAGGAGCAGGAAGGAGTTAACAGAGTCTCTACCCCGGTCAAGTTCCCTTAGGTTGGGAGCTTTAGTGACAGCTCCACAAGCAAAAGGATCCCAGGGAGCACGGACGGAGCGGCGTACGCCACCTGTACTCTCCATTCTGGCCTGGCCAGAGGGACTCCTGCTGCAAGAGGGGTACCGGCCCCCAATATCTGACTTTGTTACTTCATGTCTCAGTCAGAAAAGCCCGGAGGCTTAGTGGATCCCGGGAGGGATACAGACGGAGTGGCCTATGCCACCTGTACCCCTCTACCTGCGTTTATCCAGTGGGACCCAGCCTTTGCACACACACAGGAGAGGTTCAAAGGGGACTGTTAGGAACACTCGGAGGGTCCTGATTGAGGTACCTGAATTCCTTGGGTGCGCTGAGCCCTCATCCCTGGTGGCTGCAGTGAACCGTGAGGAGCAGGGAGAAGCCTTGCTGCTGCTTAAAAGAACTGTGAGTAAAAGACCTGAAAGACTATCCCTATGGCCTATGATTCCTTTATTTCTGCGCTGTACCACACCGCACCTGAGTGACCCAGGACTACTCTCCCCATCCTCCTGTTTCATCTGCCCTGAGGCCCAGCTCTGCCTGTGAGGAGTTATAACATCGCCTGCTGCCACTACATCCAGCCTCAGAGGACTGCTAGCAGCACTGGTGGCGCATCACCAGACACCACAGGTGGCGTAGTCGATAAATACCACTCAACCCTGAAAGCCCTTACATCCTTTTTAATGTGATGGCCCTGGGCACGGGACGGGTTCAGGCCACAGCTGCATCCCCTCAACATCTGACCCGGCTCCGAGTACCCCCATCTTCCCAGGGCAGGGCTGTGAGCGTCACATATGCTTGCTAGGCAATTTTTGGAATTCCTGCACAAATGAACAGACAGAGCCACGCATGTGCAGCCCACAACAACTCCTCCAAAGGTCCCTTTCTCCAGATAATAGCGAGTCCCAGTGGTGGGACCAGTATCTCTCATACAGTTGCTGCATATCTTCTGGATATGCTATAAATGTACAATATAGGATTGAGATAGCAGAGATAAACATTATGTGCTATGTACTGTATGTATTTGTTTTTTTATGACTCACTCGTGCTCCTGGGTGTCTTCCTCCTACAGTTGCCCTAGTATGAGAGGCAGGGTAGATAATGATGTAGGAGGATAATATCCCAGACCAAGTGTGAGTCAGATTTTTCATCCAATATCATTTTCATATAATACACAAAGATATTTTAGGTTTTCTCCCGAGGGGAGCAGTAGGAGACTTTATACCAGTAATTAGTTAGAATGCAGAAAGTAAAGGAGTAAAGTTATGATTCCATCTATAAAATAAACAATACGGTCATAAAACTCTGTTCTCATCTACCAGAAATGTTACAAAATGAAAACCTCAGGGACATGGGAACAGCCTGATCATGCACATCTGAGGTTTCTGGAAATTCTGAATTTAACCATGTTCCAGGCCATACTTCCAGACATCCATTGTGAATAATACTGTAGTAATATTACAGCAGAACGCAGACATGGCCTTCAGGGGGCACAGTTTTGGTAGCTTAGCCTCCATTGCAACTGCATTTTCACATTTTGTCTGACGAAGGTTTATTCAAAGATTTATGACATACCCAGTGCCAATAGGAGCCCCATTGATCTGACATCTGGAAGTACAAGGTCTTATGTCAATATGGGAGAGATTTAAGCTGCAGATACACATTAGATGACTGGTGGCCAAATGATGCCTTGGCCAGTCGTTTGGATGACTGCCATCTCAGGAGACTCTCCCATACTCAGGAGCACTCGTTCAACTGTGCGCTGCTGTGTTTCTTATGAAAAAGCAGCTGGCTGACACATCGGCAGGTGGTTTATGTCTGGGAGAACAATGCCATCAGCAGTCCGAAATTTGACATACGTGATTTACTACTCCCCCAACCATCATAAATCGGTCGGCATCCCCATACCGATTAGATCAACAGCCGATCTCGTCGGTATCTGTGGGTTAGGCCGCCATGGTCTTTTGTGTTTGGGGGTATAAGTTGCAGTTTCCATATCTGTGAAGTGATTATCATTGTGACTCCTCCACACATAGACGGCCAACTCTTCACTTCCGCTTCTCTTTGCGGCTGGGTTCTAAGGAACAACAGAGGTCACAGGAACCCCTTTCTCCCAATCAGTACTAACAGCAGGAAAAAAGTGGCTAACACCCAGTTTCTGGTGATCAGTGCCATGATTTTAAAAAGGGATTGTCTTTATTCTATCATTGCAGAACGAGGACACTTGGTAACCATCACATAGATGCATGGTAATCCAGACCTACTTAAAAAGAGACAAAAAGACTTTCTGCTATTTCTGTTCCGTCTGTGTATCAGTATCTAATCCCCTGCCGTCCTCACTGACTGCATGATTTAGGAAAGCGACTAAGATTACCACCTTGTCTAGGTCTTATAAGAAGTAACTAATGAAAAGCAACATACTGTAAGATTCAACTTAATCTACAAAGCGCTAAATCCTAAATACACCAGTCAGACACCGCTAAAGATCACCTAGGGTTTCCCAGTGTCCATTGAGCACTTAGTATGACTGTCTGGGACTCCGTGATGACTTCTTTGCCTTCTGGTAAAAACAATCTGAGGGGCATTAATCCAATCCATGTCCTCGAAAACAACAACTATGCATCTGTCTGCTCTTTCAACAAGCACAAATCCTTCCACCAACATAATCTAGTCTTTTTCATAGGATTGCTTATAATCAACCCAGCTGAATACAGCAATTCAGTATAGGAGATGTTATAACCATAGCTTATAGTTCTATAATTCTGTTAACCATCATTGATTGTTCTAAGCTTTCAGAGCGATCACTAAATAGATTGACCCCTGGGTTCTAGAATCATTGACTGATTTTTGTTTTCATTAAGGTGCTGCCCATACAACTTTGTCAGCTAGTAACTGAATCCTCATTTGTCTGACAGCTCTCTCAATTCCACCATACAAATGATCGCTGAATTCGGTCATGTGTTTGTGTTTTCAATGGCAGTGGAGAAAGTCACTGACGGGCAAATCCGGAGGTGACATCTCATAGGAGAACAAAAGAATTGGGTGTTCAAATTCTAATCTCCTGCCCCTATTTATATATCCTCCAAAAAGTAATGGTAAGTTGGTCCTATTAAACTTTCCAACTTTAGTCTGAAGGAGGCCATACATATTAGAAGGCTGTCGGCTGAACGATGCTTGAGCCGATCGTTTGGTCAACACTCAACAGTCATCTTGGCCAACCTTTGCATACACAGATTTACTACTTCAGCCAAGCGCACCTGTGTTCTCTATCAGAAAGATGCCGACAGACATGCCTGCCGGTGGCTTATCTCTAGGAGAACAATGCGATCAGCAGTCCGAAATCAGACATGCCCAATCAACATCTCCACCAATGATCAGTCAGCCGTTGCCCCGATAAACATTAGACTATATTAATTAATAAATATATAGATGGCAGAGCAGTTGCGTGCCCACAGGAAACACATAAACCTATAAATGTGATAACCGATTTATATTCAACATACAATTTTTAATTTATTAGCACATAAAATATAAACAGACATCTAAAATTGTTTCAATTGAGACAAAATTTCACAGAAGATATGTTAAAAACTCATTATGTGGGGATTGTTACGCTCGCGCCCCGACTGACTGGCGTGAGCGTGATTAGTGATCCCACTGTACCATGAACCGAGGAGTGCCTGGAGGGGCATAACGAAGTATCAACCCAAGGTCGCACGGCGGCTTAGTCGACTCCGTGGACCAAGGAGGAACTGAGCAGAGGGACCAGGTGCGACTCCAGGTCAGACCCCGGTCACAGTTTTTGACCCACACCAGGGAATGCAGGAACAGGCAGGTTAGACTGGCATACAGGCAGGTGGGTATTGGCAAGTACGGCTGGTATGCAGACAGGTGGGTATTGGCAAGTACGACTGGTATGCAGACAGGTGGGCACTGGCAAGCACGGCTGGTATGCAGACAGGTGGGCACTGGCAAGCACGGCTGGTATGCAGACAGGTGGGCACTGGCAAGCACGGCTGGTATGCAGACAGGGAGATACTGGCAAGCACGACTGGTATGCAGACAGGGAGATACTGGCAAGCACGGCTGGAGTGCAGACAGGGAGGTACTAGCAGGTTGGAGCACAGGCTGGATAGGGTCCAGTACAGACTGGGAGACAGGTACAGAGCCGCAGATGCGGTAGACAAGCAGAGTAAAGCGAAACCGCCGGAGCGGAGGACAAGGCAGAGCAGAGAGGAACTGCTGGTGCGGTGAGCAAGCAGAGCGGAGCGAAAACCGCAGGTGAGGTGGGCAAGGCAGAGCAGAGCGGAACTGCCGGAGCGGTGGACAAGGCAGAGCAGAGAGAAACCGCAGGTGCGGTGGATGAGGCAGAGCAGAGCGGAACCGCCGGAGCGGTGGGCAAGGCAGAGCAGAGAGAAGCCGCCGGAACGGTGGGCAAGGCAGAGCAGAGAGAAGCCTCCGGAGCGGTGGGCAAGTCAGAGCAGAGAGAAACCGCTGGTGCGGTGAGCAAGGCAGAGCAGAGAGAAACCACCGGAGCGGTGGGCAAGGCAGAGCAGAGGGAAGCCGCCGGAGCGGTGGGCAAGTCAGAGCAGAGAGGAGCCGCCGGAGCGGTGGGTAAGGCAGAGCAGAGGGAAGCCGCCGGAGCGGTGGGCAAGTCAGAGCAGAGAGAAACCGCCGGAGCGGTGGGTAAGGCAGAGCAGAGGGAAGCCGCCGGAGCAGTGGGCAAGTCAGAGTGGAGAGAAACCGCCGGTGCAGTGGGCAAGACAGAGCGGAGCGAAACCGCAGGTGCGGTGGACAAGGCAGAGAGGACAGGGCTCTGTTCACATGGAACAGACAGGAAAATGCAGGAAGATGGCTGTAACGGGTCTGGGAGGCGGAACCTCTGAGCTACTATACAAGGGGGCGGTCCTTGTAAGGGAGCGGGTGGCGACCAGGGAAGATGGGCAGGCAGCCACAGCAGGTGACCGGGACAGTCTCAGAGTGAACGGGCTGGCGGTCACGGCAAGTGACCGGGGCAGTCTCTGGATGAACGGGCAGGAGGTCACGGCAAGTGACCAGGGCAGTCTCTGGATGAACGGGCAGGAGGTCACGGCAAGTGACCGGGGCAGTCTCTGGATGAATGGGCAGGAGGTCACGGCAAGTGACCGGGGCAGTCTCTGGGTAAAGGGTAGGTACGACCTGTGATGGCAGAGCCTCCAGGTAGGCTAGCAGGCAGATGGTAGATGTGTGCTCCCAGGTGAGCGAGCGAGAGTCTCTGGAATGGCAGGTGGTCACAGCACGTGACGGCGGAGCCTCCAGGTAGGCTAGCAGGCAGGTAGCAGGTGTGCACTCCCAGGTGAGCGGGCAGGAGTCTCTGGAATGGCAGGTGGTCACAGCACAGGACGGCGGAGCCTCCAGGTAGGCTAGCAGGCAGGTAGCAGATGTGCGCTCCCAGGTGAGCGGGAAAGCTGGTCCATAGACAGACTGACAGGAGTTGGAGGGCAGACCGTCGGACCTCAGGCTAGCAGGCAGGTAAGCGGAATATCAGGCAGGAATCAGACAGCAACTGGCAGGAATCTGGCAGGTAACTGGCAACGAGACCTGAGGGCTGAAGCAGAGTAGTGAACAGTGCAACAACATTGCTCGGGCACCTCCATTTTGGAGGAGGTGCCTTATATATGGTGAAGTCCTCCGGCCATTGGTCGGGGACTCCTTAGGACGGCGCGCGCGGCCCCTTTAAGAGGGAGGGAGCGCGCGCGCGCCCTAAGCACAGTGGCCAGGAGGGAGCGCGCGCTGCCAGCAGAGCGGGAGGAGGACGCCGGGCTCGGAGCAGAGGGGTGAGGGGAACAGCGTCCCTGCCTAGCAGAGGGCAGGGACGCCGGCGCTACAATGGCTAGAACACAGGAGGAAGATACAGAGGAAGGGAAAAGGGACAAGCAGAACCAGATACACACAAGGTACTTCACATGAAGTAGCGAGTGGACACAAAACTCACAAACAGAAGTACAGAGACAACTAGTTGGAGTTAGGTGCAGGTTCAGATACTGCAGGAAAAGGGAAGGTACGGACATAGAGACAAACAAGTAACAGGCTAGGATACAGTTCAGACAGGAACTGCTACTACAAAGAGATACAAGAACGAGCCTGGGTATACAGCCCCCAGAGTGGCGGAAACAGACTAGAAGTCACAGGTAACAGGCCTGGGTATACAGCCCCCAGAATGGCGAAAACAGACTAGAAACAGGACAGGACCTGGCAATTCAGTAGCAAAGACTAACTGAGTGAAGGTGTTGCTCAGGCACCTCCTACTGGGTGGAGGGGGTTTAAATATCCAGTGACTCACAGCAATAGGCTGGAGACGCATTAGTGGTGCGCCCACAGCAGCTATAAGAATCAGGAAGCAACCGGGCCACCGCCCTAAACAGTCAGTCAAGAGACATGCACATAGCAGGAACTGGAGCAAGGTTTGTAGGCTGGACTGACAGGTAAGATTGCGGTCTTGCATAGTGGGAGGTGGTGTACTATGCAAGCACGCCGACAGAGATGTTACAGGGATGAGGTACAATTGTGTAGCTACATGATTCATGTATTGTTTTTGTTGTTTTTGGTGTGTTCACTTTATTTGCTCTTTTTTTATAGAGTCTCACTGTGCACTTTAGATATGTCAATATCTGTCTATTATTATATATTTATATTTTTTTATTTTTATATTTCATTGTATCTTTCTACGTACTCCCGCCTGTTTGTTCTGCCCTCCTTTTTTATTGACCCTTTTGTTTGTGTCTCTTTTTCTATGGTGTGTGTATTTTTACTCACCTTCTTTATTTATACTATTCTGTTTCAAATCGCTTGTCACCTTCAGATTGCAGAGATTATCCTTACATGATAATGATTATTCAACACCTTCAATTCTCTCCTCTGTCCCCCAGTGCCTCCTCCCTCTCCTCTTATTTCAGCTGAAGACTTTGCCTCATTCTTCAAGCAGAAGATTGACACCATCAGACAAAGCTTTTGCCTAAAGTCCCCACTGCCCCTTCCCACACCTACTCAACCTCCTCCTCCAAACCACCTTCTCCACCATTAGGGAAGATCAACTTTCCTCTTTATTCTCCAAATCACACCTCACCACCTGTGAACTTGACCCAATCCCTCTTGACCTCTGTCCTCCTCCTCCTGGACCTGTCATCTGCCTTCAACACAATGGACCATTCCCTCTTACTATAAATCTCTCATCTCTCGGAATCTCAGACTTGGCCCTATCCTGGATCTCCTCATACCTAACAGACCGGACATTCAGTGTCTCCCACTCACACACCACCTCCTCATCTCGCCCCCTATCTGTCGGTGTCCCCCAAGGTTCAGTTCTAAGACCCCTACTCTTCTCCATCTACACCTTAGACCTGGGACAGCTCATAGAGTCTCATGGCTTTCATTATCACCTCTATGCTGATGTCACACAGATCTACCTCTCTGGACCCGATATCTCCTCTCTACTAACCAAAATCCCACAATGTCTGTCCGCTATTTCATCCTTCTTCTCTGCTAGATTTCTAAAACTTAACATGGACAAAACAGAATTCATCATCTTTCCGCCATCTCATTCAACCCCCCCAACTGACCTATCTATCAACGTCACTGGCTGTCCACTCTTCCCAGTCCCTCAAGCTTGCTGCCTTGGGGTAACCCTGGACTCTGAACTCTCCTTTAAACCACATATTCAAGCACATTCCACTTGCTGCCGACTCCAACTTAAAAATATCTCCCCGATCCGCACATTCCTCAACCATGAATCTGCAAAAACACTAGTGCGTGCCCTCATCATCTCCCGCCTTGACGACTGCAGCCACCTGCTCTGTGGCCTCCCTTCCATCACTCTCACACCCCTCCAATCTATCCTAAACTCTGCTGCCCCACTAATCCACCTGTCCCCCTTCTATTCCCCGGCCTCTCTCTGTCAATCTCTTCACTGGCTCCCCATTGCTCAGAGACTCCAGTTCAAAATACTAACCATGGCATACAAAGCCATTCACAACCTGTCTCCTCCATATATCTCTGACCTAGTCTCCCAGTACATACCCGCACGCAACCTCCGATCCTCACAAGATCTCCTTCTCTACTCCCCTCTTATCTCATCCTCCCACAATCGCATACAAGATTTCTCCCGTGCATCCCCCCTACTCTGGAACTCTCTACCCCAACACATCAGACTCCCGCCGACCATGGAAACCTTCAAAAGGAACCTGAAGACCCACCTCTTCCGACAAGCCTACAACCTGCATTAACCATCGCTCCACCATACCGCTCCACGACCAGCCCTACCTTCACCTACTGTATCCTTACCCATTCCTTGTAGACTGTGAGCCCTCGCAGGCAGGGTCCTCGCTCCTCCTGTACCAGTCGCCATCACGTTTTGTTCAAGATTATTGTAATTATTTTTGCTATGTATACCCCTTTTCACATGTAAAGCGCCATGGAATAAATGGCGCTATAATAATAAATAATAATAATAACATGATAGACACGTGGTCAAAATTGTTGGTACCCCTCGTTTAATGAAAGAAAAACCCACATTGGTCACAGAAATAACTTGAATCTGACAAAAGTAATAATAAATTAAATATCTATGAAAATGAACAAATGAAAGTCAGACATTGCTTTTCAACCCTGCTTCCACAGAATTTTTAAAAAAAATTAAATAAATTCATGAAATAGGCCTGGACAGAAATGATGGTACTCTTAGGCTGTGTGCCCATGACGCGCCCCTGGGCCAGTGTCGCGCTGCGTTGCGCACGCGGGAGCTTACCCGGAGCCGGATCTCTTGAGGGTTGTAGTCTCGTGGCGGTGACCCGGTCCGTGCCCAGGGAGTCAAACTGAGCGGCGATGTAACAGCGGTAGATGTAGGACGACTACGCCACCCGTTGAATGCAGCTATGGAGCTGCCGCTGCAGGACAGTCCGCTGAGGCCGGTGGATGGATGGTGCAGCGTAGATGGTATAACCCCCAACGGGAGGGGTATGGCCTCAGGGCAGCAGATGTGGATGATGGGGGTAGCAGGAACCACTCAGAGACGGTGCGGTGTAATTCAGGGTCTTTACTGGTAACAACGATAGACCCTCCCGGAGTACTTGCTAGTGAACGGGGCCTGGTCAGTCCTTGAGCAGATGGGATCTCCCCTGGCCAGGCGGAGTTGTAGGCCTCCCAAACTGACTGTACTCTTCTGGCTACCTTGCTAGAAGCGGATATAAGTAGCCCACGTCCCTGAGTGTACCGTGTGGTGCTCACCCGTATGGCCGGTGACTCGGGGCCTTCTAATGGCTTCCGCTCCACGATGGCGGTGCTGGTCCCACGCGTGTGACCGTGCCTTCGGGTTTCTGGGCCTGAGGACCTGAAATCCCCTGCCGGTCGGCTTCTGCTGCTGGGTAAGAGTTAGTCCCCACAGCCTCGGACGCCGGGTCCGGTAAGAAAGCTTCTCAGTCAGGGCGAGCTCTGCAGCTGCCAGCCCCTGACTCGTAGTAGTATTGCTTCTGCTGTTTCTTGTCTCTACTCTCCTTGACTGACTAACCCTGCCTCAGCCCAGGGTTTATACAGGGGAAGTTCTTCCCCTCCCAAGACTGGGCAGGAGGTGTGGCATGCACAGGATCCCTGACCAAAGGACCTCCCACCTGCTCTCAGACATAACATTACATTACTGTGGAAAACCAGACCCCTGGGGTGCCACACCCACGTAGCATTTTTCAAGCGTATATGCTGCGGAATTTCCGCAGCGTAAACGCTTGAAAAACGCATGTATATCCGCACCCCATGGTCCCCAATGGCATTCCGCAATGTCAATGCCCATGCTGCGGATTTTTCCGCAGCGTTTATGCTGCGTTCAAAAATCCGCAGCATGTCATTTAATTTTGCGTTTCCGCATGCAGAATTGCCTTTGTCCAATGCATAAAAAACGCAAGGCAATTCCGCATGTGGAAAACGCGTGATAAACGCGCGAAAAATGCGCGATAAACGCATGCGGAATTCCGCATGCGTTTTTCCGGGAGAGGACTTGCAGAAATGAAGCAGAAATTTTCTGCTTCATAAATGCAACGTGGGCACATAGCCTCAGGCTGCGTGCCCACTATGCATTTTTCAAGCATTTTTGCCACGGAATTTCCGCAGCCCCATGGTCCCCAATGATAATCCGCATGTGCTGTACACATGCTGCGGAAATTTCCGCTGTGGATTATCATTGCAGAAAAATCCACAGCATGACCATTATTTTTGCGGAAACGCGGCGTAATTGCCGCCATTGACTTGCATTGAATCGCTTAATATCCGCATGACTACATGTGCACATGCGGATATTAAGCGATTCAATGTGCGGATGGTACCCGGGTCTGGAGAAGAGGAGACTCTCATCTAGACCCAAGTACCATAGTACCTGTTAAAAAAAAGAATTTAAAATAAAAAATATACATTATACTCACCTTCTGATGGCACCCGGTCTCCTGTATGGTGCATCCTGGCTCCCCGGTGGCTCGTGATGGTGTAAAAGGACCTTCCATGACATCATTTAGTCATGTGACAGGTCACGCGACCGCTGACGTCGGCGGTCGCGTGACCTATCACATGACTAAATGACGTCATGGAAAGTCCTTTTACACCACCGCGAGCTGCCCAAGACATCGGACGCACCGGAGAGAAGACCGGGAGCCATCAGAAGGTGAGTATAATGTTTTTATTAATTTTTTCCCATTTTTATTCTTTTTTTAACTATTAACTTGGTCACACTATATAAATCCATGCCGGTTGCATGGATTTATATAGTGTGACCAAGTTGTCAAGCACTTTTCCAAGTGATGCTAAAATCGCGAAACCCACATGCGAAAATGCATGCAAAAACTCTTGACAAGCGCGTCTACCTGGCAGGAAAAACGCATATAAAATCCGCATGCGTTTTTCCTGCCAGGGAGATGGAGAAAAAAATCAGCATTTCTGCATCTTGGGCCCTTAGCCTTAACTTAATATTTTGTTGAACAACCTTTTGAGGCAATCACTGCAATCAAACGATTCCTGTAACTGTCAATGAGACTTATGCACCTCTCGACAGGTATTTTGGCCCACTCTTCATGAGCAAACTGCTCCAGTTGTCTCCTGTTTGAAGGTTGCCTTTTCCAGATGGCATGTTTCAGCTCTTTCCAAAGATGCTCAATAGGATTTAGGTCAGGGCTCATATATGGCCACTTCAGAATAGTCCAATGTTTTCCTCTTAGCCATTCTTGGGTGTTTTTAGCTGTGTGTTTTGTTTGATTATTCTGTTGCAAGACCCATGACCTGCGACTGAGACCAAGCTTTCTGACACTGGGCAGCACGTTTCTCTCTAGAATCCCTTGATAGTCTTGAGATTTCATTGTACCCTGCACAGATTGAAGACACTCTGTGCCAGATGCAGCAAAGCAGCCCCAGAACATAACAGAGCCTCCTCCATGTTTCACAGTAGGGACTGTGTTCTTTTCTTGATATGCTTCATTTTTCCCTTTGTGAACATAGAGCTGATGTGCCTTGCCAAAAATTACCATTTCTGTCTCATCTGTCCATAGGACATTCTCCCAGAAGCTTTGTGGCTTGTCAACATGTAGTTTGGCAAATTCCAGTCTGGCTTTTTTATGATTTTTTTTCAACAATGGTGTTCTCCTTGGTCGTCTCCCATGAAGTCCACTTTGGATCAAACAACGACGGATGGTGCGATCTGACACTGATGTTCCTTGAGCATGAAGTTCACCTTTAATCTCTTTAGAAGTTATCCTGGGCTCTTTTGTTACCATTCGTATTATCCGTCTCTTTGATTTGTCATCAATTTTCCTCCTGCGGCCACATCCAGGGAGGTTGGTTATAGTCCCATGGATCTTAAATTTCTGAATAATATGTGCAACTGTAGTCACAGGAACATCAAGCTCCTTGGAGATGGTCTTATCACCTTTACCTTTAACATGCTTGTCTATAATTTTCTTTCTAATCTCCTGAGACAACTCTTTCCTTTGCTTCCTCTGGTCCATGTTGAGTGTGGTACACACCATGTCACCAAACAGCACAGTGAGTATCTGTAGCCCTATATACAGGCCCACTGACTGATTACAAAATTGTAGACACCTGTGATGCTAATTAGTGGACACAACTTGATTAAACATGTCCCTTTTGTCACATTATTTTCAGGGGTATCATCATTTCTGTCCAGGTCTATTTCATGAGTTTAATTTTTAAAAAAGTTCTGTGGAAGCAGGGTTGAAAAGCTATATCTCACTTTCATTTGTTCATTTTCATAGATTTTTCATTTATTATTACTTTTGTCAGATTCAAGTTATTTCTGTGACCATTGTGGGTCTTTCTTTCATTAAACAAGGGGTACCAACAATTTTGAGCACGTGTGTATTACTAGCCTGTATATCGACCTTTAGCAGACCTATGGAATATGATTGCGCTCATCTGGACTCCAATAAAATGGCCACCATTGTGCGGATGCCCGGTGCACCGAACGCCGCAGCATTCCGCACCAGCCATCAATGACGCTGCGCTCGCATGTCATTGACGTCACAGGGTCATTTTGGATCCGACATGCCCGCGATGCAAAACGGATGGATACACTAATACGGCATGGCTTGCTCTGCCCATGCGCTGCTTAATTGGCTCCACCGGCCGGGACATATATATACATCCTGGTTAGAAAGTAAAGGCATCTCCCCTTGAGAAAGCAGAAGCGAAACGCGCATCAGGGCAGTGTCGGGTATTCCCATCTCAATACACCATGGGTAAGTTGTACATTATACTAGTTACCTGCAGTTTCTACTGACACTTGCACTTTATGGCTGGTGTCCTTGATAGCTTCTATGTCTATTCTGACTCTCCCATTGGGAATTTGCAGAAACCTGTATCTTTGCATGGCTTAATTGTTACCCAATAGTCATCTATTTCTTTGTGTATATGTCAGCATTGATCTGCATCATTATTATTTGTTGATATACTTCCCTATTTATTCCCTATGGTTAATATTGTATACGGATGGACCCCCTTTTCTTTTTTTGTTCCTCCTTTACCCAAGACCTCTTGTTTACTGTTATGTAAATTTTAATGATGCTTTCAAATAAATTTTGGCTTCTATTTTACTTAGTGGTTAATGGCTTCTTCATTTCTGTTGTTGTCTGCATGTCGTAGGAGTATTCCACCCCCCTCTATCTTGTCATACACTTTGTGGGGGAAATGTGTTACCCTTTTAGTTCCTAACCACATTTATTTATAATGTGCATTTTGAATATTTGGTTAATGATTCTGTAATAGTAGGGAATGATAACAAACACTGTCACGTGTGGCTCACATAAAAAGTTCAAGGCTAAAGTGGCTATTGTATAAAGAGATACATGATATCTAAACCACTAAATAAAATAATCAAACAAATAATATAAATAATGATTGTGTGTTTCTTGATGACAATCATAAAAAATATATACTATTAATAAAGTGACATGTGCCTATACATAAATAAGTAGGAAGGTAAAACTTAATAAATTATTTAATAATGTATATAGAAATGACACCAGTACCTGAAAATATATAGCTATGTAGCAAAACCTCCAAATGTATGTCTAAATAATATGGCCATGATGGCATAGGTATACAAAAGGATACAAGTTGCATCACAGAAGTGTAAATAACATCATGCAGTATCATTAAAACACAGGAATCAGAATAAATACTAAGTGGATACAAATCCCACACCATGAATGGTGAACCCGACCTGCGTTTCGCCGATGGCTTTAACAAGGGAAATCTGCTAATATTTATACGTTTGGCCAACATTAGTCTAAAGTGTATGGAAGCCTTTAAGTGAATGTGGGCTCTGAGATCCTTTCCTACGTCACTATGTAACTGATGCTGCTGAAAACAATTTTTCTCTTTCTGTAAGGACTCTGAAATTTATATTTTTCATACACAACAGAGATGATGCAGTGAAAAATGGTATATTGATCATATAGCTGACTATTAAACTAGGGTCACACATCCATTTTCTGAGAAAAATGGTCTATGTTAATCAGACTCGGATCAATGTTTAATCAGAGTGGGATCCAATTTTCTCGGAGGTGGAGAGAAATAAAAAAGTTTCTTCACCTTCTCTATGCAGTCTGTGAAAATTGGATCCAATTTTTTTCAAGGACCCATAGACTTGAATGGGGGAGTGCCATCTGATTCTTGGAGGCAAATCATGCATGCTGTGATTGTTCTCCTCTGGCCATTCAGTCGGACATGTGCACAATCTCATAGAATAACATGGGTACGAGTGGCTATCTGTCAAAACCACAGATAGCACTTGACCGATTTATACTGTCGTCAGCACGAGCCCTTCTAGCGTTTAAAGGTTTTAAAGGAAGCGAGCAACTGACTAGACTAGAAAATGGTAACACAATGGCTGACAGTGGAGTGTAACACCAAAAGCTAGTGAATTTCTTAGCATTTCCTTAAAAAAAACATAACTTACCCCCTTAAGAAATGTAATTTTGGGCAAAATAAAATACAATAAGTCCTTAATTGAGTCACTCTATGGCGGAATAATATGTGTACAGTTTGGCATTCTCAGGATGGGTGACCGCACTGGTTTTTCCCTGCGGAGTCAATTATCCGTGATCCTGCGTTGATGATTAGAAAACCTGAAAGCTGTACTGAGAACGTGAAACCAGGTAAGGCAGCTTCCAGGTATTCAGGTTGTTAAACATTGACCCTAGAAATGTGCGGCCCAGGGGAAGGTTATGAAGTTTTTACCATGTGTATACATTGTAAATGAAGGAAAAATACACAGAATAAATCATGTTTAGAAAGGGGGAAGCCATTGAGGTTGCAAGAAGTATACATTAGGAGCATTTCCGGATATAAGCTTCCAATGGATTCCTTCAACATATGCTACTACTGTATATAGGCATACAGAGGCATATGGCCAAAAAAAACCACAGTATTCAGTGTTTTACTTAGTGCATTGTATAGAAAAGCATAAACGACTATGCTATTCTATTACATAAAAAAATGGTACTGAAGTATAATGGCCTAAACGGATACAAAGGGACACTTTTCTTGACCTCCACGGGGCAAATAACCTTTGTCATTGATAGAACATGAAGCCATTAAAAAATTATAAGTGCCTTTAGATGTTGCCTTTTTTTGTGAGCTGATGGTCCACCAAAAAAAAATAGAGATTTGTCCAAGTTTGGTCTGATTCACGGATCAAAAACACCTCTATGGCCAAGGTCCCACTATCAGTATTTGGTCAGTATTTTTTCTCAGGAGTGGGAGCTAAAACCAGGAGTGGGTGATAAATGCAGAATTAGTGACTTGTTTCTATTATACCTTTTCTCTGATTGTTCTTCACCTGGTTTTAGCTCCCACTCCTGAGAAAAAATACTGATCGAATACTGACCAAATACTGATAGTGGGGCCGTGGCCAAATACTGAGAGTGTGGCCGTGGCCTATGAATGAGACCATGATGTAATGGGCGGCACACGGCTGCATGAATGGGTCCTAAGGGTATGTGCACAGGGAGTATTTTGAGGCGGTCAAATACAACAAGTTTTTTTTAGTGGAAACCACATTAGGAAACACTTCTTCTTTGGATCTTTTTGTTTCCTGAAGTGGTTTTGAAAAGATTTTGAAGCGTTTTGATTTTTTTAATGAGATATTTTTTTGCAGCCTTTTGTTTAGCCAGTACCTGGTTTGAAGCAGTAGTCAATCACTCTTTTGGGCAAAATAGAGCCCAATTTCCCCAATGATTGTATTATTTGTATTATAAAATTTAACCTTTATTGGAAATTCATTACAAGGTCTAGGAAGTGTTAAAATTTACAGGGATGAGGACAATTATCATAAACTAACATAGTCAATTATTAGAAAGTCCTGAATGCTGAATTGGGTGGAATTGATATTATTTAATAGTTGGAGTTCAGGACTTTTCTAATTGACTAGTTAGTTTATGGTAATTGTCCTCATCCCTATTAATTTTAACACTTCCTAGACCTTGTAATAAATTTCATACAAAGGTTAAGTTTTATAATACAAATAATATAGTGCTTTGGGAAACTGAAATCGAATTTGACTTAGGCAAAATAATGATTGACTATAGATTAATTAAAGGGGTTATCCGGGATTATATTATTTTTTTACTGTGGGTCTAAGAACTGACAGTGGCTACCTACCTGCGTGTTCTGCCCTGCACCGATCTCTGCCGGCACAGAGCGGTCACAGATGGATCCTGCCAGTGATTCTGCAGCTTCCACTGACAGCATGTCAACAGAGTAGCGGCTTTTCTTCAGTCTGCTCTGTTGACGGGGCGTGACTGCTGACATCATGATTATTGACTGCTGGCTCTTCGCTGCCTAACTGCGGGGAGCTCGCTATCATTCAGTATGATGTTAGCAGTCACGGCCCCTCAACAGAGCAGCCCACAAGAGGAAGAGCCGCTCTGCTGACGTGGAGCAATTGAATCACCGGCAAGAGCAGTCAGTGACCACTATGAGCCGGCGCTTGATAGAACAGGCAGGTAGTTAATAACAATCCGCCTTTTAGTTTTTTGACTCATAGTAACAAAAATAATATAATCCTGGATAACACCTTTAGGCCACAGCCCCACTATCAGTATTTGGTCAGTATTTTTTCTCAGGAGTGGGAGCCAAAACCAGGAGTGGGTGATAAATACAGAATTGGTGACTTGTTCCTATTATACCTTTTCTCTGATTGTTCCTCACCTGGTTTTGGCTCCCACTCCTGAGAAAAAATACTGACCGAATACTGAACAAATACTGAGGGCCGTGGCCTTAACCCTCTACACTCTAGGGACATTGTGATTTCCAGGCTGGAGCAGATTCTTTCAGAAGACCCTTTAAAGTGACATGCATTTTCTTTCTCCCACAGGCATTTTTCAAAACCTGAAGAGGAAAAAAATGCTCAAAAGACTGAACATATGAACTGCAAAGAGGTTTAACAATAGAAATGAATTGAAGAGACTTTTACGTGTTTTTGATTAGATTTTTTAGTCATTTTTTGAAGCAGAACTGAAACCACCGGAAAGTTATAATGGAAACCACAACAATATTAAAAAAATCAATATTCAAGACAAACAGACGACATTAAAAACAAAAAAGCTCAGGAGGGGGGAAGGGTATGCCCATAAAGGTTTGTACAAATATCTAATATAATAACCCACTCATTGATATTGTTGCCAGAAAAATATAGCTAATATGTATATGATTATATATACCACAAGTGAGGACAAAGAAATAAATCATACACAATTACTAATGGTGTTAATAATACATACTGGAATAAATTAAGAATAAAAATATATCAATATAAAAAAGAATATAAAAAAATGGATGGATGGGAGCGAGAGCGAGTCATGAATGGCATCTCGCCCTTCAGTGGCACGCATCACAACCTCCGACCCCGGAAGTTTGTCGGCGGCTGGCGGCGCCCGATAATAGGGTGCTCGCAATTGATAGTAACACACCGCAACTGGCCACGCACTATTTATCTCCCTCCCACTGCCCCTCACACAACATGCCCTGATGAAGGAGGAGCGAAACGGCGTTGGAGTGGTGTGAGGGGGCTGGGGTATGTCTTGACTTCACCTTCTTGAGGTCCCTCTGATTATTGGCATTTTTTATGTTATATATTTGACGCACCCCTGGGCCTGTGTCGCACAGCGTTGCGCATGCAGGAGCTTACCCGGAGCCGGATCTGTTGAGGGTTGTAGTCTCGTGGCGGTGACCCGGTCCGTGCCCAGGGAGTCAGACTAAGTGGCGTTGTATTAGCGGTAGATGTTGGACGACTACGCCACCCGTTGAATGCAGCGAAGGAGCTGCCGCTGCAGGGTAGACCGCTGAGGCCGGTGGTAGGATTGTGCAGCGTGATAGTATCACCCCCAACGGGAGGGGTATGGCCTCAGGGCAGCCGACGTGGATGATGGGGGTAGCAGGAATCACTCAGAGACGATGCGGTGTAGTTCAGGGTCTTTACTGGTGATAAAGATAGACCCTCCCGGAGTACTGGCTAGCGATCGGGGCCTGGTCAGTCCTTGAGCAGATGGGATCTCCCCTGGCCAGGCGGAGTTGTAGGCCTCCCAAACTGACTGTACTCTTCTGGCTACCTTGCTAGAGGCGGGTATAAGTAGCCCACGTCCCTGAGTGTACCGTGTGGTGCTCACCCGTATGGCCGGTGACTCGGGGCCTTCTAGTGGCGTCCGCTCCACGACGGCGGTGCTGGTCCCACGCGTGTGACCGTGCCTTCGGGTTTCTTGGCCAGAGGACCTGAAATCCCCTGCCGGGCGGCTTCTGCTGCTGGGTAAAGATTAGTCCCCACAGCCTCGGACTCCGGGTCCGGTGATAGCTTCTCAGTCAGGGCGAGCTCTGCAGCTGCCAGCCCCTGACTCCTTATAGCACTGCTCCCACAGAGCTCCTGATGTTCTTTTCCTAGATCTGCTTCTCTTCTCTGTCTCTACTTCTTCTCTACTCACTAACCCTGCCTCAGCCCTAGGTTTATATAGGGGAAGTTCTTCCCCTCCCAGGACTGGGCAGGAGGTGTGGCATGCATAGGATCCCTGACCAAGAGACCTCCCACCTGCTCTCAGACGTAATATCTCTATCACTGTGGCAACCAGACCCCTGGGGTGTCACATTCCCCCCTAGTGAAATTTAGTACTCCGGGACTAAACATATTTTTAGAAAAACATAACAAGGTATAAACAATAATAATACAATAAGAAAAACACATAAAGATGGTTACGGCGTGTCCGCAACCGGGTGCAGTTTTGAAGAAAACAAAGGTGTCCATTTCACCAAAACAGGGAGACGTAACCAGGTAGGTGTCTGTCCTGCCCCGAGTCCTTATCAGTCTTTTAGTCCATCCTGGGTTACGCTCCAACTAATTGTACAAGGATTCCCGGTAAATCCACCAAGGACTCCTAAAAATAACTAGAAACACATAATTATTTACAAGTAACAGACAGGTGACCACAAATAAAACAATTTAAACACTTCAAATCCTCCAACGTGCGGGTAACTGGCCTCTAGTGGCCCTAGTGGACCTACGGAGCTGACTGTCTGGCCCTGAACTACAGGGTGTAGGAGCTGTCAAGGGTAAACTGGGCAGCTGTCTACGGGCTCTTTGGCTCACTAGGGGTACGGCAGGCTCACTATGAGCAGAGGGTGGATCCTCCTGTTCTGCTTGTGTGGAGTCTGCTGCCTCCTGGACCGGCTGCTCTTCCAGCTCTACCTCTTGCTCCGTAGGCACTTGGGATGCTGGTTGGAGGAACGTGAGGACGGGTACCACAACTGCACCATTGACTTGAGTCCAGGACCGAGGGAAGTCTCCGAGCACAGTACTAACCATATCTTCCCTTTCCTCTACGGGTCGAGGGTCTTCTTGCTCTCCTTCTGGGTTCCGTAGCTGTTCGGGACACTTCTTCAGGTGGTCCCGGGATACAATGGCTGTGGTTTCCCCTCCGTCTTTACTGATGGTACAGACCTTTGGGTTGTCGTGGCTTGAGGGCAGTACGGTGTACGGGTCCTTCTCCCACTGGTCGTCCAACTTGTGGAGCCGTCTCTTCCTCTTCAAGACCTGCTCTCCGGGTACCAGGGGAACAGCGGGAGCATACTGGTTGTAAGTTTTCTCTTGTCTTTCCCTAGCGAGACAGAGACATCGCTCCACGCTCTCCTGCACTTTCCGGTACTGCTGCTGCCTCTCTGTGTCCCAATCTGCTTCCGGTGAAGTGTCCTCGGGTGTCAGGACTCCCATCTCCAGGTCAACAGGTAGCTTACCAGGCCTTGCCCTCATTAGGTAAGCCGGGGTACAGTTGGTGGAACCTACAGGGATGTAGTTGTATAGGTCCACCAGGTCGGGCAGCTTCTCAGGCCACAGACTGCGTTCTTCCAGGGGCAACGTTTTCAGAAGATCCATTACCACCTGGTTCATTTTCTCACAAAGTCCATTAGTTTGCGGATGATAGGGTGTCGTCCTTATCTTCCGGCAGCCATACAGATTGCAGAATTCCTGGAAGACCTCCGCTTCAAAGGCAGGTCCCTGGTCCGTCAGCACTTGGTCCGGGTACCCGTGTGGACGGCAGAAGTGCTGCTGGAAGGCTCTAGCTGCTGTTTGAGCTGTTAAGTCCTTAACGGGGACGACAACCAAGAACCGGGAGTAGTGATCCACAATGGTTAACGCGTAGACGTAGCCACTTCTGCTTGGGGTCAGTTTTACATGATCCAAGGCTACCAGTTCCAATGGCTGCTTGGTGACGATGGACTGAAGGGGGGTCTTCTGGCTGGCACGGTCCTTCCTTCTTAGGTTGCACGGGCCACAGTCTCTGCACCACCTCTCGATGGTTCCCCTCATGCCTACCCAGTGGAACCGCCCGCGCAGCAGGAACTCCAGCTTCTTCCATCCGAAGTGTCCAGCCCCGTCGTGGTATGCCTCCATCACCATGGCTGCGTCTCTTCGTGGCACCACTACTTGCCAGATTAGTTCATGCGTCCGGGAGTTAACCATTCTGCGGCACAACTTCCCCTTGTAAAGGAACAGTCGACTCTTCTCAGCCCACAGTTGTTTGGCTTCCTCCGGAGCGTCCGGGTCAAGGCGAGCCTCTGGCCGAGTCAGCATCTCCTTCACCAGTCGGACGGCAGGGTCACTGTCTTGCGTTTCCTCCCAGTTGTAGTGAGGCAAGGGGTTAAACGTAGCGGCTTGCTTACTCCTTACCCGATGGGAATACTGGATAGTCCCATGACGGTGGAACGCGGGGAGTTCGACTTCTTCCAGTCCCTCTGGATCTTCTCCTACGTCCGGTAGGTTTGGCATCCTGGACAGGGCGTCCGCGTTGGTATTGGAGCGTCCTGCCCGGTATTTGATTGTGAACTCGTAGTTGGACAGACGGGCCATCCATCTCTGCTCTAGGGCACCGAGTCTTGCCGTGTCCAGGTGTGTCAACGGGTTGTTATCCGTGTACACGGTGAACCGGGAAGAAGCGAGGTAGTGCTTAAAGCGTTCGGTGACTGCCCACACCACTGCCAGGAACTCTAGCTTAAATGAGCTGTAATTCTCAGGGTTTCTTTCGGTGGATCGCAGTTTTCGACTGGCGTAAGCGATTACTCGTTCTTTCCCCTGCTGGATCTGGGACAGTACGGCTCCTAGCCCGATGTTACTTGCGTCGGTGTAGAGGATAAAGGGCTGGCTGTAATCAGGGTACGCCAGGATTTCATCCCCCGTGAGGGCCATCTTCAGCTGGCGGAAGGACTCTTCTTCTAATTTCTCCCATTTGAAGGGCGGCTTCTGGTTCTTGGCCTTCCGGGACTGGCCTATCAGGAGGTCCTGCATAGGAGCTGCCTTTTTGGTGAAACCGGGGATGAATCTGCGGTAATAGCCTACCAACCCGAGGAACTGCCGCACTTCCTTTACACTGGAGGGACTTGGCCATTCCTTAATTGCGGTGATCTTATCAGGGTCGGGAGCCACTCCGTCAGCGCTCACCACGTGTCCCAGGTACTGCACCTTTGGTTTTAGGAGGTGACACTTGGAGGGTTTTACCTTTAGGCCGTAGTTTGCCAGAGCTTCGAACACTTCCGCCAGGTGTTTCAGGTGGTCCTCATAAGTCTTGGAATATACGATGACATCGTCCAGGTACAACAGGACCGTCTCGAAGTTTCTGTGGCCCAGACAGCACTCCATTAATCGTTGAAAGGTTCCTGGTGCGTTACAGAGTCCGAACGGCATGCAGGTAAACTCGCTAAGTCCCATCGGGGTGGTGAATGCGGTCTTCTCCCGGTCCGCCTCTGCTACAGGAACCTGCCAGTACCCACTAGTGAGATCCAAGGTAGAGAAGAAGTTAGCAGATCTTAAAGCAGCCAAAGACTCCTCTATCCTTGGTAAGGGGTACGCATCCTTGTGTGTGATACGGTTGATTTTCCGGTAATCTACACACATCCTCATGGTGTTGTCTTTCTTTTTGACTAAGACTAGTGGAGCTGCCCAGGGGCTACAGCTATCCCTGATCACCCCAGCCTCCTTCATGTCCCTAAGCATCCCCTTGGCGTGTTGGTAGTGTGCAGGGGGTACGGGTCGATACCTCTCTTTTATGGGAAGATGGTCTCCCGTAGGGATGTGGTGTTCTACCCCCTTGACTCGCCCGAAGTCTAACGGGTGTTTACTAAACACTCTCTCGTACTCTTGAACCACCCGATAGACTCCCTGTCTCTGGTGTGAGGGAGTGGAATCAGTACCCAAATGTAG
This sequence comes from Phyllobates terribilis, assembly GCF_046119375.1. Classification (NCBI taxonomy): domain Eukaryota; kingdom Metazoa; phylum Chordata; class Amphibia; order Anura; family Dendrobatidae; genus Phyllobates; species Phyllobates terribilis. The sequence goes on along the minus strand of NW_027362765.1, from coordinate 453,379,382 downwards.
TTGCTGACACCAGTCCTCCATTGTTTCCTTAGAGCCGTTACCTTCCTCCGGGGAAGATGGAGGCAAGGGTTCTACAGACTGTATGGAATTTTGATTGATGGTATACAATTTGGCTAGCGTGGCATACCGGGGCAGGTACACTTCCCTCTTCCCGATATTTATTATGCGAACGGGCACCCTCCCATGGCGTACATTGACCACCCCCGTGCTGTCAAAATGGTGGGCCTACTGTCTGAGTAAACTGGTTCTACCATTGCCTGGTAATCTCTACCTCTCAGACCAATAGCTGCCCGGCACCAAATCATCATTTCACTTTTTGGGGGCATGGCAATAGGGAAAGGGTCACACATTCTTACGCTACCAATCTCACCACCGGAGAGTTCTATCTGTTGCCGTCGCATCAGTGCCTGGATCTCTTTCTGGAGCACTCGCTGCTGGCCGGAGCTGGAGTTCTTGGCAACCTGCTGTAAAAGGAAAATCACCTCTGCAAGACAATTTTCAATTACATTAGTTCCTAGAGTTATCTTTGGGTGACTCTCGTGCTTGTCAATGTCTACAATGATCAGTACCTGTGCCGCCAATTCGACTCTACCGATTTTAATGGTCACCTCTTTAAATCCAATCTGTGGCACGGGCTAACCATTGCTGGCGATGATACTCAAGTCGTCGTCAGGGTAGCGGGTGATATCCGAGTCATTCCAGTACTGCTTGAAGAGCACGTACGGGATAGTGGTCACCTGTGACCCGGTGTCCAGTAGGGCACTCATGGGGATGCCATCCAGTACCACAGGCAAGACTGGACGTCCTCCCACATATTTGTCGCGCCAGTTCGATGGGCCTGATGATCTTTTCCTGGGGTTTGGCCCTCTACCCCAGGTTGTGCCAGTTTAAAGGACAGTACCTTGCCATATGTCCGGGTTGATTGCAGCGGCGGCAGATGGGTTGTCCGTCCTCGTTGTATCGGTCGCTGGGTCTTCCTCTGGCCGGTGGGGTCCTCCTTGGTCGACGCCACGGGATGTCCTCCGGTCCGGATGCCAGCTGGATCTTCCCTGGAGTGGAAACCTGTAAAGACTGCACAGTTCGGGTTAGCGCGGCAACGCTTTTAGCTAGCTCTTGGACCTGATGGTGCAGGTCTGGAGCCGGGTCATTGTTCAAAGCCTGCGCATCAGCTCCCACAGGCCCTGCCGACAAGGGTGCCGCCTCCTGGTGGTAAGTGGTAGTGGGGCGTCTGTGGGTCACAACGCCACCTGGTGCCGGTTCTCGGAGCACCCGGATGGCTCTGTCCTTGAACTGTGCAAATCCCAGATGAGGGTCCTGTAAGGCCATTGCCCGCAACTGGGTTCGGTGGGCATTGCAATATAAACCCTCTATAAATTGTTCAGTCAACAGCCTGTCCTCGTCTCCCACGCCGTCAGGGTCGGTCTGCTTAATGGCTCTCAGGGCCTCTTGTAGGTTCAGGGCATAGTCCCTTATACTCTCGTGTGCTCGCTGCTTGCACCCGTAGAATCTAAGCTTGATCTCGGCTGAGGTGCGGGTATCAAAGGTGTCCCTCAGCCGGGTTAGTATCCCTGCAACAGTCCTTCCCCCAGGTGGCCAGGACTTTACCTCCCTTTGGGCTGCCCCGGTTAATTGGGCCACCAGGATGCTCACTTTTTGCTCTTCTGTGAGGGGATACACCTGGAAGAGGCTGTCCAGCTTTTCTCTAAAGTCATGCAGGGTATGTGACTCCCCTGAGTACTGGGGTAGCCAGGCCGCTCCCGGGATATAGGGCATGGTGAAAGGCATGACTGCAGCAGCGGTGGCGCTGGCGGGGGTTGAGGCAGTGAAGATCTCCTCCGTATCCGACATCTTCCTCCCCCCTAGTGGACCGTGGCCTACCTTGCGATGATCCTCTTCCGTAGGCCGCGGCTCTGCAGTGGATCGTCAGGGTTGAGGACCTTCCGTCGCGCTCCTGTGACGTCGGCGTCTGCTGGGCTCCTTCCAGGACCTTACGCAACGTCCGGACGTGAGGCGGGGCTTCAGTTCTCGCGCGCTTTCGGAGTCCACGCCCCTCTTCTTCCCGCGCGGCGTCTTCAAGATGGCGTCCAACGGCGGGAAAACTCCACGGATGGCGGGAAGAAGGCAGAAGATGGCACCGGATGGCGGGAAAACTTCGCGGATGGCGGGAAGAAGGTAGAAGATGGCGCCGGATGGCGGGAAACCTCCACGGATGGCGGGAATCTTCACCACTGGTAAGTTTGAACAGTCTTTTTCAGGCACGCAGTACCCGGTGGTTGCGGGCACGAGATCCTGCCGACTACGCCAAAAGTTGACGCACCCCTGGGCCTGTGTCGCACAGCGTTGAGCATGCAGGAGCTTACCCGGAGCCGGATCTGTTGAGGGTTGTAGTCTCGTGGCGGTGACCCGGTCCGTGCCCAGGGAGTCAGACTAAGTGGCGTTGTATTAGCGGTAGATGTTGGACGACTACGCCACCCGTTGAATGCAGCGAAGGAGCTGCCGCTGCAGGGCAGACCGCTGAGGCCGGTGGTAGGATTGTGCAGCGTGATAGTATCACCCCCAACGGGAGGGGTATGGCCTCAGGGCAGCCGACGTGGATGATGGGGGTAGCAGGAATCACTCAGAGACGATGCGGTGTAGTTCAGGGTCTTTACTGGTGATAAAGATAGACCCTCCCGGAGTACTGGCTAGCGATTGGGGCCTGGTCAGTCCTTGAGCAGATGGGATCTCCCCTGGCCAGGCGGAGTTGTAGGCCTCCCAAACTGACTGTACTCTTCTGGCTACCTTGCTAGAGGCGGGTATAAGTAGCCCACGTCCCTGAGTGTACCGTGTGGTGCTCACCCGTATGGCCGGTGACTCGGGGCCTTCTAGTGGCGTCCGCTCCACGACGGCGGTGCTGGTCCCACGCGTGTGACCGTGCCTTCGGGTTTCTTGGCCAGAGGACCTGAAATCCCCTGCCGGGCGGTTTCTGCTGCTGGGTAAAGATTAGTCCCCACAGCCTCGGACTCCAGGTCCGGTGATAGCTTCTCAGTCAGGGCGAGCTCTGCAGCTGCCAGCCCCTGACTCCTTATAGCACTGCTCCCACAGAGCTCCTGATGTTCTTTTCCTAGATCTGCTTCTCTTCTCTGTCTCTACTTCTTCTCTATTCACTAACCCTGCCTCAGCCCTAGGTTTATATAGGGGAAGTTGTTCCCCTCCCAGGACTGGGCAGGAGGTGTGGCATGCATAGGATCCCTGACCAAGAGACCTCCCACCTGCTCTCAGACGTAATATCTCTATCACTGTGGCAACCAGACCCCTGGGGTGTCACATATTCCTCCCTGTTTGGTTTTGGACACCAGCTTTGATATTGTTTCCAGTTATGTTATCTCATAGTTTCTAATAGAGTATGATTTCTTTATATATGTAATATGTAATGTATATTGGATATTAATTGAGTATATATTTATTTCTTTGCACAAGCACTTTATATAAATTGATATATTTTTATTCTTAATTTATTCCAGTATGTATTATTAACACCATTAGTAATTGTGTTTGATTTATTTTTTTGTCCTCACTTGGGGTATATATAATTATATAGTATATTAGCTATATTTTTCAGGCAACAATATCAGTGAGAGGGTTATTATATTAGATATTTGTACAAACCTTTATGGGCATACCCTTCCCCACGCCTGAGCTTTTTTTGTTTTTTAATGTCGTCTATTTGTCTTGAGTAGTGTTGAGCGAGCATGCTCGACACTGCTCGGTACTCGCCCGAGCATCACGCTACTCGGTATGTTCGGCGAGCACCGAGCATTTCCGGGTTACTCGGGCGGGAGCTCGGGTCTCCGCCCTGCATGTTTGGCGTTCTTTACAGAGCCAATGAACATGCAGGGATTGCCAGCCAGTCACTGTAATGCCGCAGCCATGTTGTTTGTGGGCATTACAGTGATTGGCTGGCCGCACAGCGTCACCTCGAGTATTTAAAACCGGGCGCCGCCATCTTGGACACAGTCGCTCCGGATCAGACAGTGTAGGGACAGCGCTGCTGATTTAGGGAGAGATATATCCTGCAAAATAGTTAGTGTAGGGTCTGTAAAGGCTGCCAGATCAAACAAACAGTCCTTCTCAGGACTAATATCCATCCCAGGTATATCAGGCTGGCAGGCAGGCAGGCTGTATAGGAGACGCAGTGGTTATACCAGCAAACGCTGCATTACAGTCCTGTGTGCTGCTCCTGTTGCTGAAATTGCTGGACTTAGCTCCAGGTCCCGGGGGCCAGGAAAAATCCTTTTTTTTTATCTAAATCCTCTTTTTTTTTCCTCCTTCACAATGTACAAATACCCATCTTATTAACCTTTTGGTGCCCCCCCCACCCAAAAAAAAAAAGTGTGCCTCTGATTTTTCAGACACAAATATATCTGTTGAAAATAGTCTGGTGTAGGCCAGAGAAATAGAAGTGTGGTTTTGCAGTTCTATGGGCCATTTGTATCTAACAAAAACAGTTTGAGTGTGTTGCTCACTGTTCAGCCGCAAATAAATATATATTTTAAAAAGCCTGGTATACACCAGTAAATTATTACTGTGGTTTTGATGTTCCACGGTAAAACATCTCTATTATCCTGTTTTTGGCATTTTTTGCTGTATAAAAATAATAATAGTGTCTCCCTGATTTTTCAGACACAAATATATCTGTTGAAAATAGTCTGGTGTAGGCCAGAGAGACAGAAGTGTGCTTTCGCTGTTCCACGGTAAAAAATCTCTATTATCCTGCTTTTTGCATTTTTTGCTGTAAAAAAAAAAAATAGTGTCTCCCAGATTTTTCAGACACAAATATATCTGTTGAAAATAGTCTGGTGTAGGCCAGAGAGACAGAAGTGTGCTTTCGCTGTTCCATGGTAAAAAATCTCTATTATCCTGCTTTTTGCATTTTTTGCTGTAAAAAAAAAAAATAGTGTCTCCCAGATTTTTCAGACACAAATATATCTGTTGAAAATAGTCTGGTGTAGGCCCGAGAAATACAAGTGTGGTTTTGCAGTTCCACGGTACAAACCTCTGTATTATCCACTTTTGGGCCATTTGTATCTAAAAAAAACAGTTTGAGTGTGTCGCTCACTGTTCAGCCGCAAATATATATATATTTTAAAAAGCCTGGTATACACCAGTAAATTATTACTGTGGTTTTGATGTTCCACGGTAAAACATCTCTATTATCCTGTTTTTGGCATTTTTTGCTGTATAAAAATAATAATAGTGTCTCCCTGATTTTTCAGACACAAATATATCTGTTGAAAATAGTCTGGTGTAGGCCAGAGAGACAGAAGTGTGCTTTTGCTGTTCCACGGTAAAAAATCTCTATTATCCTGTGTGGCACCCCAGGGGTCTGGTTTTCCACAGTAATGTAATGTTATGTCTGAGAGCAGGTGGGAGGTCCTTTGGTCAGGGATCCTGTGCATGCCACACCTCCTGCCCAGTCTTGGGAGGGGAAGAACTTCCCCTGTATAAACCCGGGGCTGAGGCAGGGTGAGTCAGACAAGTGGAGTAGAGACAAGAAGAAGCAGCATAGGAAACAGCAGAGTCACAAGGAGTCAGGGGCTGGCAGCTGCAGAGCTCGCCCTGACTAAGAAGACTTCTTTCCGGACCCGGAGTCCGAGGCTGTGGGGACTAACTCCTACCCAGCAGCAGAATCCGTCAGGCAGGGGATTTCAGGTCCTCTGGCCCAGAAGCCCGAAGGCACGGTCACACGCGTGGGACCAGCACCGCCATCGTGGAGCGGAAGCCATTAGAAGGCCCCGAGTCACCGGCCATACGGGTGAGCACCACACGGTACACTCAGGGACGTGGGCTACTTACATCAGCTTCTAGCAAGGTAGCCAGAAGAGTACAGTCAGTTTGGGAGGCCTACAACTACGCCTGGCCAGGGGAGATCCCATCTGCTCAAGGACTGACCAGGCCCCGTTCGCTAGCAAGTACTCCGGGAGGGTCTATCGTTGTTACCAGTAAAGACCCTGAACTACACCGTACCGTCTCTGAGTGGTTCCTGCTACCCCCATCATCCACGTCGGCTGCCCTGAGGCCATACCCCTCCCGTTGGGGGTTATACTATCACGCTGCATAATCCTACCATCGGCCTCAGCGGTCTGCCCCGCAGCAGCAGCTCCCTGGCTGCACTCAACGGGTGGCGTAGTCATCAACTATTTACTACTAATAGACTGCCGTCCAGTTTGACTCCCTGGGCACGGACCGGGTCACCGCCACGAGACTACAACCCTCCACGGATCCGGCTCCGGGTAAGTTCCCGCCTGCGCACCGCAGTGCGACACAGGCCCAGGGGCGTGTCAACTTTGGCGTAGTCGGCAGGATTTCGTGCCCGCAACCACCGGGTACTGCGTGCCTGAAAAGCAAAGACTGTTCAAACTTACCAGTGGTGAAGATTCCCGCTATCCGTGGAGGTTTCCCGCCATCCGGCGCCATCTTCTACCTTCTTCCCGCCATCCGCGAAGTTTTCCCGCCATCTTCGACCTTCTTCCCGCCATCCGTGGAGTTTTCCCGCCATTGGACGCCATCTTGAGGACGCCGCGCGGGAAGAAGAGGGGCGTGGACTCCGAAAGCGCGCGAGAACTGAAGCCCCGCCTCACGTCCGGACGTTGCGTAAGGTCCTGGAAGGAGCCCAGCAGACGCCGACGTCACAGGAGCGCGACGGAACGTCCTCAACCCTGACGATCCACTGCGGAGCCGCGGCCTACGGAAGAGGATCATCGCAAGGTAGGCCACGGTCCACTAGGGGGGAGGAAGATGTCGGATACGGAAGAGAGCTTCGCTGCCTCAACCCCCGCCAGCGCCACCGCTGCTGCAGTTATGCCCTTCACCATGCCCTATATCCCGGGAGCAGCTTGGCTACCCCAGTACTCAGGGGAGTCACATACCCTGCATGACTTTAGAGAAAAGCTGGATAGCCTCTTCCAGGTGTACCCCCTCACAGAAGAGCAAAAAGTGAGCATCCTGGTGGCCCAACTAACCGGGGCAGCCAAAAGGGAAGTAAAATCCTGGCCACCTGGGAGGAAGACTGTCGCAGGGATACTAACCCGGCTGAAGGACACCTTTGATACCCGCACCTCAGCCGAGATTAAGCTTAGATTCTACGGGTGCAAACAGCGAGCACATGAGAATATAAGGGACTATGCGCTAAACCTACAAGAGGCCCTGAGGGCCATTAAGCAGACCGACCCTGATGGGGTGGGAAACGAGGACAGGCTGTTGACTGAACAATTTATAGAGGGTTTATATTGCAATGCCCACCGAACCCAGTTGCGGGCAATGGCCTTACAGGATCCCCATCTGGACTTTGCACAGTTCAAGGACAGAGCCATCCGGGTGCTCCGAGAACCGGCACCAGGTGGCGTTGTGACCCACAGACGCCCCACTACCACTTACTACCAGGAGGCGGCGCCCTTGTCAGCAGGGCCTGTGGGAGCTGATGCGCAGGCTCTGGACAATGACCCGGCTCCAGACCTACACCATCAGGTCCAAGAGCTAGCTAAGAGCGTTGCTGCGCTAACCCGAACTGTGCAGTCTTTACAGGTTTCCACCCCAGGGAAGATCCAGCTGGCATCCGGACCGGAGGACATCCCGTGGCGTCGACCAAGGAGGACCCCACCGGCCAGAGGAAGACCCAGTGACCGATACAGTGAGGACGGACGACCCATCTGCCGCCGCTGCAATCAACCCGGACATATGGCAAGGTACTGTTCTTTAAACGGGCACAACCTGGGGTAGAGGGCCAACCCCCAGGAAAAAGATCACCAGGCCCATCGAACTGGCGCGACAGATATGTGGGAGGACGTCCAGTCTTGCCTGTGGTACTGGATGGCATTCCCATGAGTGCCCTACTGGACACCGGGTCACAGGTCACCACCATCCCGTACGTGCTCTTCAAGCAGTACTGGAATGACTCGGATATTACCCGCTACCCCGACGACGACTTGAGTATCATCGCCAGCAATGGTCAGCCCGTGCCACAGATCGGATTTAAAGAGGTGACCATCAAAATTGGTAGAGTCGAACTGGCCGCACAGGGACTGATCATTGTAGATATTGATAAACATGAGAGTCACCCAAAAATAACTCTAGGAACTAATGTAATTGAAAATTGTCTTGCAGAGGTGATTTTCCTTTTACAGCAGGTTGCCAAGAATGCCAGCTCCGGCGAGCAGCGGGTGCTCCAGAAAGAGATCCGGGCACTGATGCAACGGCAACAAGTGGAACTCTCCGGCGGTGAGATTGGTAGCGTAAGAATGTGTGACCCTTTTCCTATTGCCATGCCCCCAAAAAGTGAAATGATGATTTGGTGCCGGGCAGCTATTGGTCTGAGAGGTAGAGATTACCAGGCAATGGTAGAACCAGTTTACTCAGACAGTAGGCCCACCATTTTGACAGCACGGGGGGTCGTCAATGTACGCCATGGGAGGGTGCCCGTTCGCATAATAAATATCGGGGAGAGGGAAGTGTACCTGCCCCGGTATGCCACGCTAGCCAAATTATATATCACTAATCAAAATTCTATACAATCTGTGGAACCCTTGCCTCCATCTCACCCAGAGGAAGGTAACGGCTCTAAGAAAGACATGGAGGACTGGTGTCAGCAACTACATCTGGGTACTGACTCCACTCCCTCACATCAGAAACAAGGAGTCTATCGGGTGGTTCAAGAGTATGAGAGAGTGTTTAGTAAACACCCGTTAGACTTCGGGCGAGTCAAGGGGGTAGAACATCGCATCCCCACGGGAGATCATCCTCCCATAAAAGAGAGGTATCGACCCGTACCCCCTGCACATTACCAACACGCCAAGGGGATGCTTAGAGACATGAAGGAGGCTGGGGTAATCCGGGATAGTTGTAGCCCCTGGGCAGCCCCATTAGTTTTAGTCAAAAAGAAAGACAACACCATGAGGATGTGTGTAGATTACCGGAAAATCAACCGTATCACACACAAGGATGCGTACCCCTTACCAAGGATAGAGGAGTCATTGGCTGCTTTAAGATCTGCTAACTTCTTCTCTACCTTGGATCTCACTAGCGGGTACTGGCAGGTTCCTGTAGCAGAGGCAGACCGGGAGAAGACCGCATTCACCACCCCGATGGGACTTAGCGAGTTCACCTGCATGCCGTTCGGACTCTGCAACGCACCAGGAACCTTCCAACGCCTAATGGAGTGTTGTCTGGGCCACAGAAACTTCGAGACGGTCCTGTTGTACCTGGACGATGTCATCGTATATTCCAAGACGTATGAGGACCACCTGAAACACCTGGCGGAAGTGTTCGAGGCTCTGGCGAGTTACGGCCTAAAGGTGAAACCCTCCAAGTGTCACCTCCTGAAACCAAAGGTGCAGTACCTGGGACACGTAGTGAGCGCTGACGGAGTGGCTCCCGACCCTGATAAAATCACCGCAATTAAGGAATGGCCAAGCCCCTCCAGCGTAAAAGAAGTGCGGCAGTTCCTCGGGTTGGTAGGCTACTACCGAAGGTTTATTCCCGGTTTCACCAAAAAGGCAGCACCTATGCAGGACCTCCTGATAGGCCAGTCCCGGAAGGCCAAGAACCAGAAGCCGCCCTTCAAATGGGAAGAGCTGGAAGAAGAGTCCTTCCGCCAGCTGAAGATGGCCCTCACGGGGGACGAAATCCTGGCGTACCCGGATTATAGCCAGCCCTTTATCCTCTACACCGACGCCAGTAACATCGGGCTAGGAGCCGTACTGTCCCAGATCCAGCAGGGGAAGGAACGAGTAATCGCCTACGCCAGCCGAAAACTGCGACCCACCGAAAGGAACCCCGAGAATTACAGCTCATTTAAGTTAGAGTTCCTGGCCGTAGTATGGGCAATCACTGAGCGCTTTAAGCATTACCTCGCTTCTTCCCGGTTCACCGTGTACACGGATAACAACCCGCTGACACACCTGGACACGGCAAGACTCGGTGCCCTGGAGCAGAGGTGGATGGCCCGTCTGTCCAACTACGAGTTCACAATTAAATACCGGGCAGGACGCTCCAATACCAACGCGGACGCCCTGTCCAGGATGCCCAACCTGCCGGACGGAGGAGAAGATCCGGAGGGACTGGAAGAAGTTGAACTCCCTGCGTTCCACCGTCATGGGACTATTCAGTATTCCCACCGGGTAAGGAGTAAGCAGGCTGCTACGTTGAACGCCTTACCCCACTACAACTGGGCGGAAACGCAAGACAGCGACCCTGCCGTCCGACTGGTGAAGGAGATGCTGACTCGGCCGGAGGCTCGCCTTGAACCAGACGCTCCGGAGGAAGCCAAACAACTATGGGCAGAGAAGAGTCGACTGTTCCTTTACAAAGGGAAGTTGTGCCGCAGAATGGTTAACTCCCGGACGCATGAATTACTCTGGCAAGTAGTGGTGCCACGAAGAGACGCAGCCATGGTGATGGAGGCATACCACGACGGAGCTGGACACTTTGGGTGGAAAAAGCTGGAGTTCCTGCTGCGCGAGCGGTTCCACTGGGTAGGCATGAGGGGAACCATCGAGAAGTGGTGCAGAGATTGTGGCCCGTGCAACCTGAGAAGGAAGGACCGAGCCAGCCAGAAGACTCCCCTGCAGTCCATCGTCACCCGGCAACCGTTGGAACTGGTAGCCTTGGATCATGTAAAACTGACCCCAAGCAGAAGTGGCTACGTCTACGCGTTAACCATCGTGGATCATTACTCCCGGTTCTTGGTTGTCGTCCCCGTCAAGGACTTAACGGCTCAAACAGCAGCTAGAGCCTTCCAGCAGCACTTCTGCCGTCCACACGGGTACCTGGACCAAGTGCTGACGGACCAGGGACCTGCCTTTGAAGCGGAGGTCTTTCAGGAATTCTGCAATCTGTATGGCTGCCGGAAGATAAGGACGACACCCTACCATCCGCAGACTAATGGACTTTGTGAAAAAATGAACCAGGTGGTAATGGATCTTCTAAAAACGTTGCCCCTGGAAGAACGCAGTCTGTGGCCTGAAAAGTTGCCCGATCTGGTGGACCTATACAACCACATCCCGGTAGGTTCCACCAACTGTACCCCGGCTTACCTAATGAGGGCAAGACCTGGTAAGTTACCTGTTGACCTGGAAATGGGAGTCCTGACCCCCGAGGACACTTCACCAGAAACAGACTGGGACACAGAGAGGCAGCAGCAGTACCGGAGAGTACAGGAGAGCGTGGAGCGAAGTCTCTGTCAGGCTAGGGAAAGACAAGAGAAAACTTACAACCAGTATGCTCCCGCTGTTCCCCTGGTACCCGGAGAGCAGGTCTTGAAGAGGAAGAGACGGCTCCACAAGTTGGACGACCAGTGGGAGAAGGACCCGTACACCGTACTGCCCTCAAGCCACGAGAACCCGAAGGTCTGTACCATCAGTAAAGACGGAGGGGAAACCACAGCCATTGTATCCCGGGACCACCTGAAGAAGTGTCCCGAACAACTGAGGAACCCTGAAGAGGAACAAGAAGACCATCGACCCGTGGAAGAAAGGGAAGATATGGTTAGTACCGTGCTCGGGGACTTCCCTCAGTCTTGGACTCAAGTCAATGGTGCAGTTGTGGTACCCGTACTCACCTTCCTCCAACCATCATCCCAAGAACCTACGGAGCAACGGGTAGAGCTGGAAGAACAGCCGGTCCAGGAGGCAGAAGACTCCACACAAGCAGAACAGGAGAATCAACCCTCTGCTTATAGTGAGCCTGCCGTACCCCTAGTGAGACAAAGAGCCGGTAGACAGCTGCCCAGTTTTCTCTTGACAGTTCCTACACCCTGTAGTTCAGGGCCAGACAGTCAGCTCCGTAGGTCCACTCGGGCCACTAGAGGCCAGTTACCCGCACGCTGGAGAATTTGAAGTGTATAAATTGTTTTATTTATGTTTTTCTGTGTCTTGTTGCTTGTGTATAATTTTGTGTTTCTAGTTATTTTTAGGGATCCTTGGTGGATTTACCGGGAATCCTTGTACATAGTTGGAGCGTAACCCAGGATGGACTAGAGACTGTTAAGGACTCGGGGTAGGACAGACCCCTACCTGGTTACGTCTCCCTGTGTTGGTGAAATGGACACCTTGCTTTCTTCAGAGACTGCACCCGGTTGCGGACACGCCGTAACCATCTTTATATGTTTTCTTATTGTATTATTAATGTTTTTGCCTTGTTATGTTTTTCTAGATGTGTTTAGTCCCGGAGTACTAAATTTCACTAGGGGGGAATGTGGCACCCCAGGGGTCTGGTTTTCCACAGTAATGTAATGTTATGTCTGAGAGCAGGTGGGAGGTCCTTTGGTCAGGGATCCTGTGCATGCCACACCTCCTGCCCAGTCTTGGGAGGGGAAGAACTTCCCCTGTATAAACCCGGGGCTGAGGCAGGGTGAGTCAGACAAGTGGAGTAGAGACAAGAAGAAGCAGCATAGGAAACAGCAGAGTCACAAGGAGTCAGGGGCTGGCAGCTGCAGAGCTCGCCCTGACTAAGAAGACTTCTTTCCGGACCCGGAGTCCGAGGCTGTGGGGACTAACTCCTACCCAGCAGCAGAATCCGTCAGGCAGGGGATTTCAGGTCCTCTGGCCCAGAAGCCCGAAGGCACGGTCACACGCGTGGGACCAGCACCGCCATCGTGGAGCGGAAGCCATTAGAAGGCCCCGAGTCACCGGCCATACGGGTGAGCACCACACGGTACACTCAGGGACGTGGGCTACTTACATCAGCTTCTAGCAAGGTAGCCAGAAGAGTACAGTCAGTTTGGGAGGCCTACAACTACGCCTGGCCAGGGGAGATCCCATCTGCTCAAGGACTGACCAGGCCCCGTTCGCTAGCAAGTACTCCGGGAGGGTCTATCGTTGTTACCAGTAAAGACCCTGAACTACACCGTACCGTCTCTGAGTGGTTCCTGCTACCCCCATCATCCACGTCGGCTGCCCTGAGGCCATACCCCTCCCGTTGGGGGTTATACTATCACGCTGTATAATCCTACCATCGGCCTCAGCGGTCTGCCCCGCAGCAGCAGCTCCCTGGCTGCACTCAACGGGTGGCGTAGTCATCAATTATTTACTACTAATAGACTGCCGTCCAGTTTGACTCCCTGGGCACGGACCGGGTCACCGCCACGAGACTACAACCCTCCACGGATCCGGCTCCGGGTAAGTTCCCGCCTGCGCACCGCAGTGCGACACAGGCCCAGGGGCGTGTCACCTGCTTTTTGCATTTTTTGCTGTAAAAAAAAAAAAAATAGTGTCTCCCTGATTTTTCAGACACAAATATATCTGTTGAAAATAGTCTGGTGTAGGCCAGAGAGACAGAAGTGTGCTTTTGCTGTTCCACGGTAAAAAATTTCTATTATCCTGCTTTTTGCATTTTTTGCTGTAAAAAAAAAAAAAAAATAGTGTCCCCCTGATTTTTCAGACACAAATATATCTGTTGAAAATAGTCTGGTGTAGGCCCGAGAAATACAAGTGTGGTTTTGCAGTTCCACGGTACAAACCTCTGTATTATCCACTTTTGGGCCATTTGTATCTAAAAAAAACAGTTTGAGTGTGTCGCTCACTGTTCAGCCGCAAATATATATATATTTTAAAAAGCCTGGTATACACCAGTAAATTATTACTGTGGTTTTGATGTTCCACGGTAAAACATCTCTATTATCCTGTTTTTGGCATTTTTTGCTGTATAAAAATAATAATAGTGTCTCCCTGATTTTTCAGACACAAATATATCTGCTGAAAATAGTCTGGTGTAGGCCAGAGAGACAGAAGTGTGCTTTTGCTGTTCCACGGTAAAAAATCTCTATTATCCTGCTTTTTGCATTTTTTGGTGTAAAAAAAAAAAAATAGTGTCTCCCTGATTTTTCAGACACAAATATATCTGCTGAAAATAGTCTGGTGTAGGCCAGAGAGATAGAAGTGTGCTTTTGCTGTTCCACGGTAAAAAATCTCTATTATCCTGCTTTTTGCATTTTTTGGTGTAAAAAAAAAAAAAATAGTGTCTCCCTGATTTTTCAGACACAAATATATCTGTTGAAAATAGTCTGGTGTAGGCCAGAGAGACAGAAGTGTGCTTTTGCTGTTCCACGGTAAAAAATCTCTATTATCCTGCTTTTTGCATTTTTTGCTGTAAAAAAAAAAAAAAATAGTGTCTCCCTGATTTTTCAGACACAAATATATCTGTTGAAAATAGTCTGGTGTAGGCCCGAGAAATACAAGTGTGGTTTTGCAGTTCCACGGTACAAACCTCTGTATTATCCACTTTTGGGCCATTTGTATCTAAAAAAAACAGTTTGAGTGTGTCGCTCACTGTTCAGCCGCAAATATATATATATATTTTAAAAAACCTGGTATACACCAGTAAATTATAACTGTGGCTTTGCTGTTCCACGGTAAAAAATATCTATTATTCAGGTTTTGGTAGTTTTTTCCGTAAAGAAAAACAGTAGTGTCTCCTGACTGTTGTGACACAAAAATATATCTGTTGAAAATAGTCTTGTGTAGGCCCGACATCCCAGTGTGGTTTCGCAGTTCCACGGGTCAAATCGCTGTACTATCCAGTTTTGGGCCTTTGGTATCTAAAAAAAAAGCAGTTTGAGTGTGTCGCTCACTGTTCAGCCGCAAATATCTCTATTTAAAAAAGTGTGGTATACCCCAGTAAACAATAACTGTGGTTTTCCTCTTCCACGGTTCTAATCTACTCTTTATTACCCTTTTTCCATTGATAGTGCAAGTGTAAGCTATTTTACTTCATTTACAATGGGCAAGGCGCGTGGCAAGGGACGTGGAAGTGGACGTTCTGGTGATGGTTCGTGCAGAGGACGGGGCCGTGGCCAAGGTGAAAATGTGCCACAACCAACAGCCACATCTTCTCGCTCCCACTTCTTGACCGAATTACTAGGGAAGCACAGAACAACACCAGTATTGAGAACTGATCAGTGTGAACAGGTTATTAATTGGATAGCAGACAATACTTCCAGTTACCTGGGCACCACCACCTCCGGACTGTCTTCCACACGGTCAACTCTTAGTAGCCGTGAGTCTCGACCGCATACTCCTCCTCACCCTGATGCTCCTTCCTCCCACCATGCCGAGTGTCGTCAGACAGCAAGTGATCCCACACTTGGACACTCTGAAGAGCTGTTCACTGGTCCATTTCCATATTTGGGCCCCTCGCCTGATACGCTTGAAGTGGTGGAAGAGGAGATCCCATGTTGCGATGCCCAAATATTTGAACAGCCACGGCCACAGGAAGTCGACGTTGGCAATCTGTCACAAGAGGTGGACGATGACGAGACACAATTGCCAGGAAGTGAGGAGGAGGATCGTGGTGCGCAAGTGGAAGAGGAAGAGGTGGTGGATGATCTAGTAACTGACCCAACGTGGAAGGAGGACATGCAGAGTGAGGCCAGCAGCACACAGGGGGAGGGAGACAGAGTACCCCAACAGGCAGGAAGAAGCAGTGTGGTGGCCGCAGACAGAAGGCAGGCAACTGTTCCCCGTAACACCAACACGAGGGACGTTGCCAGTACAAGCGGTAGGTTTTCCAGAGTCTGGAATTTTTTTAAAGACTCTGCTGATAACCCCAAAAAGGCCATATGTTCCACCTGCCATGCCAGCATCAGCAGGGGTGACAAAACTACCAGCCTGACCACCACCAGCATGATCAGGCACATGGCAGCAAAGCACCCGACTTTGTGGGGCGAAACCCAGGGTCCACGACCAGTGTCAGCGGGTGTCACCACTGCTTCTTCCACTGTTGTGCGTGCAATAGAACCCCCTGTTGTGTGTGCAAGGCAATCCCCTGTCCATACTGCATGTAAAGATGCCCCCTCCTCTCAGTCTTCACTTGTTATGGCAGTTTCTCAAGAAACAGCATCAACGTCCACGTCCACGTCCCACCGCAGCGTTCAATTGTCCATATCCCAGACCTTTGAACGAAAGCGGAAATTCGCAGCTAACGCCCCACAGGCCACAGTCCTAAATTCGCACATTTCACGACTGCTTGCATTGGAAATGCTGCCTTTTAGGCTGGTGGAGACGGAATCCTTCCGCAATCTTATGGCGGTGGCCGTCCCTCGGTACTCGGTCCCCAGCCGACACTATTTTGCCCGGTGTGCCATCCCCGCACTACACAAGCACGTGTCCCAAAGCATCTGCCGTGCCCTCAACAACGCAGTTACTGGGAGAGTCCACCTGACAACGGACACGTGGACAAGTGCTTGTGGCCAGGGACGGTACATCTCTCTGACGGCACACTGGGTAAACATAGTGGAAGCCGGGACCCAGTCGGACCTTGGGACGGAACACATCCTCCCCACACCGAGGATTGCGGGCCCTATGTCAGTCAGAGTTGCCCCCACAGTGTACAGCTCCTGCGGATCCTCCTCCTCCTCCTCCTCCTCATGTTCAGCCTCCATCTCAGATATCACCACATCAGTTACAAGCTGGAAGCATTGCAGTACTGCCTCCGCCAAGCGGCAGCAGGCTGTGCTGAAACTCATAAGCTTAGGTGATAAACCTCACACTGCTTGTGAGTTGTGGACAGCTGTGAAAGAGCAGGCAGATCTGTGGCTGAGACGGCTGAACCTACATCCCGGCATGGTCGTGTGTGACAATGGCCGTAACCTGGTGGCGGCTCTGAGGCGAGGTGAGATCACACACGTACCATGCCTGGCTCATGTGCTTAACCTCGTGGTTCAGCGGTTTCTTAAATCGTACCCCGAGTTGCCAGATCTGCTCGTGAAAGTACGCCGCCTGTCAGCTCATTTTCGCAAGTCGGCTACAGCTTCCGCCGCCCCTGCTGTGTTGCAGCAGCGTTTGCAGCTTCCGGCACACCGACTGGTGTGTGATGTCCCCACACGTTGGAACTCTACCCTCCACATGTTGCAAAGGATTTGTGAGCAGAAGAGAGCAGTTGTGGAGTACCAGCTGCAACAAGGCCGTCGATATTCAGGTCAGACTCCACACATAAGACCTCAGGAGTGGACCTGGATGTCTGACATATGTACCATACTGACAAACTTTGAGGAGGCCACCAAGATGGTGAGTGGCGATGACGCCATCATTAGTGTCAGCATCCCACTTGTCTGTCTTTTGCAACGCTCTCTGCAGAGAATTAAAGAGGAAGCATTGCAGCCAGAGTATGATGAGATGGATCAAGAAGCCGTAGCGGGCGATTACACACAGCCCAGTCTCATCTCATCCCAACGTGCATTGGGGGACAATGAGGGAGAGGAGGAGGAGGAGGAGGAAGAACAGGAGCTGCTATCATGCGTTGTAGACGGTAGTACCTGTACAAGTGTCATACCGTCGGTTCAGCGTGGGTGGCCTGAGGACAGGGGGGAGGAGGAAGAGGAGGAGGAGGAGAGCATGGTCAGTCGTCATCTTGGTGAGGACATAGAAATCTTGCCCGTTACCAGTCTGGCACGCATGGCTGACTTTATGTTACGCTGCCTTAACCGTGACCCTCGCGTTGTCAAAATGTTGGGTGACAGTCATTACTGGTTGGTGACACTTGTAGACCCCCGCTACAAGGAGAACTTTCACTCTCTTATTCCTGAGGTGGAGAGGTCTACAAAAATGGGGCAATACCAGAAGGCCCTTGCTGCAGAACTCTTAAAAAAATTCCCATCTGAACACGCTAGCGGCAGAGGTCACAGTTCGTTGCCCAACCAAGGCGTACAGGCGAGAGAGATGCAACTCCAATCCAGCAGAGGCAGGGGAACACTGTCAACGTTCTGGGACAGTTTTCTGACACCCGCCCAGCTTACAGGCCCTGAGGCGCGGGGTACTCTGACAAGGAGTGGAAAGTTTCAAAAGATGGTGAGGGAGTACCTTGCCGATCGTACCAGCGTCCTCCGTGATTCCTCTGTGCCTTTTAATTATTGGGTATCCAAGCTGGACACTTGGAATGAACTCGCTCTGTACGCCTTGGAGGTCCTGGCCTGCCCTGCCGCTAGCGTGTTATCGGAGCGTGTTTTTAGTGCCGCTGGGGGAATTATAACTGATAAGCGCACTCGCCTGTCAACTGACAATGCTGACAAGCTGACCCTTATCAAAATGAACAAGGGCTGGATTGGGCCAGACTTCTCATCACCACCAAATGACAGCAGAGTAACATAAAGTCAAATCCACTGTGTTATTTTGGGAGGTGTATTCACATGCACCGCTTCACACCCAGACATGGGTATACGCTTCCTCGTTTCGGCTGTTTAATCTTCTTCTCCTTATCCTCAGCCTCCGCCACCACTATACCACCAGGGTGCCAGCATTGCAAGTTCCTCCGTCCTAATTTTTGGCAGCTTTTGCTGGGAAAGCATAAGCAAATACCATGGGACACCCACTCCCCAATAATGGGACTTATGTTTGTAATATGCTGTACTGCATGGCTCTTGTAAGGGGCATTGCAAGTTGCTCCGTCCTAATTTTTGGCAGCTTTTGCTGGGAAAGCATAAGCAAATTCTATGGGAGACCCACTCCCCAATAATGGGACTTATGTTTGTAATATGCTGTACTGCATGGCTCTTGTAAGGGGCATTGCAAGTTGCTCCGTCCTAATTTTTGGCAGCTTTTGCTGGGAAAGCATAAGCAAATACTATGGGAGACCCACTCCCCAATAATGGGACTTATGTTTGTAATATGCTGTACTGCATGGCTCTTGTAAGGGGCATTGCAAGTTGCTCCGTCCTAATTTTTGGCAGCTTTTGCTGGGAAAGCATAAGCAAATACTATGGGAGACCCACTCCCCAATAATGGGACTTATGTTTGTAATATGCTGTACTGCATGGCTCTTGTAAGGGGCATTGCAAGTTGCTCCGTCCTAATTTTTGGCAGCTTTTGCTGGGAAAGCATAAGCAAATACTATGGGAGACCCACTCCCCAATAATGGGACTTATGTTTGTAATATGCTGTACTGCATGGCTCTTGTAAGGGGCATTGCAAGTTGCTCCGTCCTAATTTTTGGCAGCTTTTGCTTGCAAGGCATAAGCAAATACTATGGGACACCCACTCCCCAATAATGGGACTTATGTTTGTAATATGCTGTACTGCATGTGACGCGCCCCCTGGGCCGTGTTTACACGTGTGTGGGATACCCGGTGCAGGGTCTCTGGGGTCTGTAGTCTCCGTGGCGGTGACCCGGTCACGTGGCTCAGGCTGGTCAAACCAGTGGCAATCTTTCTTAGGTTTTGAGGTTAATTGTCCGACTGCGCCACCCGTGGATTGCGGTCAGGGAGTACCACCTCTGCGAGGCAGACCGCTGAGGCTGGTGTTGTGTGCGCAGCATAAAATGGGATAACTCCCCTCGGGAGGAGTATAGCCTCAGGGCAGTGAGTGTGGATGATGGGGGTGATGGTGCACGAGCGCAGCAGGAATGACTCAGAGTCTTTGCAGTGCAGTTCAGGGTCTTTACTGATGATTATAAGGTAGACCCTCCAAGGAGTACTGGCTAGCATAAGAGGCCTGGGCAGTCTGTGAGCAAGCAGGAGTTCCCCTGGCCAGGTGGAGTTGTAGGCCTCCCCGTCTGTCTGCACTCTTCCTGGCTACCTTGCTGTAATCGGGTAGAAGTAGCCCACGTCCCTGAGTGTACCGTGTAGTGCTCACCCGTATGGCTGGTGACTTGGGGCCTTCTGTTAGCCTCCGCTCCACGACGGCGGTGCTGGTCCCTTGCTTGTGACTGAGCCTCCGGGCTTCTATGGCCAGAGGACCTGAAATCCCCTGCCGGCTGGTTTCTGCTGCTGGATATATAAGTCCTCACAGCTTCGGACTCCTGTGTCCGGTTCCTATTGTCTTCTGCCAGGGCGAGCTCTGCTCAGCTTCCAGACCCTCGTCTTTAGCTCCTAGCTCCTACAGAGCTCCTTGCTGTTACTTTCCCTTGCTCTCACTCTGACTCTGACTGTTCTCTGTTCTCTGACTCACTCATCCCAGATCCAGTTTATAAGGGCAGAATTCTCCCCTCCCAGGACTGGGGCAGGAGGATGTTGCATGTTTAAGGGATCCTGACCAGGAAACCTCCCACTTGCTCTCCGACGTAATCTCTATTACTGTGGTGACCAGACCCCTGGGGTGCCACACATGGCTCTTGTAAGGGGCATTGCAGTACCTCATAATTTTTGGAAAGCATTCCATTCACTGCTTAGGCCAACAGTGCACAGGAGACCCAGTTGCTATAAATGGAAAAAAAGGTTTAGTTAACGCCCTCTGACCTCCATGTCATTTCCAAGGGGCATTGGAGTGCCTCAAAATTTTTGGTAGGCATTGCACTCACTGTATGCCCTATAACTGTGTAGCCGAACCGCTCCTTTTGTTACAGAAACATATCCTACAAGACATATCTGGTTGACTGGCCTGATATTGATGTGAATGGTCCCTGTTCCTCCTGCTCTTTCTCCTTTGCCACTACCTCATCCATCATTTATCACCTGAAGCTTTGTTTTAACGGGAGTCATAGAACTTGGATAGTAGCAGGAAAACATCCAGCAATCCTCGGAGGAGGTAGGATATGCGCCAAAACGCTGACCTCCTCAGGCCTAGCCGCTACTACATACATGCGCTTGCATTACAACAAAACAAAGCAGATGCTAACTTCTATCATCCTCATCATGCTCCTCACCTTGGCACTCTCAACTCCCCTGATGGAGAAGCCAGGGCCCACCGGAGGAGTTTGATAGTCCGGTGGGCTCGGCCAATGCTGCCCTAAAGCAGGCCAGGCTAAGAAAAGTGTGGGAAAGGTTACCGGTACAAATAGGGGTGGCTGGGGACCGAGTATGGACACCCGGCCACCCCCTGGAGGCTGGGGAGCAAGCGGGGACACCCGGCCACCAGGCGGCTGGGGACTGAGTATGGATGCCAGGCCGCCGACACAGCCATGGCGTGGTGGCCAGATTCCGCCTCCACATGCCTAAAAGGCCCAATTTAAAGTGCAAGCAAGCAGTATGGTATTGCAGCCTGGGGGTGGGTGGGTGGCAGGCTGCATACTTGCACTTGCATTGCAAGGAATGGGAGAGGTACAATTGAACACTGCCCTGGGACAAGGACTTGAATGGGGATAGTTGCAAGTCTGCAATGACAGGTGCAAGGGGTTTGGCATGCACACACTACAGCAGAATAGGCTCTCCTTCCCACTAAATGCACTGGGGAGGGCACAGGTAATGTTTTGGTATACGCGCTTAATCTTATGTATAAGGCACACCAGGACAAATAGGGGCGGCTGGGGACTGAGTATGGATACCTCGCTGCCGAAGCAGCCATGAGGTAGTGGCCAGCTTCGGCCTCCTCTAAACTAAAAGGCCCCATTTCAAGTGCAAGCTAGCAGTATGAATTGCAGTCTGGGGGTGGGTGGGTGGCAGGCTGCACACTTACACTTGCATTAAAAGAAAACATAGCAGATGCTAACTTCTGTCATCATCATCATGCTCCTCACCTTGGCACTCTCAACTCCACCGATGGAGAAGTCAGGGCTCACCGAAGGAGTCTGGTTCTCTGGTGGGCTCGTCCAATGCTGCCTAAAGCAGGCCGGGCTAAGAAAAGTGTGTGGGGGGATGTTCCAAGGAGAAATGGGGGCGGCTGGGGACCGTTTATGGAAACCCGACTGCCCCCAGGCGGCTGGGGACCGTGTGGACACTCGGCCGCGAGGCGGCTGGGGACTGAGTATGGACACCCGGCCGCTGGGCGGCTGGGGACTGAGTATGGATTCCAGGCCGCCAACACAGCCATGACGTGGTGGCCAGATTCCGCCTCCACATGCCTAAAAGGCCCAATTTCAAGTTCAAGCAAGCAAGCAGTATGGTATTGCAGCCTGGGGGTGGGTGGGTGGCAGGCTGCATACTTGCGCATGTATTGCAAGGAATGGGGAAGGTACAATTGAACACTGCCCTGGGACTAGAACTTGCATGGGGATAGTTGCAAGTCTGCATCTTCTGATGCGGCAAGGATCACTTATGATGGGCACACTTTTAGACAGTGACCTGGGAGTCAGAGATGCTTCCAGGGGTCTTCCTCATGCTGTTCCCATGTCTTTTCAGCACTTTATGCATGTGTCACACAGCACATGGCCAGATAAGGTTGTAAAATGTTAAAATGACATTTCCCGGTGAATGCATTTGTCATAGTTGAAAGCAATACAAAAGTGCAAAAACGCATAAAAAATGCTACTTGTGAACATAGCCGAAGGTGTGGAGGAGTATTTTTGTTTTTGGTCATTTATCTTAACTTATACACAAGTCTTTTCCCTGGAAAGGATGTTCCTTAACATATTTCACAGGAAAAAAGTTTCACTTTCGTTTTATTGTGAGCCTGTAAAAGTGGCTTAATACCTCTGACCACGTTGTTGACAGCAGTGACCTGGGGGTCAGAAATGCTTCCTGGGGCGATCCCCATGCTGTCCCCATGTCATTTGAGCACTGTCACTATCGTTTTGGCCACTTGTTAGGCTTTTAAAAGACTGCCGGGGGTGCCACCGCAAAAATGCTCGAGTCTCCCATAGACTAACATTGGGCTCCTTGCTCGGGTCGAGCACCCGAGTATCACGGCGAGCTCGGCCCGAGCTTCGAGCACCCGAGCATTTTAGTGCTCGCTCAACACTAGTCTTGAGTCTTGTGTTGTTTTTAATTTTAATTGATTAATAAAATATATTGAATTTATTAATATTGTTGTGGTTTCCATTATACCTTTCCTGTGGTTTCAGTTCTAATTTATTGAGGTATTTTGGGTATATGATTGCGTGAATCTGTGGTACTTTCTTCTTATAGGATTTATTATATTTTTTGAAGCAGACCCACTTACAAAAAATCCTTGAAAAACACATACTCTAAACACATACTCTAAAGCCCGACAGATTCGGCCGAGACTCTAATGTTCATGGGGAGTCGGACGATTGATGGAGGAGATGCCAATCAGGAATGTCCTATTTTGAGCTGTCAATTACTTTGTTCTCCCAGAGATAAGCTGCCGGCAGAATGATCGGCCAAAGCATCGGTCAGCTGACAGCCATCTAATGTGTATGGAGTAGAGATGAACGAACCCGAACTGTAAAGTTTGGGGTTCGTACCGGACACCTAGTGTCCAGTGTTGAATTCCGAACACAGACTTCTCCCGGAAGTCCGTTTTAATGTTCGGAGTTCGGATGCTGAGAGAGAGATTTGGCATCCCCCTAGCCCTTACTACAACCATTTTACAGCACCAAAGTTTGAATCCCCATTGACTTCTATGGGGTTCGGGTTCAAGTTCAGGTAGAGTTCTGGTACCTGAACCAAACTTTAAACTAAAGTTTGGTTGAACCGGACTAACGTGAACATCCATGGGTCCGCTCATCCTTAGTATGTATCCTTAACAGCTTATTGAAAGGGGCTCACTCACACCAGCGTATACATCAGACGAGTGCTATCGGATTTTTTTTATCGGACAGCAGTCATACCAATGTTATTGTTACACGAGGTGTGGGAAAGACTTAGTGCAACACAGAGGGAAGAGGGAAAGGAAACCCAAACATTAGGGAAAGGGGGAAGGGGAGACCTCCTAGGTAAGAGGGAAAGGGAACCCAGACATCAGGGAAAGGGGGAAGTGGAGACCTCCTAGTCTAGTCTAGTGTCATCCTGTCTCAACTACCATCCCTATATTGCCTCTTCAGCAATCATGCACATGTGCCTCACCCTGTCTTTCCCTGGCATATGGCTAAGGCTAGGGATGGGAAGAAATAAGCACTAGTCGATCTCCACTAAACTCTATAGACAACAAGGGTAGACAAACAGAGGGAGAATGCTTAGCTTTAGATGACTCCAGAGAAATGCGAACTCGACCTCAAGCTCCAGAGAGGACGAAGTACTGCTCTTGCTAAGCCTTCACAAGTAGAAATGAATATAGCCGGCACCTCCCTCTCAGACACACGAGGGAGGTGGCCGCTGGGTCCTAGAGACAGCCTCTCATCTAAGAAGATGTCTGTAATGCCAAACGTAAAGATCTCCTGCAACCAACTATCCTATCACTGAGCCAGTTCTTAACCCACATACATATATGTTCCCCTATCCCCATTGTTCTCATTTTATGTATCAACCTTTTGTGTGGAACCGTATCAAAAGCTTTTGAAAAGTCCATATACACAACATCCACATACATCCAATATGTCTGTGATGGTACATCCAAATAGAAGTTGTTGGACAGGAGGAAAGCCACAGAATAGAAAAACCAAACTTGTTTCGAACACTATGTGTTCTTAAACTCGGTCACTGTGCGTGCAATGACTGTGGCATCCATTATGTCATGATCAAAAATAATTTGCGATTTAGTAAAAAATAATCTAATAATAATATAATATAACATATATTTTATTGGGGGGGGCTCACTGGTAAGCTATATTAGATGACATATGCACAGGCAGTATCCCTGTATTATGTCTCCGAGGGCATGTAACATATGTAGAACAACAAACACATAAATGCACATTATGTGCACAGTATTGACTATTCAGTAGGGAACATATGCAAACAAACCAGAGCTCCTTCCACATGTCCGTGTAACATATATTACTTTATTCTGACAGTAACTGAAGTTCAAGGATGGGCTTATTGTATAAAGTGATATATAAGATTTCCCTGTTCACAGTTGTCCCATTAGGAAGTCCCTGCAGAGTGCATAGTTTGTGGCGGAGGTCAGACGACGGGTATTTACATTCCTCCGTGACATCATGCAGCCCGCTATCCCGTCTCATAATGTGCTTCATGTGTGTGATGGATCCTCGTCCACGTTAATTAAACCGCACATAATAATGCGCTGTTAGCAGGGAGCGTTTTCCTGCTTGTCATCCCCAAACCCCCTTCTTGCTTTGTAATGTTTCCAGCATAACATAACACAATCTCTGCTTTCCATTACCGGAGTAGTTTATGCTGATTTTCGTCTAAGACTGCAGCAATGCTCCATTATTGTCATATCTTTACATTCAACACATTCGGCCGCTGCAGGCTGCCCTGTCAACCGTGAGCACTTCATCCAGGATCCAGTTCTGAGCACTCATCACACTCCGATCACAGCGTATTCCAATCTGTGACTATACTCATTCTCAATCAACTAAAACAAGTCACTTCTAGAATTTCACTTAGAGCTGGCAAACAGCGCCCCGTAAACATGAGCTGTGAGTCACGACTGGTAATGATTTTATTCAGAGCCGACATTCCCTCACTTTTCCCGGTGATTGTGCCAGTTTTGTCTCTCCAGCCTCATCCATGTCTGCCTTGATCTTTCTTTATGATTTTGATTGTCTTTTCCTAAGGGTATATCTTCTTACCTAATCCTGTTCCTGATTTTCCTTAAGGAACATTTGTCACCAGATTTCACACTTCAAAAATTATATATACAGTGGGTACAGAAAGTATTCAGACCCCTTTACATTTTTCACTCTTTGTTTCATTGCAGCCATTTGGTAAATTCTAAAAGGTTCATTTTTTTTCTCATTAAAAAAACAGAAATGTAGAAATTTTTGAAAATTTATTAAAAAAGAAAACCCGAAATATCCCATGGTCATACAGTACAGACCAAAAGTTTGGACACACCTTCTCATTTAAAGATTTTCTGTATTTTCATGACTTTGAAAATTGTACATTCACACTGAAGGCATCAAAACTATGAATTAACACATGTGGAATTATATACTTAACAAAAAAGTGTGAAACAACTGAAAATATGTCTTATATTCTAGGTTCTTCAAAGTAGCCACCTTTTGCTTTGATGACTGCTTTGCACACTCTTGGCATTCTCTTGATGAGCTTCAAGAGGTAGTCACTGGAAATGGTTTTCACATCACAGGTGTGCCCTGTCAGGTTTAATAAGTGGGATTTCTTGCCTTATAAATGGGGTTGGGACCATCAGTTGTGTTGTGCAGAAGTCAGGTGGATACACAGCTGATAATCCTACTGAATAGACTGTTAGAATTTGTATGTCTTATATTCTAGGTTCTTCAAAGTAGCCACCTTTTGCTTTGATGACTGCTTTGCACACTCTTGGCATTCTCTTGATGAGCTTCAAGAGGTAGTCACCGGAAATGGTCTTCCAACAATCTTGAAGGTGTTCCCAGAGATGCTTAGCACTTGTTGGCCCTTTTGCCTTCACTCTGCGGTCCAGCTCACACCAAACCATCTCGATTGGGTTCAGGTCTGGTGACTGTGGAGGCCAGGTCATCTGGTGTAGCACCCCATCACTCTCCTTCTTGGTCAAATAGCCCTTACACAGCCTGGAGGTGTGTTTGGGGTCTTTGTCCTGTTGAAAAATAAATGATGGTCCAACTAAACGCAAACTGGATGGAATAGCATGCCGCTGCAAGATGCTGTGGTAGCCATGATGGTTCAGTATGCCTTAAATTTTGAATAAATCCCCAACCGTGTCACCAGCAAAGCACCCCCACACCATCATACCTCCTCCTCCATGCTTCACGGTGGGAACCAGGCATGTAGAGTCCATCCGTTCAGCTTTTCTGCGTCGTACAAAGACACGGTAGTTGGAACCAAAGATCTTAAATTTGGACTCATCAGACCAAAGCACAAATTTCCACTGGTCTAATGTCTATTCTTTGTGTTCTTTAGCCCAAACAAGTCTCTTCTGCTTGTTGCCTGTCCTTAGCAGTGGTTTCCTAGCAGCTATTTTACCATGAAGGCCTGCTCCACAAAGTCTCCTCTTTACAGTTGTTGTAGAGATGTGT
The DNA here is from genome assembly GCF_046119375.1 of Phyllobates terribilis. Taxonomy (NCBI): domain Eukaryota; kingdom Metazoa; phylum Chordata; class Amphibia; order Anura; family Dendrobatidae; genus Phyllobates; species Phyllobates terribilis. Next base: position 453,352,706 of record NW_027362765.1, on the reverse strand, counting down.
CTGCTGCTAGAACTCTGTGTGGCATTGACCTGGTCTCTAATCTGAGCTGCTGTTAACCTGCGATTTCTGAGGCTGGTGACTCGGATAAACTTATCCTCAGAAGCAGAGGTGACTCTTGGTCTTCCTTTCCTGTCGCGGTCCTCATGTGACCCAGTTTCTTTGTAGCGCTTGATGGTTTTTGCAACTGCACTTGGGGACACATTCAAAGTTTTCCCAATTTTTCGCACTGACTGACCTTCATTTCTTAAAGTAATGATGGCCACTCATTTATAAGGCAAGAAATCCCACTTATTAAACCTGACAGGGCACACCTGTGATGTGAAAACCATTTCCAGTGACTACCTCTTGAAGCTCATCAAGAGAATGCCAAGAGTGTGCAAAGCAGTCATCAAAGCAAAAGGTGGCTACTTTGAAGAACCTAGAATATAAGACATATTTTCAGTTGTTTCACACTTTTTTGTTAAGTATATAATTCCACATGTGTTAATTCATAGTTTTGATGCCTTCATTGTGAATATACAATTTTCAAAGTCATGAAAATACAGAAAAATCTTTAAATGAGAAGGTATGTCCAAACTTTTGGTCTGTACTGTAAGTATTCAGACCCTTTGCTCAGACACTCATATTTAAATCACATGCTGTCCATTTCCTTGTGATCCTCATTAAGATGGTTCTACTCCTTCATTGGAGTCCAGCTATGTTTAATTAAACTGATAGGACTTGATTTGGAAAGGCACACACCTGTCTATATAAGACCTCACAGCTCACAGTGCACGTCAGACCAATTGAGAATCATGAGCTCAAAGGAACTGCCCAAAGAGCTCAGAGACAGAATTGTGGCAAGGCACAGATCTGGCCGAGGTTACAAAATAATTTCTGCAGTACTCAAGGTTCCTAAGAGCACAGTGGCCTCCATAATCCTTAAATGGAAGAAGTTTGGGACCACCAGAAGTCTTCCTAGACCTAGCATCCAGCCAAACTGAGCAATCGTGGGAGAGGAGCCTTGGTGAGAGAGGTAATGAAGAACCCCAAGATCACTGTGGCGAGCTCCAGAGATGCAGTAGGAAGATGGGAGAAAGTTCCACAAAGTCAACTAGCACTGCAGCCCTCCACCAGTCGGGCCTTTATGGCAGAGTGGCTTGACGAAAGCCTCTCCTCAGTGCAAGACATATGAAAACCCGCATAGAGTTTGCAAAAAAACAATGAAGGACTCCCAGACAATGAGAAATAAGATTCTCTGGTCTGATGAGACGAAGATAGAACTATTTGGTGATAATTCCAAGCGGTATGTGTGGAGAAAACCAGGCACTGCTCATCACCTGCCTAATACAATCCCAACAGTGAAACATGGTGGTGGAAGCATCATACTATGGGGGTGTTTTTCTGCTGCAGGGACAGGACGACTGGTTGCAATTGAAGGAAACATGAATGCGGCCAAGTACAAAGATATCCTGGATGAAAACCTCTTCCAGAGTGCTCTGGACCTCAGACTTGGCTAAAGGTTCACCTTCCAACAAGACAATGACCCTAAGCACACAGCTAAAATAACAAAGGAGTGGCTTCAGAACAACTCTGTGACCATTCTTGACTGACCCAGCCACAGCCCTGACCTAAACCCAATTGAGCATCTCTGGAGAGACCTGAAAATGGCTGTCCACCAACGTTCACCATCCAACTTGAAAGAACAGGAGACGATCTGCAAGAAAGAATGGCAGAGGATCCCCAAATCAAGGTGTGAAAAACTTGTTGCATCATTCCCAAGAAGACTCATGGCTGTACTAGCTCAAAAGGGGGCTTCTACTCAATACTGAGCAAAGGATCTGAATACTTATGACCATGTGATATTTCAGTTCTTCTTTTTTAATAAATTTGCAAAAATTTCTATATTTGTTTTTTTCAGTCAAGATGGGGTGCAGAGTGTACATTAATGAGAAAAAAATGAACTTTTTAGAATTTACCAAATGGCTGCAATGAAACAAAGAGTGAAAAATTTAAAGGGGTCTGAATACTTTCCGTACCCACTGTATATCTTAGACCTGATGAGGCTCGTGTACTTACTTTAAAAAGCCCCATAAAAATGGATGTATAATCCTAATATTAAATGAGAAGCTGCAATTTTATGAGTACACCAGAGCACCATGGGCTCAGGGGTGGACATACCGCCGGTGCAGCCGATACAACTGCATCGGGGCCCGGCAGTGCAGGGGGGCCCTTGCTGGGTGGCTAATGATGAGGGCAATCTGGCCTGCTTCTCGGAGCCCCAGGCTCCGGAGGACCCATGGCCAGATTGCCCTCATCATATGTGGCGGGCAGGGAGCGATCTTTGCAGCTCCACTGCCATTAGCAGCAGAGCGGAGCTGCAGGGATTCGTCCTCACCTCTGCTTCCTGCCTGGTGCTTCCTCCCTGATGGCTGACACAGGCCCGCGTTGCTTGATGACGTCATTATGCAGCGCGGGCCCGTGTCAGGAAGAAAGTTACCGGAGATGAGGAGGATGCTGCTGCAGGAGCGGGCTGAGAGGTAAGTTGTGTGTGTTTTTTTTATATACTGAAACGCTGGGAGAGGAACAGGAGAATGAGGGTAGGGTGGGGGAGAGCAATGATGGGGCTGGGGAGAGCAATGATGGGGCTGGGGTGAGCAATGACGGGGCTGGGGTGAGCAATGACGGGGATGGGGAGAGAAATGATGGGGCTGAGGTGAGCGATGATGGGGCTGGGATGAGCAATGATAGGTCTGGGGAGAGCAATGATGAGGTTGGGGTGAGCAATGATGGGGATGGAGAGAGCAATGACGGGGCTGGGATGAGCAATGATGGGGCTGGGGAGACCAATACTGGGGTGGGGGTGAGCAATGATGGGGCTGTAGAGAGCAATGATGAGGTTTGGGTGAGCAATGATGGGGATGGGGAGAGCAATGATGGGGCTGGAGAGAGCAATGACGGGGCTGGGGAGAGCAATGACTGGGCTGGTGTGAGCAATGACGAGACTGGGGAGAGCAATGACGGGCTGGGGAGAGCAATGACTGGGCTGGAGAGAGCAATAATGGGGCTGGGGAGAGCAATGACGGGCTGGGGAGAGCAATGACTGGGCTGGAGAGAGCAATAATGGGGCTGGGGAGAGCAATGATGGGGCTGGGGAGAGCAATGATGGGGCTGGAGAGAGCAATGACGGGGCTGGGAAGAGCAATGACGGGGCTGGGGTGAGCAATGATGGGGCTGGGGAGAGCAATGATAGGGTGGAGGAGCGCAATGATGTAGCTGGGGTGGGCAATGATGCGGAGAGCAATTATGGGGCTGGGAAGAGCAATGATGGGGATGGTGGGGCTGGGGAGAGCAATGATGGGGCTGGGTAGAGCAATGATGGGGATGGTGGGGGTGGGGAGAGCAATGATGAGGATGGCGGGGATGAGGAGAGCAATGATGAGGATGGGGAGAGCAATGATGGGGTGCTGGGAAAGAGCAATGACGGGGTGCTGGGAGAGAGCATTGATGGGGGTGCTGGGACAGAGCGATGACTGGGCTGGAGAGAGCTACAACGGGGCTGGGGAGAGCTATGATGGGGCTGGGGAGAGCTATGACGGGGCTGGAGAGATCAATGATGGGCTAGAGAGAGCAATAATGGGGCTGGGGAGAACAATGATGGGGCTGGGGTGAACAATGATGGGGCTGGGGTGAGCAATGATGGGGCTGGGGAGAACGATGATGGGGCTGGGAAGAGCAATGGTGGGGATGGGTACAGCAATGATGAGGATGGGGAGAGCAATGATGGGAATGCTGGGGCTGGGGAGAGCAATGATGGGGCTGGGGAGAGCAATGATGGGGATGGTGGGGATGGGAAGAGCAATGATGAGGATGGTGGGGATGGGGAGAGCAATGATGGGGGTGCTGGGAGAAAGCAATGACAGGGTTGCTGAGAGAGCAATGATGAGGTGCTGGGAGAGAGCAATGATGGCGTGCTGGGAGAGAGCAATGATGGGGGTGCTGGGAGAGAGCAATGATGGGGGTGCTGGAACAGAGCAATGAGGGGGTGCTGGTAGACAGCATTGATGGTAGTTTCACTTTGCTTGTACTGTAAAGCCTTGTATATTTTCCGTGTGCACATAGCCTTACAGTTAATTGGCGAGAGTCACAGAGACTGAATAATTTATATTATTGGCCGGTGGAGATTATAGTTAATGGGGGGCACAGTGCTGCTTATCACTTTATATTTTGATTACTAAGTGGCTAATAGTATATTAATGGGGGGGTACATATCTGTAGTCAGGAGCGCAGTACGGGGGAGACACTTACTCTATGTATACAATATATGTGACCTTGTTATTTTCTAGGCTGGAGATCATAGTGACAAGACAAGTCGTGGCTGGGAGATGTCAACATGAAGGTCTGACCAGATGGAGAAGAAGCACCAGAAACCGACTCTGATCAGATGAAACGTCAGTGGTAAGTGTCTGGATGTAAATATTATTCTGTATCTGCCCTGTATGACTTGAAGTGATAATCTGTAAAATCCCTTAGGCTGCATTCTCACATTTGTGTGAAATGTCCGTTAGCTGCCAGATTTTTTATCAGATGGTCAACGGACTCATAGAGTTTTATAAATCTATTCACGCATTCATGAAGATCATGGATCTGAGAATGAGATCTGTGAGTGTCAGAGAATGTCCTGTTCTGATCTGATTTTGAGGATTAGAATAGGACATGCTCAATGCGTCTGTAAAATTGTAGCCTTATTATGTATAGCACAGTCCCTTAGTATATAGTGTACTCACTTATTATGTATCACGCCATCCTTAGCTACATAGTCTCCTCTTTTATTATGTATAACACCGTCCCTTATTACGTACCATCCTCTCTAGTTATATATGGTGCCGTCTCTTATTATATAGCTTCATCTGCTGTTATGTACAGTGCTGTCCCTTACATAGCGTATTCTTGTTATTTTTGTCAGTCACAGCGCCCTCTCTTTATTAAATAGTCGTCTCTTGTTAGAAATAAAATGACTGCTGATGGAGCAGCTGGTGACCAGAAGACTGGTCCATCAGCTCCTCCATCAGAAAAGAAGCTTTCCCATGCTCCATCAGCCGTCATTGCATTATATATCTAACAAGAGAGGATGGCATATAATAAAGACAGGGCGCTATAGATAATCTAATATGTAAGGGACGATGCTGTACATACAGTTATATGAAAAAGTTTGGGCACCCCTATTAATCTTAAGCTTAATGTTTTATAAAAATTGGTGTTTTTGCAACAGCTATTTCAGTTTGATATATGTAATAACTGTTGGACACAGTAATGTTTCTGCCTTGAAATGAGGTTTATTGTACTAACAGAAAATGTGCAATCTGCATTCAAACAAAATTTGACAGGTGCATAAGTATGGGCACCTCACCAGAAAAGTGACATTAATATTTAGTAGATCCTCCTTTTGCAAAAATAACAGCCTCTAGTCGCTTCCTGTAGCTTTTAATGAGTTCCTGGATCCTGGATGAAGGTATTTTTGACCATTCCTCTTTACAAAACAATTCCAGTTCAGTAAAGTTTGATGGTCGCCAAGCATGGACAGCTCTCTTCAAATGATCCCACAGATGTTCAATGATATTCAGGTCTGGGGACTGGGATGGCCATTCCAGAACATTGTAATTGTTCCTCTGCGTGAATGCCTGAGTAGATTTGGAGCGGTGTTTTGGATCATTGTCTTGCTGAAAGATCCATCCCCTGCGTAACTTCAACTTTATCACTGATTCTTGAACATTATTGTCAAGAATCTGCTGATACTGAGCGGAATCCATGCATCCCTCAACTTTAACAAGATTCCCGATGTCGGCATTGGCCACACAGCCCCAAAGCCACCAAATTTTACTGTGGGTAGCAAGTGTTTTTCTTGGAATGCTGTGTTTTTTTGCCGCCATGCATAACACCTTTTTGTATGACTAATCAACTCAATCTTGGTTTCATCAGTCCACAGGACCTTCTTCCAAAAAGAAATTGGCTTCTCCAAATGTGCTTTCGCATACCTCAGCCGACTCTGTTTGTGGTGTGCTTGCAGAAACGGCTTCTTTCGCATCACTCTCCCATACAGCTTCTCCTTGTGCAAAGTGCATTGTATAGTTGACCGATGCACAGTGACACCATCTGCAGCAAGTTGATGCTGCAGCTCTCTGGAGGTGGTCTGAGGATTGTCCTTGACTGATCTCACCATTCTTCTTCTCTGCATTTCTGATGTTTTTCTTGGCCTGCCACTTCTGGCCTTAACAAGAACTGTCCCTGTGTTCTTCCATTTCCTTACTATGCTCCTCACAGTGGAAACTGACAGGTTAAATATCTGAAACAGCTTTTTGTATCCTTCCCCTGAACAACTATGTTGAATAATCTTTGTTTTCAGATCATTTGACAGTTGTTTTGAGGAGCCCATGATGCCACTCTTCAGAGGAGATTCAAACAGGAGAACAACTTGCAAGTGGCCACTTTAAGTAGCTTTTTTCATGATTGCATACACCTGGCTATGACGTTCAAAGCTCAATGAGGTTACAAAACCAAGAAAAGTGCTTTAGTAAATCAGTAAAAAGTAGGTAGGAGTATTTAAAACAAGAAAATGATAAGGGTGCCCATACTTATGGACCTGTCAAATTTTGTTTGAATGCAGATTGCACATTTTCTGTTAGTACAATAAACCTCATTTCAAGGCAGAAACATTACTGTGTCCAACAGTTATTACATATATCAAACTGAAATAGCTGTTGCAAAAACACCAATTTTTATAAAACATTAAGCTTAAGATTAATAGGGGTGCCCAAACTTTTTCATATAACTGGAACAAGAGAGGGCACTGTGTAATAAGGGATGGCAATATACATAATAAAGATGGCTATGTAAGAGGTACAATGGGTACGGAAAGTATTCAGGCCCCTTTAAATGTTTCACTCTTTGTTTCATTGCAGTCATTTGGTAAATTCTAAAAAGTTTATTTTTTTTCCTCATTAAAGTACACTCTGCACCCCATCTTGACTGAAAAAAAACAGAAATATAGAAATTTTTGCAAATTTATTAAAAAAGAAAAACTGAAATATCACATGGTCATAAGTATTCAGACCCTTTGCTCAGTATTGAGTAGAAGCAAAGCACCCTTTTGAGCTAGTACAGCCATGAGTCTTCTTGGGAATGATGCAACAAGTTTTTCACACCTGGATTTGGGGATCCTCTGCCATTCTTCCTTGCAGATCCTCTCCAGTTCCGGCAGGTTGGATGGTGAACGTTGGTGGACAGCCATTTTCAGGTCTCTCCAGAGATGCTCAATTGGGTTTAGGTCAGGACTCTGGCTGGGTAAGTCAAGAATGGTCACAGAGTTGTTCTGAAGCCACTCCTTTGTTATTTTAGCTGTGTGCTTACGGTCATTGTCTTGTTGGAAGGTGAACCTTCTGCCAAGTCTGAGGTCCAGAGCACTCTGGAAGAGGTTTTCATCCAGGATATCTCTGTATTTGGCCGCATTTATGTTTCCTTCAATTGAAACCAGTCATCCTGTCCCTGCAGCAGAAAAACACCCCCATAGCATGATGCTTCCACCACCATGTTTCACTGTTGGGATTGTATTAGGCAGGTGATGAGCAGTGCCTGTTTTTCTCCACACATACCGCTTAGAATTATCACCAAAAAGTTCTATCTTCATCTCATCAGACCAGAGAATCTTATTTCTCATAGTCTGGGAGTCTCTCATGTGTTTTTTTGCAAACTCTATGCGGGCTTTCATATGTCTTGCACTGAGGAGAGGCTTCCGTCGGGCCACTCTGCCATAAAGGCCTGACTGGTGGAGGGCTGCAGTGATAGTTGACTTTGTGGAACTTTCTCCCATCTCCTTGCTGCATCTCTGGAACTCAGGCACAGTGATCTTGGGGTTCTTCTTTAGCTCTCTCACCAAGGCTCTTCTCTCATGATTGCTCAGTTGGCTGGACGGCCATGTCTAGGAACACTTCTGGTGGTCCCAAACTTCTTCCATTTAAGGATTATGGAGGCCACTGTGCTCTTAGGAACCTTGAGTAATGCAGAAATTCTTTTGAAACCTTGGCCAGATCTGTGCCTTGCCACAATTCTGTCGCTGAGCTCTTTGGGCAGTTCTTTTGAGCTCATGATTCTCATTTGGTCTGACATGCACTGTGAGCTGTGAGGTCTTATATAGACAGGTGTGTGCCTTTCCAAATCAAGTCCTATCAGTTTAATTAAACACAATTGGACTCCAATGAAGGAGTAGAACCATCTCAAGGAGGATCACAAGGAAATGGACAGCATGTGTTTTAAATATGAGTGTCTGAGCAAGGGGTCTGAATGCTTATGACAGTGTGATAATTCAGTTTTTATTTTTTAATAAATTGGCAAAAATGTCTACATTTCTGTTTTTTTTTCAGTCAAGATGGGGTGCAGAGTGTACTTTGATGAGAAGAAAATGAACTTTTTAGAATTTACCAAATGGCTGCAATGAAACAAAGAGTGAAAAATTTAAAGGGATCTGAATACTTTCCATACCCACTGTATATACAGGTGCATCTTACTAAATTAGAATATCATCAAAAAGTTAATTTATTTAAGTTCTTCAATACAAAAAGGGAAACTCATATATTATATAGAGTCATTACAAACAGAGTGATTTATTTCAAATGTTTATTTCTGTTTATGTTGGCTTTCAGCCAATGAAAACACAAAAGTCATTATCTCAGTAAATTAAAATAATTAACAAAAAACATCTGCAAAAGCTTCCTAAGTGTTTAAAAAGGTCCCCTATTCTGTTTCAGTAGGCTCCACAATCATGGGGAAACTGCTAATTTGACAGATGTCCAGAAGGTAGTGATTGACACACTCCACAAGGTCCCAGAGTTCCAATTTTCATTTGGAAATCAATGTCTCAGAGTCTGGAGGAGGAGTGGAGCGGCACACAATGCAAGCTGCTTGATGTCTAGTATGAAGTTTCCACAATCAGTGATGGTTTGGGGAGCCATGTCATCTGCTGGTGTAGGTCCACTGTGTTTTATCAAGACCAAAGTCAGCGCAGCCATCTACCAGGAAATTTTAAAGCACTTTATGCTTCTGTGGCGCCCTTGAGGGTTCAGTTGCCACAGGGGTACTGCACCTCAGACCGAGGTGTGGTATCCCCTCTCTGAGGTAAGGAAGGAGCACCTCTCAGGGCTCAGCCATCCATTCAACACTACACCACTCCTGTCCTGAGGGGGGCTTAAAGGCACCATAGTGCTGCCCCAGCCGGGATAGAGGAGATGGGGGGAACCAAAGATAGGGGGAACCATGTAGTGGGTGAGGGTGGAGGACGCACTTTAGGTTACACCACAAAATTCATATTTAATAAACGGCCATCTTGGGCTTATGGTCTTTGATTGTGATCTTCATCACTGAACGTGGCTTTCTGTGTGAACCTGCAGCTGATTGAGGATACACGGTCCTCGTATTCTGGCCTTGAGGCGAGGAGCAGGCTAGAGTTAATGGCTGTCTCTACCCGGTCAAGGTCCCTACCTAAGAAGGCCTGGAGGGGAGCGGAGGAGACAAGCTTCACAGGCAAAAGGATCCCAGGGGGATGCAGACGGAGTGGCATACGCCACCTGTCCTCACTATTCTGGCCTAGCCAGAGGGACTCTTGCTGCAAAAGGGGCACCGGCCCCCGATATCTGACTCTGTCACTTCAAGTCTTAGTCAGAGAAGCCCGGAGGCTCAGAGGATCCCACCGGGTAACGGATGGAGCTGAGTCGCCACCCGTACCCTTGTTCTGTGCATAGTCCAGAGGGAGACCCAGCATTGTAACACGCACCACATACGGACAGGAGAGGACCTAGTGGGAAAGTCTAGGAACACTCTGGTGCAGGGGGTCCTGTTTGTTGCACCCGAACTACCCGGAGTGTGCTGAACCCCTTGCTGGTGGCCGCAGCCCGCCGTGAGGAGCAAGGAGAAGCCTTGCAGCTGACACCTAACAATGTGAGTAAAGCTTGGAAGACTGCATCCATTGCCTCCGGTTCCTTATTTCAGCACGACACCACACCGCACCACCCACTACGACCCCCCTGATCTGTCTCCTCTGCTCTGAGGCCCTGCTCCACCAGCTGCCCCGACATCCCGCCTCAGAGGACTGAACGCAGCGCTGGTGGAGGATCACCAGAAATCACAGGTGGCGTAGTCTTTATATCCACTCGATTACCATCGTCCCTCCTAGCCCTTATTTTGATGTGACAACCCTGGGCACGGACCGGGTCCAGGCCACGACTGCTACCCCCAACATCTGACCCGGCTCCGAGTACCCCCTTCTCTCAGGGTGGGCTAGCGAGTAACGAAGTAGGCGTCACACTTCCCTCTGCCGACAAGCTTTTTGGAGATGGAAATTTCATTCTCCTGCAGGACTTGGCACCTGTCCACACTGCCAAAAGTACCAATACCTGGTTTACAAACAACAGTATCACTGTGCTTGATTGGCCAGCAAACTCGCCTGACCTTAACCTAGATTGTCAAGAGAAAGATGAGAGACACCAGATCCAACAATGCAGACGAGCTGAAGGCCGCTATCAAAGCAACCTGGACTTTCATAACACCTCAGCAGTGCCACAGGCTGATCGCCTCCATGCCACGCGGCATTGATGCAGTAATTGATGCAAAAGGATCCCCGACCAAGTATTGAGTGCATTTACTAAACATAAATTTCTGATTTTAAAATCATTTTTCAAGCTGTTATTATAAAGTATTCTAATTTACTGAGATAATGACTTTTATGTTTTCATTGGCTGTAATCCATAATCATCAACATTAATAGAAACACTTGAAATAGATCACTGTTTGTAATGACTCTATATAATATATGAGTTTCACTTTTTGTATTGAAGAACTGAAATAAATTAACTTTTTGATGATATTCTAATTTAGTGAGATGCACCTGTATGTGTGTGTGGCTATATATACATCTGTAGCTTTGTTGCCATAAAAGGTGGGGCGCCCAGACACATTTCTCGCACAGGGGTCCCAAGCAGTCAGTGTCTGCCCCTGCATGGGCTACTCTGGTAGGCTCCATTTCTGACACAATAAAGGTACCTAAAGGAGTTTTCTGATTTAAGACAATCCCTGTTTGTTCCCGAGAGACAATTACAGACACTGGCAGCAATGACAGAGAGTCAGCAATGGACCCGTCAAGGATATGTAAAGCAAAGTTTTCTGGTTTTCTATAAACAGAAACTACTATAACACAACAAAACTCCATAGGTCTTAGACAACCTCATTCGGAGCTGACTTTGGAGATAATTGACCATATGTCTTGGACAGATGGAAGATGGGACTTCAAAAGGTCTAAGGATCAAAAAGGTGACACTGTTCCCTTGTTATGTCAAGGTGTTGCCTTCACAAGTTGCATTAACGTCTCTTAATGAACCATATCTAGTGATTCCCCAGTTTTGTCTTTGTGTCCAGTCTCTAATAGTATCTATGGATTTCTAGATTATTACAAGTTTTGAAGAGTTTTGGAAGTGTTTTCTTCTTGAAGCTTTTTTTGTAGTCTTTTGATTGAACAGGGCCTAGTTTGGAACAAATTACATCAGGACCAGCTTCTAAGAAATAACATGCACTTTTTTTTCCCCATGAGGTGCTACTGATACAATTCTATCTACACTGCTGCAAATACTTAACGTGTGGACATACCCTTGCTTTTTAACATTTGCTCATATCTCATATGCTCATATCAGAGGGTGAAATAAATATTGGACACGTCACCAATTTTCTAAGTAAATGTGACAGGTAGAAGTACTGCTGAGTGCTGTTGTTTCAAAACATCCAGCAACTAGAAGCGTTAACACAATCACAGGAGACAGGAAGTGGTTTGCTTAAGAAGCATCCAGCAACTAGAAGGGTTAACACAGTCACAGGAGACAGGGAGTGATTAGCAGAGCCACAGGGGGATTGTGGGGAACATGTTTACTGTTCTGGCAGCAGTCGAAGAGATGAGTGGTGTGTAATCTTTATCTTACAGAAGTTCAAGTGAACCATAGTGGAGCAGGATTCAAGTAAATAGTGATGCTGGGGTAAGGTCAGATACCCAGTACTGCTGGTTGAGAATGTCTTTCATGGGGCAGGAAGATAAGGACTAGAAGGAATTGTGTTATAGGGATCATCTCCCTCAGCAAACCCTCCCCCCCTCCATCTCACTGTGCTATAAAGAATGCTGTGTACTACTGTGCCTTCGTGAAGAAGCTGTTTGATGTTGAATAAGGGAAAGCCTGTTGCTCTAAAGGACTTGATTTGTACTGGCTATGCTCCTACATTAAATTCTACTGTTCACCTGTTCATGAGGACTCTGTCAAGTGTGTCTGTGCCAGCAAGTTGTAGCGTCGGCGTCCCTGCCCTCTGCTAGGCAGGGACGCTGTTCCCCTCACCTCTCCGCTCCGAGCCCGGCGTCCTCCTCCCGCTCTGCTGGCAGCGCGCGCTCCTTCCCGGCCACGGTGCTTAGGGCGCGCGCGCGCTCCCCCCCTCTTAAAGGGGCCGCGCGCGCCGTCCTAAGGAGTCCCCGGCCAATGGCCGGAGGACTTCACCATATATAAGGCACCTCCTCCAAAATGGAGGTGCCCGAGCAATGTTGTTGCACTGTTCACTACTCTGCTTCAGCCCTCAGGTCCCGTTTCCAGTTACCTGCCAGTTACCTGCCAGTTTCCTGCCAGATTGCTGTCTGATTCCTGCCTGTTATCCGCTTACCTGCTTGCTAGCCTGAGGTCCGACGGTCTGCCTTCCGACACCTGTCAGTCTGTCTATGGACCAGCTTGCCCGCTCACCTGGGAGCGTCCACCTGCTACCTGCCTGCTAGCCTACCAGGAGGTTCCGCCGTCACGTGCTGTGACCACCTGCCAGTCCAGAGACTCTTGCCCGCTCACCTGGGAGCGCTCATCTGCTACCTGTCTGCTAGCCTACCTGGAGGCTCCGCCGTCACGTGCTGTGACCACCTGCCAGTCAAGAGACTCTTGCCCGCTCACCTGGGAGCGCTCATCTGCTACCTGTCTGCTAGCCTACCTGGAGGCTCCGCCGTCACGTGCTGTGACCACCTGCCAGTCCAGAGACTCTTGCCCGCTCACCTGGGAGCGCTCATCTGCTACCTGCCTGTTAGCCTACCTGGGGGCTCCGCCGTCACATGCTGTGACCACCTGCTTATCCAGAGACTCTCGCCTGCTCACCTGGGAGCACACATCTGCCATCTGCCTGCTAGCCTACCTGGAGGCTCAGCTGTCACAGGTCGTACCTACCCTTTACCCAGAGACTGTCCCGGTCACTTGCCATGACCTCCTGCCCGTTCACCCAGAGACTGTCCCGGTCACTTGCCGTGACCTCCTGCCCGTTCACCCAGAGACTGCCCCGGTCACTTGCTGTGACCTCCTGCCCGTTTACCCAGAGACTGTCCCGGTCACCTGCTGTGACTACCTGCCTGTCTTCCCTGGTCGCCACCCGCTTCCTTACAAGGACCGCCCCCTTGTATAAGTTGCTCAGAGGTTCCGCCTCCCAGACCCGTTACAGTTTGCTCGGGCCATGGAACCCGGTGGCACCCAAGCTCCCTCGCTCTCGGACCTTTGTCATGAACTGTCCCGTCAGAGGTCCCAACAGGAGTCCATCCTGAGTCACCTGCGGAATGTCAATTCTCTCCTGGACACTCTGACTGCCCCACCAGCAACCACCGCTAGTGTCTTGACTCGCAACCCGGCAGCTCCGCTGCCCACCAATACCATGGTATCCTGCTCCGGACCCCGGCTTTCTGCACCTCCTCGCTTCGGAGGCGACTCCGCTCTGGCTCGGGGCTTCATAAACCAGTGGACCCTGCACTTTGAACTCCTGTCCCACCAGTTTAACTCCGACCGGGCCAAAGTAGCCTTCATCATGTCCCATCTCACGGGGTAGGCACTGGCTTGGCTAAATCCTCTATGGGAGAGAGGAGACCCCCTGGTGTCCGACTTGCCTGCCTTTCTCACGGCTTTCCGGAAAGTCTTCGACGAACCCGGACGGAAGACCTCATCCGCATCGTCTCTGCTACGCCTCCGTCAGGGAAGTCTCACCGTGGGCCAATATGCCATACGGTTCCGTACCCTTGCCTCGGAGCTGGCCTGGGATAACGACGCTCTGGTGTCTGTCTTCTGGGAGGGTCTGTCCGGCCGTATTAAAGATGAACTCGCCGGTCGGGACATTCCTACCACTCTCGATGACTTAATAACTCTTGCCACCCGGATTGACCTACGGTTCCAGGAGCGTGCCAAAGAGGTCACCCGTGAGAGGAGGTTTTCACGTCTAGCTCCTACCTTCCAGAAACCCGTCAGTCCCTCCGTTTCTCCCCAGGTACACTCTCCTGAGCCTATGCAGGTCGACCAGACCAAGATGGTCAAAACCCGTCAGGACTTACGCCGTGCCGAGGGGAGCTGCTTCTACTGTGGCAGCAAGGAGCACCGGATCCGTACCTGCCCGGAGAGGTCGGGAAACGCCTGTGTCTAGGTTCGCTCAGAGAGGTCGACCTAGACAAGAATAAATCCTCTCCATCTCTGCTGCTGTCAGTCTCAATTGTCTGCGGGGAGAACCGTTTTTTCGAACTAGCCCAACTTGACTCTGGAGCAGCCGGGAATCTTATTTCACAGTCCCTGGTAGAAAAACACCGCATTCCCACCAAACCTCTGGCTGTACCCTTATCTGTCGCTGCCGTGGATGGGGGCCTCTTACCACGTCCCATCCAACTCATCACCGAATCCATTACTCTGCAGGTGGGAATGCTGCATTCTGAGAGCATCTCTTTTCATGTTCTGCCTGGACTCTCTCACGCCCTCTTACTAGGCCTACCTTGGCTCCAGAAACATGCACCCGTGCTTGACTGGAAGATCGGAGAAGTCCTTCGTTGGGAACAGGACTGCCATAAGACTTGTTTGGTTCCCGTTCATCCCGTCCGTCCTTCTCCTACCCCAACTAATCTACCTGGACTTCCGATTCCTTATTGGTCATTTGCTGATGTCTTTAATAAAAAGGAGGCAGAGACATTACCCCCTCATAGACCATACGACTGTCCTATCGACCTGTTACCCGGTACTACGCCTCCCCGTGGGCGTATTTACCCATTGTCCGCTGCTGAGACCCGGTCGATGTCCGAATATATTGAGGAGAATCTGGCCCGGGGATTCATCCGGAAATCTACCTCCCCGGCGGGAGCAGGCTTCTTTTTCGTTAAAAAGAAGGACGGCTCTCTCCGTCCCTGTATAGACTATAGAGGCCTTAACCAGATCACGGTGAAGAATAAGTACCCCCTTCCGCTCATTCCGGAGTTATTTGATCGTCTGAGGGGGGCTAGAATCTTCACCAAACTGGACCTCCGTGGGGCGTACAACCTGGTCCGTATCCGTCAGGGGGATGAATGGAAGACTGCATTCAACACCCGGGACGGCCACTATGAATATCTGGTAATGCCCTTTGGTCTCTGTAATGCTCCTGCCGTCTTTCAAGAGTTGGTCAATGACATCTTCCGGGACCTTCTCTACTCCTGCGTAGTGGTGTACCTGGACGACATCTTGGTCTTCTCTCCGGATCTCCAGACTCACCGGAGGGATGTTCGTCAGGTCCTGCTCAGGCTCAGGCAGAATCACCTCTTCGCTAAATATGAGAAGTGCCTCTTTGAGCAGACCTCGCTTCCGTTTTTGGGCTACATTATTTCTCAGACCGGCCTCCGAATGGATCCAGAGAAACTGTCTGCCATCGAGAAATGGCCTCGACCGGCGGTTCCTGGGCTTCGCCAACTACTACCGCCTCTTCATACCGCACTTCTCTTCCCGGACTGCCCCAATTTCCGCGCTCACCCGTAAGGGCACTAATCCCAGAGAGTGGCCGCCCGAAGCAGAGGAGGCCTTTCTTTCCTTAAAACAGGCCTTCTCTTCCGCCCCGGTGCTGCATCGCCCAGACGGCAACAAGCAGTTCTTCCTGGAAGTTGACGCCTCCTCCTCTGGAGCCGGAGCGGTACTTACCCAAAAATCGTCTTCCGGGAGAATGGTAACTTGTGGCTTCTTCTCCAAACTCTTCTCCTCTTCTGAGCGCAACTATTCTATAGGAGACCGAGAGTTATTGGCCATCAAGCTGGCATTGGAGGAGTGGCGTTACCTACTCGAGGGGGCTCTTCACCCGGTAATAATTTACACTGACCACAAGAACTTGGCTTACCTCCAGCATGCCCAGAGACTTAACCCGCGCCAAGCCCGGTGGTCCTTGTTTTTTGCTCGCTTTGATTTTGTTCTTCATTTTCGCCCGGCTGACAAAAACATCAAAGCAGACGCCTTGTCCCGATCCTTTCTGGTGTCCGATCTCGAGGAAGAACCTAAACATATCATCGATCCCGCCAGAGTAATGCAGGTGGCTCCCGTGAGTCTAAATCGTCTCCCTCCCGGTAAGACGTTCGTTTCAGTACCTGATCGGGAGAAGATCCTACACTGGGGCCATTCGTCTAAACTAGCTGGCCACGCCGGTCAGAAAAAGACCCTCCAGCTTATTACCCGGCACTACTGGTGGCCTACCCTGCACAAGGACGTAATAGACTTTGTTTCTGCCTGTGTGTCCTGCGCCCGCAACAAAGTCCCGAGACACCTGCCAGCCGGTCGCCTCCTTCCGCTTCCTGTGCCTGCTGCCCCCTGGCAGCATATTGCTATGGACTTCATAACTGATCTCCCCGTCTCTGCCGGTTGTACAGTCATTTGGGTGGTCGCTGACCGCTTTTCCAAGATGGCTCACTTTATTCCCCTGCCAGGCCTCCCGTCTGCACCCGAGCTGGCTAAAGACTTTATCCGCCACATCTTCCGTCTTCATGGCCTGCCCCTCCACATCGTGTCGGATCGTGGGGTACAGTTCACCTCACGTTTCTGGAGAGACACTTGTAAATTGCTAGACGTCACCCTGGAATTCTCCTCCGTTTACCACCAACAGTCTAATGGTCAAGTGGAGCGGATCAATCAGATCCTGACCAGTTACCTCCGGCACTTCGTTAATGCCCACCATTCTGACTGGGTGGATCTCCTGCCATGGGCCGAATTCTCTTACAACAATCACGAGAGCGAATCTTCCTCCAAATCCCCGTTTTTTGTAGTCTTCGGTCAGCATCCTCGGATCCCATTTCCCGTCTCCACCTCGGTGGATAATCCGGCTGCGGAATCTCTTGTTAACAAATTTTCCTCCATGTGGGAGAGTACCCGGTCCGCACTCCTTCAGTCGTCCGAGCGTATGAAAAGACACGCTGACAAAAAACGTCTGGATCCTCCTCTATTCCGTCCTGGGGATAAAGTCTGGCTCTCGTCCAAGTATGTCCGGCTCAAGATTCCTTCCTATAAGTTAGGGCCTCTGTTCATCGGTCCTCTGGAGGTCATCAGTCAGATCAACCCGGTAGCCTATAAATTGAAACTCCCGGCCAACTTGCGGATCCCTAACTCCTTCCATGTATCTCTCCTCAAACCCGTGGTACTTAACTCTTTTTCCAAGTCTACAGGTACGCCTTCTGCTCCGGTTTCCGCTGAAAACGAGTTTGAGGTAGAGAACATTCTGGCCACAAAAAGGGTAAGAGGAAAGACCTTTTTTCTAGTAGATTGGAAGGGGTTTGGTCCTGAAGAGAGAACGTAGGAGCCCCGGGAGAACATCCATGCCCCTCTCATCCTTGCTAAATTTTTGTCTGGCCTAAAAAAGGGGGGGCCTAAAGGGGGGGGTACTGTAGCGTCGGGGTCCCTGCCCTCTGCTAGGCAGGGACACTGTTCCCCTCACCTCTCCGCTCCGAGCCTGGCGTCCTCCTCCCGCTCTGCTGGCAGCGCGCGCTCCTTCCCGGCCACGGTGCTTAGGGCGCGCGCGCGCTCCCCCCCTCTTAAAGGGGCCGCGCACGCCGTCCTAAGGAGTCCCCGGCCAATGGCCGGAGGACTTCACCATATATAATGCACCTCCTCCAAAATGGAGGTGCCCGAGCAATGTTGTTGCACTGTTCACTACTCTGCTTCAGCCCTCAGGTCCCGTTTCCAGTTACCTGCCAGTTACCTGCCAGTTTCCTGCCAGATTGCTGTCTGATTCCTGCCTGTTATCCGCTTACCTGCTTGCTAGCCTGAGGTCCGACGGTCTGCCTTCTGACACCTGTCAGTCTGTCTATGGACCAGCTTGCCCGCTCACCTGGGAGCGTCCACCTGCTACCTGCCTGCTAGCCTACCAAGAGGTTCCGCCGTCACGTGCTGTGACCACCTGCCAGTCCAGAGACTCTTGCCCGCTCACCTGGGAGTGCTCATCTGCTACCTGTCTGCTAGCCTACCTGGAGGCTCCGCCGTCACGTGCTGTGACCACCTGCCAGTCCAGAGACTCTTGCCCGCTCACCTGGGAGCGCTCATCTGCTACCTGTCTGCTAGCCTACCTGGAGGCTCCGCCGTCACGTGCTGTGACCACCTGCCAGTCCAGAGACTCTTGCCCGCTCACCTGGGAGCGCTCATCTGCTACCTGCCTGTTAGCCTACCTGGGGGCTCCGCCGTCACATGCTGTGACCACCTGCTTATCCAGAGACTCTCGCCTGCTCACCTGGGAGCACACATCTGCCATCTGCCTGCTAGCCTATCTGGAGGCTCAGCCGTCACAGGTCGTACCTACCCTTTACCCAGAGACTGTCCCGGTCACTTGCCGTGACCTCCTGCCCGTTCACCCAGAGACTGTCCCGGTCACTTGCCGTGACCTCCTGCCTGTTCACCCAGAGACTGCCCCGGTCACTTGCTGTGACCTCCTGCCCGTTTACCCAGAGACTGTCCCGGTCACCTGCTGTGACTACCTGCCTGTCTTCCCTGGTCGCCACCCGCTTCCTTACAAGGACCGCCCCCTTGTATAAGTTGCTCAGAGGTTCCGCCTCCCAGACCCGTTACACAAGTGAATACATCTTATGCCTGAGAAAGCTGCAGTGTATGGTCGCCCTGAGTAGCGGTTCCCCCAGGATTCCAAGAATTCATGAGACCTGTTTTGCCTCTATCTAAACCTAGCGGCGTGCACGTAACATAAATATATTTCTAAAGGTGCTATTGACATGAAATTCTCACCAGATGTCGGTAACAACCCATCCAATCCACACAAACAAAGAAATCAAACCATAGATGTCCATACGTTAAGTTATGTGTAATAATGAGAAATGACACAGGAAAAAAGTATTGACCACACAAAGAAAGAGAGGCGCAAAAAGCCATGGAAAGTCATGACACCAGCTGAAATCTATCAGTAATTAGAAAGCAATTCTGCCACTTAGTGAGAAATAATATCAGCTGGTTCAACTGATGACCTATAAAAAGGTGTCTCATACCAAGGTGCCACAGAAGAAACATCTCATAATGGGTAAAACCAGTGCGCTGTCTCAAGACCTTTGCAATCTTATTGTTGGAAAACATACTGATGGCATTGGTTACAGAATAATTTCTAAACTACTGAAGGCTCCAGTGTGCACTCTTGGGGCCATAATCTGGAAGTGGAACGAATATCATTTCACCAAAAAACAGCCATGACCAAGTGCTCCCCACAAGATTTCAGACAGAGTATTGAAAAGAACTATCAAAAGAGTTGTTCAAGAGCCACGGACCTGCTATGGAGATCTACAGAGCAGACCTGGAACCAGCAAGTACAAATATTTCAAAGAAATCAATAAGTAATGTACTCAACCTCCATGGCCTGTATGCATGCTCACCACGCAAAACTCCATTGCTGAACAAAAAGCATGTTCAAGCTTGTTTAAAGTTGCTCAAGAACATTTAGACAAGCCTGTGAAATACTGAGAGAATATAGTCTGGTCAGATGAGATCAAAATTGAACACTTTGGATGCAATAATACACACCATGTTTAGGGGCCAAAAGGCATTGCATATCATCCAAAAATCATCATACCAACAATGAAGTTTGAAGGTGGGAACATCATGGTGTTGGGCTGTTTTTCAGCATATAGCACTGGCAAAAGCTCAGAGTTCATAGAAGAAGCCAACGGGACCTTCAGGATGTGAAGGGTGTTTGTGTGAAAGAATGGGCCAAAATCACACCTCAGCAATGCTTGCAACTAGTTTCTCCATACAGGAGGCATATTGAAGCTGTCATCACCAACAAAGGCTGTTGTACAAAGTATTAAATAAATTTCATTAACCGTGTTCAATACTTTTTCCCTGGGTCATTTCTCATTCTTACAAATAACTTAATTTATGAACATCTATGGTGATTTGCTTGCCTTTGTGGATTGGATGGGTTGTTACTGACATTTGGTGACAATTTCATGTCAATTTTGCAATGGTTTTAATAAACTGCACTTGGTCAAAGTAATATAATCTCAGAAAATGTAAGTTTTACATGGCAAATCCTAGACAATTACTGGTGCAAGAACCAAGCAGAATAAACAGTAATATAATGTACTTTGAGAAACTGATACAGTGACTGGACAATATTTTATATATAAATCGTGGCTGGAGTGGGATATGGTAACTTGTCTAGGGGCTTTGTCTGGCGTTGCAGCTGATCCCTATTCAAGTAAGACTGAGCTCCTGTGCTAGACACAGTATGCAGTCAAGTGAATGACACTAAACTGCAATACCAGGCACAAGCCCTGGATGGACAGGTAAATGTGACCAAGGTGCCACGCCAGCACAGCTTATCTATTTTTGTAATCTCAAGCTAAACCAAAAGGTCCAATGGTAAAATGCTGTAAATACTAGATTTGCTCAAAAGAACGCCAAGATAAAGGGATAAGAACATAAATGTATCAAATAGATAATGTATTTTTTTAATAATTCCACAATAAAAAAAAACATAAATCTTAAAAAAAACAAAAAAGAAAACATACTGTGGTAATGCGACTCACTCGGCTCTCACAGAGGTAGACACAGGAACGCTTCTTGTGTTAATCTTCTGCTGGTTTATTAGGACACGGCATGAACCAATACAGGGTCCAACAAAATAAACATGGCCTTTCTGGCATAACGAGAAACAAAAGATAACGAATAGCACAGTCCATAGGCCAGCGGCGTTCTGTCCGCTCAGGGTACAGCAACAAAGTTCACCTTGCTATGGTAAATATTTATACTTTGTTTTGATTATTATTTAGACAATTCATATGTCTTTTATAATTTTGTATTTTAGTATTAGCTTTATAAGTGTTATTCATAAAAGTAATTACACAGGGCGTTGTCTCTGATATAGAGGTGCCTTTGTGTCAAGTTTTGTTTGTTATAGAAGACATAGGAAAAGCTGGGTAGAACCACTTTTCAAGGAATTCAACTGTTTTCATGATTCATGACCTTGTTATTCCCAACTTACATACAGGGTGGTCCAAAAGTAGGTGGACAGAAAGTGTAATAAGGTTATGAAGGGGGAGATTTATCAAACATGGTGTAAAGTGAAACTGGTTCAGTTGCCCTTAGCAACCAATCAGATTCCACTTTTCATTCCTCACAAACTCTTTGGAAAATGAAAGGTGGAATCTGATTGGTTGCTAAGAGCAACTGAGCCAGTTTCACAGATCTGGTTTTCACAGATAGATCTCCCCCAAATCTGTTTTCTTTTCAGATAATTCAGATAACACATAATGGCAAATAATTTAAATACAGATCAAAGAAAATGGATTTTAACAGAGTATTGGAAATCTCAAAATGCTGAAACCGTTAGAGCAAATTGGGTTGAAACATTTGGTACTCAAGCCCCAAAGAGACAAACCATTTACCGCATTCATGACAAATTCAATGCCACTGGCTCAATCCTTAATGCTCCAAAAACTGGTCGACCCAAAACAGTCTGAACAGAAGATAAAAAACAACTTGTTGCTGAAACATTTGTTCAGAGTCCAAAAAAGTCCACCAGAAGAGCCTCTTTGGAATTGGGAATTTCACGAGCTTCTATCATGCGAATCCTGAAATCTATTGGGTGGAAAACTTATCACCCACATCTAATTCATGGTTTATTGTAGGATGATCCAGGCAGGCGGCTGCAATTTAGTGTTTGACAAATCTCCCCCTTCATAACCTTATTATACTTTCTGTCCACCTACTTTTGGACCACCCTGTAGTTTCTACGTTAGGTAATGTAAAGCCATCACCCTTTTTATATCTCTATGGTTGTAATAAAGACTTGTGACTGGGCATCTGAGAGCAGACAAGCCTGGTACACAGACACAAACTGGTTGTGTGCTCTTGTCTCCGATCGATCGACTCACTGATTTGATCAAAACTGGCAAACTGGTGAAACCTTTTGAGTTTCTCCTAAAACTTTCTATACAGGTTTTCACATCAACCTCAACACTTCTGTGGAGTTCTCTTGCCTCTTGCACACACAGACTGGAGACTTCCTTGTCACCAAACACACAACAGAGAAAAAAAACTCAGTAGCTGGATATTTAACTTCCCAACCACACCCTTGAGGTAGAGCTATGGTGAGCGGCCGTCCCACCCATCTCTTACAGCCACACACAAAAAACCCAACCCTATCATGGCAGATTAACCCCACTCAGCACATAACATGCTGAAGAGAAACTCCTGGGTTTCACATCACGAAAGATAGCAACCTTCGTTACACATATCTCCCCTCACATATATCACCAGTGACCCTGTCACATATTCCCCCCCCTCTTCCCAAAGCCAGGGTTTTTGGCACCTTCAGACACCAAACAGGGAATTCTGGAGTGGGCATCTGCATTCCCGTGTAACTTTCCGAGTCTACGTGGAAACTAAAGTCCTGGAGTCCTAAGAACCACCTAGTCACCCCGGCATTCTTACTCTTCTTTACCCTTAACCATCTCAGAGGTGCATGATCTGACATGAGTTTAAACCTACGGCCTAGTAGATAATACTTCAGGGTATCCACAGCCCATTTTATGGCTAAACACTCTTTCTCAACAATGGTATAGTTTTTCTCGCAGGAAGAGAGCTTCTGGCTTAGATACTGGATGGGATGTTCTTCCCCATTTATGTTTTGAGACAGCATGGCTCCCAACCTGACTTCTGAAGCATCCGTCTGGACCACAAATTCTTTGCGGACGTCTGGTGCAACCAGGACCCGATGTATACACAGTGCCAGCTTCAGATGTTGGAATGCCATCTCTGTCTCAGCAGTCCATTTGGCCATCGTCGATTTGGTGCCTTTAAGGAGATCCATCAGTGGTGCGGCAATTATAGCGAAATTTGGAATAAACTGCTGGTAATATCCCACAATTCCAAGAAACGCCCTCATCTGCTTCTCGGAAAGCAGTTGCGGCCACCTCTGTATTGCCTAGATCTTGTTTACTAGTGGCTTAATTTCGCCTCTGCCGATGATATTGCCTAAGTACTTGGCCTCTTCCTTCCCTATGGCACATTTTTTTGGACTGATAGTAAACCCCGCTTTTCTCAAAGTATCCAGAATCGCCTGTACCTTTAGTAGATGGCTACCCCAGTCTGGGTTGAAGACTACAATGTCATCGAGGTAGGCTGTGGCATACTTCTTATGTGGAGCTAGGATCTGATCCATGGCTCTGGAAGGTGGCTGGGGTCCCCTGCAGTCCGGACGGCATTTTGGTGTATTGAAAGCACCCATCAGGTGTCGAGAAGGCCATCTTCTCCTTGGCACTCTGGGACATGAGGATCTGCCAGTAGTCCTTCGTCTGGTCGAGGGTGGTAATGTACCTCACAGGTCCAAGCGTCTCAATGAGTTCCTCAACGTGGGCCATCAGGTACGCGTCAAATTTGGACACTTTATTCAGCCTGCAGTAATCATTGCAAAACCGCCACTCCCCGTCGGGCTTTGGCACGAGGACGACGGGACTCGACCATTCGCTTTTTGACTCCTCTATCACGCCAAGGTCTAGCATTCGCTTCACCTCACTTGAGATTACCTCACGAGTCACAATGTGTTCAGGAATCCTATATGGTTTACGGTTCACCCTTATATGCGGCTCTGTCAGAACATCATGCTTCACCAACTGCGTACGCCCCGGCAACTCCGAGAACAGTAGAATCAACAAAAAGGCTCGCACAGCCTAATAAAATATGTGCTCTGAAGGAAAATGTACTATGCAAATATAGAAAACCTTCAGCACAAAAAAGTGGAAAGAATTTTTAGTTGCCAAAAATAAATTTATTTACAAGTGACTGTAAGGTATTATAACCAACGTTTTCGGCTAGAACGCCTTTATCAAGGTTATCTGTGTGCAGAAAAAAACCAATACATTTATGTAGAGAACAATTGGTCACCAAAGAATCAAATCATATAAATGTCTTATAGAAAATCAAACATACATCAGAGAACAGGTCACAGTTCCGCTGCAGTAGTTCTCAACACTGTTGCTTCTGGGCCGGCTATAGAGCCTCCGCAATCGTGACCTTCTCCACTTTGGCTTAGGGATGGGCCCAAGGCATGGAGCGTCCAGCGATTCCCGATCTCGCCACAGCTTGAGCAAGTTCACATGGTATACTTGGTGACGCTTTCTTTGTCTGGCTGGTGGACATTATAATTAACCTCACCCAGTTTTTCCACCACCTCGTATTTGCCTTGCCACTTGGCTAGGAACTGCTCTCGACCGTGGGAATAAGCACCAGCACACGATCCTCAGGCTGGAACTGCCTCAGCCTCACTGATTGGTTATACACCATTGCCTGTGCTTGGATAAGATGCGCCTTCACGATAGGCATCACTTTCGCCATTCTTTCCTGCAGCTGGGCGACATGCTCTATGATGCTCCGGTGGGGCGTGACCTCAGCTTCCCAGGTTTCCTTGGCGATGTCTAGGAGCCCTTGTCGGTGTCGACTATATGGGATCTTGAATGCAGAGAAGCCAGTGGAGGCTTGAGGAACGTCTCTGATGGAGAAGAACAGAAATGGAAGCAGATAGTCTCAGTCTTGACCATCCTTCTCAGTGACCTTCTTGAGCCTGGTCTTTAAGGTCTTATTGAAACGCTCTACTAGGCCGTTTTGTCGGCGGATGGTAGACTTAAGTTTGCAGCTGGACAATCTGGAGGACCTTACACAGCTTCTTCATCACCTTGCTCATGAAAGGGGTTCCCTGGTCCGTCAAGATCTCCTTTGGCAGGCCCGTCCTGGCAAAAATATGGACATGTTCCCGGGCTATACTTTTGGCCAAAGAGTTCCTTAGTGATACCGCTTCAGGGTACTGGGTCACATAGTTCATGACCACTAGGATGTATTGATGCCCGCGTGCCGATTTAATTAAGGGACCTACTAGGTCTGTGGAAATTCTCTCCAATGGGACCTCTATCACAGGTAACGGAACTAGGAGACTGCAGAAGTGAGGAGAGGGAGTGGTTCTCTGGCAGGTGGGGCAGGACCTACAATAATTTAAGATCTCCTGGTAACATCCGGGCTAATAGAACCTCTGCATTATCCTCTCCTGAGTTTTTTCTACAACCAAATGTCCCCCCAAAAGATGCGAATGGGCCATATCTAAAACTCTCTGCCGATAGGGTCCTGGAACTAACAGCTGATCCACTATCTTACCTCCCCTTAGTTTGGTTACATGATACAATAACTTCCCATTAACTGCAAAGTGTGGGAATCTGGTGTCTGCCCCCGGCTCTTGAGCAACCCATTAAATGCCCCTTTTAAGGTAAGGTCCCTAACTTGAGTAGTCCCAAACTTCTCTTCGGACACTTCCAACTCAGAGAGGTTGGGATCCTCGATCACCGTTTCATCCGCCTCCCCGACCAGGACACACAGGGGAAACTCATCTATCTTTGTTTTTGACGGAGTTTCTTCCCTAGGGATCTGGCTTTTCTCCAAGTTACTCGTTATTACCCCCTTTTGCCACAAATCCCAAAACAAGGAAAAATATCGTCCCAATATGACCGGATGTATCAAGTTCTTGACTACCCTGACCTCATGGGACTGGGCATCACAGTCTGTTCCCACGGTTACTCTCGCCACAGTGTAGAGTGTAGTCCTTGGCGTCTCCGTGTATACAGCGAACGCCCACGGATTTGGCATGGATTAACTGGTGGGGAAGTGTAGCACTGATCAGGTTCACCAGACTTCCTGATTCCAATAGTCCAAGTACCATGACCCCATTAATTGATACGGCACACGCCTGCGGCCCCTCATTTCGGCTCCTCATTTGAAGCCTTTCTAAGCCTGACCTTAGGTGTACACTGTTAGGCTGTGTGCAGATTCAATATGATACAGTAATGTTCAGCTTTTTCTCATTAAAACGTTTTTGTACAAAATGTTTTTTATTGGCAAATCAGCAGTAAAAATGGTGATTATTGTAATTTAAATATATGCACTTTTAGTATTTTCTTAATGCAGCAGCATTGTTTCTGTTTCTCATTGTAATGTTATCATTGTGGGATTTTCGCATTGAGTATCTGGAGTAAGTGTGAGGTTTCTTCATTCCAGACAGTGGGACCATTCTGTAAGCTGATGGAGAACTGACGTCACACCCAGATAATAAGAAAGGACCTGAACTAAGCTGCAAATGGCATTTGGAAGTAATTGCTGCTTCTAAGCCTGCCATCTGCCTCCCTATCTGTCTGGGAATGATAGATAGATAGATAGATAGATAGATAGATAGATAGATAGATAGATAGATAGATAGATAGATAGATAGATGATAGATAGATAGATAGATAGATAGATAGATAGATAGATAGATAATATTAAGGTGAAGTGAGACGGCCATATAAATCGGAATGAGGTCGGAACGCAGTGCATGGACTGGCCCGCCGATTCTCCGGACCCGAGTATGATAGCTGCATAGAAATACATGAAGCTCTCACATGGGAGAGCCACCAGCCAGTCCGTGCACTGCGTTCCGATCTCATTCTGATTTATACGGCCGTCTGCTCCCTTAGATAGATAAAAAAGGAAAATTCGGACATGTAGGCCGCACTCCAAATGACTCAGATTCAAAATAATAGTGATTTATTTTCCCATGTGCAAAATGGCAATGTATTGGCTGAAAAGTAGTTGAGCCTTTTTTTTTTAGCTAGATGGATTGCTAGATTAATGGGAAGATAGATAGATAGATAGATAGATACCTCAGAGGACAGTTAAATCTAGGGATTTCCTAGTAGAATACGTCTTGTCCTATGAGAGCATTATATGTTCTTAGTAGAGTTGGTGCGAATCGATTCATGGGATTCAGCCACGTCAATAATCTGTGGCCACTGGACGGGAGCCTTGAAAACCACCTTCTACCTGACGACATCCAGGGCTCTTTTCTTGATTAGCCGACATTGTCCGATGCCACGTGCATCACGCCACAACGATGATGTTGCATGATGACGGCTAGTCGAAAGAAAAATTGTGGATGCTGGGATGTAAAAGGCGGTTCTCAGGGCTCCCGTCCAGAGGCCGGAAAGCACTGACGTTAGCGATGGACCGGGTCTTGCAAATTGATTTGTACCAACGCTAGATCTTAAAGATGAAATATATAATATGTACGCTAATGTGCATTATAACATGGTTATGGCTATAGTTTAATAGACGGCTACGGCCATGGCTCCTGTAAATGTGGCTCCACAATTCGGGGCAAGAATCCTGACCTATTAGCTCAAAATGAACCAATATGGCATAAAAGAATGTATGTGGCAGAGATGTAATTGATGTCGGGCAATCCAGGCAAAAAAATATGGGCAGTCTGTCATATATAAGAAGGTATCTGGTACCACAATTTTGACAGCCTGTACAAATAATATTCCTATCTGGCTCCACCGTTACGTGGGAATGGATGTTCATAAAAGACGATTAGACTGAGCTGGGAAAAACATGATAAAATGTACTGGTGAGATCATCCGGCAGTTCCTATGACTCATGCTCCAGGTTTCAAGAGTATAACTAACGAGTGACTACTAATAAATGACTGCTTGGCTACATGTGTCAGAATATAAAAGGCTGGGAACAAGAGGGACAGCGTGGGATGATCACTGGAGCGCCATTGACGCTGGTAAGGGTTGAGATCCTTCTCTCCATTCTCCGGGAGTAGTGTCAGTGAATAGGGATGCTGAGGATTGCAGCACTGAGTCACAAAATAAAGAAAAAAATCAATACTGACTAACGCCGACAATAAAGGAAAGTGGCAGAACGCTTCATTGAGTAATATATAAATCATAATAAATCATTTGCCATTATACAATTTCTCCAGGGCAATTCAGTAGTTAAAATTAAACAATCCATAAAACATATCCCAGCATAGAGGAAAATATATATTAATGGTAAGGAAAATCCACAGTGAAATCCTTACAGAAATTCTGATTTTACCTTTTGCAATGATAGATGCAGTAAAAATCCTCGTGAAGGTCAATTTCTGCTGTGGATTCCTGAAAATCTCATTATTTTTGCAGGTATTGTAACAGGTTATGAAGAGCTATTGGACTGCAAAGGGCCCTCTTCTCTCTGTATCCGCCAATGACCTGTTGGGTCTACAGTGGGTGCGAATCGATCCACACGACCCAGTCCCGCTGCCAGGTTAATAGTCTGTGGCCATGGGAGGGGAGACCTTGTTAATAGCCTCATACCTCTTGATATTCGTGGATCATGTCTTAATTAGCCAACAGGACGTGATTCCATCATTGCGGTGTGACTCACATGTAAAGTTGAGCCAGGCCGGCTAATCAGAAGAGCTGTGGATGCCGGGAGGTATAAGACGATTCTCAGGGATCCCGTCCCATGGCCAGAGTTTAATGACTTTGCCGTGGACTAGTCCAGGGAATCAATTTGCACCAACTCTAGTTGGGATGTCTGGTGCTGCCTCCATAGCTCAAATTTATCTTCCTCAACCTAGCCAAGGATAGTTATGTGACCATCACTCATTGTTGAGCATTTGGTTTCTTTAGGTTCCTGTCTGTGCAGAGGTGTCATTCTCAACTGAGTATCCTGTTATTAATCCAACTTGCATCCTGATCTCATTTCACTTCTCCGACCTGCCCTGACCTTTTGTCTCACTGCTGATCTGAGTGACTTCCGCCAGCCCTGACCTCAGTACTACACATCTAAATCCTCTATCTGGCCATGAAAGAACTCTGTGGTCCAAACCTAGGGATTCCCTACAGCAAAGCCCAGATCCCTGTACAGAAGTTATAAGAGGAAAATGAGGATATCCCTTACATTCCACTACTCGGTTCAGCCCCAAAAGTGTTGCAACCGAATGGATCCACAACACCTCTCCCCGAGTAAAAGGCAACTCTTTGTATTGCGGGAGCCTGTCGGTATTTCATGCTGCCTGTAATTAATGCAGCATGAATCTGCTGACAGGTCCCCTTTAAGACAATAATATATTAAAGAATTGTAAGAGTAGAATAGTTCCCTTTAGAATGAGAAATGATCTAATAAAACATCAGATTATATTGAATCGTCCCTTGTGGGTTCTTAGTCATCCAGCCAATAAATCAAGGCCACTTTATGTCAGTCTGTGGCTGCTACATTATACTGACGGCGGATATTCAGGACAGTGGGGAAATGTGAATTTCTTTATTGTCCTAAGAGCGATTTAAGATCTGGTTAAGAGATGGAAAGCTGAAGATGAGAGTGATGATAGGCTGAGCATTACAATTCATTAATCGATTAGTAGTACAAGTTACCTATGGTACAGACTGACTCCCTATTCCACAGGGAACCTTAACCAAGGGATCCCCATCCATGACATCCATATCACCGAGTAGGACATATACACATGGGCTACTGTCCTGAAACAACGCATTTAATAGATTTCCAACAAGAGTATTAAAATAGTTGCGTCTTCCCCCAGAAATAGCGCCATTCTTTTCCATGGCTGTGCCTGGTATTGCAGATCAAGACTAATTCAATGTTGGCTTTTTTTTTTAATACCAATGGCAATTTAGGTTGTTTTCTCAAATAAGAAATATCTTGAGCTATCAGGAGAAACATATTACTCATTTTTATAGGGTCAATATATTAGGGTACAGAAAGTAATAATTGGATACTCAGCGTTTTATGGCTCTATTAGGCTTCATTCAGACGTCCAATTTTTTCACGGACGAGACAATCGGACTAATTATTCTGATAAGAGTTTGATCAGAGTGTAGCATGAGTGTCCGATTTTCTCATATGTGGAGAAATAAAAAAAAAAGACTCTCCACCTTCTTCATTCTGACAGTCCATAAAAATTGGATCGCACTCAGATGTCATCCGAGTGCAGTCCAATTTTTTCACTGACCCATTGGCATTGCTGATTTTGATCCGACTCTCGGATCAAAATCAGACATGTCTCTGATATTTTCCATGGACCAACCGATCGGGGGGGGTGGGGGGGGATCAGACACGTGAATGGCCCAATAGAATATCACAGGTACGAGTGCTATCCGTGAAAAATATGGATAGCACTCATACATGAAAATCGGACTTCTGAATAAAGCCTTACATCTATGGACTATCTCCCTATTACTTTATGTATCAGATCTTTATATTCATGATGAAAGCTGTGGAGGTAAATTGAAGCTATTGTGTCTTATAGCAAATCTCTAAAAGAAGTTACCAACGTGCATCGCGCATCCAGGGAGAGATTAATACGATCGCTGTCTCTTTATGCTGTGAAGTCGCCTACAGCAAAATACATATCATCTCTTCATTTTACTTTAAGGCAGTTACACAATCAGAAAAGAAAAGATTTCTTTGTATCCGGTATTGTGAAGTCCCACCTTGGAGCTACTTTATATAATGGCATCGTCAGCAGTTCCATATAATATATGTAATACTAGAAGCCGTCCCATTACTATTGCTTGGAATAAAGCAGCACAGTACTGGGGAAATCCAGTTCTCTGCAACTATCGGACCCTGTAAGTGCCATAATGAGAATATACATGTTACTTAAAATGAAAATAAAGGCTTACATAAAATAAAATCACTTAAAGAAGCACTCCTCCTCCCATCAAAGTTTTTATCCTCTTAATATATTGCAATCATCATATTATACAGCACTGTGTACTTACAATTGCTCATTTTGCATTTCTACCCAGTTAATACTTCTCTTTTCCATTATGTCCATGACATCACATGATTAAAAACTGACTAGCAGAACGCTTCTGAGCTCTATGTAGAAACAGAAAGTATTTTCCTGCATGAGTCATCATTAGAACTACAAAGTATTTTCAGTAACAGAATTGTAGTTCTAATGATGACTCATGCAGGGAAATGAGACCTAAGTGATTGCTAAGGACTTTATGTAAGCATTGCTCTTGATCGCAGATCAAACTGCTTTTGAACTATTAGATGAACTTTTTAGCATGAAAAAATATTGCTAAAATCGTATGGGCCTTTAATAGCCTGGAGGCAGCTTCTTCCATGATGGAGAAGGGAACTTACATAGCTTCCCTACTAGTGATGAGCGAGCATGCTTATTACTCGAGATTTCCGAGCATGCTCGGGTGTTTTCCGAGTATCTTCAGCGTGCTCAGGTGTTATGTTTGAGTCACGCCGTGCACATGATTTGCGACTGTTTGACAGCTTTAATACATGTGATGAATGCCTGTTTCTTAGGCATTCCTCACATCTATTAAAGCAGTCAAACAGTCGCAAATCATGAGCACGGAGTGACTAAAACATAACACCTGATCACGTGGAAGATACTCGGCGAGCACCCGAGCATGCTCGCCAAAAGAGTTAACAGAACATACTCGCTCATCACTATTTCCTACCAATTACTGAGAGAACTATGCAGCTGCACAGTTCTCTCTCCTCCTGCCGGACACGGATCTGCTGAACCTGCACATCAGTACAGCTGAACAGAACCTGCACAGTCACCATGCTGCAGGTCCTGAAACAGCACACCACTGATCTAGAGCCGGCTCCATTATATGAACAACAGGAGTCATCGCCCCACTGAGAGCCACTTGCACTTTCACTGGGGGTATAATGATGCTGGATGGTTGCAAAATGAGATCAAACCACCAATCCCCTACAAAGCAGCTCAAGAAAAATGCTTGAAAATCGTACTGCCTTTGGCTAGCAGCAGATAAGCGAGATTTCAACCTCATCAATACTGTGTGATTTTATGCCATATACCAATATACTCCGCGTGTCAACTAGTAATTAACCATATGGGATCCAAAAGAATTGTCTCTTTTTGGAGAGCTGGGCCAAACAGTCCAGTTCGTCAATCACTACACTGAGCAGTGGGGCTTCAGGATTGTCTGTCGCATATGTGGTTGAGGAACCACTGTGCTATGGTCCGGGGAGAGCCTGGAGGAGCATAACTAAATGACCACCTAGTTCTTTATTAGAGCCCCTAATGGTGTGGTTAAACTTGAACCCAGGTGGACTTCAAGTACCACTCCAGCACAGATCCCGAAGCCGGGGCAGCTGACCCCCAAGGGGGCTGGGAAGCAGGACCGGCCAGGAATTAGACAACAGATGCTAGATCAGGGAGTAGGATAGGACAGGAACACAGGATGGACTTGGGTACAGGATCACAGGTGCAGGTTCAGACTGGACAGATGAGGGCAGCGGTATAGGTGCGAGCAAGGCAGGTAAGGCTCAAGGCTAGGTAGAGACAGGACGGGCTCAGGAATGGGATATAGCAGAACGGACCAGATGACGTGCAGACTGAACGGACAATGTCAAATACAGGAAACACACGAACAGGGACCTTACAACCTGGTAACAGGACAAAACTCTGATACTTGATGTTGCTAAGGCCATTTGGGGTGGGTACCTTAAATACCTAATGTCTCCCAGACATTGGCTGGGGACATTTTTCGAAGCACGTGAGGCCCCTTTAAGAAGCAGGGAGCTTGTGCACCCTAAGCAATCTGCCAGGAGACCTGCAACGCCGCAGGAGCGTGGGTGGGTAAGTGAACACGCCGGTGTCCCTGCTGGGAGGAGGAAGGGGACATGTGCAGAGGCACCAGCGCCGCTCTAACATCTTCCATGGTATCAAAAGTCATGTGGTCATTCATGAGGAAACTGGAACATATGGGGACTAAGAAGCCTTTATAACTAGTACTAAGTACTATATGCTGAATTTAGAAACCATGCCAGGGAATGGGTGGCAGATGAAGGAAGCACCAAACAGGTAAAAAAGAAACTTTTACAAGTTTAGAGGGCTTTAGTAGACAGTAATTTCATTTTTTTTTCTATGTTAGCAAAAAGTATAATAGAAGTGGAAGAATATGGATACAGGATCAGACTACGCAGAGTCTGTTGTCTGTTACCAAGGAGACACATAGGTCTGCATAGGAGCTGTAGAAACAAAAAAGTGACATTTTTATGTATTATAAACATGCTTTATTTTTTATTTTAGATGCAATGAAACAATAAGAAAATGTTGGTTACCAAGGTGGGCATAGACTTTATTAGAAATCGAGGAAATATGTGATTTTATTGCCTATTAAGTGGTTGGTTACCAGACAATGGCATGTGCTGCAGACAAACAACAGAGACCGGGCAGTGTTGGAGAATCAGTGATGGACCCAGGGAGGGTAAGTTATACTCAGTTTGTTTTTTAGCTACCGCATCTTACTGCAAAAAGTTTTCTGAAAGGGGACAATCCCTTTAACAACTGAACTCCATTTCTTTAAACGGAAGCCATTCCCCTTGACATTCATGTTTTCCTATTCTGCCTCTAAACCTAAAGAAAGCTGTCAGATCTTATCAGCCTTGTTTATTTCCCATGTAAATGTAAAACCTCAGGCGTTTGCAGGCACCAGAAACTAAAGCGGTGGACCATGGCATAAAGGGAGACAGCAATGATCTAAGCTACTGCAAGAACAAAGTGAATCTATCAACAGGTTTATGCTGCCTGATCTCAGTAGTGACAGAGACCCTGGTTCCTGCACTGGGTCACTTACTGGAAGTCTTATAGTGGTTTCCATAAAACCCCCCTTTATTAACTGCAGCACAAGCCAGCACTAAGCCCCCTATTTGTGAGCTGTGTCTCCCCCAGCCCTCCTGTGCCTGATTGACAGCTTTCTTCCTACACTGTACATAAAGGGTTGACAGGTCTTTTTTAAGGCCGGACTGGTACACTAGATATACAGTATATAGATCCCTAATATCTTAGTGTGCACAATTCTTTCCATCACAGATTACTCTATAAAAAGTGTTAACCTGAAATGGAATAATATGATATTGAAAGCATAGGTTTTTCTCAAGAAAATTAGCAGTAATATATTTATATTGCACGAATAGCAATTGCATAATAGGGTGTCATTGTTAGAAGAGTTCTCTTTAATGGCATGAAGAACTTCAGCTCCGCTTTGATGACAACCTGGATTAGGTTATAAACTGGGTTACAAAATATGTGACAAAAAAAAATCTCTTGTGGATTTTGTTGCAGATCTAAAACAAAACGTGCAAGAGTTACAAGCAGATTGTGGCGCTGATTTCACCTTGTGCAAAGAGTGAAATCTGTGATGAAAGTCTGTAGAAAGAATCTTTAAATGGGTTGTCCGAGACTTTAACAATAATGGCTTGTCCTTAGGATAGGTCATCAGTGTCTGATCGGTGGGGGTGCGACACCCAGCACCACTGCAGATCAGCTGTTCTCGGTGTCAGCAGCGGCAGGATCTTCTCAGTTACAGAGTTGCACAGCACAGCTCCGTACCTGGCCGCGGCCGGGTACTGCACATCCGCCCCTTTTAAATCAATAGGTGCAGTACCCGGCCGCAGCCATTATTCTGTTGACAGAGCTGTGCTGTGCAGCTGCGTAACTGAGCAGTTGCAATCAACAACAGGAACAGATGATCAGCGGTGCCGGGTGTTGCACCCCCACCGATCAGATATTGGCGACCTATCCTAAAGATAGACCACCGATGTTAAAGTTCTGGACAACCCCTTTAAATCCGCCGTGCAGGTTAATTTCTACCCAGAAATAATGCTCAGCACTTAGATTAGATTTATTAAAATCTCATCCACCCAGTTGTTACTATAATCCACTACAGATTTTCCACACACAAATCCGGACAGACTGAACGCTGATGAACATATACAACTGTAGTCAGGTCACGGACTGACAGAATCAAAAAAGCAAATAAAAAATTGACTCATCATTACTTCTGAAATGTCTGTATTAGTAAATACTTGTATTCTTCATGAAATAGCAAATCTAGAGAATCTTTCTCATAACTCCATAGTGTTGTGCTTGTCCTCTGTTACTCATCCTGAAAGTTCATGAATAAAGTGACCCCTTGGTGTTTCAATCTGCCTTGTCAATGTGTCCCTATACAATCTGATATTGTCACCACTGATTGGACAGTATCAGAGTTTGTAGAGACAGACACCCAACTGGTAACACCCATTTGTCAATTTTTTTTTAGGAGGAATGCCACAATGAAGAGGTCTAAAAAAAAGATGGAATAGAAATATTAATTAAAGTAGACATTTCAGAAGAGCGGACAGGTCTTTATTAAATAGTCGACAAGTCTTCTGGATTTGACAGAAATGGTAGATTTCTTCTTCTCCCATCTCTGTACTCTGGATTGATGTGTTTCAGATATGTAAATATGAACACAATCCGGATCGATGCTTCAACTATGGAAGGAAATACTACAAACATAGAATTAGTATTCCCTACATAGAAGAAAGTCATAAATATTCTCCAAATCACAGCTGTGACATGGGATCCGTCTTTTGGAAGGAATGTTCTGCTGGTACGAAGGCTTCGGCTCCAGTGAAGCTTGACTTCGCGTAAATCCTGTCTTTCAGGATTTTTTTATAGTGTGGGTTTATAATTCTGCGTACGATGAAGTCATTCCTCAGACTGTCATGAATTTATAAACAATGCTTCATACACATTTCATATACCAAATCATTTTTATAAATCACATTTGGAACCCAGCAATTCATCATGTACCGTACCGCAGAATACTGAGTGAGTACGGCTCCGGCATTGCCCGTAACAATGGCAAGTGCATGGTTGTTTGGAGCCTTTGTCCTACAATGAAACTATAATAGTTCATCAGATCTGTTGCAGAAATTTTTGCAAGACTCTTATTTATTTAAAAAAAATCCATGAAACAACCATATTCAGATTTATGGAATGGTTTAGGATGTGCTAACATATCCAACGTCTAAGTAAACACTTTCAAGCTTGAAATCCGTAACAATGGTAGGTCCACATTTTAGATAATCAAAGGTTATTCCCATCTCTAATTTTTGCCTTATTCACAGGATATGGCATAAATGGCTGATAAATGCAGGTCCCATTTCTTCTGCATCTATTGGTTATTTTCGATAGGGAGAGCAATGCATGTGCGACCTCTCCGCTGATAGCAGCCATAAGGCTGTGGATATGCCATGAATGTCTGATATGAGAATACCCCAATAAGTGTCCAATGTAATAAATGATTAAATGATAGCATGTTAGCAAATATTAGTCACTATTAGGGCTCAGGTCTAAGGGGTAACATTTCTCCTTGTGGAGAGTGACACACCGGCTCTGGCATGCCAATGTAAGGAGGCTTATTGGCCATGCAATGCTCCCCTGGGAAATTTAATATGCAAATTGCCTCTTCAGAGAGGAAGAGGACTTGAACTCTATAGCGCCTCCTGTTGGAATCTGCAATCCTACAAGTCACAATCGACCCTTTAACGAGTCGTGCAATGTGACTTAGGATAATAGTCAAATCAGAATCTCATTTTGAAGACACGGTGTCTCGGGCTGTTGCCCCTCGTCAGTGCAAAGTGTGAGATCTGATTTTCCTAGGTGAGAGGCTGTGGACTAAGGTCTAAGGGGTAACGTTTCTCCTCGTGGAGAATGACATACCGGCTCCGGCATGCCAAGTCCTCTTCCTCTCTGAAAAGGCAATTTGCATATTAGGGCTCAGGCAGACGACTGTATTTTCGGTCTGAGTGTGATCCGACGAAACGTCACATCGCACTCGGATCAATATCATTCTCTGAGGTTGTGCACATGTCGATTTTTTTTTCCTCGGACTGAGCCAGTTCAAGGAAAAAACTCACAGCATGCCCGAGTCTGATCCAATATTCAGATCGCACTCAGCCTTGCAAGTCAATGAGTGCGTGGAAAGCACCAGACTGTACTTGGATGACATCTGAGTGCAGCCCAATTTCCATGGAATGACAGAATGGAGAAGATGGAGACCTTTTTTTCTGTCTCCGGATCACACTATGATCAGAGTATGATTAGCATAATTGACCCGATTCTCTTGGTTGAGAGAATATTTGCTCATGTGACCCTAGCCTTAGTTCCTCTCTATGGGATGGATATAGATAATCAAGTGCTGTATTTGGCAAACCCATAGACAATGAATAGAGAGGAAGCTCACACGTGCGGCCACCACTGCATTCCACCAGTTGACCCACTACCAATCAGCAAGTCTGTGTGTAGGTGATCACTTGAAATGTATGGAAAAACCCTTTAAGGGTGTTACGACATGCACTTTACCAGCCGCAGGTGGCTCACTTGCTTTTCCCACTGCCATCCGGACACGCCATTTGTTTCAAGCTGCTGCGAATCCAGATGCAGCCCGGCAATTAGCTTTAAAGCGAGTGCACTACCAGCGGCTGCTGACACACATGGCCCCCAATTAGGGGTATCAGGAAATTAATATTGATTAGTAAAATCAGTGGGAATATGGTCTCGTTGACCACATGCCTCCAGTGAGATATTTTAGCAATTATGTGCCCGGCTGTCATATAGAAGTCTGCACTGTACCCTAGCACTATTATCACGCAGAACATTGTCATTCTAGAGCTCAGGTCTCGTTCACATCAGGGTTTATGTTCATAATTTTACACAAATATGCAAAATTTCAATTTCTATTTATTTATATAAAAATTCAAGACAATGCGGAAATAATCTTTCAGGCGTATGATTGTATCAGTGGAGTTTCCTAAAAGTTTGATAAACCTATGACTTCATATAGAAAGTTTTGCATGCCAGTCTAGTAAATATGGTAACATATGCATATGGGGTTTATAAGAGATCCTTCCATATAATGAAAAATCCAATGAAACCTGACCCTATAATTAGACAAAGAAATGTATACTGGGGTAGACAGGTGCTGCGGCTCTGACGGTAACATCTGTAGAGAACACCTGTAGGCTTCCATGTATGTGATCTAACAGTTGGAGATCATTAGGCAGTGAAAGGGTAGAGTATGTGGGGAGCGTGCGTCGAGGCATAGAGATGTAGCAGAGCTGACTGTGTTACAAGTCATATGGCATAACATAGGATTCCACCAATGCATTTCCCCCAAAAAATTCAGCGTGTATTATTCTCATCAGTCTTATGACCTACCTTTAAGGTGGTGCTGCTGATGGACCCTGTGGATTCTGGTCTGGCTTCCTCTGGGGAATGTAGGGATGCTGCTGGACAAACTGTTACCCATGGCATCCAAATGCAGAACAGGAGCTCAGAGAGGAAAGAACGTGCCCAAGGAAGCACAGATCCGCTGCTGACAATCTGTTTGTAGCTCCTTGTATCATCTAATATCTCCTTTCTGCCACAGAGGGACTTGAGACCTCACTCCCCCTCCCCTTTGACTGTTATTGCTCGCTGCTGATTCTCCTCTGTGATTTGCTTTAGATCCTTCGTCTTTTTTTTTATACTTAGAAGCCCCTCTTTAAAAGAACAGAGGGGACTTCTCCACCATACCGCGCGCTCTCACCTAGCAGGGCTGCCTGCTACACTTGGCATCTCTGCCGGCTACCTGGCATTGTCTGAGCTCCCTATGAATAAATAACAAGACATCATCTGGCCAATCCATACTTGTATCCGCCCATCTCTGTGGGCTTTAAACTTTAAAGCTCCCCAAATCCTGAATGCGCTTTATCATGCTAGTTACCAAACCGTCTTCTTCATCATAGTGTCAGGACTCAGGAGACACCCTGGAAAGCTCTTGGAATCATCAAAAAGCCTGTAGATATCTTACTTTAATTAATGCTGCTCTGCAAGTGGAGCCCCCAGAAGGTGCAGAGATTTTCCTGTGATCTGAGTTCATTTTCTGATGATATTAGAATATTAGCACTGTAGGCATCATGAGCTATACGATATTCCAAAAATCATTTAACCCTACAATGTCTCATTTCTGAATTTTGGTTCAGAGATGGAAATAATTTTCCAAAAACTGAGGTCCCTTTATTATTTTATCTCTCCCTGGGTACACTGCGATATTCTCAAAATTGTTTAAAAAAAGCAATGTAGTAAATTTTTTTTGCACATATGCGTACTGTATGTGCAAAATAAAACTACCACAGTACTTTTTTAAACAATTATTTGGTGTATCATACAGTGGTGGCCAAAAGTATTGGCACCCCTGCAATTCTGTCAGATAATACTCAGTTTCTTCCTGAAAATGATTGCAATCACAAATTCTTTGGTATTATTCTCTTCATGTAATTTGTCTTCAATGAAAAAACACAAAAATTGTCCTAAAGCCAAATTGGATATAATTCCACACCAAACCTAAAAAAGGGGGTGGACAAAAGTATTGGCACTGTTTGAAAAATCATGTGATGCTTCTCTAATTCATGTAATTAACAGCACCTGTAACTTACCTGTGGCACCTAACAGGTGTTGGAAATAACTAAATCACACTTGCAGCCAGTTAACATGGATTAAAGTTGACTCAACCTCTGTCCTGTGTCCTTGTGTGTACCACATTGAGCATGGAGAAAAGAAAGAAGACCAAAGAACTGTCTGAGGACTTGAGAAACCAAATTGTGAGGAAGCATGAGCAATCTCAAGGCTACAAGTCCATCTCCAAAGACCTGAATGTTCCTGTGTCTTCCGTGCGCAGTGTCATCAAGAAGTTTAAAGCCCATGGCACTGTGGCTAACCTCCCTAGATGTGGACGGAAAAGAAAAATTGACGAGAGATTTCAATGCAAGATTGTGCGGATGGTGGATAAAGAACCTCGACTAACATCCAAACAAGTTCAAGCTGCCCTGCAGTCCGAGGGTACAACAGTGTCAACCCGTACTATCCGTCGGCGTCTGAATGAAAAGGGACTGTATGGTAGGATACCCAGGAAGACCCCACTTCTTACCCCGAGACATAAAAAAGCCAGGTTGGAGTTTGCCAAAACTTACCTGAGAAAGCCTAAAACATTTTGGAAGAATGTACTCTGGGCAGATGAGACAAAAGTAGAGCTTTTGGGCAAAAAGCATCAACATAGAGTGTACACGAAAAAAAAAGAGGCATTCAAAGAAAAGAACACGGTCCCTACAGTCAAACATGGCGGAGGTTCCCTGATGTTTTGGGGTTGCTTTGCTGCCTCTGGCACTGGACTGCTTGACCGTATGCATGGCATTATGAAGTCTGAAGACTACCAACAAATTTTGCAGCATAATGTAGGGCCCAGTGTGAGAAAGCTGGGTCTCCCTCAGAGGTCATGGGTCTTCCAGCAGGACAATGACCCAAAACACACTTCCAAATGCACTATAAAATGGTTTGAGAGAAAGCACTGGAGACTTCTAAGGTGGCCAGCAATGAGTCCAGACCTGAATCCCATAGAACACCTGTGGAGAGATCTCAAAATGGCAGTTTGGAGAAGGCACCCTTCAAATATCAGGGACCTGGAGCAGTTTGCCAAAGAAGAATGGTCTACAATTCCAGCAGAGCATTGTAAGAAACTCATTGATGGTTACCGAAAGCGGTTGTTCGCAGTTATTTTGGCTAAAGGTTGTGCAACCAAGTATTAGGCTGAGGGTGCCAATACTTTTTTTGTGTGAAATGATCAATGATTTGATTTTTGCTTCATTCTGTTTTGTGTTTTTTCCTTGCAAGCAAATTAAATGAAGATAATAATACCAAAGAATTTGTGATTGCAATCATTTTCAGGAAGAAACTGAGTATTATCTGACAGAATTGCAGGGCTGCCAATACTTTTGGCCACCACTGTACATATTAGTTCACTAGCAATATTCTTGCAGTGTAATCGCAGTCCATTCTAAGTCCACACATTTTGAGCCCTTCATTATGGGCAATTGTGTCATGTGATCTCCTGTCTGGTCACCGGTTCCGTACACATCCTCACGTTTAGACAATTTTTGACTTTTTGTGTTCACATCATCAAATCCCCTGGCTAAACTAGAAGAAGAGAGGATGGGAAGAAAAACGTCAGACACGAACATGCAACCAGAGAACATACTAATGAAAGATATGAAGTGCGACAAAGAAGTTCCAAGACAAGATACTTGGAAGGGAGGTAAGAAAATTTCTAATACAATCCACAGGGAGAAGATTGGAACAAAACAAAATCGTGTAAACTGCGTGCTAGCAAATGCCAGAAGCCTGACAAACAAGATGGATGAACTGGAAGCAGAAATATCTACAGGTAACTATGACATAGTGGGAATAACCGAGACATGGTTAGATGAAAGCTATGACTGGGCAGTTAACTTACAGGGTTACAGTCTGTTTAGAAGGGATCGAAGAAGTCGGAAAGGGGCTGGAGTCTGTCTATATGTAAAGACGTGTCTAAAGCCTACAATACGGGAGGATGTATGGGAGGGAAATGAGGAGGTCGAGTCCTTATGGGTGGAGATACATGGGGCAAAAAACAATAATAAAATTATCAGAGGAGTCTGTTATAAACCACCAAATATAGCAGAAGCCACGGAAAGTCTATTAATGAGACAAATAGACGAAGTAGCAAAAAATAACAAGGTGATTATTATGGGGGACTTCAACTACCCCGATATAGACTGGGAAACCGAAAGCTGTAGATCTCAGAAAGGAAACAGGTTTCTGTCAATTATCAAAGACAATTATTTGTCACAACTTGTGCAGGAACCAACTAGAGGGACGGCCCTTTTAGACTTAGTTAATATTAACAGGCCAGACAGAATAACTGAGGTGCAGGTCGGGGGGCACCTGGGAAATAGTGACCACAACATTATACAATTCCACATGTGCTTCAGTAGGGTGCCCAGCAAGGGAGTCACAAAACACTGAACTTCAGGAGGGCAAAGTTTGATCAGCTAAGAGATGCCCTTCACCTTATAGACTGGGATAGTATCTTCAGTAATAGGACCACGGATAGAAAATGGGAAATTTTCAGAACAGTCCTACATAGTCACTGTAGAAGGTACATACCTTATGGGAATAAAAGGGCTAGGAATAGGAGGAAGCCAATGTGGCTAAATAAGGAAGTCAAGAGGGCAATGAAAAACAAAAAAAGGGCTTTCGGTAAACTTAAACAAGAAGGCAGCGAGGAAGAACTAATATCTTATAGGGAAAAAAACAAAATCTGTAAGAAACAAATAAGAATAGCAAAAGAGGAGACAGAGAGACTAATTGCCAAGGAAAGTAAAACGAATCCCAAACTGTTCTTTAACTATATAAACAGTAAAAGGATTAAAACTGATGGAGTTGGCCCATTGAAAAATAACCTGGGTAAAATCATAGAGGGCGATGAGGGTAAAGCAAACCTACTCAATAGCTTCTTCTCCACTGTTTTCACAAAAGAAAACAATTTATCGGAGGAAATGCAGAGTGATAAAGTAAACCCTCCGCTAAATATCACCCACCTAACCCAGGAGGAAGTTCAGAAACGCCTAAATAATATCAAAATAGACAAGTCACCAGGCCCAGATGGCATACACCCCCGGGTACTAAAAGAATTAAGTAATGTGATAGACAGACCGCTGTATCTTATATTCAGGCACTCTTTATGGACAGGGACTGTCCCACTAGACTGGCGCCAAGCAAATGTGGTACCAATATTCAAAAAGGGGTCTAAAAGTGACCCTGGGAACTATAGACCAGTCAGCTTAACGTCTGTTGTAGGTAAATTGTTTGAAGGATTTCTTAGAGATGCTATTGTAGAATATCTTAATGATAATAACTGTCTAACTCCATATCAACATGGATTCATGAGGGATCGCTCCTGCCAAACAAACCTGATGGCCTTCTACGAGGAGGTGAGCTCACAGCTGGACCGGGGAGAGTCAGTGGATGTTGTATACCTTGACTTCTCCAAAGCGTTTGATACCGTGCCACACAAAAGGTTGGTATATAAAATGAGAATGCTTGGTCTGGGGGATAATGTGTGCAAGTGGGTAAATAGCTGGCTGAGTGATAGAAAGCAGAGGGTGGTTATCAATGGAGTAAGCTCAGGGGGTGTCAGGGTTACTAGCGGGGTGCCTCAAGGGTCTGTCTTGGGCCCTATATTATTTCATATATTTATTAATGATCTAGTGGAAGGGTTGCATAGTAAAATAGCAATATTTGCAGATGATACTAAACTTTGTAAAGTAGTTAATACAGATGAGGATAGGGCACAGCTACAGGAGGATTTAGATAAATTGGGGAGTTGGGCCAAAAAATGGCAAATGGGGTTCAATGCCGATAAATGTAAGGTCATGCACATGGGAAAGAAAAACAGCAGTCTCTGCTATCACTGCTGATGTTACACAGGACAGGACTCAAAGCACACCTGCTAACTAGGGATGAGAAAAGCCATGGAAGTTTGGGTTCGTCGGGTTCGACTGAACTTTAGTCCGAAGTTCGGTTCGGATACCAGAACTGTACCCAAACCCCATAGAATCTTTCTCTTTCTCTGTCTCTCACCAGTCCCGACCCAAACTGTAAAACGGACTTCCAGTAGAAGTCTATGTTCGGAGTTCAGCACTGGACACTAGGTGTCCGATACGAACCCCAAACTTTACAGTTTGAGTTTGCTCATTTGATAAAATAAGAATCCTTACTTCCCAGCCCAGTATCAGCCAAAACTATGCAGAAAAGTTTTAATAAACTGCGCCCTTGTTTGCACTGAGCTATGTCTAAATTTGCTTGGAATGTTTGGAAACTATGTGTATGATAAGGCATCCTATTGTTTCAGGTGACTTTTTAGAATTAAGTTGTCGTGTGTATGTGGCGCCCCTGAGGGTTCAGTCGCCGCAGGGGTACTGCACCTCAGATTGAGGTGTGGTATCTCCTCTTCCAGGTAAGGATGGAGCATTTCACAGGACCCCACTTCCACTCAACACTACACCA
Organism: Phyllobates terribilis; assembly: GCF_046119375.1. NCBI lineage: Eukaryota > Metazoa > Chordata > Amphibia > Anura > Dendrobatidae > Phyllobates > Phyllobates terribilis. Next base: position 453,308,819 of record NW_027362765.1, on the reverse strand, counting down.
CTCCTGTCCTGTAGGGGGCCTAAATGCACCAGGGTGCTGCCCCGCCCCGGGATAGAGAAGATGGGGGGAACCAAAGATAGGGGGAACCAAGTAGTGGGTGAGGATGGAGGACATGTGGCGCCCAGCTGCGCTTGGTACCACAGATCCTAGAAGGGTGTATTGATGGAATCCTCCACAAGAGGCCCCCATAACCATTCACACATCTCCACCTTCCACCTCAGACCAGCAGAGGGAGCCCGTTAGGGATATAAATAGGGAAGGCAGTTTAGTCTGTTGAGAGAGTTCCTGCAGTAGAGAAGCCTGAGCGAGGTCAGCCTGCTGTGGAGCATAGTTCAGACTCAGTTGTAGCCCAGAATAGTGAGCTTAAGGTGTGCCGGCGCCATAAGATCGGTGAAGAGCGGCAAGCTGCCATTAGTGTGAGTAGCCTAGTGAGTGCTCGAGCGTGGCCGAAGGCGAGTGGAAAGTGAGTAGCAGTGGGGACAGAGGAGCTTACCCAGCTCACCCCGAAACTTATACCGGACACCGGGTCCGAGCTTACTGGGATTTATATGACCCAGTAAGGCATAACCGGAATCCCTGGAGAACTACAGGTCCCAGGTTCACCAGAGAGCTGATACGTAACAGAGCCAGGAGACACATAGGCCCCGTAAGCTGGGAGCGTGCACTCCAAGAGAAGGCCCTACCACAACGTCAGCCGGTGCAGGACAGAGATAAAGTTAGGCCTAGCTTCAGGCAGGTCAGAAACTTACTACGCAGAGGCAAGAAACAGGAGGCCCTACACCCGCTCATTGGGGAGGATCCTGATATGCACCCTTCACCCTACAGTGCTCCGGGACGTGCCTGAATTTCCATCAGTAAAAGGTACTGAAGTGATAATCGTGTCTGTCCCTGTTCTTGCTCTGACCCGGCTGGGTCTCACCTGTCAAGCATCCCCCTCTCCGTACGCTGCCCTGAGGCCTAGCTCCACCTGTGAGGAGCTATACCATCGAGCTGCCTTATCACCGGCCTCAGTGGACTGCCGCAGCGCTGGTGATTCTCACCAGACACCACAGGTGGCGTCACGAACTTTCATAAAATTAACAAATAATCCCCTTTTAAAAGCTGACCCCAGAGTACGGGCCCCGGAGCCGACCACAGCGACATCCTCAAGGCCAGGCAAAGGCCTGGGTACCGAGTCGTCCCCATCCCCTGGGCGAGTCAGACACACTTACAGGAAGCACTTATAGCATCTATATAATACCCGGCCATCTTTAGTTTAAGGTCTTTTGATTGTGGTCTTCTGTCAGGGTCCAGCAAGAGTCTTTTGCTGGCTGAAGATTTGCGGTCCTCGTTCTCTGGCCTTGAGACGAGGAGCGGGTCAGAGTTAACCAGTGTCTCTGCCCGGTCAGGGTCCTGTTCTAAGAAGGCCTTGGAGGGGAGCAGGGGAGATAGGCTCCAAAGGCAAAAGGATCCCAGGGGGATACGGACGGAGCGCAGTCGCCACCTGTATTCTTCACTCTGGCTTAGCCAGAGGGATTCCTGCTGCAAGAGGGGTAACCGACCCCCGATATCTGACTTTGTCACTTCACGTCTCAGTCAGAAAAGCCCGGAGGCTTTGTGGATTCCAGGGGGATACAGACGGAGCGGAGTTGCCACCTGTATCTCTCAAAATGCATTTATCCAATGGGACCCGGCCTTACACCACGTTCATACCACGCACAGTGAGGAGAAGACTCAGTGGGAGAATTTGATAAGGAGAGGAACACACCAGCGGGGTCTCGACAGGTGCTGCTGATCTACCTGGGAAGTGCTGAACCCCCTATCCGGTGGCCGCAGTACGCCGTGTGTAGCAGAGGGAAGCTTTGCGGCTGGAAGTTCATCTAAAGTGAGTAAAGACCCGGATGACTTCATACACCGTCTCCGCTTGTTTATTCCTGCACGGCACTGCACCCACCTTACTTCCACATAGCCCTCCAACCCACTGCCCTGAGGCCTGCTCCGCCTGTGCGGAGTAGTACCAACTGTGCTGCCAGAACACCGGCCTCAGAGGACTGTCGCAGCGCTGGTGGCCATCACCAGGAACCGCAGGTGGCGTAGTCGAAATACAACTCATCCTCAAAAGCCCATATTTTTTATGTGACAGCCCTGGGCACGGAACGGGTCAAGGCCAGGACTGCATCCCCATCCCCGCAACATCTACACTGACCCGACTCCGAGTAACCCCACCGCTCAGGGAGGGTGAGTCATGTACATAAGAAATAAGACTGTTTCACCAGTATTTTCATCTCCATGTTCCATTGCCAATTGTCAGATGTCCCAGAGATAGCTGCTGTAATGTCTCCCATACACAGCACACAGAGACATGAGGGATTCCTGCTCTCCTGCCTCTATGCAGCTCACTCTCTGAAGCATTAGCATCACGGAGGACATTATTTATTTATTTTACTCCGTTATATAGCGCCATTAATTCCACAGCACTTTATAGACATTATCGGCACTGCTGTCCCCATCAGGGCTCACAATCTAGATCCCCTATCAGTATGTCTTTGAAGTGTGGGAGGAAACTGGAGAACCCAGAGGAAACCCACGCAAACACGGGGAGAACATACAAACTCCTTGCAGATGTTGTGACGCGCCCCCTGGGCCATATTCGTTAGTGGGAATATCCGGAGCCGGATCAGATGGGGGTTGTAGTCTTCCGAGTGGCTGTGACCCGGTCCGTGCCCAGGGTGTCAAACTGAGTTGTATGTGGCAGTCCTACAGATGTTATAAGTTCTTTATTTGTCGACTACGCCACCCGTTGTGTTGCGGTCACTGTGGCCGCCGCTGCAGCAGGGTCCGCTGAGGCTGGTGGTGTTGGTGCAGCTTGATAGGATAACCCCCAACGGGAGGGGTATAGCCTCAGTGGGATCAGGTGCAGAGGATGGGAGTTGTGGTGATGCAGTGTAGACGGCAATCAGAGACAGAGTCGGGTTATGCAGTTTAGGATGTTTACTCACTGCTGATGTTCTGGTCACTCCAGCTTCGAGTGACCTCCCGAGCCGTGCTGCGTCCACCAGGTTCTGGATCCAGCCAACTCCCAAATAAGTCCGGAGCGTGACCCTGAGCTCTCCTTCAGTCCTTTCTCTGGCCGTCCCCACTATTGATCCACCCAGGTCCAGCTCCCTCGGGCCTTCTGTTGGGACACCCTTGGCCTTGGGTTCCCTGACCCTCCTCGTGGTATGCCTTCGTGGTGGATGTGGTGGGTGACCGTGGCAAACGCTGCCCACGGTCTCCGGTCTCTGGCTGGGGAGTGTTTTTACCCCCACCAGCTTGGGTTCCGGTACCCTGATGCCGACTCTTCACCCGGGGATTTAAGTTGGGATCTTGGAGTCCTTTTCTGCTGTTTCCCCCTCTGGGTCTCTCTCTCTTCTCCTCTCTCACTCTGGGTCTCTCTTCTCCTCTGCTCCTGACTTTCTCTCTGCAACTGACCCTGTTCTTAGTTGGTGCCCACCTTATATACACCCTCTATGTGTGAGCTCAGGTGACCAGCACCCAATGAGCTCCTATCTTTACCCAGGCTGCTCCCCCTATCTGCCCCTACACTACTTGGGATGTACCACCCCCCTCCCACTCCAGCCAGGAACAGACTCGGTCGTACCTGCACATTTCTAAGTGGGAGTACCGTCGGTCTGCTCCTCGGAAATGGGATGTGTGTAGTGCATGCAGCCTACCGAGCTCAGATCCACACTCCATCCTTACCCGGGAGTGGAATATCACACCTCTGGGTTGAGGTGCAATACCCCTGTAGCAGCCAAATCCTCAGGGTGCTACAGTTGTCCTTGGTGGGATTTGAACCCAGGACCCAGCGCTGCAAGGCAGCAGTGCTAACCACTGAGCCATCATTTATACAGCAATATTGAGCACTGAAAAGATGAATCTCAAACTAGAAAGCAGGAGCACAATCTGTCTCTCTAGCTGTCATCTGATCCCTCACTATCTGATCCCTCAGTGATTTGGCAGTTTTTCTTGTCTTGAACAAGATGGATTTTAGTAGTTTTTCAGACAGAATGATGAGTTTAGGAGGCAGAGAGAAGGGGAAGAAGTGAATACATAAGTGGAGAAAGAAGCATTTTTCTCTGATAAGATGAATAATAAAGTTTCTTAATTGCTTGTTCTATTGATTTATGCAAAGTTTGTTGAAATGACTGTAATCATTTAAAGCGAATTTGTCATCAGGTTTTTTTCTCCTCCATCTGAGAGCATCACGATATAGGGGCAGAGACCTTAATTCCAGCAATCTGTCACTTACTGTGCTGCTTGCTGCAGTTTTTATAAAATTAGTGTTTTATCTGCTGCAGATCTACCAGTTCTCTGAATGCGGAGCTCTGTATAACCCCGCCCACACCACTGATTGTCAGTTTACTGTATACCCTATGCATAGGCAGAAAGCTGCCAATCAGTGGGGGCGGCGGGGTTATACAGAGCTCATGAATATGGAGGACTACCTGGCAGCAGGTTTACTAGTCCTCTAGTGATAATCTCCTGCTGATAAAATAGTGTACACAGAGAACTGACAATCAGTGGTTATACAGAGATCAGCATGCCTCTATATTACGCTGCTCTCAGATGGGGCAGCAAAAACCTGGTGACAGATTCCCTTTAACCAGTCAGATCATGTGTCGTCTGAGCGGTCCTAGTACGTATGAAGAAATCCTAAAGTCTTGGCTTATAGACTTTTACCTTCCTAACAATTGGTTTATATGATGAGTTTTTTTTTTATTTCGCTTATAATAAAAAATGCTTCCAAGTGAAGCAAAAAGTATTAACATGAAAGTGAAAAAAAGTCATATCAGAGCATGTACTAAAGGGGAACTGTTTTTCTGTTTTTATCGTTTGGAGCATTCCCAGAGCTTACCCAAGTAATAAAAACTGATCGCTCAGAGTTTCTGAAGCTGGACCCTGACAATCGCCTGAAGACTGGATCAGCTTCAGCTTTAAAAACCAGGTTGTCAAAATAAACCAAACCCCTTATATTAATTTATACCCCTAAATTCCTTTTTTATGGTTATGAAATTAATTACAAATGTGGACAGTAAGAGAATTCACAAGCCAATACTAGAAAATATCCCTTCTCTCACTGTTAACTGATGACATAAAAGGATCAATCAATATGGGGCACAAAATGTCCAATTATCCAGGCAGGACAAATATACTGCAGGAGGTCTATCCAAACTCCAGATCATGCTGCGTGTCATTGAAAATGTCCCCCTATGCACTGAGTGCACATCATTAATTATATTGTGCGTTTTTTCCTTTGTCTAATAAACATTAGATCATATATACAAAAACTGCAAAAATAAATACCATCAACGACACAATTCATTACAATATATACAGTCTACATGGAGAAATAAAACATTTGATGGTGCTAAAACATTTCTCCTTGAAGTGTGGTCCTTAAAATTAGAAAATTATTAACAACAATTAGACTTCTAGTCACATTTACTAAATAAAAGAAAAAATAAAAGGTTTTTAAAAAAATCTATATTAAAAGAGAAATAAACCTATTGCTTTACTTACAGGAGAGTCATCAAAGTTGGGAAAAAGAGACCTTAACCCGGTGAATACCAGAATTCCTGCAAGGGGAAAACAAAACACCCAAAAATGCTTTTTCTCCTGGAAAAAAACTATTCTCATTCTTACCTCAAAGAGAGAAATAAAACATTCTCTTGTTCTTTGCTATAATCTCCAAGAAATGTATTAACTGGTTTCCCCTGTATTGAGTTGCTATCCAGAAAAATGGATGGCTATTTAATCTAACAGTTTTCCATAGACTTCAATCTTAAAAAAACGGATCCAGTTGAAATCTGTTTTTTTTCTTGGGGACAAAAAGTTATGTCTGTACAACTTTTTTTGTCAGATTATTGTTGCTAGATCCATTCTAACTACTGGCCATGTGAACATAGCCTTACTGCTTTAACCTCTATTGCTATAAAACTTACCCATCAGACTACCTGTAGGATGTCCAGCCATTACTGAGAAACTAAGATATATATTCCATGACAACATGCCCCACAACACTGTGCAAAAAATGCAACCAAAAATGTTTTTGTGTCCTAATGAAAGTTACAATCTTATTTCCCTGACTAAAGCAATACAAACACTGAAATAATACAGTTTTTATAGGTAGGAAGTCAACCTATTTGGTTTAGAAAGCTGGATAAAAGCCAAGGTGTCCATGCACTTTAGATAAAAGTTTCCCAAACCTGCCAATTTCTGGGTTAGTGGACAACTGTGTAATATATATGGGGGTATCTCAATACCTACTGAGCAATATTTAGATATTGGATTATTGGGGGGGCTGGTCAGGGGGGTAAAACCAGGACTTGAGGTGGCCCTACACATCAGCTGCTGACTGCTTTCCCCCAAACACATACATGCTCAGCGTGGGCGAAAGTGCATGTGTTCTGCACAGGGAAAGAATAATAAGACACATCTGGCATCAACACATCTCAAGGGTGAACAAAGCGATTGGATTAAATTCAAGATGCGAGATCCTTCTCTTCCATGACAGATGAGAGTCAAGAGACCCCTGTTCACATTAGATGGTAGGTCTGTCTGAAATCAACAAGTTCAGCAGACTGTAGACGACCGTATTTTCAGTGTGTGGTCCGACAAAATATTGGATCACACTTGGACCAATGTTCTTCCATGGGCCTGCGCACATTTTCAGTTTTTTCCTGCGGCAGAGTCTGAGGAAAAATTGCAACATGCCCAATTTGCATTCGATTCACATCGCACTTGGCCATGAGTCTGTAGAAAAGATCGGACTGCACTCAGATGACATCTGAGTGCTGTGCGATTGTCACAGCCTGACACAATGGAGAAGATGGAGACATTTTTTTTCCATCTTCTCCTCATCAGAGAAAATCGGATCACACTGTGATCATACTTTGATCAGTGTGTGATTACCATAATTGGCCCAATTCTCTCAGATGTGGGATTATACGCTGGTGTGACCCTAGTCTTAATGTGTATGATTTGAGCTTTAATTCACCTGATTCAGATGTCAATAACCCTTAGGAACAATCTTAACCCTTTCGCGCCAGAGCTTGTTTTCCCCTTCCTGACCAGGGCAATTTTTTCAATTCTGACCAGCGTTAGAATTATCTCTGGAACGCTTCAACGTATCCCAGTGTTTCTCAAATTTTTTTTTCGTGACCTATTGTACTTCATCTTAGTAGTAAATTTAAGTCGATATTTTTTGAGTTAATTTGTGAAAATATTGGGATTTTCAAACTTTTCATTTTTATGTCCTTAAACCAAACAGTTATATTAGACAAAATAGTTAATAAATAACATTTCCCACATGTCTACTTAACATTAGCATAATTTTTTAAACATAATTTTTTTTGTTAGGAAGTTAGAAGGTGTGAAGAATGGCACCAGACAGATCACACAAAATCCCATCGCTGCCACCATATGTGAAGGATCCCCACCGCGACTCCCACCTGACATGGGTATTATGTCAGATGGATCACGTGATATGGATCCGCGCTTTGCACCAACGTGACGTTCCACACCCCCACGGGGACACGTAAGGTCATATTAGTACAGTTCTACACAGATACCCCCAATCCTCACAGGTTCAGGAAGGTACGGGGAGTGAGAACAGGTGGCCCACTCAGTCACTGACATGGCACCACACTCACTCACACCCCTGACAGGCTATGAGGCCCCTCTCACTAACCCCAGTGAAACAGAACCTTATCAACCCGGCAGAGCTGTCACCAGTTTCTATTAGACATAAGCCAGGGTCGTATTTCTATCAGGCCACTACCCTGTGCCAGTCATTGCACTGGTTACCCATTCACCACAGAATACAATACAAACTCATCTCTCTCACCCACAAAGCTTTCCACAGTACTGCACCGCCCTATATCTCATCCCTCCTTTCTATCTATCACCCCTCCCGTACCCTCCGTTCTGCAACTGATCAAAGACTAACATCCTCATTAATCCGAACCTCACACCTCCGTCTCCAAGACTTCTCTTGTGATGCACCAGTTTTCTGGAATGCACTGCACCAAACGATCTGACTAATATATAGCCCCCATGTCTTCAGACGTGCTTTAAAACCACATCTGTTAAGACAAGCCTATCACTTCAACTCTATTATGATCTGCAACATAAACTAGGGAAAGATGGGGAGAGCTGTCCCTACAGTAAGACTAAGCTGAGTCCCTATGTTGTAGCGGGCAACCTGTTCCTTGTGAACAGACCCGCCTTCGTCCTCGGCTAGTCTGAACGGAGACCTATAGAGAAAGGGAGGGGTCCCTAAAAGAACTAAGGACTGGGACAAAAATGGGACACCTCCTAACAGAAGTTGTTGCAGAGCAAAAGATAAACTGACAAAAGTACTAGAGGTCCCAGAGGACCAAGCAAACTAGAGATAGATAGGCACAAAAGCACCTGGCTAGAGAGACAGTCAAAACAACACTGAAGTCCAGCAAAGCCAGAAGGGCGGAGCTGGAATATATAGGAAGATGGTCACGTGACCGCAAAACACAAGATAGAAACAAAAACAAACAGGAAGGTTCTAACAAACTCACCACCTAACTTTTCCCTGTTCCCTCCTCAATGTTAATCTTAATCTGCTTCTGCCTATTCATCTCTCTCCACATCCTCCATGCATCAAATAGCACACAGTAACTGCTCTTAGACAGATACTGGCTGATGACCATGTTCTACCTATTATGTCCCCCCATTTCCATATAGGTTGTAAGCTTGCAAGCAGGGCCCTCACTCCTCCTGTAACTGTTGAAATGTGATACATTGTATTGTTTATATTGTCTGTACATGTCCCTACTTAATTGTAAAGTGATGCGGAATATGTTGGCGCTATATAAATAAAAATTATTATTATTATTATAATTATATCGAGCCAGAAACCAGCTCCGGTAGCATGTGAGTTGAACCGAACAACGGATGTGTGGATTCGTGGATAGAGACAAAAGAACAAGAGGGTTCTAACAGTACCACCCCTCTTTTATGAGGATCCTCCGGATCCTCCAGGCCCAGGCCTATCCGGAAATCTCCTGTGGAAAGCTCTGACAAGTCTAGGGGCAGAGACATCATCCGCCTTTACCAAGGAGTTATCCTCGGGACCGAAACCTTTCCAAGCGACGAGATACTGCAATCTCCCTCTATGCCCTCTGGAATTCAGGATACGAGAAATTTCATATTCGCCGTCTTCCACCACTGGAGGAACTGTGACAGTGGCCTCCCTATCCGATACATCAGTCTTTTTCAACAAGGAAACATGAAACACAGGATTAATCTTCCAGGAGGAGGGAACCTCCAACCTAACAGCAGACTGATTAACCACCTGAAGCACCTTAAACGGCCCCACAAACTTCGGACCCAATTTTTTAGAGGGAATCCTCAACCGCAGATTCTTTGAGGACAACCAAACCATGTCACCCACAGTAAACAAAACCTCTTTACGTTTCTTGTTAAAATACTTCTTGGACTTTTTGTTAGCCTCTTGAAGGTTACAACGTACATTAGTCCAAACTCTCTCCAAATCAGCGGAAAAATTCTCCTCCTCCGGCACCACCGACCCCAATTTGGAGAACGAACCAAAAGACGGATGTCTCCCAGTGCAACAAAAAAAAGGAGAACACCCAGCAGAGGAGGATGTATGGTTGTTAAGAGCAAATTCTGCAAGTGGCAGAAACTCAGACCACCCCTCTTGATTGTCTGCCACAAAACAACGCAAAAACTGTTCAACATCCTGGTTCTTTCTTTCAGTCTGTCCATTAGACTCAGGATGATAACAAGACGAAAATGACAAATGGACTCCCAACCTGTCACAAAAAGCACGCCAAAAGCGAGCCACAAACTGAGGTCCCCTATCAGAAACAATGTCGGTGGGAACGCCATGGAGCCTGACAATTTCCTTAACAAACGCCTTAGCGAGTGTCTTAGCGCAGGGTAGCTTAATGAATGGAACCAAATGACACATCTTGCTAAAACGGTCCACGACCACCCAGATGACAGTGAAACCCTTGGATACAGGAAGGTCAGTAATAAAATCCATTGCCAGATGCATCCAAGGCGCACTAGGAACCTCCAGAGGGCAAAGCAACCCCGCAGCAGAGGTATGTGAAGCCTTTGACCTAGCACACACCGTACATTGACGCACCCACTTGATGACTTCCTTCTGACGCGCCCCTGGGCCTGCTGTGTCGCGCAGCGTCTCGCGCACGGGGGCTTACCCGGAACCGGATCAGATGAGGGTTGTAGTCTCCGAGTGGCGGGGACCCGGTCCGTGCCCAGGGAGTCAGCTCAGTGTGTGGCAGTCTTGATAGATGTTATTTGAGTGTCGACTACGCCACCCGTTGATTTGCAGCTATGGAGCTGCCGCTGCAGGGCAGACCGCTGAGGCCGGTGTAGAATTGTGCAGCGTGATAGTATAACCCCCAACGGGAGGGGTATGGCCTCAGGGCAGCCGACGTGGAAGATGAGGGTAGCAGGAACCACTCAGAGACGGTGCGGTGTAATTCAGGGTCTTTACTGGTAACAACGATAGACCCTCCCGGAGTACTTGCTAGCGAACGGGGCCTGGTCAGTCCTTGAGCAGATGGGATCTCCCCTGGCCAGGCGGAGTTGTAGGCCTCCCAAACTGACTGTACTCTTCTGGCTACCTTGCTAGAAGCGGATATAAGTAGCCCACGTCCCTGAGTGTACCGTGTGGTGCTCACCCGTATGGCCGGTGACTCGGGGCCTTCTAATGGCTTCCGCTCCACGATGGCAGCGCTGGTCCCACGCGTGTGACCGTGCCTTCGGGTTTCTGGGCCTGAGGACCTGAAATCCCCTGCCGGTCGGCTTCTGCTGCTGGGTAAGAGTTAGTCCCCACAGCCTCGGACGCCGGGTCCGGTAAGAAAGCTTCTCAGTCAGGGTGAGCTCTGCAGCTGCCAGCCCCTGACTTGTAGTAGTATTGCTCCCACTGAGCTTCTGCTGTTTCTTCCTGTGACTGTTTCTTGTCTCTACTCTCCTTGACTGACTAACCCTGCTTCAGCCCCGGGTTTATATAGGGGAAGGTCTTCCCCTCCCAAGACTGGGCAGGAGGTGTGGCATGCACAGGATCCCTGGCCAAGAGACCTCCCACCTGCTCTCAGACATAACATTGCTTGTTACTGTGGAAACCAGACCCCTGGGGTGCCACATTCCCCCCTAGTGAAATTTAGTACTCCGGGACTAAACATATTTTAGAAAAACATAACAAGATATAACAATAACAATACAATAAAGAAACACATAAAGGTGGTCACGGCATGTCCGTAACCGGGTGCAGTCTTTGAAGAAACAAAGGTGTCCATTTCACCAAAACAGGGAGACGTAACCAGGTAGGGGTCTGTCCTACCCCGAGTCCTTAACAGTCTCTAGTCCATCCTGGGTTACGCTCCAACTAATTGTACAAGGATTCCCGGTAGATCCACCAAGGATTCCTAAAAATAACTAGAAACACAAAATTATACACAAGCAACAATACACAGGTAAACATAAATAAAACAATTTATACACTTTAAATCCTCCAGCGTGCGGGTAACTGGCCTCTAGTGGCCCTAGTGGACCTACGGAGCTGACTGTCTAGCCCTGAACTACAGGGTGTAGGAGCTGTCAAGGGTAAACTGGGCAGCTGTCTACCGGCTCTTTGGCTCACTAGGGATATGGCAGGCTCACTGCAAGCAGAGGGTTGATCCTCCTGGTCTGCGGGTGTGGGGTCTTCTGCCTCCTGGACCGGCTGTTCTTCCAGCTCTACCTGTTGCTCCGTAGGTGCTTGGGATGCTGGTTGGAGGAAGGTGAGTACGGGTACCACAACTGCACCATTGACTTGAGTCCAAGACCGAGGGAAGTCTCCGAGCACAGTACTAACCATATCTTCCCTTTCCTCTACGGGTCGATGGTCTTCTTGTTCCTCTTCAGGGTTCCTCAGTTGTTCGGGACACTTCTTCAGGTGGTCCCGGGATACAATGGCTGTAGTTTCCCCTCCGTCTTTACTGATGGTACAAACCTTCGGGTTCTCGTGGCTTGAGGGCAGTACGGTGTACGGGTCCTTCTCCCACTGGTCGTCCAACTTGTGGAGCCGTCTCTTCCTCTTCAAGACCTGCTCTCCGGGTACCAGGGGAACAGCGGGAGCATACTGGTTGTAAGTTTTCTCTTGTCTTTCCCTAGCCTGACAGAGACTTCGCTCCACGCTCTCCTGTACTCTCCGGTACTGCTGCTGCCTCTCTGTGTCCCAGTCTGCTTCTGGTGAAGTGTCCTCGGGTGTCAGGACTCCCATTTCCAGGTCAACAGGTAACTTACCAGGTCTTGCCCTCATTAGGTAAGCCGGGGTACAGTTGGTGGAACCTACCGGGATGTGGTTGTATAGGTCCACCAGATCGGGCAGCTTCTCAGGCCACAGACTGCGTTCTTCCAGGGGCAACGTTTTCAGAAGATCCATTACCACCTGGTTCATTTTCTCACAAAGTCCATTAGTTTGCGGATGATAGGGTGTCGTCCTTATCTTCCGGCAGCCATACAGAGTGCAGAATTCTTGGAAGACCTCCGCTTCAAAGGCAGGTCCCTGGTCTGTCAACACTTGGTCCGGGTACCCGTGTGGACGGCAGAAATGCTGCTGGAAGGCTCTCGCTGCTGTTCGAGCTGTTAAGTCCTTGACGGGGACGACAACCAGGAACCGGGAGTAGTGATCCACGATGGTTAGTGCGTAGACGTAGCCACTTCTGCTTGGGGTCAGTTTTACATGATCCAAGGCTACCAGTTCCAACGGCTGCCGGGTGACGATGGACTGCAGGGGAGTCTTCTGGCTGGCACGGTCCTTCCTTCTTAGGTTGCACGGGCCACAGTCTCTGCACCACTTCTCAATGGTTCCCCTCATGCCTACCCAGTGGAATCGCTCGCGCAGCAGGAACTCCAGCTTCTTCCACCCGAAGTGTCCAGCTCCATCGTGGTATGCCTCCATCACCATGGCTGCGTCTCTTCGTGGCACCACTACTTGCCAGAGTAGTTCATGCGTCCGGGAGTTAACCATTCTGCGGCACAACTTCCCCTTGTAAAGGAACAGTCGACTCCTCTCTGCCCATAGTTGTTTGGCTTCCTCCGGAGCGTCTGGTTCAAGGCAAGCCTCCGGGCGAGTCAGCATCTCCTTCACCAGTCGGACGGCAGGGTCGCTGTCTTGCGTTTCCGCCCAGTTGTAGTGAGGTAAGGGGTTCAACGTAGCAGCCTGCTTACTCCTTACCCGGTGGGAGTACTGGATAGTCCCATGACGGTGGAACGCAGGGAGTTCAACTTCTTCCAGTCCCTCCAGATCTTCTCCTTCGTCCGGCAGGTTGGGCATCCTGGACAGGGCGTCCGCGTTGGTATTGGAGCGTCCGGCCCGGTATTTGATTGTGAACTCGTAGTTGGACAGACGGGCCATCCACCTCTGCTCCAGGGCACCGAGTCTTGCCGTGTCCAGGTGTGTCAACGGGTTGTTATCCGTGTACACGGTGAACTGGGAAGAAGCGAGGTAATGCTTAAAGCGCTCGGTGACTGCCCATACTACGGCCAGGAACTCTAGCTTAAATGAGCTGTAATTCTCGGGGTTCCTTTCGGTGGGTCGCAGCTTTCGGCTGGCGTAGGCGATTACTCGTTCCTTCCCCTGCTGGATCTGGGACAGTACGGCTCCTAGCCCGATGTTACTGGCGTCGGTGTAGAGGATAAAGGGCTGGCTATAATCCGGGTACGCCAGGATTTCGTCCCCCGTGAGGGCCATCTTCAGCTGGCGGAAGGACTCTTCTTCCAGCTCCTCCCATTTGAAGGGCGGCTTCTGGTTCTTGGCCTTCCGGGACTGGCCTATCAGGAGGTCCTGCATAGGTGCTGCCTTTTTGGTGAAACCGGGAATAAACCTTCGGTAGTAGCCTACCAACCCGAGGAACTGCCGCACTTCTTTTACGCTGGAGGGGCTTGGCCATTCCTTAATTGCGGTGATCTTATCAGGGTCGGGAGCCACTCCGTCAGCGCTCACCACGTGTCCCAGGTACTGCACCTTTGGTTTCAGGAGGTGACACTTGGAGGGTTTCACCTTTAGGCCGTAACTCGCCAGAGCTTCGAACACTTCCGCCAGGTGTTTCAGGTGGTCCTCATACGTCTTGGAATATACGATGACATCGTCCAGGTACAACAGGACCGTCTCGAAGTTTCTGTGGCCCAGACAACACTCCATTAGTCGTTGGAAGGTTCCTGGTGCGTTGCAGAGTCCGAACGGCATGCAGGTGAACTCGCTAAGTCCCATCGGGGTGGTGAATGCGGTCTTCTCCCGGTCCGCCTCTGCTACAGGAACCTGCCAGTACCCGCTAGTGAGATCCAAGGTAGAGAAGAAGTTAGCAGATCTTAAAGCAGCCAATGACTCCTCTATCCTTGGTAAGGGGTACGCATCCTTGTGTGTGATACCGTTGATTTTCCGGTAATCTACACACATCCTCATGGTGTTGTCTTTTTTTCTGACTAAGACTAGTGGAGCTGCCCAGGGGCTACAGCTATCCCTGATCACCCCAGCCTCCTTCATGTCTCTAAGCATCCCCTTGGCGTGTTGGTAGTGTGCAGGGGGTACGGGTCGATACCTCTCTTTTATGGGAGGATGGTCTCCCGTGGGGATGTGGTGTTCTACCCCCTTGACTCGCCCGAAGTCTAACGGGTGTTTACTAAACACTCTCTCGTACTCTTGAACCACCCGATAGACTCCCTGTTTCTGATGTGAGGGAGTGGAGTCAGTACCCAAATGTAGTTGCTGACACCAGTCCTCCATTGTTTTCTTAGAGCCGTTACCTTCCTCCGGGTGAGATGGAGGCAAGGGTTCCACAGATTGTATAGCATTTTGGTTAATGGTATATAATTTGGCTAGCGTGGCATACCGGGGCAGGTACACTTCCCTCTTCCCGATATTGATTATGCGAACGGGCACCCTCCCATGGCGTACATTAACCACCCCCCGTGCTGTCAAGATGGTGGGCCTACTGTCTGAGTAAACTGGTTCTACCATTGCCTGGTAATCTCTAACTCTCAGACCAATAGCTGCCCGGCACCAAATCATCATTTCACTTTTTGGGGGCATGGCAATAGGAAAAGGGTCACACATTCTTACGCTACCAATCTCACCGCCGGAGAGTTCCACCTGTTGCCGTCGCATCAGTGCCCGGATCTCTTTCTGGAGCACCCGCTGCTCGCCGGAGCTGGCGTTCTTGGCAACCTGCTGTAAAAGGAAAATCACCTCTGCAAGACAATTTTCAATTACATTAGTTCCTAGAGTTATTTTTGGGTGACTCTCACGTTTGTCAATATCTACAATGATCAGTCCCTGTGCTGCCAGTTCGACTCTACCGATTTTGATGGTCACCTCTTTAAATCCGATCTGTGGCACGGGCTGGCCATTGCTGGCGATGATACTCAAGTCGTCGTCAGGGTAGCGGGTAATATCCGAGTCATTCCAGTACTGCTTAAAGAGCACGTACGGGATGGTGGTGACCTGTGACCCGGTGTCCAGTAGGGCACTCATGGGAATGCCATCCAGTACCACAGGCAAGACTGGACGTCCTCCCACATATCTGTCGCGCCAGTTCGATGGGCCTGGTGATCTTTTTCCTGGGGGTTGGCCCTCTACCCCAGGTTGTGCCCGTTTAAAGAACAGTACCTTGCCATATGTCCGGGTTGATTGCAGCGGCGGCAGATGGGTCGTCCGTCTTCGCTGTATCGGTCACTGGGTCTTCCTCTGGCCGGTGGGGTCCTCCTTGGTCGACGCCACGGGATGTCCTCCGGTCCGGATGCCAGCTGGATCTTACCTGGGGTGGAAACCTGTAAAGACTGCACAGTTCGGGTTAGCGCAGCAACGCTCTTAGCTAGCTCTTGGACCTGATGGTGTAGGTCTGGAGCCGGGTCATTGTCCAAAGCCTGCGCATCAGCTCCCACAGGCCCTGCCGACAAGGGCACCGCCTCCTGGTGGTAAGTGATAGCTGGGCGCCTGTGGGTCACAACGCCACCCGGTGCCGGTTCTCGGAGCATCCGGATGGCTCTGTCCTTGAACTGTGCAAAGCCCAGATGGGGATCCTGTAAGGCCATCGCCCGCAACTGGGTTCGGTGGGCATTACAATATAGTCCCTCTATAAATTGTTCGGTCAACAGCCTGTCCTCATTTCCCACTCCATCAGGGTCGGTCTGCTTAATGGCCCTCAGGGCCTCTTGTAGGTTTAGTGCATAGTCCCTTATACTCTCATGCGCTCGCTGCTTGCACCCGTAGAATCTAAGCTTAATCTCGGCTGAGGTGCGGGTATCAAAGGTATCCTTCAGCCGGGTTAGTATCCCTGCGACAGTCTTCCTCCCAGGTGGCCAGGATTTTACTTCCCTTTTGGCTGCCCCGGTTAGTTGGGCCACCAGGATGCTCACTTTTTGCTCTTCTGTGAGGGGGTACACCTGGAAGAGGCTATCCAGCTTTTCTCTAAAGTCATGCAGGGTATGTGACTCCCCTGAGTACTGGGGTAGCCAAGCTGCTCCCGGGATATAGGGCATGGTGAAGGGCATAACTGCAGCAGCGGTGGCGCTGGCGGGGGTTGAGGCAATGAAGCTCTCCTCTGCATCCGACATCTTCCTCCCCCCTAGTGGACCGTGGCCTACCTTGCGATGATCCTGTTCCGTAGGCCGCGGCTCCGCAGTAGATCGTCAGGGTTGAGGACCTTCCGTCGCGCTCCGGTGACGTCGGCGTCTGCTGGGCTCCTTCCAGGACCTTACGCAACGTCCGGACGTGAGGCGGGGCTTCAGTTCTCGCGCGCTTTCGGAGTCCACGCCCCTCTTCTTCCCGCGCGGCGTCCTCAAGATGGCGTCCAACGGCGGGAAAACTCCACGGATGGCGGGAAGAAGGCTGAAGATGGCGCCGGATGGCGGGAATCTTCACAGATGGCGGGAAGAAGGCTGAAAATGGCGCCGGATGGCGGGAATCTTCACCGATGGCGGGAAAACTTCACGGATGGTAAGTTTTAAAAGTCTCTTTTTCAGGCACGCAGTACCCGGTGGTTGCGGGCACGAAATCCTGCCGACTACGCCAAAGTTGACGCGCCCCTGGGCCTGCTGTGTCGCGCAGCGTCTCGCGCACGGGGGCTTACCCGGAACCGGATCAGATGAGGGTTGTAGTCTCCGAGTGGCGGGGACCCGGTCCGTGCCCAGGGAGTCAGCTCAGTGTGTGGCAGTCTTGATAGATGTTATTTGAGTGTCGACTACGCCACCCGTTGATTTGCAGCTATGGAGCTGCCGCTGCAGGGCAGACCGCTGAGGCCGGTGTAGAATTGTGCAGCGTGATAGTATAACCCCCAACGGGAGGGGTATGGCCTCAGGGCAGCCGACGTGGAAGATGGATGAGGGTAGCAGGAACCACTCAGAGACGGTGCGGTGTAATTCAGGGTCTTTACTGGTAACAACGATAGACCCTCCCGGAGTACTTGCTAGCGAACGGGGCCTGGTCAGTCCTTGAGCAGATGGGATCTCCCCTGGCCAGGCGGAGTTGTAGGCCTCCCAAACTGACTGTACTCTTCTGGCTACCTTGCTAGAAGCGGATATATGTAGCCCACGTCCCTGAGTGTACCGTGTGGTGCTCACCCGTATGGCCGGTGACTCGGGGCCTTCTAATGGCTTCCGCTCGACGATGGCAGCGCTGGTCCCACGCGTGTGACCGTGCCTTCGGGTTTCTGGGCCTGAGGACCTGAAATCCCCTGCCGGTCGGCTTCTGCTGCTGGGTAAGAGTTAGTCCCCACAGCCTCGGACGCCGGGTCCGGTAAGAAAGCTTCTCAGTCAGGGCGAGCTCTGCAGCTGCCAGCCCCTGACTTGTAGTAGTATTGCTCCCACTGAGCTTCTGCTGTTTCTTCCTGTGACTGTTTCTTGTCTCTACTCTCCTTGACTGACTAACCCTGCTTCAGCCCCGGGTTTATATAGGGGAAGGTCTTCCCCTCCCAAGACTGGGCAGGAGGTGTGGCATGCACAGGATCCCTGGCCAAGAGACCTCCCACCTGCTCTCAGACATAACATTGCTTGTTACTGTGGAAACCAGACCCCTGGGGTGCCACACTTCTGCCACCCAGGCCACGAAAAACTGCGACTGATAAGTCTCTTAGTCTCAGAAATTCCTGGATGACCTGCCAACCGGGACTCATGATACTCCACAAACAAATCTCTCCTAAAGGTTCTAGGCACAAACAACCTCCCATGAGGAGTGTTAGATGGGGCATCCTTTTGGGCTTTCAGAATCCCATCTTCCAAAACGGAGTCCAATGCTGATATCACAACTCCTTCCTGTAAAATGCTCTCCTCCTCCTCGGTACCAACCATGGGAGAAAAGCTGCGAGATAAAGCATCGGATTTAACATTCTTAGTACCAGGGATATAGGTAACAGAAAAAATTAAACCGAGAAAAAAAGTGCCCACCTAGCTTGACGGGCATTCAAGCGTTTGACAGCATCCAGATAGATCAAATTCTTATGATCTGTGAAAACCTGAATGGGAAATTTAGCACCTTCCAAGAAATGACGCCAATGTTCAAACGCGAGTTTAATAGCCAGCTATTCCCGATTACCAACATCGTACTAAGTTCGGTTTCTGAAAATTTTTTTGAAAAAAGCACAGGGATGTACTCCATCCTTGTTCTCCTGAGACAAAACTGCACCGACCCCCACCGAAGAAGCATCAACCTCGACCAAAAAAGGCTTGGTCTCATCAGGCTGCATAAGGATAGGGGCAGAACTGAACCTCTCCTTGAGATACACAAAAGCTTCAATGGCTTCAGTAGTCCACTGGCCCGTATTCGCACCTTTCCTGGTGAGATCGGTCAGCGGCTTAACAATTATAGAAAAATTCTTAATGAATTTCCTGTAATAATTGGCGAAACCCAAAAGTCTCTGTATCGATTTCAAACCAATAGGCCTAGGCCATTCCTGCACAGCCTGAACCTTCACTGGGTCCATCTCAAAGCCCTCGCAAGAGATAATGTAGCCCAAAAAACTAATTCTCTGCACAGCGAACTCACAGTTCTCCAGCTTAGCAAAAAGTGAATTATCACTCAATAACTGCAACACCTCACGTACGCTCTGCCAATGGGACTCCAGATCTGGTGAATAAATCAGAATGTCATCCAAATACACAACCACATTCTTACCAATCAATGGTCTCAGGATGTCATTAATAAGGTTCTGAAAAAACGCGGGTGCATTGGTAAGACCAAAAGACATCACCAGATTCTCAAAATGACCTACCGGAGTGTTAAAAGCAGTTTTCCATTCATCACCCTCCTTTATTCGTAACAAATTGTATGCCCCCCGGAGATCAATTTTAGAGAACCACTTGGCCCCCACTAACTGGTTAAACAAGTCAGGAATTAACGGCAATGGGTAGGAATTGCGTACGGTAATCTTATTAATTTCACGAAAGTCCAGACATGGACGTAAACCGCCGTCCTTTTTTTTAACAAAGAAAAATCTAACGGACACAGGCGACTTAGAAGGTCTAATGTGACCAGCAGCCAAGCTCGTCTGTATGTACTCCTCCAAGGCCTTTCTTTCAGGGATAGTCAGATTAAATAAGCGACTCTGTGGAAGAGTAGCTCCAGGAACAAACTCAATGGTGCAATCATAGTCCCTATGAGGAGGTAAATCTTGCGACTCCTCCTCTGAAAAAACCTTCCAAAAATCCTGAATAGGTACAGGTAATTCCCCTTTTTCCACAGCCGCAAAGCATCCATTATAACATTTATCATAGCACTTAGGACTCCAAGACTTAATCTCATTAGTAGACCAGTCCAGTAAAGGATTGTGCAGTTTTAACCAAGGCAAACCTAAAACGACTGGAGAGGGTAAATTATTTAATACCACCAAATCCAAATTTTCTTGGTGAATGCCATTGATAGTGAGGGGAAATGCAGCAACCTTGTGAGTAATACATTTCAAAGGAGTGTTATCAATTGCAATCACAGAAATAGGTGATGACAAAGGTTTGGATTCCAGTTTTAGTTTTTCCAAAAACCCCTTATCAATCACATTAAGTGTTGAACCACAATCCACAAATACCTGAAATTCAATCAAATCTTCCTGCAATGAGGTACTCCATGAAAGAAATACTCCCTTAGAGCTCAAACAAGCAATACGGGCGTAACTGACCTTTTTTTTTTCTTTACTTAAACGAAGCTCACAGTTCTTAATGAAATGGTCAGGTTTACCACAATAAAAACACAATCCCTTGGAAAACCTGCGGTCTCTTTCCTGAGAGCGGAGTGACATCGCCTCAACCTCCATCGGTTCTCTGCCATCCGAGCAGACCCTCTGGGGACTAGGAGCTGCCATTGCAGGAATTTTTTCATCATTAACCCTGGCACGCAGTCTCCTGTCCACAAAAAATAGCTAATTGCATGGCTTCCTGCAAGGTCTCAGGTGCAGGAAATGCAATCAGCAGATCCTTAACCCTTTCACTTAGACCAGCAAGAAAAAAACATTTTAACGCCGAATCATTCCATTTCACTTCTGAGGACCACCTTCTGTAGTGTGTACAATAATTTTCAACATCACCTGACCGCTGATTCAAACGCCTCAGTTGTGTCTCAGCAGATGAGACTCGATCAGGATCATCATACAATAGCCCCATAGCAGAAAAAAAATCCTCCACTGACCTAAAACACGGATCATTAGGTTGGAGAGAAAAGGCCCACCCCTGTGGTTCCTGGCGCAAAAGTGACATGATAAACCCAATGCGCTGTGATTCATTCCCAGAGGACCTTGGTCTCAAACGAAAATATAATAAACAAGCATTTTGAAAGGAAAAAAAATCTTGTTGTTTACCATAAAAAATATCAGGGAGTCCTACCTTGGGTTCGACAAAATGCGCTCCAGAACAGCTACTCACGTGTTGCCGGAGCTTGGACACCTCCAGAGACAATCCCTGCAGGCGTTGAGCCAAATCTTGAACAGAAACCATACTGATCCCCAGATTTCTTTCCTTAAAGTTTTTTTTGTTTGGGCTGGACTTACTGTTATGATCTGCAACATAAACTAGGGAAAGATGGGGAGAGCTGTCCCTACAGTAAGACTAAGCTGAGTCCCTACGTTGTAGCGGGCAACCTGTTCCTTGTGAACAGACCCGCCTTCGTCCTCGGCTAGTCTGAACGGAGACCTATAGAGAAAGGGAGGGGTCCCTAAAAGAACTAAGGACTGGGACAAAAATGTTACACCTCCTAACAGAAGTTGTTGCAGAGCAAAAGATAAACTGACAAAAGTACTAGAGGTCCCAGAGGACCAAGCAAACTAGAGATAGATAGGCACAAAAGCACCTGGCTAGAGAGACAGTCAAAACAACACTGAAGTCCAGCAAAGCCAGAAGGGCGGAGCTGGAATATATAGGAAGATGGTCACGTGACCGCAAAACACAAGATAGAAACAAAAACAAACAGGAGGGTTCTAACAAACTCACCACCTAACTTTTCCCTGTTCCCTCCTCAATGTTAATCTTAATCTGCTTCTGCCTATTCATCTCTCTCCACATCCTCCATGCATCAAATAGCACACAGTAACTGCTCTTAGACAGATACTGGCTGGTGACCATGTTCTACCTATTATGTCCCCCCATTTCCATATAGGTTGTAAGCTTGCAAGCAGGGCCCTCACTCCTCCTGTAACTGTTGAAATGTGATACATTGTATTGTTTATATTGTCTGTACATAATCTGTCCCTACTTAATTGTAAAGTGATGCGGAATATGTTGGCGCTATATAAATAAAAATTATTATTATTATTATAAGCCCCGGTAATTATATCGAGCCAGAAACCAGCTCCGGTAGCATGTGAGTTGAACCAAACAATGAATGTGTGGATTCGTGGATAGAGACAAAAGAGCAGCCCAAGGTTTAATTATATATTTAATCACTTAAGGGCACACTAGACAATACACTATATACATAAGGGTTATACATACATAATGGTTAGAGATGCAAACACAGTAGTAGTGGTACAAAAGTATGCAGATATTAAGAGTCAGTTACCAGTCATATGAAAGGCCTGGCATGCGGGGGGAGGGGCTGCCACATGGAAGGCTTGGTGGTTCCCTCTGTTCGGTCACTTTTCCCACATGATGTGCCATAGCGGCCTCCCATAGAAAAAGCAAGAGTTGTAGGAGCTTTTTAACCACTCTGGGTCACCCCCCTTCTGCTTACTGGGCTGGACTCAAATCTCCACCCCTGGCTTCTAGCAGCTAGAAACTCCAGAAAGTAACATGGGTCATAACTCCTTAATGGACGGTCCTAAGGAGCCGGTTCTGGTGTCATCGAATCCCACCGGGCCACTGCTACTTGTGGAGGCTAAACACCGTGGCCCTAGGGGTTTCCGAAGGGCTGTGCCGTGTATCTCCCTATCCCTATGTGCCAAACTGGGTCGGGACCCAGGCGGACATTCACCATGTCCTCGAGATTTCAAAAATCTATTCGGTGTATGACTAAGACATATAGTATTGCCATAACTCGATATGGAATTCCTATCTGTCTAACTAAAGGAAACTGACATGGCTTGGTACCACATGGCATGCAAGTCCTTTGTTCTGTGAGAGCTGGCGAGAGGTGTGATATTTGGCACTCAGTCTCTTGGCCTCCACCCCTACCTGCAGCTGCTTGGTGTCCTGTTACAACTGCTCACTGAAGGGGGCTTTATAATCCTCTGCCAAATAGGATACAATGATTGACATGGAATTATATCTCCAATATTCTTCACAGAAGGGTTAATAATTTATCAGCAATTTCTAATTTTTCGAACAAAATCAGTTTTTTTAGAGGTCACATCACATTTTAAGTGACTTTGAGGGGTCTATATGACAGAAAATACCTAAAAGTGACACCATTTTAAAAATTGCACCCTTCAAAGTACTCAAAATAAGATTCAAGAAGTTTATTAACCTTTCAGGTGCTTCACAGAAATTAAAGCAATGTGGTAGAAAAAATTAACATTTAACTTTTTCCCACAAAAATGTTACTTTAGCCCCAAATTTTGCATTAATAGAAGAAAATAGAACATATAATGTGCTGTACAATTTCTCCTGAGTACTCCAATACCCCATATATGGGGAAAACTACGATTTGGGCGCATGGCAGGGCTAGCAAGAAAAAGGAGCACCATTTGACTTTTGGAAAGCAAAATTGGCTGGAATAGATAGCGGACACCATGTTACGTTTGCAGAGCCCCTACTGTGCATAAACAGTGGAAACTGCCCAAAAGTGGCACCATTATGGAAACTACACCCCTAGATGAATTCCTTGAGTGTTGTAGTTTCCAAAATGGGGTCACTTGTGGGGTTTCTGCTGTTTTGGCATGTCAGGAGCTCTTCAAATGTGACATGGCATCCGCAAACTATTCCAGACAAAATAGCATCCCTTCCCTTCTGAGCCGTGCACCCAAACAGTAGTTTTATACCACATATGTGGTATATGTGTCCTCAGGAGAAGTTGCACAACAAATTGTATGGTCCATTTTCTCCTACTTCCCCTGTGAAAAAAAAAATGGGGAACATTTGTAGGAAAAATGTGATTTTTCTATTTTCACAACTCAACGTTATAAAATTCTGTGAAGCACCTGTGGGATCAAGGTGCTGCCCACACCACTAGATAAATTCCTTGAGGGTGTAGTGAGCATTTTAAACCCTCAGGTGATTCACAGAAATGTATGACATTGGACCGAGTAAATGAAATTGTAGCACCCCGAGGACTCGGCTGCTACAGGGGTATTGCACCTCGAACCAGAGGTGTGGTATTCCACTCCCGGGTAAGGATGGAGTGTGGAACAGAGCTCAGTTAGCTGCATGCACTACACTCACCCCATTTCCGGGGGACAGAACAACGGTACTCCCACCAGATAGATGTGCAGGTACGACAGCGTCTGTCCCTGGCTGGAGTGGGGGGGGGGAGGAACATCCCAGTGGTGTAGGAGCAGACAGGGGAGGGACTCTGGGCATAGGTAGGAGCCCATTGGTTGCGTTGTCACCAGGGCTCGGGTGTCAGAGGGAGTATAAAAGGTGGGCACCATCTTAAGACAGGGTCTGTTCAGAGAGGAGCTCAGCCAGAGAGGGCTGACAGGGAGCTGTGGCTCCGTCTGGGCCCAGCTCCAGAGCTAGGCCTGAAGCTGAGAGAGGGAGAGAGAGAAGGAAGAAGAAGAAGGAACAGAAAGGAGCAGGAACACGAAGAAAGGCCCAGAGACGCAAGCATAGAGGGAACCCTGAGATCCCACGAGTGAACTAAAACGGGTGAAGGGTTGGCAGAGAAGGGTACCGGATCCCAAACTGGTGGAGGTCAATCATCCTTAGCCAGGAACCGGAGGTCGTGGTCAAGCTTTGGCACGACCCCTTGCCACATCCACCAGGAAGGCACGCCACATAGGGTCAGGAAAGCCAGAGAGAGGTTTTGCCCCATAAGGCCCGAGGAAGCCGGACATAGGTGGGTCCCTGGTGAGGACGGCCAGTAGGAAGGAAGAGAGGGGAGCTCTGGACCACGCTCTGGAACTGCCTGGGAGTTGGCCGAGTCCCGTACCTGGTGGACGCAGCATGACTCGGGTGGTCACTGCTGGCAAAAGTGACCGGAGCAACAACTGTGAGTAAAGCTTTTGAAACTGCACTACCAGACTCCGTGTTTCGTCGTCGCACCTGCACCACCAGTACTGGGACATCCGCACCATCACCCCCATCATCAACTCTACAATAGCTGCCCTGAGGCAATACTCCTCCCGTGGGGAGTCATCCCATCTTCAGCTGCACAAACAACACCAGCCTCAGCGGTCTGCCCTGCAGCGGCGGTTTCATAACCGCAATCCACGGGTGGCGTAGTCGAACATTCTAACATCTACTGCTAAATACTGCCACTCAGTTTGACTCCCTGGGCACGGACCGGGTCACCGCCACGAGACTACTACCCCTATCTGATCCGGCTCCGGGTAAGCCCCCGTGCGCGCGATGCCGCACGACTCAGGCCCAGGGGCGCGTCAAAATATTACATTTTTTTCCGGTAAAATGTTGCTTTGTTTAAAAGTTTGTAGTTTTCAAAAGGGGTTATAGGAGAAAACAAACAGTACAATTTGTTATGCAATTTCTCCTAAGTGCGCCAATACCCATAAGTCAGGGGTGGAGAACCTCAGGCCCATGGGCCGTTTACGACCCTCAATGACCTTTTATCTGGCCCCCTGGCAGATTCCTGGGGACCGCAGTACTTGGGCCGGCAACTGTATTTTGACTGTATTAATTTCTTCTTGCTCTGTGAGCACATGCACGCAGTGTTCACTACTGAGCGGTGGGGCGCATGCAATGAAAGATTACGGCTTGACACCAGTGCCAGCATCGGGACATACTTTGTGGGCAGAGTTAGCGCGCAATTTGTACGGTCCCCGGAGAATGGTATAAATGTTCAAATGGCCTTTGGCGGAAAAAAGATTCCCCACCCCTGCCATAAGTTGTCGAAAACTACTTTTGAGGCAAAGTGCAAAGCTCAGAGTTGGAGTTCATATTTTGCTGTTATGATTTGTGTGTGTCATGTCACATTGGTAGAGCCCTGAGGTGCCAGAACAGCAGAACCCCCCCATAAATGACCCATTTTACAAAATTAAACCTCTCAATTAATTAATCTAGGGGTGCAGTGATCATATTGACACCACAGGTGTGTCACAGAATTTTAGACCATTGGGTGGTGAAGAAAAAATAATTACATTTTTAGCACAAAAAATTGTTTAGCCGCAGATTTTACATTTTCACAAGAGGAAATGGGTACAAATGGCACCAAAATTTGTAACGCAACTTTACTTAATGTAGAAATACCCCATATGTGGCTGTACAGTACTGCTTAGCCACACGGCGAGACTCGGGAGGGAAGGAGCGCTATTTGACTCATGGAGAACAAATTTCATAGAATAGTTTGTGGACTCCATATGCAAAGCCCCTACGTGCCAAAAGAGCACAATCCCAACTCAAGTGACCTCATTTAGGAAATTGCACCTCTCTTGAAATGTATCTACAGGTGTAGAGAAGATTTTAACTCCATGTGTGTTTTCCAGAAACAAGCAGCAGTGGATGTTGCTTAGTGAAAACTGAAAATGTGCCATTGTAGTGCCCGCACATTGTAGTGCCCAGTACATTGTGCCCAGCTCATGCTTCTAGAGACATGCACCTCATAAATTAAGCGAGCTCTCATAGTTACAGAAATGGCAAACATGTGGAAGCTAAATGTGGTTTAGGACACTGTGGGGCTCAAAAGGCAGGGGGTATTTGGATTTGGGAGCGCAGAATTTGCTGGATTTCTTTTGGGAGACGAGGAGCCATAACGCTTTTCCAGAGCCTTTGTATTATCAGTAACGTGGAAGCCCCCTATATTTCAGTTAACAGATGATGTTCCTGAGTCACTTACATCGCTGAGTACTTTCCATCTAAATGTCCAAATGACGTGATAACGTCATTAAAGATAACACAGGTTTAACATTATCGGGATCTGAGTCAATCAGATCCCGATGATGTTGCAGACCTATCGCTCTGCACTGGAATCTCAGCACTTGAAGGACTCTGGGGATCCCGAGCACTGTAAGACCGTAGAAAAACTTTGGCGCTGCACAAAGCCCAACAAGCGACGACCTTTATTTACCATCGGCTGTCGTGATGGAGTTAATGATTTAATGATCAGCCCACCCCTGTCCTTCTCTAAGAACCAAAAATGGTTCAAAAATGTAAATGTTAATTGTCAATCATTGAAGGGAAAATAACAGAGATGAGCAAATACATTTGAATCAATGGAATTCACCTCGAGTTTAAAAACAAAAAATTGGACTTGTCAGAAACCGCATATTTTGGGGACTCCAAATCCAGCATAAAACTGGCCTGATTTACTTTTCGTATTGGGAAGGGTTAAAATAAATTAGATTCAACTCAGCAACCTGTCACCTGTATGGCCCACAGCCCCTCTTCAGTCTTGCATCTTGGGCACCTCTGCTCCAGTCTGGTTTTCTATCTTCTTCATTAGTATCTTCTGAACTTCCAGGGTTGACTACATTCAATGACGTTATGACATTGTGGGGCAATGTACGTCATCGTCATGATGAATCAATTTTCCTGGTTGAATCTGAGTGAATCTGCTAAATTTGAATTTTGGGAGATCCGCTCATCAGTGCAAAATAATGAAAACCAAATTGCAATAAGTTAAAAAATATAAACCAAGAAAATCCCATACGCTGAACAAACATACAGTATTGGCCACCAGAGTCTTCATCCCAATCTTCAGTGGTGTTGACCGTGAGCTGACCTGTTTACATTCACATAAATCACAAGTGAAACAGTTAATAAGAGTCAATAAGAAATGGGTGGAATGGAATCTCCCGATGGAGGAGAGAAAGCCCCGGAGTGTGGATGTTTATACTGTATACATGATCTAGTAGTATATACGACCCCACTATGATTGATCCAGAATGTACTCACGGCTCCGCTACCCGGTGTTTATACTCCTAACATGAAGGGTTTATTATGTGAAAATTAACTTTCATTATATTAGACAAATGCTCAGAGGACGTTCCTTAAATTCGATCCTGATTCAAATCTGATGTTCGCAAGGCCCGAGTTGCTCATTGAAGTAATGACATGTCAATAAAGACTTGTACAAACAGGGGGTAGGTCATGTGCAATGTATTAGAAAACCGCAATGGCATTCATGTCATCACACTGCTATTAGCTGAACGTTGGAGGAGACCTGGACGTCATCTCAAGGTCTTATAGATGCGCCGTGAATCGGTGTCTGTGGTTTGTTATTGCTGACGTCCGCTCCATGTGGAGCATGTAAAATTCTGAAGAGAGCTGTGGAAATTGCTGCTTGTGTTACTGGTAATTGCTGAGAAGTACTGATTAATCTGCTGTACTATTTACTAAGGGAACGTGGATGGTAACTCACTTACCTGCTGCAACTGTCATCAATTTACAGGACATAGAGGAAGCCTTGTTCAGGGGCCTTTGGAGCAGAAACAGGAAAAAAGAGGAAATGTTATAATACATAAGAGGGATGCTGGATTTTTATCTCAGAGACCAAAAAATGCTCTTTTGTAGGATTCAGATCTGTCACTGGATAACATGTCACGGTGATAACAAGTCATGATAATGACTCGCCCCCTGGGCCGTGGGGTACCCGGAACCGAGCCTTCTGGTGTACGGTGCTGATGGGGGTAGTAGTGGCAACCCGATCCCGTGGCTCAGGGTGGTCAGACCAAATGCTGTGGCAGTCTATTTGCAGGGTTTTGAATGTCCGACTACGCCACTTGTGGATTGCGGTCAGGGATGACCGCCGCTGCAAGGCAGACCACTGAGGCTGGTGTTGGTATGCAGCACAGGGATAGGATAACTCCTCACGGGAAGAGTGTAGCCTCAGGGCAATGTAGGTGGATGCTGGGGGTGATGGTGCAGGTGCAGCATGAATCACACAGAGTCCAATGGTGCAGTTCAGGCCTTTTACTCACAGTTGTTATCCATGTCACTTCTGTCAGCAATGACTGCCCAAGCCGTGCTGCGTCCACCAGGTGAGGGGCTCGGTCAACCCCCAGGCAACTCAGGAGTATGGCACAGGGCCCCCTTCTATCCTTTCTCTGGCCTCTCGTGCCCCACCAGTGACCACGCTTCTGTCCAGCTGCCCCGGGCCTTCTCTGTTAAAACCTGGCCCCAGTTTCCCTGACCCTATGTGGTGCCTTCCTAGCGGGTGTAGCATGGGGTCGCACCAATAAATGATCACGACCTCCGGTTCTTGGCTGAGGGATGATTTACCTCCACCAACTTGGGAATCCGGTACCCTTCTGCGGCCTGACCCTTCACCCGATATAACGTGGGCTTGCAACGGTTGCTGTCCGTTCTGCTCTCTTAGGGTCGGAGCACCGTCGAGCTGTCCCCCGGAAATGGGGTGAGTGTGTGTAATCAGCTAACTGAGTCCTGGTCCACACTCCATCCTTACCTGGGAGTGGAATATCACACCTCTGGTTGAGGTGCAATACCCCTGTGGCAACTGAACTCTCGGGGCGCCACAATAACAGGGGGACTGCTGAACCCACCCCTCTCCCCATCACTGCCATCTTAGCATTCTTCTGGAGCCCAGCAATCTTTTTTATAAAAGTTTAGAATTTTTTTAAAATGCTAAAACAATAGAAATATTATGTACATTTGGTATTGAGTTAAAGGGGTTGTCCAGGACATTGAAGGCACATCCTTAAGTGTTACGATACTGGCGTAGCACTGCTGGAATCCAGTGGCTGAAGGAGCACAAGCAGGAACAGCAAGCGGTAGTAGAAGTTCTTAGAGTTAGCAAAGGAGGTGTAGGAAACAATCCGTTCATAGGTGAGAACAGTCTGGGTAAGACAGTCCAGGAGCTGGAGACTGGAGCTAGACTAAACAGCTAGACACAATACTCAAGCAATGAGTGAGAGATCCATGCAGCTTTAAGTAGGCCCAAACAGGAAACAAGATGGATTCCACAGGTTCAGAATATAGAACATAGCAGCAGCCTCCAGTGGTAAGGAGTGAAATTGCAGCACAATTATTAAGGTGAACAATAGCAGCCACTAGTGGTCAAACTGTAGAAGGACAACAGGAATCCTGACATTAAAATAGGTCACCAATGACTGATCAGTGGAGGTGCGACACCCAGCACCCCTGCCGAATAGCTGTTCCCGGTGTCGGTGGAAGCCGGAACTGGTCAGTTACGGAGCTACATATCCACTCCCTGATTTGAATAGGGGACGGATGTGCAGTACCCAGCCGCTGCCACTATAGTCGACGGAGCTGTGCTGTGCTTCTCAGTAACTGAGTAGTTCCAGCCGCCAACAGCAGGAACACAATCAGCAGAGGTGCCGGGTGTCGCACCCCCACCAATCAGACATTTGTGACCTATCCTAAGGATAGGCGATGAAAGTTAAAGTGCCAGACAACCCCTTTAAATATACTAATCTGGGGAATCATGTTGTCAGATTATTTTTCCATGCAATAAATGGCATAAAAATTAACCCCCTCCCAACCCCCCAAAAATTAAAAAAATAGAGAAATAACATTTTTTCTTTGCCTGCTTGGAATTTTTATCCTGTTTTTTAAATGCATTATACACTAATGTGAAGGGGTTCTGAAAGGGTTAATGGCACAGATGCCTTTTTCACATTTCTTTTGCTTAGTGGAGAATCCAGCCCTGCACATAAGCACTGATCACTACAAGTTACTACTATCCATAACCTATAGATGACCCTATAGACTCAGCCATTCATAATAATCAGCACAGGGCGGAATCCAATTAGCTATGTGCAGGACTGAGGCACAGGAATATTAATTCTCTGTAGCAGGAAGGAGGGGAAACCTCAAGTGATGGTACAAACATGCAGAAGATAATACAGTAAATCACAATTCTCGCATTTGGGTAGGTACTTAGAAAAAAAAGTATCTAAATGTCCACATATTAGTCCAGTAATACAAAACAATAATAATAAACGCTAAGGTGAAATAATTGTAACAAAAGAAAAATCTGTGTTCTATGATCATCACTTTTGAGGTTCATTTTACTAAATAATTGGATTCTCTAGTATAATAAAAATTCTGGAGCATTTTTTTCTATTAAAGGGGTGGTCCGAATTACAAAATAATTTTTATCCTAAATTCCTATCTATTTAATGCCATAATTTATACTATTTTATAATATACTGGTACTTTAAAGGCAATCTGTCACCAGATCTGTCACCAGGTCTCTATCAGACCTCTACTATGGGCATACAGGGTATAGAAAAGTAAATCTACGTATACATACCTGTATGGTCCATAGTAGAGGTTTGATTGCAGAGAAAAACGCTTTAATCAATTCTATTTTGTACAGGCTTGGCGTCCGGGGGACACCAAGCAATCCCCGCCTATGTGGTTATTATTCCCCTTAATCCCTGCTTATATGCTTAATTATCATATCCCCCCCTCTCCTGCACGTCACAGGGTCCTGTGCACTGTGCTCCCTGACTTCCCG
This sequence comes from Phyllobates terribilis, assembly GCF_046119375.1. Lineage (NCBI taxonomy): Eukaryota > Metazoa > Chordata > Amphibia > Anura > Dendrobatidae > Phyllobates > Phyllobates terribilis. Next base: position 453,277,762 of record NW_027362765.1, on the reverse strand, counting down.
GGCATGCGCAAAGCGCCGCTCACATGGTGCTCACATAGAGTGCGCTTTGCTTCATCCCGGCCCCGTCTGCCTGTGCACTGCGCCACAGGTTTCTAGTGCGCAGGAACTGAGAAGTGAAAATGACTACCGGGCGCCTGCACAATAGAAACCTGAAGCGCAGTGCACGGAGAGACGGGGCCGGGATGAAGCAAAGCGCGCGCTATGTGAGTGCGCGTCACAGGGCACTGTGACGTGCAGGGGAGGGGGGTATATGATAACTAAGCATATAGACGGGGATTTGGGGGAATAATAAGCACATAGGCGGGGATTGCTTGGTGTCCCCCAGATGCCAAGCCTGTACAAAATAGAATTGATTAAAGCGCTTTTCTCTGCAATCAGACCTCTACTATGGGCCATACAGGTGTGTATAGATTTACTTTTTTACACCCTGTATGGCCATAGTAGAGGTCTGATTACTCTAAAGTGGTGACAGATTCCCTTTAGTTAAAAATTCCCTCAGTGACCTTCTTTTCAGGGGCTGGGCTAATCCCTGCTCTGTCTCTGTGTGATGTGTACAATGGCAGTGCACTCAGATTAGCAGTAACAGCCCAGCAAGAGTGCACTGTCAATGCACGTTAAAAGACAAATACCTGGCGTGCAGTGACTTGCACCGACCCCGCAAGTGGCAGCGATGGTCTATGCATGCCGGGTATTCTTACAACGCGCACTGACAGTGATATTTAAGTGAGACTTTTGAAATCTCATTGATTATGCTAATACTGTAGAATGCTGCATATTTTACGCACCAAATATCCTGTGAATAAAAAAACGCAACAAAAACGCTGCAAAAACATAGTGTGTGAAAATACCCTAAATGTCCATCAGGCCTTTTAACCCATTAGCCCTTAGCACTGGGGTCTCTGTGGAGGGAGTTCTGAGCTCTGATCACTCTTGTTAACCATTTGAATACTATTGTCAATCTGTGCATATAAATGAAGCGGTTGCTGGTACCCTGCGACACTTTCGTGGGACTGCCATGGACTGCCATGGCAGCTGGGGACCTGCTGAAGACCCCTGTCACTGCCATGTTGGTACTCCTGTGATTCTCAGCCTCAGGAATCTGTGATCTACACCATATATTGCAATATTGTTGTACTGCAGTATATAGTATAATTGATCGGACAATCACAGGTGTGAATCCCGTAAAAAAATAAAAAAATAAAGTAAAAAAAAAGTCAAAATAGAAAAATTCAAACACTCCCTTTTCATACATTAAAAATATAAGCATATTTGGTATTCCAAACCATCTGTTAAAATATAAAAGTAATTAACCCATACAGTAAAAGCCATAAAGCGGAAAAAAAATAGAAAACGCCAGAATTGTGGTTTTATGGTCACCAGTCCTCCCAAAAAAAAATGCAAATTAAACATCTAAATTAGTATCAATAACACTGTCAGCTCACCACTCAATAAAAACAAACCTTAAGGCCGGTTTCACAAGTCTGTATATTTGTACCGGAGATATCTGTGTCCCATGTGCCTGTGTGTCCATATGTGTCAGATGTCATCCCTGTGTGTTCAGCGTGAGACACATTTGCGGACCGTGCATCCGCAAAAAATCGGACAAGTCAGTGTGTGGAGCACACGGTCCATGGAAACACACTGACATGTGCGCAGACCCATAGATTTGAATGGGTCTGCGTGTGTCAGTGTCTCCAGTACGTGAGGAAACTGTCACCACACGTACTGGAAACACGGACATGTGAAAGAGCCCTTACACAGCTCCGTCAGTGGAAAAATAAAAATGTTACGGGTCTTGGAAAGTGGTGACACAAACCAAATTTTTTTTTTTACAAACTTCTTAATTTTTATAATATAATAATAAAAAATCTATATAACTTTTGGGGAATCATGTTTCCAAGTCAATTTTACCATACAATGGAAACTATAAAAAATACGCCCTACCTACTCCCCTCCCCCCTCCCCACCCCAAAAAAATGGCAAAATTGCATTTATTTCATCATATCATCCTACTTTTTAATTTTTTTCTTGATTTTTCAGTAGATTTTAGGGTAAAATGGATGATGTCGTTTGAAATCTATAACTTGTTCTGTACTGCTTCTAATGGAAAAAAAAATATGGCTCTTAGAAGAAAGGTTGGGAAAGATGCAAACCAGTGATGAGTGAGCATGCTCGCTCCTGCTCTGTACTCGCGCTAGCATCTCACTGCTCGAGATTCTTGGCATTCGGCTTGTATTTCCGGGATGTTCATGTGGGAGCTCGAGTCCCCCCTGCATGTTTGGCTCTGTTTTAACAGTGAATAAACATGCGAGGATTGCCTGCCACTCACTGCAATGATGCAGCCATGTTGGTTGTGGCATTACAGTGATTGGCTGGCCGCACAGCGTCATCAGGTCTATATCAGACCTATCCTATGCTCGTCACAGTCTACCCCGGAAACAGGCAGAGTAGGGAGAGGTGCTGCTGAGCTAGGGAGAGAATTGGCAGTTTAATAGTTACGTATTAGGTATTCCACAGCTATATATACACATCTGAACTAACAGTCCTTATAAGGGTTAATCCAACTGCATATATTATTAATCCTGATGATAGCAGGAGTTAGGCAGGCAGAGTTTGTGGAGAGTGTATGAGCAGAATAGGGTCCATTGCACGTTCTGTCTGCTCTGCTACTGTTACAGATATCCATAGCCCTAGATATCAGGACTAATTTTTTTTTTTGCTCTTAATCCTTATTATTTGCTTAAAAAGCAATACAGTACACCATTTTACTGCTCCATTTGCTTGTTAGCAGAACACAGCCAGATTTTTTTATTTTATTCACATTGCTGTATTGTGGAAGCAGAGAAACTTGTCCATCCTCAGACGTGATCTGATATTACTGTGGTAATAATCGTCACATTTTTTGGAGCATGCCAAATATTACACTCCAGTTAAAGTCTGCCAGTTGTGTGTTGTTCAACCTATTCACACTTAGTCACTGACCAATACCATATCTCTAACGCCACTGCCTAAATCCGTGGTAATCACACGTGATTGGATATTACTGCGATAATAATCGTCACATTTTTTTGGAGCGTGCCAAATATTACGCTCCAGTTAAAGTCTGCCAGTTGTGCGTTGTTCAACCTATTCACACTTAGTCGCAGACCAATACCATATCTGTAACGCCACTGCCTAAAACTGTGGTCATCAAACGAGATCAGATATTACTGCGCTAATAATCCAGAATTTTTTGGGAGCGTACCAGATATTACACTCTGTCAGGGAAATATTGAAAAATATTGAAAATATTCTTTCTTTCTTCCCCTGAAACCCCTCTCACCCCTCCCTTATCCACCTTCGTCACAAGAGCTAGCAATCGACCACTTCTCAGTACAAGAGCTGTCTCCATGTAAATCCCAGCATAAAAACCCAATTAACATACTCATGAGTAAGGCCCTGTAAACAAATGCTGGCAAGAGAGGTGCCACCAACCTACTTAAAATGCGAGTACATTTTCCTGGCAAAGGCAGGGGACAATTAGACGCAGGCTTGCAATAAATCTATAGATACCTGTTGAAATTTAATTCCGAGGACTTCAAAGAGAGTTTAACAAAAGTCTCCAGGCTCTTCGGAGCTGAAACTTGATATGGAATAACTAAAGTTCCATACATCCGATAATGATGAGCCCCATATTTTTAGTGACAGGGTCAGCTAGGGAACGATAGGGATATTTTCCTGTCGCTGTAAACCCCTCCGTGGAGCTGTAGCGCAAAAGCACCAGAATAATGGATCGCAGGTACGCTATGCGTGGTCTCTAAACAAAGGTAAAATCATAACGGAAAATATGGCATAGTTTGCAAGCTTCTGCGATCAACGAGCGATAAGTTATCGCAGAAGTTAGCATTTTTAATAAAAACATGAAGGGTTGAGCCCAGCCCCTGTGATGTTGGCACAGGGGGGTGTGGGCAGGTCTCTCCCTTCAGCATAAAATAGTCTGTTGAGGTTGGAGTAGCATTCATTGCAGGAGTATATAGTTATTATATGCAACGGATCCTGTTCGATAACAGTCAAATCAGAGGAGCGCTCCTCTCCAGCTATATTGAATCGTCTCAGCGATTGTATAGTAAGTTTCTGCTTTAATCCTTATTATTTTGTGTAACTGCTTATGTATTGTATTGTGTCCTTTGTAAAATCTTGTACATTTTTCTTAAACACTGCCTCCCTTTTGGATTATAGAATTTAATAGTTCTGTTTGTTTTGCTCTGTAATCGCTCCCTCCCCCGGAGCCATACTCTACCAGAACGCAGGCGTCCGGCCAGGCCTGTATTATATTTCAAACTCCGCCAGTGGTGGCAGCGAATAATATTAATAATCGGGCTACCGTGAAGCTGAGAGTGACCGTACGGAGGGCGTAAACACATATTCCATGCATTGGAATCCAGAAGTGTGATGCCATACGCTCACTGGTTGCTTGCCGATACCTTCGTAGTGAGTAGTGGGGACCATGTGCTCTCGGATCCCTGACGAAATCCTGACCAAGTGACGGCAATGGCGAGATATTGTGTGGTCTCCCCGGTGTCGTTGCTGTGGAATACCTGACACACTCCATGTTCAAAACTATTCACACTTGGCTGCTGACCATTGCCAATACCATACTACAAGGCCACTCCCTAAAACCGCGGTCATCAGACGTGATCCCATATTACTGAGGTAATAATGGTCAAATTTTTTGGAGCGTTCCAGATATTACACTCCATTTAAAGTCTGCTAGTTGTGTGTTGTTCAAAACTATTCACACTTGGTCGCTGACCATTGCCAATACCCTACTACAAGGCCAATGCCTAAAACCGTGGTCATCAGACGTGATACGATATTACTACGGTAATAATCGTCACATTTTTTGGAGCGTGACAAATATTACACTCCAGTTAAAGTTTGCCAGTTGTGTATTGTTCAACCTATTCACACTTGGTGCTGACCAATACCACATTTATAAGGCCACTGGCTAAAACCGTGGTCATCAGACGTGATCCCATATTACTGCGGTAATAATTGTCACATTTTTTGGAGGGTGCCAAATATTACACTCCAGTTAAAGACTTCCAGTTGTGTGGTGTTCAACCTATTCACACTTGGTTGCTGACCAATACCACATCTATAAGGCTACTGCCTAAAACCGTGGTCATCAGACATGATCCGATATTACTGCGGTAATAATCGTCACATTTTTTGGAGTGTGCCAAATATTACACTCCATTTAAAATGGGCAAGGAACGTGGCAAGGGATGGGGAAGTGGATGTGATGCTGATGGTGCACGCAGAGGCCGAGGCCATGTGCAAGATGAAACTGTGCCTGCTGAGGGAGCACAACAAACACCCACATTGTGTTGAACTACCTTCCTGTCCCAATTTCTTGGGGGCTGCGTAACACCACTCTTGAAGCCAGAGCAGTGTGAAAAGGTTGTTGTTGGTTGGATAGCAGATAATGTTTCCAACCAGTTTGCCAGCATCACCACCCTGTCTTCCACATGGTCCAGTCTCAGTAGCCGTGAGTCTGGACCACATATTCCTCACCCTGATACTCCTTCCTCCTGTCATGCTGAGTGCCCGGAGACAAGTGATCCCACACTTGGACACCTCGAAGAGCTGTTCACTTTTCTATTTATAGATTTGGACCTCTTGTCCAACCCGCTTCAAGCGGGGCAAGAGGAGATCACATGTAGCGATGCCCAAATATTTGAGCAGCAACGGTCACACGAAGACTCAGCCAACCTCCTACAGACCAGAATACTAAACTGCCACATTTCTCCACTGCTTGCACTGGAAATGTTGCTTTTTAGGCTCGTGGAGATGGAATCTTTCTGCAACCTCATGGCGGCGGCCGTCCCTTGGTACTCGGTCCCCAGCCACCAATATTTCTCCCGGTGTACCGTCCCCACCTTACCCAAGAACGTGTCCCAGAACATTACCTGTGCCCTCAACAACGCAGTTACTGGGAAGGTCAACATAACCACGGACACATGGACAAGTGCTTGTGGCCAGGGACGGTACATCTCGCTGACGGCACACTGGTTTAACATAGTGGAAGCCGGGACCCAGTCAAACCGTGGGACGGAACAGGTCCTCCCAATGCTGAGGATTGCAGGCCCTGGGTCAATCAGGGTCGCCCCCACATTCTACAGCTCCTGCACCTCCCCCTCCTCTTCAGCCTCCATCTCCAAAATGACAACATCAGTCGGAAGCTGAAAGCACTGCAGCACTGCCTCGGCCAAGAGGCAACAGGCTGTGCTGAAGCTAATATGCTTAGGGGACAAACCACACACCGCTATGGAATTGTTGACAGCTGTAACAAAGCAGGCAGATCTGTGGCTGTCACAGCTGAACCTACAGCCAGGCATGGTTGTGTATGACAATGGCCGGAACCTGGTGGCGGCTCTGAAGCTAGGCAAGCTCGCACATTTACCATGCCTGGTCCATGTGCTCAATCTAGTGGTTCAGCGGTTTCTTAAGACCTATCCGGATCTGCCTGATCTTCTTGTGAAAGTACGCCGCTTATGAGCCTGAAAGTCACCTACAGCTTCCGTCACCCTCGCCGTGTTTAAGCAGTGTTTGCAGCTTCCAGCTCACCGACTGGTGTGCGATGTCACCACGCTTTGGAACTCTACATTGCAGATGTTGGAAAGGATTTGTGAGCAGCAGAGGGCAGTTGTTGAGTACCAGCTTCAACATGCCCATCGGTATTCAGGATAGCCTCCGCACATAAGAGCTGATGAGTGAGCATGGATGTCCAACATCTGTGTCATCCTCCAAAACTTTGAGGATTCCATCAAGATGGTGAGCAGCGATGACGCCATAATTAGCGTCACCATCCCACTTCTCTGTCTACTGAAATGCTCACTGCTCACAATTAAAGAGGAGACATTGCAGGAGGAGCACGATGAGATGGAGCAAGGAACCACACAGGGTGATGCCACGCAGCCCAGCCTCATCTCATCTCAACGTGGATTGGGGGATAATGAGAAGGAAGATGAGGATGAGGAGGAACAGGAGCTGTTTTCCTGTGCCACAGACAGTACTACCTACACAACAGTCATACCATCTGTTCAGCGTGGGTGGCCTGAGGAGAGGGAGAATGAGAAGGAGGACCAGGAGGAGGATGAGGAGGAGGAGAACATGGACAGTCGTCCTCTTGGTCAGGACAGGGAAGACTTGGCTGTTGGCAGTCTGGCACACATGACTGACTTTATGTTCCGCTGCCTTTCCCGTGACTCTCGTGTTGTACACATTTTGGCCGACAGTAATTACTGGTTGGTCATACTTCTAGACCCACGCTACAAGTAGAACTTTCTATATCTCCTTCCAAAGGCAGAGAGGTTTAATAACATTTTGCAGTACCAGAAGGCCCTTGTTGAGAAATTATTAAAAAAATTTCCATCTGAAAACGCTGGAGGCAGAGGTCACAGTTCGTTGGACAACCAAGGAGTACAGGCAAGGGAGACATAAAGCAGAGGCAGGGGAACACTGTCAAAGGTGTGGGACAGTTTTCTCAGACCCTCCCAGCGCACAGGCCCTGATACGTGGGGCACTCTGACAAGGAGGGAAAAGTTTTGGAAGACGCTAAAGGAGTACCTTGCTGACCATACCATGTCCTCCGTGATTCCTCTGTGTCTTATAACTATTGGGTATCCAAGCTGGACAAGTGGCATGAACTGACTCTCCACGCCTTGGAGACCTTGGCCTGCCCTGCCGCTAGCGTTTTGTCAGAGCGGGTTTTTAGTGCCGCTGGGGGTATTATAACTGATAGGCGCATCCGCCTGTCAACTGAAAATGCTGACAGGCTGGCTTTTATCAAAATAAACAAGGACTGGATTGGGACAGACTTCTCAACACCACCTGATGATAGCAGCGGAACATAAACTCAAATCCAGTGTTTTTTTGGGGGAGTCTATTCCCATGCACCTCTTCACACCCAGACATGGGTATACGCTTCCTGATTTTGTCTATTTTTTGTTGTCCTCCTTCTTCTCCTTCTCCTCATCCTCCACCACCAAATCACTAGGGTGACCGTGATGCAAAACTCACATAATTTTTTTAAGGGTGTTTATGTAAATTTTTATATAGGCATACCTGTAACATTCTGTGTGTTACACAGTGTGTTCATGTATACCCCCCTGAGGTAAATATTTTTCAGCCCATGCACTTAGTGCATGGACATTTCCAGTATAGGAGACCCACTCCTTAACAATGGTAACAATTTTTTTAATGAAGACCTCCCCTATGTCTCTTCAAAGAGGTATTGGAGTGCATACAATTTTTTGGCAGCCCTTGCAGTCACTGCATGGGCATTACCACTACAAGAGACCCACTCCTTAATAATGGGAACAATTTTTTTAATGAGGTCCTCCTCTACGTCTCTTCAAAGGGGTATTGGAGTGCGTCCTAATTTTTGGCAGCCCTTGCAGTAACTGCATATGCAATAACAGTATAGGAGACCCACTCCTTAATAATGGGAACAACAAAGCATAGCCGACTGATGGCCCTCTAACAATGGTGAGGGACGACTGCTGGCCTTCTAACAATTGTAAGGGCCGTCTGATTGCCTTGCAAAAATAGGCTTTGTGACTTTCACAGTCCCTCCTTCTAAATGAAAGTGTGTGTCTGATCATGTCTCACACACCACATGGTCAGATAAGGTAGTAAATTGTTAAAATTACATTTACCGGTGAATGTATTTTTCACCATTGAAAGCAATGCAAAAGTGCAAAAACGCATCAAAAGCGCTATGTGTGAACATAGCCCAAAGTGTGGAGGAGCATTTTTCTTTTTGGTTATTTATTTTGCCTTATATGCAAGTTATTACCCTGGTAAGAATGTTCCTTAACATTTTTTCCAGGAAAATCCATTTTTGGTTCGTTTTTGTATGTTTTATTGTGTGTCGGTAAAAGTGGCGTAATACTCTGACAACATTGTTCACAGTAGTGACCTGGGAATCGTAGATGCTTCCAGGGGTCTTCCCCATATCATTTTAGCACTATTCCCATTGATTTGGCCAATCTTTAGGCCCCCTCCAGACCTCCGGGGGAGGGGTGGGCATCGGAAAAATGCTCGAGTTTCCCATTGACTCACATTGGGCTTGTTGCTCGGGTCGAGCACTCGAGCATTACGATTTGCTCGACCCGAGCAACGAACACCCGAGCATTTTAGTGCTCGCTCATCACTAATGCAAACATAAAAAGGAAAATTGGCTGAGTAGGCGAGGGGTTAATAAAATACTGGATAATATATCATCTATAGGTCATCCTTCCTAATACAGAACATTATAAAAGTCACATAGTAAATATCACCAGTTCCTTCTGAGGCATATGGATCGGTCACTGTAACCCAGTATTACAGCATTTTTGCAGGATCGGGGCACTATATTACCAAATCATCACATTTGATATCTTGTATAATTTCCACATAGGTCCTGTCAGCCTGATGAATTACAAATCTCAAATTCACACAGTAAAATTCCAGTAAACTTATGTGTAGTCACGTTTCATCGTAACAGTAGTAAATGGATGACTTAATATGTGCAGTCACAATCACAAAGTATTTTGGCAAGAAATTTTTTCCTCTGGTCACCTGAGAACTAATTTGTTCCCATGTTATTTTCAATGCAGCGCTAAATTTATTTATAACAAATACTAACACCTAAAATAAAACATTACAAGCAACATAAAAAAGACTTGTAGCTAGTGTTGAGCGATACCTTCCGATATCGGGAAATATCGGATCGGATTGGATCGGACCGATACCGAAAAAGTATCGGATATCGCCGATTCCGATACCGGAAACCAATGCAAGTCAATGGGACAGAAATATCGGAATGAAAATAAACCCTTTCTTTCCTTGTAGGTTAATTCTACATGAAGGAAAACAACTAAGAATAATGTAGAATGTATTGGGGGAGGTGGGGGAGACAATAAAGGCATAGAGGTTTAGCACAATCAAATGGAATAGCAGGAGTTAATATTTTTTTTAAGACGTTCTGAGTTACGGAAATATTGACTATGTTAAGTATTTTTATATTTTGTCAGATATTTATGTTTCACTACTTCCATGCTCTTCACCTTCTTTTTTACTTCTCCCACACTTTCTCCTTCATCATCCTCAGCATCTTTTTCATCCTCTTCTTCTTCACCTTCTTCATCTTCTTCTTCTTCACCTTCTTCGTATTATTCTTTTTTTTTACATTCTTCATATTCTACTTCTTCATCTTCTTCATATTCTTCTTCTTCATCATATTCTTATTTGTGACAGGCATTCCTGTAGTTGTTATCTATAAAAGGTTGGACATTACACCTTTCGTTCTGCCCGTCACAAAAGATTTACAACAGGATTTGTCCGCGTTCAGTTTGGCCTGCAGCAGCAGGTCTTTTCCAGGGGCACCACGAGGAGGAACGGACTCACCCCCATACACTGCTTAGTCATCTTCTGCTTATAATTTAGATATTATCTTTTGCTCTGATTTTTAGTCTTATGCTTAATGTTCTTCCGCTTTTTGTTCTGCAGCTTCTTGTATTTCTGCTTCTTGGTTTTCTGTCTCTTGTTCTTCTGTATCTTGGTGCTTGTCTTCTCTTCTTTGTCCTCTTGGTCAACTTCTTCAGGGTCATCTTCTTGGTCTTCTTCGGGGTGGTCTTCAGGGTCGTCGTCTTCGGGGGTCCTCGTCTTCGGGGTCCTCGTCTTCTTCGGGTTGGTCTTCTGGGTCCTCGTCTTCGGGGTCCTCGTCTTCTTCGGGGTGGTCTTCAGGGTCCTCGTCTTCTTCGGGGTGGTCTTCAGGGTCCTCGTCTTCTTCGGGGTGGTCTTCAGGGTCTGCGTCTTCTTCGGGGTGGTCTTCAGGGTCCTCGTCTTCAGGGTCGTTGTCTTCGGGGTCCTCGTCTTCTTAGGGTTGGTCTTCAGGGTCCTCGTCTTCAGGGTCCTCGTCAGGGAGATCCAGAGTGATTACCAAGAACCATTTCAAAAAGCTTGAACTTGGAAATGTAGCAGAAGGTGCAAGAAAGCTGAGGAACTACCGAGAACCAGCTGACGGTACTGGAACCCGGATGGGTAGCAGAAGGTACAAGAGCCAATGGAACTGCCGAAGACCAGCTGACGGTACTGGAACTCGGTTACTAAGCAGGAGGTACCTGTGCCAGAAAGCACTACCAAGGACCATCAGACGTTGGTGGAAATTGGATACCGAGAAGGAGGCACCTAATCCAAAGGCACTGCCGAGAACCAGCTGACGGTACTGGAACCCGGATGGGTAGCAGAAGGTACCCATGTAAAAAAAAGTTCAAGGCCGCGAGCCGGCCGCAGTTACCAAAACCCACAGTCCTACAGGGGGTGCTTGTCCTATTGGCACTATGGAACCAGCCTTCATTGCCTGATCCCGCAGCCCACATAGGAGTCACCTAAACTGCAGGCACCATAGAGTCGGCTAACCCGAACGCAACACGACAGGACAACGCATTGGAGGCAAAGTGACGTTGACACTACCCGGAAACAGCTGGCGTGCTGGAAACAGGCTGGGCAGGAGGGAGTACCCGTGCCAAAGACACTGCCGAGAACCAGCTGACGGTACTGGAACCCGGATGGGTAGCAGAAGGTACAAGAGCCAATGGAACTGCCGAAGACCAGCTGACGGTACTGGAACTTGGTTACTAAGCAGGAGGTACCTGTGCCAGAAAGCACTACCAAGGACCAGCAGACGTTGGTGGAACTTGGATACCGAGAAGGAGGCACCTAATCCAAAGGCACTGCCGAGAACCAGCTGACGGTACTGGAACCCGGATGGGTAGCATAAGGTACCCATGTAAAAAAAAGTTCAAGGCCGCGAGCCGGCCGCAGTTACCAAAACCCACAGTCCTACAGGGGGTGCTTGTCCTATAGGCACTATGGAACCAGCCTTCATTGCCAGATCCCGCAGCCCACATAGGAGTCACCTAAACTGCAGGCACCATAGAGTCGGCTAACCCGACCGCAACACGACAGGACAACTCATTGGAGGCAAAGTGATGTTGACACTACCCGGAAACAGCTGGCGTGCTGGAACCAGGCTGGGCAGGAGGGAGTACCCGTGCCAAAGACACTGCCGAGAACCAGCTGACGGTACTGGAACCCGGATGGGTAGTAGAAGGTACAAGAGCCAATGGAACTGCCGAAGACCAGCTGACGGTACTGGAACTCGGTTACTAAGCAGGAGGTACCTGTGCCAGAAAGCACTACCAAGGACCAGCAGACGTTGGTGGAACTTGGATACCGAGAAGGAGGCACCTAATCCAAAGGCACTGCCGAGAACCAGCTGACGGTACTGGAACCCGGATGGGTAGCAGAAGGTACCCATGTAAAAAAAAGTTCAAGGCCGTGAGCCGGCCGCAGTTACCAAAACCCACAGTCCTACAGGGGGTGCTTGTCCTATTGGCACTATGGAACCAGCCTTCATTGCCTGATCCCGCAGCCCACATAGGAGTCACCTAAACTGCAGGCACCATAGAGTCGGCTAACCCGACCGCAACACGACAGGACAACGCATTGGAGGCAAAGTGACGTTGACACTACCCGGAAACAGCTGGCGTGCTGGAACCAGGCTGGGCAGGAGGGTGTACCCGTGCCAAAGTCACTGCCGAGAACCAGCTGACGGTTCTGGAACCCGGATGGGTAGTAGAAGGTACAAGAGCAAATGGAACTACCGAGGACCAGCTGACGGTACTGGAACCCGGATGGGTAGCAGAAGGTACAAGAGCCAATGGAACTGCCGAAGACCAGCTGACGGTACTGGAACTCAGTTACAAAGCAGGAGGTACCTGTGCCAGAAAGCACTACCAAGGACCAGCAGACGTTGGTGGAACTTGGATACCGAGAAGGAGGCACCTAATCCAAAGGCACTGCCGAGAACCAGTTGACGGTACTGGAACCCGGATGGGTAGCAGAAGGTACCCATGTAAAAAAAAGTTCAAGGCCGCGAGCCGGCCGCAGTTACCAAAACCAACAGTCCTACAGGGGGTGCTTGTCCTATTGGCACTATGGAACCAGCCTTCATTGCCAGATCCCGCAGCCCACATAGGAGTCACCTAAACTGCAGGCACCATAGAGTCGGCTAACCCGACCGCAACACGACAGGACAACGCATTGGAGGCAAAGTGACGTTGACACTACCTGGAAACAGCTGGCGTGCTGGAACCAGGCTGGGCAGGAGGGAGTACCCATGCCAAAGTCACTGCCGAGAACCAGCTGACGGTACTGGAACCCGGATGGGTAGTAGAAGGTACAAGAGCAAATGGAACTACCGAGGACCAGCTGACGGTACTGGAACCCGGATGGGTAGCAGAAGGTACAAGAGCGAATGGAACTGCCGAAGACCAGCTGACGGTACTGGAACACGGTTACTAAGCAGGAGGTACCTGTGCCAGAAAGCACTACCAAGGACCAGCAGACGTTGGTGGAACTTGGATACCGAGAAGGAGGCACCTAATCCAAAGGCACTGCCAAGAACCAGCTGACGGTACTGGAACCCGGATGAGTAGCAGAAGGTACCCATGTAAAAAAAAGTTCAAGGCCGCGAGCCGGCCGCAGTTACCAAAACCCACAGTCCTACAGGGGGTGCTTGTCCTATTGGCACTATGGAACCAGCCTTCATTGCCAGATCCCGCAGCCCACATAGGAATCACCTAAACTGCAGGCACCATAGAGTCGGCTAACCCGACCGCAACACGACAGGACAACGCATTGGAGGCAAAGTGACGTTGACACTACCCGGAAACAGCTGGCATGCTGGAACCAGGCTGGGCAGGAGGGAGTACCCGTGCCAAAGACACTGCCGAGAACCAGCTGACGGTACTGGAACCCGGATGGGTAGTAGAAGGTACAAGAGCCAATGGAACTGCCGAAGACCAGCTGACGGTACTGGAACTCGGTTACTAAGCAGGAGGTACCTGTGCCAGAAAGCACTACCAAGGACCAGCAGACGTTGGTGGAACTTGGATACCGAGAAGGAGGCACCTAATCCAAAGGCACTGCCGAGAACCAGCTGACGGTACTGGAACCCGGATGGGTAGCAGAAGGTACCCATGTAAAAAAAAGTTCAAGGCCGCGAGCCGGCCGCAGTTACCAAAACCCACAGTCCTACAGGGGGTGCTTGTCCTATTGGCACTATGGAACCAGCCTTCATTGCCAGATCCCGCAGCCCACATAGGAGTCACCTAAACTGCAGGCACCATAGAGTCGGCTAACCCGACCGCAACACGACAGGACAACACATTGGAGGCAAAGTGACGTTGACACTACCCGGAAACAGCTGGCGTGCTGGAACCAGGCTGGGCAGGAGGGAGTACCCGTGCCAAAGTCACTGCCGAGAACCAGCTGACGGTACTGGAACCCGGATGGGTAGTAGAACGTACAAGAGCAAATTGAACTACCGAGGACCAGCTGACGGTACTGGAACCCGGATGGGTAGCAGAAGGTACAAGAGCCAATGGAACTGCCGAAGACCAGCTGACGGTACTGGAACTCGGTTACTAAGCAGGAGGTACCTGTGCCAGAAAGCACTACCAAGAACCAGCAGACGTTGGTGGAACTTGGATACCGAGAAGGAGGCACCTAATCCAAAGGCACTGCCGAGAACCAGCTGACGGTACTGGAACCCGGATGGGTAGTAGAAGGTACAAGAGCAAATGGAACTACCGAGAACCAGCTGGCGGTGCTGGAACCCAGGGTAAATACTAAAAACAGAGTGGAGCCAGAGGTGTAATTGGAACAAGTTTTAAATCAGTAGTACAGTGGATGTGGACAAAGCAGGAGAATTTGCCAGACACACATCAGGGGAACAGCTGACGTTACTGAACCCCAATAACACTGGAGCAAGCATTGACTGTGCAGACGGCACTTCTGAGCAGCAACTAGCGGTATTGGAGCCCAGGGTAAATACTAAAGACAGAGGAGCCAGAGGTGTATTTGGAGGAGGTTTTAAATCAGTAGTACAGTGGATGTGGACAGAGCAGGAGAAATTGCCGTCCGCACAGCAGGGGAACAGCTGACGTTACTGAACCCCAATAACACGGCAGCAAGTGTTGACTGTGCAGACGGCACTTCCGAGCGCCAACTGGCGGTGTTGGAGCTCAGGGATAATACTGAAAACAGAGGAGCTAGAGGTGTAATTGGAGCAACTTTAAAATCTGTAGTAGTGAGAATGTGGACAGAGCAGGAGAAATTGCCGTCCGCACAGCAAGGGAACAGCTGACGTTACTGAACCCCAATGACACGGCAGCAAGTGTTGACTGTGCAGACGGCACTTCCGAGCGCCAACTAGCGGTGTTGGAGCTCAGGGATAAGACTGAAAACAGAGGAGCCAGAGGTGTAATTGGAGCAACATTAAAATCTGTAGTAGTGAGAATGTGGACAGAGCAGGAGAAATTGCCGTCCGCACAGCAGGGGAACAGCTGACGTTACTGAACCCCAATGACACGGCAGCAAGTGTTGACTGTGCAGACGGCACTTCCGAGCGCCAACTGGCGGTGTTGGAGCTCAGGGATAATACTGAAAACAGAGGAGCCAGAGGTGTAATTGGAGCAACTCTAAAATCTGTAGTAGTGAGAATGTGGACAGAGCAGGAGAAATTGCCGTCCGCACAGCAGGGGAACAGCTGATGTTACTGAACCCCAATGACACGGCAGCAAGTGTTGACTGTGCAGACGGCACTTCCGAGCGCCAACTGGCGGTGTTGGAGCTCAGGGATAATACTGAAAACAGAGGAGCCAGAGGTGTAATTGGAGCAACTTTAAAATCTGTAGTAGTGAGAATGTGGACAGAGCAGGAGAAATTGCCGTCCGCACAGCAGGGGAACAGCTGACGTTACTGAACCCCAATGACACGGCAGCAAGTGTTGACTGTGCAGACGGCACTTCCGAGCGCCAACTGGCAGTGTTGGAGCTCAGGGATAATACTGAAAACAGAGGAGCCAGAGGTGTAATTGGAGCAACTTTAAAATCTGTAGTAGTGAGAATGTGGACAGAGCAGGAGAAATTGCCGTCCGCACAGCAGGGGAACAGCTGACGTTACTGAACCCCAATAACATGGCAGCAACTGTTGACTGTGCAGACGGCACTTCCGAGCGCCAACTGGCGGTGTTGGAGCTCAGGGATAATACTGAAAACAGAGGAGCCAGAGGTGTATTTGGAGGAGGTTTTAAATCAGTAGTACAGTGGATGTGGACAGAGCAGCAGAAAGTGCCGTCCGCACAGCAGGGGAACAGCTGACGTTACTGAACCCCAATGACACGGCAGCAAGTGTTGACTGTGCAGACGGCACTTCCGAGCGCCAACTGGCGGTGTTGGAGCTCAGGGATAATACTGAAAACAGAGGAGCCAGAGGTGTAATTGGAGCAACTTTAAAATCTGTAGTAGTGAGAATGTGGACAGAGCAGGAGAAATTGCCGTCCGCACAGCAGGGGAACAGCTGACGTTACTGAACCCCAGTGACACGGCAGCAAGTGTTGACTGTGCAGACAGCACTTCCGAGCGCCAACTGGCGGTGTTGGAGCTCAGGGATAATACTGAAAACAGAGGAGCCAGAGGTGTAATTGGAGCAACTCTAAAATCTGTAGTAGTGAGAATGTGGACAGAGCAGTAGAAATTGCCGTCCGCACAGCAGGGGAACAGCTGACGTTACTGAACCCCAATAACATGGCAGCAAGTGTTGACTGTGCAGACGGCACTTCCGAGCGCCAAATGGCGATGTTGGAGCTCAGGGATAATACTGAAAACAGAGGAGCCAGAGGTGTATTTGGAGGAGGTTTTAAATCAGTAGTACAGTGGATGTGGACAAAGCAGGAGAAATTGCCGTCCGCACAGCAGGGGAACAGCTGACGTTACTGAACCCCAATAACATGGCAGCAAGTGTTGACTGTGCAGACGGCACTTCCGAGCGCCAACTAGCGGTGTTGGAGCTCAGGGATAATACTGAAAACAGAGGAACCAGAGGTGTATGTGGAGGAGGTTTTAAATCAGTAGTACAGTGGATGTGGACAGAGCAGGAGAAAGTGCCGTCCGCACAGCAGGGGAACAGCTGACGTTACTGAACCCCAATAACACGGCAGCAAGTGTTGACTGTGCAGACGGCACTTCCGAGCGCCAACTGGCGGTGTTGGAGCTCAGGGATAATACTGAAAACAGAGGAGCCAGAGGTGTAATTGGAGCAACTTTAAAATCAGTAGTAGTGAGAATGTGGACAGAGCAGGAGAAATTGCCGTCCGCACAGCAGGGGAACAGCTGACGTTACTGAACCCCAATAACACGGCAGCAAGTGTTGACTGTGCAGACGGCACTTCCGAGCACCAACTGGCGATGTTGGAGCTCAGGGATAATACTGAAAACAGAGGAGCCAGAGGTGTAATTGGAGCAACTTTAAAATCTGTAGTAGTGAGAATGTGGACAGAGCAGGAGAAATTGCCGTCCGCACAGCAGGGGAACAGCTGACGTTACTGAACCCCAATGACACGGCAGCAAGTGTTGACTGTGCAGACGGCACTTCCGAGCGCCAACTGGCCGTGTTGGAGCTCAGGGATAATACTGAAAACAGAGGAGCCAGAGGTGTAATTGGAGCAACTCTAAAATCTGTAGTAGTGAGAATGTGGACAGAGCAGGAGAAATTGCCGTCCGCACAGCAGGGGAACAGCTGACGTTACTGAACCCCAATGACACGGCAGCAAGTGTTGACTGTGCAGACGGCACTTCCGAGCGCCAACTGGCGGTGTTGGAGCTCAGGGATAATACTGAAAACAGAGGAGCCAGAGGTGTAATTGGAGCAACTTTAAAATCTGTAGTAGTGAGAATGTGGACAGAGCAGGAGAAATTGCCGTCCGCACAGCAGGGGAACAGCTGACGTTACTGAACCCCAATGACACGGCAGCAAGTGTTGACTGTGCAGACGGCACTTCCGAGCGCCAACTGGCAGTGTTGGAGCTCAGGGATAATACTGAAAACAGAGGAGCCAGAGGTGTAATTGGAGCAACTTTAAAATCTGTAGTAGTGAGAATGTGGACAGAGCAGGAGAAATTGCCGTCCGCACAGCAGGGGAACAGCTGACGTTACTGAACCCCAATAACATGGCAGCAACTGTTGACTGTGCAGACGGCACTTCCGAGCGCCAACTGGCGGTGTTGGAGCTCAGGGATAATACTGAAAACAGAGGAGCCAGAGGTGTATTTGGAGGAGGTTTTAAATCAGTAGTACAGTGGATGTGGACAGAGCAGGAGAAAGTGCCGTCCGCACAGCAGGGGAACAGCTGACGTTACTGAACCCCAATGACACGGCAGCAAGTGTTGACTGTGCAGACGGCACTTCCGAGCGCCAACTGGCGGTGTTGGAGCTCAGGGATAATACTGAAAACAGAGGAGCCAGAGGTGTAATTGGAGCAACTTTAAAATCTGTAGTAGTGAGAATGTGGACAGAGCAGGAGAAATTGCCGTCCGCACAGCAGGGAAACAGCTGACGTTACTGAACCCCAATGACACGGCAGCAAGTGTTGACTGTGCAGACGGCACTTCCGAGCGCCAACTGGCGGTGTTGGAGCTCAGGGATAATACTGAAAACAGAGGAGCCAGAGGTGTAATTGGAGCAACTTTAAAATCTGTAGTAGTGGGAATGTGGACAGAGCAGGAGAAATTGCCGTCCGCACAGCAGGGGAACTGCTGACGTTACTGAACCCCAATAACATGGCAGCAAGTGTTGACTGTGCAGACGGCACTTCCGAGCGCCAACTGGCGATGTTGGAGCTCAGGGATAATACTGAAAACAGAGGAGCCAGAGGTGTATTTGGAGGAGGTTTTAAATCAGTAGTACAGTTGATGTGGACAGAGCAGGAGAAATTGCCGTCCGCACAGCAGGGGAACAGCTGACGTTACTGAACCCCAATAACATGGCAGCAACTGTTGACTGTGCAGACGGCACTTCCGAGCGCCAACTGGCGGTGTTGGAGCTCAGGGATAATACTGAAAACAGAGGAGCCAGAGGTGTATTTGGAGGAGGTTTTAAATCAGTAGTACAGTGGATGTGGACAGAGCAGCAGAAAGTGCCGTCCGCACAGCAGGGGAACAGCTGACGTTACTGAACCCCAATGACACGGCAGCAAGTGTTGACTGTGCAGACGGCACTTCCGAGCGCCAACTGGCGGTGTTGGAGCTCAGGGATAATACTGAAAACAGAGGAGCCAGAGGTGTAATTGGAGCAACTTTAAAATCTGTAGTAGTGAGAATGTGGACAGAGCAGGAGAAATTGCCGTCCGCACAGCAGGGGAACAGCTGACGTTACTGAACCCCAGTGACACGGCAGCAAGTGTTGACTGTGCAGACGGCACTTCCGAGCACCAACTGGCGGTGTTGGAGCTCAGGGATAATACTGAAAACAGAGGAGCCAGAGGTGTATTTGGAGGAGGTTTTAAATCAGTAGTACAGTGGATGTGGACAGAGCAGGAGAAATTGCCGTCCGCACAGCAGGGGAACAGCTGACGTTACTGAACCCCAATAACATGGCAGCAAGTGTTGACTGTGCAGACGGCACTTCCGAGCGCCAACTAGCGGTGTTGGAGCTCAGGGATAATACTGAAAACAGAGGAACCAGAGGTGTATTTGGAGGAGGTTTTAAATCAGTAGTACAGTGGATGTGGACAGAGCAGGAGAAAGTGCCGTCCGCACAGCAGGGGAACAGCTGACGTTACTGAACCCCAATAACACGGCAGCAAGTGTTGACTGTGCAGACGGCACTTCCGAGCGCCAACTGGCGGTGTTGGAGCTCAGGGATAATACTGAAAACAGAGGAGCCAGAGGTGTAATTGGAGCAACTTTAAAATCAGTAGTAGTGAGAATGTGGACAGAGCAGGAGAAATTGCCGTCCGCACAGCAGGGGAACAGCTGACGTTACTGAACCCCAATAACACGGCAGCAAGTGTTGACTGTGCAGACGGCACTTCCGAGCACCAACTGGCGATGTTGGAGCTCAGGGATAATACTGAAAACAGAGGAGCCAGAGGTGTAATTGGAGCAACTCTAAAATCTGTAGTAGTGAGAATGTGGACAGAGCAGGAGAAATTGCCGTCCGCACAGCAGGGGAACAGCTGACGTTACTGAACCCCAATAACACGGCAGCAAGTGTTGACTGTGCAGACGGCACTTCCGAGCACCAACTGGCGATGTTGGAGCTCAGGGATAATACTGAAAACAGAGGAGCCAGAGGTGTAATTGGAGCAACTCTAAAATCTGTAGTAGTGAGAATGTGGACAGAGCAGGAGAAATTGCCGTCCGCACAGCAGGGGAACAGCTGACGTTACTGAACCCCAATGACATGGCAGCAAGTGTTGACTGTGCAGACGGCACTTCCGAGCGCCAACTGGCGGTGTTGGAGCTCAGGGATAATACTGAAAACAGAGGAGCCAGAGGTGTAATTGGAGCAACTTTAAAATCTGTAGTAGTGAGAATGTGGACAGAGCAGGAGAAATTGCCGTCCGCACAGCCGGGGAACAGCTGACGTTACTGAACCCCAATGACATGGCAGCAAGTGTTGACTGTGCAGACGGCACTTCCGAGCGCCAACTGGCGGTGTTGGAGCTCAGGGATTACAGTTCAGGTGGTAGAAACATGAACAGAACAGGAGACCTGGATACTTTTGCCAACAATTATTTATTCAGGAAGAGGACTGGCAAATTCATGAGAGATCCAGGCCTTGTTCATTTGGAGAAAAGTAAGCCGGTCAACGTTATCGGAGGATAGTCGCATGCGACGGTCTGTTAGTACACCACCTGCGGCACTAAAGACGCGTTCCGATAATACACTAGCAGCAGGGCAAGCTAGCACCTCCAATGCATACTGACTTAGCTCTGGCCATGTATCTAGCTTACAGACCCAAAACTTGAAGGGAGAAGCGCCGTCTGGGAGTACACTAAGAGGGCAAGACATGTAGTCTGTCACCATCTGACGGAAACGTTGCCTCCTGCTGACTGGAGCCGTCTGTGATGGTGTAGACATTTGTGGCGGCGGAGACACAAAACTTTGCCACATTTCGGCCATACTGGTCTTGCCTTGTGCTGAGGCGCTGCTTCTGCTCCCTCTTTGTGCAGAGCTTCCTCCACTGCCTCGACGCACTGAGCTGCTTTGTAAAGCACTAGCAGCACTGCTCTTGGTTGGAATGGAGAACATGATGGAATGCACCAGTGCGTCTTGGTACTCCCGCATTTTACGCTCCCGGTTCAACGGTGTTATGAGGCTTTGTAAGTTGTCCCGGTAGCGAGGATCTAGGAGGGTGGACACCCAATAATCAGCCGTGTAGAGAATGTGGGCGATGCGGCGGTCGTTTCTCAGGCACTGCAGCATGAAATCAACCATGTGCTGCAGACTGCCAACTGGCCAAGAAACGCTGTCCCCTGCTTGAGGCGTGATCTCTGCCTGCTCTGCATCACCCCACCCTAGCTCTAGATACTGACTACTAGAGCATTGTGTACCTCCCTCCTCTGGACAGATGTCTTCCTCATCCATTGACTCCTCCTCATCCTCCTCACAAAGTGTCCCCTGCCTAGGCCTTTGTGAGGAACCACGTTGCGCAGACTGTAGAGAAGCAGATGGCATTTGTGACTCCTCATCCTCCACCTCTTCCAAAACCTCGTCCCTTAGTGCTTGCAGTGTTTTTTCAAGCAGGCAGATAAGGGAGATAGTCATGCTGACTAGTGCATCATCTGCACTCGCCATCCGCGTGGAATAATCGAAGGCACGCAAAACGTGGCAAATGTCCTTCATAGAGGCCCACTCAGTGGTGGTGAAGTGTGAACGGCGCGCACTGCGACTTGTTTGCGCCTGCTGCAGCTGGTACTCCATTACTGCTGCCTGCTGCTCACACAACCTCTCCAACATATGTAACGTTGAATTCCACCTGGTGGGTAGGTCACATATGATGCGATGTTCCGGAAGACGTAATCGGCGCTGCAGAGCTGCAATGCGTGATCTTGCATTGCTGGAACGCCGCAAGTGAGCGCACTCTCTGCGGACCTTGTGAAGCAGTGCATCAAGATCCGGATAGTCCCTCAAAAAACTCTGCACGACCAAGTTGAGCACATGTGCCAGACATGGGATGTGAGTGAGGTTGCCTAGGCCCAGAGCTGCCACCAGATTTCGGCCATTGTCACACACTACCATGCCTGGCTGGAGATTCGCTGGCACAAACCACACGTCGCTCTGCTGCTTGATGGCATTCCAGAGCTCCTGCGCTGTGTGGCTTCGATTCCCCAAAGAAATTAATTTTAATACGGCCTGTTGACGTTTAATACGGCCTGTTGACGGCTGTGCTCATATTGGTCACCATAACAGGTAACCGTTCACGGGTCGATGTGGAGGTAGACCGTGACGGCTCCTGCAGCGCTGATTCAGAGGAACTGGAGTATGAGGAGGAGTCAATGTGTACAGACTGGATTCCTGCAATCCTTGGAGTTGGCAGAACACGTACAGCGCCACTCTCAAGATCTGTACCCGGCTCCACAACATTTACCCAATGGGCAGTGAGGGAAAGGTATCGTCCTTGTCCATGCTTACTGGTCCACGCATCGGTGGTCAGGTGGACCTTGCTACTGACGGCGTTTTGTAGCGCATGTTTAATTTTTCCCTCCACATGATGTTGCAGGGCAGGGACGGCTTGCCTGCTGAAATAAAATCGGCTGGGCACGTTGTATTGTGGGACTGCCAATGCCATAAAGTTACAGAATGTGTCAGTCTCCACCAGCCTGAATGATAGCATTTCAAGGGCCAGTAGTTTAGCAATGCCAGCATTCAGAACCTGTGCTCGGGGGTGGTTTGCCGAGTATGGGCGCCTTTTCTCCCATGCCTGTGCTAACGATGGCTGTAGACTGGCCTGGGAGTGTGAGGATGACTGGGAAAGTGGTGCTGTGGGTGGAATTACACTGTGTCTCTGTACAACAGTGCCAGAGATTCTTCCATGGCGATCCTGTGAGGAAGCCGAACCAGCTGTGTGTGAGCTGGAGGAAGAGGCTACAACACGAGCTGAAGAGGTGGTAGGTGGCGCTGTAGGTTGGCCTAGGTCTTCAGTGTGTTTTTGTAACTCCACCACGTGCTTGGTCCGCACATGTTTCCACATATTTGTGGTATTGAGGTTGCTGACACTTTTCCCTCTTTTCACCTTCTGATTACACAGCTTGCATTTGACAAAGCAAATGTCATCTGCAACTGTGTCAAAAAAGGACCAGGCACTGCAAGTCTTGGGAGCGCCCGCTTTGGATTTTGGAAGAGCCATGCTCCTAATGGGTGCCGAAGTGGAGGCTACAGGCAACCAAGTCTGCCCCCTCCCTCTCCCTCCTTTTTGGGCTGTTCGGGGAATCTCTTCCTCAGAGCTGCTCCCACCACCTTCCTGTCCCTCACGCCATGATGGGTCAAGGACCTCATCATCTACACCACCCTCTTCAAACAACTGCTTCTCCTGGGTAGTCTCGACAGCACAGTACGCACCAGAAAGTGGCACCTGAGTCTCATCATCAGATGCGTACTGAGGTGTGCTGCTGACCATAGGCACTGGCCCACCCGCCTTTTCAGATTCAGAGAGACAAAACGGTTGCGCATCACTGCATACTACCTCTTCTTCAAATTCTCGAATTCTGCTTGGCTGGCCCCCTCTTTCCAAGCCAAGAGATTCAGAGAACAGAAGTAGAGATGGCTCCTGTCCAGGGCTCTCTGACTGCCTGGGCAATTTGGCAGGTGGTGAAGAGACAGATGGGTGCTCTTCAGTGCTCAGGACCTGAGAGGATCTGGAACTAATTGAAGTCGATGCGTTAGTTGCCATCCATCCGACAACGGCTTCAATTTGGTCCTCCCGCAGCAGTGGGGTACGACTAGCTCCTACAAAGCTGCGCATAAAGGACTGTTCCCTGGTAAAACTGGGGGATGCTGAGTCACTGGTGCCCGCAGCAGGCACAGAATCCCCACGTCCTCTCCCTGCAGGCACAGAATCCTCACGTCCTCTCCTTGCAGAAACTCCACGCCCACGCCCACGACCACATGCCTTACTCCCTGCCTTCTTCATCTTGGTAGACTGATAAAGATAGGCAGAAAAGTACTAAGGGCTTAGTGTGCTTATTCCTGAACAGCTGCTAACAGGTATAAGAAACACTAATTTTATAAAGTGTGGACTAGACTTTAATATGAGCTAATGTGGCCTACACAACTGTAAAGTGGAGTGTTTGGTGAACTTTATTTAGTTTTTTTTTGTCACAAAAAGACACTGGATGTGCCTAAAGATGTAATAACGATAGTATCACAAACTTTTTGTAGCTATTACAATGTAGGAAGGTAACCTACAATGCAATAGATGAGGCTGCAAAAAATAGGCTAATACTAATCTGGCTGGGGCTGCAGGGCCCAATGCTGCAGAAAGGCTCCTCTAACTACTCCTATATAGTGTGTTTGGAATCAATTTAGCTGAATACGGATGGAACCACCACACTAATAGGAGAAATCAGGAAAAATTATGAATTGGCAAAAAAGGACAATCTATGAGGCAGTGACACACACTGAGTGCACTACAACCAGACGTGGTTGAAGCACACACTACAGGGTGAGCTGCACTCACACACCAGACCTTGCAGACAGCGGTGAACAGTACAGATGCAGAGCACTGTGCACTAGCGCTGCAAGACCAAAAAAATTTCTCTATCTACTCCTATATAGTGTGTTTGGAACCAATTTAGCTGAATACGGATGGAACCACCACACTAATAGGAGATATCAGGAAAAATTATGAATTGGCAAAAAAGGACAATGTATGAGGCAGTGACACACACTGAGTGCACTATAACCAGACGTGGCTGAAGCACACACTACAGGGTGAGCTGCACTCACACACAGAGACCTTGCAGAAAGCGGTGAACAGCACAGAGAACTGTGCACTAGCGCTGCAAGGCACAGCAATTTATAAAGTAGCTTGGGTAAAGCAGAATAGACCAAATAGGTAGCTAAAACTGTCCCTCAGAACAACAGCATCCTATCCCTAACTGAATTCACAGCAGAGTGAGCTCAAAATGGCGGCGGCGGCTTTTATAGTGCATCATGACATCATTTCAGCAGCCAGTCACAGCCATGCCATTAGTTAAGATGCCTACATGCCTAACAGGATGTGCCCACACTTCTTAGGATCCTCATTGGCTGAATAAAATGAAAATGGCTCATTGCATTATGGGAACTTCCGATTCCGGTATACGATATTGCAAAAGTATCGGAATTAAGTATCGGAATTCCGATATCGCGAATATCGGCCGATACCCGATATTTCAGTATCGGAATGCTCAACACTACTTGTAGCCTATTATCACAGAAATCTAGAATGTCTGTTGCCCCCTGCTGGTCATGACGGAGTCAGACAACTTTTTTCAAGGGTTTGGTGATGTTTTTTTCTTTAATTTTGAGTATCATATATTAACATAATTATCTGAATCAATTATTCACACTGGCCACTAAATCTAATTATAGGCTGTTCGGTGGAGAGCACTTTTTAGCAGTCATTTCATTAATATATCAGGCAGGATCACAATGAAAGGTAACACCTTCAGGTATATACAGTATATAGATAACTTAGAATCCGTCATTCACATTAGGGAATCGACACAGCTCACCTCCTTCCCTCTCTGCACAATGACCTCTGCATAGTTCACAGAGCATGTCTAGAAAACTCCAAGATTTCGCTATTTGGTTTTAACTTAAAAAACTAATCAAGTAGAAAATTTAATATGTTTCAACTAAACTTCTTAAAAAATGTAAAAAAAAAAAAAGACAAATTGTTATTTAGCCTTTAATATTTACTTCCAGGAGATAGAAATCTTCCCTTGTCATATAATAATCAGATAGATACAAAGTATTTTCTAATGAGTTGTGCATCTATGTGATCATCCCATGACCATGACAGAGTCTAATCCACTGGATTTGAACAAGATAGGTCTCAATGAAATGACTGCAAGCAGAGATTGGGAAAGTCTAGAGAAATTTATGCACAAAGAAAATTAGGAAATGTCAGAATTTTGTATTATACGTAGTGATGGGCGAGCACTAAAATGCTCGGGTGCTCGATGCTCGGGTCGAGCACATTGAAATACTCGGGTGCTCGACCCAAGCAACGAGCCCAATGTAAGTCTATGGGAAACTCAAGCATTTTTCAGGCGGCTCCCCCCGGCGGTCTGCAGAGGGCCTAAAAATTGCCCAAATCGATGGGAACAGTGCTCAAATGACATGGGAACAGCATGGGGAAGACCCCTGGAAGCATTTCTGACTCCCAGGTCACTGCTGTCAACAATGTTGTCAGAGGTATTACGCCACTTTTATAGACTCACAATAAAACATACAAAAACGAAACCAAAATGGATTTTCCTGGGAAATATGTTAAGGAACATCCTTTCCAGGGTAATGACTTGTATATAAAGCAAAATAAATAACCAAAAACAAAAATACTCCTCCACACCTTGGGCTATGTTCACACTTACCGTTTTTGATGCGTTTTTGCACTTTTGCATTGCTTTCAACTGTGACAAATGCATTCACCGGGAAATGTCATTTTAACATTTTACAACCTTATCTGGCCATGTGGTGTATGAGATATCATCAGACACATCGTGTTTCATTTATGAAGGAGAGACTATGAAAGTCACAAAGCCTATTTTTATAGGGCCATCAGGTGGCCTTTACTATTTTTAAAGGGCCAGCAGTCGGTCCTCACTATTCTTAGAGAGCCATCAGCCGGCTATGTTTTATTGTTCCCATTACTAAAGAGTGGGTCTCCTATACTGTTATTACATATGCAGTGAGTGGCAGGGCTGCCCAAAATTTGGACGCACCCCAATACCCCTTTGAAGAGACTTACATGAGGGCCTCCTGAAAACAATGTTCCTATTATTAGGAAGTAGATCTCCCATTGTGTTTGCCTATGCAGTGAATGCAAGGGTTGCCAAAAATTTGGAGGCACTCCAATGCCCCTTGGAAAAGACTTGGAGGTCAGAGGGCCTCCTGAAAACAATGTTCCCATTATTAGAAAGGAGAGAGTCTCCCATTGTGTTTACCTATGCAGAGAATGCAAGGGTTTCCAAAAATTTGGAGGCACTCCAATACCCCTTGGAAGAGACGTGGAGCAGGGCCTCATAAAAAATGTTCCCATTAGAAAGGAGCAGGTCTCCTATACTTGTAATGCCCATGCACTAAGTGTATGGGCTGACAAACATTTACCCCTGGGGGGTATACATGAACATACTGTATAAAAAATTTTTTACGGCCATCATAAACAATCTTTAAAAAAATTAGGTGGGTGTTGCATCACGGACCACGGTCACTCTGGTGATGTGGTAGTGGAGGATAAGGAGATGGAGGAGGACAAGAGCAAATAGCCAAAATCAGGAAGCGTATACCCATGTGTGGGTGTGAAGAGGTGCATGGGAATTGAGTTTATTTTACGTGCTATCATTCGGTGGTGTTGAGAAGTCTTGCCCAATCCAGCCCTTGTTCATTTTTATAAGAGTCAGCCTGTCAGCATTTTCAGTTGACAGGCGGATGCGTTTATCAGTTATAATTCCACCAGCGGCACTAAAAACCCGCTCTGATAAAACGCTGGCGGCAGAGCAGGCCAGGACCTCCAAGGCATAGAGAGCCAGTTCATTCCACGTATCCAGCTTGGATAGACAATAATTATAAGGCACAGAGGAATCACGGAGGACGTTGGTACGGTCGTCAAGGTACTCCCTCAGCATCTTCCCAAACTTTGAACTCCTTGTGAGAGTACCCTGCGCCTCAGGGCCTGTGCGATGGGAGGGTCTGAGAAAATTCTTCCAGAACTTTGACAGTGTTCCCCTGCCTCTGCTGGATTGAAGTTGTGTCTGTCTCACCTGTACTCCTTGGTTGTCCAACGAACTGTGACCTCTGCCGCCAGCGTTTTCAGATGGGAATTTTTTTAATAGTTCCGCAACAAGGGCCTTCTGGTATTGCCCCATTTTTGTAGACCTTTCCGCCTCAGGAATAAGAGATATAAAATTCTCCTTGTAGCGTGGGTCTAGTAGTGTCATCAACCAGTAATGACTGTCACCCAAAATTTTGAGAACGCGAGGGTCATGGGAAAGGCAGCGTAACATAAACTCAGCCATGCGTGCCAGACTACTAACAGCCAAGACTTCCTTGTCCTCACCAAGAGGATGACTGACCATGCTCTCCTCCTCCTCCTCTCTGTCCTCTCGCCATCCATGCTGAACAGACGGTATGACAGCTGTGCAGGTAGTACCGTCTATAGCGCATGAAACTAGCTCCTGTTCTTCCTCCTCCTCCTCTTCCTCATTGTCACCCAATCCACATTAGGATGAGATGATGCTGGGCTGTGTGTAATCACTCGTTATGGTACCTTGCTCCATCTCATCGTACTCCGCCTGCAATGCATCCTCTTTGATTGTGAGCAGAGAGCATTTCAGAAGACAGAGAAGCGGGATGGTGACGCTAATTATGGCGTCATCGCCGCTCACCATTTTGTGGAGTACTCAAAGTTTTGGAGGATGGTACATATGTCTGACATCCAAATCCACTCCTGAGGTCTTATGTGGCCTTGTTGATGCTGGTACTCAACAACTGCCCTCTTCTGCTCACAAATCCTTCCCAACATCTGCAGTGTAGAGTTCCAACTCGTGGGGACATCACACACCAGTCTGTGAGCCAGAAGCTGCAAACGCTGCTGAAACACGGCAAGTGTGGCGGAAGCTGCATGTGACTTTCTAAAATGGGCACACAGGCGGCGTACTTTAACAAGCAGATCCAGCAGCTCCGGCTAGGATTTGAGAAACCGCTGAACCACGAGGTTAAGCACATGGGCCAGGCATGGTAAGTTGTGAGCTCGCCTCGCCTCAGAGCCGCCACCAGGTTCCTGCCATTGTCACACACGACCATGCCTGGCTGTAGGTTCAGCGATGTGAGCCACAGATCTGCCTGCTCTTTCAGAGCTGTCCGCAACTCTTCAGCATTGTGCGGTTTGTCACCTAAGCATATTAGCTTCAGCACAGCCTGTTGCCGCTTGGCCGAGGCAGTGCTACAGTGCTTCCAGCTTGTGACTGATGTGGTCATTTCGGAGAATGAGGCTGAAGAGGAGAAGGAGGATGAGGTGCAGGAGCTGTAGACTGTCGAGGCAACCCTGATTGACCTAGGGCCCGCAATCCTTGGCGTCGGGAGGACGTGTTCCGTCCCAAAGTCCGACTGGGTCCCGGCTTCCACTATGTTAACCTAGTGTGCCATCAGCAAGATGTACCGTCCCCGCATTACACAAGCGCAGGAGAAATAGTGGCGGCTGGGGACCGAGTACCGAGGGACGGCCGCTGCCATCAGGTTGCGGAATGCTTCTGACGCACCCCTGGGCCTGTGTCGCGCAGCGTTGCGCACGCGGGAGCTTACCCGGAGCCGGATCTGTTGAGGGTTGTAGTCTCGTGGCGGTGACCCGGTCCGTGCCCAGGGAGTCAAGCTAAGTGGCGAGTCTATTAGCAGTAGATGTTGGATGACTACGCCACCCGTTGAATGCGGCTTTGGAGCTGCCGCTGCAGGGCAGACCGCTGAGGCCGGTGGAAGGATGGTGCAGCGGGGATGGTATAACCCCCAACGGGAGGGGTATGGCCTCAGGGCAGCCGACGTGGATGATGGGGGTAGCAGGAACCACTCGGAGACGGTACGGTGTAGTTCAGGGTCTTTACTGGTGACAAAGATAGACCCTCCCGGAGTACTGGCTAGCGATTGGGGCCTGGTCAGTCCTTGAGCAGATGGGATCTCCCCTGGCCAGGCGGAGTTGTAGGCCTCCCAAACTAACGATACTCTTCCGGCTACCTTGCTAGAGGCGGGTATAAGTAGCCCACGTCCCTGAGTGTACCGTGTGGTGCTCACCCGTATGGCCGGTGACTCGGGGCCTTCTAGTAGCTTCCGCTCCACGACGGCGGTGCTGGTCCCACGCGTGTGACCGTGCCTTCGGGTTTCTTGGCCAGAGGACCTGAATTCCCCTGCCGGTCGGTTTCTGCTGCTGGATAGGAGTTAGTCCCCACAGCCTCGGACTCCGGGTCCGGTGATAGCTTCTCAGTCAGGGCGAGCTCTGCAGCTGCCAGCCCCTGACTCTTTGTAGTACTGCTCCCACAGAGCTCCTGTTGTTTCTTCCTATGCTGCTTCTCTTCTCTGTCTCTACTTCTGGCATGGCCCAGGAGCTGGGCCCAGCCGGAGCCACAGCTCCCTGTCAGCCCTCCTGGCTGAACTCTCCCTCTGAACTCCCTAACCCTGCCTCAGCCCCAGGTTTATATAGGGGAAGTCCTTCCCCTCCCAGGACTGGGCAGGAGGTGTGGCATGCACAGGATCCCTGACCAAGAGACCTCCCACCTGCTCTCAGACATAACACTGCCGTTACTGTGGAAACCAGACCCCTGGGGTGCCACACTTCCATCTCCACAAGCCTAAAAGGCAACATTTCGAGCGCAAGCAGTCGTGAAATGTGGGTATTTAGTAGTGTGGCCTGTGGGGCCTTGGCTGCGTATTTGAGCTTGTGTTCCAAAGACTGGGGTATGTACAACTGAACGCTGCGCTGGGACAAGGACGTGGACGTGCTTCCTGATGCTGCTACATGAGAGTGTGCAACAACAGGTGCAGGGCAGAAGGCATCTTCGCATGCACCATGGATAGGGAATTGGCTTTCATGCACAACAGCGGAAGAAGCAGTGGTGCCACCCGCAGACACTGTTCCTGGACCCTGGGGTTCGGCCCACAAAGTCGGGTGCTTTGCTGCCATGTGCCTGATCATGCTGGTGGTGGTCAGGCTGCTAGTTTTGCCACCCCTGCTGAAGCTGGCCTGGCAGGTGGTGAAAATGGCCTTTTTGGGGTTATCGACGGAGTCTTTAAAAAACAACCAGACTCGGGAAGACCTAACAGTTGTACTGGCAACTTCCTTCGTGTTGGTGTTATGGGTAACGGTTGCCTGGCTTCTGTCTGCGGCCACCACACTGCTTCTTCCTGCCTGTTGATGTGTTCTGCCTCCCCCTGTGTGCTGCTGTCCTCGCTCTGCATGTCCTCCTGCCAGGTTGGGTCAGTTACTATATCATCCACCACCTCGTCTTCCACTTCCGCACCCTGGTCCTCCTCCTGACTTTCTGGCAATTGTGTCTCATCATTGTCCACCTCTTGTGACACTTTCCCACCGTCGCCTTCATGTGACCGTGGCTGCTCAAATATTTGGGCATCGCTACATGCGATCTCCTCTTGCCCCGCTTCAAGTGGACGGGGCAAGAGGCCCGAATCTATAAATGGAAAAGTGAACAGCTCTTCGGAGTGTCCAAGTGTGGGATCAGTTGTCTCCGGGCACTCGGCATGGTGGGAGGAACTGAACGCTGCGCTGGGACAAGGACGTGGACGTGCTTCCTGATGCTGCTACATGAGAGTGTGCAACAACAGGTGCAGGGCAGAAGGCATCTTCGCATGCACCATGGATAGGGAATTGGCTTTCATGCACAACAGCGGAAGAAGCAGTGGTGCCACCCGCAGACACTGTTCCTGGACCCTGGGGTTCGGCCCACAAAGTCGGGTGCTTTGCTGCCATGTGCCTGATCATGCTGGTGGTGGTCAGGCTGCTAGTTTTGCCACCCCTGCTGAAGCTGGCCTGGCAGGTGGTGAAAATGGCCTTTTTGGGGTTATCGACGAAGTCTTTAAAAAACAACCAGACTCGGGAAGACCTAACAGTTGTACTGGCAACTTCCTTCGTGTTGGTGTTATGGGTAACGGTTGCCTGGCTTCTGTCTGCGGCCACCACACTGCTTCTTCCTGCCTGTTGATGTGTTCTGCCTCCCCCTGTGTGCTGCTGTCCTCGCTCTGCATGTCCTCCTGCCAGGTTGGGTCAGTTACTATATCATCCACCACCTCGTCTTCCACTTCCGCACCCTGGTCCTCCTCCTGACTTTCTGGCAATTGTGTCTCATCATTGTCCACCTCTTGTGACACTTTCCCACCGTCGCCTTCATGTGACCGTGGCTGCTCAAATATTTGGGCATCGCTACATGCGATCTCCTCTTGCCCCGCTTCAAGTGGACGGGGCAAGAGGCCCGAATCTATAAATGGAAAAGTGAACAGCTCTTCGGAGTGTCCAAGTGTGGGATCAGTTGTCTCCGGGCACTCGGCATGGTGGGAGGAAGGAGGATCAGGGTGAGGAATATGCAGTCCAGACTCACGGCTACTGAGACTTGACCGTGTGGAAGACAGGGTGGTGGTGGTGGTAAAGTGACTGGAAGAAATATCCGCTATCCAACCAACAATCTTTTGACACTGCTCTAGGTTCAATAGTGGTGTGCTGCGGTCCTCTAGGAATTGGGACAGGAAGGTCGGGCGAGAAGATGTGGGTGTTTGTTGTGGCACAATTTCAGCTTGCCCACGGCCTCGGCCTCTGCATGCACCATCACCATCACATCCAGTTCCCCGTGCCTTGCCACGCGCCTTGCCCATTTTAAATGGAGGACAATATCTTCCACGCTCACTACAAATGGCTGAATTTGGAGCGAAGTATGTAATCCGTGTGACGGAGAAACCGCTAACACACTGAAAAAAAAAATTAATGGAGGCCAGAAATGGCAGTATTTTCAGAAAACGTATATGTGATCCGTGTGACGGAGAAAACACAGTTTTAAATACCTGGCCTGTAGATAACTATTTTGAACAGCAAACTGGTGTCAATTGCTTCACTGACACACTGAAACAAATTTTTAATGGAGGTCAGAAATGGCAGTATTTTCAGCGCAATTATATGTGATCCGTGTAATGGACAAACCACAGCTGCATTTTTAGCGCTGTAATATGGAAAGGACCTGGCTGTATTCTGCAGTGCCAACAAACAAATGGCGCAGAACAACGGTGTTCTCTGGATTGCTTTTTAAGCAAATAATGAGGATTAAGATCCAAAAAACATTATTTCTGGCCCCTGAGATCAGGGCCTATTTCTAGAAATATCTAACAGCAGCAGCAGACAAAACTGGAATGGAGCCTCTTGTGCTATATGCACTGCAGTCTGCTATATACACTGCCTGTCTATATACACTGCCTGCCTGATATCTCTGCAGATGGATTAGTCCTCAGAAGGACTGTTTGTTGAAATGGATATGTGTCTCTAATATAGTTTGGTACACCTACACTAACTAGAAACAAGCAAATCTCTCCCTAGCTCAGCAGCCGCTCTCCCTACACTGCCTGATTGAGGAGTAGACTGATGAACACAGCGGCGCCAGGTCTGATATAGACCTGACGACGCTGTGCGGCCAGCCAATCACTGTAATGCCACAACCAACATGGCTACGGCATTACAGTGAGTGGCAGGCAATCCCTGTATGTTCATTGGCTCTGTAAAGAGCGTCAAACATGCAGGGAGGGGACCCGAGTTCCCGCCGAGCAACCCCGGAAATACTCGGCGAGCACCAAGCATCTTGAGCAGTGAGATGCTCGGGCGAGCACCGAGCAGTAGCGAGCATGCTCGCTCATCACTAATTATACGATGAATGGGTTTTATTTGATGAAACTGTAATACAGAGTTATTTAAATATTCATAAATCAATATAAAGCAGCAAAGTTTTATATGATTTTCAAAATGAAAAAAACAAAAATGTAGATTTGGCATCATGACTTAGTGGCATATGCTGCCCATAGGTTCCCATGATAATGAACGTATACAGTGCAGTATATGCTTTTTCTCCAGGTGTAAGGTCTTATCAATGCTCAGTTTTTCCCAGCTGTTGTTTGTTGCAAGCTCTGTTCCCCAGGTGAAAAGTTGCCAGTGTTTGCTTTGATTTTATTCCCGCTGCTCCCCTGGGTATTCCAGTTTTTGTGTTTTGTAAATCAGCCATATGGTGCCAGAGATATGGGCCTTTTTATGTAGCACAAATTTTATGGCATTTTGCAGAGTAGTCTAAAGACACGCCCCCTGAGAATCTGAGCCACGCCTACTTTTTAAAGACCATCAAAATTAGCACTAGATATAAAGACCAATATCTTTGGAACTGTATGGCGGATTTACAAAACAACAAAATACAGAATACAGTGGGAACAAATAAGTGCAAAGCCTGGTTTCTTTTTATGTGGTAACTGGTCCCCTTTAAGGGTTCACAGCAGAATGCCTGTGTCTCCTCCTACCCCTTTTTTTCTACTGTTAATAGTAAAGTCTGTTTGGGTTCTGTATTCAAGCCCCTCCATAACCCCCTATGTATCTAGGGGTATCACCCATATTAGCATAAGCCGCATGCATACTTTGAGCTGCCTCTTTTCTGCTGCCTTCCCGTCTTTATTGAGATGTCTTAGTTTTTACATTTGGTCACATATTCTCTTATTCTCTTACTCTTGTTTCTCATTGTAGTGCTCTTTTGATACCTCTTTATGACAAGTAACAGCTGGCGGTCGATGATTCCTGTGCAAATGAAGTGGTGGAGTTGTAGGCAGACTTGCTCACAGGGAGTCTTATGATCGGCACACTACTTACAGTGATCATTTTTATGAGGCCACATGGACACGTTCAGTATTTGCTCAGTATTTTACATCGGTATTTGTAAGGCAAAACCAGGAGTGGGTGATAAATGCAGAAATGGTGACGTGTTTCTATTATACTTTTCCTCTAATTATTCCACTTCTGGGTTTGACTTACAAATACTGATGTGAAATACTGACCAAATTCTCAATGTGTGAACGGGGCCTGATACATTAACTGGTTTAATGATTGAATTTTAAATAAAATCTGTAGCCGAACATCATCCAACAAAAGAGTTCATGTCTGTTGTGTGTTATTTTGCCAGGTAAGGAGAGCCATCACTTGTAAGGTTAAAATGTTGGTGTCTGCAGTCATGCTTTTATGTACAGGAAAAAAATTTATGCCAATGGATACTGTCAATATATGTCAAAGTACTCTCTGTGTGCAGAATAAGAGCCTATGGATACTTCTGCCATATAACCCTTTTCAGCATCACTATGCTATATATACACTGAATATCCAGTGTGAATGCATCCTAAAGCTAGTGCCACACCAGCGTATATTCTCTCATCCTAGAGAATCTGGCCGATTATGCAAATCACACTCTGATCAAACCCTGATCCGAGTGTGAGTGTAAGGATGCCCAAACGAGGTAGCCGTGGGGGAGCTGTAGCCCATGCTCTCTTTGGCTCCCTACAGACAAAGTGTGTCCTCGCTCTGGTGTGCTGCTGTGTATGTGTTGCTTTCCACTTACTTCTGGCCAGTCGGCCTCTTCTGACTCCAGGGATTTGTCTTCTGGAACCAGGACAGCAATCAATTCAGAGGGCACAGAGTTCATAACAACAACTTGAACTTTACTTGGTAACTGGCAGTATTTACAGTATTTGCAGGCAGGTATAAAGGATAAGGCGCAACGGGTTGTTATCTTTCCCACAGATACTGGATACAACTTCAGCCCTGGTTCTCAATCTAGGTGAAGCATCTCTGTTGCTTTCTTCTCTAGCCCTAGAGAATCTTCCTCACCAAAGACAGTATATCTGGATCTTAGTTCTCTCCACTTCCTAGGCTTGAGTCTTAATTTCTTCTGCAGGCTTGCAGACAGAATATGCCCCAAGGTCCCCGACGACTCTCTCTCGAGGTTCCCAGGCCGGCTAAAGGGACTCTTGTGGAGGGATTCTTTTATCTGCTGATCCACTGTCCGGGATACTAGGCCCACGTCTACCCTAGCAGCCCTTATAGAGCCTGTCAGCTCTCTCAGTACTGCACACTACTGACTGAGCTCACTTCCTGTAGTAAACACTAGCACTGAGTTCCTCCTCCCTCTACTGGGCCGGCTGTCACAGTTAACCCCAACTGGATTAAACTGCAGCCCCAGAGGGTTCTAACTTTGGGAACATGCTTTTAACCCCTTTTCAGTGTCAGGGGAAGACTATCTCCTTCACCACTACTACATGAGCATAGGGTTATCTGATCCTCTTGGATGAGGAGAAGATGGAAAAATCAAAATTCACTAAGCGAAGGAAGCTCGTGTGAAACGCATGTTAGAGTATGGGGCAACAGCATCTCCACCATGAACCTGGGTCAGTAACTTTTTCCATCACTTTCTCAGTATTTTTATAGGACTTCACTGATGTTCTTTTTTCAATAACTAGCACATGTATCTGATATATTTATCCATTACAACCTTAGTTATAATTTCAATTTCTAGATTTTTATTTCACTTACACTTTATATATAAATATATTAATTTGTATAAACTGATGACACTTGACTATGTATGGTTGATGGTGTTTATGTTCCTACGCCTCCAATTTTACCCTTGTTTTTATTCTTGTTTTGTATATGTTTTTTATCTTGTCTCTTTTTTTTTCTGTCAATTGGTGTTCCAACAATAACGTATATACCATATTTTTCGGACTATAAGACACACTTTTTTCCTCCAAAATTTTGGAGGAAAGTGGGGGGTGCGTCTTATAGTCCGAATACTATATTATTGTATGGCCGCATGGTGGTGGGTGTGGGGGAGTGACAGCGGAGGATCAGCTGGGCACAGGAGGCAGCAGCCGCCTGCTGCAGCCTACACTGTGCCCGCTACTAAAGAAAATGAATATTCCCTGCTCCCCACACCCATGGGCGTGGAGAGCAATGAATATTCATTTCTCTTAATAGCCGGCACACTGGAGCCGCAGCGCGGCTCCTGCTGCCGCTCTGCGGTCAGTGTGCCTGCTATTAAAGCTCATGAATATTCGCTTCTACCCACTCCCATGGGTTGTAGTGAATATCCATAGTCTTTAACAGCAGGCACACTGACCACAGAGCGGCAGCAAGAGCCGCGCTGCGGTACAGTGTGCCGGCTATTGAACAGACTGAATAGTCAGTGCTCCCCACGCACAGAGTCCTGGCGTGGGGAGCAGTGACTGTTCCAGCACAGCGTCTCACACTGTGTGAAGGCGCATGGCAGGGATGCCATGCGCACCCTGCCATGCGCCGCTCACACAGTGAGAGTGTCAGCAGCAGAGCGGGACAGCGCTGGAGGAGAGAGGAGGTGAGTATGACTGTTCATTTTTTTTTTTTGTAGGCAGCGTGCCATACATACCAGGATGGGGGCTCAGATGGTGCCATACATACCAGGATGGGGGCTCAGAAGGTGCCATACATACCAGGATGGGGGCTTAGAAGGTGCCATACATACCAGGATGGGGGCTCAGAAGGTGCAATACATACCAGGATGGGGGCTCAGAGGGTGCCATACATACCAGGATG
The DNA here is from genome assembly GCF_046119375.1 of Phyllobates terribilis. Lineage (NCBI taxonomy): Eukaryota > Metazoa > Chordata > Amphibia > Anura > Dendrobatidae > Phyllobates > Phyllobates terribilis. The sequence continues at coordinate 453,240,488 of NW_027362765.1, read as the reverse complement.
GGGGCTCAGAAGGTGCCATACATACCAGGATGGGGGCTCAGAGGGTGCCATACATAACAGGATGAGGGCTCAGAAGGTGCCATACATACCAGGATGGGGGCTCAGAAGGTTCCATACATACCAGGATGGGGGCTCAGAAGGTGCCATACATACCAGGATGGTGGCTCAGATGGTGCCATACATACCAGGATGGGGGCTCAGAAGGTGCCATACATACCAGGATGGGGGCTCAGAAGGTGCCATGCATACCAGGATGGGGGCTCAAGGGGTGCCATGCATATCAGGATGGGGAATAAGGGGTGCCATGCATTCCAAGATGGGATATAATGGGGTGCCATGCATACCAGGATGGGGGATAAAGGGGTGCCATGCATACCAGGATGGGGGATAAAGGGGTTCCATGCATACTAAGATAGGGTATAAAGGGGTGCCATGCATACCAGGATGGGGGATAAAGGGGTGCCATGCATACCAGGATGGGGGATAAAGGGGTGCCATGCACACCAGGATGGGATGGGGACCACTAATACCAGGAAGGAGGGGCCATACATACCAGGATGGAGGATATTAACAGAATTGGGGGACATTACCCCAATACCAGTGTCAGAAGCAGACCCCCTCCCCCATAACAGGGCATCATGACCACATTTTTTGCTTAAATTTTTTTTCCTATTTTCCTCCTTTAAAACCTAGGTGCGTCTTATGGTCCGATGCGTCTTATAGTCCGAAAAATACGGTAGTTAGCAACTTTGGGGTAAGCATGAGTGTTCAGCCTGCGGTGACCCATGCAACTAATTTTTATAACAGGCCAGGAGAGCCTGTGGCCAAGCACCCAGATGTAATTGAAAGAAAAGACTCTGGTGAGCATGGTAAAGATGGTGGCATTTCTTGATCTCTATCACAATATAGACATAGCAGTGAAGATCCAATATGGCTTTACTTTCAGGATTGTCATTTACTTTTTCTATTCTAGGTCCACCATTTTTCAGACAACCTGAAATTTCCTCTTGACAACTTGGTCATCCTCAAAGACAACTTGGGGAAGGATAATAGGCATATTCTCTGCCCTCCCATTCTTCTTGCAAGTCTCACTGCTACGTGTGGTTTCCCAAAATGGGAAGTTTATTTTCATCTATTAGCGGAAGTATATAATCAGGAGATATACCAGTTTGCTGATTTGGCTGATTCCAAGGGGTTTGCCATATTTGGGAATAGCCAGTGCACTGGTGAATTGCCTGAAATATGGACCAAGGAAGGTCTTTGCCATAATTTTACATTTCTGTAACTATTTCCAATGGGGTAGTGAGCTGAGTAACCAAAGTTTGTTTCCAAACCAACAACTTGAGTGTGGTCCATTGTATTAATAACCTACTGTAACTTCTTCTTCTCTTCAAGTTTTAGCCTTTGGCATCACCTAGTCCTTCAGTATTTTTCATGCACCATTTGATTATGTTCCTAGCATGTGCCAGATGTGGAGAATGTCTATGATGATTCCCTTTCTTATTTCCATTGGAAAGAGTTCTAGAAATTGCTACAGAGGCCTCTCTGGAAGGCAGACCGTATCCACTACATCTGTGAGATATTGTGATGAACACCTCATGCCCCTGGGACGGTTGCTTGTTGTCACCTACTACATGGAAGGTATAGAGCAAGTGGTATGTATTCATAGGTGACAGGTATGGTGAGTTGAGCCGGGCGGAGTGTTTGGAGTGTGTATTCGAACCTGAATGTGTACCTGTAGAAACTTAGAGAATCAGGAATGTCAGCTTTGGTGGCCCAGTGCCGGTTCTCTGGGATTAGTGTTTATTTTCAATGGAGGGGTTTGGTAGATGACTTTAAAAGTTTTGTCATCCATCAAGGCCTCAAGAGGTGGAAGAAGGAACACGTTAGAATGGAGTGCAACTGTCCCATTTCATACTCTTTCCTGGTCATCTATTGCTGGCACTTAGCCAAATTTGCTCTAGTCCTGATGAGTCTGCATCATACAAGGTAGCTTTCTACTTAGCCTTCTTCGGGGCCCTCTGAATCAGTGACCTGGTCCCTCCATCTAAGTCGCACTTGCACAACATATGGCCCTGCAGGCCGTTTGTGGCCCACCACAGGATTTCTGGCGGCCTTCTCAGAGAACCAATAGAAGGCCGGTTCTCTTCTTTCTGCATTCAATTGTATTCACGTCTTTCAGATATGAATACATGAAAAAGCATGAGCGCTGTGACAGGAGCAGAGGAGCACTCCTCAGCTACCTACCCAAACACACAGCGGCATGATGAGGTCATCACGCTGGAGAACTCATCATGCTACTGCCCTCCCTGCTGCACTGAAGTGGCGTCGAAGACAGTTGGGAAGGTAAGTGCTCTATGGAGCCAAAAATTGTACAGAGTTTTATTGTAGATGGGTGGTGTTAATGTGAGTGCACAGTATTGTCAGTGCAGTGTACAGAAAATTGTGAGAGGGGCACAGAATAGAGAGGGAGCAGACTGGGAGGACAATATGGAGAGGTGGAAGCATGGTGGGACAATATGGAGAGCTGGCAGTGTGGTGGGGACAGTATGTAACTTAGCATTTATTCACACTGAGTTTTTGGAAGAGAAACTCTTTGAATCCTACCAATTGGTCCATTCCAGGTCAGGTGTGGTCATATGCCATAGCAACTTGAGACCAGACAGCAAACACCTAAATGAGATTGTTCTGGATGTATTGTTGTCAGAATTGAGGGATGGGGGTCGAGCAAGCATTATATTTACTCAATGGGAATCGGAGGTCCGTGTTGGCTCCTCCATGAAGTTTAAATGGAGAACTGATGGAGCCGGAGACGGACTTGCCCACTCGGAACCAGGTGTTGCATACCATTATGGATTCCTTGAGTTATCATCTTTGTGCTTTAACACAGGTATTGAGAAAAAATATAACAATAATAAAGTTGTGGCCAACCCCGTCCAACAGAAGAATACTGATGTCTGTGTATTTTTTCTTCAGGTTACGGGACCAGGACATGGGGGATGGTATCTATAATTTCAGTAGTCAAATCACTACCTTATTCCTACTGAAATTAGAAGGTTACCATAAATTAGCATGAGTTAAACTACTTGTTGACAAAAATGCCTCTTGGTGAGCAGGGAACTTGGGGAGTATACTCCTAAAAAGAATTCAAAGAATGTCAACTGGTAGATTTGTCTCTACATATTCAGAGTAATGTTGGTGCCGAAATACAACATATACGTTCACACCTACATGATGTTTGTTTTAAAATTTAGGTCAAAATTCTAGACTTGTTTTTGTGGTGGAATACTCGAACATAAAACTTCAATCCATGGTTTACGTTATTAGTTAGTGCTGACATATTGATATTTCCCTGTGTCATGCTTTCCAAACTTCATTGATTGCAACACACTAGGGAATAAAAACTGAATAAAATGAATTTAATGAAATACAAGATTAGGCATATAAGGCATTTTAGGTCACTTTGCATCATAAGCTGTCGTGTGTGTACATAAGGAACAGCAGTATTGTCTGTAAAGCGCTGTGGAATTAATGGCGCTATATACTGTAAGTGAGTAAAATAAATAAAAAATAAATAAATATTGCTGGCCATTATATGACTTGTATATTGCATTATTCACCAGTTTTCCTATTTGCAGGCTCAACCTAATTGTCAGTTGTTACTGAGTTAGTGGGTGGAAATAGCTGCTATGAAATCTCCCATACACAGACAATCCTACAGACATGAGGGATTCCTGCTGTTCTATCTCTATTTTATGCATGTTCAGAAGGAGGTGCACGGAGGAAATTTATACTGTATATTAATACCGAGAAGTGTAGCTGTGAATCCAGCACAGTAGTCATATAGAAAAAAATAAATGGAAAACAGCAGCAATTTATTTATGCCCTTCTGCAGTTGCTTTGGCCTCCACCCTGACCCTTATTATAGGCTTCGATGGGCAGCATATAACATGATTCCTCAGTGAATTATGCTAGTCCTGAGCAGTGTAGCTGAGAATACAGTACACTAGTGTCACAGTAACAAAAGTAGTTACCCAGCAATTAAAAACACAATGTAAGGAGGAAGCCCCTAATGCACACTTTGCGTTAGGCTCGTCTGAGGGGTTTTGAGCGTTAGGGACTTCCTCCTTAAATTGTGATGTTATCTCTGGGTAAATACTTTGCCATTTTTGATAATTTACTAACCCAAGTTACTGTGTATCATGTCCATCAATTGGTATGGTTGCTGCTGAAATACCCTTTTGCATATAAGCTCACCACTATATTTTCCATATTAAATACTACTTGGATCACTCCTTTAGGAAAAGCATGCTTGCCTGTGATCTATAACACTAAATTATGCCTACATGAGCATATGCAACTAATATGATCCACTATTAAGTATATGATATTATTCAGCTGTGTAAAGAGGATTTTCTTTTTTTCTGCTGCACTCCTCTATTTTTACAATGCTTTTAATCAGGTCATTTTTGTAATAAACATCATACTGTCTGTTCAAATAGTCTCCTTTTCTTTATATGATTATATTGTTGTTTTTTGGAGCTAATATTGATTTTGGCCACTTTATAGGTATAAAAAGTTTATTGAAAGTACACTGACTATTTAAGTATATAAATATGGACACTATAATAATGATGAATTTAGGGTTAAAAATATGTAAGAAGCAAGCCGTAATAGTCTCATAATGTATTGAATAATGTATTGATAAAAAAACTTCATTTTAGTTCTTTGAAAAATAGTAACTTGTGTTCCATTCATAACTTGTATACTTGTAGGTTGTGAATTTCGCTGCCTATGGACCTTAAGGGAATGAAAGCACATCAAATAACCCTGCATGAATCTCTTTGGTTTAGCAGCTAGAGGGAATTATTCTAATATCAACTGATACTGATATTTCTATAACATATGCAACATAGGTAGCACAGATAAAGAAAGACTTTCTGTAATATTCTCAAACTAGCAGCTAAAAAAGGGTCTTTTACCTTGTAAAATTAGTCATGCTGATTGCCCAGTACAGCTCCTGTATCGGTGGATCAGCTGCAGGAGCCCAACTATTAGACACAGCAGGGCTCCTTCTGTTACTGCTAGTATTAATGTTCTCACCAATCACAGCAATTTAACCCGTCATATAACAGTGGAACATGATGAGTTCGCCAGAGGGAGAGTTGCTCCCTCTGTCTGTCCATCGGCACCGCAGCAGCCCGATCACAGGGTGCCGATAGGCTTCTTTGGCAACCGGAGGCATAGCAGTGGCCTCCAGGTCTACCATGTACATCAGCCCATTGATCCCACCAGGCTACTTCTAAGGGCTCGCTCACACAAGTGAATAAATTGGACGAGTGCAATCCGATTAAAAATCAGATAGCATTTTGACCAGTGTTATACTATGGAGCAGCGCAGATCTGCGATTATTCTCTCATTCTGATTCGGCATGAAAAAACAATCACAGCATGCTGAGAGTGCATCCGAAAATCGGATCACGCACACCCATATAAGTCTATAGGTGCGTGTGAAACATCGGACTGCACTCGGATGTCCTCCGAGTGCAGTCCGATTACCGAGGATGGAGGAGATAGAGAAATTACTTTCGGATCACACTCTGATAGAGTTTGAGCTGAGTGTTATAAGTCTCACTAGCGATATGTTTCGGTGCCCCCGCTCCACGTCAGCTTTCCCTCATTAACCCTGTTGTCCCCTATACAGACATACATATGTATAAAAAAAAATTTGGATATATTATCCGGACAGTGGTACAACCACGTTGAGTCAAAAAAGCGGTAACTGCACAGTCTCAACAGTGTCCGGACACAGGGAAAGCTGACCTGGAGCGGGGGCACCGAAACGTATTGCTAGGGTGTTAACCATCTGCTGTCAGGTAGGCTACGAGCTCACTAGGGAAACCTAGGGCTAGCCTGCATGTGCTTGCTCAATATATACCCTATTATCCTTACCCCAATACACTAATACCTATTTTTATGGGTTGTGTCTTTTGATATATATTAATTGAAATAGTTTTAGTTACATTCAATAAAAGTTAATTTTTAAGGGGTTGTTTTTGTTTGGCTTTCACTCACAGACTGGAGGCAGGCGGAGGGGCCGGTGAATCACAGACAGGGAGGAGAAGGCCCTGTCCACGGTCCGGCCTCTGTACACCGAATTCTAATTAGGAGAAAACTTCAAATGCTGATTACAGAAGAACCACAAAGTGGAATTCTTCACCAAAGGTATCAATGTAATCTGTATTACAGCGCCATTACAGCCATGTCTTTACTTTACATTAAAAAATTGTGCTGACAGGTTCTCTTTAAACTTCAAAAACAACAGCAGAATTACTATTTTTTTTTTATTTCTTCCCATGAAGAGTTAATAAAAATTAGGTAATAAGTTATATGTACTCCAAAATGGATCCTCTCTGAAAAATACAACTCATCCTGCAAAAACAAGCTCTCATAGATCGATGCCAACGAAGAAATGAAAATATTATGTCTCCTGGAATGCAATGATGGAAAAAACAAAAATGCTTTGTTTTAAATGCCCAAAATGAGCCAGCGCTTGGACCTGATATCTTCTCTGACATAAAAAAGCCCGATACCTAAATTATTCCACATAGTGACTCTTATGATCCTCCCACAGAAATCTCATCTGAAGTTCACTTTTATTCTCCCTTAATTAATAATTTTCTCAGTAATTGGACTTAGGAGGACGATCCCCTGCAGAACAGCCCCACTAGCAGTGCCTTGATCTCCTCTCCTGACAATAGTCCATGCAGCTGCTGCCATATGACCTGCAAGCATGAGGTAACACTAAAAATTCAACAGAGGTTATCACTGAGTTGTTACCATTCATAAATCAAGTTTGCCTTCCCACGGGAAAGAGCTTTTTTTCCCAGTTATAAATTATCTCTTACTACAAAGATTAATCCATGACGTTTGTGTGGAAAGTCGGCAATCTTACTCATTACAGACCATAAAACTGTTTCAAACATTGCTGTGTGCCAAGGCAGAAGACAGAACCAAAAGTGATTATTCAGGTCTCACAAAAACAGGTTTCTTTCAGAACAAAAAATCATATTGAAAGAAAGAGATAAAATTAACTTGGTATTTCTCATTGGGGAAGGTGTAGAATACTCTCATACTAAAGAAAAACCATTTATCAATACCCGAAAACTGTACCTTAGGTCATCTGCACTACAGTTTGTCATGCCTCGGTCTGCTGACCTCTTGCTGCGTGGTCGGTTTCCCTTTATGCTGAGCCACAGCCAGTTTGGCTTCTGTCCAACTGCTGATAGTTCTTTTGTCTTTTCTTTCTTTTCTTTCGTTTGCTTCTATTCAGGTGTCTCTCACTTCACAATTTGGCTCTGTCCTATCACTTTTTCGGATGGACTTTTTATACTCACCTTGCAACGCCATCTTTGCTGGCTATATTTCAAGACAGATGGTGTTTGGAGATCCAGCCCCTCAGCTAGGGGATTATCTTACTTGGTTAATCTTCATTGGTTTTCCTACGGTTTGTTTGTGTGTCTTCCTCCCCAGTACCCTTTCCTTTCTTTTACGTTTGGGGTCTGGGAGGTTTTCAATTTGTGGGGTTCTTATTATTTTCTTCTATCTTTCATGTATGACTGTGTGATCACATCTTTAGCCTTGTGTCTCACCCTCTGTCTGTGTGTGCTATGTTTTGTTGTTGTTTCAGGTTACACTCTGCGTATAGTTGAAGGTGCAGTTAAGGACACTCAGGATCATCTGACATTGAGTGGGGGCACCACTGTGTAATTTTAGGGTGCCAACCTCAGTGGTCAAGGTCAGGTTAGGGATTTGCCTAGTCGGTACATGAACCTCTAGTGTGCAGTTTTAACATCTCCCCTGGTTTGTTCATCCCTGTAAGTATTAGGGCTCAGTCTTAACACAGTTAGGGGTTACCAAGTGCTGCACAAGCTTATTTAGCCATAAGAACATGAAAAAACTCTTTTCTGCAATATAATTATCCAGGTACTATAACATTACTGTGTTTTGTATTTTTATTTTTGACATCACAATACTTGTTCTCCCTGTGGTACAATGTAATTGCATTGTTTGTATAATCCTTAGTCTGTGATGTAGCAAACTTTACCAAATCACCAGAATAAGCATATATTCGAAACATTGTGATAGCTCTTATCAGAGAAATAAACTATGTTCCCCATTTATGAGCCACTTTTCCCAGTCTTCCTGCCTTCTGAACTCATCTTTCACTCTGAAAAACAGCAACAATCAAGATGGACCTCCAGTTCACTGAGGTATCAGGTTACAGCTCCTATTAAAGTCTATGGATATGGAAAGGAGGAGGAGTAGGGAAAGGCACAGACACACAGGGAAAGATTGTACTGCGGCTTTCAAGAAAATGTTTCACTAATCTCAGTGCTAGATTCTGAGATTAGTGCTGATTCATATTGGTTTCCATTCTGCTGCTGCTTCTATCTGAGTGCTACATAGTGAAAGAAGGGCAATAAACCCTGATGTCTGTGTGTGATGTGTATAGGAGACATCACACCAGCCATTCTCCACCCACTAGCTCAGAGACAACTAAAAATTAAAGTAGAGCCTGCAAAGTGGAAAACTGGTGAAAAAATACCGAATAAAAGTTATATAATTGCAGCAATAGTGTTATTCCTCATGTGCACACACAACAAAGCTTATTCTGAATAGTGATCTGAAATGACAGGTATGTCTTAAGACCTCCACACACGTTAAAGAGGATATGTAACTTGCTCAAAAAAATGAGTTAAATATCTTGTGAAAATCTCCTTGCAAACTCCCCTTATTCTGCTGCTTTTTGCGCTGCGTCGCTGGATTGCAGAGATATTCACATTTGTTGATTTTAGAGGGCAGTATGGGAAATCTCTGCTTGTAGTGCAACTGGGAGTTTTTTCAGAATCTTCTCTGAGGTTGTGCACCCAGCTCCGCTGTGTCTGAGACTGTAAGATTAGCTGCCGAGCAGTGATTGGCTGCATCTGGGAGAAACCCTCTTCTGTGCCTGCCCCTGGAGTCTGTGTCCGCCCCTGGAGCCGAATGTTCATGAGCTGAACTAAAAAAGTAGATGATGGCCGTCTTACTAGCACAAAGTACAACAAACTTTTTTTTTTTTTTTGTTGGCTGTAACCTCACAACTGTATCTGTGTTAGGTTAGCGTCAGATAAGTTGCTGAGATGTCATAAATTTCAATCCATTATTCTATTGTGACCTCGCAACTGTATTTCTATCAGTCAATCTAATGTGACATTCAGGATCTGCTATGACCTCACAACTGACATACAGATTGCTAATCCATCAATCACTCTTACTTCCAATGTTGTAATTATTCTAAAACATAGATATCCTATATTCTCATATCATTCTTGTAGATACTAATACAAATCATATTGATAATCTACTATATAATTGTCTTATCCCGTCTGTCTTTCTGTCTGTCTGTCTGTCCTGGAAATCCCGCGTTGCTCATTGGTCCGGCAGCGGCCAATCAGCGCCGCGGGATTTCTGAAAAAAGATGGCGGCCGTTAGCGGCTCATCTGGCGGACGGAGCTCAGCGGCGATGCAGCGGGGAGATGAGCGGCGCTAGCAGCACAACTACCCCGACAGGCGCCGCTGACCTCCATGCGGCTAACGTCGGAAGATCACCGGCTTGGCCCGCTGATCTCCCGACAGCAAGTGTGAACGGAAGACCGGGGAGCGGCGCAGCCAGTCGGGATGCTTCTGCTGCGAGCAGCCGCTCATCTCCCGGCTTCTCGCAGCAGAAGGAGCCGCACAGGCAGCGCCGCACTCCGGTCTTCGCTAATACGGAGCCGCACAAGCAGCGCCGCTCCCGGGCCCACACTAATACGACGCTGATTGGTCGTGGTGGCCGGCCGCGACCAATCAGCGAGATGGGCGGCAAATTTAAACGCCGCTCTGCTGATTGGTCGCGGTGGCCGGCCGACCGCGACCAATCAGCGAGATGGGCGGAAAATTTAAACGTCGCTCTGCTGATTGGTCACAGTATCCGGCCGACCGCGACCAATGAGCGAGATGGGCGGCAAGTTTAAACGCCGCTCTGCTGATTGGTCGCGGTGGCCGGCCGCGACCAATCAGCGAGATGGGCGGCAAATTTAAACGCCGCTGTGCTGATTGGTCGCGGTGGCCGACCGCGACCAATCAGCGAGATGGGCGGCAAATTTAAACGCCGCTGTGCTGATTGGTCGCGGTGGCCGGCCGTGACCAATCAGCGAGATGGCGGCAAATTTAAACGCCTCTCTGCTGATTGGTCACGGTGGCCGGCCGCAACCAATCAGCGAGATGGCGGCAAATTTAAACGCCGCTGTGCTGATTGTTCGCGGTGGCCGGCCGCGACCAATCAGCGAGATGGGCGGCAAATTTAAACGCCTCTCTGCTGATTGGTCACGGTGGCCGGCCGCAACCAATCAGCGAGATGGGCGGCAAATTTAAACACCGCTCTGCTGATTGCGCCCGGTCGGCCGCATACCTATTCTAGAATACCCGATGCGTTAGAATCGGGCCACCATCTAGTATATTAATAATCGTCGATAACATTCTAGAAAAAAGAAATGGTGGCTCAGTGGTTAGAACTGTTTCTTTCCAGTGTTGGGGTCTTGGGTTCAAATTCCACCAAGGACAACATCTGCAAGGAGTTTGTATGTTCTCCCCGTGTTTGTGTGGGTTTCCTCCGGGTTCTCCGGTTTCCTCACACACTCCAAAGACATACTGATAGGGAATGTAGGTTGTGAGCCCCAATGGGGACAGTGAGGATGATGTCACTGGCTGGCGGAAACTAGATTCTCTGATAGGTCCAGGCTCTGAAATTTACAATGTGCACCAGGGGAGCAGCAAAGAAAATTAACTCCATTTGGAGCCAAATTTGAACTCTAAGGAGTCTATAATTTATTTATAATAATATGCTTGTGCTATAAAGACAAGTACAAGGATGATACAATTAAAAAGCTTTGAATAAATTGACGGGTGACCATAGTGCCTAGAACAACACATATTGTGTGCTTCTAATAATAGGTCAAGCAACTTCAAGTGTTCTTCAAATACAAAGACACTATGAATAACAGTGCAAACCACAAGAGGGCACTGTTGATATGCATTTGCCTATGTGATCTCTAGATTTCTTTCACCTTTAGAATAAGGATTGTTTCTCCTGTATGTAGCGTAATATTATCAATAATTCATTAATTAAAATACCAAAATAATAGATCTGGTATTTGCAAGAGATCCAGATGAACATTGTCTCAAGAAGATTTACTTGTAAAAGTTGAAGGTAGTCATGAAAGCCCTTGTGTTGCCCAGTGAGTTCGTCATCACTCTACCAGAGCTTTATACAGTGGGTACGGAAAGTGTTCAGACCCCTTTAAATTTTTCACTCTTTGGTAAATTCGAAAAAGTTAATTTTTTTCCTCATTAAAGTACACTCTGCACCCCATCTTGACTGAAAAAAAAACAGAAATATAGAATTGGGCAGTTCCTTTGAGCTCATGATTCTCATTTGGTCTGACCTGCACTGTGAGCTGTGAGGTCTTATATAGACAGGTGTGTGCCTTTCCAAATCAAGACCTATCAGTTTAATTAAACACAGCTGGACTCCAATGAAGGAGTAGAACCATCTCAAGGAGGATCACAAGGAAATGGACAGCATGTGACTTAAATATGAGTGTCTGAGCAAAGGGTCTGAATACTTATGACCATGTGATATTTCAGTTTTTCTTTTTTATCAATTTGCAAAAATTTCTACATTTCTGTATTTTTTCAATCAAGATGGGGTGCAGAGTGTACTTTAATGAGAAAGAAAAATGAAAATTTACCAAATGGCTGCAATGAAACAAAGAGTGAAAAATGTAAAGGAGTCTGAATACTTTCCGTATATCCCACTGTATATTGGTAATTTATTGTGATTTGTCTACTATAATTGCAAGACAATTTATACTGCTGCTTGTGTTCACATGAACAATATATAGAAATTATAGTCCCACTTCTAGTGTTTAGCCACATCTGCAGCCCCAATTAGAATACAGAGCACATGATAATCTAGTACATGCACAGGCTGTGAACAGTATTTTTCAATGGTGTCTAGTGATGCACAACTCGGGTCACATAGTTCTCTATCAGCACGTTGACCATTTAAATTTTTTCGAGAGACTAATTAAATCCAACACAAAGTCAAAGTTATCCAGACACTAATGGTGCTTCCAGTTGCCTACTGCCATCCCAGCGGTAACAAACCACCCTGATGCCAGAAATGACAGCCAGTGAGGTTAAAGTGTAGTTTTTAGAATAAGCTGTTGTGTGTGTAAATGTAAAATAATCTTATTTCTGGCCATTATATGACTTGTATCCTGCATTTTCATCAGTTTTACCTTCACTGGGCTCTATCTCTGATTTTCTGTTGTCTCTGAGCTACTGGGTGGAGACTAGCTGCTATGATATCTCCAATACAAAGTATAAAGAAACATGTGGGATTTCTGTTATCTGTCCTATCTCTCAGTAGTTCACCTGCAGAAGCATGGAGGACAAGATACAGCAGTATTGACCAGTGTAGTTGTGGATCCAGTTGTGTGGTGAGATAAACACTTACTAGAAAGCAGTAGCACGGGCTGTGTATCTCTGCGCCCCTCTCTCTCTCTGTGCTCTTCCTACCTTCTCCCCATCCCTTCTCCAGATTTTTAAATAGTTAAATTTAATCTGATGGAGCTTTGTTCTGTCTTTTCATAGTAATTAATGTGCATAGATGTGTATTTGTGGCGCCCCTGAGGGTTCAGTCGCCACAGAGGTACTGCACCTCACCCAGAGGTGTGGCATCTCCTTTTCTCAGGTAAGGAGGGAGTGCTGCCCAGGACTCCAACACCCGCATTCAACACTACATTACTCCAGGCCGGCTGGAAGGGCATTATGCATTTCTTCTGCTGCCATGTCCCTGGCTGGAGTGGGGGGAACCAAAGAGAGGGGGAACCAGTAGTGGGTGTGGGTGGAGGATGTAGAATAGGGGAGCACCATTATAGGAGGTATATATAGGGAAGCCATCTTAGTAAGAGAGTGGAGTAGAGTTCAGTCAGTGAGTAGTAAGGAGAGGAGGGGAGCAGAGTCTCTTCAGGAGCTCTGCTCCTGAAGTGGGGCCTAGTAAGAGAGGCCCAGGACGGGAGCAGAGGAGAAAGGCTCCGGTAACATAAGGGATCCCAGGGGTACGGAAGGAGCAGGAAGCCACCCGTACGCCCGAGTCTGCCAAGTGTCAGAGGGATCAGGCCACAAGAAGGGAACCGGTCCCTGGACCAGCCATGTTACTCCAGGTCTCGGCTGGAAAACAGGAAGGCTTCTGCACTTCCATGGTGCAGTTGCCACAGCCTCACCCTAGTTGCCGTGAAGGGCAACAAATAGATCCGGGAGCTCCAGGCTGCCCAGAGGGACTTCAGAGTACCCAATCGGGACTTTGTGTGGGGAAGCGCAGGGCAGGAGGGAGAAGACCCAGCGTGGGAAGTCGGTCTAGAAAGGAATATACAAAAGCGGGGTTCCGTCAAGCGCTCCTAATATACTTGAGAAAGCGCTGAACCCCTTGTCTGGTGGACGCAGTGCAACATGGGAGGCTGACACCCGTACAGTGTACCTGAGGAACTTAAGCAGAACTGTGAGTAAACTCGGATGACTGCACTCCCATGCCTCCGTCAGTTATTTCCGCTGCGCCATCTCTCTCTTGCACTACAAGCCCCAGCATCACCACCATCCATGCTACACTGCCCTGGGGCCCGCTCCACCTGTGGGGAGCCGTTCCAACTCAGCTGCCCTACCAACCGCCCCAGAGGTCTGAAGCAGCGCTGGTATCTATTACCAGAAACCACAGGTGGCGTCACAAACACTTTCTAAGAATTACAAATCCCATATAAATATTTCTTCACCTTTTTTTGGACCGCCCTGGGCCACGGACTGGGCCGCCGCCACTGTGACATATCCCTCCCCCAGCATCGATAGGCCCGGCACTGAGACCCCCACGGCCCTGGGGGCGCGTCATCTCTGGCATCACGAACAGGATACGTGACCAGCCCGTTATCAGCGGGTATTGTGCGCCTAAAGAACTGTTTTTCCACATTGAATGTGGCACCCGCCCCAGAAGAATTGGCGCCATTATGTGCGTGATCAAAGACAACAATATGGAACCTCCCATCATGGGCCGGGTCCCAGAATGGCGCCAAAAGCACAACCCGCCCCTTGCAACTGTGACCGTCCACATAGATGTGTCCGTCAAGGCGGGGAGGATGTCCCTGGGAGTGACCGACAGCAGGCTGCCATGGAACCGCCCCCAAAAAGGGAGGGGAGGAAGAAAGAAGGGATGGAGACAGGGTGTGGTCTTAACCAGTCTAGACAGACGGCACCCGTCTGCCAGAATGGAAGGAGGTCAGGACCAAACCTCCGCCTCTGGCCTGCAGAAACAGATGCCCCCCTCACCCTGGAGGGAGCAACAAGCAAGCTATCCCTGGAGGATGCTGAATTCCTCCAGAATGAGATACAGGAGCTGAGCCAACAGGTGGAATGTGTTATGTTCTGCTACCAGAGCTAAGGAAAGAGAGGAGATCTGTCCCTACGATAGAACTCAGCTTGATCCCTACGATGTAACAGGGGACCTGATCCTGCGATCAGACCTGCTAAAGTCCTCAACTAGTCTGTACGGAGACCTATAGATGTGGGGAAGGAATCCCTACAAGTTTTAGGGACTGGAAGCAAAATGGACACCTCCTAACAGAAATAGTAGCAGACAGACGAACAAACAAATAATATAGAACACAGAGGTCCGAAGACCAAGCAAACTAACAGAGTTAGATACTGAGCACCGGCTAGCTAAAGAGTAGTAATACAATGAAGTCCAGCAAAGCCAGAAGGGCGGAGCAGGACTAAATAGGCCAACAAGGTCATGTGACCAGCAATAGAAAAAACCTAAGAGCAAGGTTCTAACAGTACCCCCCCTTCTAAGAGGATCCTCCGGATCCCCTAGGACCAGGCTTATCAGGAAATCTCCTGTGAAACGCTCTGATAAGTCTGGACGCGGAAACATCATCCGACCTCACCCATGAGTTATCCTCAGGACCGAAACCTTTCCAGGCCACGAGATACTGCAAACTACCTCTATACCGTCTAGAATTAAGGATGCGAGAAATTTCATATTCCCCGTCCTCCACCACCGGGGGAACAGAGGCAGAGGCGTCACAATCCGACACAACAGCTTTTTTCAACAGAGAGACATGAAACACGGGATTAATTCTCCAGGAGGTAGGAACCTCCAACCTAACAGCAGATTGGTTGACAACCTGAAGCACCTTAAAGGGCCCTACAAACTTGGGACCCAATTTCTTAGAAGGAATCCTCAACCGCAGATTCCTAGAGGACAACCAAACCATATCACCAACAGCGAACAAAACCTCCTGTCGTTTCCTATCAAAGTAGTCTTTAGATTTTCTGTTAGCCTCCTGAAGATTACCACGCACATCCGTCCAAACTCTCTCCAAATCGCCGGAAAAATTCTCCTCCTCAGGCACGGCAGATACCAACTTGGAGAACGACCCAAACGACGGATGTCTCCCAGAACAACAAAAAAAAGGCGAACAACCAGCAGAAGAAGATGTATGGTTGTTAAGAGCAAATTCAGCAAGTGGCAGAAACTCAGACCACCCCTCTTGATTGTCTGCCACAAAACAACGCAAGAACTGCTCAACATCCTGGTTTTTCCTTTCTGTCTGGCCATTAGATTCAGGATGATATCCGGATGAGAACGACAAATGAACTCCCAACCTGTCACAAAAGGCGCGCCAAAAACGAGCCACGAACTGAGGTCCCCTATCAGAAACAATGTCAGTAGGAACGCCATGAAGTCTGACAATTTCCTTGACAAAGGCCTTAGCGAGAGTCTTAGCGCAGGGCAGTTTGACGAAGGGAACCAAGTGACACATCTTGCTAAAACGGTCCACGACCACCCAGATGACAGTAAAACCCTCAGAGGGGGGAAGGTCAGTTATAAAGTCCATAGCCAAATGTGTCCAAGGAGCACTGGGAACCTCCAGAGGGCAAAGCAACCCCGCAGCAGGAGTATGTGAGGACTTAGATCTAGCACATATAGTACATTGACGCACCCACTTAATGACTTCCTTCTGCCATCCAGGCCACCAAAAACTGCGACCCACCAGTCTCTTGGTCTCAGAGATTCCGGGATGACCTGCCAACCGAGATTCGTGACACTCAACAAACAAATCTCTCCTAAAGGTCCCAGGCACAAACAACCTCCCATGGGGAGTGTTAGATGGGGCATTCTCCTGTGCTTTAAGAATCTCATCCTCCAAAACGGAGTCCAAAGCAGCAATCACAACACCTTCTTGTAAAATGTTCTCCTCTTTCTCAGCACCGACTATGGGAGAAAAACTGCGAGACAAGGCATCCGCCTTAACATTCTTAGTACCTGGGATGTACGTAACGGAAAAATTAAACCACGAGAAAAACAGTGCCCACCTAGCCTGACGGGCATTCAGGCGCTTGGCAGCATCAAGATATATCAGATTTTTATGATCCGTAAAAACCTGAACGGGAAATTCAGCACCTTCCAAGAGGTGGCGCCAGTGTTCAAATGCGAGTTTAATAGCCAACAATTCCCGATTACCAACATCGTAATTCAGTTCAGTCTCCGAAAAATTTTTTGAAAAAAAGGCACAGGGATGTACTCCATCCCCGTTATCCTGAGACAATACTGCGCCAACCCCCACAGAGGAAGCATCAACCTCAACCAAAAACGGCTTAGTCACATCAGGCTGCATAAGGATGGGAGCAGAGGTGAACCTCTCCTTGAGATACACAAAAGCTTCAATGGCCTCAGAAGTCCACTGAACCGCATCAGCACCTTTCCTGGTGAGATCGGTCAGAGGTTTGACAATAATAGAAAAATTTTTAATGAATTTTCTATAATAATTGGCGAAACCCAAAAACCTCTGTATCGATTTCAAACCAATAGGCCTAGGCCATTCCTGCACAGCTTGAACTTTCACCGGGTCCATCTCAAAACCTTCACTGGAGATAATGTAGCCCAAAAAACTAATTCTCTGTACAGCGAACTCACATTTCTCCAGCTTAGCAAAAAGCGAATTGTCAATTAATAACTGTAATACTTCACGTACGCTCCGCCAATGAGATTCCAGATCCGGCGAATAAATCAAAATGTCATCCAAATACACAACCACATTTTTGCCGATCAAAGGTCTAAGGATGTCATTAATAAGATTCTGAAAAAATGCAGGAGCATTAGTAAGACCAAAAGGCATAACCAAATTCTCAAAATGACCCACAGGAGTGTTAAAAGCAGTCTTCCATTCGTCACCCTCCTTCATGCGCAACAGATTGTATGCCCCCCGAAGGTCAATTTTAGAGAACCACTTGGCCCCCACTAACTGGTTAAACAGATCAGGAATCAATGGCAGTGGGTAAGGATTGCGTACAGTAATTTTGTTAATCTCACGAAAATCCAGACAAGGACGTAAACCGCCGTCCTTTTTTTTTACAAAAAAAAATCCACCCGCCACAGGAGACTTAGAGGGCCTAATGTGACCGGCGGCCAAACTTGTCTGTATGTATTCCTCCAAAGCCTTTCTCTCAGGAATAGTAAGGTTAAATAAATGACTTTTAGGAAGAGTCGCTCCAGGGACAAATTCAATAGTACAATCATAGTCTCTATGGGGAGGCAAAACC
The DNA here is from genome assembly GCF_046119375.1 of Phyllobates terribilis. NCBI lineage: Eukaryota > Metazoa > Chordata > Amphibia > Anura > Dendrobatidae > Phyllobates > Phyllobates terribilis. Next base: position 453,222,753 of record NW_027362765.1, on the reverse strand, counting down.
TGCGATTCCTTCTCAGAAAAAACTCTCCAAAAATCCTGAATAGGAACAGGCAATTCCCCCCTATCCACAGCTGCAATGCGCCCGTTACAACACTTGTCATAACATTTATGGCTCCAGGATTTAATTTCATTGGTAGACCAATCCAGTACAGGATTGTGCAATTTTAACCAGGGTAACCCCAATATTACTGGAGAAGGCAAATTATCCAATACCACCAAATCCAAATTCTCATGGTGAACACCATTAATAGTGAGGGGAAATTCACAAACCTTGAGAGTAACATTCTTCAAAGGGGAGCCATCCACAGAAACCACAGCAATGGGGGATGACAAAGGTTCGGGTTTTAAATTGAGTTTTTCCAAGAATCCCCCATCAATAACATTCAGAGTAGACCCACAATCGACAAACACCCGAAATTCCATTAATTTTTCCTGAGCAATAGTGGAAGCAGCTAAAAATACACCCTTGGAATTTAAACAGGCAATACGGGCATGACTGACCATTTTTTTTTCTTTCTTCATACGAAGCACACAGCTTTTAATGAAATGACCAGAATTTCCGCAATAGAAACACAAACCTTCAGAAAATCTGCGGTCCTTTTCTTGAGAGCGAGGTGCCATCGCTCCAAACTCCATCGGCTCTCCACTGTCAGTACACACATTCTCATGACCAGAAACTGACATAGCAGAGGATTTGTTCTCATTAACCCTTGCACGCAGTCTCCTATCCACCCGTATAGCTAATTGCATAGCTTGTTGCAAATCTTCAGGTGTGGGATAAGCAATTAGCAAGTCTTTAACCCTTTCACTAAGCCCAGCAAGAAACAGACTCTTCAGAGCAGAATCGTTCCACCCTATTTGAGTAGACCACCGACGGAAATGAGTACAATATTTTTCCACATTACCTGATCCCTGTCTCAAACGTCTCAACTCAGTCTCAGCAGATGAGACACGGTCAGGATCATCATATAATAGCCCCAAAGCAGAAAAAAAACTATCCACTGATCTAAAGCATGAATCACTAAGTTGCAAAGAAAAGGCCCACTCCTGAGGCTCTTTGCGCAAAAGTGACATTATGAACCCTATGCGCTGGGATTCATCCCCAGAGGACCTGGGTCTCAAACGAAAATACAATAAGCAAGCATTTTTAAATGAAAAAAATTCTTGATGTTCACCAAAAAATAAATCAGGCAAACGTACCTTAGGCTCCAAGAAATGTGCTCCAGGACAGTTACTCACGTGCTGACGGAGCTCGGCCACCTCCAGAGAGAGTCCCTGCAGGCGTTGAGCCAAATCCTGAACCGACACCATGATGGAACAGAAAAATCTTTCCTTAGAGAATTTGCAGGCTGGACTTACTGTTATGTTCTGCTACCAGAGCTAAGGAAAGAGAGGAGATCTGTCCCTACGATAGAACTCAGCTTGATCCCTACGATGTAACAGGGGACCTGATCCTGCGATCAGACCTGCTAAAGTCCTCAGCTAGTCTGTACGGAGACCTATAGATGTGGGGAAGGAATCCCTACAAGTTCTAGGGACTGGAAGCAAAATGGACACCTCCTAACAGAAATAGTAGCAGACAGGCGAACAAACAAATAATATAGAACACAGAGGTCCGAAGACCAAGCAAACTAACAGAGTTAGATACTGAGCACCGGCTAGCTAAAGAGTAGTAATACAATGAAGTCCAGCAAAGCCAGAAGGGCGGAGCAGGACTAAATAGGCCAACAAGGTCATGTGACCAGCAATAGAAAAAACCTAAGAGCAAGGTTCTAACAGAATGGGCCCAGCGAGCAGCGATCGCCAGGTGGAAGAAGGAGCTGCTGGCGAAGATAGTAGCCCGGCGACAGCCAGAGTCGTGTACCGTCAGCGGCACCCCAGCCCAGGCGGAGCCAGATGAGCACCAGGAGGCCGTGTGCAGCACAGGAGCAGGTAGGAAAAGTTCCCCTGTCCAGGGCGCTGAAAGCGCCGACCTGCTCCTGGGCCTCCTGCAGGGCCTGCCGTCCCCGGCCACATACGCCTTGGAGCAATTCCCGAGCCAGGCACCTCCTACCCCGGGCGCCGACGCCGTGGACCGGCTGCACAGCTCCTTCCCGGAACCTCTGATCCCGGGCGCCAACCCCGCGGGCCTGCTGCTCGACACACTCCCAGAACCGCCGGCCCCTACACCCGCTTGGGTGTACGGGCACACCACCTATGACTGGTCCGCTAAAGTGGAGGACCAGCAATGACCCCCACTGACGCCGACACTAGCGCCCCCGGTTGCCTGCACAGGAGGAGAAGAGTTTAGGTGGGACAACCGGGGGGAGGATCTGATGGGGTTCCCGCAGGAGACCCAAGCTCAAGCTCTGCAGAGAGAGGAGTTCTGCAGACGGGAGCTCCTACAACTGGAAAAGGAGCGGCGCACCCGGCGGGTGCACTACGAGCGGTTGGAGGCCCGGAACAAAGCCGCAAAAGCCCAAGTCCGGCAAGCAGAATCTGCCCGTCCAAGTCCCCTTGAGGCGGGATTGGTCGTCAAATTTGACTTGGGGGCTGGGTGAGGTTTCATCCGCGATCCCCACTTCAGCAGAGACATATTCGATAACCGGCGGGATGTTGAGCCCCATCTGGAACAGGGCCACCCCGACCGGAATTTGTACCCCGGTGACCGTGTCACCTATACTAGGCACCACGGGGAATGCGGGTGGTATGCCCTCCAAGTATACCGCGTGGTCGAGGAGGAAGAGGACATACGCCTGCAGTTCATGGCTGATGACCCGGCTGGGTCAGCCAGCAAAAACCAGGAATACCCCGGCGGGAATACCATCACTAAGCTAAAGTGAGCGGACAAACTGTAAAATAGTTACCCGTGAGGGTATACAGACTGCAGGCTGAGGACTGTGAGCAGCCAAAAACTTTCCCCTGTAAATAGTTGCACTTAGTCAAGTGCCCCCTATTGGTTTTACAGTATATTTGCAACCAAGCGACTTCAGAACAAAAACCCGTTTGGCGTGGCCAAAGACTTGGTCCAGCACCAGGATCACTTAAGCCCTGCAGCCACGCCCAGGGCCTACATTTAGGGTTTTCGGACGGGTCCCTCATGCTGCTCGATTTGCATCTTTACCAGTGAGATGGACACCCTGTTTGGGATCTCACTACAATTTGCTTCAAAAATGTTAAAAACGTTTTACATGAGGAAATATGTATATGCAAGTGAAAAGTTTTATATTGTTCGTGATAATGTTAACCTGTAATGTTTAAGAAATGTGCCTCCCATAAAGGGAAGAAAAAGTTTTATAATCTTCTAAGTGATGCATCTAAAAATTTTGTATGTCTAAAATACAGTGTTTTTGCTCAGTTCCAGCCTGCGGACGTGCTGTGTTTTACCAGGGGGGGAGTGTGGCGCCCCTGAGGGTTCAGTCGCCACAGAGGTACTGCATCTCACCCAGAGGTGTGGCATCTCCTTTTCTCAGGTAAGGAGGGAGTGCTACCCGGGACCCCAACACCTGCATTCAACACTACACTACTCCAGGCCGGCTGGAAGGGCATTATGCACTTCTTCTGCTGCCCTGTCCCTGGCTGGAGTGGGGGGAACCAAAGAGAGGGGGAACCAGTAGTGGGTGTGGGTGGAGGATGTAGAATAGGGGAGCACCATTATAGGAGGTATATATAGGGAAGCCATCTTAGTAAGAGAGTGGAGTAGAGTTCAGTCAGTGTGTAAGAGACTCAGGGTAGTAGTTATGGCGAGGGGCTGATGTGGTCCCATACCCTGGTCCGCTGACAAAGATAAATGTCCCAATTCTCCTGTGTTGTGTGTGTGGTGCAGAACACTCAGGTTTTGATTGCAGCTCTCTGTAGTCTTTGGTTCTTTCACCTCAGGAACCGCCGTACACACATTTAGGGACTTCCATTCCGTTTTATAAAAAAGAACTTTACTAGAACACTTGCTATCATCGTCACACAGCATGCAGCATTGATCACATGCTATTCCAGGGTTACCATTTGGTACACCGCATGTATTGATGTTCACTGTCCATTTGTCCTGAGCTGTCCCTTCCATAGCGGGCGTTCCTGGTCTATGAGACCCTCGCAGTTTTAAGAATCCTGTACTGACTATTTACCGTCCGACTTCCCCTTCAATGAAGGCTTTTGGACACACACCTCACTGTGAATCCTGTGGACCGTAGGTCCCGAACGTTCGGAAATGTCTGGCTCAGAATATCTGAATACGGGTCCTTTTCTGCTGGACAGATCGTGCCAACGGTGCCCCCTGGACCACCAACTGTAATCACCTTACATCTCTCTCACTCCCTCTAGAACTGCCTGCAACCAGGAAACATCTCCTTGCTTCACTGAGTCTGCTCCTCCCACACTGAGCAGCTCCCAAACCCCTTAACTCTTTCCTAACCTGCAACTATATCTGCTTTAAACTATAGTGCCCTCCTTAGCCTACTGTTCTATTCTAGTACCCTATCTGCACTAACCTATACTGACCCGATAACTAACACATCAGGCAATTGATAATAACACATGTTCACATTTCAAACAGGAAATAGCGTTATGTGCACACATACCGACAAGGTGCATGACCAGCTCCTGGTCACCCTCTTACATTTCCTCCCTCCTTAATCATGGTCATCCCGACCATGAGAGCACCTGTAAAAAAAACGAATGCACATTTAAAACATTCAACACATATATTTATATTAAAATACACGATAGATTAATTCACTTTTTCTTGTTGGTCAATCTTGACCTCGGTCCCACTCGGTTGGGACCCTGGAACACAGAGTTCAAGTTCTTTTGGATATGAGTCCATCGGACCCCGGTCCCCTTGCTCCTGGGACCCAAAAAAAAATTTTGTCCACCACAGGCCCGCTGGCCAACAAATCCTGCTCCGACAGTCCTGGAGCAGTGACCCGGCATGATCCTCGGGTCGTCCTGACAGTTTCTCCCCCTCCCTCCTTTTACTGAGTAAGGTCCCTTTAAGAACCAGGTGCTGCTCAATAGCTCTTATGCAAGAGCACCTTCCTTAATCAACCCTATCAGGGTTCAGTCCCGTAATCCAGCAGGGGAATGCGCAACAGAACTTGGAGGGGAGGGGGAAACACACAACAAAAAAAACAAAATTATCTTCTGGCCGTCCGGCCAGAACCATCTCTTCCTGGTGCTATCAGGGCTACTTGCCCTTTAAGAGACGCAGAACAGTCTCTATTGGTGACCACATCCTTGGCCACCTCCGGTCATCACCGGGCTGAACAGGGGCTCCTGCCCCTAGGAACGCAGAACAGTTCCTTTTCTTTCTCCGTGCAACGAGCACAACCAGATGCTTTTAAAGCAGCCGCTCACTCAGGGATTCCCCTGGGACCGCCGTAGTGGGCCACTCCCTGGCCCTGCATATAGATGATGGTGGTCCCAGAGGATGAATCACTGGAGACCGATCCTCCGCTGTTGCTCCGGCTCCTTGTCTCCGATGCTGACAGACTCGGGGCTTCCGACCGCACGCTTCCCTGAGAACCGGCCGTTGCTCCCAATGACTCCAGCGCAGGGGATCTTACTCTGGGGTTTACACTTTCACTCTGGCCCACAGCCAGCTGTACTGCGGCCACTACCGTCAGCCGCACAGGCCGGTTCATCGTCTGCTCTTCGGTGTCAGACAGAACGGTGACGGCCACTGCATACGGGCCTCGGGGCCCACGTTCTTTAATAAATTTAACCCGGCTACCCATAAGCAAGGGACCGGGGGCATCAACAGACCCCCGATTGACATACACCTTCTCGCTGGTCCCCACTTCCTGTAAGAATCCGTAGCCGCGAGACAAATTAAAGTGTCGCACTATGCCGCTAGTCATCCGGCCGGACATCGCTCCCCCCCCCCGGCTTCCGCAGCTCTTCGTGTATGCGAAGCTCCCACCTCTTTTTTTTGGTGACTACCCTGGCGATCCACTGGGCCTCCTCTTCCCCGGGGGTTCCCACTACTTCCTGGTAAGTAGGGGGTTGGGGGCTGGAGACAGGACCCGCGTTGCGACTCACCGCTTCCACGGTCACCGGAGCTGGATCGCCGTCATCTGCTGGCACCTCCGCCGCCGTTGTTCCTCCGGCCGCTTCCTACTGGACCGCTTCCTGTTTCTCTCTGGGGCTTGCGACCACGAGCCCCTTTAAGGCCTTTGCAAGGGAGACGGTATCTTCCCGCGGATCGTGGAAGGGGTACCAGCCTGGTACGAATGGTAAGCCGCTCTCTAAGGGATAATCATGGAGGTCAAAGACTCCCCAGCGGCCTCCTGGACGTTCTTCCTTCTCTTGGCGCTCCCTGCGCCGGCTCCACTCCATTCTCCCGCAGCCACCATGATGAGACATCTTCTTAGGCTGTCGCTGCTTCACCGCTCCTTCCAGCAATGGCGCCGCACTGCTCAACACAAGGGGTCCTCCTTCTAAACTCCGCCCGTCCATGGGTGGAGCAGCCTTCGGCAATTCTTTCCACTCTGTCTCTGGGATCTTCAATGGTAGGCGGAACTTCTTCTTCTTTCGCCGCATCCATCGTGGGCGGATACCGCTCACAGGGGGCCGCAGTCTCCATCTGACCCGGCATCCATACTATACTGCTTTCCGCGCCGTTTTGTGCACAGGACGCCCACGATGGGCGGAACCTTCGCCAATCTCCGCGCCATCTTCCGCCATCTTGGGACTCACGTTGCCGGCCACCATCTTGGGATCGCCATGTTCATCCGCCACCTTGGTTCGTGCGCTTTTCAATTCTCTCCGTTGCATTTTTCTATCTTCAGGCGCCTCATCTGCGCCGCGGGTCTTCTCCACCCCGCATCCTGCGGACTACGCCAATTTTGTAAGAGACTCAGGGTAGTAGTTATGGCGAGGGGCTGATGTGGTCCCATACCCTGGTCCCCTGACAAAGATAAATGTCCCAATTCTCCTGTGTTGTGTGTGTGGTGCAGAACACTCACGTTTTGATTGCAGCTCTCTGTTGTCTTCGGTTCTTTCACCTCAGGAACCGCCGTACACACATTTAGGGACTTCCATTCCGTTTTATAAAAAAGAACTTTACTAGAACACTTGCAATCATCTTCAAACAGCATACAGCATTGATCACATACTATTCCAGGGTTACCATTTGATACACCTCACGTATTGATGTTCACTGTCCGTTTGTCCTGAGCTGTCCCTTCCATAGCGGGCGTTCCTGGTCTATGAGACCCTTGCAGTTTTAAGAATCCCGTACTGACTATTTCCCGTCTGACTTCCCCTTCAATGAAGGCTTTTGGACACACACCTCACTGTGAATCCTGTGGACCGTAGGTCCCGAACGTTCGGAAATGTCTGGCTCAGAATATCTGAATACGGGTCCTTTTCTGCTGGACAGATCGTGCCAACGGTGCCCCCTGGACCACCAACTGTAATCACCTTACATCTCTCTCACTCCCTCTAGAACTGCCTGTAACCAGGAAATGTCTCTGTGCTTCACTGAATCTGCTCCTCCCACACTGAGCAGCTCCCAAACCCCTTAACTCTTTCCTAACCTGCAACTATATCTGCTTTAAACTATAGTGCCCTCCTTAGCCTACTGTTCTATTCTAGTACCCTATCTGCACTAACCTATACTGACCCTATAACTAACACATCAGGCAATTGATAATAACACATGTTCACATTTCAAACAGGATATAGCGTTATGTGCACACATACAGACAAGGTGCATGACCAGGTCCTGGTCACCCTCTTACAAGTGAGTAGTAAGGAGAGGAGGGGAGCAGAGTCTCTTCAGGAGCTCTGCTCCAGAAGTAGGGCCTAGTAAGAGAGGCCCAGGAGGGGAGCAGAGGAGAAAGGCTCCGGTAACATAAGGGATCCCAGGGGTACAGAAGGAGCAGGAAGCCACCCGTACGCCCGAGTCTGCCAAGTGTCAGAGGGATCAGGCCGCAAGAAGGGAACCGATCCCTGGACCAGCCGTGTTACTCCAGGTCTCGGCTGGAAAACCGGAGGCTTCTGCGCTTCCATGGTGCAGTTGCCACAGCCTCACCCTAGTTGCCGTGAAGGGCATCAAGTAGGTCCGGGAACTCCAGGTTGCCCAGAGGGACTTCAGAGTACCCGATCGGGAAGTCGGGAAGTCGGTCTAGAAAGGAATATACAAAAGCGGGGTTTCGTCAAGCGCTCCTGATATACTTGAGAAAGCGCTGAACCCCTTGTCTGGTGGACGCAGTGCAACGTGGGAGGCTGACACTCGTACAGTGTACATGAGGAACTTAAACAGAACTGTGAGTAAACTCGGATGACTGCACTCCCCTGCCTCCGTCAGTTATTTCCGCTGCGCCATCTCTCTCTTGCACTACAAGCCCCAGCATCACCACCATCCATGCTACACTGCCCTGGGGCCCGCTCCACCTGTGTGGAGCCGTTCCAACTCAGCTGCCCTACCAACCGCCCCAGAAGTCTGAAGCAGCGCTGGTATCTATTACCAGAAACCACAGGTGGCGTCACAAACACTTTCTAAGAATTACAAATCCCATATAAATATTTCTTCCCCTTTTTGTTGACCGCCCTGGGCCACTGACCGGGCCGCCGCCACTGTGACATATCCCTCCCCCAGCATCGATAGACCCGGCACCGAGTCCCCCACGGCCCTGGGGGCGCGTCATATTTATGCACTTTAATTACTTAATCACCCTGCACTTGCTCATTGTAAGAGCTAAAACGTTAAACCTCTTTTGGGAAAACTTACTACGAGATTCATAGTTTGTCTGTGTGAAGTCAGACACTGGCTCACAATATCCGGTCTATTTCACCTCAAAGGTGTTGAATGGGGTTAAAGTCTGGGCTCTGTGTGGCAGTCAGGTTCTTCCACACCAAAGTCACACGACCTTGCCTTTATGAACCTTGCTTTATGCACTGGGGTACAGTAATGGGGATAAGAAAAGGGCTTTTCCCCAAACTGCTCACACAAAGTTGGAAGATACAGTTGGCTAAAAAAAATCTATGCTGGAGAATTCCCTTTACGGGATCTCAGAGTCCTTTGCCGCCCCTGAAAACCCACTCCATAGTATTATCCCTCCTCCACCCAACTTTACAGCTGCTACAATGCAGTCATGTGTCATCTAATGTTTTCCTGACAGTCACCAAATCCTGACTCGTCCATCCGATGCCAAATAAATAAATGTGATCCGTCACTCCACAAAACACATATCCACTGCTCCAGCGTCATGTGGTGGCGGCTTTACACCATTCTGATGCTTGGTATTGTTCTTGGTGGTGTAAGGCATGCAGCTGCTTGGCCACAGAAACCCATGCCATGAAATGCCCGGTGGGGGCAAAGTTTTGTGCTTATGTTAATACCATAGAAGTTTTGGACTGTGCCGTTATGGAGTCAGCAGAGCGCTGGTGACTTTTCTGCCCTTTGCTCCTCAGCACACGGCCCCCCACTCTGTAACGTTACGTGGTCTCCATTTCGTGGCCGAGTTGCTGCTCTTTCATCCACTTTTCAATAATATCACTCACAGGTGATGGAGGAATATTTAGGAGGGAAGAAATTCCATGAACTGACTTTTTACACCGGTAACTCTATTGTTGGACCTCACTGGTATCAGTGAATTCTGTAAAATTAGCCATTATTTCACAAATGTTAGTAAAGGCAGACGGCATGGCGAGAGGGGACGGAGGTTATACACTTGTGGCAATGTCCTAATGCATCTGTCAATATATAGTATGTATATAAATTTAGAGACATCTAAAATATAGAGGCCATATTAGAAATGCTTTAAGAATGACAGAGCGATCATTGAGATCTCCAGGTATCTGAATGCCCAAATAGTTTGGTAAAAGAGAAATACCAGTAGGTAAAAATTACCTCTAGGCTTATACTTTAAAACCAGTTATTCCAGTCACAGTATAAGGTGTGCACTCAAATATCGTGTCTATGTATTTTTTTTTCTGTGCAAAATCAGACAAACTTTTAAGAGCGGGATTTGCAAAATTTGTTTTCCAAACACCGATCCAAATTTGTAAGGCGATCAGACGGGATTAAAAGAAAATCTCTGAATATTTATTGTTTTCCCACAACTAAGGTAGGTTTATGTTTTATTCTTTCCACCTCGTGTGACATAAAATACCTGAATAATAGAAGTGAGATAACTATACTAATATGTGATCCTTCACTCATATTCTCCTTGGGCATTTATCACTGGCAGTGGTCTGGGTTTTATACTTACAAGCATTTGTACCAATATTTATCACTTTAATCAAATATTACCAATAACCAGCATAAATGATGGTTTCATTGTTAAATAGTTACATTTGTGTTAAAAGGCAGGCGACTTTGTTATATTAGTCTGTGCGTGCCTAAAGAGTGTTCTTCTATAGGCGCCCTTTGCATCCATGTAAACGGATCAGAACAGATGGTCATCCGTTATGTCATTCATTTGACTGATCTGTTCTAACACCTTCCTGACAGGATAATTTTCTTACTTTTTGCACTCTCTTTCCTCTCCTTCCCTCATTCCAAGAGACGTAACTTTTTTATTTTTCCATTAACATGGCTGTCCTGTGCCCCTAATACCCGCTGGTGGAATCTCAATCCACCTGCAGCTGTTAACATGTTAAATGCCGCTGTCAATCTCTGACAGCGGCCTTTAACATGGCCGTGGCGGAAGGATTTCACTAGTCCCACCCATCGGCGCCCGTGTCACATGACCGCAGGTCACCGATGGTTTGGCATGACAACCTGGGGTCTGCAGGAGACCCTTGCGGTTGTCATTGTCAGGATGCTATGAGCGCCGTCCACTGGGCGGCGCTCATAGCCAGTGAGCATTTCTGCTACACACAGGCAATCAGACAAGTGCTGCTTCTAGTCTCCTATGGAGACTATTGAAGCATGCAAAAAAAAAAAAAAAAATGTTTTTAAAAATATAAAAAAAATATAAAAGTTTAAATCACCCCCCTTTTGCCCCATTGAAAATAAAACAATAAAAAAATGAAATGTAGACATATTTTGTATCGCCGAGTTCAGAATCGCGCAAGCTATCAATATATAAAAATAATTAATCTGATCATAAATGGCGTAACGAGAAAAAAATCAAAGCGCCAGAATTACATTGCTTTGGATGCCGCAACATTGCAATAAAATGCAATAACGGGGGATCAAAACATCGTATCTACCCCAAAATTGTATCAATAAAAACATCAGCTTGGCCCGCAAAAAATAAGCCCTCACCCTGCCCCAGATCCCGAAAAATGGAGTCTCAGAAAATGGCCCAATTTTTTTTTTTTTTTTTTTAACAAACTTTGGATTTTTTCTTCACCACTTAAAGGGGTATTCCCATCTCCAAGATCCTATCCCAATATGTAGGAGGTGTAATAATAATAATATTAGCAAATATCTCCAATTAGAAATGTAGTATAGTATTTTTGATTCGCGATCTCTCTTACCTCATGTGCAGGCAATACAGGACCTTAAGTATCCATGGTTACAACCACTAGCAACTAGCTAACTGTGACTTTATCAGTGGATGTAACCATGGATACCTAAGGTCCTGCGATGCCTGCGCATGAGCGAAGAGACATAGCGAATCAGAAAAAATATACTGCATTTCTAATTGGAGGTATTTGCTAATATTATTATACCTACTACATATTGAGATAGGATCTTGGAGATGGGAATACCCCTTTGTATAAAAAAGAACCTGTATATGTTTGGTATCTATGAACTCGTAATGACCTGGACAATCATAACAGCAGATCAGTTTTAGAATTTAGTGAACATGATAAAAAAAAACAACTGTGGAATTGCACTTTTTTTGCAATTTTACCTCACATGGAATTTTTTCCTGTTTTCCAGTAAACGATATGGTAAAATCAATGATGTCGTTCAAAAGTACAAAATATAAATCATAAGGAGGGGGAAAGAGAGGAAAAGAGTGTGAATAAATATAAAATATAACTTTTAATATCAATTAAATTAAAATACCAATAAATTTATATATATGTAAAATCAAATTGTTACATACATCCAATTGGATGTATATAGGGTCGATATTATATTATAAACTCAGACCCTGTAAGTCCTGGATTGTGTATTACAGCCCATGTAAATTTATATAAATCCACCACCAATGTCCCTAAAAATTAAAATTAAAGGTGTGGATTATATAAGGATGTCCCTATTAGATGTCTGTTTCCCTAATATCTCCAAATCTGTCACTATGGAAAATAATTGCGGATCACCGCTAAAATCTGATTAAAAGGTGGATATAAATCAGTATGTGGTATGGGAACTGTAGATTGCTATTTAATGTGACAGCTGTTGCAGTTATCAAAGATATCCACTGTCACAAGTTAATGAGGGTCACTCTTATATTACAAGTGACCATACAAATGAATAAAGCGGGATCCCCGCAAAAATTCACCCGGAGGATAATTATGACAGTTTGGATAAACGGGGATATATTATGTCCCCGTTAGTTGCGGTGTACAGCGCCCTAAATCTAGACTCCCGCAGCGGTGTAGGGAGCGGGCCCTTAGAAAAAGCCGGCACCCCCGGCGAAACGCGCGTCAGGGACGTCTATGTCCTGTGTATTGGCATGTCAGCCACAACTCTTATGCCCCTTCCCTACCCACTCACTATGCCCCCGTCAGGTCCTACGATATAGCGTCTCACTGGAGTTTGACAGCTCCTGGTTACAGTGGCCGCGTGCTTATAACGTGCACGCAGTCAGCATGTGAGACGGCTTGTCGGTGTTAGGAGCGAAGGTGCAGCCCTGTACATAGCTGCCTCTGGCAGATTACTGCCCGCTCCCTACACCGCTGCGGGGGTCTAGATTTAGGGCGCTGTACACCGCAACTAACAGGGACATAATATATCCCCGTTTATCCAAACTGTCAGAATTATCCTCTGGGTGAATTTTTGCGGGGATCCCGCTTTATTCATTTGTATGGTCACTTGTAATATAAGAGTGACCCTCATTAACTTGTGACAGTGGATATCTTTGATAACAGCAACAGCTGTCACATTAAATAGCAATCTACAGTTCCCATACCGCATACTGATTTATATCCACCTTTTAATCAGATTTTAGCGGTGATCCGCAATTATTTTCCATAGTGACAGATTTGGAGATATTAGGGAAACAGACATCTAATAGGGACATCCTTATATAATTCCACACCTTTAATTTTAATTTTTAGGGACATTGGTGGTGGATTTATATAAATTTACATGTGCTGTAATACACAATCCAGGACTTACAGGGTCTGAGTTTATAATATAATATCGACCCTATATACATCCAATTGGATGTATGTAACAATTTGATTTTACATATATATAAATTTATTGGTATTTTAATTTAATTGATATTAAAAATTATATTTTATATTTATTCACACTCTTTTCCTCTCTTTCCCCCTCCTTATGATTTATGATCTATTTCGGTGATGTTTACCAGTGTGGATATTGTCCAACAAATCGGACTTTATTGAATTTAGTTCAAAAGTACAACTTGTTCCGCAAAAAATAAGCCCTCACATGGCCATATTGACCGAAAAATAAAAAAGTAATGGCTCTGAGAAGGGGACCAAAAAGACGAAAACGCAAAAACAGAAAATGGCCTGGGGGTGAAGGGATTAGAGCTTCATAAATCATAACTTGCAGAACATTTTGGCCTTGTTTTTAGTTCTCTAAGTCTAATTTTTGGAATTTCCAGCAAATGGTAGGGGGGAGCAGAATTGTCCTGCAATTTCTTCTATAGGATGAATGTGGTATTATATACTGGGGTATACAAATCAATGACTAATCAGTGTCAAAGCTCATAGCCTAATAGGACAAAATCATATTAATTTATCCATAAACCAAATCGCAATGACTATGTTAATTCAACTTGGGAATTTCTAGCACTGGAAATTTTTGGCATCAGTGAAAGTCCCAATGTAATTAATAGGATCTGTTAAGACGGCCATAAATTTGGTCCGAGGAAGAATTGAACATGTGCACAGCCCCATAGCATAACATTGGTCCGGGTGCCATCTGATGTTTTGTTGGATCATACTGAGACCAAAAATACGCTCCTCTGCACCTGCCCTAATCCATGGCTTTAGATACCTGTCAATAATCTTATTAGAATTTGGCATATTCGAAGCCCAATCACAGAGATGGGATGTAGAAAGTAGGCTTTTTTGCCCCAAAAGCAAGCAAGGGAGTCTAGTTCTATAAGGTTCTGTTCCTGTTAGTTCTTTTTTTGCCAGATTTTCTTTGTTAGGCGTATATTCTCTCATCCGAGCAAATTGGGTCATTATGCAAATTACACTCTGATTAGAGTTTGATCCTAGTGTGATCCAATACTCTCGGATGAGCAGAAGATGGAGAAAAAAAATGTCTCCATCTTCTTCATTCTGTCAGTCTGTGCTTTCACAGAATTATTGACTTCCATAGCCGAGTGCGATCCAAATATCGGATCCAACTCTTACATGCTGCAATCTTTTCCTCGGACAGTCTCTCTCTGAGGAAAAAATCAGACATGTGCACGACCCCTTAAAGTAACATTGGTCTGAGTGCGATCCCATGTTTTGTCGGATCGCACTTGGACCGCAAATACGGTGATGTGCACGAGCCCTTATTCAGTGATCAGGTCATGGATGTTTGTGGACCTACCTACTCTTCCCTGACAGATGATATTGGGGGAAAAGAAGGAAAGTTGGCATGTTGACTTTGGGGATAAGCAGCTGCAAGAGGAGTCTGGCAGCAACCTAATCCACTTACCCCAATTAAAACACTTGTATATAAATAGAATAGCAATTATTCGACAGTCATCTAAAATGCATGAGATGTACAACTTTAGAATAAAGTGCTAAAAATTATAAATAAAAAATGATTTTTATGTTTGTGTGGTAGAAATCATCATGGAAAAGGTTATGAAATACTTCAAGTCGGGAGCAGAAGCCAAGCTGAATATAGTTTGCGGGGCAGTCCTCCTAATGAGCGTGGTAGTTTTCAAGGCCTATGAATTCAAGTGTCCATGTGTACCAGGCTTCAACAAACCTTATTCTCTGATGGTCTTGTTGGCTCCACCATTGATCTTCTTCTTTATTGGGATTCTTGTCAGTCAGTATTGTGGATCATTGACAATAGAATATTCTAGACCTGTAGGAAGCCGAGAGAAAAACAAGAAAATTTTACGGTAAGTCTGAAAAATATAAACAATTTCCAATCTACTGCTATGACATAATATTGTCTGCTCCTTGAAACCAAACATGGCCATGCATTTGATACAACCTCCATTGCTTTTCATTGACCCTTGGGGCAATTCCTCAACCCCAGATTATTCACAGATTCACATCAACCACTGGCAGTGGGTAAACAACCCACCAGGAGTGGGTCAATTCCAGCATCATGGTCTTCCTCTGTGGTATAGTATGCACTTTCTTGCACTCTTGTTGCAATTATTGAAGGAAATATTCCAGTAAAACTTCAGTAGTAGAGATGTGCGAGCCCGAACACAAAAGTTCGGGGTTTGTACCGGGCTGTTAGCGTCTGGTGCTAAACGCCGAAGATGGACTTCTCCTGGAAGTCTGTTGCAAAGTTCAGAGTCCCGGGGGAAGAGAGAGAGAGAATTTTCCACCTCAAAAGTTTGGGTCCTCATTGGTTTCAATGGGGTTCAGGTGCTGGTTCAAGTTCAGTTTTGGTACCCAAACCAAACTTTGGAATAAAGTTTGGGTCAGGTACCAGAACCCAGACTTCCACGGGTCCGCTCATCCCTAGTCAGAAGTTATAAAGTTGCTCTTATATAACATAAATCTTCATCACTATGACAGAAAATGTAAGAAAAATGGTCAGATTTGTGTTTTGTAACAGTTCTATAGTTATCACATGGAGATGACAGACATCATGAGTTGGACCAATCGACCTGATGGTTTTATATGCCCGTCACGTACTTTCTTTCTTACAAGATAGTAAAACCCAATTAGATCACAGCATGTAGGAAGACCATTGTGAGTCCCACTGGTGAGGACGCAGCTTTTTATAAAGATCAAGGCTGCTCATGTGAATGAATTTACCCACTGAGTAATTATAATGAATCATTACATTTATTTTACAGAGCATTACATACGTGTCCATTATGTCTATCATGCAGCTCCATATGACAATGCCATTGTGCTTCAGGGTTTTCATGGCTTTTTCTTTCATCAAGTGGCATTGTACAGCTGTGTACACAGTGTTTCAAAGTGAATGCATCTTCAAACTAGTAAATGGTGTTATTCTACTTATATAGTGTTTGCATCCTTATGAGAATGGCAACGAGTAACCAGGATACTTGTCCTTGACTCACTTGCATGTGTATCTAAGTGCTAAATGGTTTTATTTCTATAGGTTTCTATTTTATCCAGATAATTTTACCAGTCAGTTCCAATGCATTCATACATGACAGAAAACACTGAAAAAATCCCCAAAAATACTACTATTGTAGTCTACTACTATTGTGTCCCTCTGAAAAAATGGATAATGCAAAAAAAAATGGTCAAAGTTTCATATTTTGGACTTTGTTTGCCTCAATAAACTAAATTGCTCCATCGAAGGTACATCTGAATCCCATGAAAATATACAGTTGTGCTCAAAAGTTTACATACCAAGGCAGAATTTTTCCTTTCTTGGCCTTGTTTCAGAGAACATAAATGATAACAAAAAAACTTTTTCTCCACTCATGGTTATTGGTTGGGTGAAGCCATTTATTGTCAAACTACTGTGTTTTCTCTTTTTAAATCTTAATGACAACCAAAAACATCCAAATGACCCTGATCAAAAGTTCACATACCCTGGTGATTTTGGCCTGATAACATGCACAGAATTTGACACAAATGGGTTTGAATGGCTACTAAAGGTAAAATCCTCACCTGTGTCCTGTTTGCTTATAATCAGTGTGTGTGCATAAAAGTTGAGTGAGTTTCTGGGATCCAGACAGACTCTTGCATCTTTCATCCAGCCACTGACGTTTCTGGATTGTGAGTCATTGGGAAAGCAAAAGAATCGTCAACGGATCTACGGGAAAAGGCAGTGGAACGGTATAACAGGAAAGGAATACAAAAAAATATCCAAGGAATTGATAATGCCAGTCAGCAGCATTCAAACTGTGATTAACAAATGGAAAATCAGGGGCTCTGTAGAAACCAAACCACGGTCAGGTAGACCAACAGAAATTTCAGACACAACTGCCAGGAAAATTGTTCGGGATGCAAAGAAAAAAACACAAATAACATCAGGTGAAATTCAGGTTGTCATTAAGATTTAAAAAGAGAAAACAGATTAGTTTGACAATTAATGGCTTCACCCAACCAATAACCATGAGTGGAGAAAAGTTTTTTTGTTATCATTCATATTCTCTGAAACAAGGCCAAGAAAGGAAAAATTCTGCCGGGGTATGTAAACTTTTGAGCACAACTGTATCAAAGGAGCCAAAAACATGGACAGAAATGTGATGTATAACCTAATCTTGAGAATATGCTTAACCCCTTACCGACATCCTCTTCTTTCTCCTCTTTGACTGGTCATTCATCTTCAAAATTCTCAAATCTTGGGTAAAATCTATCCTCGGTGAAAACTGATTTTCCCGTTATGATATGGGAGATGACAGTTGGTTCTCATAAAGTTCTATGGAGAACTGTAACTGTGATTTCAGGAGAATTTGCAGCAGAATGTCTGTGTCTGCTTCCAGCCTCTCCTTCATCCTCTCTTTCCTCCTTTCTCCTTAGAATTTTAGAAGTACCACCTGTCATCTCCTATCTGAATACAGATTTTGCCTATTTTACCCATGAATTCTGAGTGTAAGATCAAATGAGAAAGCAAAAGAAGCAGATTTCTCTGATAAGATATAGTACAAAGTTTCTTATTTCCATCTGTACTATTGATGTAACAAATAACAATTAAAATGTAGGTCACTATTTCAAAAGGAGCAGCTTGCCATGTGCCTATAGATCAATACATTGCCTAACATATTTGAGAATGGACAGAATGGAGCAATAAGAGTATTATTGCCTTGGTACCCAAGTGGCAGAGAAATATTTAGTTTTCCTAATGGTAAGGAATAGCTTGAACTCGACTGTAGGAGGCACATTTGAAGACTCCAGAAGAAGCTTTATTTTCTAGCTGAATTCTTGTAGGTATGCACAAATACAGCAGGTAAAAAAATAATTTTCTGATCAGAGCAGTAAACACATAGGCTTCTAAGATGGGGCTGATAGACAGTAATGAAGAAGAAGGTTACTGACATCAGAGCTACATCAGAGAGAGACGGGGAGAGAGGAAGGACAAACTTCTAAGAGAGCAAACCTTATGGCAACAAAACAGCACAATATAACAACACAATAATAATACAATACTGTCTGTATGATTCCCAAATCATGGGACATGACAATAGCACTGACTTGTATTCTCTTGTTTCAGGCAAATGTTCATTGCAATGATGATTAGAGCATTGGCACCGCCCATCGTGTGGATCCTTATCTGCTTTTTAGATGGAAAGTTATTAGTCTGTGGATTCAGTGAGACACTTGACCCTGAACAATTTGGGGGATTTGATGACTTTCCTGAGTATGATACGTCAGTCTTACTTGCTAAAGTGCCCTGTAAGAACTTTGACTTGCTCCGTCAGTCCTCAACCAGGAAGGCAATCTCCAGGTTTCTCAAATTTTTATCACAGGTAAAAGCTCGGAAACAAGTAATTATATACAATTGAAACCAGAAGTTTACATACACTACAGTCATATGAAAAAGTTTGGGCACCCCTATTAATCTTAAGCTTATTGTTTTATATAAATTGGTGTTTTTGCACCAGCTATTTCAGCTTGATATATGTAATAACTGTTGGACACAGTAATGGTTCTGCCTTGAAATGAGGTTTATTGTACTAACAGAAAATGTGCAATCTGCATTCAAACAAAATTTGACAGGTGCATAAGTATGGGCACCTCACCAGAAAAGTGACATTAATATTTAGTAGATCCTCCTTTTGCAAAAATAACAGCCTCTAGTCGCTTCCTGTAGCTTTTAATGAGTTCCTGGATCCTGGATTAAGGTATTTTTGACCATTCCTCTTTACAAAACAATTCCAGTTCAGATAAGTTTGATGGTCGCCGAGCACGGACAGCCCTCTTCAAATGATCCCACAGATGTTCAATGATATTCAGGTCTGGGGACTGGGATGGCCATTCCAGAACATTGACATTGTTCCTCTGCATGAATGCCTGAGTAGATTTGGAGCGGTGTTTTGGATCATTGTCTTGCTGAAAGATCCATCCCCTGCGTAACTTCAACTTTGTCACTGATTCTTGAACATTATTGTCAAGAATCTGCTGATACTGAGTGGAATCCATGCGTCCCTCAACTTTAACAAGATTCCCGGTGCCGGCATTGGCCACACAGCCCCAAAGCATGATGGAACCTCCACCAAATTTTACTGTGGGTAGCAAGTGTTTTTCTTGGAATGCTGTGTTTTTTTGCCGCCATGCATAACACCTTTTTGTATGACCAAACAACTCAATCTTGGTTTCATCAGTCCACAGGACCTTCTCCCAAAAAGAAATTGGCTTCTCCAAATGTGCTTTTGCATACCTCAGCCGACTCTGTTTGTGGCGTGCTTGCAGAAACGGCTTCTTTTGCATCACTCTCCCATACAGCTTCTCCTTGTGCAAAGTGCGTTGTATAGTTGACCGATGCACAGTGACACCATCTGCAGCAAGTTGATGCTGCAGCTCTCTGGAGGTGGTCTGAGGATTGTCCTTGACTGATCTCACCATTCTTCTTCTCTGCCTTTCTGATGTTTTTCTTGGCCTGCCACTTCTGGCCTTAACAAGAACTGTCCCTGTGTTCTTCCATTTGCTTACTATGTTCCTCACAGTGGAAACTGACAGGTTAAATCTCTGAGACAGCTTTTTGTATCCTTCCCCTGAACAACTATGTTGAATAACCTTTGTTTTCAGATCATTTGACAGTTGTTTTGAGGAGCCCATGATGCCACTCTTCAGAGGAGATTCAAACAGGAGAACAACTTGCAAGTGGCCACTTTAAGTAGCTTTTCTCATGATTGCATACACCTGGCTATGAAGTTCAAAGCTCAATGAGGTTACAAAACCAAAAAAAGTGCTTTAGTAAGTCAGTAAAAAGTAGGTAGGAGTATTTAAAACAAGAAAATTATAAGGGTGCCCATACTTATGCACCTGGCAAATTTTGTTTGAATGCAGATTGCACATTTTCTGTTAGCACAGTAAACCTCATTTCAAGGCAGAACCATTACTGTGTCCAACAGTTATTACATATATCAAACTGAAATAGCTGTTGCAAAAACACCAATTTTTATAAAACATTAAGCTTAAGATTAATAGGGGTGCCCAAACTTTTTCATATGACTGTATATAAAAATATGCATGTTTTTCTCAATATCTGACATGAAATCAGAATAAACCTTTCCCATTTTAGGTCAATTAGGATTACCATAATTTTTAATATTTGCCAAATACCAGAATAATGGGAGAGAATGTTTTAAGGCATCTTTATTATTTACTGCAAAGTCAAAAGTTTACATACATTTCATTAGTATTTGGTACAATTGCCCTTAAACTGAATGACTTGGGTCAAACGTTTGGGATATCCTTCCCCACAAGCTTCTCACAATAGTTAGTTGGAATTTGGGCCCATTCCTCCTCACAAAACTGGTGTAACTGATCCAGGTTTGTAGGTCGCCTTGCTCTCACCTGCCTTTTCAGCCTATAAATTTTCAATAGGATTGAGATCAGGGCTTTGTGATGGCCACTCCAAAACATTGACTTTGTTATCCTTAAGCCACTTTGCTACCATTTTGGCAGTATCCTTTGGGTCATTGTCCATTTGGAAGACCCATTTCTGCCCAAGCTTTAACTTCCTGGCTGATGTCTTGAGATGTTGCTTCAGTATTGCCACATAATCTTCTTTTCTCATGATGCCATCTAATTTGTGAAGTGCACCAGTCCCTCCTGCAGCAAAACAACCCCACAACATGATGCTGCCACCACTGTGTTTCACAGTTGGGATGGTGTTTTTAGGCTTCCAAGCTTCTCCCTTTTTCCTCCAAATGTAATGATGGTCATTATGCCCAAAAAGTTCAATTTTCATCAGACCACAGGACATGTTTCCAAACTTAAGGTCTTTGTTACTGTGTGTATTTGCAAACATTAATCTGGCTTTTTTTGTTTCTTTTGGAGTAATGGCTTCTTCTTAGCAGAGTGGCCTTTCAGCCCATGTTGATACAGTACTTGTTTCACTGTGGATATTGACACAATCTTACCAGCTTCCGCCATCATCTTCACAAGGTCTTTTGCTTTTATCCTTGGGTTTATATGCACATGTCGGACCAAAGCACGTTCATCTCTGAGACACAGAACCTGTCTCCTTCCTGAGTGGTATGATGGCTGGACATTCCCATCTTGTTTGTACTTGCGTATAATTGTTTGTACAGATGAACGAGGCATCTTCAGGTATCTTGAAATTGTACCCAAGTATGAGCCAGACTTGTGCAAGTTCACAATTCTCTTCCTCATATCTTGGCTAATTTCTTTAGTCTTTCCCATGATGCTACACAAAGAAGCAGTGTGTTTCAGGTATGCATTAAAATACATCCACAACTGTATCTCTAATTAACTCAGATGTTTCCAAAAAAACTATCAGAAGCTTCCAAACACATAACATCATCATATGGACAGTCCAGAATTGTTTAAAGACATAGTAATCTTAGTGTATGTAAACTTTTGACTTTGCAGTAAATAATAAAAATGCCTTAAAACCAGAGGCGTAGCTAGGATTTTGGTTCGGGGGGGCGAAACTTTTGAGTGGGCCCCTAACCTGGTAACCCTGATTACAACTATAGTGGCGCACCCAGATAGTGGATGTAGGAGAACCTCAGCAGATGACCGCGCTGTTACTAAAAATAATCTCTATACAAAGACCATCACTGATATTATCGCCATATGGTGACATATATTGATAGATACCAGTCCTGCAGAACATATAAGAGATCATAGCACAGTTATATATAGTGACTTACAGCTGATTAAATTGTTCACTTTTCCATCTGGCCCAGACCGACTTGTATAGTGTAGTATAATGCTCCCCCCCTCCTCATAGGCAGAGTCTGTAGTATAATGTTCCCCCCTCCTCATAGGCAGAGTCTGTAGTATAATGCCCCTCCATAGGCAGAGTCTGTAGTATAATGCTCCCCCCATAGGCAGAGTCTGTAGTATAATGCTCCCCCCAATAGGCAGAGTCTGTAGTATAATGCTCCTCCCCTCCTCATAGGCAGAGTCTGTAGTATAATGCCCCTCCATCTCATAGGCAGAGTCTGTAGTTTAATGCCCCACCCATAGGCAGAGTCTGTAGTAAAATTCACCCCCCCCCCATAGGCAGAGTCCGTAGTATAATGCTTCCCCTCTTATAAGCAGAGTCTGTAGTATAATGCCCCACCATAGGCAGAGTCTGTAGTATAATGCTCCCCCCCATAGGCAGGGTCCGTAGTATAATTCCCCCCCTCCCCATAGGCAGAGTCTTTAGTATAATGACCCTCCTCCCATAGGCAGAGTCTGTAGTATAATGCCGCCCCCCACCCGACAAAAAATAAATAAACAGCACTCACCTCTCCTCCTGGTTCCCTCGCTGCTCAGAGCATCTGGCCCGCACACATCTTCAGCACAGCGGGCCGGGCGCCAAGTGATGACGTCGGTCACAGAGAGGGGACTCATGGGAGAGGGTGCTGCGCTCCCTCTCTCATGAGTAAACTTGTGGCGGTGACGGGCGGGGGGGCCCAATGCTGGCACCGGCCCCCCCCCTCCGACTCAAGGGCCGCATATTGCTTGCCGGGCAGTGCAGGGACATAGTCTCCTTGCTCTGCCCGGAGTACAACTGTATCCGGCGTGCACATAACCTCACATGACTCTGTCGGCAGATACAGTGGGTACGGAAAGTATTCAGACCCCTTTCAATTTTTCACTCTTTGTTTCATTGCAGCCAGTTGGTAAATTCTAAAAAGTTCATTTTTTTCTTATTAAAGTACACTCTGCACCCCATCTTGACTGAAAAAAAGCAGAAATGTAGAAATTTTTGCAAATTTATTAAAAAAGAAAAACTGAAATATCACATGGATATAAGTATTCAGACCCTTTGCTCAGTATTGATTAGAAGCACCCTTATGAGCTAGTACAGCTATGAGTCTTCTTGGGAATGATGCAACAAGTTTTTCACACATGGATTTGGGGATCCTCTGCCATTCTTCCTTGCAGATCCTGTCCAGTTCTGTCAGGTTGGATGGTGAATGTTGGTGGACAGCCATTTACAGGTCTCTCCAGAGATGCTAAATTGGGTTTAGGTCAGGTTTCTGGCTGGGCCAGTCAAGAATGGTCACAGAGTTGTTCTGAAGCCACTCCTTTGTTATTTTAGCTGTGTGCTTAGGGTCATTGTTTTGTTGGAAGGTGAACCTTCGGCCAAGTCTGAGGTCCAGAGCACTCTGGAAGAGGTTTTCATCCAGGATATCTCTGTACTTGGCCACATTCATGTTTCCTTCAATTACGACCAGTCATCCTGTCACTGCAGCTGAAAAACACCCCATAGCATGATGCTGCCACCACCATGTTTCACTTTTGGGATTGTATTGGGCAGGTGATGAGCAGTGCCTGGTTTTCTCCACACATACTGCTTAGAATTATCACCAAAAAGTTCTATCTTCATCTCATCAGACCAGAGAATCTTATTTTTCATAGTCTGGGAGTTTCTCATGTGTTTTTGAGCAAACTCTATGAGGGCTGTCATATGTCTTCCACTGAGGAGAGGCTTCCGTTGGGCCACTCTGCCATAAAGGCCCGACTGGTGGAGGGCTACAGTGATAGTTGACTTGGTGGAACGTTCTCCCATCTCCCTACTGCATCTCTGGAGCTCAGCCACAGTGATCTTGGGGTTCTTCTTTACCTCTCTCACCAAGGCTCTTTTCCCACGATTGCTCAGTTTGGCTGCACGGCCAGGTCTAGGAAGACTTCTGGTGGTCCCAAACTTCTTCCATTTGAGGATTATGAAGGCCACTGTGCTCTTAGGAACCTTGAGTAATGGAGAAATTATTTTGTAACCTTGGCCAGATCTGTGCCTTGCCACAATTCTATCTCTGAGCTCCTTGGGCAGTTCCTTTGAGCTCATGATTTTCATTTTGTCTGACATCAACTGTGAGCTGTGAAGTCTTATATAGACAGGTGTGTGCCTTTCCAAATCATGTCCTATCAGTTTAATTGGAACTCTACACTGCAGATGTTGGGAAGAATTTGTGAGCAGAAGAGGGCAGTTGTTGAGTACCAGCATCAACAAGGCCGTCGGTATTCAGTTCAGACTCCACACATAAGACCTTAGGAGTGGATATGGATGTCAGACATATGTACCATCCTCCAAAACTTTGAGGACTCCACCAAGATGGTGAGCGGCGATGACGCCATAATTAGCGTCACCATCCCGCTTCTCTGTCTTCTGAAACGCTCTCTGCTCACAATCAAAGAGAATGCATTGCAGGTGGAGCACGATGAGATGGAGCAAGGAACCATACAGGGTGATTACACACAGCCCAGCCTCATCTCATCCCAACGTGGATACGGTGACAATGAGGAAGAGGAGGAGGAGGAAGAACAGGAGCTAGTTTCATGCGCTATAGACGGTACTACCTGCACAACTGTCATACTGTCTGTTCAGCGTGGATGGCCAGAGGACAGAGAGGAGGAGGAGAGCATGATCAGTCATCGTCTTGGTGAGGACACGGAAGTCTTGCCTGATAGCAGTCTGGCACGTATGGCTGAGTTTATGTTATGCTGCCTTTCCCATGACCCTTGCGTTCTCAAAATTTTGGGTGACAGTCATTACTGGTTGGTGAGACTTCTAGACCCACACTACAAGGAGAACTTTATATCTTTTATTCCTGAGGCGGACAGGTCTACAAAAATGGGGCAGTACCAGAAGGCCCTTGTTGCGGAACTATTAAAAAAAATCCCATCTGAAAACGCTAGCGGCAGAGGTCACAGTTCGTTGGACAACCAAGGAGTACAGGTGAGAGAGACATAACTTCAATCCAGCAGGGGAACACTGTCAAAGTTCTGGGAGAATTTTCTCAGCCCCTCCCATCGCACAGGCCCTAAGGCGCGGGGTACTCTCACAAGGAGTGCAAAGTTTGGGAAGATGCTGAGGGAGTACCTTGCCGACCGTACCAACATCCTCCGTGATTCCTCTGTGCCTTATAATTATTGGGTATCCAAGCTGGATATGTGTAATGAACTGGCTCTCTACGTCTTGGAGGTCCGGGCCTGCCCTGCCGCTAGCATTTTATCAGAGCGGGTTTTTAGTGCCGCTGGTGGAATTATAACTGATAAGCACTTCCGCCTGTCAACTGAAAATGCTGACAGGCTGACTCTTATAAAAATGAACAAAGGCTGGATTAGGGCAGACTTCTCAACACCACCAAATGATAGCAGCGTAACATAAACTCAAATCCAGTGTCTTTTTTTGGGAGGTGTATTCCCATGCACCTCTTCATACCCACACATGAGTATATGCTTCCTGATTTTGGCTATTTGCTCTTGTCCTCCTACTTCTACTCATCCTCCACCACCATATCACCAGGGTGACCGTGGTCCGTGATGCAACATAATTTTTTTAAAGGGTGTTTATGATGCCCGTAAAAAATTTTTTTATACAGTATGTTCATGTATACCACCCAGGGGTAAATGTTTGTCAGCCCATACACTTAGTGCATGGTCAATACAAGTATAGGAGACCCGCTCCTTTCTAATGGGAACATTTTTTTATGAGGCCCTCTAAGTCTCTTCCAAGGGGCATTGGAGTGCATCCCAAATTTTGGCAGCCCTTGCATTCACTGCATAGGCCAACACTATGGGAGACTCTCTCCTTTCTAATGGGAATTTGTCGTTACTGTGGCCCTGCTCTGTGTGACTTTAAATTCTCAGTGGGGTTTTTCCTAAATTTTGTCAGCCGTTGGATTCACTGCATACCCTATAACTGTATAGCAGACCCTCTCCTTTCTAATGGGAACATTTCGTACTTGTTACTGTGGCTCTGCTCTATGTGTCTTTAAATTGTTAGTGGGGTTTTTCCTACATTTGGTCAGCAGTTGGACTCACTGCATACCCTATAACTGTATAGCAGACTCTCTCCTTTCTAATGGGAATTTGTCGTTACTGTGGCCCTGCTCTATGTGTCTTTAAATTCTTAGTGGGGTTTTTCCTAAATTTGGTCAGCCGTTGGACTCACTGCATACCCTATAACTGTATAGCAGACCCTCTCCTTTCTAATGGGAACATGTCGTACTCGTTACTGTGGCCCGCCTCTATGTGTCTTTAAATTGTTAGTGGTGTTTTTCCCAAATTTTGGCAGCCCTTGCAGTCACAGCATGGGCATTACCGCTATAGGAGACCCGCTCCTTTATAATGGGAACATTTTTTTTACTGAGACCCTCCTCTAAGTCTCTTCAAAGGGGTATTGGATTGCGTCCGAATTTTTGGCAGCCCTTGTAGTCACTGCATATGCAATAACAGTATAGGAGACCTACTCGTTAATAATGGGAACAACAAAGCATAGCCGGCTGATGGCTCTCTAACATTAGCGATGGCCAATTGCTGGCCTTTTAAGAATAGTAAGGGCCGCCTGATGGCCCTATAAAAATAGGCTTTGTGACTTTCAGAGTCCCTCCATCATAAATGAAACAGGATTTGTCTGATGATGTGTCACATACCACATTGCCAGATAAGGTTGTAAAATGTTAAAATGACATTTCCCGGTGAATGCATTTGTCTTAATAAATAACGTAAAAAACAACAAAACAGTAGGATCTTTCTTTAGTATTAAAAACAGAGTCGCCAATGTAACCTCAATGTAATCACATTGTTCAGCTCCTACACCTCCTCCACCATCTCCGAAATGACCACATCAGTCACAAGCTGAAAGCACTGCAGCACTGCCTCGGCCAAGCGGCAACAGGCTGTGCTGAAGATAACATGCTTAATGTTTAGGTGACAAACCGCTCAGCGCTGCAGATTTGCTGAAAGCTGTAACACAGCAGCCTGATCTGTGGCTCTCACCCCTGAACATACAGCCAGGGATGGTCGTGTGTGACAATGGGCGGAACCTGGTGATGGAGAAATGACAGCCGGAGTAGATACGGTTTCCCTCTATGCCAGTCCTTTCACCAAGCTAAAGAATATGTCTGTGGTGAAATACAGCTCCCACTGAGAAGCTGTTTCAGATTGAAAAACATTGTGCCCACCAGAGGATTTGATTCTGAGGGCTCGCCTTTCTCCTCCGCTCAAGAGCCCCATAGCATCTGCAAAGTTAGTGCTATCATGAACTCTCCTGATGTAAAAGCCAGGGCACACCAGAGGATTCTCTGGTGGGACCGTCCAACCCTGCTGAGAAGCAGTCGTGGCTAAGAAAGGTGTGTGGGAAGGTTCCCGGACACTCTATGGCTGCTTTTTTACTGAGGTGGAAACCCACGCAAGCACGGGGAGAGCATACAAAATCCTTGCAGATGTTGTCCTTGCTGGGATTTGAACCCAGGATCCCAGCACTGCAAGGCTTCAGTTCTAACCACTGATCCAATGTGCTGCCGTTCACACTCTAATATCTAACAGGCTGGAGAAACTTGCACCTACTGCCACTCTATCTTCAGCTCCTTTGTGAGAAACTAATGTATTTGGGCAGCCACTCAGTCCACCAAATAAAATTCCTGAGAAGGAAATTGGGGATGGCTTCGCTACTGATACTGGGGGCAGTGCTAATACCATAGCGTCGCACCATAGTTTACTGGAAATTTTCCAGGCTGGTAGGAGGCAAGCAAATTCCCACAGAAAAGTGCCAGCAGTAATGTTCAGGGACCTGCGCTTGTAGAAGGCGGAGACAACACCGGGAGAAATAGTGATGGCTGGGGACCGAGTATGAACACGAGGCATGAGGTTGTGACTTATGCATGTTATTTCTCAAACCGCATTGCAGATCAGGCCATTGCCCAACTTCTAGTCATGAAATTAAATGCTTAAAGAAAGATGTTTGTGTGTCAAAGCACCACCGACAAGTGTGAGTTGATGTTGGACGAGCTGCCATTGATTCTGCAACAAGTTGCATTAGAGGACTTTCTGGGAGAAATGACACCCAGAGTAGATATGGTTTCCCTCTATGCCAGTCCTTTTACCGAGCTAAAGAATATGGCTGTGGTGAAATGCAACTCAGCAAAAAAAGCTGTGGACTGGCTCCGTACCGTCCCTGGCCACATTCACCTGTCCACGTGTTTGTGGTTAGACGGTCCTTCCCAGTAAGTGCACTGGGGAGAGCACGGGTAATGTTGTGGGACCCATGCTTAAGGAAGGCTAAGATGATACCGGGAGAAACAGTGGCGGCTGGGGACCGAGTATGGACACCCGGCCACCGCTGGCATGAGGTTGTGAAAAGCTTCCTCCACCACGAGCCTAAAAGGCCACATTTCAAGTGAAAGCAGCTTTAGAGGACTTCCTGGGAGAATTGACAGCTGGGTAGATATGGTTTCCCAAGTCCTTTCACCAAGCTCAAGAATATGGCTGTGGTGAAATACAACTCAGCAAAAAAAGCTGTGGACTGGCTCCGTACCGTCCCTGGCCACATTCACTTGACCACGTGTTTGTTGTTAGGCAGTCCTTCCCAGTAAGTGCACTGGGGAGGGCACGGGTAATGTTGTGTGACCAAGCGTGTGAAAGGCGAAGATGATACCGGGAGAAACAGTGGCGCCTGGGGACCGAGTATGGACAACCGGCCGCCGCCAGCATAAGGTTGTGAAAAGCTTCCTCGTCCACGAGCTTAAAAGGCCACATTTCAAGTGAAAGCAGCTTTAGAGGACTTCCTGGCAGAAATGACAGCTGGGTAGATATGGTTTCCCGAGTCCTTTCACCAAGCTAAAGAATATGGCTGTGGTGAAACACAACTCAGCAAAAAAAGCTGTGGACTGGCTCCGTACCGTCCCTGGCCACATTCACCTGTCCACGTGCTTGTGGTTAGGCGGTCTTTCCCAGTAAGTGCACTGGGGAGAGCACGGGTAATGTTGTGGGACCCGTGCTTGTGGAAGGCGGAGACGACACCGGGACAAATAATGGCGTCTGTGGACCGAGTATGGATACCCGGTCGCCGCCACCATAAGATTGTGGACAACTTCCGCCTCCACGAGCCTAAAAGGCCACATTTCAAGTGCAAGCAGCTGTCAAAAATTTGGCAGTATAGTATTGCAGCCTGTTATGGCTGTATACTTGCACTTGCATTCCAAGGAATGGGGTAGGGACACCTGAACGCTGCACTGAGACAAGGACATGGACGGTGATTGTTGCAAGTCTGCAACGACAGGTGCATGGCGGGAGGCATCTTCGCATGCGCCAAGGGTCACTTATGATGGCACACTTTTAGGCCGTGACCTGGGAGTCAGAGATGCTTCCCCATGCTGTTCCCATGTCTTTTCAGCACTGTATGCATGTGTCTGATGATGTGTCACACACCACATGGCCAGATAAGGTTGTAAAATGTTAAAATGACATTTCCCAGTGAATGCATTTGTCTTGGTTGAAAGCAATGCAAAAGTGCAAAAACGCTACGTGTGAACATAGCCCAAGGTGTAGAGGAGTATTTTTGGTTTTGGTTATTTATTTTGCCTTATATACAAGTCATTACCCTGGAAAGGATGTTCCTTAACATATTTCCCAGGAAAATACATTTTGGTTTCGTTTTTGTATGTTTTATGGTCCGTAAAAGTGGATTAATACTCTGACAACGTTGTTGACAGCAGTGACCTGGGAGTCAGAAATGCTTCCAGGGGTCTTCCCCATGCTGTTTCCATGTCATTTGAACACTGTTCCCATCGATTTGGGCAATTTTTAGGCCCTCTGCAGACCACCGGGGGGAGCCGCCTGAAAAATGCTCGAGTTTCCCATAGACTTACATTGGGCTCATTGCTCAGGTCAAGCTCCCGAGTATCCAATTTACTCGACCCGAGCATCGAGCACCCGAGCATTTTAGCGCTCATCCATCACTACTGGGCACTACAACGTACTGGGAATTACAACTTACTTGTCATTACAACGTACTGGTCACTACAATGGCAGTTTGCAATTTTCACTCAGCAACATCAACTGCTGCTTGTTTCGGAAAACACCCATAGAGTCAAAATCGTCACTACACCTGCAGATAAATTCCCAAAATGGTATAATTTCCAAAGTAGGGTCACTTAAGGTGGAATTCTGCTCTTCTAGCACTTCGATGCTCTGTATATGGATTCCACAAACTATTCTAGGAAAATCTGCTTTCCATGAGGCAAATAGTGCTCCAGGAGTCAAATAGCGTTGCGTCCCTCTCAAGTCTCATTGTGTGGCTAAGTAGTACTGTGCAGCCACATATGGGGTATTTCTACATTCAGCAGAAATTATATGACAAGTTTTGTTGCCATTTTTACCCATTTCTCAATGTGAAAATCTAAAATCTGGGGCTATAACAAAACTTTGGTGGTAAAAATGTAATTATTCTTTCTTCACCTCCCAATGGTATAAAACTTTATGAGGCACATGGGGTGTCAACATGCTCACTGCACGCCTAGATGAATTCATTGAGAGGTGTAGTTTTTAAAATGGGGTCTCTTATAGGTGCTGTTCCTGCACCTCAGGGGCTCTGCCAATGTGACACGGCACCCTCAAACCAGTCCAGCAAAATCTGAACTCCAATATGGTGCTTCTTCCCTTCTGAGCTTTGTACTATGCCTCAAAAGTAGTTTTCGACCACATATGGGGTATCGGCGTACTCAGGAGAAATCGCACAACAAATTTTGGGTCCATTTTCTCCTGCTATCTTGTGAAAATGAAAAAATTGGAGGCTAAAACAACATTTTTGTGGGAAAAATATATATTTTTTCATTTTCACAGATCAACATTGTATTGTGGGTTCAAGGTGCTAGATCTAGATAATTTCCTTGAGTGGTCTAGTTTCCAAAATGGGGTCACTTGTAGAGGTTTTCCACTGTTTAGGCACATTAGGGGCTCTCAAACGCGACATGACACCCGCAGACCATTTTATCAAAGTCTGTGTTTCAAACTGACACTCGTTTTCTGAGCTCTGCCGTGCTCCCAATCAGTAGTTTACCCACACATATGGAGTATCTGCATACTCAGGAGAAATTGCGCAACAAATTTTGGGTTCCATTTTCTCCTGTTACCCTTGTGAAAATAAAACAATTGGTGCTAAAAGAACATTTTTGTGGGAAAAATTTGATTTTTTTATTTTCACAACTCTACGTTATAAACTTCTGTGACGTTTCCAAAATGGTGTCACTTGTGGGGGTTTCTACTGCTTAGGCACATCAGGGGCTCTCCAAATGCGACATGGCATCCGCTAATTATTCAAGCAAATTTTGCATTCAAAAAGTCAAATGGCACTCCTTCCCTTTTGCGCCTTGCTGTGCGCTCAAACAGTGGTTTTCCCCCAAATATAGGATATCGGCATGCTCAGGAGAAATTGCGCAAATTGTGGGGTCCATTTTTTCCTGTTACCCTTGCAAAAAAAAATAAAAACATTTTGTGAAAAAAAGTTAAATGTTCATTTTTTTTTATTCCACATTCCAAAAATTCCTGTGAAGCACCTGAAGGGTTAATAAACTTTTTGAATGTGGTTTTGAGCACCTTGAGGAGTGCAGTTTTTAGAATGGTGTCACTTTTGAGTATTTTCTGTTATATAGACCCCTCAAAGTCACTTCAAATGCAATGTGGTCCCTAAAAAATGGTTTTGTGAATTTTGTTGGGAAAATGAGAAATCAATGGTCAACTTTTAAACCTTATAACTTCCTAACAAAAAAAATTCTGTTTCAAAAATTGTGTTGTTATAAAGCAGACATGCGGGAAATTTTATTTATTATGTATTTTGTGTGACTTTCTGATTTAAGAGCACAAAAATTAAAATCTGAAAATTCAAAAATTTTTTAAAATTTTGCCAATATTCCGTTTTTTTCACATATAAAAGCAAAAAATATTTGAAACATTTTACCACTACCATGAAGTACAATATGTCACGAAAAAAATAATGTCAGAATCAGTGGGATCCGTTGAAACACTACAGAGTTATTAGCTCATAAAGTGACACTGGTCAGAATTGTAAAAATTGGCCTGGTCATTAACGTGCAAACACCCTTTGGGAGTAAAGAGATTAAAAAGAAAATAAGCTAAGTGGAGAAACTGTTTTTTAAAAATGATATAATAACTGTTTCTATCCTATTCAATCCCCCCATCTCTCCGAAGCTCCAGTGCTGCAAACCAGTCCTGCTGTTCTAATTTCACACCCACTCAACACAAAACTGCCGCAGGCAATCTTACCCCATACACATCCAAACAATACTGAGAGTAGTTATTTGTTGCAGCATTATTCAATGCAGAAGAGACAGGAACTACCAAAACAGTAGGATTACCAAACACATACGTGAATGTAGCCTTTAAAGGGTAACTGACAGCCGACACCTGCTGTCCGATCCACGGACACTGGCTGTATGGTTTGAGCCATATATGTTTAACTCTGAAATACTTTTAACATACGGTTAAAGGAGCCAGGGTCCAAACTTTCTCAGAGACTAGTTGGGCAGCTTCTTCTCCCCACCTGCCACCATTGACTGACGGGTCTCTCCCTATACACACACACAGCGAGAAACCTGTCACTCCAGGAAGCCTGTCCGACTAGTCTGCCTTGCGGCACGGTTCCCCTGTGGCTTGTGAAGTATCCTCTGTCAGGTTCCCTTTAATTCTTGGATTTTTAGATTGATATCTCTTGTCCTTTTTTCCTTCTGTCTTTTCAGGGTATTGGATATATAGCAGTTCTTACACTTATTCTTCTTGGTGCCGTCGCTCGCTTTGTGTTGCCGCTTTTTGCCACACATGAAACCCTACAAGTCCGCTATTGGAACAAGTACGCAGACATGGAGGAGAAATGTTTTGAGGTGATGTGCATTGAGCACAATCATAAGCTTGCTGATAAGTGCGTGAAGAATTACTTTGAAAGGACAAGAAAGGAAAGAGAAGAAGAGGAAGAAGCCTATCACAATAGGAGAAAATTCAGCGATGCTCAAGTGGACACACTGGTGTTCGTGGATCAATGGTACCAATGTCGTCCACCAATACTTGGTGGAGATCTCCCAGATCGTGAAAGCTAAATAAAGATACACATCTGCCAAGAAACTGAGAGATACTGAGTTATGGTTGTATCATTAGCCCAAACACTACATAATGGCGTACATTTGTTACTGACTTATCGAAGTAAAAAAGATAGTTGGAGTGCTCCAAAAATTGATGCACACTTTCTGTACGAGGGGGTGGATTTGCTCCATTTTTATTTTACATGGATTGTAAACAAGGTAAATGCAATCATAAATTTGTTGCAATGTAGTTTAGTCATGTAGAACTTAGATATTGCCTAAAATCAATGGCATTGCTTAATGTGGGTTACGGAATTATTATATGATTAATAGCTTTAATTATCTATGCCTTTTTTTAACCAAACTTCAAGTAAAACAAAAGCTCAGGTCTGACTAATGTTGAGAATGATCTTCCTGTGATAATTAAGTGAACAGTGCCCTCAAAAGTGACCTGTAAAGAACAAAGTAGTGGCAAGTACTGGTGCATTTAGATTGGTGGATAAGAGTCCTAAGGAACGCTCGTTCCCAATTATCCAACTGTGTAAATGTGTCAACGATCACCTAACAAATTAGCAAAATTCTCGGTCATTATGTGATCATATCAGATAATTTATGCCAACCAAAATATTATTGCTATTGGCAGCACATCGCCCATGTAAACAGAATATGTACTGCGAATTACATGTTACTGTATAGGGACAGGACGATCGTATTAGTAATCATCCTGTGTCCATCATTGTTCATCAGTCTCTATAAACACAGAACAAGCAATGAATGACTTGTATATAGTCAATTGGTCTGAAACACAAATTAATTTTCATCCCAAATCCTTATCTATTTAGTGCCATAATCAAAATTATTTTATAATATACTTTAATTAAAGAGAACGTGTCAGCAGGATTTAGCACTTTAAAGTAAAGGCATGGCCACTGTAACATCCCTGGCGGCGTGCTGGCATGGCTTACCATCTCCCACCATGCGAGACTGCAAACTTACCTATCAGTCCAGGCTGCACACTTTGCTCCAGTACTTGCTGTGTGCATGTCTCTTGTCTGATTGCTTTGGGCGGCGGCGCGGTTACTGCCTGATTCTTAAAGTTACAGTGCGCGCACTCCTAATGCATCCCCAGCCTATTGCTGTGAGTCACTGGATACTTAAACCCCCTCCACCCAGTAGGAGGTGCCTGAGCAACACTTTCTTTCAGTGTGTTCTGTGTAACTAAGTTGCCAGGTCCTGTCCTGTATCTTGTCTGTTTCCGCCACCCTGGGGGCTGTATACCCAGGCCTGTTACCTGTATCTGTGACGTCTAGTCTGTTTCTGCCACCCTGGGGGCTGTGTTCCCAGGCTCGTTCCTGTATCTTGTTCCGGGTTCAGTTCCTGTCTGAACTGTGTCCTAGCCCGTTACCTGTTTGTCTCTATGTCCGTACCTTCCCTTTTCCTGTAGTGTCTGAACCTGCACCTAACTCCAACTCATTGTCTCTGTACTTCTGTTTGTGAGTTTTGTGTCCACTCGCTACTTCATTGTAAGTACCTTGTGTGTATCTGGTTCTGCTTGTCCCGTTTCCCTGCCTCCGTATCTACCTCCTGTGTTCTAACTATCTTCCTATGTTTCCCAGTCTGTTCCATGTGAACAGAGCCCTGTCCTGTCTGCCTGCACCTTCTGCTCTGCTTGTCCACCGCACCTGCGGTTTCGCTCTGCTCTGCTTGTCCACCGCACCTGCGGTTTCGCTCTGCTCTGCTTGTCCACCGCACCTGCGGTTTCGCTCTGCTCTGCTTGTCCACCGCACCTGCGGTTTCACTCTTCTTGTCCACTGCACCTGCGGTTTCACTCTGCTCTGCTTGTCCACCGCACCTGCGGTTTCGCTCTGCTCTGCTCGTCCACCGCACCTGCAGTTTCGCTCTGCTCTGCTCGTCCACCGCAACTGCGGTTTCGCTCTGCTCTGCTTGTCCACTGCACCTGCGGTTTCGCTCTGCTCTGCTTGTCCACCGCACCTGCGTTTTCGCTCTGCTCTGCTTGCCCTCCGCACCTGCGGTTTTGCTCTGCTCTGCTTGTCCTCCACACCTGCGGTTTCACTCTGCTCTGCTCCGCTTGCCCTCCGCGCCTGCGGCTCTGTTCCTGTATCCCTGTCTATACTGGTCCCTATTCAGCCTGCGTTCCTACCTGCCAGAATCTGCCTGTCTGCATACCAGCCGTTCCTGCCAGTACCCGCCTGGCTGCATACCAGCCGTGCCTCCCAGTACCCGCCTGTTTGCATACCAGCCGTGCCTGCCTGTACCCGCCTGTCTGCATACCAGCTGTGCCTGCCAGTACCCACCTGTCTGCATACCAGCCATGCTCCTGCATTCCCCGGTGTGGGTCAACAGCTTTGACCGGGGTTTGACCTGGAGTAGCACCTGGGCCACCTCCCACGTCCCTCCTCAGACCACGGAGTCGATTAAGCCGCCGTGTGTTCGTGGTCGGATCTGGCGAGGCCCTTAGTCACGCCCCTCCAGGTACTCCTCGGTTCGTGGCCCAGTGGGACCACTAACCACGCTCACGCCAGTCAGTCCGGGCGTGAGCATAACAGCCATAATATTATGCTAATTAAATTGATACCTGTGGTGAAGGAATCCGGTCAGTGGTTGTTGTTTAATCAGCCTCTAAAGTTTTCTCCTCCTCCGGCTGACTCCTGTGATTCTTTTACAGGTCACTGATTATTCAGTGACCTGCCCTCTCCACCGCTGCCGTCATTGGGGTGGGCGGTGTATGTATTCCACAGACAGACAATCTTCAGGTCTTCAATAAAATGGCCCTGGAAGCGGTGCATGCGCAGATCGAGAGTTTGGCTTAAGAAAGATGCCATTGTACCGAGAACTCGATCTGTGCATGCATCATTTCACTGAAGACCTGAAGAATATCTGTGGAATCACACTGTGCACCGCCACCCACCCCAATGATGGCAGCGACGTGTGGAATTTCCGTGACCTGTAAAAAAATCACAGGAGGCAGACGGAGGAGCAGAAAAAACCCTACCCCCTAGGCCCGCCCCGATGCATAGAGATATCATTAGAAGAAACTTTAGAGGCTAATTAAACAAAAACACTGATTGGATTCCATCACCGCAGGTATCAATTTATTCAGCATAATGGTGAAGTTATGGTCATGCCTTTACTTTATAGTGCTAAATCTTGCTGACAGGTTCTCTTTAAAAATTTCTATCCTTCCCTAACTACACTATCTAACTGCTTTTCTTTTTTTTCCTCCTTCCTTTTTGATGATGCTTCGTTTGAGAATCCCAGTGCATGCTGGAATACTTAAATGAAGTGTCACCAGGGGCAGAGACTGCGATTACTGCTGCAGCCCTGCCCCATGCTTGAAACAAAGCGCCGTCAGTGATACTCGTTTCAGGGATTTGGCTAATCCGTGCGCAATGTGCACTGTGCGATGTGCACAATGACAGTGCGCTCTCTCGCCGGTTCAGATTATCAGTAACAAGCCGGCAGCTGAGTGATGTCAGAATACCCTGTGTGCAGAGACCAGTGCCACCCACGCAAGTGACATCACTTGCCGGGGAAGCGCTGGTCTCTGCACGGCTCTGTATAGAAAATGTTTGATATGCTTTCCATAAAAAGGTATGCTTACAACCCTGACGAAGGACACTTTTTTGGTCTTCCTTGGGTCAATAGCTTCTATGTATGTGTTTAACCTATACATAGTTATCATATACAGTCATGGGCAAAAGTGTTGGCACCTTTGAAATTGTTCCAGAAAATGAAGTACTTCTCCCAGAAAATGATTGCAATTACACATGTTTTGTGTTAGAACAGCACTGGCGCACCTTAATTCCCACTGCAGGGGCACAGGCACATTCACTTACCCCTGGGAGTGAGCTTAGGGCACGCGCGCACTCCCTGCCTCTTAAAGCGCTAGCGCACACACCGTACCTATACCTGAACCCGTCCTGTCTGAGCTAAGTCCTTTTCCTGATTCGTCTGAACCAGCACCTGTGTTCCTGCACCTATCATCTCGTATCTGTGGCCATCCCGTGTTCCTGTACCTGTCCTGCCTGTGCCTGAATTCTTCATCTGTCTACCAGCCGTATCCCTCCTGCTAATCCAGCTCCTGGTCGGTCCTGCTTCCCTGTCTCCTTGGGGGTCAGCTGCCTCGGCTCCGAGGGTCCGTCCTGGAATAGCACCTTGCGTCCACCAGGGTTCAAGTCTAACCCCACCATTAGTGGCTCTAGTGAAGAACCATGTGTTCACTTAGTTACGCCCCTCCAGGCTCTCCCCGGACCGTGACACAGTGATTCCGCAAATCACGTGCGTAACAGTTTGTTATACACATGTTTATTTCCTTTGTGTGTGTGTTGTAACAACACAAAAAAACAGAGAAAAAAAGGCAAATTTAACATAATTTAACACAAAACCCCAAATTTTTGCCACCTTTCTAAAAAATTAGGGTAAACAACTTTGTTTCAAGCATGTGATGCTCGTTCAAACTCACCTGTGGCAAGTAACAGGTGTGAGCAATGTAAAAATCACACCTGAAACCAGATAACAAGGGGAGAAGATGACTCAATCTTTGAATTGTGTGTCTGTGTGTTGCACACTGAGCATGGAGAGCAGAAAGAGGAGAAGAGAACTGTCTGAGGACTTGAGAACCAAATTTGTTGAAAAATTTCAACAATCTCAAGGTTACAAGTCCCTCTCCAGAGATCTTGATGTTCATTTGTCCACGGTGCACAACATAATCAGGAAGTTTACAACCCATAGCACTGAAGCTAATCTCCCTGGAGGTGGACAAAGGAGAAAAATTGATGAAAGGTTGCAACACAGAAAAGTCTTTATGGTGGATAAACAGCCCCAAGCAAATTCCAAAGAAATTCACGCCGTCCTGCAGCCTCAGTGTGCATCAGTATCAGCGTGAACTATCTGTCAACATTTGAAAAAAAATGAAACGCTATGGCAGGAGACCCAGGAGAACCCCACTGCAGACACAGACATAAAAAAGCTAGACTGCTAATATGTACGTAAATAACCCAAAATCCTCCCGGGAAAGCGTCTTGTGGACAGATCAGACCAAGATAGAGCTTTTTGGTGAAGCACATCATTCTACTGTTTAAAATGGAATGAGGCCTACAAAGAAAAGGACACAGTACCTATAGTCAAATATAGTGGAGGTTCAAAGAGGTTGTTTTTCTGCCTCGGGCACTGGGTGCCTTGACTGTATGTGACTAGCCCAGGGGATGGGGGATGACTTGGTTACCCGGGCCTTTAACCTTAAGGAGGTCGCGGTGGTCGGCTCCCGGGCCCGTACTCTGGGGTCTCTCTTTAAAAAGGCGTTGATAGATATCAAGTTTATAAAAGTTCGTGACGCCACCTATGGTTTCTGATGATATTCACCAGCGCTGCGCAGTCCACTGAGGCCGGTGATAAGGCAGCTAGATGGTATGGCTCCCCACAGGTGGAGCTAGGCCTCAGGGCAGGG
Source organism: Phyllobates terribilis (assembly GCF_046119375.1). NCBI lineage: Eukaryota > Metazoa > Chordata > Amphibia > Anura > Dendrobatidae > Phyllobates > Phyllobates terribilis. The sequence continues at coordinate 453,184,090 of NW_027362765.1, read as the reverse complement.
TAAGGACGGGGTATGCAGGACGGAGAGACTCAGCCGGGTCAGAGCAAGAACAGGGATGGACACAATAGTCACTTCAGTACCTTTTACTGATGGAAATTCAGGCACTCCCCGGAGCACTGTAGGGTGAAAGGTGTATGTCCGGATCCTCCCCAATGAGCGGGTTTTGGGCCTCCTGTTTCTTGCCTCTGCGTAGTAAGTTTCTGACCTGCCTGGAGCTAGGCCTAACTTTATCTCTGTCCTGCGCTGGCTGACCTTGTGGTAGGGCCTTCTCTTGGAGTGCACGCTCCCGACCTACGGGGCCTATGTGTCTCCTGGCTCTGGTACGTATCAGCACTTTAGCGATCTGGGACTTGTAGTTCTCCAGGGATTCCGGTTTATCTTACTGGGTCATGGAGATCCCGGTAAGCTTCGGACCCGGTGTCCGGTAACTGCTTCTTCGGGGTGAGCTAGTTAAGCTCCTCTGCCCCCTATGAACTAACTCTCTCTAATCGCCTTCGGCCTCCTCGGGCCCTCAATAGGCTGCTCACACTAACGGCTGCTTGCCGCGCTTCACCGATCTTATGGCGCCGGCACACCTAAAGCTCACCTCTCTGAGCTATAACTGAGTCTAGAACACGCTCCACCGCAGACTGACCTCTCTCAGGCTTCTACTGCAGGAACTCTCTCAACAGGTTTGCTCTCTGTCAGTTCCATTCTAGACTAACTGAGCTCGGCTCTGCATTCAGGTTTGTACTTGCTGAACTCTCCAGAGGAACTGAGCTGCCTGGCTCCACCTTCCCTATTTATCTATCCCTAACGGGCTCCCTCTGGTGGTCTGAGGTGGAAGGTGGAGATGTGTGAATGGTTATGGGGGCCTCTTGTGGAGTAATCCTTCAATACACCCTTCTAGGATTTGTGATACCAAGCACAGCTGGGCTTAACATTCCCCCCTAGTTAAACTCCGCACTCCCGGGCAGAAGTACATTTTATAAAATAGTAACAATAGGAAATATAAGCAATACTAAAACAATCTTCCCTTTATGGGAGGCACAAATCTTAAAATGTTACATGACAATAACAAAGCAGAGTGTCCTCAGAATCCAAGTCTCTTGTGGCGAGGTTCCCAGAAAGGATGTCCATCTCACAAGGTAGAGTACTTTGGTGGTTTTGAGGGACCTGTCCTAAACCCTCTACGTAGGCCCTGGGGTGGCTGCAGGGCATGAAGATCCTGAGTTGGACCTCCAAGAGAGCCACTCCAGACAGGTTTTCCTTCTGAGGTCACCTAAAAGGCACTCCAGGGAGCGCAATTATATACAATAAAAGTTTCTGGGCTGCACACAGTCCTCAGCCACGAAGTTCATTATGTAGGCATAAATAATTAATAGTAAAAAGCACAAATTGATAAGCATGCATGAAATTATACAACTATGCAGTACATCACAATTTAATATACAGTACAATACCCCAGGGGTAACTATCTACACTCTCTGAAATTTTGCTACTTTACTCAGTATACCTAGCAGGGGGTCTACCTCTCGTGCTGCGTACTGATCTGCGTAGTGCTGTGGTTGGTGGAGTGTCAGTGTCTGTATCCTCAGTTACTCTATCAGTTCTACGTGTAAGCATGTTGTAAAACTGCCTTAACCTCTCTCTTGGACTGGCAAGTCTACCATTGGCTGGGCCTTCTTGCTCTGCTCCTGCCGGGGATCCTTCATCTGGGGATACTTCTTGAGCTGGCTCTTCTGCAGCACTTACAGGTACAACTTGCTGTGGAGGGTTTTCTGGCTGTTCATAGAATTGGAGTACTGGAATGATTACTGCATCTCCTATCTGAGGCCAATCAGCTGGGAAGTCTCCAAGGTCAGTGTGTATCACCGCTTCTTCAGGTTCTTCCAGGATTGTGAGAGGCACTTTTTCTTGGGGTTTCAGTAATTCTGGACACAACTTTAAGTGGTCCCTGGACACTGTAGCTGATGTTTTTCCTCCATCACAACTGATTATGCATGTCTTTTTGTTGTCAAATCTTGACAGTAACACAGTGTAGGGTTCTTTTTCCCACTGGTCATCAAGTTTGTGGTTACGTCTTTTCCTTTTTAGCACTGTTTCACCTGGTGTGAAAGGTTCTTCTGGTGCGTTTTTGTTGTAGTGCATTTCCTGCTTTTCTCTCACCCGAGTAAGACTGTCCTTGACACAAGTGACGCACCCCTGGGCCTGTGTCGCGCAGCGTTGCGCACGCGGGAGCTTACCCGGAGCCGGATCTGTTGAGGGTTGTAGTCTCGTGGCGGTGACCCGGTCCGTGCCCAGGGAGTCAGACTAAGTGGCGCTGTATTAGCGGTAGATGTTGGACGACTACGCCACCCGTTGAATGCAGCGAAGGAGCTGCCGCTGCAGGGCAGACCGCTGAGGCCGGTGGTAGGATTGTGCAGCGTGATAGTATCACCCCCAACGGGAGGGGTATGGCCTCAGGGCAGCCGACGTGGATGATGGGGTAGCAGGAATCACTCAGAGACGATGCGGTGTAATTCAGGGTCTTTACTGGTGATAAAGATAGACCCTCCCGGAGTACTGGCTAGCGATCGGGGCCTGGTCAGTCCTTGAGCAGATGGGATCTCCCCTGGCCAGGCGGAGTTGTAGGCCTCCCAAACTGACTGTACTCTTCTGGCTACCTTGCTAGAAGCGGGTATAAGTAGCCCACGTCCCTGAGTGTACCGTGTGGTGCTCACCCGTATGGCCGGTGACTCGGGGCCTTCTAGTGGCGTCCGCTCCACGACGGCGGTGCTGGTCCCACGCGTGTGACCGTGCCTTCGGGTTTCTTGGCCAGAGGACCTGAAATCCCCTGCCGGGCGGTTTCTGCTGCTGGGTAAAGATTAGTCCCCACAGCCTCGGACTCCGGGTCCGGTGATAGCTTCTCAGTCAGGGCGAGCTCTGCAGCTGCCAGCCCCTGACTCCTTATAGCACTGCTCCCACAGAGCTCCTGATGTTCTTTTCCTATATCTGCTTCTCTTCTCTGTCTCTACTTCTTCTCTACTTACTCACCCTGCCTCAGCCCTAGGTTTATATAGGGGAAGTTCTTCCCCTCCCAGGACTGGGCAGGAGGTGTGGCATGCACAGGATCCCTGACCAAGAGACCTCCCACCTGCTCTCAGACATAACATTGCTGTTACTGTGGAAACCAGACCCCTGGGGTGCCACATTCCCCCCTAGTGAAATTTAGTACTCCGGGACTAAACATATTTTTAGAAAAACATAACAAGGTATAAACAATAATAGTACAATAAGAAAAACATATAAAGATAGTCACGGCGTGTCCGCAACCGGGTGCAGTTTTTGAAGAAAAGCAAGGTGTCCATTTCACCAAAACAGGGAGACGTAACCAGGTAGGGGTCTGTCCTACCCCGAGTCTTTAACAGTCTTAGTCCTTTCCTGGGTTACACTCCAAACATATGTACAAGGATTCCCGGTAAATCCACCAAGGACTCCTATAAATAACTAGAAACACATAATTATACACAAGCAACAAGAAAAACAGGTAACCACAAATAAAACAGTTTATACACTTCAAATCCTCCAACGTGCGGGTAACTGGCCTCTAGTGGCCCTAGTGGACCTACGGAGCTGACTGTCTAGCCCTGAACTACAGGGTGTAGGAGCTGTCAAGGGTAAACTGGGCAGCTGTCTACCGGCTCTTTAGCTCACTAGGGGTACGGCAGGCTCACTATAAGCAGAGGGTTGATCCTCCTGTTCTGCTTGTGTGGAGTCTCCTGCCTCCTGGACCGGCTGCTCTTCCAGCTCTACCTGTTGCTCCGTAGGCACTTGGGATGCTGGTTGGAGGAACGTGAGGACGGGTACCACAACTGCACCATTGACTTGAGTCCAGGACCGAGGGAAGTCTCCGAGCACAGTACTAACCATATCTTCCCTTTCCTCTACGGGTCGATGGTCTTCTTGTTCCTCTTCAGGGTTCCGTAGCTGTTCAGGACACTTCTTCAGGTGATCCCGGGATACAATGGCTATGGTCTCCCCTCCGTCTTTACTGATGGTACAGACTTTCGGGTTTTCGTGGCTTGAGGGCAGTACGGTGTACGGGTCCTTCTCCCACTGGTCGTCCAACTTGTGGAGCCGTCTTTTCCTCTTCAAGACCTGCTCTCCGGGTACCAGGGGAACAGCGGGAGCATACTGGTTGTAAGTTTTCTCTTGTCTTTCCCTAGCCTGACAGAGACTTCGCTCCACGCTCTCCTGTACTTTCCGGTACTGCTGCTGCCTCTCTGTGTCCCAGTCTGCCTCTGGTGAAGTGTCCTCGGGTGTCAGGACTCCCATTTCCAGGTCAACAGGTAACTTACCAGGTCTCGCCCTCATTAGGTAAGCCGGGGTACAGTTGGTGGAACCTACCGGGATGTGGTTGTATAGGTCCACCAGATCGGGCAGCTTCTCAGGCCACAGACTGCGTTCTTCCAGGGGCAACGTTTTCAGGAGATCCATTACCACCTGGTTCATTTTCTCACAAAGTCCATTAGTTTGCGGATGATAGGGTGTCGTCCTTATCTTCCGGCAGCCATACAGATTGCAGAATTCCTGGAAGACCTCCGCTTCAAAGGCAGGTCCCTGGTCCGTCAGCACTTGGTCCGGGTACCCGTGTGGGCGGCAGAAGTGCTGCTGGAAGGCTCTAGCTGCTGTTTGAGCCGTTAAGTCCTTAACGGGGACGACAACCAAGAACCGGGAGTAATGATCCACAATGGTTAACGCGTAGACGTAGCCACTTCTGCTTGGGGTCAGTTTTACATGATCCAAGGCTACCAGTTCCAACGGCTGCCGGGTGACGATGGACTGCAGGGGAGTCTTCTGGCTGGCACGGTCCTTCCTTCTTAGGTTGCACGGGCCACAGTCTCTGCACCACCTCTCGATGGTTCCCCTCATGCCTACCCAGTGGAACCGCCCACGCAGCAGGAACTCCAGCTTCTTCCATCCGAAGTGTCCAGCCCCGTCGTGGTATGCTTCCATCACCATGGCTGCGCCTCTCCGTGGCACCACTACTTGCCAGATTAGTTCATGCGTCCGGGAGTTAACCATTCTGCGGCACAACTTCCCCTTGTAAAGGAACAGTCGACTCTTCTCAGCCCACAGTTGCTTGGCTTCCTCCGGAGCGTCTGGGTCAAGGCGAGCCTCTGGCCGAGTCAGCATCTCCTTCACCAGCCGGACGGCAGGGTCACTGTCTTGCGTTTCCTCCCAGTTGTAGTGAGGCAAGGGGTTAAACGTAGCGGCTTGCTTACTCCTTACCCGATGGGAATACTGGATAGTCCCATGACGGTGGAACGCGGGGAGTTCGACTTCTTCCAGTCCCTCTGGATCTTCTCCTACGTCCGGTAGGTTTGGCATCCTGGACAGGGCGTCCGCGTTGGTATTGGAGCGTCCTGCCCGGTATTTGATTGTGAACTCGTAGTTGGACAGACGGGCCATCCATCTCTGCTCTAGGGCACCGAGTCTTGCCGTGTCCAGGTGTGTCAACGGGTTGTTATCCGTGTACACAGTGAACCGGGAAGAAGCGAGGTAGTGCTTAAAGCGTTCGGTGACTGCCCACACCACTGCCAGGAACTCTAGCTTAAATGAGCTGTAATTCTCAGGGTTTCTTTCGGTGGGTCGCAGTTTTCGGCTGGCGTAAGCAATTACCCGTTCTTTCCCCTGCTGGATCTGGGACAGTACGGCTCCTAGCCCGATGTTACTGGCGTCGGTGTAGAGGATAAAGGGCTGGCTGTAATCCGGGTACGCCAGGATTTCATCCCCCGTGAGGGCCATCTTCAGCTGGCGGAAGGACTCTTCTTCCGGCTTCTCCCATCTGAAGGGTGGCTTCTGGTTCTTGGCCTTCCTGGACTGGCCTATCAGGAGGTCCTGCATAGGAGCTGCCTTCTTGGTGAAACCGGGTATGAACCTTCGGTAGTAGCCTACCAACCCGAGGAACTGCCGCACTTCCTTTACACTGGAGGGACTTGGCCATTCCTTAATTGCGGTGATCTTATCAGGGTCGGGAGCCACTCCGTCAGCGCTCACCACGTGTCCCAGGTACTGCACCTTTGGTTTTAGGAGGTGACACTTGGAGGGTTTTACCTTTAGGCCGTAGTTTGCCAGAGCTTCGAACACTTCCGCCAGGTGTTTCAGGTGGTCCTCATAAGTCTTGGAATATACGATGACATCGTCCAGGTACAACAGGACCGTCTCGAAGTTTCTGTGGCCCAGACAGCACTCCATTAATCGTTGGAAGGTTCCCGGTGCGTTGCAGAGTCCGAACGGCATACAGGTAAACTCGCTAAGTCCCATCGGGGTGGTGAATGCGGTCTTCTCCCGGTCCACCTCTGCTACAGGAACCTGCCAGTACCCGCTAGTGAGATCCAAGGTAGAGAAGAAGTTAGCAGATCTTAAAGCAGCCAAAGACTCCTCTATCCTTGGTAAGGGGTACGCATCCTTGTGTGTGATACGGTTAATTTTCCGGTAATCTACACACATCCTCATGGTGTTGTCTTTCTTTTTGACTAAGACTAGTGGAGCTGCCCAGGGGCTACAGCTATCCCTGATCACCCCAGCCTCCTTCATGTCCCTAAGCATCCCCTTGGCGTGTTGGTAGTGTGCAGGGGGTACGGGTCGATACCTCTCTTTTATAGGAAGATGGTCTCCCGTGGGGATGTGGTGTTCTACCCCCTTGACTCGCCCGAAGTCTAACGGGTGTTTACTAAACACTCTCTCGTACTCTTGAACCACCCGATAGACTCCCTGTTTCTGGTGTGAGGGAGTGGAGTCAGTACCCAAATGTAGTTGCTGACACCAGTCCTCCATTGTTTCCTTAGAGCCGTTACCTTCCTCCGGGGAAGATGGAGGCAAGGGTTCTACGGACTGTATGGAATTTTGATTGATGGTATACAATTTGGCTAGCGTGGCATACCGGGGCAGGTACACTTCCCTCTTCCCGATATTTATTATGCGAACGGGCACCCTCCCATGGCGTACATTGACCACCCCCCGTGCTGTCAAAATGGTGGGCCTACTGTCTGAGTAAACTGGTTCTACCATTGCCTGGTAATCTCTACCTCTCAGACCAATAGCTGCCCGGCACCAAATCATCATTTCACTTTTTGGGGGCATGGCAATAGGGAAAGGGTCACACATTCTTACGCTACCAATCTCACCACCGGAGAGTTCTATCTGTTGCCGTCGCATCAGTGCCCGGATCTCTTTCTGGAGCACTCGCTGCTGGCCGGAGCTGGCGTTCTTGGCAACCTGTTGTAAAAGGAAAATCACCTCTGCAAGACAATTTTCAATTACATTAGTTCCTAGAGTTATTTTTGGGTGACTCTCGTGTTTGTCAATGTCTACAATGATCAGTCCCTGTGCTGCCAGTTCGACTCTACCAATTTTAATGGTCACCTCTTTAAATCCAATCTGTGGCACGGGCTGACCATTGCTGGCGATGATACTCAAGTCGTCGTCAGGGTAGCGGGTGATATCCGAGTCATTCCAGTACTGCTTGAAGAGCACGTACGGGATAGTGGTAACCTGTGACCCGGTGTCCAGTAGGGCACTCATGGGGATGCCATCCAGTACCACGGGCAAGACTGGACGTCCTCCCACATATTTGTCGCGCCAGTTCGATGGGCCTGATGATCTTTTTCCTGGGGTTTGGCCCTCTACCCCAGGTTGTGCCAGTTTAAAGGACAGTACCTTGCCATATGTCCGGGTTGATTGCAGCGGCGGCAGATGGGTTGTCCGTCCTCGTTGTATCGGTCGCTGGGTCTTCCTCTGGCCGGTGGGGTCCTCCTTGGTCGACGCCACGGGATGTACTCCGGTCCGGATGCCAGCTGGATCTTCCCTGGAGTGGAAACCTGTAAAGACTGCACAGTTCGGGTTAGCGCGGCAACGCTTTTAGCTAGCTCTTGGACTTGATGGTGCAGGTCTGGAGCCGGGTCATTGTTCAAAGCCTGCGCATCAGCTCCCACAGGCCCTGCCGACAAGGGTGCCGCTTCCCGGTGGTAAGTGGTAGTGGGGCGTCTGTGGGTCACAACGCCACCTGGTGCCGGTTCTCGGAGCACCCGGATGGCTCTGTCCTTGAACTGTGCAAATCCCAGATGAGGGTCCTGTAAGGCCATTGCCCGCAACTGGGTTCGGTGGGCATTGCAATATAAACCCTCTATAAATTGTTCAGTCAACAGCCTGTCCTCGTCTCCCACGCCGTCAGGGTCGGTCTGCTTAATGGCTCTCAGGGCCTCTTGTAGGTTCAGGGCATAGTCCCTTATACTCTCATGTGCCCGCTGTTTGCACCCGTAGAATCTAAGCTTGATCTCGGCTGAGGTGCGGGTATCAAAGGTGTCCCTCAGCCGGGTTAGTATCTCTGCGACAGTCCTCCTCCCAGGTGGCCAGGACTTTACCTCCCTTTGGGCTGCCCCGGTTAATTGGGCCACCAGGATGCTCACTTTTTGCTCCTCTGTGAGGGGATACACCTGGAAGAGGCTATCCAGCTTTTCTCTAAAGTCATGCAGAGTATGTGACTCCCCTGAGTACTGGGGTAGCCAGGCCGCTCCCGGGATATAGGGCATGGTGAAAGGCATGACTGCAGCAGCGGTGGCGCTGGCGGGGATTGAGGCAGTGAAGCTCTCCTCCGTATCCGACATCTTCCTCCCCCCTAGTGGACCGTGGCCTACCTTGCGATGATCCTCTTCCGTAGTCCGCGGCTCCGCAGTGGATCGTCAGGGTTGAGGACCTTCCGTCGCGCTCCTGTGACGTCGGCGTCTGCTGGGCTCCTTCCAGGACCTTACGCAACGTCCGGACGTGAGGCGGGGCTTCAGTTCTCGCGCGCTTTCGGAGTCCACGCCCCTCTTCTTCCCGCGCGGCGTCTTCAAGATGGCGTCCAACGGCGGGAAAACTCCACGGATGGCGGGAAGAAGGCAGAAGATGGCGCCGGATGGCGGGAAAACTTCGCGGATGGCGGGAAGAAGGTAGAAGATGGCGCCGGATGGCGGGAATCTTCACCACTGGTAAGTTTGAACAGTCTTTTTCAGGCACGCAGTACCCGGTGGTTGCGGGCACGAGATCCTGCCGACTACGCCAAAAGTTGACGCACCCCTGGGCCTGTGTCGCGCAGCGTTGCGCACGCGGGAGCTTACCCGGAGCCGGATCTGTTGAGGGTTGTAGTCTCGTGGCGGTGACCCGGTCCGTGCCCAGGGAGTCAGACTAAGTGGCGCTGTATTAGCGGTAGATGTTGGACGACTACGCCACCCGTTGAATGCAGCGAAGGAGCTGCCGCTGCAGGGCAGACCGCTGAGGCCGGTGGTAGGATTGTGCAGCGTGATAGTATCACCCCCAACGGGAGGGGTATGGCCTCAGGGCAGCCGACGTGGATGATGGGGTAGCAGGAATCACTCAGAGACGATGCGGTGTAATTCAGGGTCTTTACTGGTGATAAAGATAGACCCTCCCGGAGTACTGGCTAGCGATCGGGGCCTGGTCAGTCCTTGAGCAGATGGGATCTCCCCTGGCCAGGCGGAGTTGTAGGCCTCCCAAACTGACTGTACTCTTCTGGCTACCTTGCTAGAAGCGGGTATAAGTAGCCCACGTCCCTGAGTGTACCGTGTGGTGCTCACCCGTATGGCCGGTGACTCGGGGCCTTCTAGTGGCGTCCGCTCCACGACGGCGGTGCTGGTCCCACGCGTGTGACCGTGCCTTCGGGTTTCTTGGCCAGAGGACCTGAAATCCCCTGCCGGGCGGTTTCTGCTGCTGGGTAAAGATTAGTCCCCACAGCCTCGGACTCCGGGTCCGGTGATAGCTTCTCAGTCAGGGCGAGCTCTGCAGCTGCCAGCCCCTGACTCCTTATAGCACTGCTCCCACAGAGCTCCTGATGTTCTTTTCCTATATCTGCTTCTCTTCTCTGTCTCTACTTCTTCTCTACTTACTCACCCTGCCTCAGCCCTAGGTTTATATAGGGGAAGTTCTTCCCCTCCCAGGACTGGGCAGGAGGTGTGGCATGCACAGGATCCCTGACCAAGAGACCTCCCACCTGCTCTCAGACATAACATTGCTGTTACTGTGGAAACCAGACCCCTGGGGTGCCACATTCCCCCCTAGTGATCCATGGGCAGATCCATGGGCAGCTTTCCTGGCCTTGCCCGCATGAGGTATGCCAGAGTGCAATTGGTGGAACTGACTGGTATATGATTGTACAGATCCACTAGGTCTGGTAGTAGGTCTGGCCACTGGTTCCTATCCTCAAGTGGTATGGTCTTTAGCAGGTCGATGATGATGTTGTTCATCTTTTCGCAGAGACCGTTTGTTTGTGAGTGGTAAGGCGTAGTTCTTATCTTTTTACACCCGTAGAGATGAAAAAACCAGACAATGTGAACTGAGGTCTAAGATGGCAGACATACAAGAAACAGAGGCATGTTCACACTAGCAAAAAAGAAGCAAGATAAAAATATATCTCATACCCTACCATAATTATATATAAATGTAAAGCAAAATTGCATAATAAATATAGGGTACTTAGTGAACTATTTTTGATCAAAAAAAGTATACAAGCCGTCCCACCAGCGGCAAGGTGACCCTAAATTGGGACGGTACCTATACTGCCTATATTAAAAACCTTACTGTATATCAAAGTTGAAGTAATGCATATAAAAGGGTAGACAAATAGGACCGGGTCCCAACTCCAGACCACCTAGGCCCGTGGTAAGCTACATATATACCAATCAGCTCAACAAAGGGCATGCCACACCCTTAAATTGCACAGAATGCAAACAAGTCAAAAAACCAGACAATGTGAACTGAGGTCTAAGATGGCAGACATACAAGAAACAGAGGCATGTTCACACTAGCAAAAAAGAAGCCTAGGTGGTCTGGAGTTGGGACCCGGTCCTATTTGTCTACCCTTTTATATGCATTACTTCAACTTTGATATACAGTAAGGTTTTTAATATAGGCAGTATAGGTACCGTCCCAATTTAGGGTCACCTTGCCGCTGGTGGGACGGCTTGTATACTTTTTTTGATCAAAAATAGTTCACTAAGTACCCTATATTTATTATGCAATTTTGCTTTACATTTATATATAATTATGGTAGGGTATGAGATATATTTTTGTCTTGCTTCTTTTTTACCCGTAGAGATGGCAGAACTCCTTGAACAACTCAGCCTCAAAGGCCGGGCCCTGGTCCGTCAGCACCTGCTCAGGGTAGCCATGGGGTCTGCAGAAATAAGCTTGGAACGTTTTTGCTGCTGTCTCTGCCGTCAGGTCTTTGACGGGGGCGACCACCAGAAAACGTGAGTAGTGATCTACCATGGTCAGAGCATAGGAGTACCCTGACCTGCTGGGGGAGAGCTTGACATGGTCCAGGGCCACGATCTCCAGGGGTCGAGTCGTCTTGATGGGTTGCAGGGGTGCCTTCTGGCTGCTGAAGTCTTTCCTTCTTAGGCCGCAGGGTCCACAGTCCCGGCACCACCTTTCAATGGAGCTGCGCATTCCTACCCAGTAGAATCGACACTTCAGCAGGGTCTCTAGCTTTTTCCAGCCAAAGTGCCCAGCCTGATTGTGGTAAGCTTCCAATACCATCTTGATGTCTGTCTTAGGGACTACTATCTGCCATACCATCTCATGAGTTTTTGGATTGACGTACCTCCGGCACAGCTTCTCACGGTAAATAAACAGCCGGCTTCTCTCGTTCCACAGCTGCTTTGCTTGCAGAGACGCATCTTTCTCCAGGGAGGCACCTTCTTGGGTTATCAGCTGTTTGATGCGGCTGACAACCAGGTCGCTGTCCTGGGTCTCTTTCCAGCTGTGGTGAGGCAGGGGGTTTAACGTCTTTCCACGCTGCTTCCTGGAGGCTCGTTGCTCATGGATCATCCCACTCCGGTGAAAGGCAGGTAGCTCTATCTCTTCCAGGTCATCCACTTCTTCTTCTGTGTCTGACTGGTGAGGCATCCTAGACAGGGCATCGGCGTTGGCGTTCTTGCGGCACGCCCGGTATTTGATTGTAAATTGGTAGTTTGACAGCCGAGCCATCCATCGTTGATCCAGAGCCCCCAACTTAGCTGTTTCAAGATGGGTCAAGGGGTTGTTATCAGTAAAGGCAGTGAACTTGCTAGAAGCCAGATAATGCTTGAACCGTTCAGTGATGGCCCACACTAAGGCCAGGAACTCCAACTTGAAACTGCTATAGTTCTCTGGGTTCCTCTCAGTCGGATGGAGCTTCCTGCTTGCGTATGCGATGACTTTCTCTTGCCCATTCTGCTTCTGACTTAAGACAGCACCCAGGCCTTCGTTGCTGGCATCCGTATACAGCAGGAACGGTTGGTTGTAGTCAGGGTAGGCTAGGATCTTATCACCTGTCAGGATCTCCTTCATCTCCTGAAACGACTCTGCTTGCTCCTTACACCAGTGGAATGGAGGGTTTTTGCCTTTGGGGGACTGCCCTACCAGGAGGTCTTGCAGAGGAGCTGCTTTCTTTGTGTAGTCCTTTACGAACCTCCGGTAGTATCCTACTAGTCCCAAGAACTGACGCACCTCCTTGAGGTTCTTCGGCACCGGCCACTTCTGGATGGCTGTGACTTTCTCCGGGTCTGGTGCTACGCCTTCCGGACTGACAATGTGTCCCAAGTACTGTACCTTCTTCTTGAGCAGGTGGCACTTTGAGGGTTTCAACTTCATCCCGTACCGGGACAGTGACTCAAATACCTCTGCCAGGTGTTTCAAGTGGTCCTCGTACGTTCTGGAGTACACAATTACGTGATCCAGGTAAAGTAACACAGTCTCGAAGTTGCGGTGTCCCAGGCAGCACTCCATCAATCTCTGGAACGTTCCGGGGGCATTGCAGAGTCCAAACGGCATGCTGTTGAACTCGCAGAGTCCCATCGGGGTGGTGAAGGCCGTCGTCTCCCGATCCTCCTCAGCCAGAGCTACTTGCCAGCACCCACTAGTGAGGTCAAGGGTGGAAAAGTAATTTGCAGACTTCAAGGCAGCTAGGGACTCCTCTATGCGTGGTAAAGGGTATGCATCTTTATGTGTAATGTGATTTACTTGACGGTAATCTACACATATTCTCATGCTCCCGTCCTTTTTCCTAACCAGCACTAGGGGAGCCGCCCAGGGGCTACAACTATCCCTTATCACTCCCGCCTTCCTCATGTCATGCAGCATTTCTTTTGTCTTCTGGTAGTGAGCTGGGGGTATAGGCCTATAACGTTCCTTGATTGGGGAATGGTTGCCTGTGGGGATTTGATGTTGAACCCCCTTAACCCTCCCGAAGTCAAGTGGATGTGATGCGCCCCCTGGGCCTAGTGTGGACGTGTGTGGGTTACCCGGAGCCGGGTCTCTGGGGGTTGTAGTCTCCGTGGCGGCGACCCGGTCCCGTGGCTCAGGGTGGTCAGGCCGATGGCAGTCTTTTAGGGGTTTTAGGTTAATTGTCCGACTACGCCACCCGTGGATTGCGGTCTGGGTGTACCGCCGCTGCGAGGCAGTCCGCTGAGGCTGGTGTGGTGTGCGCAGCAAAAGATGGAATCACTCCCCACGGGAGGAGTATGGCCTCAGGGCAGGGAATGTGGATGATGGGAGTGATGGTGCGCGGGCGTCCCAGCACTAGTAGTGCTGGTGCGGCGATGAGCAGGAACGACTGAGAGGAGAAGACTGAGAAGAAAGAAGACTGAGAGGAGACTTAATAGCTGTCTACAAATATGTCAAGGGCTGTCACATTGTAGAAGGATCATCTTTATTCTCATTTGCACAAGGAAAGACTAGAAGCAATGGGATGAAACTAAATGGGAGGAGACACAGATTAGATATTAGAAAAAACTTTTTGACAGTTAGGGTGATTAATGAGTGGAACAGGCTGCCACGAGAGGTGGTGAGTTCCCCTTCAATGGACGTCTTCAAACAGAGGCTGGACAGACATCTGTCTAAGATGATCTAGTGAATCCTGCTTTGAGCAGGGGGTTGGACTAGATGACTCAGGAGGTCCCTTCCACTCTACCATTCTATGATTCTATGACTCAGAGTCTTTGCAGTGCAGTTCAGGGTCTTTACTGGTGATATCAAGGCAGACCCTCCCGGGAGTACTGGCTAGCATAAGGGGCCTGGTCAGTCTGCGAGCAAACAGGAGTTCCCCTGGCCAGGTGGAGTTGTAGGCCTCCCCGTCTATCTGCACTCTTTCTGGCTACCTTGCTGTAAGCGGGTAGAAGTAGCCCACGTCCCTGAGTATACCGTGTGGTGCTCACCCGTATGGCTGGTGACTTGGGGCCTTCTGTTAGCCTCCGCTCCTGGATGGCGGCGCTGGTCCCTTTCTTGTGACTGAGCCTCCGGGCTTCTATGGCCAGAGGACCAGGAATCCCCTGCTGGCTGGTTTCTGCTGCTGGGTGGATATCAGTCCCCACAGCCTCGGACTCCGGTGTCCGGTTATCAGATTCTTCTGCCAGGGTGAGCTATATCTCTGCTTAGCTTCCAGCCCCTGGTCTTATGCTCCTAGCTCCTACAGAGCTCCTTGCTGACACTTTCCCTGTGTCTGGAACTGTCTCCAGGCTCTGACTCAACTCACTAATCCCGCCCCAGACCCAGTTTATAAGGGCAGATTCCTCCCCTCCCAGGTCTGGGCAGGAAGTGTTGCATGATTAAGGGCTCCTGACCAGAGAAACCTCCCACTTGCTCCCAGACGTAATATTTCTATTACTGTGGCAAACAGACTCCTGGGGTGCCACATTCCCCCCTAGTGAATTTTAGTACTCCGGGACTAAACACATTTTTAAGAAAACACAAATACAGGGTATAAACAATAATACAACAACATATATACAAGAAGCTTTAGTCTTTAGAGGTCACAGCGTGTCCGTAACTGGGTGTCCATATCACCTAACAAGGTGAAGTCTTGGCACAGAGTAGGGGACCTGTCCAAAGCAAACCCCAAGCGTTGGCCCTGGGCGTGGCTGCAAGGCTGAGACTAGCTACTTTGGGCCACAAGGAGGCCACGCCAGACAGGTTTTTTCTTCCGCGGCCATCTTCGCAAGAGGCACCAAGGTGCAACTATCTACATGTAGTTCCGGTTACTCAGCGTCCATAACCTGTCAGTCCAAATAAACCTGAAGGGTAACTAGAGAAACATAATTAGTAACCAGGTAACAAAAACATAAACCTTTTTCAACATTGGCAATTTACAAGCAAATTCACATTACATTTTAGATTCTCCAGCGAGCGGCATCTGTCCTCTAGTGCTCCTGGTGGACCTACGTGCCCACTATCTGGTTCTGCACTACAGGGTGAAGGAGGTGTTACGGGTAGGTCTGGCAGCTTTCTGTGTACTCTTTGGCTCACTAGGGGCACGGCAGGCTCACTACTAGTAGAGGGTTGATTCTCCTGGGCTGCTGGTATGGATTCTTCTGCCTCCTGGGCCGGCTGCTCTTCTGACACTACCTGTTCTTCTGTAGGCTCTTGAGGGGCTGGCTGGAGAAAGGTGAGGACGGGTACCACGACTGCGTTGTTGATCTGAGTCCAGGACCGGGGAAAGTCTCCGAGTACGGTACTGATCATTTCTTCCCTTTCCTCTGCGGGTTGAGGGTTTTCTTGATCTTCTTCAGGGCTTTGCAGCTCCTCGGGACACTTCTTCAGGTGGTCTCTGGAGACAAAGGCCGTGGTCTCTCCTCCATCCTTACTGATGACACATATTTTTGGGTTCTCATGACTTGAGGGCAGTACGGTGTACGGGTCTTTCTCCCACTGGTCATCCAACTTGTGGAGCTGTCTCTTTCTCTTCAAGACCTGCTCTCCAGGTACCAGGGGAACAGCGGGAGCATACTGGTTATAAGCCTTCTCTTGCCTTTCTCTTGCTTGAGACAGACTTCGCTCGACGCTCTCCTGTACTTTCTGATACTGCTGCTGCCGTTCTATATCCCAGTCTGCCTCTGGCGAGGTGTCCTCAGGTGTCAGGACTCCCATATCCAGGTCAGTAGGTAGCTTACCAGGTCTTGCTCTCATTAGGTAAGCCGGGGTACAGTTGGTGGAGCCTACGGGGATGTGATTGTACAAGTCCACCAAATCAGGCAGTTTTTCAGGCCACAAATTGCGTTCCTCCAGGGGCAACGTTTTCAGCAAGTCCATCACCACCTGGTTCATTTTCTCACATAGTCCGTTGGTCTGAGGGTGATAGGGCGTTGTTCTTATCTTCCTGCAGCCATACAGATTGCAGAACTCCTGGAAGACCTCCGCTTTGAAGGCTGGTCCTTGGTCCGTCAGCACTTGCTCCGGATACCCGTGTGGACGGTAGAAGTGCAGCTGGAAGGCCCTGGCTGCTGTTTGAGCCGTTAAGTCCTTGACAGGGACCACCACTAGGAACCGGGAGTAGTGATCTACGATGGTGAGGGCGTAGACGTACCCAGATCTGCTTGGAGCCAGTTTCACATGGTCCAGGGCTACCAGTTCCAGTGGCTGCCTGGTGATGATGGGCTGCAGGGGACTCTTCTGGCTGGCACGGTCCTTTCTTCTTAGGTTGCACGGGCCACAGTCTCTGCACCACCTCTCGATGGCTCCTCTCATGCCTACCCAGTAGAACCGTTCACGCAACAAGAACTCCAGCTTTTTCCATCCGAAGTGTCCTGCTCCATCATGGTACGCCTCCAGAACAATAGCCGCGTCTTGTCTTGGGACCACTACCTGCCAGGTCAGCTCATGTGTTCTAGAGTTGACCATTCTCCGGCACAGCTTCTCCTTGTAAAGAAACAGCCTGCTTTTCTCCTTCCACAGTTGCTTGGTCTCCTCCGGAGCGTCTGGGTCAAGACGGGCATCAGCCTGTGTCAGCATTTCCTTCACCAGACGGACTGCGGGATCACTGTCTTGTGTCTCCGCCCAGGTGTAGTGGGGTAAGGGATTGAACGTGGCAGAGCGCCTGTCCCTTACACGGTGGGAATACAGGGTAATCCCATGACGGTGGAACGCAGGTAGTTCGACTTCTTCCAGTTCTTCTGGATCTTCCCCTACATCCGGTAAGTTTGGCATTCTGGACAGGGCATCCGCGTTGGCATTTGAACGTCCCGCACGTTATTTGATGGTGAATTCGTAGTTGGACAGGCGGGCCATCCATCTCTGCTCCAGTGCACCAAGTCTTGCAGTGTCCAGGTGTGTCAACGGGTTGTTATCCGTGTACACAGTGAACTTGGAAGAGGCAAGGTAATGCTTGAAACGTTCGATCACTGCCCACACCACTGCCAGGAACTCTAGCTTGAATGAGCTATAATTCTCAGGGTTTCTCTCTGTGGGCCGTAGTTTTCGGCTGGCGTAAGCGATTACCCGTTCTTTCCCCTGCTGGATCTGGGACAGTACAGCTCCTAGCCCGATGTTGCTCGCGTCCGTGTGGAGGATAAAGGGCTGGCTGTAGTCAGAGTATGCCAGTATTTCATCCCCCGTGAGGGCCATCTTTAGCTGGTGGAAGGACTCCTCTTCCAGCTTTTCCCACCTGAAGGGCGGCTTTTGGTTTTTGGCCTTCCTGGATTGATCTATCAGGAGGTCCTGCATAGGAGCTGACATTTTGGTGAAACCAGGAATGAATCTTCGGTAGTAGCCTGCCAACCCGAGAAACTGCCGCACTTCCTTTATGCTGGAGGGTCTTGGCCAGTCTTTAATCACGGTGATCTTATCGGGGTCGGGAGCCACTCCGTCAGCACTCACCACGTGTCCCAGGTACTGCACCTTTGGTTTCAGGAGGTGACACTTGGAGGGTTTCACCTTTAGGCCGTAGCTTGCCAGGGCGTCAAACACTTCTGCCAGGTGTTTCAGATGGTCCTCGTAGGTTTTGGAATAAACGATGATTTCGTCCAGGTATAACAGGACCGTCTCGAAGTTCCGGTGTCCCAGAATGCATTCCATCAACCGCTGGAAGGTTCCTGGTGCATTGCAGAGCCCGAACGGCATACAGTTGAATTCGCTGAGACCCATCGGGGTGGTGAATGCAGTCTTCTCCTTGTCCGCCTCTGCTACAGGAACCTGCCAGTACCCGCTAGTAAGATCCAAAGTGGAGAAGAAGTTAGCAGATTTTAATGCAGCTAAAGATTCTTCTATTCTAGGTAACGGGTACGCATCTTTGTGTGTGATACGGTTGACCTTTCTGTAGTCTACACACATTCTCATTGTGTTGTCCTTCTTTTTCACTAGAACTAGTGGAGCTGCCCAGGGGCTACAGCTGTCCCTGATTACCCCAGCCTCCTTCATGTCCTGCAACATCCCCTTTGCATGCTGATAGTGTGCAGGGGGTACAGGTCCATATCTTTCCTTTATGGGTGGATGGTCTCCTGTTGGGATGTGATGTTCTACCCCCTTTACTCGCCCGAAGTCTAGCGGGTGTTTACTAAAGACTCTTTTGTACTCCTGAACCACCCGGTAGACTCCCTGTTTTTGGTGTGAGGGAGTGGAGTCAGTACCCAAAGGCAGTTGCTGACACCAGTCCTCCATTTGTTTCTTAGAGCCGTTACATTCCTCTGGTTGAGATGGAGGCAAGGGTTCCACGGCCCTTACAGAATTTTGGTTTATGGTGAACAATTTGGCTAGCGTGGCATACCGGGGCAGGTATACTTCTCTCTCCCCGATATTTATGATGCGGATGGGCACCCTCCCATGGCGTACATCGACCACCCCCCGTGCTGTCAAAATGGTGGGCCTACTGTCTGAGTAGACGGGCTCTACCATTGCTTGGTAGTCTCTACCTCTTAGACCAATAGCTGCCTGGCACCATATCATCATCTCACTTTTCGGGGGCATGGCAATAGGGAACGGGTCACACATTCTCACGCTACCTATCTCACCACCAGATAATTCCACTTGTTGCCGCTTCATCAGTGCCCGGATCTCTTTTTGGAGCACACGCTGCTGGCTGGAACTGGCGTTCTTGGCAACCTGCAGTAAAATGAGAATCACCTCTGCAAGACAATTTTCAATCACGTTAGTTCCCAAGGTTATTCTAGGGTGGCTCTCATGACGGTCTATGTCCACAATAATCAGTCCTTGTGCCGCCAGTTCGACTTTACCGACCTTAATGGTCACCTCCTTGAATCCCACCTGCGGCACGGACTGACCATTGCTGGCGATGATACTCAGGTCATCATCTGGGTAGCGGGTTATGTCCGAGTCATTCCAGTACTGCTTAAAGAGCACGTACGGGATGGTAGTCACTTGTGACCCAGTGTCCAGTAGGGCACTCATTGGAATGCCATCCAGTACCACAGGCAAGAACGGACGTCCTCCTACGTATTTATCACGCCAGTTCGATGGGCCTGATGATCTTATGCCTGGGGGTTGGCCCTCTACCCCAGGTTGTGCCCGTTTAAATGACAGTACCTTGCCATGTGTCCGGGTTGATTGCAGCGGCGGCAGATGGGTTGTCCGTCCTCGTTGTATCTGTCGCTGGGTCTTCCTCTGGACGTTGGGATCCTCCGCTGTCGGCGCCACGGGGCGTCCTCCGGTCCGGATGCCAGCTGGATCTTTCCTGGAGGAGAGACCTGTAAAGACTGCACAGTTCTGGTTAGCGCGGCTACGCTTTTGGTTAGCTCTTGGACCTGATGGTGCAGGTCTGTGGCCGGGTTGTTATTCAAAGCCTGCGCACAAGCCCCTACAGACTCTGTAGACAAGGGCGCCGCCTCCTGGTGATAGGTAATAGCAGGACGCCGGTGGGTTACAGCACTACCCGGTGCCGGTTCTCGGAGCACCCGGATGGCCCTGTCTTTGAACTTTGCAAAGTCTAAACCAGGGTTCTGCAAGGCCATTGCATGTAACTGGGTTCGGTGGGCGTTGGACAGCAGACCCTCAATGAATTGCTCAGTTAACAGTTCATCTGCATTCCGCACACTGTCAGGGTCTGCCTGTTTAATGGCTCCCAGGGCCTCTTGCAAATTCAAAGCATAGTCTCTTATACTGTCTTGGGCCCGCTGCTTGCACCCACAGAATTTCATTTTGATCTCTGCTGAGGTACGGGTATCAAAAGTGTCCCTCAGACGGGTTAAGATTTCTTTTACAGTCTCCTTGTCCCGGACTGACCAGGACTTTACTTCACGTTGGGCTGCCCCGGTTAGCTGGCCTACCAATATGCTCACTTTTTGTCCTTCTGTCAGGGGGTATACCTTAAACAGGCTGTACAGTCTCTCTTTAAAGTCGCTTAGGGTATGCGACTCCCCTGAGTACTGGGGCAGCCAGGCCACTCCAGGAATATAGGGCATTGTAAATGGCATTACCGCGGCAGCGGCCGCGCTGGTGCTAGAGGGTCCCTTCATATCCGTTATCTTCCTCCCCCCTAGTTAAGTGTGGCCTACCTTCTGTTGCTTCTTCTCCGTAGGCCGCGGCTCCGCAGACGATCGTCAGGGTGGAGGACCTTGCGTCGCGCTCTGGTGACGTCAGCGTCGCAGTCTCTCCCTTCCAGGACCTTGCGCAGCGTCGATGCGTGGGGCGGAGCTTCGGGTCTCGCGCACTTTCGGCGTCCACGCCCCTCTTCTTCCCGCGCGGCGTCCCGAAAATGGCGTCCGATGGCGGGAAAATGACTGCGGATGGCGGGAAACTTTTGAAGATGGCGGGAAATGGCTCCGGATAGCGGGGACCTTCACCACGGCAGGTATGACAGTCTTTTGAAGGAGCGCAGTACCGGTGGTTGCGGGCACGAAATCCTGCCGACTACGCCAAAGTTGACGCGCCCCCTGGGAATAGTGTGGACGTGTGTGGGTTACCCGAAGCCGGGTCTCTGGGGGTTGTAGTCTCCGTGGTGGCGACCCGGTCCCGTGGCTCAGGGTGGTCAGGCCGATGGCAGTCTTTTAGGGGTTTTAGGTTAATTGTCCGACTACGCCACCCGTAGATTGCGGTCAGGGTGTACCGCCGCTGCGAGGCAGTCCGCTGAGGTTGGTGTGGTGTGCGCAGCAAAAGATGGGATCACTCCCCATGGGAGGAGTATGGCCTCAGGGCAGGGAATGTGGATGATGAGAGTGATTGTGCGCGGGCGTCCCAGCACTAGTAGTGATGGTGCGGCGATGAGCAGGAACGACTCAGAGTCTTTGCAGTGCAGTTCAGGGTCTTTACTGGTGATATCAAGGCAGACCCTCCCGGGAGTACTGGCTAGCATAAGGGGCCTGGTCAGTCTGCGAGCAAACAGGAGTTCCCCTGGCCAGGTGGAGTTGTAGGCCTACCCGTCTATCTGCACTCTTTCTGGCTACCTTGCTGTAAGCGGGTAGAAGTAGCCCACGTCCCTGAGTATACCGTGTGGTGCTCACCCGTATGGCTGGTGACTTGGGGCCTTCTGTTAGCCTCCGCTCCTGGATGGCGGTGCTGGTCCCTTTCTTGTGACTGAGCCTCCGGGCTTCTATGGCCAGAGGACCTGAAATCCCCTGCCGGCTGGTTTCTGCTGCTGGGTGGATATCAGTCCCCACAGCCTCGGACTCCGGTGTCCGGTTATCAGATTCTTCTGCCAGGGCGAGCTATATTTCTGCTTAGCTTCCAGCCCCTGGTCTTCTGCTCCTAGCTCCTACAGAGCTCCTTGCTGACACTTTCCCTGTGTCTGGAACTGTCTCCAGGCTCTGACTCAACTCACTTATCCTGCCCCAGACCCAGTTTATAAGGGCAGATTCCTCCCCTCCCAGGTCAGGGCAGGAAGTGTTGCATGATTAAGGGCTCCTGACCAGAGAAACCTCCCACTTGCTCCCAGACGTAATATTTCTATTACTGTGGCAACCAGACCCCTGGGGTGCCACAGATGTTTACTGAACACCTGCGAGTATTCCTGAACCACCCAGTGTACACCCTGTTTTTGATGGGCAGGAGTGGTGTCTGTCCCAACATGGAGCTGTTGACACCAATCCTCCACCTGGGTTGCAGGGTCATTATCCTCTACTTCTTCTGGTGAGGTTAAGGACTCCGCCTCATGAATGCAGTTATTATTGACAGCATGTAATTTGGCAACAGTGGCATAATGTGGCAGTATGACCTCATCTTCCCCTAAGTTGAGAAGACGGACGGGCACCCTCCCATTACGTACATCTTCCACTCCCCTGGCGGTTAAGAGTGTGGGTCTATGCTCGGAGCAAAGGGGTTCTACTACCGCCTGGTAGCTCTGTCCTCTAAGACCTATGGCAGCTCTACACCAGATGAGCATTTCACTCATTGGGGGGATGACAATGGGTATGGGGTCTGTTACCCTCACGTTACCGATTTCATCGTCTGTTAGCCTTACTTGCTGTTGATACATCAGGACTCGGATCTCCTTCTGTAGCGCCCTCCTCTGTACTGGTTTGGCAGTGTCAGCTATCTGTTGGAGTAAGAACACAACCTCTCCCAAACAGTTACCAACAATGTTAGTGCCAAGTACCATGTACGGATTAGTGTCATCAGGATTGGTCTCTACTACAATTAGTTCCTCGTCCTTCAGCTCCACTCTCCCCACCTTTACAGTCACATTCTTAACCCCGAGTAGGTTAAGGGGGAGTCCATTTGAGGCATATACAGTCAAATTAGGCGCTGGCGGATGTAGGTCCCCCATGGACCAGAACCTCTTGTAGAGAACGTCAGGCATGATGGTTACCTGAGATCCTGTGTCCAGCAGGGCATGCGTCGGGATCCCGTCCAGTACAATGGACAGGAAAGGTCTTCCTCCGACGAACCTGTTGTACCAGTCTGATGGGCCGGGTGAGTCTACTCCTGGGTGTCGGCCCTCGGACCCAGGGTTTTCTCGTTTAAAGGACACTTCTGGGCGAGGTGTCCGGTCTTGCGGCAGCGGTAGCAGGTCGGGCCCCTCGGTGGACGACGCTGGTCACTGGTCCTCGGCGAGGGCGGTATTGGCCTCCTCCTCCTGCGCATCCAGGGGACATCCTCAGGGCTATCGGCTAGCAGGATCTTCCCTCCTTCCTCAGGCTCCGTCCGCAGCTGCAGAGCACTCAGCACGGTGGTCAGAATTTTGCTCAACTGACGCACCTCAGAGCGCAGACTGTCCAGTTCTTTAGGGGACGTTGCTGGGACTTTAACTTCAGCAACCACTGGGGATAAGGTGGGTGTAGCAGGCACTGGAGTAGCCCCACCCAGGTAACGTTGGATGGCATTTGTTTCCAGGGGTTGCAGTCCTTTTATAGCCATGTCCTTAAGATTGTCAAAGGTGGCATCCGGATGATCCAGGGACCACCAACGCACAGTCCTGCTCTCCTCTGGAGACTTCAGTCCCCGGATAAACTGTTCCTTCAGCATTTTGTTCTCATTCTCAACGCTGGTTGGACTAACCTGGTTCAGAGCCCACAGGGCCCCTTGGAGACGCCAGGCGTAGTCCCGAACATTGTCCTCTGGTTGTTGGGAGCAGCTGTAGAACCTCATCCGGAGGTCCGCCTCAGTAAGGTCCTCAAATACAGTCTGTAGTTTTTGGAATATTGCGGACACTGACTCCTGGTCTGCGGCTGACCATGTTTCCACTTCCCGTTCCGCAGCACCGGTCAGTTGTCCTAATACAACGGCAGCTCTTTGTTTGCCGGTCATAGAGTACATGTCTAGGATACCACATATCTTCCGTTTGAATCCAGACAGGGTATCTGGTTTGCCGTTGTACTGAGGGAGCCACTTTGCTCCAGGGATGTACGGTAAAGTCATAGGGATAACGGGTGTTACAGGCGCTGCTGGTGGGGCGGCGGCTTCGGCCTGCTCATCATCGGGCGCGGGTTGAACTTCAGGGACGTTGACCGGCAGGTCGGCGTTCTGCTGCTCGTCGGACATCTTAGCGCCCCCCTAGTTAACCGTGGCCTACCTTCTGGTTTTTCTTCCGGTAGGCCGCAGCTCCGCAGGTGACGGTTATCTTCAGGACCTTGCGTCGCTTGCGTCCTACGTCAGAGCGTTCAGCGGCGCTCCGTACAGGACCTGGCGCTTCCTGATTTGACGTCGAGGCGTGGGGTGTGTCTGGGACTTCGCGCTCTTTTGCAGGTACGCCCCTTATTTTCCCGCGGTTACGCCCTTCTTCTCGCTCAGCGGCCCAACAATGGCGGCAACCTTCACAACAACTTTACGTACACAGTTCAGAATAAAGGCGCACAGTACCCGGTGGCAACGGGCAAAACACGGCGTCGTTGCAGCTGGCACGCAATCCTGTTTGTGACGCCAGAAGAGATGACTAGCCCAGGGGATGGGGGATGACTCGGTTACCCGGGCCTTTAGCCTTAAGGAGGTCGCGGTGGTCGGCTCCCAGGCCCGTACTCTGGGGTCTCTCTTTAAAAAGGCGTTGATAGATATCAAGTTTATAAAAGTTCGTGACGCCACCTATGGTTTCTGATGATATTCACCAGCGCTGCGCAGTCGACTGAGGCCGGTGATAAGGCAGCTAGATGGTATGGCTCCCCACAGGTGGAGCTAGGCCTCAGGGCAGAGTAAGGACGGGGTATGCAGGACGGAGAGACTCAGCCGGGTCAGAGCAAGAACAGGGACGGACACAATAGTCACTTCAGTACCTTTTACTGATGGAAATTCAGGCACTCCCCGGAGCACTGTAGGGTGAAGGGTGTATGTCCGGATCCTCCCCAATGAGCGGGTTTTGGGCCTACTGTTTCTTGCCTCTGCGTAGTAAGTTTCTGACCAGCCTGGAGCTAGGCCTAACTTTGTCTCTGTCCTGCGCTGGCTGACCTTGTGGTAGGGCCTTCTCTTGGAGTGCACGCTCCCGACCTACAGGGCCTATGTGTCTCCTGGCTCTGGTACGTATCAGCACTTTAGCGATCCTGGGACTTGTAGTTCTCCAGGGATTCCGGTTTATCTTACTGGGTCATGGAGATCCCGGTAAGCTTCGGACCCGGTGTCCGGTAACTGCTTCTTCGGGGTGAGCTAGTTAAGCTCCTCTGCCCCCTATGAACTAACTCTCTCTACTCGCCTTCGGCCTACTCGGGCCCTCAATAGGCTACTCACACTAACGGCAGCTTGCCGCGCTTCACTGATCTTATGGCGCCGGCACACCTAAAGCTCACCTCTCTGAGCTATAACTGAGTCTAGAACACGCTCCACCGCAGACTGACCTCTCTCAGGCTTCTACTGCAGGAACTCTCTCAACAGGTTTGCTCTCTGTCAGTTCCAGTCTAGACTAACTGAGCTCGACTCTGCATTCAGGTTTGTACTTGCTGAACTCTCCAGAGGAACTGAGCTGCCTGGCTCCACCTTCCCTATTTATCTATCCCTAACGGGCTCCCTCTGGTGGTCTGAGGTGGAAGGTGGACATATGTGAATGGTTATGGGGGCCTCTTGTGGAGGAATCCTTCAATACACCCTTCTATGATTTGTGATACCAAGCACAGCTGGGCTTCACATATGCAAGGCATCATGAAATCTGAAGATTACCAAAAGATTTTGGGTCTCAATGTAGTGCCCAGTGTCAGAAAGCTGGGTTTGCATCCTAGATCATGGGTCTTCCAGCAGGTTGCCAACACTTTCAGGCATGACTGTATGTTAAACTTCTGGTTCAGACGAAGTGTGAAATGAGCCTTATTGGTAACCTGTCAACACATTTTACATATGGAGGGAATGGTATGGCTGTGTAGCGCTTGCCTGCCGATAAGAATGATACAATTTTTAAAGAAATCCAATGTGTCAGTCATGAAAAATCTAGCATATAAGCCATATGCAAATTTGACTGGTAGTGCATTGAGGGCGTGTCAGCACATGTGGATGGCTTCTTTCAAATTCAGTGTCACACCCGCAGAGCACTTCTGCACTGATTTGCATATGGCTTCTACAATCGATTTCTCATTACAGGCACATCAGATATCTACAAAAAAGGTGGATAAGAGCGTATACAATCATACCATTACCTCCATATGTAAAAATGTGCTTTTAGTTGGGGAGAAAAGCACTGATAATATATTTCTACATTATTTCTGTAATTTTGTCCTAATATTCTATTGGGTTGTGTATATAATATAAAATTAGATATAATTAAAAAAAATGGAAAAAATGTTTTAGCATATTTTTTTTCTTCATTATTGTCTCTTATTGATTATATATTCTCATGTGTCCGTTGTATAAAAGACATGATTCCCTTTCAATAGACCCGTCAGTGATGTATTCATGAAAGCAAACATTTGACTAGCTCATTTACCTACACAAGGCTGACACCACCTCGGCAATCCACATCACAGGCTACAAGAACACTCTCCAGACTGAAATCCTCTGAGAAGAGACCTCCGCACGTCTAAGCACTAAGCGTCCATACAGGCAAAGACCCGCAATCTTTCAGATTTCATCTACAGCAGATTGGAATAGAGAAGAAATCAGAACACCATGGATCGCTTCAAGATGATATTTCAGTACTTCCAGTCAAACTCAGAGTCGGTGATGAATGGGATTTGCGCACTTTTAGCTCTGGCCAGTGTTAAAATCTACAATTCGCTAGATTTTAATTGCCCGTGTCTTCCCAGATACAACATGATATATGGCATGGGGATTATGTTTGTGCCTCCAGTCGCCCTTTTTCTCTGTGGTCTGATAGTGAACAGACAATCGGTGATTATGATGGAAGAGTGGATGAGACCCACTGGCGGGAGAAAAAAAGATTTGGCGATTGTGAAGTAAGTGTTCACGTCAAATATGTATTAAGTATGGTTTTAAATGTTTCTACGAAAAAAAAGTAAAAAAAAAAAAAAAAACAACTTAAGATGTAGTAATAGTAATATAAAAGAAATGGCTACTAATAGTATGGATAAAGACATAGGGCTAAATGTATTAATGATAAATCAGGTCAATCTGAAATGGGAAGACTTTGCCCAATTGGTTTGTACAATGGAAAACCTGTTTATTTCTACTTTCTGACAAAGTATTCAGTATAATGTTGAATTTGCCTAAAACGCTAAAACTTTATATTCCCAATAATGACTATAGATGTAGAGGTAGCCAGCGCAATATAGTTAAAGGTTTATTAATAGAGATGAGCGAAAGATAAAATACTCGGATGCTCGTTACTCGAACCAAGCAATTCCTAATGCTCCGGTGCTCGTTTCGAGTAACGAGTATAATGGGAGTCAATGAGAAATCCAAGCATTTTTCCGACAGACTCTACAAGGAGGTCTGGGGGGCAGTGAAAATGTTGAAATAGATGGAAAAAGTGCTGAATGGAAGGGGAACAGCATGTGGAAGACCCCTGGAAGCATCTCTGACTCCCAGATTGCTGCTGAGAACAATGGTGTCACAATTTTACTCCACTTTAAGTACTGACAATAAAACATTCAAAATCGACAAGAAATTGGCATTTACAGAGAGAAAAATGTTAAGAGAAATTCTTTCCTGTATAATGACTTATATATAGTGCAAATTTTTAAAAGGATTTAAAAACAGTAATAATTTAAGTAAACCATAATGTAATTTTTTATTAAGCTGGGGGCTGATATTAGTAGCCTGGGAAGCTCCGTGGGTATTACCCCCTTCCCAGGCTTCAAACATCTGCCCCAGCCGTCTGCTTAACCTCCGCTAGAGACTAAAATTACGGGGAACCCCACGCCAATTTTTTTTTTAAATAAATCCTTTATTTTAACACTAAATGACAAGTACAGTAATCAACACTATC
This sequence comes from Phyllobates terribilis, assembly GCF_046119375.1. Taxonomy (NCBI): domain Eukaryota; kingdom Metazoa; phylum Chordata; class Amphibia; order Anura; family Dendrobatidae; genus Phyllobates; species Phyllobates terribilis. The sequence goes on along the minus strand of NW_027362765.1, from coordinate 453,156,573 downwards.
ACTGTACTTCTTATATATGTGACTGACATGTTTCTATCTATCTAATCTATGTGTGATGCTCTATTCTTTCTGTTATAAATTGTCGGGCACTGATGCTGAATTGCAGGCCGGCTTTTTTAAAGAGACGGTGCATAAAAACACTAATATTTTTTTTAATAAATCCTTTAACACTAAATGACAAGTACAGTAAGCAACACGGTCACTGTACTTCTTATATATGTGACTGACATGTTTCTATCTATCTAATCTATGTGTGATACTCTATTCTTTCTGTTCTAAATTGTCAGGTACCTGTGTATGCCGCTGCTGAATTGCCGGCTTTTCATGTTTCACTGTGAGCACTGTTCCCATCGATTTGGGCAATCACTGTAATGCCACAACCAGCATGGCTGCGGCATTACAGTGAGTGGCAGACAATCCCTGCATGATTGGTGCTCTAAATAGCGCCAGACATGCAGGACACGCTTTTGGTGCACGAACAGTTATCGAACATAACCTCGAACAGCCGATTTTTTTGCAAATCGTTCGCGTTCGTCGAACGACTCGAACACCGCCCAAAACAGCTCGAATTTGAGATTGGCGAACAGTTCTAGTCGAACACCGCTCATCTCTAATAATCAGTACTCTTTTTTTTGGCAAAGATGAATGTAATGCGAGGGTCACGGGAAAGGCAACGGTACATAAAGTCTGTCATATGCGCCAAGGTCCCTACAGTCAATACTTCCCTCTCTCCACCATGATGACTACTCTCCATCTCCTCCCCTCCTCCTCCATTTCTTCCTCAATCCCCTCCTCAGCCCATCCACGTAGGAGAGATGAGACAAAGCTTGTGTGGGTACTAGCCTCTGTTGCGCTCCTGTTCCTCTTCCTCAGCTTCCTCCTCCTCATTGTTACGCAATCTGCGCTGAGCAGATGAGATGGTGCTGGGTAGTATCTCCCTTTCTCATGTCTTCCTCCATCTCAACCTGGTCCGCATGCAAAGCTTCATGTTTAATTGTCCTTGACAAAGGCTCATTGTCAAAATGCGCGTCAGGGTTGGAGTGCTGGCGGAGACAGCGTGATAGTGGCTGCTAAAAATTACAGGTAATTTACCCCATATCCCTAAATGGATAATATAGTGTGTAACAATGTAGGTTATTATTCCCTGTATATTACCCATGGAGATTTTTCTGTCACCAGCTGTACTCTGACATTAGAGTGGCCCAATGCATTATTGATACCCTCATTATAGAGAGACACTTGGTGCCTATGTTTATGTCAAGTACTGCCAGGTGCTTCATTAATTGCACAATTGTACTATTGTACGTATCTTGTATCCCCCACACCTGTTAATGCTTTTTAATCAATAAACATTTTCTACATTTATAATACCAATACGCCTCTGGTTCATCGTTTGCTGGCTCTCGCCTTCCTTGTTTCTATAATGTGATATGATGATATGGCTATTTTTTGGCCCATATAGGCAGTATCAATTATGGATTATACCTATTTATATCTATATATAGTTTGCATACTGCTTGCAACTATTATTCTCATGTTTAATTGTCAGCCGCGACTGTTTAAGTAGGCACAGAAGCAGGATTGTTGCTCTGATTATGGCATCATCGCCTCTCAACATCTTTGTGGAGTCCTCAAAGTCTTGTCAGACATCCATGCCCACTCTTCAGTTGTTATGTGCGGAGGCTGCCCAGTATACCGACGGGCGTGTTGGAGCTGGTATGAACTGGATCCCTGCCTCCACAATGTTCACCCAGTGTGCCGTCAGGGAAATGAAGTCTCCCTGGCCGCAAGCGCTTGTCAACGTGTCGGTCGTTAAGTGGACAATCTTAGTAAGTGCATTGGTAAGGGCACAGGTAATCTTCCTGGACACGTGCTGGTACAAAGCGGGAACGCCACACCGGGAGAAAAAGTGGCAGCTGGGGACCGAGTACTGAGGGACGGCTGCCGCCTTGAGTCAGCGGAGATCCTCCATGTCAACAAGCCTGTAAATGTGCCCATTTAGCATTTGGGCCTGTGTGGGTGGCTGCAAACTTTCTCTTTCGTTCCAAAGAATGGGGTAGGGACAGCTGAACGTTGTCCTGGGATGCTTTGGAAGATCCTGATGATGGTGAGTCAGAATGTGCAAGACAAGGACAGGTGCAGGGCAGGAGGAATCCGTGCCAGTGTCATGGACAGGGGATTGGGAAGCACCTAGCACAGAGGAAGAGACAGTAGTGTCACCTGCTGGCACCAATTGTGGACCCAGGTGTTCGATCCACCGAGTCGGGTGCTTAGATGACGTGTGCCTGATCATGCTGGTGGTAGTTAGGCTCTTAGTGGTCAGGCCCCTGCTGATCTTGGCAGGGCACAGGTTGCAAATGACCATTTTTTTGGTCTCAAAACTCTCTTTAAAAAAGTCCCAAACTGGGGAACACAACTCTTTGACGGAGAAATTCACAAGTATCGGTGCTCTGTGGAACAGTTGCCCACCTCCTCCCTCTGGTCACCCCACTGCCTCTTCCTGTCTGTTTTGGTGCTGCCGATCCCTCAAGCTCAGCACTCCTGGCCTCGCTCTGCATGCCAGCTTCCCAGCTTGGGTAGGTGACTTTGTCATTCACCACCTCGTCTTCCACCGCCGCACTCTAGTTCCCCTGACTTGGTGACTTAACAACAACCTAACTTATATGCAACTGTGTCTCATCATCATCTTACTCCTTAGACAAAATTTGCCGTTCCGCACCGTCATCTTCTTGTGGCCGTGGCAGTTGTTGGGTTTCTATGAGGAGGGTACAGTAAATGCTAATCTGGATGTTGGTAATGTGGCTGATGGGATTTATCTGGACTTTGCAAAGGCATTTGATACTGTACCACATCACGGCCCCACTATCAGTATGTGGTAAGTATTCTGTCAGTATTTTTTCTCAGGAGTGGGAGCAAAAACCAGGAGTGGGTGATAAATGCAGAATTGGTGACTTATTTCTACTATACCTTTTCTCTTATTATTCCTCACCTGGTTTTGGCTCCCACCCCTGAGAAAAAATACTGACCGAATACTGACCAAATACTGATAGTAGGGCTATGGCCTTATACTGAAGCAGCAGAAGCAGGGACTAGGGGAAACTATATGCAGATGGGTAAGGAATTGGTTAAATGATAGGAAACGAAGAGTCGTCATAATGGTACGTTCTCTAAATGGGACATAGTCAGCTGTGGGGACCGCAGAGATCTGTGCTAGGACCAATTCTTTTTAACCTCTTTATTAATGATCTTGTGGATGGGATTGAGAGTAAAGTGTCAGTCTTTGCTGACGACACCAAACTATGTAGAATATTGAAATCTGACCTTGACATTACAATATTGCAAAATGATCTGGATAAGATGAATGAATGGGCAAACACTTGGCCGATGAGGTTTAATGTAGATAAATGTAGAGTAATGCACATAGGACAGAGTAATCGCTGCATATACATTAAATGGGAGAATACTCGGGACTACAGAACAGGAGAAGGACTTGGGTATTCTGGTTACAAGTAAGCTGAGCAGCAGTACTCAATGTCAAGCAGCAGCCGCAAAAGCAAGCAAGATTTTAAGGTGTATAAAAAAAAGAGATAAAATCGCGCGATCCCAACTCATTGTTTTCCCTTTATAAATCACATGTGAGGCCACATCTAGTACAGTGGCATGTAAAAGTTTAGGCACCCCCGGTCAAAATTACTGTTATTGTGAACAGTTAAGAAAGTTGAAGATGAAATGATCTTTAAAAGGGCTAAAGTTACATTTCCTTTGTATTTTAGGCAAAAAAAATATATATATTTTTTCATCCTTTTCATTTTAAAAATTACAAAAAGGAAAATAGGCCGATGCAAAAGTTTGGGCACCCTTGGAGATTTTTGTGCTCAGATAACTTTGACTAAGGTTTCAGACCTTAATTAGCCTGTTAGGGTTATGTCTTGTTCACTATCATCGTTAGGAAAGGCCGGTGATGCCAATTTACGAGCTTTATAAAAACCTCCTCTAACCTTGTGCCAAAAAACAGCAGCCATGGGTTCTTCTAAGCAGCTGCCTAGCACTCTGAAAATCGTGGAGGCCCACAAAACAGGAGAAGGCTATAATAAGATAAGAAAGAGTTTTCAAGTTGCCCTTTCCTCAATTTGAAATATAATTAAGAAATTTCAGTTACCAGGAACAGTGGAGGTCAAGATAAGGTCTGGAAGACCAAACAAATTTTCAGTGAGACCTGCTCATAGGATTGCTAGACAGGCAAATCAGAACCCCTGCTTGACTGCAAAAGATCTTCAAAAAGATTTAGCAAACTCTGGAGTTGTGGTACATTGTTCTACTGTTCAGAGACACCTGCACAAACATGGCCTTCATGGAAGAGTCATCAGAAGAAAACCTCTATTGCATCCTCACCATAAAATTCAGAGTCATAAGTATGCAAAAGAACATCTAAACAAGCCTGATGCATTTTGGAAACAAGTCTTGTGGACCGATGAGGTTAAAATTGAACTCTTTGGCCACAACGATTAAAGGTCTGTGTGGAGAAAAAAGAGCACAGAATTTCAGGAACAGAACATCTCGCCAACCATTAAGCATGGGGGTGCAATCATGCGTTGGGGTTGTGTTGCAGCCAATGGCATGGGGAACATTTCACGGGTAGAGTGAAGAATGGATTCAATGTAATTTCAACAAATTCTTGATGAAAACATAACACCATCTGTAAAAAAGCTGAAGTTGAAAAGAGGATGGCTTCTACAAATGGATAATGATCCTAAACAAAGGTCAAAATCCACAATAGACAACCTCAAAAGGCGCAAGCTGAAGGTTTTACAATGGCCCTCACAGTCCCCTGATCTGAATATCATTGAAAATCTGTAGCTAGACCTCAAAGTAGCAGAGCATGCAAGACGACCCAGGAATCTCACAGAACTGGAAGGATTCTCCAAGGAAGAATAGATGAAAATCCCTCAAACAAGAATTGAAAGACTCTTGTCTGGCTACAAAAAGAATTTACAAACTGTGATACTTGCAAAAGGGGGCGCTACTAGGTACTAACCATGCAGGGTGCCCAAACTTTTGCATCGGCCTATTTTCCTTTGTGTAATTTTTAAAATGTAAAAGATCAAATATATATATATATATATATATTTTGCTTAAAATACAAAAGGAAATGTGTCATCTGTAACTTTAGGCCTTTTAGAGATCATTTCATCTTCAACTTGCTTAACTGTTCACAATAATGGTAATTTTGACCAGGGGTGCCCAAACCTTTACTTGCCACTGTATATGGGATCCAGTTTTGGGCTTCACATTTTAAAAAGGATATTCAGAAGTTAGAGTAAGTTCAAAGGCGGCAACTAGATTATTACAAGGGATGGAGGCCTCTCATATGATGAGAGGTTGGAAAAGTTGAGCTTGTTTAGCTTTGAAAAAAGACACCTCAGAGGAGATCTCATTTATATGTAGAAATGTATGTGTGGTCAGTACGAAGTACTGGCACATGATTTATTCCTTCCAAAGACTATACTAAGGACCGGGGGGCACTGATATTTGCAACAGAAATTTCTGCACCAAAAAATGCATCTCTTGTAAGGAAAAACGCTGCACAACACGCACGTTTTTTATGCATATTTTATGAGTTTTTTCTTTATTCATTTGAATGTGTGAAAAATGCTGCAAAAACACTGAAAGAATTGACATGCTGCATATCTGAAACTGCTTCAAACCTGCAAGGAAAAATAAGCAGTGTGTGCATGGGATGTCAGAAATCTCATTCATTTTGCTGGCACTGTAAACTGCAGCGTTTTTGGTACAGAATTTTCTACTGAAAATACTCAAAGTGTGCATGTAGCGCCCCGGGGGTTCGGTTGCTACAGGGGTATTGCACCTCAATCAGAGGTGTGATATTCCACTCCCAGGTAAGGATGGAGTGTGGACCAGGGCTCAGTTAGCTGCATGCACACACACACTCACCCCATTTCCGGGGGACAGCTCGACGGTGCTCCCAGCTGCGGGCACAACTGACCATGTCCCTGGCTGGAGTGGGGAGGGGGGAGAGAACCCAGTGGTGTAGGAGCAGAGAGGGGACGGTTTCTGGAGCATAGGAAGGAGCTCATTGGGTGCAGGTCACCTGAGCTCAGACACAGAGAAGCAGATAAAAGGTGGGAACCATCTTAGGAGGGAGTTCAGTTCAGTCAGTCAGAGCAGACGGGGAGAGAGAGCTGACAGGGAGCCGAGGCTCAGCCTGAGCTCAGCTCCACGAGGCAGGCCTAGAGAAAAGGCCGGGGCCAGAGAGGAGAAGAGAAGAAGGAGAAGGAAGGAAAGAGGAGAGACAGAGGAGTAGAAAGGCTCCAGAAACAAGGAGGCAGAAGGGACCCTAAGAGAGAGCAGAACGGACAGTAACCGTTGCAAACCCACGTGATATCGGGTGAAGGGTCAGGCCGTGGAAGGGTACCGGATTCCCAAGTTGGTGGAGGTAAATCGTCCCTCAGCCAAGAACCGGAGGTCGTGATCATCTATTGGTGCGACCCCAAGCCAAACCTGCTAGGAAGGCACCATATAGGATAGCGGGAAACGGGAGCCAACGTTTGCCCGCAAAGATCCGCGGCAGCTGGACAGAAGTTTGGTCACTGGTGGGGCACGAGAGGCCAGAGAAAGGACAGAAGGGGGTCCTGTGCCATACTCCTGAATTGCCTGGGGGTTGACCGAGCCCCTCACCTGGTGGACGCTGCATGGCTTGGGCAGTCATTGCTGACAGAAGTGGTATGGATAGCAACTGTGAGTAAAAACCCTGGACTGCATCATTGGACTTTGTGTTATTTATGCTGCGCCTGCACCATCACCCCCAGCATCCTATTACACTGCCCTGAGGCTACACTCTTCCTGTGGGGAGTTGTCCTATCCCTCTGCTGCACACCAACACCAGCCTCAGTGGTCTGCCTTGCAGCGGCGGTCATCCCTGACTGCAATCCACGGGTGGCGTAGTCGGACATTCACAAAACACTGATAAATAGACTGCCGCCATTTGGTCTGACCACCCTGAGCCACGGGACCGGGTTGCCACCACTACTACCCTCAGCATCGTACAGAAGCCCGATTCCGGGTACCCCACGGCCCAGGGGGCGAGTCAGCTTTGGTGTAGTCAGCAGGATCGTGACCAACCCGCCACCAGCGGGTATTGCGTGCCTACAGACTGTTTTTACTGTACTAAATATGGCGCCCGCCCCAGCAGAACGGACGCCAGTATGAGCGCGAAAAAAGACAAGAAGTCACCTCCCATCGTGGGCCGGGTCCCTGAATGGCGCCAAGAGCGGAGTCCGCCCCAAGCAGCAATCACGTATGTGGATGTGTCCATCAACGTGGGGGGGCTGCCCCTGAGAGTGAACGGCATCAGGCTGCCACGGGACCGCCCCCAACAACGGAGGGGAGGAAAGAAAACTGGAGGGGAGGGTGTGGCCTGTGTGAGTTCTGGCAGACCGCCCCCGGAGGGCAAGATGGAGGACGTCAGCCCTAGAGCCCCAGCCAGCGGCCTACTGCAGCCGGCAGCACCTTACACCGTGGACGAGCTCGTGGCAAAGCTGCCCCAAGAGGATTTGGAATTCCTCCGCTCCTTGATGGAAGACCTGGGCCGGAGGATGGAGAAGGCCCTGCGCGACGCCATCGCCGGATGGAAACGGGAAATGCAGAAGAGGCTGGCGGACCGCAGAAGACTAAGCTGCCAGCATCGGCAGTGCCCCAGCCGTCGCAGATCCCGACCAGCGCCAGGAGAAGACGCGTGACGCAGGAGTGGTCACGGGAGCAGGTAAGAGGAGTCTCCCTGTCCCGGACGCTGCCGGCGTCAGCCTGCTCCTGGGCCCCCTGGTGGAGCCGCCGATCCCGGGCGCTGCAGACACCGACCTGCTCCAGATCCCGCAACAAGCCCTGCAGCCGAGCCCTCCAGCCCAGGACGCTGCCACCACCAGCCTGCGCCCAGGCCCAAAGCCGCGCCCTCTGACCCCGGGCATCATCAACGGCGGCCCTCTCCAGGCCCGGCCGCAAGGCCTACTGTACCGCGACGTAAGGGGCTGGTATGCCCTAAGCATCCACCGAGTGGGAGCAGAGAGTCGCACTCTTCCCTGCTGCACTGAAGACCTGTACAGGTCTGAAGAGGACTGCTACCCTGAGCAGGAGCCGCCTGGAGGGCACCGCCATTAAGCCCAACCAGCGAATGAAAGAACTGTACTTAGTTACCCGTAAGGATATGAAAAGTTGAAAGTTTTAGCCCCGTTGGGACTTCCACAAGTTTTGAAAGAGTTTACCCCGATTTGGGACTGTTACCCGTGGTGTTGGAGTTGCCCTTAAGTTACCTGGCTGAGGACTGAGAGCAGCCACCCCCCCCCCTCTTTTATCTGGCTGAGGACTGAGAGCAGCCAATCCCCCAAGTATTGAATTAGAAAGTTTGCACCGTGCAGGATGATCTGGACAATTGATCCCCACAGAGACTGTGACCAGTTCAAGAAAAGACTGCGCCGTTGAATTACTGCTGATAATGTTTGTTGCCTTTGATAGCTTTAAAAAAAAAAAAAAAAAACTTTAATTTTTGTATGTCTTGAAATCAAGTGTTTTTGCTCTGTTCCAGCCCGAGAACGTGCTGTGGTTTACCAGGGGGGAATGTAGCGCCCCGGGGGTTCGGTTGCTACAGGGGTATTGCACCTCAACCTGAGGTGTGATATTCCACTCCCAGGTAAGGATGGAGTGTGGACCAGGGCTCAGTTAGCTGCATGCACACACACACTCACCCCATTTCCGGGGGACAGCTCGACGGTGCTCCCAGCTGCGGGCACAACTGACCATGTCCCTGGCTGGAGTGGGGAGGGGGGAGAGAACCCAGTGGTGTAGGAGCAGAGAGGGGACGGTTTCTGGAGCATAGGAAGGAGCTCATTGGGTGCAGGTCACCTGAGCTCAGACACAGAGAAGCAGATAAAAGGTGGGAGCCATCTTAGGAGGGAGTTCAGTTCAGTCAGTCAGAGCAGAAGGGAGAGAGAGCTGACAGGGAGCCGAGGCTCAGCCTGAGCTCAGCTCCACGAGGCAGGCCTAGAGAAAAGGCCGGGGCCAGAGAGAAGAGAAGAAGGAGAAGTAAGGAAAGAGGAGAGACAGAGGAGTAGAAAGGCTCCAGAAACAAGGAGGCAGAAGGGACCCTAAGAGAGAGCAGAACGGACAGTAACCATTGCAAACCCACGTGATATCGGGTGAAGGGTCAGGCCGTGGAAGAGTACCGGATTCCTAAGTTGGTGGAGGTAAATCATCCCTCAGCCAAGAACCAGAGGTCGTGATCATCTATTGGTGCGACCCTCCGCCAAACCTGCTAGAAAGGCACCATATAGGATAGCGGGAAACGGGGGCCAACGTTTGCCTGCAAAGATCCGCGGCAGCTGGACAGAAGTTTGGTCACTGGTGGGGCACGAGAGGCCAGAGAAAGGACAGAAGGGGGTCGTGTGCCATACTCCTGAATTGCCTGGGGGTTGACCGAGCCCCTCACCTGGTGGACGCAGCACGGCTTGGGCAGTCATTGGTGACAGAAGTGACATGGATAACAACTGTGAGTAAAAACCCTGGACTGCATCATTGGACTCTGTGTTATTTATGCTGTGCCTGCACTATCATCCCCAGCATCCTATAACACTGCCCTGAGGCTATACTCTTCCTGTGGGGAGTTGTCCTATCCCTCTGCTGCACACCAACACCAGCCTCAGCGGTCTGCCTTGCAACGGCGGTCATCCCTGACTGCAATCCACGGGTGGCGTAGTCGGACATTCACAAAACACTGATAAATAGACTGCCGCCATTTGGTCTGACCACCCTGAGCCACGGGACCGGGTTGCCACCACTACTACCCCCAGCATCGTACAGAAGCCCGATTCCGGGTACCCCACGGCCCAGGGGGTGAGTCATGCACAAAGCCTCGATTCAGGAGAACAGCAGAATGTCTGTATCTGACTCTAGCTCTTTCCTACATAGAATTTTGAAAGCACCAACTGCCACCTCCTATCCCAGTAATGGGAAAATCTCACTTCACTGAATACAGATTTAGGCAATGGTCACACATTCAGTATTTGGTCAGTATTTTACATCACTATTTGTAAGCCAAAATCAGGAATGGGTGAAAAATACAGAAGTGGTGACGAGTTTCTATTATACTTTTCCTCTGATTGTTCCTCTCCTGGTTTTGGCTTACAAATACTGATGTAAAATACTGACCAAATACTGAATATGTGAACGTGGCCATACATAAACTATCACCTCTATCCACTGGATAGGTGATAATGCTTGGATCTGTGTGGGATCCCCAACGATCCCCATAACAATGCACTTTAGACACCTTCTTCCCCCATGGCCTGAAGATGGTGGCCAGGTGAATTGATTGGAGTGCCGCTAGCTTTGCATTGGAAATTGGTCTGTTGCTGGATGGTATTACAGAGACTGTATAAAGATTTTTTCCGGTAACCAAGTTTCAGTTCCAGCCTTGGCAAAAGAAGGAGTTAACTTTAATGACTGTCTCAGCTTATTTGTCCCATTTTCTTCTACACCTTTCAGACGGTGGGCCTAAAAGAGTCAGTACGATCATCAGCAGATTTTCTTTCAACAACCGCACGCACACGCCCAACCCCACATGTGCGTAAAAAAAATGGTGCCATTAAAAATCACAACACACAAAAACAAGCTGTATTTCAAAAGAAAAAGAAAAAATAGTCGAGGCTTGGAATGCGACAATGGAAAAAAACAAATTCATAGCTAACTGCTGTATAACTACGTGCAATAATCTATGTTGTCCTTTCAGATACATGTGTACTTCAGTCTTCACACGCGCCATGGTTGCCCCTGTCGTCTGGATTCTGACCTCACTCTTGGATGGAAATTGTTTTGTCTGTGCTTTTAGTGGCTCCGTGGACCCTGACAAATTCCCAGGCTTTGCAAATAACACTTCACCAGAATTACAGATCCTGCTCTACAAGGTGCCTTGTAAGGATGACGTCTTGATCAGGAACAACACTTCAAGAAAAGCTGTTTCAAGATACTTAAAATGCTGGTCACAGGTGAATGATCACAGGAAACTCGATTAGTAAAAATGCTATGTAATGCTCCGAGGTGTAAGTAGCTGATCACAGATAAATCTGTATATACAATGTATTGCCCAACTAATGGGCAGTACACTGGGACCAGATGTAGAGTAATTACACAAAAACATTAATGGGAAGTTTCCAGGACTAAAATATTCATGATATGTCCTTAGGACAGGCCATCAAAGTTCAGTCAATGGGGACGGTGATGATGATGATGATGCATGGCTCCTGCACCATCTCATTATCCAGCTCTGTCTCATCATAGCTCGGGCCACCTTCTCATAGACTACAACTGTAGGACAGGGAGGTCTAGGCTCCAGTACCCCTTCAAAATGTATGACATCAATCGGATACTACATCCTGACTCTACATAGTGTCTCCACCTTCTAAGCGCTGTCTTTTACATTCATAGTTGAAGATTTAATGTGGATGTGTCCCCAAAGTCCTCCTGGTCTAATGGGTCAGGTTGCAAATGTGACTGCTGTGATCCCTATAAATATGCAGGTGGAGGCTCCTTTGAAAGATGAAAGGGCCCTACCTTTACTTATTCAGGGACAGAAACTCATCCATGGGTGCGGCTGTGCTTGGTAGTGTTGCTCAGCCTCATGCTTGGAAGTTCCCAGAGTTAGAACACCACCAATAAAATGTACACAATCAATGTTTTAGCTATGGGAAACCTCTTTAATACTCACAGGCCCCCATTCATCATTTGCATTTTTTTAATGCTAGTTTCTTTTTTGTCTTGTAGTATTTGTTGCCTTTTTTTGGCACCAAATTTATCAAAATGGCTTCAAAATTCTTTAAAGCACTACTGTAAGTTCCCTGCCCCTAATATCATAATCACCAGTCGCTGTCTTCATCTGTTATCAGCGTCGATCAGGTCGGTCTTATGCAAGTTGTGACCTGATGGATCACTCCAGTGTTTGCTGGGCAATCCGAAAGTCACAACTCAATGTCAGTCTATGAGAGGCAGAATGAAGGTTTCATAGATTCACATTGAGAGCTTGTGACCGTTACCTCTGACTTCCAGTCAGTCAGAAGTTGTGGTCACCAGATAGCAGATCGGGATCGGAGCGGCGCTGGGAAGAGCTGAAGACAGCAGTTTGTAAATATAATACCAGGCTCAGGGACCTTATGTTACTTCACTCCACCCCAGTGCTGAAACAAATAAAAAAAACACTGGAGTGGTGCTTTCATTTGGTTCAAAGTCAAAAATAGGCTGTCTCAATGTCTTGAACCGTTTTTGTTACTGTTTGCGCCAACTGTCACAATAATTGCAACAAAATTGTCATACTGCAAAATACAAGGTGGGCCATTTATATGGATACACCTAAATTAAATGGGAATGGTTGGTGATATAAAACTTCCTGTTTGTGGCACATTAGTATATGGGAGGGGGAAAACTTTTCCAGATGGGTGGTGACCATGGCGGCCATTTTGAAGTTGGTCATTTTGGATCCAACTTTATTTTTTTCAATGGGAAGAGGGTCATGTGACACATCAAACTTATTGAGAATTTCATAAGAAAAACAATGGTGTGCTTTGTTTTAATGTAACATTATTCTTTCATGAGTTTTTTACAAGTTTATGACCACTTATAAAATGTGTTCAAAGTGGTGCCCATTGTGTTGGATTGTCAATGCAACCCTCTTCTCCCACTCTTGACACACTGATAGCAACACCGCAGAAGAAATGCTAGCACAGGCTTCCAGTATCCATTGTTTCAGATGCTGCACATCTCGTATCTTCACAGCATAGACAATTGCCTTCAGATGACCCCAAAGATAAAAGTCTAAGGGGGTCAGATCAGGAGACCTTGGTGGCCATTCAACTGGCCCACGACAACAAATCCACTTTGCAGGAAACTGTTCATGTAGTAATGCTCGGACCTGACACCCATGATGTGGTGGTGCACCATCTTGTTGGAAAAACTCAGAGAATGTGCCATCTTCAGTGCATAAAGAGGGCAACACATCATCATGTAGCAATTTCAGATATCCAGTGGCATTGAAGTTTCCATTGATGAAGAATGGCCCCACTATCTTTGTACCCCATATACAGGGGTGGATTAAGAGTAGCAAGGGCCCCGGGCAGTTTAGAAGGCGCGGGCCCCCCCCCCCCCCATCTGATTTATCACGTGACATGTCACATGATCCCCTGTGATAGATCATGTGATAGTTCACGGGAAATTAATTTGGCACAATATTAATTGTGCAGCCCCATCTGAGAGCAGCACAATATAGGGGCAGATACCCTGATTCCAGCGATGTGTCACTTTTTCAGCTGCTTGTTGTCATTTTGAGAAAATCACCGTTTTATCTGCTGCAGATCTAGCAGCTCTCTGAATGCTGCGCTCTGTATAGCCCCGCCCACACCACTGATTGGCAGCTTTCTGCCCATGCTCAGTGTACACAGAAATCTACTGATCAGTGATGGAGGTGGGGTCCTACAGAACTTACTAGTCATCTAGTGATAATTACCTTCTGACAAATCAATGATTTTATCAAAACAACACTAAGCAGCCCAGTAAGTGACACATTACTGGAATCAGTGCCTCTAACCCTACATTATGCTGCTCTCAGATTAGGTGGCAAAAACCTGATGACAGATTCCCTTTAAAGGAGCTGTAAAGACAAAAAAGTTTGTATTAAAAAAATGCAAGCCATTTGTGAAATTAACTTTTTTTCATTGTTAATTCACATTAGACTGTATCTTCAACACTTTTGTCAGCAGGTCTTATTACAGACTCTGAATAGGGCAGCTCTCTCCCTCTCCCTCAGCAGAAAGTCACAGCATGGTTAAAAAACGGGATCTTTTATGATTTTCTCATAATAAATAAAAAAGGACATGCAAGTCCTCCAAACTATTTTCCGTTTCTGTATAGGGGAGGTCCTAAATCTTTCTTGTTCTTTAGTTGATCACATGTCAAAAAGGCAAAGCATTTACTATGAACTCGCCTAAAAAAATATACACTTGGAGAGTAATATCATCATCTGCATGTAAATATTCCTTGACTCTAAGGGCTCGCTCACACTGTCGTATAACACGGCCGAATGCTATGTGATGTTTTATCGGATAGGACTCGGCCCTATGTTATACTATGGGACAGTGCAGATCTGCGATTATTGGCATGAGAAAATAATCTCATTCGATATTCGGACCATGTGCACCCATACAAGTCTACGGGTGCACGTAAAGCATTGGACTGCACTCGGATGTCATCCAAGTGCAATCCGATGAACACTCACAGAGACTATGGAGAAGATGGAGAAATTAAGTTCTCCATCTTCTCCATATCTGTGCTGCGAGAGAATCGGATCACACTCAGTTGAAGCTCTGACAGAGTTTGAGCCGAGTGTCATTAGCATAATTGGCCCTATTCTCTTGCATGAGAGAATATATGGCTTAGTGAGTGGACCCTAAAACTGAATAGTAGTGACGGACAGGCACCTCACAAGCGGGATCCATGTAGCTCTCAGATGTCATGTAGGTAGGGCTTCATTCCATGGGGTAGGGCTTAATTTCAAGGTACAGTGCCTACAAGTAGTATTCAACCCCCTGCAGATTTAGCTGGTTGACACATGCGGAATTAACTTGGCATTGTGACATTTGTACTGTAGTTCAGCCTGGAAGTGGGAAATGCACTGCAGCAAATTTTGTTTTTGTTTTTTTTTTGTTTGTTTTTTTAAAACGTTAAAAGTTAATTCAGAGTGTCATTTATTATTCAACCCCTCAAACCACAAGAATTCTGTTTGGTCCCCCTAAAGTATTAAGAAGTAGTTCAGGCACCAAGAATAATGAGCTTCACATGTGTGGATTAAAGATCTCTTTTGCCAGCGTTTTCTGACTATTTAAGACCCTCCCCAAACTTGTGAACAGCACTCAGACATGGTCAACATGGGAAAGACAAAGGAGCATTCCAAGGCCATCAGAGACAAGATCGTGGAGGGTCACAAGGCTGGCAAGGGGTACAAAACCCTTTCCAAGGAGTTGGGCCTACCTGTCTCCACTGTTGGGAGCATCATCCGTAAGTGGAAGGCTTATGGAACTACTGTTAGCCTTCCACGGCCTGGACAGCCTTTGAAAGTGTCCTCCCGTGCCGAGGCTAGGCTTGTCCGAAGAGTCAAGGCTAACCCAAGGACAACAAGGAAGGAGCTCCGGGAAGATCTCATGGCAGTGGGGACATTGGTTTCAGTCAATACCATAAGTAACGTACTCCACCGCAATGGTCTCCGTTCCAGACGAGCCCGTAAGGTACCTTTACTTTCAAAGCGTCATGTCAAGGCTCGTCTACAGTTTGCTCATGATCACTTGGAGGACTCTGAGACAGACTGGTTCAAGTTTCTATGGTTTGATGAGACCAAGATCGAGATCTTTGGTGCCAACCACACACGTGACGTTTGGAGACTGGATGGCACTGCATACGACCCCAAGAATACCATCCCTACAGTCAAGCATGGTGGTGGCAGCATCATGCTGTGGGGCTGTTTCTCTGCCAAGGGGCCTGGCCATCTGGTCCGCATCCATGGGAAGATGGATAGCACGGCCTACCTGGAGATTTTGGCCAAGAACCTCCGCTCCTCCATCAAGGATCTTAAGATGGGTCGTAATTTCATCTTCCAACAAGACAACGACCCAAAGCACACAGCCAAGAAAACCAAGGCCTGGTTCAAGAGGGAAAAAGTCAAGGTGTTGGAGTGGCCTAGTCAGTCTCCTGACCTTAACCCAATTGAAAACTTGTGGAAGGAGCTCAAGAATAAAGTCCACATGAGACACCCAAAGAACCTAGATAACTTGGAGAAGATCTGCATAGAGGAGTGGGCCAAGATAACTCCACAGACCTGTGCCGGCCTGATCAGGTCTTATAAAAGACGATTATTAGCTGTAATTGCAAACAAGGGTTATTCCACAAAATATTAAACATAGGGGTTGAATAATAATTGACCCACACTTTTATGTTTAAAAATTAATAAAATTCAACTGAGCAACATAACTTTTTGGTTTGTAAGATTTATGCTTCTGTTCATAAAACCTACTCTCGTTTGCAGTTTGAAGGCTCTAACTTATTTGCATCTTATCAAACCAGCTAAATCTGCAGGGGGTTGAATACTACTTGTAGGCACTGTATATAAAAAAAAATGGACTTCAAATAAAAATTAGATGAACACAAAAAGCACTAATTGAATTATTTTTTTCGTATTTATGTTTGCAGCCCCTTTAAAAACCCTTTGAGGACCAAGGCACATATATGTCCCATAGTTTTAAACTGGAAAAAAATTTGATTGAATAAAATTTAAGGTCCTCCAAGGTTTAAGTAGGTCATAAATTCATATGAATACTTGCTCGTACAATTGCACATGCCAAAAGATGAAGAAGAACAGAATCAAAAATATGACATTAAGTGGAGCACTTACAGGTATTCAAGGTGAAAGAGACCAGCAAAGGCATCGTCTCGAATGACAGTAAATGAGTTAGAATTCAGCAAGCTGAAAATGAAGACAGCAGGTTAGAAGCGAACCAAACTTTATGGTGCTCAGAATTAGTCAAGCAGAATTTATTGACTGCTGCTGCAAAGCACTGAGACTCCCGCAGTGTATAGATGGCGCCGTGCGGCCTTCCGCTGTGTATAGATGGCGCCGTGCGGCCTCCCGCTGTGTATAGATGGCGCCGTGCGGCCTCCCGCTGTGTATAGATGGCGCCGTATAGATGGCTACGTGCGGCCTCCTGCTGAGTATATGTGTATAGATGGCTACGTGCGGCCTCCTGCTGAGTATAGATGCCGCAAGGTGCTCCCCCCAGAGACAGCAGGAGGCCACACAGCACCATCTATACTCAGCGGGAGACCGCACGTAGCCATCTATACACAGCAGGAGGCCACACGGCGACATCTATACTCAGCGGGGGGCCGCACGTAGCCATCTATACACAGCGGGGGGTGCACGTAGCCATCTATACACAGCGGGGGGCCACACTGCGCCGTCTATACACAGCGGGGGGCCGCACGTAGCCATCTATACACAGCGGGGGGCCACACGTAGCCATCTATACACAGCGGGAGGCCGCACGGCGCCCCCCCAGAGACATCAGGAGGCCGCACGGCGCCAACTATACTCAGCAGGAGGCCGCATGCAGTCATACACACACACAAACATATACAGACACGCATAAACACATTTGAAACACAAAAATACATACAAACAGACATCACACAATGACATCTGCCCACACACACACACAAACAGACAGACATCACACACACACACACTTGCCCACACACACACACACCTGCCCACACACACCTGCTCACACGTACATCTGTGTGTGTGTATGTATAGTGTGTGTGTGTATAATGTGTGTGTATGTATAGTGTGTGTGTATGTATAGTGTGTGTATGTATAGTGTGTATAATGTGTGTGTATGTATAGTGTATGTGTATGTATAGTGTGTGTGTGTGTGTGTGTTTGTGTGTGTGTGTGTGTATAATTTGTGTGTGTGTATTTTTTTTTAAGTTAAAAACAAGTAAAATGTATGTGGCATCAATATCAAGACTCCAGATATAAGGGCCTATTCACACTGAATTTTGCAATGCATTCATCTCCTCTTTCCAGGTTTCTATCTAAATCTCTGAAAAATGGCATTCAGATGGGCCTTGACATAGCCATTGATTTGAACAAAGGCAAACCGAGGCTAAAGTCTGAATCTTTAGGCTCCATTTGCTCTGCTTTCAGATGTCTAATTTCAGACAGCACAATCCTGAATTTCAGGGATTCAGTTGTAAGCCTTGTGTAAAGACCTGAATGCAGCGCTGAATGTAGTGTGAATAGGTCCTTACATCCTACACCACCTCAGGGGATTGTTGTTATGGAGTATTGCCCCTGGGTGGCCGCAGTTATGACCACCACCAGGGCTCGCGGTCACCCACCCTAGCTTTGGTATTCTGGGGAGCTGGTATAATGAATATCTGAGAAGAGCCCTAGAGAAGCAAGAACATTGGACAACCAAGAGGTGGTGGCCTCAAGTCAGGTGTAGTGTTCAACAGGGCAAGACTTTCTAACCTGCCCACACACACACACACACACACACACACACACATATACACACACCTGCCCACACAGACACACACACACACCTGCCCACACACACACACACACCTGCGCCCACACACACACACACACACACACACACACCTGCCCACACACACACACCTGCCCACACACACACACACACACACACCTGCCCACACACACACCTGTCCACACACACACACACCTGCCCACACACACACACCTGCCCACACACACACACCTGCCCACACACACACACACACCTGCCCACACACACACACACACCTGCCCACACACACACACCTGCCCACACACACACACACACCTGCCCACACACACACACCTGCCTACACGCACACACACCTGCCCACACACACACACACACCTGCCCACACACTGTCACGCTGTCTCTGTGTACTGGAGGTAGGGGGCCTAAGCTGACCCTGAGCTGGGGCCCTGACTAATCCCTCTACCTGGAGGTACTGTTAAAGGTACAGAGGTCCAGGCCGCCAGCGTATCCCCTACCTCCTGAGGATCCCTGCACCTAAGTAATCTAGTCCTGAGAAGGACCCCGATCACAACAAAAGGGGACAGGTAATAATATGCCAACAATCAGTACTTAGACGAACGAGACAGTACAAGGGTAAAACCAAAACCACCTTGCATACAAAAACTACACAACTACAACAGAGGGAACACCAACGGGAAAGGAGATAAATGATAAAGCGAGGAAGGGAAAAAACACTCCAAATACACTTATCTCTGAAACTCCAAATACCACGATCCGCTCTGTTAGTCTGCATGAAATGCTTTCACCGACACTTCCCTAACAGAGCAGCAGACATATGAAGGAATCTCACTACAGCAGAATTGATTGCAGCTGGGCGAGGCTGGACCTTGTCTAGCACAGAGAGAGAGAGAGTTAACTCCCTCACTGCTGAAAAGCACAAAGCACCAAAAACTCAGCTGCGAGAAGTCAGGCTGTGCAATCGTGACGATCTTCGTGGCGACACAACCATGACACACACACACCTGCCCACACACACACACCTGCCCACACACACACACCTGCCCACACACACACACACCTGCCCACACACACACCTGCCCACACACACACACACACCTGCCCACACACACACACACCTGCCCACACAGACACCTGCCCACAAACACACACACACCTGCCCCCCCCCACACACACACACACACCTGCCCACAAGCACACACACACACCTGCCCACACACACACCTGCCCACAAACACACACCTGCCCACACACACACACACCTGCCCACACACACACACACCTGCCCACACACACACACACACACACCTGCCCACACAGACACCTGCCCACAAACACACACACACCTGCCCCCACACACACACACACACACACACCTGCCCACAAGCACACACACACCTGCCCACACACACACCTGCCCACAAACACACACCTGCCCACACACACACACACCTGCCCACACACACACACATATACACACACACACATATACACACACACACACCTGCCCACAAACACACACACACCTGTCCACACACACACACATATACACACACACACCTGCCCACAAACACACACACACCTGCCCACACAGACAGCGGTCCGGGCCCTCCCCTCCCGCCACTGCTACCGCTATGTGCCGCGGCGGCCCGCACATATAATGAGGGCAATCCAGCATTAGACACCCCGCCTGGAGCCGCGGGCCCCCTGCCGGCTCGGGGCCCTGGGCGGTCGCCCGGATTGCCCTCATTATAATCCGCCTATGCCCATATACCACACCATACCATCAAGATACGAGATGTGCAGCATCTGAAACAACGGATACTGGAAGCCTGTGCTAGCATTTCTTCTGCGGTGTTGCTATCAGTGTGTCAAGAGTGGGAGAAGAAGGTTGCATTGACAATCCAACACAATGGGCAGCACTTTGAACACATTTCATAAGTGGACATAAATTTGTAAAAAACACATGAAAGAATAAAGTTATGTTAAAACCAAGCACACCATTGTTTTTCTTATGAAATTCTCATTACGATTGATGTGTCACATGACCCTCTTCCCATTGAAAAAAATAAAGTTGGATCCAAAATGGCCAACTTCAAAATGGCTGCCATGGTCACCACCCATCTGGAAAAGTTTTCCCCCTCCCATATACTAATGTGCCACAAACAGGAAGTTGATATCACCAACCATTCCCATTTAATTTAGGTGCATCCATATAAATGACCCACCCTGTACACTGGGGAGAAGGTGGAACTGGAGTGAAGTTGCCCAAATTTTGCGAGTTTTTAAAAAGCCACAATTTATGAATTATACAAAAATGTCTGGAATTGTAAGAATCTGTCCACAAAGCGAAGAACAAAGAAAACAGTCATAAATAAAATAGGCTTAAAAAAAGGCACGAATAGAATAACGAATTGGGAACAAAAAAAAATGTGGAAACCTAGACAAAAAGAGGCAAAAAGGCAATGATGAATTGGGGTCTTAGTTTTTGCACTCACACATCCTCCAAAATGTTTCATAGTGTAATTCACTGTCTCTTCTGTCCAGGCTTTAGGATGGAGTATCCTGTTGTTCCTTATTATCTTGGCATTCCTAGCCCGAACCCTTAAACCCTGTTTTGATCAAACAGCTTTTCTACAAACTCGCTACTGGAGTAACTACATCGACATCGAGCAGAAGATCTTTGATGAGACTTGCTGTGAACACTCAAGAGATTTTGCCCGTAAATGCATTCTCCATTTCTTCCAAAGCATGCACAACGAGATGAAGGTCGCTCGCATGATAAAAAAGAAAGAGGAGGAGAAGGAGGAGGTGGACCACCTCCATGGAATCACAGACCATGAGCAAGTGAACAAACTTTTAAAGTCTTGGTACCAAAGTAAACCCCCGCTGTCTATAAATCTCCCAACTCATCGACAGCATGTGAAAGGAAAAAGCAACGGCTGCTGCTTCGATGACAACAACAGCAAACAAACAGATGTGTAAAGAGATTTTTTTCATGCTAATGTAGAAACCCCCAATGTCTGTACCCCTGCATTCCACGGCACGCCTCATACCCTTTTCTTTATTTGGCGAATGGAGATAGCTGAGTGCAACTTTCAGCTGTCTCCATCACTTCCAAAGAGAATGAATGGAGCAGTGATGGTCATGGGTGACTATTCTGCTCCATTCACACAGGGTAGTTGGGGAACCCCATCACCCTGATTCTTGGAGGTTCCAATGATCAGACCCCCCTGGATCAGAAATGTATCACCTATTACCTGCATCCCGAAGGATGTTTTATATTTTAAGTAGTGCCATTACTACAACACTTCTAAGCCAACATTTCCAATACTGTGAAACTTTTTGCAGCACAGTCCTATGGTTTTCCTCCAATTATAGCCACTGCATGCTCTTCCTTAGACAGTATTTTGTCACTACTCATTACTCAATGTTCAGCTATGTATGGCCTTTGTGTGTACAGTCAAATAAACTCACTCATAATGACGCTGCAGATCATGATGAATTCACACAAAGTCCCTTATTAACTGTTTAAGTACAAGGCGCATTAAGAATTTCTGTAGAAGGCATCTAGGGAAGTAAAGAGAGACCAGTGATGGTCCTTGCAGTTAGTAAAATTTTGCAAAATTTGGGACAAACCCTTTTATGGGCACTTCATTGAAGTAAAAAATTTACTTTGCTGCTCCAGCCCTGTAGGTAGTGGTTTGTTAGTGCCCCAACAATCCCTACCATTTCTAAGCAAGTGTCTTGCCCTGCAATATTAAATCAAAGAACTATCAAATACTATAAAATATATTACCTTTATTTCCCAAGTGTATATACCATAGGGAGAAACAGATTGCCAACATTTTTATCACCGGCAAACACTCTCAACAGACATTGAGCCATCATGAAATACTGGGAAATGTGAAGCTTTGAATCCTGTATGGCAGAGGTTTTAAAAACAATTTTGCTTTTTATTCCCCGCTTCTTGCTCCAGTAAAAGAACAATCACTATAGCAAGAACCAACTCACCCCCTTTTCCCATTCTAGAAATAAATACTTTAATAAAAATATTAAAACAAAATATATTTGGTATTGCTATGTCTGTAAAAGTCCAATTTTTCATGATATAAAACAATTTAACCCATATGGTAAATGTAAAAAAAAAAATTTGGCTATCCTGCCTCCTGCTAAAAAATGGAATGAAAAGAGATCAAAAAGTTATATGCAACCCAAAATGGTACCAATAAAAAATACAGCTTTACACACAAAAAAAAACAAGCCCTCATAAAGCTCCATTGATAGAAAAAAGTTATGGATATTAAAAAAATTGGACACAAACCATATTTAAATGAAAAAAAAACTTTTTTTTTTAAACAGTAGAAACTATATACGTTTGGTATCATAATGACCTAGAGAATTATGTTATCAATTCATTTTTCCTTAACAATGAATGCTGTAAAAACAAAGCTCAAAAATAATGACCAAATTGCAAGTTTCACCGCTTCATCTACCATTTCATGGAATTGTTTTCCTGTTTTTTTCAGTAC
Source organism: Phyllobates terribilis (assembly GCF_046119375.1). Classification (NCBI taxonomy): domain Eukaryota; kingdom Metazoa; phylum Chordata; class Amphibia; order Anura; family Dendrobatidae; genus Phyllobates; species Phyllobates terribilis. Next base: position 453,133,871 of record NW_027362765.1, on the reverse strand, counting down.
ATTATATAGCAAAGTGAACAGTGATATTCAAAATTACAACTCATCCCATGAGGAACATTCTCCAACACGGCTATGCTAACAGTGAAAAAAGTTGCAGCTCTTTGAAGAATGGAAGGTTTCTCCCTGTTACGAAGGGGTTAAAGAATAGCAGATCACCCAAAGGAAAGATTTTCCTTCTGTTTTTTTTTTTTCCATTTCCATTATTTTTTTGCCAAAAAATATTAAAGACAATAAGTTTCTCAAGTATGCCTGCGTAAAAAAGGCCTTTAGGCAAAAGAGTGGTTTACTGAACTAGATGTTTTCCTTTTTTGCATTTTCAACAGAAAATAGAAATGTATAGAGTAACAAAATTCCCACATACAAGATGTATTTGCAGGGCTGTCACACCGGTTTAGACAAGAAAGTGTCGAGTATAAAGACGGCCGGGTGACATTATTTACTACCTGTCATTACAATGCAAAGGTAAAAGAAAACAGAAAATCAGAAATGTATAAATTTCATAGGTACATTGGTCAAACTCAACAATATTCTGCAGTAAGTAAAGATATTAAATGTTCCTATATTTTGCTGTGGTTATACTCAAAATTGTCTTCATGTAAAGTGTATTCTTATTCAAGCTACAAAGTTTTCGACTATCACAAGGGATGAATGAATAAGTTTCAAATCTGTGTTCTCCCCTATGTGTTGGGTTTTTGTATGAATGCCCGAAAAACAAGATTCAGACGTGCCCCCGAGTGAGCCATTAACCTCAAAGATGCAAATAGAGTCCAAAACATGTAAGCTTCATATTTTGGACTCAATGACTTCATCAGAGGCACATCTGACAACAGAGTATCGCAAAATCATAAGCTACAGAACACAATACAACTCAGACCTAATATCACAGGTACATATCCAAAATGATGACATTTGGAAACACAATGGCCCCAATTCTTCATGTGCAGTATTGTTGCAGTGATTTTTTTCTATTGATTTCTTATATTCGATACTGTTTTTTGCACCAAATTCATCCAAATGGTCCACGAGGCCTGATTAATTTTTTGCTAAATCAAACCTGCTCTTTTTCTTGTCTTTCACCTATTTTGCTCCATTTTAAAGAAAAAAATTGCATGATCCTTTAAAAAGTCTTCAAGCGTGCAAAGCGTCTGTCTGTGCACAGCTCCGCAGGGTTCTATTGCGCAGGTGCCGGGAAGTCAGTGTCACTTCCTGGCGCCTGCGCAATAGAACCCTGCGGAGCAGTGCACAGACAAAGGTGGCAGGGAGGAAACAAAGCTATGTGAGCGGCACTTTGCGCATACGGGGGAACTGAGGGAGTACAGTGCACGTCACAGGGCCCTGTGACCTGCAGGGGATGGGGGGAATATGCTAACTAAACACATAGGCAGGGATTTCGGAGATTACCGTACTAAGAGGGTAGGCATGGATTTCTTGGCGTCCAGGGGATGCCAAGCCTGTGCAAAACAGAGTTGATAAAAACACATTTCTCTGCAATCAAACCTCTACTATGGGCCATACAGGTATGTATATGTAGCGCCCCGAGGGTTCGGCTGCTACAGGGGTATTGCACCTCTGCCTGAGGTGTGATATTCCACTTCCGGGTAAGGATGGAGTGTGGACCAGGGCTCAGGTAGCTGCACACATTTCACTCCTCATTCGGGGGGGGACAGCTCGATGGTGCTCCCATTAATATAAATGCAGGCACGAGTGACCTTGTTCCCTGCCTGGAGTGGGGAGGGTGGGAACCTAGTGATGTGGGAGCAGATAGGGGCTGGTTTCTGGGCATAGGTAGGAGCCCATTGGTTGCAGGTCACCTGGGCTCATACACAGAGAGGGAGGTATAAAAGGTGGGCACCATCTTAGATCAGGGTTGTTGAGAGAAGAAGTGCAGTCTGTGAGGAGAGGTGACAGGGGGCAGAGGCTCTGCAGGAGCTCTGCTCCAGGGCCAGGCCTAGAGTAGAGGCCGGGGCCTGAGAGAAGAGAAGAGAACAGAAAGGAAAGTAAGAAGGAACAGAACACCAGGAGAGGCCCAGAGACACGAAGGCAGAAGGAACCCTAAGGACCCAGGAGATTGCGGGTGACGGGTTGGCAGAACAGGGTACCGGATCCCAAGTTGGTGGAGGTGACTAATCCTTAGCCAAGAACCGGTGGTCGTGATCATTTACTGGTGTGACCCCTCACTACACCTACTAGGAAGGCACACCACATAGGGTCAGGGAAGTGGGCACTTAGCCCTCCCAGGAGAAGACCCGAGGCAGCTGGACAGAAGTAGTGTCACTGGTGGGTCACGGCTGACGAAAGGATAGAAGGGAGTCCTGTGCCACACTCCGGAATTGCCTAGAGGTTGATCGAGCCCCCTGCCTGGTGGACGCAGCACGGCTCAGGCGGTCCTACCTGTGCACAAGTGACTTGGATCAGAACTGTGAGTAAAGAACCTGAACTGCAACACCTTGTCTCTGTGCTTTCTCACTGCGTACAGCACTACTAGTATTGGGACGCCCCCCCACCACAACCACCATCATCGCTCTACATTGCCCTGAGGCTAAACTCTTCCCGTGGGGAGTTATACTACACTCTGCTGCCCTCATAACATCAGCCTCAGAGGTCGGCTCAGCAGCGGCGGTTCTTATTGACCACAATCCACAGGTGGCATAGTCGGACATTGCATTATACTGATACAGAGACTGCCACAACCTTGGTCTGACCACCCTGAGCCACGGGACCGGGTCGCCACTACTACTCCCAGCATTGCCCTGAAGCCCGGTCCCGAGTGCCCCACCCCCATGGCCCAGGGGGCGAGTCAGCTTTGGCGTAGTCGGCAGGATTGTGACCAACCCGCCACAAACGGGTATTGCGCGCCTGAAGAGAAAGAGACTGTTTTATTGAAAGTTGACTGTGTTGAAAGTGGCGCCCGCCCCAGCAGAACGGACGCCATTATGTGCTCGCCAAAAGACAACAGGAAGCCACCTCCCATCGTGGGCCAGGTCCCAGAATGGCACCAAAGAAGGAGCCCGCCCCCACCAGCCGAGAGTGCGGCTGTGGAGATGTCCATCAACGTGGGGGGGCTGCCCCTGAAGGTGATTGTCAGCAGATGGCCCCGAGACCACCCCCAATGGGGGCGGATAGAGAAGAAAACTGTGGGGCAGGGTGCGGTCTGGATCAGTCTGGACAGACCACACCCGGGAATGGAAAGAGAACCGAACACTACCAGCACTTTGGCCCGTAGCCTGTTGCAGGCTGAACCGCCATGCAGCTTAACAGAATTGCTGGCACAGCTCCCCAGGGACCCGGAGTGTGCGCGAGCTGCGCTGGAGGATCTGGACCGGAGGATGGTTCGGGCGCAGCGGGATGTGTTTGCCGGGTGGAAGGAGGAGTTGGCCCGGCAGCCTGTATCCCACCAGCAGGAGGCGTCACCAAGGCGGAGCAGCACGCCTGCCTCCGAGGGCGGTGAAGGTGGACCGGTGGCCGAGGATGACGCCGCGGAGGAGGCCACAAAGACCGAGGCAGGTAACGGGGACATCATCACCCCAAGCCCTGAGGCCGCAAGCCTGCCCCTGCCTCCCGTTGCGGGGCCCGAAGCCCCGGGAACCGTACCTGCCACCGCGCCTCCGCTACTCCCGACTAGGCCTCAGACGGCAAGAGCCGCGGCTACGCCCCGCCCTTTAACCTCGGGCGTGGTCGAAAGACAGACGTCACAGGCCTGGTCGCAAGGCCTAGTGCACCCCGGCGCCACTGCCTCACCAGCGCCCCCTTCCTTGACTGCGCCACTCCCGGGCATGATCGGAAGACCACCGGCCTGGTCGCAAGGCCGAGTGCCCCCGGGCGCTGCTCCCCGACCGGGGCCCCCTGCCATACTACCCCTGGGCGCGGATCTGTTCGCCCAGCACACCGGTCCGGATGGACTGCCCCTGGTATGGCCGGCCGACCTGACCAGCAGCCGCCCATGGAGAGACCAGCCCCCACGTGAACCCCTGATACCGGCTCCGGAGCCCAGAAAAATAACCCATCCCCCACTGGAGGACGCCCAGTTCGAGTGGGACCCCACTGGAGAAAACCTGATGAGGTTCACCCAGGAAACCCGGGTGGACGCAGCCCGTCAACTGGAGTCCTGTCGCCAGCAGTTGGCGACATTTGAGAGGGAGCGGCGGGAGCGGCGTATCAGGGAGGAGCAGCTCCAAGCACGGAGTGCGGAGCAAAAGAGGAGAGCCCGACAGGACCCCCAAGCCGTCCGCGGTCCCCGAGCCACCGGGACCGTGGTGAAATTTCAAATGGAGCACGGCTGGGGCTTCATCAGAGATCCTGAAACCACAGACGACGTCTTTGTGACCCGAAGGGACGTCGAGAGCCACCTGCCAGAGGGACATCGCGGACGAGATCTGTACCCTGGTGACGTGGTCACCTACTCCCGGCACAAGGGCGCAAAGGGATTGTACGCCCTCCGCGTCCACCGGCTCGCAGAGGAGGAGCTGCAATACTACTACGGAGAGAGACAAGAGGGTCCGGACGGGCCTGAAGATTACCCAGAGGAACAAGGCGCATACGGAGGACACCGTCAGTAGTAAGAAGGAGAAAATGTGCCTATGTAAATAGTTACCCGTCAGGGTATAAGAACTGTTTAAGGGACTCTTCCCGCTTAGAGTGTGGTCCCCGTTGGGACTGATAAAGAACTGATGTTGACTGTTTGAAAGTTGCCCCCTATATTCCTTACCTGGCTGGGGACTGAGAACAGCTATCCCCCTCCCCAACTAGCTGAGGACTGAGAGCGGCCGTACCTGTATATAGTTGCGCTTTTTAAGGTGCCCCCTACTGGTTTTATAAAAGAACTGCAACGTCTACCTCAAAAGAAGTTGTTGCACCCTTCAGAAGAAAAAGAATACCTGGTCGCAAGTTGCACCGCGGCCAGTACACAAGAATATTTTTTACTTGAAAATGTTTGAAAAGTTTTATATGCTGACAGATAATAATGCAAAAGTTTTGTATAGTGTTTTATAAAAGAGTTCCGGAGGTATTGGCCAAATGTTTTGTGAAGATGTAACCAGGGAGAAAAGTGTTTTCCCATAAAGGGGCTTTACCTGACAACAGTGGTAAAAAAAATAAAAATAAATGTTTTTGCATGTCTTGTACAATTAACTGTTTTTACTCTTTTCCAGCCCGAGGACGTGCTGTGGTTTACCAGGGGGGAATGTAGCGCCCCGAGGGTTCGGCTGCTACAGGGGTATTGCACATCTGCCTGAGGTGTGATATTACACTTCCGGGTAAGGATGGAGTGTGGACCAGGGCTCAGGTAGCTGCACACATTTCACTCCTCATTCAGGGGGGGGACAGCTCGATGGTGCTCCCATTTATATAAATGCAGGCGCGAGTGACCTTGTTCCCTGCCTGGAGTGGGGAGGGGGGGGAACCTAGTGATGTGGGAGCAGATAGGGGCTGGTTTCTGGGCATAAGTAGGAGCCCATTGGTTGCAGGTCACCTGGGCTCATACACAGAGAGGGAGGTATAAAAGGTGGGCACCATCTTAAATCAGGGTTGTTGAGTGAAGAAGTGCAGTCTGTGAGGAGAGGTGACAGGGGGCAGAGGCTCTGCAGGAGCTCTGCTCCAGGTCCAGGCCTAGAGTAGAGGCCGGGGCCTGAGAGAAGAGAAGAGAACAGAAAGGAAAGTAAGAAAGAACAGAACACCAGGAGAGGCCCAGAGACACGAAGGCAGAAGGAACCCTAAGGACCCAGGAGATTGCGGGTGACGTGTTGGCAGAACAGGGTACCGGATCTCAAGTTGGTGGAGGTGACTAATCCTTAGCCAAGAACCGGTGGTCGTGATCATTTACTGGTGCGACCCCTCACTACACCTACTAGGAAGGCACACCACATAGGGTCAGGGAAGTGGGCACTTAGCCCTCCCAGGAGAAGACTCGAGGCAGCTGGACAGAAGTAGTGTCACTGGTGGGGCACGGCTGACGAAAGGATAGAAGGGAGTCCTGTGCCACACTCCGGAATTGCCTGGGGGTTGATTGAGCCCCCTGCCTGGTGGACGCAGCACGGCTCAGGCGGTCCTACCTGTGCACAAGTGACCTGGATCAGAACTGTGAGTAAAGAACCCGAACTGCAACACCTAGTCTCTGTGCTTTCTCACCGCGTACAGCACTACTAGTACTGGGACGCCCCGCACCACAACCACCATCATCGCTCTACATTGCCCTGAGGCTAAACTCTTCCCGTGGGGAGTTATACTACACTCTGCTGCCCTCACAACATCAGCCTCAGAGGTCGGCTCAGCAGCGGCGGTTCTTATTGACCGCAATCCACGGGTGGCGTAGTCGGACATTGCATTATACTGATACAGAGACTGCCACAACCTTGGTCTGACCACCCTGAGCCACGGGACCCGATCGCCACTACTACTCCCAGCATTGCCCTGAAGCCCGGTCCCGAGTGACCCCCCCCCCACGGCCCAGGGGGCGAGTCATATAGATTTACTTTTCTATAACCTGTATGCCCATAATAGAGGTCTGATATCTCCAAAGTGGTGACAGATTCCCTTTAAAAAGTCACAAATGATGACTTAGGCTAAAAATTTGAATAAGGAAAACCACGTCCATAATGCTGAATATAGAAGAAAAACAGACAAAAACAGGTAAAGTTAACTTAAAAAAAAGGCTCAAGTTAAATAACGAATAGAGCGCAAACATAAAAGTCACTAACAGAACCATTTTTACACCAAAAACAAGCACAAAGACAATGATGAATCAGACACTACTTTGATTACAATTTTTCTGCAATGTCTATTGTTAGTTTATGGTAGATCATTATAGGAAAAGTAACATCAGAAATTGATTTTGTTTAAACCAAATTTGTACTACAAAATTATTTTAAAAATGTATTATTATTTTTTTCCTTTTATGTGACTATCCACATAAAAAAATTGAAATATTTCCACACTGGCCGCTACATAAATCACAATAAGCTGATACTTCCGGTACGCTGTAGCTCACTTATCAGATCGCTGCATGAAATATACAGGATCAGGATAAGGAAAATCATCTCATTATCCTGACAATCCTCTGCATGTACCTGCCCTGGGGATTGGAGAAAGGGCCTGCACTCCATCACTTCTGGACACTGTACAAATCAATGTGATTTCTCTGTCAATTGACTTTCAGTTATGTCAGCTGCCATAAAGTGTATGCATAGCAAAAAAATTGGCACTTAGATGAATATGAATTATAGTGATTTTAATGGCAGTCCAATATTTAATACAAATAAAGCAGACATTTCGGTCCTCAAGACCTTCATCAGTGTACAGACTGCTCAGGAAAGGAGGAGGAATCCTCCTCGTTCCCCCACTGCTATGGGGCCTGTGAGCCGGGGGGCCCCGAAGCAGCTGGGGAACGAGGAGGATAGGTGAGTATTGTATTTACGGACGGAGGGGAGGTTGCGGTGGCGGAGCAGCGGGCACACGCAGTAAGCACTGTTTAGCTACCACGTGTGCCCGCTGCTAAAGTCGAATTAATATTCCCTCTTCTCCACTCCCATGGGTGTGGAGAAGAATGAATATTCATTCTCTTTAGTAGCGGGAACGGAGGAACACTGAGCCGTGGCTCCTGCTGACAGTGCCCGCTAATAAAGAGAATGTATATTCACTCATCTCCACGCCCATAGTCCCGGCGTAGAGAGGAGTGAATATGCCGGCAGCTCACATCAGCGTCTGAGAGCGCGAGCTGCTCAGATGCTGATATGAGCTGCTGGCAGACAGGACGAAGCGCTGGAGCAGAGGTGAGGAGGGAAGGTGAGCATTAGTGTTTATTTGTTTTATGTGTGCAGTGATTGGGCTATACATACCAGGATTGGGGTATGAGGGGGCCACACATACCAGGATTGGGGGATGAGGGGTGCCATACATACCAGGATTGGGGGATGAGGGGGCCATGCATACCAGGATTGGGGAATGAGGGGTGCCATGCATACTAGGATTGGGGGATGAGGAGGCCATGCATACCAGGATTGGGGGATGAGGGGTGCCAAACATACCAGGATTGGGGGATGAGGAGGCCATGCATGCCAGAATTGGGGGATGAGGGGTGCCATGCATACCAGGATTGGGGGATGAGGAGTCCATGCATACCAGGACTGGGGAATGAGGGGTGCCATACATACCAGGATTGGGGGATGAGGAGGCCATGCATGCCAGGATTGGGGGATGAGGGGTGACATGCATACCAGGATTGGGGGATGAGGGGAGCCACGCATACCAGGATTGGGGATGAGAGGAGCCATGCATGCCAGGATTGGGGGATGAGGGGTGACATGCATACCAGGATTGGGGGATGAGGGGAGCCACACATACCAGGACTGGGGATGAGGGGAGCCATGCATTCCAGGATTGGGGGATGAGGGGGCCATGCATACCAGGATTGGGGGATGAGGGGGGCCACACATACCAGAATTGGGGGATGAGGGGGCCACACATACCAGGATTGTGTGATGAGGGGGCCACACATACCATGATTGGGGGATGAGGAGTGCCACACATGCCAGTATTGGGGAATGAGGGGTGCCATACATACCAGGATTGGGGGATGAGGGGGCCATGCATACCAGGATTGGGGAATGAGGGGTGCCATGCATACTAGGATTGGGGGATGAGGAGGCCATGCATACCAGGATTGGGGGATGAGGGGTGCCAAACATACCAGGATTGGGGGATGAGGAGGCCATGCATGCCAGAATTGGGGGATGAGGGGTGCCATGCATACCAGGATTGGGGGATGAGGAGTCCATGCATACCATGACTGGGGAATGAGGGGTGCCATACATACCAGGATTGGGGGATGAGGAGGCCATGCATGCCAGGATTGGGGGATGAGGGGTGACATGCATACCAGGATTGGGGGATGAGGGGAGCCACGCATACCAGGATTGGGGATGAGAGGAGCCATGCATGCCAGGATTGGGGGATGAGGGGTGACATGCATACCAGGATTGGGGGATGAGGGGAGCCACGCATACCAGGACTGGGGATGAGGGGAGCCATGCATTCCAGGATTGGGGGATGAGTGGGCCATGCATACCAGGATTGGGGGATGAGGGGGGCCACACATACCAGGATTGGGGGATGAGGGGGCCACACATACCAGGATTGTGTGATGAGGGGGCCACACATACCATGATTGGGGGATGAGGAGTGCCACACATGCCAGTATTGGGGGATGAGGGGTGCCATGCATACCAGGATTGGGGATGAGGGGGCCATGCATACCAGGATTGAGGGATGAGTGGGCCATGCATACCAGGATTGGGGAATGAGAGGTGCCATGCATACCAGGATTGGGGGATGAGGAGGTCATGCATACCAGGATTGGGGGATGAGGGGTGCCATACATACCTGGATTGGGGGATGAGGGGTGCCATACATACCAGAATTGGGGGATGAGGAGGCCATGCGTGCCAGAATTGGGGGATGAGGGGTGCCATGCATACCAGGATTGGGGGATGAGGAGGCCATGCATATCAGGATTGGGGAATGAGGGGTGCCACACATACCAGGATTGGAGGATGAGGAGTGACACACATACCAGTATTGGGGATGAGGGGTGCCATGCATACCAGGATTGGGGAAGAGGGGGCCATGCATACCAGGATTGGGGGATGAGGTGGCCATGCATACCAGGATTGGGGGATGAGACGTGCCATGCATACCAGGATTGGGAGGTGAGGGGGCCATGCATACCAAGATTGGGGGATGAGGGGAGCCATGCATACCAGGATTGGGGATGAGGGGGCCATGCATACCAGGATTGGGGGATGAGGAGGCCATGCATACCAGGATTGGGGATGAGGGGTGCCATACACACCAGGATTGGGGGATGAGGAGGCCATGCATACCAGGATTGGGGTATGAGGGGAGACATGCATACCAGGATTGGGGATGAGGGGAGCCATGCATTACAGGAGGGGGATGAGGGGGCCATGCATACCAGGATTGGGGGATGAGGGGGCCACACATACCAGGATTGCGGTATGAGGAGGCCACACATAGCAGGATTGCGGGATGAGGGGGCCACACATACCAGGATTGGGGGATGAGGAGTGCCACACATACCAGGATTGGGGGATGAGGGGTGCCATACATACAGTACAGACCAAAAGTTTGGACACACCTTCTCATTTAAAGATTTTTCTGTATTTTCATGACTATGAAAATTGTACATTCACACTGAAGGCATCAAAACTATGGATTAACACATGTGGAATTATATACTTAACAAAAAAGTGTGAAACAACTGAAAATATGTCTTATATTCTAGGTTCTTCAAAGTAGCCACCTTTTGCTTTCATGACTGCTTTGCACACTCTTGGCATACTCTTGATGAGCTTCAAGAGTTAGTCACCGGAAATGGTCTTCCAACAATCTTGAAGGAGGTCCCAGAGATGCTTAGCACTTGTTGGCCTTTTTGCCTTCACTCTGCGGTCCAGCTCACCCCAAACCATCTCGATTGGGTTCAGGTCTGGTGAATGTGGAGGCCAGGTCATCTGGCGTAGCACCCCATCACTCTCCTTCTTGGTCAAATAGCCCTTACACAGCCTGGAGGTGTGTTTGGGGTCATTGTCCTGTTAAAAAATAAATGATGGTCCAACTAAACGCAAACCGGGTGGAATAGCATGCCGCTGCAAGATGCTGTGGTAGCCATGCTGGTTCAGTATGCCTTCAATTTTGAATAAATCCCCAACAGTGTCACCAGCAAAGCACCCCCACACCATCACACCTCCTCCTCCATGCTTCACGGTGGGAACCAGGCATCTAGAGTCCATCCGTTCACCTTTTCTGCGTCGCACAAAGACACGGTGGTTGGAATCAAAGATCTCAAATTTGGACTAATCAGACCAAAGCACAGATTTCCACTGGTCTAATGTCCATTCCTTGTGTTCTTTAGCCCAAACAAGTCTCTTCTGCTTGTTGCCTGTCCTTAGCAGTGGTTTCCTAGCAGCTATTTTACCATGAAGGCCTGCTGCACAAAGTCTCCTCTTAACAGTTGTTGAAGAGATGTGTCTGCTGCTTGAACTCTGTGTGGCATTGACCTGGTCTCTAATCTGAGCTGCTGTTAACCTGCGATTTCTGAGGCTGGTGACTCGGATAAACTTATCCTCAGAAGCAGAGGTGACTCTTGGTCTTCCTTTCCTGGGGCGGTCCTCATGTGAGCCAGTTTCTTTGTAGCGCTTGATGGTTTTTGCAAATGCACATGGGGACACTTTCAAAGTTTGCCCAATTTTTCGGACTGACTGACCTTCATTTCTTAAAGTAATGATGGCCACTCGTCTTTCTTTACTTAGCTGCTTTTTTCTTGCCATAATACAAATTCTAACAGTCTATTCAGTAGGACTATCAGCTGTGTATCCACCTGACTTCTGCACAACACAACTGATGGTCCCAACCCCATTTATAAGGCAAAAAATCCCACTTATTAAACCTGACAGGGCACACCTGTGAAGTGAAAACCATTGATGAAGCTCATCAAGAGAATGCCAAGAGTGTGCAAAGCAGTCATCAAAGCAAAAGGTGGCTACTTTGTTTTACAATAGTTTTTATTTTTTAAAACGCATTAACAGGGAAAGTGGTAATTAAAATGGTTGGTAAAAGGTGGCTACTTTGAAGAACCTAGAATATAAGACATATTTTCAGTTGTTTCACACTTTTTTGTTAAGTATATAATTCCACATGTGTTAATTCATAGTTTTGATGCCTTCAGTGTGAATGTACAATTTTCATAGTCATGAAAATACAGAAAAATCTTTAAATGAGAAGGTGTGTCCAAACTTTTGGTCCGTACTGTTCCAGGATTGGGGGATGAGGGGGCCATGCATACCAGGATTGGGGAATGAGGGGTGCCATGCATACCAGGATTGGGGGATGAGGAGGCCATGCATACCAGGATTGAGGGAAAAAGAGTGCAATACATACAAGGATTGGGGGATGAGGGGTGCCATACATACCAGGATTGGGGGATGAGGGGTGCCATACATACCAGGATTGGGGGATGAGGAGGCCATGCATGCCAGGATTCGGGGATGAGGGGTGCCATGCATACCAGGATTGGGGGATGAGGGGGCCATGCATACCAGGATTGGGGAATGAGGGGTGCCATGCATACCAGGATTGGGGGATGAGGAGGCCATTCATACCAGGATTGGGGGATGAGGGGGCCACACATACTAGGATTGGGGAATGAGGGGGCCACACATACCAGGATTGGGGGATGAGGGGGACACACATAGCAGGATTGGGGGATGAGGGGGCCATATGTACCAGGATTGGGGATGCGGAGGCCAAGCGTACCAGGATTGGGGGATGAGGGGACCATAGTTACCAGGATTGGGGGATGAGGGATGCCATACATGCCAGGATTGGTGATGAGGGAGCCATGTGTACCAGGATGGGGAAATTTGCCAGTAGCTGCTGCATTTCCCACCCTAGGCTTATACTTTTCCCATTTTTTTGTGGTAAAATTAGGGGCCTCAGCTTATACTTGGGTCGTCTTATTTAAAATATACGGTATTTTAAAATCAGTGAGTACGTGGTGCCCATAATATTGCAGGACTGTGGGGTGCATTATACTATATGGGGGCTGCATTTTACCCTATGGGGTGTGTAATATACTGTATGGAGGACTATGGGGAGTGCATTATATTCTAAGGAGGACCATGGGAAGTTCATTATACTATATGGAGGATTATGGGGGGCGTATTATGATATATGGAGGATTATGGGGGACACATTATACTATATGGAGGATTATGGGGGGCGTATTATACTATATGGAAGGCTATGTGGGGCCATTATAATATTTTGAGGGCTATGTGCAGGGGCCATTATACTGTATGAAAGCAATTATACGGTGTAAAATTTTGTGTGGGGTCCATCATAATGTTTGGAAGGCTGTGTGGGGCCATTGTACTGTTTGGAGGGCTAGTGTGGGATATTATACAGTATGTAGGCCAATTATACTGTATGAAGGGCTGTGTTGGAGTCACAGTTGGGGGATCATACTGTGTTGGGGTCACCATACTTTGCCTTGGGAGTTGAGGTAGGGTACATTAGGGCCATTATACTGCGCATGTGGAGGGTAATGTGGAGGAATGCACCATGGGGGTATCATACTGTGTTTGGGGGGCACTTTTATTGGCATCATACTTTATGGGGGCAATGAAAGAGGAATCTAGGACTTCAGCAGGAGAAAAATTACTATGTAAAGGCTGGAAAATTGTGAGATCTGCTCTTCTGTGACACAGACAAATATTTCTTTATTTATTTTTTTGTGGGGGGGGCCCAATTAGAGCTTCTGCTATGAGGCCCCATGATTTCTATGTACGCCGCTGGAAAGGAGTTTAGCAGCATCTGCTGCTAGTTCCTGGAATGGGCGATTCCAGGAACTAGCGGAAGATGCCGCATTCATCGCCACCTCACACAGTGCCACTGCTGTTTCTGGATCGTGTATCCTTAAGGACACTGTGTCATTTCTGTCTTCACTAAACTCCTTTCCTGAGCAGTCTGTACACTGATGAAGGTCTGGAAGACAGAAATGTCTGTTTTATTTGTACTAAATATTGGGCAGCCATTAAAATTACTATAATTCATATTCATCTGAATGCAAAGTTTTTTTGCTAAACTTATGGCTTTGGTCCTACTTGAGCACTATTGATCCATTAGTGTTATGGTTTTTCCTCATAAAGTGTACACAGACTTCTGAGTTATACGGGAAATACGAAGAGGAAGGGTCGTTCTCTACTATGGCTTCTCCAGGAATGGTTTTATAAAGGAAAAATAAATAGCTACAACATTTAGCCAAACACAATATTAACCATTGATCTACTTAAAGAGTAACTAAACTTTTATTCATTTTCTTTATATATCATAGAATTCTAGAGTTGGAGGGGACCTCCGGGGTCATTGTGTCCAGCCACCTGCTCAATGCAGGATTCACTAAACCATCTCAGAAAGATATCTGTCCAGCCTCTGTTTTAATATTTCCATTGAAGGAGAACTCACCATCTCTCGTGGCCGCCTGTTCCACTCATTAATCACCCTCACTGTCAAAAAGTTTGTTTCTAATCTGTATCTTGTCCCTTTCAGTTTCATTCCATTACTGTCCGGGTGGTGGAACCTCTGTGCCGCGGTGCAAGGAAGGACGCAGAGGGGCGTAACTAAGTATCATCCCGAACCGACCCTGGTCGGAAAGCTGCTAACAACTCCGTGACCAGGGAGGATCCGGGCAGAGGTGCCACTCTGGGGACGACCTTGTAAAAGAGCAGGTAGCTCCCACGGGTCAGATGGCTAGGACTGACCGGTATGACGGATGGACACAGCAAGCAGGCAGAAGTCTCTGGTTTAGCTGACAGGTGGTCACGGTACGTGACAGCAGGAGCCTCCAGGTGGGCTATCAGGTGGTCACGGCAAGTGACGGCCAAGCAGGGTAAAGTCTCTAGGCTAGCAGGCAGGTGGTCACGGCAAGTGACGGCAGAGCCTCCAGGTAGGCTAGCAGGTAACAGACGGGTAACAGGCGAGCGCTCCCAGGTGAGCGGGTTAGCAAGCACGGCAGGTAGCAGGCAGGTAACTGGCAGGTGCTTTCTGGTAAGCAGGTGGACTTGCCCATAGGCAGACTGGCGGAAAACCGGAGATAGACTGTCGGGCTGGAGAGTAGACAAGCTGGCAGACAGGACAGGAAGTCAGGCTGGCAACGGGACCTGAGGGCTGAAGCAGAGGTAAGTATACTTGTGCAACAACTTTGCTCGGGCTCCTCCATTTTGGAGGAGGTGCCTTATATATGGGAGGTCCTCCAACTATTGGCCGGGGACTCCTTAGGACGGCGCGCGCGGTCCCTTTAAGAGAGGGGGAGCGAGCGCACGCGCACCCTAAGCACAGTGCCAGGGAAGTAGCACGCGCCGGATGCAGCAGGGAGAGGAGCGCTGGAGGACGCCGCACCAGGGGCGGGAAGGTGAGAAGGACGGCGTCTCTGCCTGGCAGAGGGCAGAGACGCCGATGCTACACTTCCTGTGTTACCATGTGCAAATGAGAATAAGGGTGATCCCTCTATACTGTGACATCCCTTCAGATATTTGTAGACAGCTATTAAGTCTCCTCTCAGTCTTCTTTTTTGCAAGCTAAACATTCCCAGATCCTTTAATTGTTCCATGTAGGACATAGTTTGCAGTCCGTTCACCATCCTGGTAGCTCTTCTCTGAACTTGAATTTTTCAATGTCTTTTTTTTAAATGTGGTGCCCAGAACTGGACACAGTATTCCAGATGAGTTCTGACCAAGGAGGAGTAGAGGGGGATAATTTTGTCCAGCATGGAAATGTATGACACTTTATTAGGTACAGTGGGTACAGAAAGTATTCAGACCACCTTAAATTTTTCACTCTTTGTTTCATTGCAGCCATTTGGTAAATTCTAAAAAGTTCATTTTTTTTCTCATTAAAGTACACTCTGCACCCCATCTTGACTGAAAAAAAACAGAAATGTTGAAATTTTTTCAAATTTATTAAAAAAGAAAAACTGAAATATCACATGGTCATAAGTATTCAGACCTTTTGCTCAGTATTGAGTAGAAGCACCCTTTTGAGCTAGTACAGCCATGAGTCTTCTTGGGAATGGTGCAACAAATTTTTCACACCTGGATTTGGGGATCCTCTTCCATTCTTCCTTGCAGATCCTCTCCAGTTCCGTCAGGTTGGATGGTGAACGTTGGTGGACAGCTGTGGCGCCCCTGAGGGTTCGGTCGTCACAGGGGTACTGCATCTCTTAATGAGGTGTGGTATCTCTCCTTCGAGGTAAGGATGGTGCAGCTGTCAGGACCCCACCTCTGCATCCAACACTACACCTCTCCCACCTGAGGGGGGCTTATATGCACCAGGGTGCTGCCCCAGCCGGGATAAGAGGAGATGGGGGGAACCAAAAGATAGGGGGAACCAAGTAGTGGGTGAGGGTGGAGGACACACTTAGAGGTTACACGTACTAAATTCATATTTAATAGTCAGCCATCTTAAGTTCAAGGTCTTTGATTGTGATCTTCATCACTGAACGTGGCTTTCTGTGTGAACCTGCAGCTGATGGGCACACGGTCCTCGTACTCTGGCCTTGAGTCGAGGAGCGGGCAAGAGTTAACGGCTGTCTCTACCCGGTCAAGGTCCTTACTTAAGAAGGCCTGGAGGGGAGCGGAGGAGTAAAGCTCCACAGGCAAAAGGATCCCAGGGGGATGGAGACGGAGCGGCATACACCACCTGTCCTCACTATTCTGGCCTAGCCAGAGGGACTCCTGCTGCAAAAGGGGTACCGGCCCCCGATACCTGACTTTGTTACTTCACGTCCTAGTCAGGAAAGCCCGTAAGGCTCAGTGGATCCCACCGGGTAACGGACGGAGCGGAGTCGCCACACGTACCCTTGTTCTGTGCGTAGACCAGAGGGAGACCCGGCTTTACTACACGTACTACACACGGACAGGAGAGGACCTAGTGGAAAGTCTAGGAACACTCTGGTGCGGGGTCCTGACCAAAGCACCTGAACTACCTGGAGTTTGTCGGACCCCTGGTCCTGGTGGCCACAGAGCGCCGTGAAGAGCAGGGAGAAGCCTTGCAGCTGCATGCTCTACCGTGAGTAAAACCTGGAAGACTACCCCTATGGCCTCCGGTTCTTTATTCCCGCGCCGCACCGCACTGCACCAGAATTCACTACTACTCCCTCCATCCCCGTCTCTGCCCTGGGGCCCTGCTCCGCCTGTGAGGAGTAGCACCATCCAAAGCTGCCACTACATCCCGCCTCAGAGGACTGCCGCAGCGCTGGTGGCCATCACCAGACACCACAGGTGGCGTAGTCATTTAATCCACTCGATTACCACCGTCCCTCCTAGCCCTTATTTTGATGTGACGACCCTGGGCACGGTTCCGAGTACCCCCATCTCTCAGGGTGGGCTAGCGAGTAGCGAAGTAGGCGTCACACAGCCATTTTCAGGTCTCTCTAGAGATGCTCAATTGGGTTTAGGTCAGGGCTCTGGCTGGGCCAGTCAAGAATGGTCACAGAGTTGCTCTGAAGTCACTCCTTTGTTATTTTAGCTGTGTGCTTAGGGTCATTGTCTTGTTGGAAGGTGAACCTTCGGCCATGTCTGAGGTCCCGAGCACTCGGGAAGAGGTTTTCATCCAGGATATCTCTGTACTTGGCCGCATTCATGTTTCCTTCAATTGCAACCAGTCGTCCTGTCCCTGCAGCTGAAAAACACTCCCATAGCATGATGCTGCCATCACCATGTTTCACTGTTGGGATTGTATTGGACAAGTGATGAGCAGTGCATACCACTTAGAATTATCACCAAAAAGTTATATCTTCGTCTCATCAGACCAAAGAATCTTATTTC
Source organism: Phyllobates terribilis (assembly GCF_046119375.1). NCBI lineage: Eukaryota > Metazoa > Chordata > Amphibia > Anura > Dendrobatidae > Phyllobates > Phyllobates terribilis. The sequence continues at coordinate 453,116,481 of NW_027362765.1, read as the reverse complement.
TCATAGTCTGGGAGTCCTTCATGTGTTTTTGAGCAAACTCTATGCGGGCTTTCATATGTCTTGCACTGAGGAGAGGCTTCTCTGCCATAAAGCCCTGACTGGTGGAGGGATGCAGTGATAGTTGACTTTGTGGAACTTTCTCCCATCTCCCTACTGCAGCTCTGGAGCTCAGCCACAGTGATATTGGGGTTCTTCTTTATCTCTCTCACCAAGGCTCTTCTCCCACGATTGCTCAGTTTGGTTGGACGGCCAGGTCTAGGAAGACTTCTGGTGGTCCCAAACTTCTTCCATTTAACCTTCGTCAGGCTTCATAATTTTACAACGTTAACAGGCTGCAGAGGTACAATTGTACCTTCATATATACCTCCACTGTGGGAAGACTTTCTCCTTTACTTGGTTTCAGAAACTAAAGTTCATTCAGCTACAAATGTTATGCTGATATCTATTGGCCAGTGTTGTTACTGCTCACTTATGTTGCTGTCAATAAAGTTGATTCAAACTGGGAGTGGCTTCTACTTCTCTTCCTGCCTCCCTCCTCTCAGTAGCCATTTTGCTGTTCATCTCATTGCTGTGAGCACACACATTTCTTGGCTTGTGAAGTCTTCAATTTCTTGGATACGAAGGTAGGAAAGTCTCACATCATCTAACAGCCAGTTATACCTTCATTCGCCTTATGTGGGGACAGAACAGTCAGAAATTGTCTTTGAGTCTGGACTTGACTTATATATATTTTGTATGAAACTTATCACTATAGGTATGATTTTTATATGAAAAATGGATAATAATTAGTATCTACATATTGTTTTACGATGTTTTACTTATATTCAGCACAAAATAAAGATGGTGGCTCTGTTACAATTTTCCTATTGGTCGAAAAAACAGTCGAAGATGTAATGAAATTTCTGAAACCGTATACGGTTTACATAATATATAAATGACATTTATAAATAATTATCACTAGAAATAATTTACATTTTTATCTGCACTTTAGAATCGAGTTTCATTCTACTTGCCACGTGTTACTGAATTAAATTACGAAGCCAAAATTAATCTACTAAGTCATCATGAGTGATAGTGATGCTAGATCTAGTTTCCGCCATAATCCAAGAAAATGTGTTTGCAGGTTAGTATCATTTTGTGAAAAGCCAATAATGTAGTATTGTGTAGTATTTCGGAAAATTATTTATTTTTCATTTTTTCATATTTACAGATTTACGTCTGACGAAATAATGCGAATGCTAGAAGAATCTGATTCTGAGCATGAGGAAGAACCATATGTTGCATCTAATGATGAAAACTATGTACCACAAGTGGATGTTACTGAAGAAGATTCAGACATTGAACAAGAAATGGTCATAGAGCAGGAAAAAGAATACGACTCAGAGGAAAGTGTTGAGGATGAGTCTGTGCCTCAAAGTGCAGGCGACATTTGGACTGCTAAGGATAAAACTCAATGGTGTAGTGACCACTGCCAAATGCACAAACAAAATCTCGTAATGTCCTACGACAAAGAGGTGGCCCTGCAGCAATCAGCAACCTGTATACAGCAAAAGAGCTATTCAAGTCAATCATGACTCCCAAGATGTGTGACATCATATTACGAGAAACGAATCGAAAGGCCAAGAGAGTTTGTGATGCTTACTAGTGTTGAGCGAACATGCTCGACACTGCTCGGTACTCGCCCGAGCATCACGCTACTCGGGATGTTCGGCGAGCACCGAGCATTTCCGGGTTACTCGGGCGGGAGCTCGGGTCTCCGCCCTGCATGTTTGGCGCTCTTTACAGGGCCAATGAACATGCAGGGACTGCCAGCCAGTCACTGTAATGCTGCAGCCATGTTGGTTGTGGGCATTACAGTGATTGGCAGGCCGCACAGCGTCACCTCGAGTATTTAAAACCGGGCGCCGCCATCTTGGACACAGTCGCTCCGGATTAGACAGTGTAGGGACAGCGCTGCTGATTTAGGGAGAGATATAAACTGCTAAATAGTTAGTGTAGGGTCTGTAAAGGCTGCCAGAACAAACAAACAGTCCTTTTCAGGACTAATATCCATCCCAGATACCAGGCAGGCAGGCTGTATAGGAGACACAGTGGTTATACCAGCAAACGCTGCATTACAGTCTTGTGTGCTCCTGTTGCTGAAATTGCTGGACTTAGCACCAGGTGTCGGGGGCCAGGAAAAATCCTTTTTTTTTCATCTACATCCTCATTTTTTTACCTCCTTCACACTGTACAAATACTCGTCTTATTAACCTTTTGGTGTGTTCCCACCCCCCCCCCAAAAAAAAAAAGTGTGTCTCTGATTTTTCAGACACAAATATAACTGTTGAAAATAGTCTGGTGTAGGCTAGAGAAACAGAAGTGTTGTTTTGCACTTCCACGGTTCAAACCTCTGTATTATCCATTTTGGGCCATTTGTATCTAAAAAAAATAACAGTTTGAGTGTGTCGCTCACTGTTCAGCCGCAAATCTATATATTTAAAAAAGTCTGGTATACCCCAGTAAACAATAACTGTGGTTTTGCCATCCCACGGTAAAAAATCTCTATTATTCAGGTTTTGGTATATTTTCCGTAAAGAAAAACAGTAGTGTCTCCTGACTGTTGTGACACAAAAATATATCTGTTGAAAATAGTCTTGTGTAGGCCCAACATCCCAGTGTGGTTTCGCAGTTCCATGGGTCAAATCGCTGTACTATCCAGTTTTGGGCCTTTGGTATCTAAAAAAAAAAGCAGTTTGAGTGTGTCGCTCACTGTTCAGCCGCAAATATCTCTATTTAAAAAAGTGTGGTATACCCCAGTCAACAATAACTGTGGTTTTGCCATCCCACGGTAAAAAATCTCTATTATTCAGCTTTTGGTAGTTTTTTCCGTAAAGAAAAACAGTAGTCTCGCCTGACTGTTGTGACACAAAAATATATCTGTTGAAAATAGTCTTGTGTAGGCCCGACATCCCAGTGTGGTTTCGCAATTCCATGGGTCAAATCGCTGTACTATCCAGTTTTGGGCCTTTGGTATCTAAAAAAAAAGCAGTTTGAGTGTGTCGCTCACTGTTCAGCCGCAAATAGCTCTATTTAAAAAAGTGTGGTATACCCCAGTCAACAATAACTGTGGTTTAGCCATCCCACGGTAAAAAATCTCTATTATTCAGGTTTTGGTATATTTTCCGTAAAGAAAAACAGTAGTGTCTCCTGACTGTTGTGACACAAAAATATATCTGTTGAAAATAGTCTTGTGTAGGCCCGACATCCCAGTGTGGTTTCGCAGTTCCACGGGTCAAATCGCTGTACTATCCAGTTTTGGGCCTTTGGTATCTAAAAAAAAGCAGTTTGAGTGTGTCGCTCACTGTTCAGCTGCAAATAGCTCTATTTAAAAAAGTGTGGTATACCCCAGTAAACAATAACTGTGGTTTTGCCATCCCACGGTAAAAAATCTCTATTATTCAGCTTTTGGTAGTTTTTTCCGTAAAGAAAAACAGTAGTGTCTCCTGACTGTTGTGACACAAAAATATATCTGTTGAAAATAGTCTTGTGTAGGCCCAACATCCCAGTGTGGTTTCGCAGTTCCATGGGTCAAATCGCTGTACTATCCAGTTTTGGGCCTTTGGTATCTAAAAAAAAGCAGTTTTTTGTGTGTCGCTCACTGTTCAGCCGCAAATATCTCTATTTAAAAAAGTGTGGTATACCCCAGTAAACAATAACTGTGGTTTTGCCATCCCATGGTAAAAAATCTCTATTATTCAGCTTTTGGTAGATTTTCCGTAAAGAAAAACAGTAGTGTCTCCTGACTGTTGTGACACAAAAATATATCTGTTGAAAATAGTCTTGTGTAGGCCCGACATCCCAGTGTGGTTTCGCAGTTCCACGGGTCAAATCGCTGTACTATCCAGTTTTGGGCCTTTGGTATCTAAAAAAAAGCAGTTTGAGTGTGTCGCTCACTGTTCAGCCGCAAATATCTCTATTTAAAAAAGTGTGGTATACCCCAGTAAACAATAACTGTGGTTTTGCCATCCCACGGTAAAAAATCTCTATTATTCAGGTTTTGGTATATTTTCCGTAAAGAAAAATGTGTGTCAGACTCCACACATAAGACCTCAGGAGTGGACCTGGATGTCTGACATATGTACCATCCTGACAAACTTTGAGGAGGCCACCAAGATGGTGAGTGGCGATGACGCCATCATTAGTGTCAGCATCCCACTTGTCTGTCTTTTGCAACGCTCTCTGCAGAGAATTAAAGAGGAGGCATTGCAGCCAGAGTATGATGAGATGGATCAAGAAGCCATAGCGGGCGATTACACACAGCCCAGCCTCATCTCATCCCAACGTGCATTGGGGGACAATGAGGGAGAGGAGGAGGAGGAGGAGGAAGAACAGGAGCTGCTATCATGCGTTGTAGACGGTAGTACCTGTACAAGTGTCATACCGTCGCTTCAGCGTGGGTGGCCTGAGGACAGGGGGGAGGAGGAAGAGGAGGAGGAGAGCATGGTCAGTGGTCATCTTGGTGAGGACACGGAAATCTTGCCCGTTACCAGTCTGGCACGCATGGCTGACTTTATGTTACGCTGCCTTAACCGTGACCCTCGCGTTGTCAAAATGTTGGGTGACAGTCATTACTGGTTGGTGACACTTGTAGACCCCCGCTACAAGTAGAACTTTCACTCTCTTATTCCTGAGGTGGAGAGGTCTACAAAAATGGGGCAGTACCAGAAGGACCTTGCTGCAGAACTCTTAAAAAAATTCCCATCTGAACATGCTAGCGGCAGAGGTCACAGTTCGTTGCCCAACCAAGGCGTACAGGCGAGAGAGATGCAATTCCAATCCAGCAGAGGCAGGGGAACACTGTCAACGTTCTGGGACAGTTTTCTGACATCCGCCCTAAATAACAGGCCCTGAGGCGCGGGGTACTCTCACAAGGAGTGGAATGTTTCAAAAGATGGTGAGGGAGCACCTTGCCGACTGTACCAGCGTCCTCCGTGATTCCTCTGTGCCTTTTAATTATTGGGTATCCAAGCTGGACACTTGGAATGAACTCGCTCTGTACGCCTTGGAGGTCCTGGCCTGCCCTGCCGCTAGCGTGTTATCGGAGCGTGTTTTTAGTGCCGCTGGGGGAATTATAACTGATAAGCGCACTCGCCTGTCAACTGACAATGCTGACAAGCTGACCCTTATCAAAATGAACAAGGGCTGGATTGGGCCAGACTTCTCATCACCACCAAATGACAGCAGAGTAACATAAAGTCAAATCCACTGTGTTATTTCGGGAGGTGTACTCCCATGCACCGCTTCACACCCACACATGGGTATATGCTTCCTCGTTTCGGCTGTTTCATCTTCTTCTCCTTATCCTCAGCCTCCACCATCACTATACCACCAGGGTTCCAGCATTGCAAGTTCCTCCGTCCTTATTTTTGGCAGCTTTTGCTTGCAAGGCATAAGCAAATACTATGGGACACCCACTCCCCAATAATGGGACTTATGTTTGTAATATGCTGTACTGCATGGCTCTCGTAAGGGGCATGCAAGTTGCTCCGTCCTAATTTTTGGCAGCTTTTGCTTGGAAAGCATATGCAAATACTATGGGAGACCCACTCCCCAATAATGGGACTTATGTTTGTAATATGCTGTACTGCATGGCTCTTGTAAGGGGCATTGCAAGTTGCTCCGTCCTAATTTTTGGCAGCTTTTGCTTGGAAAGCATAAGCAAATACTATGGGAGACCCACTCCCCAATAATGGGACTTATGTTTGTAATATGCTGTACTGCATGGCTCTTGTAAGGGGCATTGCAAGTTGCTCCGTCCTAATTTTTGGCAGCTTTTGCTTGCAAGGCATAAGCAAATACTATGGGACACCCACTCCCCAATAATGGGACTTATGTTTGTAATATGCTGTACTGCATGGCTCTTGTAAGGGGCATTGCAAGTTGCTCCGTCCTAATTTTTGCCAGCTTTTGCTTGCAAGGCATAAGCAAATACTATGGGACACCCACTCCCCAATAATGGGACTTATGTTTGTAATATGCTGTACTGCATGGCTCTTGTAAGGGGCATTGCAAGTTGCTCCGTCCTAATTTTTGGCAGCTTTTGCTTGGAAAGCATAAGCAAATACTATGGGAGACCCACTCCCCAATAATGGGACTTATGTTTGTAATATGCTGTACTGCATGGCTCTTGTAAGGGGCATTGCAAGTTGCTCCGTCCTAATTTTTGGCAGCTTTTTCTTGCAAGGCATAAGCAAATACTATGGGACACCCACTCCCCAATAATGGGACTTATGTTTGTAATATGCTGTACTGCATGGCTCTTGTAAGGAGCATTGCAAGTTGCTCCGTCCTAATTTTTGGCAGCTTTTGCTTGGAAAGCATAAGCAAATACTATGGGAGACCCACTCCCCAATAATGGGACTTATGTTTGTAATATGCTGTACTGCATGGCTCTTGTAAGGGGCATTGCAAGTTGCTCCGTCCTAATTTTTGGCAGCTTTTGCTTGCAAGGCATAAGCAAATACTATGGGACACCCACTCCCCAATAATGGGACTTATGTTTGTAATATGCTGTACTGCATGGCTCTTGTAAGGGGCATTGCAAGTTCCTCCGTCCTAATTTTTGGCAGCTTTTGCTTGCAAGGCATAAGCAAATACTATGGGACACCCACTCCCCAATAATGGGACTTATGTTTGTAATATGCTGTACTGCATGGCTCTTGTAAGGGGCATTGCAAGTTGCTCCGTCCTAATTTTTGGCAGCTTTTGCTTGCAAGGCATAAGCAAATACTATGGGAGACCCACTCCCCAATAATGGGACTTATGTTTGTAATTTACTGTTCTGCATGTGACGCGCCCCTCCTGGGCCGTGTGTACACGTGTGTGGGATACCTGGTGCCGGGTCTCTGGGGTCTGTAGTCTCCGTGGCGGTGACCCGGTCCTGTGGCTCAGGCTGGTCAAACCAGTGGCAGTCTTTCTTAGGTTTTGAGGTTAATTGTCCGACTGCACCGCCCGTGGATTGCGGTCAGGGAGTACCACCGCTGCGAGGCAGACCGCTGAGGCTGGTGTTGTGTGCGCAGCAGACAATGGGATAACTCCCCAAGGGAGGAGTATAGCCTCAGGGCAGTGAGTGTGGATGATGGGGGTGATGGTGCACGAGCGCAGCAGGAACGACTGACTCAGAGTCTTTGCAGTGCAATTCAGGGTCTTTACTGATGATTATAAGGTAGACCCTCCAAGGAGTACTGGCTAGCATAAGAGGCCTGGTCAGTCTGTGAGCAAGCAGGAGTTCCCCTGGCCAGGTGGAGTTGTAGGCCTCCCCGTCTGTCTGCACTCTTCCTGGCTACCTTGCTGTAAGCGGGTAGAAGTAGCCCACGTCCCTGAGTGTACCGTGTAGTGCTCACCCGTATGGCTGGTGACTTGGGGCCTTCTGTTAGCCTCCGCTCCACGATGGCGGTGCTGGTCCCTTGCTTGTGACTGAGCCTCCGGGCTTCTATGGCCAGAGGACCTGAAATCCCCTGCCGGCTGGTTTCTGCTGCTGGATATATAAGTCCTCACAGCCTCGGACTCCTGTGTCCGGTTCCTATTGTCTTCTGCCAGGGTGAGCTCTGCTCAGCTTCCAGCCCCTGGTCTTTAGCTCCTAGCTCCTACAGAGCTCCTTGCTGTTACTTTCCCTTGCTCTCACTCTGACTCTGACTGTTCTCTGACTCACTCAACCCCACCCCAGATCCAGTTTATAAGGGCAGAATTCTCCCCTCCCAGGACTGGGGCAGGAGGATGTTGCATGACCAGGAAACCTCCCACTTGCTCTCCGACGTAATATCTCTATTACTGTGGTGACCAGACCCCTGGGGTGCCACACATGGCTCTTGTAAGTGGCATTGCAGTTCCTCATAATTTTTGGAAAGCCTTCCATTCACTGCTTAGGCCAACAGTGCACAGGAGACCCAGTTGCTATAAATGGAAAAAAAGGTTTAGTTAACGCCCTCCGACCTTCATGTCATTTCCAAGGGGCATTGGAGTGCCTCGAAATTTTTGGTAGGCATTGCACTCACTGTATGCCCTATAACAGTGTAGCCGAACCGCTCCTTTTGTTACAGAAACATATTCTACAAGACATATCTGGTTGACTGGCCTGATATTGATGTGAATGGTCCCTGTTCCTCCTGCTCTTTCTCCTTTGCCACTACCTCATCCATCATTTATCACCTGAAGCTTTGTTTTAACGGGAGTCATAGAACTTGGATAGTAGCAGGAAAACATCCAGCAATCCTCGGAGGAGGTAGGCTATGCGCCAAAACGCTGACCACCTCAGGCCTAGCCGCTACTACATACATGCGCTTGCATTCCAACAAAACAAAGCAGATGCTAACTTCTATCATCCTCATCATGCTCCTCACCTTGGCACTCTCAACTCCCCCGATGGAGAAGCCAGGGCCCACCGGAGGAGTCTGATAGTCCGGTGGGCTCGGCCAATGCTGCCCTAAAGCAAGCCAGGCTAAGAAAAGTGTGGGAAAGGTTACCGGGACAAATAGGGGTGGCTGGGGACCGAGTATCGACACCCGGCCACCCCCTGGAGGCTGGGGAGCAAGTGGGGACACCCGGCCACCAGGCGGCTGGGGACTGAGTATGGATACCAGGCCGCCGACACAGCCATGGCGTGGTGGCCAGATTCCGCCTCCACATGCCTAAAAGGCCCAATTTAAAGTGCAAGCAAGCAGTATGGTATTGCAGCCTGGGGGTGGGTGGGTGGCAGGCTGCATACTTGCGCTTGCATTGCAAGGAATGGGAGAGGTACAATTGAACACTGCCCTGGGACAAGGACTTGAATGGGGATAGTTGCAAGTCTGCAACGACAGGTGCAAAGTGGGAGGCATCTTCGCATGTACCATGAACAGGGGTTTGGCATGCACACACTGCAGCGGAATAAGCTCTCCTTCCCACTAAATGCACTGGGGAGGGCACAGGTAATGTTTTGGCATACACGCTTAATCTTATGTATAAGGCACACCAGGACAAATAGGGGCGGCTGGGGACTGAGTATGGATACCTCGCTGCCGAAGCAGCCATGAGGTAGTGGCCAGCTTCGGCCTCCTCCAAACTAAAAGGCCCCATTTCAAGTGCAAGCTGGCAGTATGGAATTGCAGTCTGGGGGTGGGTGGGTGGCAGGCTGCACACTTACACTTGCATTAAAAGAAAACATAGCAGATGCTAACTTCTGTCATCATCATCATGCTCCTCATCTTGGAACTCTGAACTCCACCGATGGAGAAGTCAGGGCCCACCGGAGGAGTCTGGTTCTCTGGTGGGCTCGTCCAATGCTGCCTAAAGCAGGCCGGGCTAAGAAAAGTGTGTGGGGGGATGTTCCAAGGAGAAATAGGGGCGGCTGGGGACCGTTTATGGACACCCGGCTGCCCCCAGGCGGCTGGGGACCGAGTATGGACATCCGGCCTCCGGGCGGCTGGGGACTGAGTATGGATTCCAGGCCGCCAACACAGCCATGACGTGGTGGCCAGATTCCGCCTCCACATGCCTAAAAGGCCCAATTTCAAGTTCAAGCAAGCAAGCAGTATGGTATTGCAGCCTGGGGGTGGGTGGGTGGCAGGCTGCATACTTGCGCTTGTATTGCAAGGAATGGGGGAGGTACAATTGAACACTGCCCTGGGACTAGAACTTGCATGGGGATAGTTGCAAGTCTGCATCTTCTGATGCGGCAAGGATCACTTATGATGGGCACACTTTTAGACAGTGACCTGGGAGTCAGAGATGCTTCCAGGGGTCTTCCCCATGCTGTTCCCATGTCTTTTCAGCACTTTATGCATGTGTCACACAGCACATGGCCAGATAAGGTTGTAAAATGTTAAAATGACATTTCCCGGTGAATGCATTTGTCATAGTTGAAAGCAATACAAAAGTGCAAAAATGCATAAAAAATGCTACTTGTAAACATAGCCGAAGGTGTGGAGGAGTATTTTTGTTTTTGGTCATTTATTTTAACTTATACACAAGTCTTTTCCCTGGAAAGGATGTTCCTTAACATATTTCACAGGAAAAAAGTTTCACTTTCGTTTTTGAACGTTTTATTGTGAGCCCGTAAATGTGGCTTAATACCTCTGACCACGTTGTTGACAGCAGTGACCTGGGGGTCAGAAATGCTTCCTGGGGCGATCCCCATGCTGTCCCCATGTCATTTGAGCACTGTCACTATCGTTTTGGGCACTTGTTAGGCTTTTAAAAGACTGCCGGGGGTGCCACCGCAAAAATGCTCGAGTCTCCCATAGACTAACATTGGGCTCGATGCTCGGGTCGAGCACCCGAGTATCACGGCGAGCTCGGCCAGAGCTTCGAGCACCCGAGCATTTTAGTGCTCGCTCAACGCTAATGCTTACAACAATGAACTGGTACAACGTTTTCCTGATTCTTCTGAACGGCCACCACAAAAAACATTCAAGCAATTTACTGAAACTGAACTTCATGCATTTTTGGGCATACTGATTGCTGCTGGTGTGCACAGAGACAACAAAGAGAATCTGGAGGAAATGTGGAATGTTGCTGCTCTGCCTCTTATATGTGCAGCCATGTCTCGTGACCGCTTCAAGATGATACTCAGATTTATCAGATTTGACAACGAAAATACACGTGCAGAACGTGTGCAAACAGATAAAGCTGCACCAATACGGGACATCTGGACAATGCTGAACAGAAATCTGGAGAGAGCCTACAAGCCATATAATTGTATCACCGTCGACGAGCAATTATTTCCATTTAGTAGCAATACTAAATTTACCCAGTATATACATTCAAAACCAGCTAAATATGGCATAAAGATTTTCTGGGCTTGTGACTCGTCAAACGTCTACCCATTACAAGGTCAGCTCTACACTGGGAAACCAACTGATGGTCCTCGACAAGTAAACATTGGTGAACGAACAGTATTGGACCTAGTGAGCTCGTATAAAGGCTTTGGAAGAAATGTCACCACCGATAACTTCTTTACAACCATGGAACTAGCTAAGGTATTGAACTCCTGGAAAATGACACTAGTTGGTACAGTGAGAAAAAACAAAAGGTTCCTACCTAGCAACATGCAGCCTGCCAAAGAAAGGCCTGTAAACTCGACAAATTTTGCCTACAATCATGATGCAACAGTCTGTTCAAATGTACCAAAGAAGAACAAATCAGTCGTGCTTCTATCATCTATGCACATGACGGGAGAAGTTGAAGAGACACTAGCAGCCAAGCCAGAGATAATAAAATACTACAACAAAACAAAAGGCAGAGTTGATGTTATGGATAAAATGTTGGGAGACTACACTGTGAAACGACGAACATTACGTTGGCCTCTGGCATTTTTCTACAATATGATTGACGTCACTGGGTTAGCATCCTACATCATCTACAGAGAACACAATCCAAGCTTCAGGACAAAGGATCAACGAAGAAAGTTCCTGAAAGATCTTGCAAATCAGCTGTGTATGCCTGCAATTGAAGATCGTAGTACAAACCGAATAATGATGAGAAACCATTTTCTTCGAGGTGCAGTAGAAATGGTGCTTGGACGATGCATTCTGGTAGCATTGCAAGCAGCAGCTGGCCCTCAAATACCTCATGGTAGTCGTGGACCCTCCCCTGTTGTTGGTAGTTGCTATGTCTGCCGAGACCTGAGGCGAAAACAATGTAAGACTAGAAAGTCTTGTGTGGTTTGTGTGAAACCCATTTGCGATGAACACTCGGTAGCAAAGACTACATGCATTACTTGCGAAGAAAATCAATAAAAAAAATTCTTACATTTTCTTTTATAATGTAAATGAACAGTTTTTTATTTGTTTATAATAATAAAATAGCATTATCATTAAAAAAAATATTATTCTTTTTTCCTTGCATTATCTTCATTCAAAATAAATGAGGGTACATTTGTACCTATGCGGCTTGTTATGGATGCAAAAATATCTCGACCCCTTATCTTGGAAGGGGGTGGAGATATTTTATTGAAATTTGGCCAATATATTCTGGACCAAAACTGCAGAGATGTCACGAAATTTCAGCCCTCTACGGCTTTTCGAAAAAAAAGTTATTGCAATTTTAAAACGGAATAGTTACAATTGTACCTACTCAGCCGGACGAAGGTTAAGGATTATGGAGGCCACTGTGCTATTAGGAACCTTGAGTACTGCAGAAATTCTTTTGTAACCTTGGCCACATCTGTGCCTTGCCATAATTCTGTCTCTGAGCTCCTTGGGCAGTTCCTTTGAGCTCATGATTCTCATTTGGTCTGACCTGCACTGTGAGCTGTGAGGTCTTATATAGACAGGTGTGTGCCTTTCCAAATCAAGACCTATCAGTTTAATTAAACACAGCTGGACTCCAATGAAGGAGTAGAACCATCTCAAGAAGGATCACAAGGAAATGGACAGCATGTGACTTAAATATGAGTGTCTGAGCAAAGGGTCTGAATACTTATGACCATGTGATATTTCAAGATGGGGTGCAGAGTGTACTTTAATGAGAAAAAAAATGAACTTTTTAGAATTTACTAAATGGCTGCAATGAAACAAAGAGTGAAAAATTTAAAGGGATCTGAATACTTTCCGTACCCACTGTAAGTTGTCCGTACCCACTGTAAGTTGTCTTCATTCCTTTAAAAAAAAAAATTGCATGTAAGTGGCTTCCAAACCCTCCACTTTTTCTTTTTCCCTGCCTTCAGCTGCATCCCACCAAGGACAACATCTACAAGGAATTTGTATGTTCTCCCCGTGTTTGTGTGGGTTTCCTCCGGGTTCTCCAGTTTCCTCCCACACTCCAAAGAGATACTGATAGGGAATGTAGATTGTGAGCCCCAATGGGAACAATAATGATAAAAGCGTTGTGTATTAATGGCGCTATATAAGTGAGCAAAATAAATAAATTAACATCAGAACGTACTCATTTGAAGTACAGATGATGACTGTGAAAGGGTCAGCATCTGAGTTTCATTAACCCTGGGGAGAAGCTGCTGCAAGAGATTCTTCTGATAAAAACAACTCTCACAGGAGGAGACAGGTGGTGACACGTTTACTGCAACTCTCCTCAATCCCCTTTCCCCTTATTTGCAAAGTTTCATAACTTTCCATGCTGGACAAAATTCTTAAAAAAATGAAAGTTTATTTACTCTTTAAAGTGTAACTGTCATTTCAGGAGAACTTGCAGCAGAATGTCTGTGTCTGCCTCTAGCTTCCCCTTCCCCTCTCCATGGAACTTCATGAGCATCAGTTGTCATCTCCTATCTCAGTAATGGGAACGTCTGCATTCACTGGATACATATTTTGCCTGTAAATTGAGAATGAATGATCAGTCCAGGAGAAGAAAAAAGCAGATTCCTCTAATAAGATATATTACAAAGTTGCTTATTTTCATTTATATATTAATTTATGGGAAAACAATAAAGTGACACTAAAATTAAACACATTTTCTCTTGAAAAGGAATCCTTGAAGTCAGTGAGGGAAGCATAGTGTAGCTACAGGCATGCTGATTTTAGCTATTAGCCACTTACAAGTTAGGGCTTATTCAGATGACTTGCTGTCCATATGCGAAACAGACCTCGTATGGACAGCCCAGGGAGCACTGCAAGTCAATAGGTTAAGTTTACATGAGCATTCTAAGAGACCAATGGTCAGCTTAATAAATCACAACATACACCACTTTGATCCAAGTTTTAGATCAGACTTGCTCATTAAACTCATGGTCAGCATAGGGTTATCTAGATTGTGAGCCCCAATGGGGATAGTGCCATAATGTCTGTAAAGCTCTATGGAAATAATGGCGCTATATAAGTGAGGAAAATTAATTAATTAATTAAACTCAATGGGTGCGTTAAATGACGCTATACTGACTACATTTATATGGCATCCATTTTTGTATTGCTCAATTGCAAACCTCATCCACGTGTATTGGCATACTGGCTATGACGCGCCCCCTGGGCCTGTGCTGTGGTGCAGCGTTGCGCACGCGGGGAATACCCGGAGCCGGATCTGTTGGGGGTAGTAGTCCTCGTGGCGGTGACCCGGTCCGTGCCCAGGGTGTCAAACTAAATGGCAGTCTTTAGCAGTAGATGTTAGAGTGTTCGACTACGCCACCCGTTGAATGCGGTTATGAAACCGCCGCTGCAGGGCAGACCGCTGAGGCCGGTGGTACGGTTGTGCAGCGTGGATGGTATAACCCCCAACGGGAGGGGTATGGCCTCAGGGCAGCCGACGTGAATGATGGGGTTAGCAGAGTTGCACGCAGGCACCAGGAACCACTCAGAGACGGTGCGGTGTAGTTCAGGGTCTTTACTGGTGGCAAAGGTAGACCCTCCCGGAGTACTGGCTAGCGATCGGGGCCTGGTCAGTCTGTGAGCAGATAGGATCTCCCCTGGCCAGGCGGAGTTGTAGGCCTCCCCAACTAATTGTACTCTTCTGGCTACCTTGCTAGAGGCGGGTAAAAGTAGCCCACGTCCCTGAGTGTACCGTGTGGTGCTCACCCGTATGGCCGGTGACTCGGGGCCTTCTGGTAGCTTCTGCTCCACGACGGCGGTGCTGGTCCCTTGCGTGTGACCGTGCCTTCGGGTTTCTTGGCCAGAGGACCTGAAATCCCCTGCCGGTCGGTTTCTGCTGCTGGGTAAGGATTAGTCCCCACAGCCTCGGACTCCGGGTCCGGTGAGAACTCTTCAATCAGGGCGAGCTCTACAGCTTCCAGCCCCTGACTCCTTTTAGCACTGCTCCCACTGAGCTCCTGATCTTTCTTTCCTATAGCTGCTCCTCTCCAGACCAGACTATGTCTCTGTCTGGGACTCCTCTTCTTCTCCCTAACCCTGCCTCAGCCCCAGTTTTATATAGGGGAAGTTCTTCCCCTCCCAGGACTGGGCAGGAGGTGTGGCATGCATAGGATTCCTGACCAGGAGACCTCCCACCTGCTCTCAGACGTAATATTGCTATTACTGTGGAAACCAGACCCCTGGGGTGCCACAGCTATAATGGGTCCGTATGGCACGTTCATCTGAATGAGCCCTTAAATAGATGCCATAAGGATGTCATTGTGACGTAGAAAGTTTACATAACGGATGACAATACCGAAGAAATATCATTCATTATTTCTGAATAAAAAACTATTTACGTACACTCATGTGATCCTGGCCTTCATGTAAAACTGTTTTTGGAAACTTACAGGAATTGTGCGCCAAGGTGTATGTGAGTGAGCATTGTATAGGTGAATTTTGATCTGCATTACTGATCTAAAGTCTACACTTCTAGACTTGAGCTACTTAGCACACAGAGTGCCTAATTTGTGCTTGCCCAATTGACATGAGAAGGCATACCCCGTAGATGGGAACCTACACTATTTAATTTGAACGTATTTCTCCTGGGCCATCATCTATTCATTTAAAAGGCATGTAAGATCCAGCTCCAAATAAAAGCAGTTGTAGGTTGCATTCACACATCCATGTTCCACGATTCATGATACATCAGCTCCTCCTCACTATTCTCTCCTCTATTGGCTTTAAGGACACTGTTCTCTCCTGGTTCTCCTCCTACCTCTCTGACCGCTCCCTCACTGTATCTTTTACTGGCTCCCCTCTTCCCCTTACTGTCGGGGTTCCTCAAGGATCAGTCCTAGGCCCCCTTCTTTTCTCATTATACACCACTCCTATTGGACAAACAATCAGCAGATTCGGTTTTCAGTACCATCTCTATGCTGATGACACCCAATTATACACCTCTTCTCCGGACATCACCCCTGCATTATTACAAAATACCAGTGGTTGTCTTTCCGCTGTCTCTAACATTATGTCCTCCCTCTATCTGAAACTGAATCTGTCAAAAACTGAACTACTCATATTTCCTCCCTCCACTAACCTACCTATGCCCAATATTGCCATTTCCGTTTGTGGCTCCCCCATTACTCCCCAACAAAATGCCAACTGTCTTGGGGTCATACTTGATACAGATCTTTCCTTCACTCCTCACATCAAATCACTCGCCCTCTCATGCCATCTACACCCCAAAAAAAACTCTAAAATCAGAACCTTTCTTACCTTTGACTCAGCAAAAACTCTTACTGTCACTCTTATTCATTCTCGTCTGGACTATTGCAACTCCTTACTAATCTCCCTCTTACTAAACTTCCCCTCTCCAATACATCCTGAACGCAGCAGCCAGGATCATATTCCTTGCCAACCGCTACACTGATGCCTCTACCCTGTTTCAGTCATTGCACTGGTTGCCCATCCAATACAGAGTTCAACATAAACTGATCACTCTTACCCACAAAGCGCTCCATGCTTCAGCACCACCCTACATCTCCTCCCTCATCTCAGTCTACCAACGTACCCGTGCCCTCCATTCTGCCAATGACTTAAAAGTAAAACCCTCCATAATCCGAACTTCCCACTCTCGTTTCCAAGATTTCTCACGTGCTGCACCAATTCTTTGGAATGCACTACCCAGGACAATTCAATTAATTCCCAATACACAGTTTTAAGCGTGAGACTCTATGAGCTGTCCCAGGCCAAAGGTGTAGATGGAGAAGAGCAGGGGTCCTACAACTGAACCTTGGGGGATACCAACAGATAGGGGGCAAGTTGAGTGGGAGACATTGAATGTCCTGTCTGTTAGGTATGAAGAGATCCAAGATAGGGCCAAGTCTTTGATGCCGAGAGATGAGAGATTCTGTAGTAAGAGGGAATGGTCCACTGTGTCGAAGCCAGATGACAGGTCTAGGAGGAGGAGGACAGAGTAGTGTCACTTGGATTTGGCGGTTAGTAGGTCGTGGTGACTTTAGTCAGGGCAGTTTCAGTAGAATGGAGCAATCGGAAGCCAGATTGGAGACGGTCAAAGAGAGAGCAGGAGGAGAGGTGGGAGGACAGTTCAAAATGGACGTGTTGTTCCAATAGTTTTGAGGCATAGGGGAGAAGTGATATGGGGCGATAGCTTGTCAGAGAGGATGGGTCAAGGGAGGGCGTTTCGAGGATGGTTGTGATCGAGGCAAGTTTGAAGAATGAGGAGAAGACACCAGTTATTAGTGATAGGTTGAAAAGGTGGGTTAGGGTTGGGATGAAGATAGTAGTAAGGTTGGGGATGAGGTGGGACGGGATTGGGTTAAGTTCACAGGTGGTGAGGTGTGATTTGCAGAGTAAAGAGGAAAGTTGATCTTCCATAATGGTGGAGCAGCTGGTTTTGGAGGAGGAGGATTGAGTAGGTGTGAGGAGGGGCTGGGGGGACTTTAGGCAAAAACTTTGTCTGATGGTGTGAATCTTCTGCTTGAAGAATGAGGCAAAGTCTTCGGCTGAGATGAGAGGAGAGGGAGGAGGCGCTGGGGGGCAGAGGAGAGAATTGAAGGTGTTGAATAGCTGTTTAGGGTTGTGAGACAGGGAGGATATGAGAGATGAGAAGTATGTTTGTTTTTCTGCAGTGAGTGTGGACTTGAAGGTAGTGAGGGACTGTTTGAATGCGATGAAGTGCTCATTGGAGTGGGACCTTTTCCATCTAAGCTCAGCAACCCTGGAGGCCCGTCGCAGTTCTTTGGTTAGGCTGGTTTGCCAGGGTTGCCTGTTGATTGTGCGAGCTTTGGTATGTGTGAGGGGGGCAACCGAATTGAGAGTTGCAGCTGTTGTGGTGTTATATAAAGTGGCAGAAAAATCTACGTCATGTAAGGAACTGATGTCTGTAAGAGGGAGGAGGGATTCCGAGAGTGAGCGTGGGTCAAGGTGTTTAAGATTTCTGTGAGGGTATGCAAATTTGTGGAGTGAGGATTGTTGCCCTGGAGAGGAGAGGGTAGAGAATGTAACTAGGTTGTGGTCAGAAAGAGGGAGGGATGAGTTAGAGAGGTTAGACAGGGAACAGAGGCGGGTGAAGATGAGGTCCAGAGTGTGGCCATCTTTGTGAGTGGCTGCGGAAGACCATTGGGAAAGGCTGAAGGAGGAAGTGAGGGATAGAAGCTTAGAGGCAGCTGAGAGAGAAGTGTCAATGATGATGTTGAAGTCGCCCATGATGATAATGGGTGTTACGGGTCCGGGTGGTGGAACCTCTGTGCTTCGGTGCAAGGAGGGACCAGAGGGGCGTAACTAAGTGCCTACTCGGACCTACCCAGGTCACACGGAGGCTTAGTCGACTCCGTGAACCAGGGAGGGACCGGGCAGGTGGACCAGGTCCGGGTAGATAAGCAGGCTAGTATGGCAGATAGCCAGACAGGTGCTTTGGGTAGGCAAGCAGGCGGGTAAGGCGGATAGCCAGACCGGTGCTCCGGGTAGGCAAGCTGGCGGGCACGGCAGTTTACTGGCTGGTGTTCCGGGTAGACAGGCTGGCGGGTACGGCAGGTTACTGGCAGGTGCTCAGGGTAGGCAGGCTGGCAGACACGGCAGGTTACTTGCAGGTGCTCCAGGTAGGCAGGCTGACGGACACGACAGCTACTTGACAGGTGATCTGGGTAGGCAGGCTGGCGGGCCCGGCAGGTTACTGTCAGGTGCTCCAGGTAGGCAGGCTGACGGACACGACAGGTACTTGACAGGTGATCCGGGTAGGCAGGCTGGCGGGCACGGCAGGTTACTGTCAGGTGCTCCAGGTAGGCAGGCTGGCGAGCACAACAGGTAAGAGGTAGGTTGCTGAAAGGTTGGCGGGCAGGACTGATAGACAGACTAGCATGCTGGACTGACAGGCAGCGGGACCTGAGAGCTGAGGAAAGTGTTAGCACACAAAACAACAACTTTGCACAGGCACCTACATTTTGGAGGAGGTGCCTTATAAAGGGGAAGTCCTCCGGCCATTGGACAGGGACTCTTTAGGACGGCGCACGTGGCCCTTTTAAGAGGGAGGGAGCACGCGCGCGCCCTAAGCACAGTGCATGGGAAGCTGTGCGTGGTGCGCGCCACAGCAGCAACATGGGAGCAGGAAGACGCCGGACCGGGACCGCGGTGGTGAGGGGAGCGGCGTCTCTGCCCGGCAGGAGGCAGAGACGCCGATGCTACAGTGGGGATGTCAGAGGAAAGGAAATGAAGTAGCCAGGTGGTGAAATAGTCTAGGAAGGTGGTGGCTGGTCCTGGGGAGCTGTAAATGACAGCCAGTTGGAGGTTGGACAGGGAATCGATGCGCACACAGTGCACTTCAACAGAGGGTGGCAGTGGAATTTGCGTGAAGGAGCAGATATCTGGCAGGAGAAAACCTTCTCCACCATGCTTGCCAATTGGGCAGGGGGTGTGGGAAAGGTGGAATACAACGTATGAAAGTGCTGCTGGAGATGGGTATATTAGTGAAGTCATCAAAATATATGGGCTCCTGGTGGTATATATTAGTGAGGACGTCAGAATGCATGGGATATTGGTGGTATATATTAGTGAAATCATCAAAATGTAAGGGCTCTTGGTGGTATATATTAGTGAAATCATCAGAATGTATGGGCTCCTGGTGGTATATATTAGCGAGAACATCAAAATGCATGGACTATTGGTGGTATATATTAGTGAAGTCATCAAAATATATGGCCTCCTGGTGATATATATTAGTGAGGACATCAGAATGCATGGGATATTGGTGGTATATATTAGTGAAGTCATCAGAATGTAAGGGCTCCTGGTGGTATATATTAGTGAAGATATCAGAATGTATGGGCTCCTGGTAGTTATATACAGTTTGTGTCTGTATGTATGTGCTTTTTGAAGGCATGTGTTTGTATGAAAGTGTTATGCGTATACATATATGTCTATATTAATGTATGTGTTCTGTGCATGCATGTGTCCGTATGTATGTACTCTGTGCATACATATATATGTGCATGTGCTTGGTGTATACATGTGTGTACTGTGTGTGTGTATACATGTGTGTGTGTGTAACATACAGTGTTTGTGGTGTCCCATACTGTGTATGTTGCATCCATTTAGAAATCTCAGCTGCACAAACAAGAGTTCATAGGTATTAACATGTCGGCAATCACCTAACAATGCTGCTTATTCATCTGGTGATTGGATTGTTTATGGCGGAACAAAAATCATTGTTCTCAGCATGTGCTGCTGATAACATGATACTGCAGGACCACTGGAAAGTGATTATGTCTTTATTTTTTTTCAATCAATCCATGGCTAAAAAAAGAGGTTACTGTCTGACAACCTCTTTAACATGTGTACATGCTATAAACTTACCAGATCGTGAATTTTTCTATTGGTTTACAAAGCGCTGTATGAAAACATTGAAACGTGAAAAGCAGAATTTACATAGCTTATATGTATGGATGAGCGGACCAAAGTACGGTCTGGGTACCAGAACTCTACCCGAACTTGAACCAAAACCTGAACCCCATTGAAAACAATAAGGACCTCATCTCTCTGTGACATGCAGAAGTAGTGCTGTTGCTTTAAAAGCATCCAGCAACTATTAGAAGTAACACAAGCACAGGAGGCAGGAAGTGTTGTGCTCCAGAAGATGATGGTTTCACAGGGATCATCTCCCTCGGAAAACCCTCCCCTCCTCCATCTCACTGTGCTGTAAATAATGCTGTTTTCAATAATGTGCCTTTGCATTAGAACTGTGCTGACCTGTACTACTGGGAAAACTGTGAACTGCTGTGCTGCTAAGGAAACTGTACTGTTTGTCACTGGAGCCTGTTGCTCATAAGACTTAACTTGCACTGGCTGTGCGGCTTCTTATTAAATGCTACTGTTCTACCGTTTATGAGAACTCTTGTCAAGTGTGTCTGGTCAGCAAGTGAAACAACCTACGTGTCTGTGTCTGAGGGTCAATACCCCTGTGTGCCCGAGAGAAGCTGCAGCACATGGTCTATGGTCGCCCTGAGTAACAGTTCCCCCAGGATTCCAAAGAATTCATGTAACCTGTCTCGCCCCTGTCTGAATCTAGCGGCGTTCGTGTAACATCTCTCTCTCTGTAACAGACTTCCCTAGGAACTCCGAACATTGCAACAGACGTCTGGGAGATGTCTGTGTTCGGCGTTTAGCACCGGACACTAACTTAAGTCTTAAGTTTGGGTTTGCTTGTCTCTACTTATATGGAATAAGATCATAGATTAAGTATTGCATTTGCATTGCTCCAAACAAGACTGTAAACACAGAGTGTTCTTTAACAGTCACATGACTAATTATGGGCGAACTCTCAGTGCGGCAAGGAGCTCACAGTAGGCTTGAGGTTCAACCAAGAATAAGAATCATCAAAGTGAATACCAGCTTCTACACATCCTCACATGTCACTGTTGGTCTCTGAGATGCGTCTCTCAGCCATTGTCTTTTTATCTTCACACAACTCACAGGTTGCACTAGTCTCCTCCTTGTCTCTGCAGTTCCTCGTGGCCTTCTGAGCACCCAAGCAACCCTGGTTGTGAAAGTGAAGTTTACTGCCTTATTTTGTGATGGGAACACCTGGTCCTACTTCTGCAGGGGGAGAATGCTTAGCTTTAGACGACTCCAGACAAATGCAAACTCGGCCTCAAGCTCCAGAGAGGACGAAGTACTGCTCTTGCTAAGCCTTCACAAGTAGAAATTAATATAGCCGGCACCTCCAGGGAGCTAATTACCAGAGGGAGGTAGCCGCTAGGTCCTAGAGACAGCCTCTCATCTAAGAAGATCTGTAATGCCAAACGTAGAGATCTCTTGCAACCAACTGCAGGGCGACTGTCTGTCACCTCTGATACACCCGTGACATAGTGTATGTAAACTTTTGACTTTGCAGTAAGTAATAAAAATGCCTTAAAACATTCTATCTCTCTCTCATTATTCTGGCATTTGGCCAATATTAAAAATTATGGTAATCCTAATTGAACTAAATCGGGAAAGGTTTATTCTGATTTCATGTCAGCTATTGAGAAAAACATACATGTGTGTCTTTTTATATAGTGTATATAAATTTCTGGTTTCAGCTGTATGTACTGTAACGTCACTATGTGCATTATCTCTATTTTGACATCACTGTGCACATTATCTATGTACTGTAATGTCACTTTGTGCATTATCTCACTATTGTACCATCACTATGTATATTATTTCTGTACTGTTATGTCCCTTTGTGCATTATCTCTCTATTGTGAAATCACTATCTATATTATTTCTGCAGTGTAGCAATACTGTATGCATTATGCCTATTTGCCGGTATTTGGGAGAAAGAAATAATTAAAAGCCTGATTGAATATGCTGTGAAAAATGCTAATGGTGGAGAGAGACTTGCAATTTTTTGCTGTGGACCCTATGGTCACTTGTTACACTTGTAATTATTAGTATTGTTATGTGTCTCAAAACCTTAATAATTGATTTTGAAAGAATGCAAGAAACTGTAGGTATAAATTCATGACTAGTCTCAGAACAGAGATGGTTGCTGGTATAGTGATATAAAGGAGACGAGTAAATACACTTAAAAAAGTTCTCCGACCACGAAATCCAATTTTTTTTAACCTGACCTATTCTTCCATGACAGTGGAATATAAGCATACGTGCACACGTGACCACCTCTCTGTTGAGAATAAGGCTATGTGCCCACGATGCAGAAATGAAGCAGAAAATTTCTGCAGCATTTCTGCATCTCCCTGGCAGAAAAAACGCATGCAGATTGACAAGCGCTTTCCAGGCGATAGCATCACTTGGAAAGTGCTTGACAACTAGGTCACACATGCAAACAGCATGGATTTATACAGTGTGAACCGTAAAAATTAAAACAAATAAAGCTATACTCACCCCCGAGGCCCCGGCGTGGCTGCAGCGCTCGTTCCTGTCTGGTTCCCGGCTGCCGGCATATCGCGAGACAGAGCGGTGAAGGGCCTGCGGTCACATGACTGTGACATCACCGCAGGTCCTCAAGCGATGCCGGCATTCAGAGAGAAGACGCCGGACAGGTGAATATAACTTTATTTGTTATTTTATTCTTTTTTTACAGGTACAATGGTACCCAGGTCTGGAGGAGAGTCTCCTCTCCTCCAGAACTGGGTACCATCCGCAAATAGAAACGCATAGAAGCCGCTTGTAGAAATGTACAGTCGCGGTTTCTATGCGTTTCAATGCAAGTCAATGGCGGGAGTTCCGCTGCGCTACCGCAAAATTAAATGACATGCTGCGGATTTTTGTACGCAGCATAAACGCTGCGGAAAAATCCACAGCATGTGCATAGAACATGCGGAATCCCCTTGGGGACCATGGGGTGCAGATTACCTAGCGTTTCACAAGCGTTTCCGCTGCAGAAATTCCGCAGCATAAACGCTTGAAAAACGCTACGTGGGCACACAGCCTAAAGACATTGTTTGCTCAGGACAAGAGCAGGAACCAATACAGATAAAAAGTGCTTGTGGGAAAACCTGTTTACCCCAATGTACACGATTGGGTTTCATACAGGTTTGCACCTTTACACATTATTTACATGTTGTTTTTTCATAAAAAATGATGGCGGAAACTGATCATACTCAAAAATCTGAAAGCTTCCTAGTAATTGCCGATCTTCGGATCTGATAAATACGACAGCATGATATTTCAAAGAGCAATGGTGTTTGTGAAACTCAGGGATGTATTTTGTGTGTTAAGAATGCTGGCATATGCAAAGGGTCCGATATTTGAGCAACTTTGGTTCCAAACTAGACATTATGCAAAAATATGATTTTCCTTGTGGCCTCCTCTCTTATGGAGATCTCCCATGAGCAGGAACATTTGCATGACCTGTTTGCATCCTCTGTACAGCATGACAGGTTATCCAGCACTGGGATAAATGCAAAACATGAGCCCTGATATCAATTAAAGGGTCATATAGTAACATAACCACAAACTATTATTGTTCCAATATAATGCAAATAAAGGGTCATAGTTTACTACAGAAACAGCTTAAATGGGGTATTCAATTGAGAAAGCTCATTTTCATTTATTCTGGTATGAAGTTTTAAGTAACAGATTTGGGGGTGATCTGTTCCGGAAAGTAGTTACAAAACTCATCTCCAGCTGTGGAGGACCTGTCCTGTCCTGCATTACACACAACCTATTGATTTGATTAGGCACAGTGCAATACCTAATTTCCCCAGTGATGGTGCTGCATGGAAACTAAACACTCACTGCAAGGTTTCCCCACTGATCATGGCTGTTCGCTGAGAATTCTAGCAGGAGGACACTTTGTGATTTGCTTTTTTGGCAAGGGACTCATTAACAAGTAAGCATTTTCCAAAAGCCCTTTAAACACTTAGAAAGCAAAACTTTTTTCTACAAACGTTTGCCAAAAAGTTTAATAAAAGAAAGAAAAATAATATTAATAAAGCCTGGGTGAAATATAAGTCATACATGGAGGTTTCCAATTATGGACTCCCCTTTACGAGGTCATTAATTCACAATATACTATAAGAGCATTCTGGTGGAAACACAGTGTTATCTATGACTGTCCTTTGATTTAAAGGGAACTTGTCACCAAGTTTTTCCCATATAAAGTATGGCCATCACCTGGAATGCCTCAAATACAGCATTCTAGAATGTTGTATATAAGTCCCCAATACACTTTCCATAACACAAAAAATAGTTTTCACTATACTCACGTTTGGCGCGGTCCAATGGGCGTCTCTAATTTTGATCTGGCACCTCCTCTCTTCTTGCAATGCCGCCCTCCTTCCCTGATTCATGCGGATGACATGTCCTACGTCAGCCAAACAGTGTCTTCCATCGTGCTCCTGCGCAGGCGCACTTCTCTCTGCCCTGCCGAGGGCAAAGCACTGTACTGCGCATGTGCGGGGAAAGGCCAAAGATCGCCGATAATTTATAGGTAAAGCTGGCGCATGCGCACTACAGTACTTTGTTCTGCCCTTGGCAGTGTAGAGAGAAGTGCATCTGCGCAGGAGCGCGATGGGGGACATTGTGTGGATGACATAGGAAGCAGGGAGGATCGTAGGAAGAGAGGAGGCGCCGGCTCAAGACCAGAGACTCACATCGGACCTCCCCGTAGGTGAGTATAATAAAAGCTATTTTTTGCGTTATGCAGAGCGCATTGGGGACATATATACAGGCTTTTACAATGCTGTATATGAGGCATCACAGGTGCTGGCTGTATTTTACTTGAGAAAAACCCGGTGATAAGTTTCATTTAAATGCATGAATGTTAACTAATTACAGCTAGAGCTGGAACTTCAGTGAGCAGAGGATTGTTGGGGCGGCTAACTATGAGGCCTACTTTATGATAAGTGGAAGGAACTTAGTAAAGAGGGGATGTGGCCGAGCACAACCAACAAATTTATCATAATTTACTCCAAAAAATGTAGCATAAATTATGACAGAACTGATGAGATTATAAATCATGCAGCGGCACAGCAGCTAAAATGTACCAAGAGGCGCATTTTACTCTAGCGCATTCTTCATTAAGAATAATGTATAAAACGCCAATCTGGATGAATCGGGGCCTAAATGTTCACAAACAAAATCGTAAATGGAAATCCAGTTAAAATTATATCCTCTAATACAGGGCCTCTCTGGGGCCTTACCAAACTGACTAAAGGCCTATTTAGACAGGCCGATTGGAAAACGAGTGTTTGTAGGAAAGCTGGTTGGAATATGGCAATAAAAAGTTTGTGCATATTTTTTACATACTGCTGTGCAATAAATATATAAGAATGTTATGGGGAACAAACTAATTTTCAGGTAGACGTATAACTTTTTTATATCCTTCCATTAATTTAGCTCTTTTAGGGCTTTTATTTTTTTGTGGTTTTTATTGGTACTATTTTGGGATACAAATAATGTATCCATCAACCTATTAGGGATGCCGTGATATATGTACAGCGGTCGTGCACCATCACTATATGGAGCAAACTGAAGAACTATACAGTGTATTGTATAGGTGATCAGAGGATCGCAGGTTCAAGACCTCTAAGGAAACTAATGGAAATTGACAAAAACATTAAAAATAGAAAAAAAAAACTACTCCACTCCCCTTTCTTCCTCATGAACCTGCAATTGTTTGTTCTATATGTGACATGCAGAAGTGGTGCTGTTGCTTCAAAAGCATCTAACAACTATTAGAAGAAACACAAGCACATGAGCCAGGAAGTGTTGTGCTCCAGAAGAATCCAGCAACTAGAGGGGTTAACACAGTCACAGGAGACAGGGAGTGTTTAGCAGAGTATAAACAGCAGCCAACATGTCAAATAACCCAAAAAAACGCTTAGAATCCCGGATAACCGGGCCTTACCCAGACAGCCTACTCACAGCATATATAAAACCAAACGGAGACTAGGAGTATAAATGGCTTACAAAAGAAGATTGTTTATTAATAGATAAATATACAGTACAAAAATACATTTTAAATATAAATGTAGGAGAAGGGGAAAAAAAAAAGTGCAAAGTGCCTAAACCAAGGTCCCCAAAAGTTCACTGCATCCCATCCCAAATGTTGAGGAAGTTGCAGCCATCAGAATTTCAAGCCACACTCACCACTGCAGTAGTGGCCCAAATGGATGTGGGAAAACCCCACTTGCCAAGTAGGAAACAATATATACTCACCACAAAGTGGATGGGAACGCAGGGAAGGGGGGAGCCTCAGGGTAGCAGGTGCACCTCGACACACGTTTCGCTGTCACAGGACAGCTTTCTCAAGAGGAAGTGTGCATAAGAGTTTGTAGGACCTTAATATATACGTCCCAAATTGGTCACATGAGCAGTCATGTGACCAGAAGGTATCAAAATTGAACAAGCAGGAGTTTGTAGGACCTTAATATATACGCCCCAAATTGGTCACATGAGTAGTAATGTGACCAGAAGGTATCAAAAGTGAACAAGCAGAAGTTTGTAGGACCTTAATATATACGCCCCAACTTGGTCACATGAGTAGGCATGTGACCAAAAGTAAACAAGCAGAACCTGTGGTGGCGCATGCGCGGCAGTGCCGACATCCTGAGTGTGGACCCCAGCCGTCACGCCCCCTGGCACGTCACCCCTGACACAAAAGGGTCCGGAGTTGGTGCAAGGAGGATACTGACAGCGGATCAACGCCCGGGGCCGGGAAGCCGCGGCGCATGCGCACAGTGGTCACTGCGCCTCATCAATGCTCCTAGATGTAAAGGCCATCCAAACTAGCCCTGCACAGGGTAGGAAGAACTAACCACCATTACCCCCAAAGGTATAATTAAAACATGCATACAGAAATAACACATATTACAATAATACATATATGTAAATATATCACTGTGTATAATTATAGTGTCCATGGAAATTTCCATATATTCATCCTGAATGACACTACACCGGAGCATCCAAGACACCCATGTGGTCCACATGAAATCCCTCCAGGGGCAAAGGAAAATTCCAGAATATTGAAACATCGGGCCTGCAAACTCTATAGGGAAAAGAAGAAAGAGTGGAAAAACATTTTTAAAACCAATTAGTTAAAAAGAAAGGGGGGAAAGAATTAAAAGCACAAAAACCATCATGCTAACCATTAGAAAAATAGGGGCTCCCAGAGGAGCAGGAGAACATTCAATCACTACAGAAACGATGAGAAAACCAAGCTCTCATTCAGGCCCCGTGGAGACACCGTGTCTAGTGTTGAAATCCATCTGGCCTCTTTTTGGGCCAAAATCTGTTTGGCATTCCCACCCCGGGAGCCCAAGTGTAAAATGTCTATGCTGCGTACCCTCAGAGAACTGGGGTCACAGCCGTGATACTTATGAAAATGGCGCGGGAGCGTCCTCAGCTCCCGGGGGTCAGCGACCGTATTTGCACCACGAAAGTCACGCACGTGCTCCCGAACTCTCACCCTGAGCTCCCTTGTGGTCAAACCAACATAGATTAGTTGGCAGCCACAGGTGGCATAGTATATAACGTGGGTCGAACCGCACAAAATATACTTTAGAATTTTAAATTCACGGGAGCCATCAGAGGAGAGAAAGGAAGCACTGCGCACGACATTCGTGCAAGCCATACAATGGCCACGTGGATAACAGCCCACTGTGGGTCCATGGGACCCAAAAGGATTTTGTGGAGCAGGAATATAATGGCTTGACACAAGCAGGTCACTGAGATTTTTTTCCCATCGGGCCGTCATCAACGGGTATCCTCCAAGGCAATCACGCAGGGAGGGCTCCGTACCAAGAACCCCCCAGTGCTTGGCAATTATTTCCCGCATCGCCCCCCATTGCCGGTTATAGATTGAAATGTAACGCACCCTCTCTAGTACAACCCCGCTCTGAGGGGGGGGCAGATAGAGGAGGCGGCCCCGAGGGGTTTTCCTTGCCTTCCCATAGCCACGCCTGATGGATCTATTACTGTAGCCATGATGATGAAAGCGTTTAGCCAGATCAGTGGCCTGTCTCTCAAAAGAAGATTCTGTAGAGCAAATTCGCCTCATCCTCAGGAACTGGCCAACCGGGACAGCCCGAATCGTGGAGAGATTATGGGTCGATTTAGCATGCAGAATGGCATTAACCGCAGTGGGTTTCCTAAAGACATCGGTCTGAAGGTAGGAAGAAGAATCCACCTCCAAAAGGATGTCCAGGAATTCCATGCGTTTAGGATGGTAGGTGTATGTAAGTTTAATGCCCCAATCGTTGGAATTCAGCAGTATCATAAAGTCCTCGAGCTCCCCCACCATTCCCCGCCAAAAAAATAAAATGTCATCAATGTATCTGAGCCACGACACGACCAGTGAGGCGCCCCGTGCTCCACCATCGTCAGACAACTCCCGCTCCGAGGGCGCCCAGGAAGAGGTTGGCGTAGGAGGGCGCGCAGGCAGTACCCATGGCCGTGCCGCGTCTCTGTAGCTACATACTATCTTTAAATAAGAAATGTGTTTAGCAGAGCCCCGGGGGAATTGTGGGGAAGTTGTTTACTGTCTGGCTGAAGCTGAAAAGAAAGGTG
This sequence comes from Phyllobates terribilis, assembly GCF_046119375.1. Lineage (NCBI taxonomy): Eukaryota > Metazoa > Chordata > Amphibia > Anura > Dendrobatidae > Phyllobates > Phyllobates terribilis. The sequence goes on along the minus strand of NW_027362765.1, from coordinate 453,087,691 downwards.
GTGTGCGATCTGTATCTCATAGAAGGCAAGGGAACAGAATTCAGGTCAGGAGGGAAGCTAAACACAGGTCAGATAGACTCCCTGAGCTAACAGTGCGCAGTATTATCGGGCAGAAAGATAAGGACCGGAAGGAATCGTGTCATAGGGATCATCTCCCTCATCAAACCCTCCCCCCCTCCATCTCCATGCAGGATAAAGAATGCTGTATACTATGTGAAGGAAAAGCCTGTGGTTGTGTATGCATAGAAGTGTGCTGCTAAGAGATCTAATCTGTGCTGAACTATGCTACTGAAAAGACTAACTAACTAACTAACTAACTAACGTTACTGTGCCTGCTTTATGAGACTGTACTGTAATGAAGATTGTTGCTGTAATATCCCTGAATTGCACTGGTCGTGCTTCAGATTAAATTCCACTGTTAACCTGTTGTCAGATGTGTCTGGTCTGCAATTGAAACTATCGTGTGCCTGAGAGAAGCTGCAGCCTGTGGTCGCCCTGAGTAACGGTTCCCCCAGGATTTCAACGAATTCAGGAAACCCGTCTTGCCCTATCTGAACCTAGCGGCATGCGTGTAACATATATATTGCAATATTGCAGTAGATAGTGAAAAATAAGATCTTATTTGAAGCCCATGAGTACTAGAATGGCAGAAATGTAGACTTTTAATAGATTTGTTAATCTATTGGCACCCCACAATCACATCTCGTGGGACTGATGGGAAGGCAACTGTTAGAGACTGACATTTAAAGGGGTTAACAGCAGCAATCAGAGCTAGTTCTGATTGCTGCTCCTGAACCAGCTCTATGCACCTGCTCCATGATGTAATGGTACATCATGGGAAGGGGTTAAGAACTGAGCCAATTTTGATGGTAAGGAATAAGGACCATAGGATATTTTGGTTTTAAAGAGAAAAATCTTATTTTTCAGGTACATATCAGAAACAAGACAGCTATTCTGCCATTCTTTTTTCTTTTTTTTTTTTTAATGTATGCTTTGATAGTGATATTATGAGATTTGAGATCTTTTTTTTTTTTTTAGAGGACACTAATGCTGACATACAATAGAAAACTAATATCACATCACAGTGCCACAGGGGACAAAGAAGCAAGAATGCCCATGTTTGCAATCAATGGGAGCAACCCACAGAAAATCTTCAAACACAGTAACAGTAAATATTAGGGGCTTTTATGTGGCGAGAGTTTTGTGTTTAGTTATATGAGCCATTGTTATACACAGTTCACCTAGGTTCCTTACTGATCTGCACTTTAGAAATGATCTGTTTGATTGGTGACATATTAGATACTTAGATTTACAGATATTTTCCAAATAGTAGACAGACGACAGAGGCAGGTCAGATAGAAGGTTCATAGGAGGTAAAGTAGATGGCGGTCATAAGATAATATTGGAAATTTCTCTTAAAGTCATATTATATCATGCTATTTTATTATATTATTAAAATACTTGATATAGATTATTAATGTTTTTTTGCACAAGACTTTGATATTGAATTCCTGTCCTTAAGACCAATCAGATAAGATTGGTGGGGTCTGATTAGGAGTGCCAAATGATCAGCTGATTAAAAGAGCCACATTAGTCGGAGAGTGCCACATCCCCTTAAATGTTTACCAGGCCATACATTTGATAATGGCTGTAATGAATATTGCAGTTTTGTGCATTTCAATCCTATTCAAGTGAATAGGGCTGAGCTACAATACCAATAGGCTAAGCTGAAGGGGATGTGCTGCTCAAAAGTTGCTCCTTCAATCATTTATACATGGGGTTGCTGGAATCTGATATTGATGGCCCATCTTCATGACAAACCATCAATATTGCTGCTTCAAAATACTCCTTTAACCTTAAAACAGATTGTAAGATGATGAAAATACCTCCCTTGTAATCTCTAAAATGTTAAAAAATGTAAACATAAAGTCATTTGGAAATTTGACTTTATAAATATATATATATATCTATATATATGTATATATATATATATATATATATATATATATATATAGATAGATAGATATGTATACACAGTGGGGGAAAAAAGTATTTGATACACTACCGATTTTGCAAGTTTTCCCACCTATAAAGAATGGAGAGGTCTGTAATTTTTATTGTAGGTACACTTCACCTGTGAGACAGAATCTTAAAAAAAAAATCACGAAAATCATTTTGTACGATATACCGTATTTTTCGGACTATAAGACGCACTTTTTTCCTCCAAAATTGTGGGGAGCACTGAATATTCATGCTCCTTAATAGCAGCACACAGTGTAGCCGCAGCGCGGTTCCTGCTGCTGCCGGAATCGCCTGTGCCCGCTGTTAAAGGGCATGAATATTCAACCTCTCTCCACGCCCATGGGCGTGGGGAGGGGGTGAATATTCATGTCCTTTAATAAGCGGGCACACGCAATAGCCTGTGTGCTGCTATTAAACAGCATGAAGTCACTGCTCCCCGCGCACACAGTCCCGCAGTGACGCCATGCCCGGCTCACATGGAGAGATCAGTGTGGGCAGACAGGACGCAGCGCTAGAGGAGAAAAGAAAGGTGAGTAGGAGTGTTTATTTTTTTTTATGTGCAGCATGATGGGGATTAGGGGGACCATGTATACTAGGATAAGGATGAGGGGGCCATACATACCAGGGTAAGGATGAGGGGGCCATACATATCAGGGTGAGGATGAGGGGGCCATACATACCAGGGTAAGGATGAGGGGGCCATACATACCAGGGTAACGCTGAGGGGGGCATACATAACAGAATAAAGGCGAGAGGGTCATACATAACAAGATAAAGATGAGGGGGCCATACATACCAGGATAATGCTGAGGGAGGCATACATTACAAGATAAAGATGAGGGGGCCATAAATACCAGGATTAGGATGAGGGGCCATACATACCAGGATAAGGATGAGGGGTGCCATGCATACCAGGATAGGGATTAGGGGTGCCATGCATACGAGGACAGGGATAAGGGGTGCCATGCATATCAGGATAGGGATGAGGGGTGCCATGCATACCAGGATGGGGATTGCTGTGCCATGCATACCAGGATGGGAATTGCTGTGCCATGCATACCAGGATGGGGATTGCTTTGCCATGCATACCAGGATAGGGATTAGGGGTGGCATGCATACAAGGACAGGGATGAGGGGTGCCATGCATACCAGGACAGGGATGAGGGGTGCCATGCATACCAGGATAAGGATGAGGGGTTCCATGCATACCAGGATGGAGGGATGCCAGGCATACCAGGATGGGGATGGGGACCACGTATAAAAGGAAGGGGGGGCATATATACCAGGATGGGGGATATTGTCAGAATTGGGGGACATTACCCCTATACCAGTGTCAGCAGAAGACCCCCTCCCCCTTAAAAGTGCATCATGAACACATTTTTTGCTTAAATTTTTTTTTATTATTTTCCTCCTCTAAAACCTAGGTGCGTCTTATGGTCCGGTGCGTCTTATAGTCCGAAAAATACGATAATTAATTCACATTTTATGCATGAAATAAGTGTTTGATACAGTAGAAAACAGAACTTAATATTTGTTATTGAAACCTTTGTTTGCAATTACAGAGGTCAGATGTTTCCTGTAGTTCTTGACCAAGTTTGCACACACTGCAGCAGGGATTTTGTCCCACTCATCCATACATATCTTCTCCAGATCTTTCAGGTTTCAGGGCTGTCACTGGGCAACATTGAGTTTCAGCTCCCTGAAAGATTTTCTATTGGGTCCAGGTCTGGAGACTGGCTAGGCCACTCCATGATCTTGAAATGCTTCTTGCAGAGCCACTCCTTAATTGTCCTGGCTGTGTGTTTCGGGTCATTGTCATGCTGGAATACCCAGACATGTCCCATCATCAATGCTCTTACTGAGGGAAGGCGGTTGTTGGCCAAAATCTCGTGATACATGACCCCATCCATCCTCCCTTCAATACGATGCAGTCGTCCTATCCCTTTTGCAGAAAATCACCCCCAGAGTATGATGTTTCCCCCAGCATACTTCATGGTTGGGATGGTGTTCTTGATGTTGTACTCATTAGTGATGAGCGAGCATGCTCACTACTGCTCAGTGCTCGCCCGAGCATCTCACTGCTCGCCGAGTATTTCCGGGTTGCTCGGGCGGGAACTCGGGTCCCCTCCCTGCATGTTTGGCGCTCTTTAGAGAGCCAATGAATATGCAGGGATTGCCTGACATGCACTGTAAAGCCGTAGCCATGTTGGTTGTGGGCATTACAGTGATTGGCTGGCCGCACAGCGTCATCAGGTCTATATCAGACCTGGCGCCGCCATGCTCGTCACAGTCACTCCGGATCAGACAGTGTAGGGAGAGATGCTGCTGCGTCAGGGACAGATTTGATTGTGTATTAGGTAGTGTAGGGAGAAAAACCGTATATTACACATATCCATCTTAACAAACAGTCCTTCTGAGTACTAATCCATCTGCAGAGATATCAGGCAGGCAGGGTGTATAGGCAGGCAGTGTATATAGCAGACTGCAGTACATATTGCACAAGAGGCTCCATTCCAATTCTGCCTTCTGCTGCTGTTAGATATTTCTATACAAAGGCCCAGGTCTCAGGGGCCAGGAATACTTTTCTTTGGATCTTAATCCTCATTATTTGCTTAAATAGCAATCCAGAGAACACCATTTTTTCTGCGCCATTTGCTTGTTGGCACTGCAGAATACAGCCATGTCCTTTCCATATTAGAGCACTAGAAATCCAGCTATTTAAAACTGTGTTTTCTTCGTCAAACGGATCACATATACGTTGTCAGAAAATACTGCCATTTCTGGCCTCCATTAAAAATTTCCTTTAGTGTGTCATTGAAGCAATTCACCGCAGTTTGCTGTTCAAACTACTTACCTACAGGCCAGGTATTTAAAACTTTGTTTTCTCCATCACATGGATCACATATAAGTTCGCTCCAAACTCAGTCATTTGTAGTGAGCGTGGAAGATCTATCCTCCATTTAAAATGGGCAAGGCACGTGGCAAGGGACGGGGAACTGGACGTGATGGTAATGGTGCATGCAGAGGCCGAGGACAAGGCCGTGGGCAAGCCGAAATTGTGCCACAACAAACACCCACATCTTCTCGCCTGACCTTCCTGTCCCAATTTCTAGGGGACCGCAGCACACCACTATTGAACCCAGAGCAGTGTCAAAAGGATGTTGGTTGGATAGCAGATAATGTTTCCAGTCACTTAGCCTCCACCACCACCCTGTCTTCCACATGGTCAGGTCTCAGTAGCCGTGAGTCTGGACCGCATATTCCTCACCCTGATCCTCCTTCCTCCCACCATGCTGAGTACCCAGAGACAACTGATCCCACACTTGGACACTCTGAAGAGCTGTTCACTTTTCCATTTATAGATTTGGGCCTCTCGCCCGGTCCACTTGAAGCGGGGCAAGAGGAGATCACATGCAGCGATGCCCAAATATTTGAGCAGCCACGGTCACACGAAGGCGACGGTGGGAAAGTGTCACAAGAGGTGGACGATGATGAGACACAATTGCCAGTAAGTCAGGAGAAGGACCAGGGTGCGGAAGTGGAAGACGAGGTGGTGGATGATATAGAAATTGACCAAACCTGGCAGGAGGACATGCAGAGCGAGGACAGAAGCACACAGGGGGAGGGAGGCAGAGCACCCCAACAGGCAGGAAGAAGCAGTGTGGTGGCCGCTGACAGAAGGCAGGCAACCGTTCCCCGTAACACCAACATGAAGGAAGTTGCCAGTACAACTGTTAGGTCTTCCCGAGTCTGGTTGTTTTTTAAAGACTCTGCCGATAACCCCAAAAAGGCCATTTGCACCACCTGCCAGGCCAGCATCAGCAGGGGTGGCAAAACGACTAGCTTGACCACCACCAGCATGATCAGGCAAATGGCAGCAAAGCACCCGACTTTGTGGACCGAACCCCAGGGTCCAGGAACAGTGTCTGCGGGTGGCACCATTGCTTCTTCCGCTGTTGTGCATGCAAGCCAATCCCCTGTCCATGGTGCATGCGAAGACGCCTCCTGCCCTGCACCTGTCGTTGCACACTCTCAAGAAGCAGCATCAGGAAGCACGTCCATGTCCTTGTCCCAGCGCAGCGTTCAGTTGTCCATACCCCAGTCCTTGGAACGCAAGCGCAAATATGCAGCCAACGCCCCACAGGCCACACTACTAAATTCTCACATTTCACGACTGCTTGCGCTCGAAATGTTGCCTTTTAGGCTCATGGAGACTGAAGCATTCCGCAACCTGATGGCGGCGGCCGTCTCTTGGTACTCGGTCCCCAGCCACCACTATTTCTACCGGTGTGCCGTCCCCGCATTACACAAGCACGTGTCCCAAAACATTAGCCGTGCTCTCAACAACACAGTTATCGGTAAAGTCCACCTAACTATGGACACGTGGACAAGTGCTTGTGGGCAGGGACGGTACATCTCGCTGACGGCACACTGGGTTAACATAGTGGAAGCCGGGACGTAGTCGGACCTTGGGACGGAACACGTCCTCCCGACACCAAGGATTGCGGGCCCTAGGTCAATCAGGGTTGCCCCCACGGTCTACAGCTCCTTCACCTCATCCTCCTCAGCCTCCTCCTCTTCAGCCTCCATCTCCGAAATGACCACATCAGTCACAAGCTGGAAGCACTGCAGCACTGCCTCGGCCAAGCGGCAACAGGCTGTGCTGAAGCTAATATGCTTAGCTGAAAAACCGCACAATGCTGAAGAGTTGTGGACAGCTCTGAAAGAGCAGGCAGATCTGTGGCTCACACCGCTGAACCTACAGCCAGGCATGGTCATGTGTGACAATGGCCAGAACCTGGTGGCGGCTCTGAGGTGAGGTGAGCTCACACACATACCATGCCTGGCCCTTGTGCTAACCTCGTGGTTCAGCAGTTTCTCAAATGCTACCCGGAGCTGCTGGATCTGTTTGTTAAAGTACGTCACCTGTGTGCCCATTTTAGAAAGTCAGCTACAGCTTCCGCCGCCCTTGCCGTGCTTCAGCAGCGTTTGCAGCTTCTGGCTCACAGACTGGTGTGTGATGTCCCCACGCGTTGGAACTCTACACTGCAGATGTTGGGAAGGATTTGTGAGCAGAAGAGAGCAGTTCTTGAGTACCAGCATCAACAAGGCCGTCGGTATTCAGTTCAGACTCCACACATAAGACCTCAGGAGTGGACATGGATGTCAGACATATGTACCATCCTCCAAAACTTTGAGGACTCCACCAAGATGGTGAGCGGCGATGACGCCATAATTAGCATCATCATCCCGCTTCTCTGTCTTCTGAAACGCTCTCTGCTCACAATCAAAAGAGGATGCATTGCAGGCAGAGCACGATGAGATGGAGCAAGGAACCATACAGGGTGATTACACACAGCCAAGCCTAATCTCATCCCAACTTGGATTGGGTGACAATGAGGAAGAGCAGGAGGAGGAGGAAGGACAGGAGCTAGTTTCATGCACTATAGATGGTACTACCTGCAGAGCTGTCATACCGTCTGTTCAGCGTGGATGGCCAGAGGACAGAGAGGAGGAGGAGGAGGAGAGCATGGTCAGTCATCCTCTTGGTGAGGACACGGAAGTCTTGCCTGTTAGTAGTCTGGCACGCATGGCTGAGTTTATGTTACGCTGCCTTTCCCATGACCCTCACGTTCTCAAAATTTTGGGTGACAGTCATTATTGGTTGTTGACACTTCTAGACCCACGCTACAAGGAGAACTTTATATCTCTTATTGCTGAGGTGGACAGGTCTACAAAAATGGGGCTGTACCAGAAGGCCCTTGTTGCGGAACTATTAAAGAAATTCCCATCTGAAAACGCTGGCGGCAGAGGGCACACTTCGTTGGACAACCAAGGAGTACAGGTGAGAGAGACAACTTCAATCCAGCAGAGGCAGGGGAACACTGTCAAAGTTCTGGGAGAGTTTTCTCAGACCCTCCCATCGCACAGGCCCTGAGGCGCGGGGTACTCTCACAAGGAGTGCAAAGTTTGGGAAGATGCTGAGGGAGTACCTTGCCGACCGTACCAACGTCCGCCATGATTCCGCTGTGCCTTATAATTATTGGGTATCCAAGCTGGATACGTGGAATGAACTGGCTCTCTATGCCTTGGAGGTCCTAGCCTGCCCTGCCGCCAGCGTTTTATCAGAGCGGGTTTTTAGTGCCGCTGGTGGAATTATAACTGATAAGCGCATCGGCCTGTCAACTGAAAATGCTGACAGGCTGACTCTTATAAAAATTAACAAGGGCTGGATTGGGCCAGACTTCTCAACACCACTGAATGATAGCAGCGTAACAACATAAACTCAAATCCAGTGTCTTTTCTTGGGAGGTGTATTCCCATGCACCTTTTCACACCCACACATGGGTATACGCTTCCTGATTTTGGCTACTTGCTCTTGTCCTCCTCCTTCTCCTCATCCTCCACCACCATATCACCAGGGTGACCGTGGTCCGTGATGCAACACCCACATAATTTTTTTAAAGGGTTTTTACGATGCACATAAAAAATTTTTTTTACCACAGTATGTTCATGTATACCCCCCAGGGGTAAATGTTTGTCAGCCCATACACTTAGTGCATGGACATTACAGGTATAGGAGGCCCACTCCTTTCTAATGGGAACATTTTTTTATGAGGCCCTCCTCCACGTCTCTTCCAAGGATCATTCAAGTGCCTCCAAATTTTTGGCACTCTCTCCTTTCTAATGGGAATTTGTCGTTACTGTGGCCCTGCTCTATGTGTCTTTAAATTCTTAGAGGGGTTTTTCCTAAATTTGGTCAGCCGTTGGACTCACTGCATACCCTATAACTGTATAGCAGACCCTCTCCTTTCTAATGGGAACATGTCGTACCTTGTTACTGTGGCCCTGCTCTGTGTGTCTTTAAATTCTTAGTGGGGTTTTTCCTAAAATTGGTCAGCCGTTGGACTCACTGCATACCCTATAACTGTATAGCAGACCCTCTCCTTTCTAATGGGAACATGTCGTACCTTGCTACTGTGGCCCTGCTCTATGTGTCTTTAAATTCTTAGTGGGGTTTTTCCTAAAATTGGTCAGCTGTTGGACTCACTGCATACCCTATAACTGTATAGCAGACTCTTTCCTTTCTAATGGGAACATGTCGTACCTTGTTACTGTGGCCCTGCTCCGTGTGTCTTTAAATTCTTAGTGGGGTTTTTCCTAAAATTGGTCAGCCGTTGGACTCACTGCATATGTGGCGCCCCTGCGGGTTCAGTCACCACAGAGGTACTGCATCTCACCCAGAGGTGTGGTATCTCCCTCTCAGGTAAGGATAGAGTGCTGCCCGGGACCCTAACATCTGCATCCAACACTACACTACTCCAGACCAGCAGGAGGGCCAAGATGCGTCGCTTCCCTGCTGAGCCCTGTCCCTGGCTGGAGTGGGGGGAACCAGAGTGAGGGGGAGCCATGTAGTGAGTGTGGGTGGAGGAAGTAAATCAGGGGAGCACTTGTTAAGGATAGTATAAAGAGGGAAGCCATCTTGGGTGTGCAGCTAGTCAGTCAGTGGAGTCTGAGAGGAGCAGGAGCTCTTCTCAGGAGGAGGAGGGCCTAGCCAGAGAGGCCCAGGACAGACTGAGGAAGAGAGGAGCAGGAGAAAGGCTCCAGGAACAAAGAAGGGATCCCAGGGGTACGGGCAGTGCTGGAGGCCACCCGTACGCCCGAATCTGCCAGGCGGTGGAGGGATCGAGCCGCAGAGGGGACCGGCCCCTAATCAGTGAGAATTACAAAGTTCAACTGGAAACCGGAGGCTTCTGTACTTTCAGGGTGCAGTTGCCAGATCCGCACTCAAGACGCCAAAAAGGTAACCACATAGGATCCAGGGAACTACAGGTTGCCCAGAAAGATCAGAGGATACCGGCTTGGGACATTGTTTGGCGAGGCGCAGGGCAAGAAGGGTGAGGGCCAGCGCAGGAAGACGGCTGAGAAGGGCATATAGAAGGGGGTCCTGTCACGCACGCTTGAAACACCTGGGAGTTTGCTGAACTCCTGCCTGGTGAACGCAGCGCGACGTGGGAGGTCGCAATCCAGAAAGTATAACCTGAGGAACTTAACAACTGTGAGTAAACTCTGAGGACTGCACCCCACTGCCTCTGTGAAATTATTGCTGCGCCATCACCCCATGCACTACACTGCACCCCGAGTGCTACTTCCATAACAGCAACATCTACACTGCTCTGGAGCGAAGCTCTACCTGTGGAGAGCTAAACCAACTCTGCTGCATTAACAACAGCTCCAGAGGACCTGCTCCGCAGCGGCGGCTCCCTTTAGCCGCATACCACAGGTGGCGTCACGAAGTGTATATAAAAACTATAAATCCCCTGTACAAATATCCCCTTTTAAACTGACCGCCCTGGGTCACTGCCACTGTGACATCTCCCCTAGCAACGACCAGCCCGGCTCTGAGTACCCCACGGCCCAGGGGGCGCATCACATACCCTATAACTGTATAGCAGACCCTCTCCTTTCTAATGGGAACATGTCGTACCTTGTTACTGTGGCCCTGCTCTGTGTGTCTTTAAATTCTTAATGGGGTTTTTCCTAAAATTGGTCAGCCGTTGAACTCACTGCATACCCTATAACTATATAGCAGACTATCTCCTTTCTAAATAGAATTTGTCGTTACTGTGGCCCTGCTCTATGTGTCTTTAAATTCTTAGTTGGGTTTTTCCTAAAATTGGTCAGTCATTGGACTCACTGCATACCCTATAACTGTATAGCAGACCCTCTCCTTTGCAATGGGAACATGTGACGCGCCCCCTGGGCCGTGGGGTACACGGCAGCCGGGCCTCTGGTTGCTGGGTGATATCACGGTAGCTGGCTCGGTCCGTGACCCAGGGCGGTCAGTAAAAGGGGAATAGTTTATAGGGGATTTGGGAAAGTGTTTGTGACGCCACCTGTGGATTGCGGCTAAAGGGTGCCGCCGCTGCGGAGCAGTCCTCTGGAGCTGGTGTTACGGCAGCAGGGATGGTGTGGCTCTCCACAGGTAGAGCTAGCTCCAGGGCAGTATAGGGGTGAATGGTGGATGCTGGGGAGAGACGGCAGGACGGTCGCGGAGGAAAGACGGACACTCACACGGGGGTAAGCTTCAGTACCTTTACTGGTGATGATGCAGGCACGGTCCAGGGTACTCCGGACGAAGGGCGCACTTTTGGACTCTCCCCAGTGAGCTGGTATAGGGCCTCCTGATCCTTGGCTTTACTCGCTAAGCTTCTGGCCTGCCTGGTACTAGGCCTAGCTTGGTTACTCTCTCTCTCTCCCTTGTACCTGCTGACCTGGTGGTAGGGTTTTTTCTTGGAGATCACTCTCCCTGGACACTGGGGCCTCCGTGACTCCTAGCCCTGGAACTGTAGTCAGCGTTTGGCAAACCTGGGACCTGTAGTCCTCCAGGGGTTCCGGTGGTCCCTACTGGGTATAAAGGGTCCCCGTAGGCGCGGACCCGGTGTCCGGTATATATCTCGGGGTGAGCCTGGTATGCTCCTCTACCCCTCGCTACTTCTTCCTTCACCTCTCACCTTCGGCCACATTCGGGGCCCTCACACGTGCTGTAGGTCTTGGCTCGCCTAAACACAGCAGCCAGCGTGCTGCCTCTTCGCTGCTCTGTGAGCGTCAGCACGCTCTCAGACTCTCTCCAGTCTGACTGAACACTAAACTGAAACTAGAATTGAGCTGCCTGGCTCCACCCTCCCTATATATATCCCTATCAGGGCTCCCTCTGCTGGTCTGAGGTGGTAGGGTGGAGGTGTGTGAATGTGTGAGGGCCTCTTGTGGAGAAGTCCATCCATGCACCCTTCTGGGTTCTGTGGCACCAATGCGCAGCAGGGCGCCACATCTCCCCCTAGTAAAACTCAGTACTCCTGGACTGAAGCATTTTTCTCAAAACAGGTTTAAACAATAACATTTCTTCCCTTTATGGGAGGCACTTTTCTTGAACATTACAGGTAACATTATAATACAATAATAACAATTATAAATAACATTAATTAAGTCACAGTAAGTCCTGTAACCTGATGTCCATTTCACCGATGAAGGAACATGAGGGACCCGCCTGAAAACCCTCAATGTAGGCCCTGGGCGTGGCTACAGGGCATAGGTGATCCAGGTGCTGGACCACGTCTTCCGCCACGCCAAACGGGTTTATGTTCCGTGGTCACTTAAGAGGCACTCCAGGGAGTACAACTGTGTACCTGACAGTTTTTGGGCTGCTCACTGTTCTCAGCCACCGAGTCCTTTATATATACCCTTACGGGTAACTAAATGCGATTAGAAGTGTCCGTGTCACATAAATTGTCCATTAGCAGGCAAGATAAATAAATACATGAAATTATTACAAGAACATACCCTACGGGGTAACTATTTATACTTTCAGTGTTTCTTTATTCACACTCTATACCTGACAGGGGTCTGGCCTTTTGTGCTACGCGATGACCTACGTAGTACTGGAATGCGTGTGGTGCGGATGCTTGCGCTATTTTCCGCTCTATGGGTTGGTGGACTGCAAGACTGCCTTAACCTCTCTACGGGACTGGCAAGTACACTGGTTACTGGGCCTACTGGCTGTGCTTCTACTGGCGATCCTTCTTCCGGGGATTCTTCCTGAGCAGGCTCTTCCGGGGCACTTACGGGTCCTACTTGCAGTGGAGAGTCTTCTGGCTGTTGGTAGAAGTGTAGCACAGGTATTATTACCGCTCCATCCAGTTGAGGCCAATCTGCCGGGAAATCTCCTAAGACAGTATGGACTATTTCTTCTTTAAGCTCCTCCGGTACGGTGAGAGGCACTTCCTCCTGGGGCTTCAGCGCACTTGGGCACAACTTCAGATGGTCTCTTGATACCGTTGCTAATCAGACAGGTTTTCCTATTGTAGAATCTGGAATTCAACACAGTGTAAGGTTCCCTTTCCCACAGGTCATCAAGCTTGTGGCTTCTTCTCTTTCGTTTCAGCACAACTTCTCCAGGTGTCAAGGGTTCGGCAGGTGCACTCTTGTTGTACTGTGCTTCCTGCTTATCTCTCACCCTACTTAGACTGTCTTCGACACAGGCCTGTACTCTCTTGTACTGCTCCTGTCGAGTCACATTCCAATCTTCAGTAGACATGTCTGCTTCTGGCTCTACCACTCCAAGCTCCAGGTCCATGGGCAACTTTCCGGGTCTTACTCTCATGAGGTACGCTGGAGTACAATTGGTGGAACTCACAGGTATGTGATTGTACAGATCTACTAGGTCAGGTAGTTTGTCTGGCCACTGGTTTCTTTCTTCTAGAGGTAAGGTCTTCAACAGGTCGATGACTATGTTATTCATCTTTTCACATAACCCATTGGTTTGGGGGTGGTACGGTGTAGTCCGAATCTTCTTACACCCGTACAGATGGCAAAACTCTTTGAACAGCTCGGCTTCAAAGGCAGGGCCTTGATCCGTCAGCACCTTATCCGGGTATCCATGGGGCCTGCAGAAGTATGCTTGAAACGTCCTTGCTGCAGTTTCTGCCGTCAGATCCTTGACGGGGGCTACCACCAGGAACCGGGAGCAGTGATCCACCATGGTCAGGGCATACGAGTATCCTGACCTGCTGGGTGACAGCTTGACGTGATCCAGAGCGATGATTTCCAGGGGCTGGGTTGTCTTGATGGACTGCAGGGGTGCCTTCTGGCTGCTGTAGTCTTTTCTTCTGAGACTGCAGGGTCCACAATCCCGGCACCACCTCTCTATGGAACTCTGCATTCCAACCCAATAAAACCGACTCTTCAGGAGGGTTTCCAGCTTCTTCCAGCCAAAGTGCCCCGCTTGATCGTGGTAGGCCTCCAACACCATCTGGATATCCGTCCTGGGCACTACGATCTGCCATACCATCTAATGGGTCCAAGGTTGACATACCTTCGGCACAGCTTCTCTCTATAGATGAACAGCCGGCTTCTCTCATTCCATAGTTGCTTGGCTTGTGGAGAAGCGTCCTTCTCCAGGGAGGAACCTTCCTGGGTTATCAGTTCCTTGATACGGCTGACAACCGGGTCGCTGTCCTGGGTCTCCTTCCAACTGTAGTGAGGTAAAGGGTTTAGTGTCTTAACACGATACCTCCTGGAGGTGCGCTGCTCGTGGACCATCCCATTTCTATGGAAGGCAGGTAGCTCAATCTCCTCCAGGTCATCCACTTCTTCTTCAGTTTCCGACTGGTGAGGCATTCTGGATAGGGCATCGGCATTGGCGTTCTTCTGGCCTGCCCGGTATTTGATGGTGAACTGATAGTTTGACAGCCGGGCCATCCAACGCTGTTCCATGGCTCCCAACTTGGCTGTCTCTAGATGTGTCAAGGGGTTGTTGTCAGTATAGGCCATGAACTTAGTGGAGGCCAGGTAGTGCTTGAATCGTTCAGTGATGGCCCAGACCAAGGCCAGGAGCTCCAACTTGAAGGAGCTATAGTTTTCTGGATTCCTCTCGGTAGGACGGAGCTTCCTGCTGGCATAGGCAATCACCTTCTCTTTGCCATACTGCTTAACACAGCTCCTAGTCCCTCGTTGCTGGCATCAGTGTACAGCAGGAAAGGTTGGCTGTAGTCAGGGTAGGCCAGGATTTCTTCGCCGGTCAGGATCTCTTTCATCACTGCAAAGGACTCAGTCTGCTCTTTACCCCACTGGAAGGGGGGGGGGAGTTGCCTCTGTTGGACTGTCCTACCAGGAGATCTTGCAAAGGCGCTGCCTTCTTGGTGTAGTCCTTTACAAACCTCCGGTAATACCCGACCAGTCCCAGGAACTGACGTACCTCCTTGAGATTCTTCGGCTCCGGCCATTTCTGGATGGCAGTGACCTTCTCCGGGTCTGGTGCTACTCCTTCTGGACTGACGATGTGCCCCAGATACTGGACCTTCTGCTTGAGCAGGTGGCACTTGGAAGGCTTCAATTTCATCCCATACCGGGACAACGACTCAAATACCTCCGCCAGGTGCTTCAGATGGTCCTCATACGTCTTGGAGTACACTATCACGTCATCCAGGTATAGCAGCACGGTCTCGAAGTTATGGTGTCCCAAACAGCACTCCATCAATCTCTGGAATGTTCCAGGGGCGTTGCAAAGTCCGAACGGCATACTGTTGAACTCGCAGAGTCCCATCGGGGTAGTGAAGGCCGTCTTCTCCCGGTCCTCCTCAGCAACTGCTACTTGCCAGTACCCACTAGTGAGGTCAAGGGTAGAGAAGTAATTTGCAGACTTTAGTGCAGCCAGGGATTCCTCTATACGGGACAAAGGGTATGCATCTTTATGTGTTATGCGATTTACCTGTCTGTAATCTACACACATCCTCATGCTTCCATCCTTTTTCCTGACCAGGACCAGGGGAGCTGCCCAGGGGCTACAGCTATCTCTTATTACCCCTGCTTTCTTCATGTCGTGCAACATTTCCTTCGCTTTCTGGTAGTGTGCTGGTGGGATTGGCCTGTAACGTTCTTTGATGGGTGGATGGTCACCTATGGGTATATGGTGTTGTACCCCTATAATCCTCCCAAAATCAAGTGGGTGTTTGCTGAATACCTGTTCGTATTCCTGAACCTTGTTTTTGATGGACAGGAGTGGCATCAGTCCCAACATGGACCTGTTGACACCAATTCTCCAACTGAGCTTCGGAGTCATTGTCCTCCACTGTATCTGGTGGGGTCAAGGATTCTACTGTGTGTATGGCCTCATCATTCACAGTATGCAACCTGGCAACAGTGGCGTATCTTGGTAATTTAACTTCATCCTCCCCACAATTTAGGAGATGTACGGGTACCCTCCCATTGCGTACATCAACCACCCCTCTAGCAGTTAAGAGTGTAGGTCTGTGCTCTGAGCTAATGGGCTCCACTACCGCCTGGTAGTTCTGTCCTTTGAGACCTATTGCTGCCCTACACCAAATCAGCATTTCACTCATCGGGGGAATCACAATGCGTATCGGGTCTGTCACCCGTACATTAC
This sequence comes from Phyllobates terribilis, assembly GCF_046119375.1. NCBI lineage: Eukaryota > Metazoa > Chordata > Amphibia > Anura > Dendrobatidae > Phyllobates > Phyllobates terribilis. Next base: position 453,071,727 of record NW_027362765.1, on the reverse strand, counting down.
CAATCTCACCACCTGTTAGCTTTACCTGTTGCTGGTACAGGAGGGCTCGTATCTCTCTCTGGAGAACCTTCCTCTGCCCTGGTTTGGCAGTGTCAGCAATCTGTTGGAGCAAAAACAACACTTCTCCCAAACAGTTACCGACAATATTTGTACCGAGTATCATATACAAGTCTATATCACCAGGATTAGACTCCACTACAATCAGTCCTTGGTCCTTTAGTTCCGCTCTCCCCACCTTCACTGTCACATCCTTATCCCCTACTAGGTTAAGAGGAAGGCCGTTAGAGGCAAACACCGAGAGGTTCGGGGCTGGCGGCTGGAGTTCGTCTATGGACCAGAACCTTTTGTAGAGGACATCAGGTATGATGGTTACCTGCGATCCAGTGTCCAGCAGGGCAGGTGTCGCGATACCGTCCAGCACAATGGACAGGAAAGGTCTTCCTCCCACGAACTGATGGTACCAGTTTGATGGGCCTGCTTGATTTACTCCTGGGTGTCGGCCCTCGGCCCCAGGGTTTGCTCATTTAAAGGACAGTTCCGTGCTGTGTGGCCTGCCTTCTGGCAGCGAGAGCAGATGAACTCTCCTGGAGGGCGACATTGGTCGTGGGTCCTCCCACGGGGTGGCGTTGTCCTCCTTCTTCTTCTCATACAGGGGACATCCTCAGGGCTGTCGGCAAGTAGTATCCTTCCTTCCGGCTCGGGCTCCTCCTGTAGCTGCAGGGTGCTCAGGACAGTGGCCAGGGCTTTACTTAACTGGCGCACTTCAGAGCGCAGGCTGTCCAGCTCACTAGGGGGCTCTGTTTGCATCTTTGTTTCCTCCATTAGTGAAGGATCAGTGGGTGCTACGGGCACTGGGGTGGCCCCAACCTGGTAACGCTGGATAGCAGTATCTGTTGTTTCCAGGGGCTGCAGCCCCTTTACAGCCATGTCTTTAACCCCTTAACATCATTTGGCGTACTAATACGCGTCTGTGCCCTGGGACTTAAGAGCCAGACCCGTATTAGTACGTCATAGCGATCGCGCACGCACACAGACTGTGCGGGCGCGATCGCCGCCGGGTGTCAGCTGATTGTCACAGCTGACACCCGGTACTATGTGCAGGGAGCGGTCCTGCACCGCTCCCAGCACATTAACCCCCGCGATGCTGCGATCGAAGTCGATCGCAGCATTGCGGTGGCAAGGGGAGGTGATCGCAGATACTCACCTCCTCTTTTGGCTTCCAGCGCTGACTGCCGTGGCTTCCAGGATGTTGCCATGACGACCCGATGTCGTCATGACAACATCCGGGTCACCAGACAGCAGGAAGATTTTTTGGACATGCGCAGTGCATCTCCAAACAATCTTCTCCCTGTCCAGCGCTGACAGCCTGCATGACGCAGGGATGGTGCTACATTCCTGTGCCATGCAGGCGATCAGAGAAAAAAAAGTGAAAGTCCCACAGTGGGACAAAGTAATAAAGTATTAAAACTATCAGAAAGTGAAAAAAAAAAAAAAAAAAATTGTAAAAAAATAAACAAAAAAAATAATCCACCAAAAATAAAAATATAATGTACCCATCAATAAATATTATTAGAAAAAAATAAAATAAAATAAAAGTACACATATTTGGCATCGCCGCGTCCGGAACAACCTGACCTATAAAACTGTCCTACTAGTTAACCCCTTCAGTGAACACGGTAAAAAAAAAAAACAAAGCAAAAAACAATGCTTTATCACCATACCGCCAAACAAAAAATGGAATAACACGCGATCAAAAAGACAAATATAAATAAAAATGGTACCGCTGAAAACGTCATCTCGTCCTGCAAAAAACAAGCTGCCATACAGCTCCATCAGCTAAAAAATAAAAAAGTTATAGCTCTCAGAATAAAGCTATGCTAAAAAATATTTTTTTCTATAAAATTGCTTTTATTATGTAAAAGTGCAAAACATAGAAATACGATATAAATGTGGTACCGCTGTAAACGTACTGACCCGAAGAATAAAGCTGCCTTATCAATTTTACCACACGCGGAACAGAATAAAAAAAAAAAAAACAATTCCTGAATTGTTGGTTTTTGTTTATTCTGCCTCCCAAAAATCGGAATAGAAAGCGATCAAAAAATGTCACGTGCCTGAAAATGCCACCAATAACAACGTCAACTCATCCCGCAAAAAACAAGCCGTCAAATGACTGTCTGCCAAAATCTGGAAAAATTACAGCTCTCAAAATATGGCGATGCAAAAACTAGATTTTACAAAAAATGCGTCTTTTAGTGTGTGACAGCTGTCAGTCATAAAAACCCCATATGATTCTGGTATCGCTGTAGTCTCACCGACCCGAAGAATAAGGTCGTCTAATCACTTATACAGCATGAGGAATGGCGTAAAAAATAAACTGTCAGGTTAGGGTTGTGCTAGGGTTAGGGTTGTGTTAGGGTTAGGGTTGTGCTACGGTTAGGGTTGTGCTACAGTTAAGGTTGTGCTACGGTTAGGGTTGTGTTAGGGTTAGGGCTGGGGTTGGGGTTGTGATGGGGTTGGGATTTTTTTCAAAAGTAAGAAAAAAAGATGACGATATGGCGACTAGTGTTGAGCGCAAGTGTTCGCTACTTGAGTTTGCATCGGGTGTTCTGGTATGCATTGAGTATCGTGGGTATTTGAGTGACATGCTCGAGTCTCCGCCCCATATGCTTCACGGCCCAAAAAACTTTGCGGGGATTGCCTGCCATGCACGAGCGATCCCCGCATGTTTTTTTTTGGGTGTCTAATAACCTTGAAACATCCAGGCGGGGACTCGAGCATGTCACTCGAGCACACGCAGTACATGGTGCATACCTGAGTACCCGATGCAAACTCAAGTAGCGAGCACTTGCGCTCAAGACTAATGACAACTTATTCAATATGATGACCTAATGTTTTTAATGTGTTTTTTTTTTCACTTTTTCATTTTTACGAATCAATTTGTGAAGCACCTGGGGGTTCCAAGTGCTCACTATGCATCTAGATAGGTGCCTTGGGGGGTCTAGTTTCCAAAATGGGGTCACTTGTGGGGGAGCTCCAATGTTTGGGCACACAGGGGCTCTCCAAACGCAACATGGTGTCCGCTAACAAATTGAGCCGATTTTCCATTCAATTTGTTAGCGGACCCCATGTTGCATTTGGAGAGTCCTTGTGTGCCCAAACATTAGAGCTCCCTCACAAGTGACCCCAACATGGTGTCCGCTAACAATTTGAGCCGATTTTCCATTCAATTTGTTAGCGGACGCCATGTTGCATTTGGAGAGTCCCTGTGTGTCCAAACATTGGAGCTCCCCCACAAGTAACCCAATTTTGGAAACTAGACCCCCCAAGGCACCTATCTAGATGCATAGTGAGCACTTGGAACCCCTAGGTGCTTCACAAATTGATTTGTAAAAATGAAAAAGTGAAAAAAAAAACACTTTTTCATTTTTACGAATCAATTTGTGAAGCACCTGGGGGTTCCAAGTGCTCACTATGCATCTAGATAGGTGCCTTGGGGGGTCTAGTTTCCAAAATATGGTCACTTGTGGGGGAGCTCCAATGTTTGGGCACACAGGGTCTCTCCAAACGCAACATGGCGTCCGCTAATTATTCAACAAATTTTGCAATCAAAAAGTCAAATGGCGCTCCTTCCCTTCCGAGCCCTGACGTGCGCCCAAACAGTGTTTTTTCCCCACATATGGGGTATCTGCGTGCCCAGGGGAAATTGCTCAACAAATTTTGGGGTCCATTTTTCTTGTTACCCCTGTGAAAATAAAAAAAAAATTGGGTCTAAAGTAACATTTTTGTGAAAAAAGTTAAATGTTCATTTTTTTCTCCAACATTCCAAAAATTCCTGTGAAGCACCTGAAGGGTTAATAAACTTATTGAATGTGGTTTTGAGCACCTTGAGGGGTGCAGTTTTTAGAATGGTGTCACTTTTGGGTATTTTCTGTCATAAAGACCTCTCAAAGTGACTATAAATGTGATGTGGTCCCTAAAAAAATGGTTTTGTAAATTTTGTTGGAAAAATGAGAAATCGCTGGTCAACTTTTAACCCTTATAGCTCCCTAACAAAAAAAAATTTTGGTTCCAAAATTGTGCTGATGTAAAGTAGACATGTGGGAAATGTTATTTATTAACTATTTTGTGTGACAGTGACATATCTCTCTGATTTAAGGGCATAAAAATTCAAATTTTGAAAATTGCAAAATTTTAAAAATTTTCACCAAATTTCCATTTTTTTCACAAATAAACGCAAGTGATATCAAAGAAATTTTACCACAATCATGAAGTACAATATGTCTCGAAAAAACAATCTCAGAATCAGGGGCATCCGTTGAAGCGTTCCAGAGTAATTACCTCATAAAGTGACAGTGGTCAGAATTGTAAAAATTGGCCTGGTTATTAACGTGCAAACCACCCTCGGGGGTTAAGGGGTTAAGGGTGTCAAAGGTGGCATCTGGATGGTCTAAGGCCCACCACCTAACAGTTCTGCTCTCCTCCTGGGACCTCAACCCTCGGATGAACTGTTCCGTCAGCATTTTATTTTCATTTTGTATGCTGGCTGGACTAACCTGTTTCAGGGCCCGCAGGGCTTCCTGCAAACGCCAGGCGTAGTCCCGGACACTGTCCTCAGGTTTCTGGACACAGTGGTAGAACTCATCCGGAGATCTGTTTCAGTGCGGTTTTCAAACACAGTTTGCAGTCTCTTAAAGATGATGGACACTGCAGCCTTGCAGCGCTGGGGTCCTGGGTTCAAATCCCACCAAGGACAACATCTGCAAGGAGTTTGTATGTTCTCCCCGTGTTTGTGTGGGTTTCCTCCGGGTTCTCCGGTTTCCTCCCACACTCCAAAGACATACTGATAGGGAATCTAGATTGTGAGCCCGATGGGGACAGCGACGATAATGTATGTAAAGCGCTGCAGAATATGTTAGCGCTATATAAAAATAAAGATTATTATTATTATTATATACTGATTCCTGGTCTGCGGCTGGCCAGGATTCAACTTCCCGCTCTGCGGCACCAGTCAATTGTCCCAGCACAACAGCAGCTCTCTGTTTACCAGTCAGAGAATACATGTCTAGCACACCGCATATTTTTCTCTTGAATCCTGACAGGGTGTCTGGTTTGCCATTATACTGGGGAAGCCATTTCGCTCCAGGGATATACGGCAGGGCCATGGGTATCAACAGGGTCACGACCCCGGCTGGTGCAGCGGCCGCTCCGGCCTGTGCAGCGCCGGGCGCAGGTTGGGCATCTGGAGCGTTAATCGGTGCTCCGGCGGCTAGCTGGTCGTCGGCCATGGTTGAGCCCCCCTAGTGAACCGGAGCCTACCTTCTTCACTTTCTTATCAGGTAGGCCGCAGCTCTGCGGGCGACGGTCTTCTTCCAGGACCTTGCATCGCTCGCGTCTGACGTCAGAGCGTCCTCTGGACTCCTTCCAGGACCTGACGCTTCCTGGTTCGACGTCAGGGGCGGGGCGTGTCCTGGGCTTTGCGCGCTTCCAGTGGTTACGCCTCTCCAATTCCCGCGGTTACGCCCCTTTTCTTCCCGCACGGCGACAGGAAGATGGCGGGCAAAGGCGGCAAATCGCGGGAATGCCAGAAAAAATTAATCACAGTGAGTATTACAGTCTCTTAAGGCGCACAGTACCCGGTGGCAACGGGCACGGAATCCTGTTCGTGACGTCAAGGCTGACGCGCCCCCTGGGCCGTGGGGTACTCGGCAGCCGGGCCTCTGGTTGCTGGGGGATATCACGGTAGCTGGCCTGGTCCATGACCCAGGGCAGTTAGTAAAAGGGGGGATAGTTTATAGGGGATTTGGGAAAGTGTTCGTGATGCCACCTGTGGATTGCGGCTAAAGGGTGCCGCCGTTGCGGAGCAGTCCTCTGGAGCTGGTATTACGGCAGCAGGGATGGTGTGGCTCTCCACAGGTAGAGCTAGCTCCAGGGCAGTATAGGGGTGAATGGTGGATGCTGGGGAGAGACGGCAGGACGGTCCCGGAGGAAAGATGGACACTCACACGGGAGTAAGCTTCAGTACCTTTACTGGTGATGATGCAGGCACGGTCCAGGGTACTCCGGACGAAGGGCGCACTTTTGGACTCTCCCCAGTGAGCGGGTATAGGGCCTCCTGATCCGTGGCTTTACTCGCTAAGCTTCTGGCCTGCCTGGAACTAGGCCTAGCTTGGTTACTGTCTCTCTCTCCCTTGCACCTGCTGACCTGGTGGTAGGGCTTTTTCTTGGAGATCACTCTCCCTGGACACTGGGGCCTCCGTGACTCCTAGCCCTGGAACTGTAGTCAGTGTTTGGCAAACCTGGGACCTGTAGTCCTCCTGGGGTTCCGGTGGTCCCTACTGGGTATAAAGGGTCCCCCTAGGTATGGACCCGGTGTCCGGTATATATCTCGGGGTGAGCCTGGTATGCTCCTCTGCCCCCTCGCTATTTCTTCCTTCTCCTCTCACCTTCTGCCACACTCGGGGCCCTCACACGTGCTGTAGGCCTTGGCTCGCCTAAGCACAGCAGCCAGCGTGCTGCCTCTTCACTGCTCTCTGAGCGTCAGCACGCTCTCAGACTCTCTCCAGTCTGACTGAGCACTAAACTGAAACTAGAATTGAGCTGCCTGGCTCCACCCTCCCTATATATATCCCTATCAGGGCTCCCTCTGCTGGTCTGAGGTGGTAGGGTGGAGGTGTGTGAATGTGTGAGGGCCTCTTGTGGAGAAGTCCATCCATGCACCATTCTGGGTTCTGTGGCACCAATGCACAACAGGGCGCCACACATGTCGTACTTGTTACTGTGGCCCTGCTCTGTGTGTCTTTAAATTCTTAGCGGGGTTTTCCTCAAATTGGTCAGCCATTGGACTCTAAATGGAATTTGTCATTACTGTGGCCCTGCTCTATGTGTCTTTAAATTCTTAGTGGGGTTTTTCCCAAATTTTGGCAGCCCTTGCAGTCACAGCATGGGCATTACCATCCGCTCCTTTATAATGGGAACATTTTTTTTTACTGAGACCCTCCTCTATGTCTCTTCAAAGGGGTATTGGGATGCGTCCAAATTTTTGGCAGCCCTTGCAGTCACTGGATACGCAATAACAGTATAGGAGACCCACTTGTTAATAATGGGAACAACAAAGCATAGCCGGCTGATGGCTCTCTAACAATAGCGAGGGCCGACTGATGGCCTTTTAAGAATAGTAAGGGCCGCCTGATGGCCCTATAAAAATAGGCTTTGTGACTTTCAGAGTCCCTCCATCATAAATGAAACAGGATGTGTCTGATAATGTGTCACATACCACATTGCCAGATAAGGTTGTAAAATGTTAAAATGACATTTCCCGGTGAATGCATTTGTCTTAAAAAATAACGTAAAAAAAACCCAAAACAGTAGGATCTTTCTTTAGTATAAAAAACAGAGTCGCCAATGTAACCTCAGTGTAATCACATTGTTCAGCTCCTGCACCTCCTCCTCCATCTCCGAAATGACCACATCAGTCACAAGCTGACAGCACTGCAGCACTGACTCGGCCTACCGGCAACAGGCTGTGCTGAAGATAACATGCTTAATGTTTAGGTGACAAACCGCCCAGCGCTGCAGAGTTGTTGAAAGCTGTTGAAAGCTGTAACACAGCAGCCTGATCTGTGGCTCTCACCGCTGAACATACAGCCAGGCATGGTCGTGTGTGACAATGGGCGGAACCTGGTGACGGAGAAATGACAGCCGGGGTTTCCCTCTATGCCAGTCCTTTTACTGAGTTAAAGAATATGGCTGTGGTGAAATACAACTCCCACTGAGAAGCTGTTTCAGATTGAAAAACATTGTGCCCACCGGAGAATTTGATTCTGAGGGATAACCTTTCTCACCCGCTCAAGAGCCCCATAGCAGCTGCAAAGTTAGCGCTATCATGAACTCTCCTGAGGTAGAAGCCAAGGCACACCAGAGGATTCTCGGGTGGGACCGTTCAACCCTGCCAAGAAGCAGTCCTTGCTAAGAAAAGTGTGTGGGAAAGTTCCCGGACACTCTATTTTTACTGAGGAGGAAACACACACAAACACGGGGAGAACATACAAAGTCCTTGCAGAAGTTGTCCTTGTTGGGATTTGAACCCAGGATCCCAGCACTGCAAGGCTTCAGTGCTAACCACTGATCCAATGTGCTGCCGTTCACCCTCTAATATCTAACAGGCTGGAGAAACTTGTACCTACTGCCACTCTATCTTCAGCTGCTTTGTGAGAAAATATACTTGGGCAGCCACTCAGTCTTCCAAATAAAATTCCTGAGAAGGAAATTGGGGATGGCTTCACTACTGGTACTGGGGGCAGTGCTAATACCATGGCGGTGTACCATAGTTTGCTGGAAATATTCCAGGCTGGTAGGAGGCAAGCAAATTCGCACAGAAAAGTACCAACAGTAATGTTCAGGCCACATTTCAAGTGCAAGCAGCTTTAGAGGACTTCCTGGGAGAAATGACAACCAGGGTAGATACGGTTTCCCTCTATGCCAGTCCTTTCACCGAGCTAAATACAACTCTCAGCAAAAAAAGTTGTGGACTGGCTCCGTACCGTCCCTGGCCACATTCACCTGTCCACGTGTTTGTGGTTAGGCGGTCCTTCCCAGTAAGTGCAATGGAGAGGGCACGGGTAATGTTGTGTGACCCGTGCTTGTGGAAGGCGGAGGTGATACCGGGAAATATAGTGGCGGCTGGGGACCGAGTATGGACACCGCTAGCATGAGGTTATGAAAAGCTTCCGCCTCCACGAGCCTAAAAGGCCACATTTCAAGTACAAGCAGCTGTCAAAAATTTGGCAGTATAGTATGGCAGCCTGTGGGTGGGTGGGTGGCTGCCTGCATACTTGCGCTTGCATTCCAAGGAATGGGGTAGGGACAACTGAACGCTGCACTGGGACAAGGACGTGGACAGTGATTGTTGCAAGTCTGCAACGACAGGTGCATAGCGGGAGGCATCTTCGCATGCACCAAGGATCACTTATGATGGGCACACTTTTAGGCAGTGACCTGGGAGTCAGAGATGCTTCCATAGGTCTTCCCCATGCTGTTCCCATGTCTTTTCAGCACTGTATGCATGTGTCTGATGATGTGTCACACACCACATGGCCAGATAAGGTTGTAAAATGGTAAAATGACATTTCCTGGTGAATAAATTTGTCTTTGTTGAAAGCAATGCAAAAGTGCAAAAACGCATCAAAAACGCTACGTGGGAACATAGCCCAAGTTGTGGAGGAGTAGTTTAGTTTTTGGTTATTTATTTTGCCTTATATACAAGTTATTACCCTGGAAAGGATGTTCCTTAACATATTTCCCAGGAAAATCCATTTTGGTTTCGTTTTTGTATGTTTTATTGTGAGTCCGTAAAAGTGGCGTAATACTCTGACCACGTTGCTGACAGCAGTGATCTGGGAGTCAGAGATGCCTCCAGGGGTCTTCCCCATGCTGTTCCCATGTCATTTGAGCACTGTTCCCATCGATTTGGGCAATTTATAGGTCCTCTGCAGATGGCCGGGGGGAGCCACCTGAAAAATGCTCGAGTTTCCCATAGACTTACATTGGGCTCGTTGCTTGGGTATTCCAATTTGCTCGACCCGAGCAACGAGTACCCAAGCATTTTAGTGCTCACTCATCACTAGTACTCATCCTTCTTCCTCCAAACACAGCGAGTGGAGTTGATACCAAAAAGTTCTATTTTGGTCTCAAATGACCACATGACCTTCTCTCATGCCTCCTCTGGATTATCCAGGTGGTCATTGGCAAACTTCAAATGGGCCTGAACATGTGCTGGTGTGAGCAGGGGACCGTGCGTGACCTGCAGGATTTTAATCCATGACGGCGTAGTGTGTTACTAATGGTAATGTTTGAGACTGTGGTCCCAGCTCTCCTCAGGTCATTGACCAGGTCCTCTCATGTAGTTCTGGGCTGATTCCTGACCTTTCTCAGAATCATCCTTACCCCGCGAGGCGCGATCGTGCATGGAGCCCTAGACTGAGAAAGATTGACAGTCATCTTGTGTTTCTTCCATTTTCTAACAATGGCACCAACAGTTGTTGCCTTCTCACCAAGCTGCTGGCCTATTGTCCTGTAGCTCATCCCAATCTTGTGCAGGTCTACAATTTTGTCTCTGGTGTCCTTAGACAGTTCTTTGGTCTTGGCCAGGGTGGAGAGGTTGGAGTGTGATTGACTGAATGTGTGGACAGTTGTCTTTTAGACAGGTAACAAGTTCAAACAAGTGCAATTAATACAGGTAATGAGTGCAGAGTAGGAGGGCTTCTTAAAGAATAACTAACAGATCTGTGAGCGCCAGAATTCTTGCTGGCTGGTAGGTGATCAAAATACTTATTTCATGCAATAAAATGCAATTTAATTATGTCAAAATCATACAATGTGATTTTCTGTTTTTTATTTTTAGATTCTGTGTCTCACAGTTGAAGTGTACCTATGATAAAAATTACAGACCTCTCCATTCTTTGTAGGTGGGAAAACTTGCAAAATCGGCAATGTATCAAATGCTTATTTATCCCACTGTGTGAGTGTATATACACATATATATAGGCTTTATTAACAAATTATTGGACATAACCTTGAAGATGGAGCCACAAATGATGATTTTATTGCTAAGAAAAAGAAAATAACAAAAAATCGTGACGGCTGAAACTTTGTTCTTTTCTATTATCTCTAAAAAACAGCATGAAAACCTTTTTTTATATATATATTAAGCCTAAAGATATATTATATATTGACATTTTGCAGTTATGTTGCCTTTTTGCCACTATTTCTCTAAAATGGCTTCATATCCGTTTTGGGGTTTTTTGGCCAAAGTTTTAGTTTTGCCAAAAAATTAGGAAAATGCTGCAAAAGCCTCAACATAATACATGAATGTGGTCACATTATCTTTCTCAGTCTTACATGCCAGTAATTCTGCTTAAAAGAGTTTACAGATGGCTTTTAGGTGAATGTTGCTGTACTGCTTGAATGAATTTCTAGGACCTTCTTGTATGCATTGGCAAAATTGGCATGAAATTTAGGACAAAGTTCTTTCACTTTTTAAGCATTCAGATATACTGTCCCATTGAGGCAGCAGTATCATTATTACATAACACAGCATGCAATGTAAAGTTTGCTTGATATCCTAGCTATAAGAAGGTATCGGAAATGTGTAATTCCCATGCAAACAGCAGAGGTTTATGAAAATGTGAAAGGATTCCGGAACATTCTCAGTAATTTGTTTAAAAAGTGCACTAAAGGTTGCTGTGTCACAAGTGGTGTCACACCTGTGCCCTGAGAAGATATGTGCTGCAAAAAATGTGTTTTTACAAATACAGCTTAGTAATAAAACACTTTGTACAAGTGGAAGAAGAACACCTTGTTGACTTGATTCCATCTTATAAGTACAAAACTGAATTTCTTGCAAATTTATTGTCAGTCATTTCTTAAATTGTGTCATTGCTAGTGTTGAGCATTCCGATACTGAAATATCGGGTATCGACCGATATTCGCGGTATCGGAGTTCCGATATTCGCGGTATCGGAGTTCCGATACTGAGTTCCGATACTGAGTTCCAATACTTTTAGAATATCGAATACCGGAATCGGAAGTTCCCATAATGCAATGAGCCAGTTTAATTTTATTCAGCCAATGAGGATCCTAAGAAGTGTGGGCACATCCTCTTATTCATGTTAGGCATGTTAACTAATGGCATGGCTGTGATTAGCTGCTAAAATGATGTCATGATGCACTATAAAAGCCGCCGCCGCCATTTTGGGTTCACTCTGCTGTGAATTCAGTTAGGGATAGGACTCTGCTGTTCTCAGGGACAGTTTTAGCTACCGATTTGCTTTATTGTGCTTTACCCAAGCTACTTTTTAAGCTTTCTTTTGCCTTGCAGCGCTAGTGCACAGTTTTCTGCACTGTTCACGGCTGTCTGCAAGGTCTCTGTGTGTGAGTGCAGCTGATGCTGTAGTGTGTTCTGCAGCCACGACCGGTTGTAGTCCGCTCAGCGTGCGTCATTGCCTCATACATTGTCCTTTTTTGATTGCTCGTTTTTCTTGATTTCTCCTATTAGTGTGGTTCCATCCGTATCCAGCTAGATTGCTTCCAAAAACACTATATAGGAATAGATAGAGGAGCCTTTCTGCAGCATTGTGCCCTGCAGCCCCAGCCAGATTAGTATTAGCCTATTTTTTGTAGCCTCATCTATTGCATTGTAGGTTACCTTCCTGCATTGTAATAGCTACAAAAAGTTTGTGATACTATCGGTTTTACATCTTTGGGCACATCCAGTGTCTTTTTGTGAAAAAAAAAAAACCTAAATAAAGTTCACCAAACACTCCACTTTACAGTTGTGTAGGCCACATTAGCTCATATTAAAGTCTAGTCCACACTTTATAAAATTAGTGTTTCTTATACCTGTTAGCAGCTGTTAAGGAATAAGCACACCAAGTCCTTAGTACTTTTCTGCCTATCTTTATCAGTCTACCAAGATGAAGAAGGCAGGGAGTAAGGCTCGTGGGCGTGGGCGTGGGCGTGGAGTTTCTGCAGGGAGAGGATGTGGGGATTCTGTGCCTGCAGGGAGAGGACGTGGGGATTCTGTGCCTGCAGGGAGAGGACGTGGGGATTCTGTGCCTGCTGCGGGCACCAGTGACTCAGCATCCCCCAGTTTTACCAGGGAATAGTCCTTTATGTGCAGCTTTGTAGGAGCTCGCTCTACCCACTGCTGCGGGGGGACCAAAATGAAGCCGTTGTCGGATGGATGGCAGCTAACGCATCGACTTCAATTAGTTCCAGATCTTCTCAGGTCCTGAGCACTGAAGAGCACCCATCTGTCTCTTCACCACCTGCCAAATTGCCCAGGCAGTCAGAGATCCCTGGACAGGAGCCATCTCTACTTCTGTTCTCTGAATCTCTTGGCTTGGAAAGAGGGCCCAGCCAAGCAGAATTCTAGAATTAGAAGAAGAGGTAGTATGCAGTGATGCGCAACCGCTTTGTCTCTCTGAATCTGAAGAGGCGGGAGGGCCAGTGCCTATGGTCAGCACACCTCAGTACGCATCTTATGATGAGACTCAGGTGCCACTTTCTGGTGCGTACTGTGCTCTCGAGACTACCCAGGAGAAGCAGTTGTTTGAAGAGGGTAGTGTAGATGATGAGGTCCTTGACCCATCATGGCGTGAGGTACAGGAAGGTGGTGGGAGCAGCTCTGAGGTAGAGATTCCCCGAACGGCCCAAAAAGGAGGGAGAGGGAGGGGGCAGACTTGGTTGCCTGTAGCCTCCACTTCGGCACCCAAAACGGGCGCTCCCAGGACTTGCAGTGCCTGGTCCTTTTTTGACACAGTTGCAGATGACATTTGCTTTGTCAAATGCAAGCTGTGTAATCAGAAAGTGAAAAGAGGGAAAAGTGTCAGCAACCTCAATACCACAAATATGTGGAAACATGTGCGGACCAAGCACGTGGTGGAGTTAAAAAAACACACTGAAGACCTAGGCCAACCTACAGCTCCACCTACCACCTCTTCAGCTCGTGTTGTAGCCTCTTCCTCCAGCTCACACACAGCTGGTTCGGCTTCCTCACAGGATCGCCATGGAAGAACCTCTGGCACTGTTGTACAGAGACACAGTGTAATTCCACCCACAGCACCACGTTCCCTGTCATCCTCACACTCCCAGGCCAATCTACAGCCATCGTTAGCACAGGCATGGGAGAAAAGGCGCCCATACTTGGCAAACCACCCCCAAGCACAGGCTCTGAATGCTGGCATTGCAAAACTACTGGCCCTTGAAATGCTATCATTCAAGCTGGTGGAGACTGACACCTTCCATAACTTGATGGCATTGGTAGTCCCACAATACAACGTGCCCAGCCGCTTTTATTTCAGCAGGCAAGCCGTACCTGCCCTGCAACAGCATGTGGAGGGAAAAATTAAACATGCGCTACAAAACGCCGTCAGTAGCAAGGTCCACCTGACCACCGATGCGTGGACCAGTAAGCATGGACAGGGACGATACCTTTCCCTCACTGTCCATTGGGTAAATGTTGTGAAGCCGGGTACAGATCTTGAGAGTGGCGCTGTACGTGTTCTGCCAACTCCAAGGATTGCAGGAATCCAGTCTGTACACATTGACTCCTCCTCATACTCCAGTTCCTCTGAATCAGCGCTGCAGGAGCCGTCACGGTCTACCTCCACATCGACCCGTGAACGGTTACCTGTTACGACCGATATAAGCACAGCCATGGCCAAACGTCAACAGGCCATATTGAAATTAATTTCTTTGGGGAATCGAAGCCACACAGCGCAGGAGCTCTGGAATGCCATCAAGCAGCAGAGCGACGTGTGGTTTGTGCCAGCGAATCTCCAGCCAGGCATGGTAGTGTGTGACAATGGCCGAAATCTGGTGGCAGCTCTGGGCCTAGGCAACCTCACTCACATCCCATGCTTAACATAGTCAATATCTTTGTAACTCCGAACGTCTTAAAAAAAATATTAATTCCTGCTATTCCATTTGATTGGGCTAAACCTCTATGCCTTTAATGTCTCCTCCACCTCCCCCAATACATTCTACATTATTCTTAGTTGTTTTCCTTCATGTAGAATTAACCTACAAGGAAAGAAAGGGTTTATTTTCATTCCGATATTTGTGTCCCATTGACTTGCATTGGTTTCCAGTATCGAATCGGCGATATCGATATTTTTTGGGTATCGGTCCGATCCAATCTGATCCGATATTTCCCGATATCGGAAGGTATCGCTCAACACTAGTCATTGCTTGTCTGCTTGTGTCATTTAATGACTTAGTTCCATAGAGGAAATGTAACCCACTGAGAAGGCAACATTAGCAGTGTTTGAGGGGAACAGAACAGGGGAGACCAGAGCAGTTGGCACTCCTCCAGTGTGGAGACGTTGTGTGGCTCAGGAGTAAAACTGTGAGGAGAGTGCTGATAATGGCAGATAGCTTTCAGTAGCAAACCCAATGCATAGTAAATAAATAATAATGATAATTCATAAAGAGATATTTACTTGTAAAGTTTAGATGATACTTACCCCTTAAAGAGGACGTTTCATCAATTTTCGCCTTATAAACTATACATTCCTGCACATAGCAGCAGGCTTGCACATAAAAACTATTTTATTATTTCCACTCCATTGTGGAGATACCAAAAAAAACTGACACAAATGTTTAATCATTTAATTGGGTGGTTCGTTTCCTTCAGCTTTGTGGGCGAGTACTTACATCCCTCTATGACACTGTCTAATCATGAAAAGGCAGAGTCCATAGGTAGGAAAAAGTAGACGCCCATAGTCCTGACCTGAATGAAATGCCCGTTGTGATTAGGAAGTGTAAGCCTGGTGACTTGAGACTTTGGCTCACGTGCCAACGATGACAACACCTTCTTCCTTCCCAAACAGCAATACTTACGCTAAGCTCTTGGCTGCTCCGGCAATGCTCTTCACTTTGATGCTGCAGTCGGCGTCCTTTCCCACTACTTTACTAACAAAAATTTCCATGGGAGACATGGTCACATGAGCAGGATAAAGGGTCATGCAAGACTTTATCATTCTCAAATGATCACACCTCCCTCCCGTAACTCTCTGTTTGTAAAATGGCAGAAAAGGAGGAGGACTGCAGCATCAAAGTGAAGAGAGGGAGCAGCCAAGGACCGACAGATAACGTCTCACGTAACCACGTTGGCATCATTCCTGATCACAATGGATATTTCATTTTGATTAGAATTGTGGGCATCTATTTTTTCTTACCTATATGTGCTGCCTTTTCATGATTGGACACTGTCATAGGGGGATGAAAGTACATAAACCACAGAGCTGAATGAAATTAAGTGCCCATAAAATTCACATTAGGCACCTGTATCTCCACAACAGAGTGGAGAAAAAAAAATTAGGTACATTTCTCCTACTATGAGCAGTAATGTACAGTTTATTCTTGTGAAAGGTCCACTTTAAACCAGGGGGGGGGGCATTAGCAGAGATTCTTTTCTGGGGGCATTTACTTTTTCCCCTTCATGATTTTCTCCAATCATAAGCAGGCAGCATCATACAGGGGAAAAAAGCAAATGCTCCCAGAGAGTTCTGCCACTAAATCAACATTTTTTTATTTATACATGTCTGGAAAAAAAAGCATAAAAGACATTGTTCAATACAGTAAAGAGTTGCATCTGAGCAGACAATCACTTGGTGCTGTTCTCTAGTGCGAGGACCCCTTATACAGTAGCCCAAATCTCTACAGATTGGCATAAACCAGACATGAAGAAACATAAAGAAATAGAATTTGCAAAAGAAGCAAGAATTCTGATAAGTACAATGTGCACGATGTGGGCAACTGGACAAACTAGATTTTCTCTCTTACTACCATAAAATAACTATTTTAAAGGTTGAAGACGTGAAATTACATAGTAAACTGATTGCTGCCATCTTGTTTTTTCTCTTTTTGCAATCGAGTAGGTTATGTGAAGACCATAAAGCAGAACCCAGGCTTTCCAGGACTGTAATGTTCATGGTGCATCCTTAGGTTTGATTGCGGTCCATCTCCTTTCAGCAGATGAAAGTTGGCCACGGACTTCCAGTGACTGTCCCCTCCTTATTGCTTACCAGGCACATTGTCATTTATTTTATAGTGGCACTGCTTGGTATTGAAGCTCAGTCCTAGTCACTTGCATTGGACAAAGATGCATTGAGCAACAGTGTTGAGGCACAGCTACTACTGCTATCAAGTGAGGCTAAGTAATAAAGTGCCTATCTGCAGGTTTTTCCCCTGCTTTCCAGCAAAGTATTTGTACTCACATGAATTTGCAGAATTGAGAAAAGTAGCAATCTCATATATATAGAAAGCCTAAATGAGTTGTCCAGGACTGATGTATTGATGACCATATCTCAGGACAAGTTATCAATATCAGATTGGTGAGTCCAACACTCTCACCGATCAGCTGTTTTCAGCTCCGGTTGAGGTGGTATGTGCACAGTGTATGGAGCCAGATCAGCCCGGCATTGTACACTGTGTAATGGCCATTTCAGTATACCGCAGCTTAGGTTCCATTCACTTGAATCGCTGGATTATTAAAACTTAAGCAGTAGTTTTGCAAAATGTTTTCAAAATAACAAATAAAGGCATACTGACCTTCTCTCAACTTTGTGGATCCAATTTGGATCCAGCCCAGAAGCTACAGGTGCTTCTCACAAAATTAGAATATCATCAAAAAGTTAATTTATTTCAGTTCTTCACTACAAAAAGTGAAACTCATATATTATATATAGTCATTACAAACAGAGTGATCTATTTCAAGTGTTTACTTCTGTTAATGTTGATGATTATGGCTTACAGCCAATGAAAACACAAAGCCAGGCCGCTGCGGTCATGGTACTGGTGCACGGTGGTCTGAGTGCTGGTCTGGGCCGATCGGGGACGTGCAACAGTCTTTGTCAATTGTGGGGGTTAATAGTAAAATAATAAAAAGGTTTGTGATGCCAGTTGGGATGTTCATCCTGGTATGGCCAGCACTGATTAGGGCCCCTGGGAGTTAGGTGGTGATGAGCAGTGCCAGATGATTAACCCTTCCCAACCAGGGCTGGCTCCCAGGGGAGTTTAGAGCAGGAATGGCGCAGCAGGGAATAATCATCTGTGGACAGGGTAATAAGAAGTTTGTACCTTTTACTGAAGCTTTGCAAACAGCTCCAGAATCTTCTATACAGTTCACATACAGGGTTTTGGACAGACCTGCATGGTGGGGGTTCAGATTCTCTGTTATGAGGTTGTGTAGCCTTCCTGCTGCTAATTACACCTCTGGTAAACAATTCCTTGGATCGCCAGGGGTGCAAGGTGAACAGTTACTGGATCTGTGATCCCTTCCAGGGAGCAGGCAACTTGAATCCTGTCAGAACACTCACTTTCTCTTGCAGCAGTGTCCTTAACTCCATGCAGTTGCTGAGCTCCCAGGCAAAACACTTCACTGCTCGTTATATAAAGACCGAGCAGACTCACAGTTTAGCACAAACTCTGGAACCTTTGTGCTCTAGGGACTGGACCCTGCCTTGTGCAGCTTGTACATGTAGAGAGTACACTTCTCTCCCTTGCACAGAGAACTCCATGGTGCTCCTTCTTCCTCATACTACAGCTACCACTACTGAAGCACCTCCTCCCCTCTCTGAGGGATCGTGCACAACTTCCTGGTTTGGATAAAAGTGCACAGTCCTTCGGTAAGGGATCGGGTAACAATGTGTTTATGTAATGATAACAGCAGAAAATTTAGCCCTCACCATTGCTGGCAATACAGATAATTATATTACACATGCAGGCATTTTGTGGCGCTACAGACACGGGGGCCACGTGTGCCTTCCAGAGATCATGGTAGCTGAAGGTTGTGATTGGCTGCAGTGATCAAGTAACTAGAAGAGTGTATCAGCGATATTTTTCTCTGATGACGCTGTGTGATCCTTTGACAAAACAAACATTTGTAAGAATTTTTTTTAGGGTTGGATAACCCCATGAAAATATTTTTTAAATTACTCCTTTAATCGCTTTTTAAAGATTTTTTTGATCCTTTCTGTTTTCAATACAATCCAGACAAATCAAACAGCCCCCTAACAACCCGTCACTCTACCCTTCATTTCAAAGAAGGATACAAGTAAATATAGAGAAAGCACGATATCCAACATATATCATAAATAAGGTATATTTTTAATGATTTTCACTCTATGTTTTTGGCAGTAGAGTCCACTACTAGTTTTAGAAGTTGTGAATGCAAAAAATGTGACAAAACTGCTATGTGAGAATAAGGCCTTCAAGTCATGGTCTACATCTATAATTCTAGAAGGGTAACCTGCATTACAAAATGACACTTTCCTAAATAAATTCAAGGAATAATATTTGTATAATTTTTATTACACATAGTCACTGCAAAGTGACCACCTCAGGACAAGGATTCCTCCGGTTTACGCCAACACTTGTGTGAACCGGTATTAGCTCCGGAGGCAGCAGGTCAAATATTTGCATGATTATTCAGAAGGATGGAGCAAATCACTACTACTGCTTCAGGTACTGAAAAAGATAACAGAAGTGGAATTTTTGGACACAATTTCTTGCACCCACATTCTTTTTTTGTGACTATCTAAAATGATGACGCACAATCATACCAGGAGAACTCTTTGCATTGTTGTCTAGATTAAAAGGGATGCAAAGACAAGAGCAATCAGCTCACCTGCCCGGTGCTTGGTAGGGGTACTCCAACAGAATGTCATGGTGGGATGCCTTTTTGATCAAAATAGTACCCTATGTTGTTTACATGTACTATTACAATTTACTTGTTTGCTTGTTTCTTAAGCATTCCTCACGTGTATTAAAGCTGTCAAATAGTGTTGAGCCACTCCCGTAGTGTTCGAGTTCGGTTCGGTTCGTCGAACACCCGTATGTTCGCCGAACTGTTCGTCGAACTGTTCGTCGAACACCTTCGAACACCTTTAAAACCAATGGCAGGCAAACAAAAACACATAGAAACACATAGAAAACACTTCAAAGGTGTCCAAAAGCTGACAAACTGCTCAGAAGACACAACTAACACATGGAAAAGTGACAAGTACATATAGTCATGCGAAAAGAAAAGAGGTGGAGGAGTAAAAGGAGGGGGAGACACAGATATAGGCATGTCATGCCCTTCTAAAACCAAAAAAGTGCGAAGCCGACACAGCCAGTCTGTTCCTGCCCGTGCGACCTCCGTGTCGCCGGGTTTGTGCCAGAGCTGCGGTGGACCCTGACGGCCAGTCCCCCTCTCCCAATACTGGTGCCTGTCCGCTGGTGGGTCGAGCGAGCCCCCCTGCGGTGGAGGCAGGTCTAATCTTTTTAATTTAAATTGTCTCTCTAATTTGAATGAGTACACTTTAAATCCTTTTACAAGGATCTATTGTAGGGCAAGTCTCATGCTAGCAGCCGCGGTAATTCCAGCTCCAGTAGCGTCCACTAAAGCTGCTGCAGTTAAAAAGCTTTTATAAGGATCGAGCTTGGCGGTCCACCGCAAGTCGTCCCAGCCCCTGTGCCTTGGGGTGCCTCCCTGATGCTCTTCACTGAGTGTCCCGGGGGCCCGAAGCATTTCCTTTGAAAAAATTAAGTGTCCAAACTACAGGTGGTGTAGCTTGCTTAACAGCTGGGTTAATCCGCTGGCTAGCAGACACTGCTACTAGGCCCAAAGTATTGCTTGGGCTAGATGCAGTTAAAAATTTGTAATTAGATACTCTCGTTGGATGCTGAGAAAGCATTCCATAGAGTCTCCTGGCACGCCATATATTATTCTCTTAAAAACTTGGGGTAGGGGACCCTTTTATAGCCAAAATCATGGCCCTGTACCGCAATCCGTCAGCTAGGCTGAAGATAAATGGAACATTATCATCACCTTTCATAATCACCAATGGGACAAGACAGGGATGTCCTCTGTCCCCTCTCTTATACATCCTAGTGATGGAGCACCTGCTCTCATCAATTCACGATAACCCCAATATTAGGGGGATTGAGGTGGGAGGCACCGAGTACAAGTGCTCTGCATTTGCTGATGATGTCCTAGTATATATCACTCAACCACATATATCCATCACTGCTGTTATGGCTGAAATAGATCACTTTGGTACATGGTCAAATTTTAAAATCAATGCAGCGAAGTCTGAGGCCCACGATGTCTCCCTCCCCAAATCCATACAGTCCAACTTTCCCTTTGCCTGGCCCTCACAGGGTATCAAATACTTAGGAATTCATATTCATAGAGACCTCTTCCGTCTATTTTATCTTAATTTTGGGCCCTTTATTGAACAACTCCATAGAGATCTTACTTCTTGGACGGTGAAGGATTTTTCCTGGTTCGGCAGAATAAATATATTAAAAATGAACGTCCTACCTAAACTCTTATACCTCTTCCAAACCATTCCCGTGGTAATTCCCTCAAATTTTTGGAAAAGACTACGCAGTAGCTTTTGCAGATTTATCTGGGCAAGTGGGCGTCCATGCATTCGGGGGGACGTTCTGATCAGACACAAACAAAAGGGGGGCCTTAGCCTTCCGGATTGTAGAAGGTATTACATGGCAGCAGTACACGCTAGAATCCTGGACTTCTTCCATCATTCGGAGGGGAAATTGTGGGTCAAAATAGCTCAATCCATTTGTCCTAAAGCTCTTACCACTCTCCCATGGTGCGCCCATTTAATTGTCCCCTCTCTTGGCCTCATGTCATATAGTACTTATGCCACTGCTTTGGCTTTGAGATCCCAAAAAAAAGCTTATCCTCAATCAACCCCCAGGGCCCCTTGCTCCCGATTTCAGATAATCCAGATTTCCCACCAGGACTATCTGCAAATAGATTTCTCGGTTCAAATAAATCCCATCCGATATTATTTTCTCATGTCATCTCCAATACTTCGCTGCTCCCCCTCAATGACTTGTTACAGGGAAGAGCCACTTCCCCGAAGGCTAATTTTGAATATAGCCAGTTACAACACTTCTATTCAACTGTGAAGAAGCGCACACATCTTCATAGAGATCTCACAAACTTTGAAAAATTGAGCCTATCATTGTCACCCCCTACACACTCCATCTCCCTACTGTATAATCTCCTCATTGCCCAGGTAACTGACAATAGGCCAGGATACTGCGGTGCATGGGAAAGAGAACTGGGGAAGTCCTTCTCTGACTCACAATGGGATAAATGTTTCTTCCTAACACATAAAACCTCAATAGGGTCCAAAGCTCAGGAAACCTCCTTCAAAATTATCTCTAGATGGTACGGGGTACCAGCAGTCCTTCATAGATGGTATCCAGTGGTCTCAGATAGATGTTGGAGATGTGGGGAGGGGGATGGGACAATGTCACACATATGGTGGGCATGCCCTATAATAAATGCATTTTGGGCAAAGGTGGTTCCCATGATTGAGAAAATAACTGGTTTGACTATCCCTAATACGCCAGAAGCCCTCCTTTTATCAATGTCACCAATAAGTAAACGTAGTTATAAAAGGTCATCAATAGGCTACCTAATACAGGCGGCTAAGAATGTCATTCCACGACACTGGAAAAGCAGAGACCCACCCACTGTGGAGGAATGGTTTGCGGAGATCTCCCTCCTTAATAGGATGGAGCATCTGATTGCCATCTTATCGGCTGATGTTGATAGATACTGTGTGATTTGGAGGGATTGGATTGATTTGCAAAACTCTGACGCCTACCATCTAGCCCCCAACTAAAGTTATCCGTGATGTCGGCACAACAATGATCATAATCGCACTCTATTGATTGGTGGTCTGCCGTGGTCTGCTCCCTCTCTCTCTATCTTTCAATGGAAAAATACATGCTTGATCTGGATATCGATGGAAAACCCTCCCTGTACCCCCCACTGTACTGTCGTTATGCATAGATTTATAGTTACACTACCCCTTTTACTATGTATATTGTATTTTCTTGTACTTTTTCAACACTAAAATAAAAAAAAACTTGAATTTGAAAAAAAAAATTCTAATTAGATCTACAGGCAGTGGCTACTCCGCTGACTAGCAGACACTGAAGCTTTGGAGCAGACCTCTGATTCCCAGGTTATAGTATGAGTAAACAGCTCTTCAGACTCAACCATCTGTGTTACCCCAAGCCATAGTGTATGTAGTTTCTTACGGTTAAAAGGGGGGGGGGGAGACCGGACCCACCTGGAATTGATGATGGCAACGTCATGTAAAATACAGCAAGGGGACTCCAAAAAGAGTCTCCATTTTTTCCCAAAATTGTGGCACAGACACCACTTAAGTGGCATTAATTGTCCCAGAGTTGCTTAAAATGGTTAGTGAGGTGATTTTCCAAAATCCTCAAGCTTTTAGTCTCCCCAGAATGACACAGGTGGGGCAGATGGTGGTTGTCCCAGCCCACTAGGCCGCATTGTAGCACAGTGAGCTTCGCACTGCAACTTATGCTTCATATCCATGTGACGGTTCATGCATGAAATACTCAAACTATGGATTTTTTGGCCTCTACTTAGCTTTTGGTGACAAATGTTACAGATAACACGAGTTGGGTCATCCTTATCGATCTGAAAAAATGCACAGGCTATGCAAGGTTTAGAGGCCATGCAACTCTGCTGCTAGCAATACTATCAAATGATTGGCTGGGTTAGATGCAGAGTGTCTGGGTTTGGTTGGGGGTCCCCACAGTCTGCCTAGGCTAGATGCAGTTAAAAATTATTATTAGATACATAGGCGGTGCAGCTTGCTTCGCAGCTGGGCTAATACGCCCAAAGTATTGGTAGACTCTATACTAAATAAGGAAGGATTCACTGACTGTGGTGGCCCCTCTGTGAGCTGTGACGATTGGTGGAGATTTGGTGGATGATTATAGAAGAAAGCTCCTTAATAGAGAAAGTTGGTGGATTTATACTTTAAATACACGTGTACCAGCGGGTTTAAACATCAGACATGATTTGATGTATCATTATGAGTGATCATTTATAGATTATTATTATATATATGTTCCTTTTTTCTTCTTTTCTTTTTCTTTTGGATTATTTACATTTATATGCATTGTTTCTATGCTGTACGATTTTAACATGGTATGTGTGTTTAAATTTCTGATTAACTCAGCCTTGAACAGGTGCATAGCAGGACATGACATATAAATACCACTTCCTTGCTGTTTTTTTGCTATGCAATGATTAAGAACCTTTAGTTCGAAACGCGTTTGCTGTTCTTCTCCAAGGTGGACTTTAAAATATTTTTTGTATGACCCAATAAAAAGTGGATTTTAGAAGATTTGTTCAGCTGGATCTTCCTGGTTCCTCATGTTCGTCTGGTAGCACTCCTGGCTCCGTGCTGTTGATCTTCTAGGTGGGTGAGCTGATTTTTTCCTTTCTTTTTCTGCCATGTGGCGATTGGTCATCCACTTTCGCTGCCCCTAACTCAACGAATTCACAAACATCTCCCGTCGGTTTGGAGTCCCATTATGCCCAACCAAAAACATAGGCCCCACAACTAAAAAAAATCGTTCTCAGGCATAGAAATCGACACCACAGCAAGGTTGTTCCACCTCCCATGGGAAAAAATACCAAAACATTACACCTGATCTAGGTTTTTTGCGCAGTATGGAAAGTAACACTACAGCAGATGCAAGTATTACTAGGTCTCCTCGTGTTTGCGAGCCGGGTGATGCCAGTCGGAAGGGTTTTTTCTCTTCATTTATCGCCCACAACAAAAGGGGCATCTAAACCGAGTCATACAATCAGAATCAGCAGGCAGCTACGGGCGGACTTAGAGGTGTGGAAAACCTTCTTATAATCATTCAACGGTCACACGTTATTTATGTCAGCAGAACAGTCCAACATTCAACTAAGATTATTCATCGGGGCGGCAGAATCAGGCGGATATGCAGCGATACTAAATAACCAATGGTGCACAAGCTTATGGCTTCTGTATTGGGCAGAACAAGTGCTGACAAAAAAACAGACAGTCCTGGAACTGTTTCCAATAGTGGTAGCAATAGAAATATGGGGCGTGCGCCTGGCTAACAAAAATATACTCTTCATAACAAAAAACACCAGCCTAGCGCACTTCATTAATAATATGGCATCATCGTCTCTCCCAGTGCTAGGCCTACTACGCCGGCTAGCATTCCTGTGCCTAAAACACAATGTATGGGTCCGCGCTAGCCACTATGCTGAGGGGTCTAACGCTGCTGCTAACGCTTTATCACAATTCAATTGGCAGATTTTCACAGAGCTCCTCCCCAACGCCCACCCACTGGGCAACAGTTGCCCACCCTCCCTATGGGATCTAGTGGAGAATAGTTGATGCCATTAATCAGAGCGTCAGTTGCCCCGTCGATGTGGCAAGCATACGGTAAGGCATGGGAACAGTGGACACGACTAGTAGCAGGCAGACGGGTTGACCAATGTGAACAAGCCAGATTTCAAGTCACCATAGAATTTCTCCACCAGCTAATGATGAGGGGCATATCAGGGGCGTCAGCGCAGCGGTGGCTGACCGGAGTAGAATTTCACTTCCAACTACTGAATTGGGGACATGTGACAAAGAGATTTATCATCAGACAATCCATAAAAGGGTGGAAAAGGGGTCAGCTAAGTCAGGAGTGTAGACGTCCCGTCCCGTGTCACTAAAACTGATTTCTCACATCATATCACTAACACCATTAAAATGATACTCACAATTTGAAGCAACACTACTGTCTACTGTATTTGCGATCGCCTTCTTCGGGGCGCTATGCATAAGCGAATTAGTCCCTCAATCCAAAATTAACACCAGTGGAGGCTTATTACACCAGGACATAGTCATAGCCAATAATGCAATACGTCTACGCATACGCAAATCGAAAACGGTTCCAGCGGGCAGGGGCACTTGGGTACTTCTACAACCCACAATTGGTACGCTGAGTCGGGTAACAATAGTAAAAACATATATAACCATCAGATCACAAAGTAATTTCTTCCTACCACACATTGAAGGAACGCCATTATCAAGATACCAGTTCCAAGCTATACACTGTGTTCCAAATTATTATGCAAATAATATTTTCTCAGATTTTCCCAAATTACCTATATGAATTGCAGTCATTGTAATTTTCCAGTCAAATAACTATTAGAGTACAATTGAAAGGTTTTTGTACAAACTGCCTATGATAACAGGATATTTTTAAAAAAATAAAAAACTCAAACTGCACTCAAAATGCATGTTCCAAATTATTATGCACAGCAGAGTTTTCAACTTTTTCATTTTAATAAAGAACAAGAAAATGGTCATTTTTGAAATTATAAGCATTAGCAGGTTATTACAAACTGAAATCAAACAGTTTTCAACTCAAAACTTTATTCTAGGTGATGTTACATTTGCACATAGGACCCCTTGTTCGAAAGGAGCTTCTGAACTCTCTCGTCCATTGAATTTGTCAGGTTTTGGATGGTTTCTGCTTTAATTGTTTTGCATGAGGACAGAATACCCTCCCAGAGCTGTTGCTTAGATGTGAACTGCCTCCCGCCATCATAGACACTCCTTTTCATGATGCTCCAGAGGTTCTCAATGGGGTTGAGGTCAGGGGAGCATGGGTGCCACACCATAAGTTTGTCCCCTTTTATGCCCATAGCAGCCAGAGATGCAGATGTGTTATATGTGCAGCATGAGACGGTGCATTATCATGCATGAAATGATCTCGATGGTCCAGATAGATGGAGTGGAGGATGGCTGGCTGATGGACACCCCATGCAAACACGGCTACGGCGCTAACAAGGAGGAGGTGGAGTAATGTTTTGGGCTGGAATCATGGGGAGAGAGATTGTCGGACCTTTTAGGATCCCTGAAGGGGTAAAGATGAACTCCATAATGTATGTTGAGTTTCTCAAACAGCACTTCCTTCCATGGTTCAATAAGAAGAACCGTGAATTCCGCAGCAAGATCATTTTCATGCATGATAATGCCCCGTCTCATGCTGCACATAACACATCTGCATCTCTGGCTGCTATGGGCATAAAAGGGGACAAACTTATGGTGTGGCACCGATGCTCCCCTGACCTCAACCCCATTGAGAACCTCTGGAACATCATCAAAAGGAGTGTCTATGATGGCGGGAGGCAGTTTACATCTAAGCAACAGCTCTGGGAGGGTATTCTGTCCTCATGCAAAACAATTGAAGCAGAAACCATCCAAAACCTGACAAATTCAATGGACGAGAGAGTTCCGAAGCTCCTTTCGAACAAGCAGTCCTATGTGCAAATGTAACATCACCTAGAATAAAGTTTTGAGTTGATAGCTGTTTGATTTCAGTTTGTAATAACCTGCTAATGCTTATAATTTCAAAAATGACCATTTTTTTGTTCTTTATTAAAATGAAAAGGTTGAAAACTCTGCTGTGCATAATAATTAGGAACATTCATTTTGAGTGCAGTTTGAGTTTTTTATTTTTTTAAAAATATACTGTTATCATAGGCAGTTTGTACAAAAACCTTTCAATTGTACTCTAATAGTTATTCGACTGGAAAATTACAATGACTGCAATTCATATAGGTAATTTGGGAAAATCTGAGAAAATATTATTTGCATAATAATTTGGAACAGAGTGTATTTAATAAATGCATAACATCGGCAGGGAACCACCCCAAAGATTATGGGACACACTCATTCCGCATAGGCGCGGCCACGGAAGCAGCAAGAGCAGGACTGTCACAAACGGAAGTTCAGAGGATAGGGAGATGGCGATCCACTTGTTTGGCGAGATACATAAGACCGGACTTGTTATCCTAATGTGGTTTGTTTCATTTACAAGTGACGCTAAGCCAACAGTATGGGTGATAGGCCACTCGTATATATATTGTGCAGAAAAAAGGGCGAAAGTGTGCCCAGGCGGGAGGAAATTTGAGTTTCATAACACATATTTGAACTGGAGAGGTATTAGAGGCCTGCAATGGCCACAGGTACTAATGGAGGTAATCAAGGTAGGGAGAGAGGCAAGAGGTCCGGCCATCTTAGTTATACAGGGCGGGGGAAACGACCTAGGTTATCACAAGAGCGCATAACTAATGGCAATAATGAAACTAGACACTGAGCGCTTCAGAGAATTTTTCACAAAAATAGTCAGAGATTGTGCCGAGCGCGGTATGGCAAGGTGCCCGAGACATCACGGCCATCGAACGGACAAGGCGGCTAATAAATATTTGGATGCCAAAATTTATAAGAGACAGAGGAGGACAACTGGAAGGAGATAAAGCAGGCTCATACGGCCCGACTGTGTTCACTTAATGGATATTGGACTGGACATATTCCTGTCAGGACTCCAGGACGGAGTGGAACAAGCGTTAAGAGTGATGGATGGGGGTCAGAGTCCTGCATACGAGTATGCAGGATCCTCCGTGGCCTGGATATAGAAAGGACATGTTGGAGAGTTACACTTGTTGGCCAACTTGCCGTTGTGGAGACTGGAGACACAGGGCATGCTGCAACAAGCTGAATTATTTTAGAAATAAAATGCCTTTCTAATGTAATGAGTATAAACAGTTAATAAAGCTGTGACCGATCCTCACCCATCCAGTTGTAAGAGTTACATGATTGTATTGTCAATGAAAGGGGGGCGGTAGGGGGCTGAGCGTCTGGGTTTGGTTGGGGGTCACCACAGTCTGCCTAGGCTGGATGCAGTTAAAAATCATTATTAGATACACAGGCGGTGCAGCTTGCTTCGCAGCTGGGTTACTACGCTGGCTAGCAGACACTAAAGCTTTGGAGCAGACCTCTGAGTAAACAGCTCTTCAGACTCAACCATCTGTGTAACCCCAAGCCATAGTGTATGTAGTTTCTTACAGTTAAAAGGGGGGGGGGAGACCCAACCCACCTGTAATTGACGATGCCAACGTCACGTAAAACACAGCAAGGTGACTCCAAAAAGAGTCTCCATTTTTTCCAAAAATTTGGGGCACAGACACCACTTAAGTGGCATCAATTGCCCCAGAGTTGCTTAAAACGGTTGGTGAGGTGATTTTAACAAATCCTCAAGCTTTTACTCTCCCCAGGATGACACAGGGGTAGAAAAGTCCTTGCTGATCCATGATTTGTTCATCTTTATGAACGTGAGTCTGTCTACATTGTCAGTGGACAGCCGCGTGCGCTCATCTGTCAGCACACCACCAGCAGCGCTGAACACACATTCACAGAGAGCAAAAATTATTATTAATTTGAAAGCTGGTGGAGCTTAGTAGATGGCCTACTAGAATGAGTACCACACACTGCTACTATGCCCAAAATTATTTTCCAGACAAGATGCAGCTAAAAATTATTAGTAATTTGAAAGCTGGTGGTGCTTAGTATAGATGGCCTAATAGAATGAGTACCACACACTGCTACAGGCCCAAAATTATTTTCCTGGCAAGATGCAGCTAAAAATTATTAGTAATTTGAAAGCTGGTGGAGCTGAGTATAGATGGCCTAATAGAATGAGTACCACACACTGCTATTATGCCCAAAATTATTTTACAGGCAAGATGCAGCTAAAAATTATTAGTAATTTGAAAGCTGGTGGAGCTTAGTATAGATGGCCTAATAGAATGAGTACCACACACTGCTACAATGCCCAAAATTATTTTACAGGCAAGATGCAGCTAAAAATTATTAGTAATTTGAAAGCTGGTGGAGCTTAGTATAGATGGCCTAATAGAATGAGTACCACACACTGCTAATATGCCCAAAATTATTTTACAGGCAAGATGCAGCTAAAAATTATTAGTAATTTGAAAGCTGGTGGAGCTTAGTATAGATGGCCTAATAGAATGAGTACCACACACTGCTAATATGCCCAAAAGGTTTTACTTGGCTAGGTGCAGTAAAAAATTTGTATTACATACACAAGTGGTGTAGCTTGCAACACAGATAGGCTACTCCACTGACTAACACACACTGCTAATATGCCCAAAAGGTTTTACTTGGCTAGGTGCAGTAAAAAATTTGTATTACATACACAGGTGGTGTAGCTTGCAACACAAATAGGCTACTCCACTGACTAATGCACAAGATGCCCAAAAGGATTTGCTTAGCTAGATTTAGCCAAATGCTGTGAAAAACACTTGCACAGCACTAAAACAGACCTGCCTGGCAAAAAGTGATAGGAACTGATGTAACCTAGCCCTCAAAAGGGCTGCAATTACAACTAGTCACTACTCCCAACCTATCTGTCTATTTAAGAGCACAGACCTGCCTGCTAAAAGTCGTAGGAAATGCTGTAACCTAGCCCTCAAAAGGGCTGCAATTAGAACTAGTCCCTACTCCCAAGCTTTCTGTCTATTTCAGATAAAATTCGCCGGCAATTCACACAGTTAGCGCGCACACAGCAGCAGCGGTGCCGTCTAACACTCAGCTGCAGCAGTGAGAAAATGGTGGCGACGGGGAAAATGGCTGGGTCTTATAGGGCAAGGACATGTGACATACACAGCCAATGACACATGCCCTTGCTTGTGTGAAAAAAAGCACTTCGCTCCGTGTGTGCGCTGCTGATAGGCTGACAGACTGCACCTCCCCACTGTAAATGCGGGAAAGAGAAAAAAAATGGAGATCTTCATTATTTCTGCAGAGATCCATCCCATGCCCCTCCCCCCGCCCCACTGTACACTCAAACTGTGTATTAACATTGATTATCAGCATTACTGTGAAAAAATCCAGTTACAATTTTGGTGCACGAACAGTTATCAAACATAACTTCGAACAGCCGTATTTTTTTCAAATCGTTCGGGTTCGTCGAACGGCTCGAACACCGCCCAAAACAGCTCGAATTTGAGATTGGCGAACAGTTCGATTCGAACACCGCTCATCTCTAATGTCAAACAGTCGCAAATCATGCACACTGGAGTGATTCAAACATATCACCGAGTATGCTTAAGATACTCGGTACTCGCCCGAGCATACTCGCCGAAAGGGTTAACCGAACATACTCGCTCATCACTAGCTCTTACGCTTTGCACGTATATACCAGCTTATAATTTATGATAAGTCTAAAGGGACATTACCAGAGATTTGCTCTGGAGGTGTGTACTTCTTCCCCTGCATGATATTAACTAATGAGCAACAAAGAACATGCCCCACAATAGCTTAGAGCAGGCTTCTCAGTGTGAGACATGTAATGACAGACTATCTGATCTCGCTCCAGAGCTGTGTGTGCTTATAAAGAGCCAGGAGCAGAGCAGAGACGAGTGCGATTGCAGTCACCTTTCAGCTTTCATCTCACGGTAGTCAGTGTGAGGGCAGTGGGATACAGCTGAGCTGACAGCACTGTAAAAAGAGAGCTGATAGAAGTGTTTGCAATGCGACAAAGCTTAGCTCTGTGGTGCTGCTCCTCCCACACTGACTGGCCTGAAATGATAGCAGAAAGGGTGTTTGTAATTACACTCATCTCTGCTCTACTCTGAGCACTTTGTAATCGCACACAGCTCTGCAGTGACATCAGTGAGAAACCTTAGCTATTGTGGGTGCGTGTTCTTTTCACCTCCTGTATTTTGCTGGCTGTTTATGATTGGTCGACATCATGCAGTGGAAGTAGTACACGCTCCCAGAGAAATATCTCTGGTAACAACCCCTTGGTCTAAACATACATTATAACCTATACTTTGCAAGCTAATATCTCCAGAATGGAGAGGAGAAATTAAAAAATAAAAGACATTTTATTCAGCTTTGCAGCCACCACCATTCCATGACTTCTATAAGGTATTTAATGAGCCTTGCCACATAGCATTTAGCCAAACCAAGGTCTTCTCTAAAAGCGTGTGGAGTTTCTTTTGAGACTGATACAAATTTGGGGTTTCACAAATTTTCCTGCTTAAGTGATTTTAGATCTTGTAGTCAGAGGCTTCTATGGTCACTGAAGTGCAATTATCAGTATTTCATAAGTTTTTACACTTTTGTTGAAAAACACGTCAAGTTTATACAAAGACTCAATATTTACAGTGTTGACCCTTATTTTTCAACATTTCTGCAGTTCACCCTAGCATGCTGGATATTAGCTTCTGGGATTAATCCTGAATGTTGGCAACAGATTCTTGCCTAATAATTGGAGTTTATAACACTTTCTGTGTTTTTGTTTAACCACCCACTTTTTGACAACTGACCACAGGTTGAATAAATGAAGAGTAACCCCATACATGAATTGTCTCAGGATGTTTTACGGTTGGCATGACTCATGGAGTCACTCTCCTTCTCTTCTCTAGATAATCATTCTTCCAAATGTCCAAAACAGTAGGATGGGACCTTAATCAGAGAAAATAGCTTTACCCCAGTCCTCTATACCCCAATCCCCATTCTTCTGGCAAAATGATTTTCTCTGACGAAGCCCCCTTCAGATTGTTTGGGACATCTGAAACAATGATTGTCCTGAGAAGAAAAGGTGAATGCTCCCATTAGTCCTGTGTCATGCAAACAGTAAAGCATCCTGAGAAGATTCATGTGTGGGGGCTTTTCATCTAAGGGAGTGGGCTCACTTACAATTTTGCCAGAGAACATTGGATGAATAAAGAATTGGGTCTAAATATTCTCCAAGAGCAACTTCTTGCAATCATCCAGGGGCAATGTTGCAATGAACAATGCTTTTTCCCGCATGATGGAGACCATGTTAAAAAGGAAAAGTGATATCTAAGTGGCTTGGTGAACAAAACATTGAAATTTTTATTGGTCTATGACCAGGAAACACCCTGGATCTCAATTGCATATAAAACATAGTCAATTTTCAAAAAGTAAACGGATAACAAAAACACAGACATTGTGATGAATTCTAAACCTTCAATAGGCAACAATGAGTTGCCATCAGTCAGGATTTGGCCCAAAAGCTGATATCCATTAGTCAAGACGAATTGCAGAAGTCTTTAAAAATAAGGGTCAACGCTGTAAATATTGAGTCTTTGCATAAACCTGATGAATTTGTCAATAAAAGTTTAAAATCTGATAAAATGTCTATTATTGTACTTCAGTAAACATAGAAATATCAGACTAAAAAAGATCTAAAACCACAGAAGCAGCAAACTGTGAAAACCAAAATTTGTGTCAATCTCCAAACTTTTGGTCATGATTGCATATGCAGGTGGGGTCTGATGGCAGGAGAGAGGAGGGAAAGGAAGGGTGGGCAATGTCAGTGTCCGTTCCTGGTACAGTATGAAGTAATTGTGCAATCCTTATCATTTTTTACCCCGCAGCACAAGATTGTTAACTAATTGCTTTCTATGAAATAAAAATGACAGCTGAGTTAAAAGGAAAAGAACAAGTTCTTCTGCAGCCAGGTCTGCTCTCTGGGCAGTGATGAGGTGACATGATTGGCAGCTAGCTCCATCTAGTTTTTGCATAGGTGTGTTGAAGGTTGGGTCTCTGTCTGTGGGAGGGAAGACGTCACAGAAACATATGCAAACAACTTTTCATGTAATAGATTGCAGAGAAAAGCCGAGACTGCAGAAGAGACTAAACCAAATATATTTTCTACAACCACAGATGTATTTTTTTAATAAACCATCGAGCTGAATGGATTGGGCAGAAGCCAAGAATTTAGAAAAATAGAAAAGACAAAAGACATCCGAACAGGTAAAAGATTCCATCTTCCAACAATTACCCCATCCATCACAGGTCGTGAATGATCATTTCAGTCAAATAATTCATTCGTTTGAGAGACAGCAAAGATGGATAAATTTCGTATGATCTTCCAATTTCTGCAAGCCAACCAGGAATCATTCATGAATGGAATATGTGGTATTATGGCACTTGCGAGTGCTCAGCTATACACAACATTTGACTTCAACTGTCCATGCCTTCCAAGCTACAACCTGTCTTATGCCCTGGGAGTTCTGTGTGTACCGCCTATTGTATTATTTTTACTTGGATTTGTTATGAACAATAATGTATCAATGCTGGCAGAAGAATGGAAGAGACCAACGGGCATGAGGCAAAAAGACTCAGCTGTACTGCGTTACATGTTCTGCTCAATGACCCAACGTGCGTTAATTGCCCCTGCTGTATGGATCTCGGTGTCCTTATTACATGGTGAATGTTTTATATGTGCTTTTAGCACGTCAGTACCCATTGATAAACTGGGAAACATAACTGGAATCACTCTGACCGAAAAAGAAATTAAGCGAATACTGGCCAGGATTCCCTGCAAGGACATTTATGATGGACATCACATCATACCGCAAGAAGTGGCATCAAGATATCTGCGGTGTATCTCACAGGTAAGACATTCGGCGTAAACACCATCTAAAACAGTGGGAGCCTCTTTTTATTTATTTATTAATTCCTAACATACAATAAATATTTATTGGTCCGGAAAAAAAAAGTTACATAATATACAAATACAATATTCTGTGTTATTCTAAGTCATGTTTCATAAAGTGGGATTTCAAGAGATTAACGATCATAAAGCAGTATATGTCCCATATTCTAGATATGTGTACTGCAGGGGATATGTACAACATATGTGTAGATAGATGGAAAATATGTCAACAACTACCTAAAGACAAGAACTCTATACGAGGCAGATACCGGTCACTTTTATGCTATGTTCAAATTATAATTATGGTGTATGTTCACTTTGTACCCCAGATGTGTCCATAGCCTATAATCAGACCAATATATGCTAAAGGAGAGTCTTTTTGGCATATGTTCAGGTGGTATCTATGCATCAGTGTAATATTTTTTGTACTGAACTGAAAAGTATAGTCCGATGCTCTTTTCAATACAAGTGGATCCATCAATTTACAATGGAAGTCAATAGACAAGGGAAGCAACTTGGGGCATGCAATACATTTGGGGGATACGCTGCAAGTACATGGCAAATTTATTTATTATGTTTACTTATATAGCGCCATTAATTTCACAGCACTTTCCAGACATCATCATCACTGTCCCCATTGGGGCTCACAATCTAGATTCCCTATCAGTATGTCTTTGGAGTGTGGGAGGAAATCAAAGAACCCGGAGGAAACCCACGCAAACACAAGGAGAACATATAAACTAGATGTTAGTGCCCTCTTCATTAAATCATTTTCCTACATACTGCCTCATCTTTCTATATTTACTATATGTATATATTTTTTACCCAAATTTTTTTTTCTATTGGATTATTGAATAATATTCTTCCTTCTTTATCCTCAGTTTAGTATTTTCTACTTTTACATTAAAGGTTAGAAAAACATTGAGGCTTTCTTCTAAAAAACAGCGCTACACCTGTCCACAGATTGTGTGTGGTATTGCATCTCAGGCCTGTTCACTTTAATGGTGCTAAGCTGCAACATCAGACCCAAGTCATCATCAGCCCCAGGTGTGGTTGTAAACCTAAAAGAAAGCAGCCATATTAGTCTAAGGCCAAATTCAAATGACAGTGATTTTTATTGTATGCAAAAAAAACAAACAGATGCAACACAGGATAAATGGGACATAAAGAAAAGCCGGACAATGAAGTATACTGTGTCCAAAATAAATATTTTATAAAATATAAAAAAAAAATCATTAATAAATACACAGTGAGAGCAATAAAAACAGGGTGCTATATAGTACAGGAAATTGCAATACTAAACCAGTCCGATCAAGTGTAATTGTAAAAATTAGTTGCTGCACCCTATAAAGTATAGTCTGACTTACAGGTAAGTACCACTCATATGGGACAAAGTGTCTCCAATATCTAGCAGTGGGGATAAAAGTGCAGACTTACATTATGGCTGGTTTAAATGCGTGTCCCTGCCACCCCAACGCACGTTTCATCCTTCTTCATCAGGAGGTGTGGAAGAAGGAGGAAACTAAACAAGTTTTCCTGAAACGACAGTTACAGTTCTCCATAGAACTTTATGAACACCAACTGTCATTTCCTATCGCAGTACTGGGAAAAGCTATGTTCATTCAAGTCAGATTTTACCTGTGAATTAAGAATTTTGAGAATGAATCATCAGTCTAGGAGAAGAAAGAAGCCAATTTCTCTAATTAGATATATTACAAAGTTGTTGTTTTTTTTACATGTACTATTGACTTATGAAAAATAAGTAAATGACGGTTACGCTTTAAAGAGAAGAGAAGAAGCAGCAGTCCACATGCAGCTTTTGTTTACTGGTCAGTTCTCACACTGTATCCCATGGGATTTATAAAAATCATGGAAAGGAGAGGTATGCCCGCACCAACAACCTGTATCGTATCGACTCAACTGTCGGACAGAGCAATTATTGCCAAAGGATACTGGGTGCTCACATATAGATAAGTAACAATTGTATTTGAAAGGAGAACAAAAGTGGCACTCACCGGTCCTGTAAAATCCAACGTCTTTATTTACAACATTATAAAAACCGGCGGCAGGGAGGGAGGAAGCACAAGTGAAGGGTCCTTCACTTATGCTTCCTCCCTCCCTGCCGCCGGTTTTTACAATGTTGTAAATAAAGACATTGGATTTTACAGGACCGGTGAGTGCCACTTTTGTTCTTCTTTCAAATACAATAGATTTATAAAAATCCCATTTCTACATGTTATGGCATGCCAAGTAGACATCAGCAAATCTTTTGAAATTCAAATTCGCCACTTTCACTGAATTTTTTCCAAAAATTCGAATTACAGCTAATCAATTTTCAGTGAATTGCAAAGTGCTCCAAATGCCCTGAAAGGATGTGCATGACACTCTGAGATCTCCTAAGACTTTATCCAACTCCTTTCAAGCTCTTTAATGCACGCATAGCCTTAGTAATGTCACCGTGACCTCAACATATATGGCTATGGTTATACAGATGGTAGCAGTTTTTCACTGCTGTGCAGCACAGTTTGGGAATTTGTTCACTTTTAGCCGTGACATCTACTGATTAGCCAAAAACAGCTGCTGTGTTCCCTGCCTTGACTTTTACCGGCTACAATAGTCCTTCCTGAATGGCTGTGCTACAGCCGGTGATGTGATAGCTACAAGGTATTATGCAATGACAACTGTATGGGGAAATGCCTGGGTGGTAACGGCTTATATCCCAGTGAAAGTAGCTGTTTGCTGAGGTGCCTCAGGACTGTTTTTACAACTTTTTAATGCTAGTACAATGCCCAAACTGAGGACAGCCTGTGCCATCCATAGGAATACAAGGAGCTGTCTGGGTTGTCCCCAAATGTACTAACAAACATGATCATCTACTATTTGACCCACCATAGAAGTTCTTAATTTTTCTCTAAACTAAGCAAAAATCTAAATTTAACCAAATAACTTTCTCTTTCCGTCCTTGTAGGCATTTGGCTGGACCTTCATCCTACTGATGACTTTTTTGGCCTTTCTTGTGAGAGCCATCAGACCCTGCTTTACACAAGCCGCTTTTCTGAAAACCAAATACTGGTCTCACTACATTGACATAGAAAGAAAACTATTTGATGAGACCTGCACAGAGCATGCAAAAAGCTTTGCAAAATTATGCATTCAGCAATTCTTTGAGAACATCAATCGAGATTTTAACTTGGGGCATTCACATGTATTGGAGAAAACACCAGAGCAAGAAGAAATGGATAAACTCCTAGGAGTCACAAGCCAGGGGACAATGAATACTCTTCTTAAGAACTGGCACAGATGTAAACCCTCTCTAAACCTGAATTCATATGAACATCAAAATGGGAATGGATGTATTAAAACCGATGAGCAGTTGAATAATCTAAATGGACCCAAGAAGGAAGTTGTAACGTACTACAGCAAAGTATAACAAAGGGAAAACGGACATAAATGGATACTAAAAAGACGTCTAAATGCTGTCTGGAAGACCATCAGAAAATAAAATAAGAAACAAAGGAGAAAGATAGTTTTCCAGAATCAAAGATACTGAAGGATGTTATATGGTTTAAAGATAGGTGCTGATATATATACTGCAATGACGTCACAAGATAGGTTCTGCAGCAGCCGCGAAACTTTACGAACCATTGCTAACCAATTCTATGTAACTGGATTTGGGAAGTTAGAGCAAGACACAAAATGAACAGAGGCAAGATCTGCCATTATCAGTGGAACCTAGAAAACTTTGTAAAATGTTTGAGCCATTACATCCAATGGTCTTTCAAGGAAGAAGTATAAAATGAGAAATATTTGTATCAGTATTACTGAGAGAGCATTTTACCTTGAAAAATATGAAGTTTTGTGACTTTTTATGTTCTGATAATGGTGCCTGAACGAATGTTTTTTTTATTTCACTGGAAATTAAACTATGAAGGACTTTTGGATAGATATTATATAATAAGACTCCAAATAAATAATAATAGCAAAACTACCAAATTCTATAACTGAGGCATGAGTTTTGTTTGTCTGGTTTCGTGATGTATTATTATTAACCAGTATATTCTGCGATATAATAACTTTTGGTTATGTACAAATTAAACAAAAGTGCGGACAGATGTGATCATCCCCATATTGTTTTGTTAACAGCATTCAATTATACTGGGAATT
The DNA here is from genome assembly GCF_046119375.1 of Phyllobates terribilis. NCBI lineage: Eukaryota > Metazoa > Chordata > Amphibia > Anura > Dendrobatidae > Phyllobates > Phyllobates terribilis. The sequence continues at coordinate 453,033,834 of NW_027362765.1, read as the reverse complement.
AAATGCAACACCCTCATTGGTTGCCATAGACAAAGCTTTTTGTTTGGGGATAAGCTCCTGGTAATCCATTTGGACCAATCTGCCGACAATTAAAGAAGTGCTCCTCCCAACAAAATTTATATCTTATTAATATATTGCAATCATATTATCTAGCACTGTGTACTTACAATTGCTCATTTTGACCTTCTACCCAGTTAATTCTTCTCTTTTCCATTAGGTTTAAGACATCATGTGGTTAATAACTGACCTGCTGAATCCTTCTAAGCTCTATGTAGAAATAGGAAGTCTCTTTTCCCTGCATGAGTCATCACTGCAAATATCCCTAGCAGGAGGAGGAGCGGAGCAGCTGGGTCAGGAGTTGAAGAGGGAGATGACTCATGCAGTAAAAAGAGACTTCCTGTTTCTACATAGAGCAGAGAAGGGTTCCCCTAATCAGTTTTTAATCACATGATGTAAAAGACCTAATGGAAAACAGAAGAAATAACTGGGTAGAAAGGCAAAATGAGCAATTGTAAGAACACAGTGCTATTTAATATGATGATTGCAATATATTAAGAGGATAAAAACTTTGATACGAGTATTTCTTTAAAATGTGCATGGGGGAGTCTGCAAAGTGTCCGACATAACAGATGTCGAAGATCAAGCATGTTAAATTCAACATGCTTGATCCTCTCTTGCTGGGAGATTTTTCCTGTTGCACTTAAAATGAGCTTGAGCACATGGCCAAACTGTACATGCATGATTACTGCAGAGTGGGGTGAAATAGCGGGCTGAGGGGAATCTCATTGGAACAACCAATTTGCTTACAGATTGTTAATTTTGGAGGGAACTGTCAGGATTATACAGCATTATGACCCTTCAAATATATACCTTACTAAAAAATTGGTCATCTTCCAGGTATCCAAGGGGTAATGTTTCTCCTTGCGGAGAGTGACATTTTAAGCAGGTCAAGGTGAGGTGACTTTTAAGGCGCAATGCTCCTCTGGGAAATATGCAAATTATCTCTTCAAAGAGGAACAGGACTAGAACTCTAGTGCCACCTACAGGAAGTAGCAATCCTAAAAGTCAGTATTGACACTTCAAGGAGCCTTGTCACCTGACTTAGGATAATAGCCAAAACCAAAATCTCAATTTGCAGACACTGTGTTTCGGGGTACTGCCCCTCGTCAGTGCAAAGTGTGAGATCTGGTTTGGCTGAGTGAGAGGCATCTGACCGAGATCCAAGGGGTAACATTTCTCCTTGTGGAGAAGGAGATGTTAAGCATGTCAAGGTGACCATGCCATCTTTTAGCCAATGTCTAACAAAAAAGATGATAAAAGATTCAAAATTGAATATCTAACAAAAGCAAAAAAGCTTATATATATACAGCACAGACCAAAAGTTTGGACACACCTTCTCATTTAAAGATTTTTCTGTATTTTCATGACTATGAAAATTGTACATTCACACTGAAGGCATCAAAACTATGAATTAACACATGTGGAATTATATACTTAACAAAAAAGTGTGAAACAACTGAAAACATGTCATATTCTAGGTTCTTCAAAGTATCCACCTTTTGCTTTGATGACTGCTTTGCACACTCTTGGCATTCTCTTGATGAGCTTCAAGAGGTAGTCACCGGAAATGGTCTTCCAACAATCTTGAAGGAGTTCCCAGAGATGCTTAGCACTTGTTGGCCCTTTTGCCTTCACTCTGCGGTCCAGCTCACCCCAAACAATCTCGATTGGGTTCAGGTCTGGTGACTGTGGAGGCCAGGTCATCTGGCGGTGCACCCCATCACTTTCCTTCTTGGTCAAATAGCGCTTACACAGCCTGGAGGTGTGTTTGGGGTCATTGTCCTGTTGAAAAATAAATGATGGTCCAACTAAACGCAAACCGGATGGCATAGCAAGCCGCTGCAAGATGCTGTGGTAGCCATGCTGGTTCAGTATGCCTTCAATTTTGAATAAATCCCCAACAGTGTCACCAGCAAAGCACCCTCACACCATCACACCTCCTCCTCCATGCTTCACGGTGGGAACCAGGCATGTAGAGTCCATCCGTTCACCTTTTCTGCGTCGCACAAAGACACGGTGGTTGAAACCAAAGATCTCAAATTTGGACTCATCAGACCAAAGCACAGATTTCCACTGGTCTAATGTCCATTCCTTGTGTTCTTTAGCCCAAACAAGTCTCTACTGCTTGTTGCCTGTCCTTAGCAGTGGTTTCCTAGCAGCTATTTTACCATGAAGGCCTGCTGCACAAAGTCTCCTCTTAACAGTTGTTGAAGAGATGTGTCCGCTGCTAGAACTCTGTGTGGCATTCACCTGGTCTCTAATCTGAGCTGCTGTTAACCTGCGATTTCTGAGCCTGGTGACCTCAGAAGCAGAGGTGACTCTTGGTCTTCCTTTCCTGGGGAGGTCCTCATGTGAGACAGTTTCTTTGTAGCGCTTGATGGTTTTTGCAACTGCACTTGGGGACACTTTCAAAGTTTTCACAATTTTTTTGGACTGACTGACCTTTATTTCTTAAAGTAATGATGGCCACTCGTTTTTTCTTTACTCAGCTGCTTTTTTCTTGCCATAATACAAATTCTAACAGTCTATTCAGTAGGACAATCAGCTGTGTATCCACCAGACTTCTGCACAACACAACTGATGGTCCCAACCCCATTTATAAGGCAAGAAATCCCACTTATTAAACCTGACAGGGCACACCTGTGAAGTGAAAACCATTTCCGGTGACTACCTCTTGAAGCTCATCAAGAGAATACCAAGAGTGTGCAAAGCAGTCATCAAAGCAAAAGGTGGCTACTTTGAAGAACCTAGAATATAAGACATATTTTCAGTTGTTTCACACTTTTTTCTTAAGTATATAATTCCACATGTGTTAATTCATAGTGTTGATGCCTTCAGTGTGAATGTACAATTTTCATAGTCATGAAAATACGGAAAAATCTTTAAATGAGAAGGTGTTTCCAAACTTTTGGTCTGTACTGTATATATATAAAAAATTTATATTTTATTAGTAATGCAATAAAGCCACATAGAAAAAAACAAAAATGAATAAAGGGACAAGAAATTAAAGGGGTATCTACAACAATCAATTTTTGAACAGATATGCCCAGAGAGGTAAGGAGGAGCACAGATGCTATACTTTTCCTATATGTATCCCTACCTGGACCCTATATGTCTGTGGAAGTAGGGTCCAGGTAGGGATACATATAAGGAAAGTATAGCCATCTGTGCTCCTCCTTGCCTCCCTGGGCATAAGTTTATTCATTTTTGTTTTATTTCTATGTGTTTTTATTGCATTACTAATAAAATATTAACATTTTAATATATAAAGAAAAGTTTTATTTTTCTTTTGTAGATATTTTTCTTTCAGCAAATCAAATGTCTATTGCAAAAATAAATGTATTTACTGGTAGCATCAAAATATTTTGGTTTTTTTCATAATAGCAGTTGACATTTCTCCTAGATATTGATAGGGATGATTTAAGCATCTATTTATGATGTCATATCATACAGCAATCCATTTGATTACATTGTACATATATAATAATCTAAGCAATCGATATGACGTTCTCCTAGTTGTTGGAAAATTCACAATGCGTTGAACAAGAATGTTACTTTTATCCATAAAAGCACAATGCCCATTCAGCATAATGGATGAAACGTCACTCAGACGCCGGTTACCGGCTTTATGTGCAACGTGTTGTGAAAGGTTTTGATGATTGTCATGGTGTCACCGTTTTTGCACTTGCACCTGGTTAGGATTTATGGAACTTCTCGAAGATGCATGGCCACAAATAATATGAGTTTCTGCTATGAACTAAAGTTAAACCACACATAAAATCTACTTGTCATGGCACAAAATCACGCAAACTGCAATGTAAAGAAGATCTTACTGTTCTCCATAGGTGATTTAAAAAAAAAAAATGTAACAAAAAGCCTCTGAATTTGGCCTTCACGAAAACAAACCAACGCTTCAGGGCTAACAACATTCCAGACCTCAGAGCCATTTCAGTCGTGATTACCAGTGCGACGCTAGTTTTGTTAATCCGACATTTTTATGGCAGACACGGACTTTACAAAAAATGTGATGTCCCTTCAGGCATCTTCCCTGCGTAATAGTAAACATTCAAAGAATAACTACCCTTACAAAACCAAAATCCAGATCTTTCGTGGGGTTGCTGTAGATGTGATGCTACCAGAAAAGCTTTGTCTAAAGCCACGTTCACTCATTCAGTATTTGGTCGGTATTTCACATCAGTATTTGTAAGCCAAAATCAGGAGTGGGTGATAAATACAGAAGTGGTGACGTGTTTCTATTATACTTTTCCTCTGATTATTCCACTCCTGGTTTTGGCTTACAAATACTGATGGAAAATACTGAGCAAATACTGAACTTGTGAACGTGGCCTAAAGCTGGCAATACATATTAGATAGTTGCCATCATCTCTCCCTCCCGACGTTCCCATACACAGGAGCGCTCGGCTCTGCAAATGGTTCCTGTGTTCTCTATGAGAGAGCAACTGCTTATCTCTGCACCAAACAAAAGGATTAACTGTTGAAATTTAAAAGGAATTTGCCCCCGACATCGTCTGTCGGGGAAGAGTTGGGAGACCCCAGTACACATTAGATGGTTGGCTGATGTGTTTGCCAGTCCTGCTGACTTTTATATTAAGTGTATGGTGGTCTTACAGGCATATTTTGGGTCATTTCTTTCATCGTCTCTCTCATTGCATGTTAAAGAGGATGTTCGGCCTTAGGGTAAAAGTCTGCAGTCACAGTATGTGACTGCAGACTTGTGAACCCTCACATCGCACGCACGGCACACTGTGAGGATTCTCCGGTGTCGGCACTGGGGGCGGGCAGGCACGTGACCACAAGTATGTGATTGCATACATGCGGTCATGAGCCAACTAGGAGGGAGCAAGCTTGCTCAATGCAAGTGTATGGAGCAAGGCCGAACAAGTCTAGTCAGGATGAGGCCAGAAGTATGTGATTTCCATACATGCAGATGCAGTCATGTGCTGACTAGACTTGCGCGGCCTCGCTCGAAGCAAGAGTATGAAGCAAGGCCGGACAAGTCTAGTCTGGATGTGGCCAGAAGCATGTGATTTCCATACATGCGTTCAAGTGCCAACTAGACGTGTGCGGACTCGCTCGATGCAAGTGTGTGGAGTGAGACCGGAAAAGTCACATACTGCTACATCACTGCCGCTCCCAGCACTGGCACCGAAGAACCCTCAGAGTGCGCAGTGCGTGCAATGTGAGGATTCACATGTCTGCAGTCACATAGAGTAACCGTAGACTAATAGCCTAAGGCCGGACAACCCCTTTAACTACGTGGCTTTCCGCTGTGTCATGTGAGAGGTGTCTGCTCTACCCCACTGCCCCCCTTTCCTTCAAGCAGTTCCTCCCTCACTCTCACAGCACAGACACTGAGGGAAGAGATCTGGCTGCAGCTTCTCGCTCCTTCCTTTCAGTCTAGTATATATTGTTGCCTTCTAGACAAACAGACTTTTTTTGGTAAGAAAAATGGGAACCTGCAATTATTAATATTATCTAATTCAAAGTTTAAAACTTTCAATAACTACTAAAAATAATAGTGGTTGAAGTAGACATCTTAAAATGACAATATTGCAAAATAATAAGGGTATGTTCACACATTGCGTTTTTGCAGTGTTTTTTTTTTTTTTTTTTTTTACAGTACCAGCAAAAGAAATGTGATCACAGAAATCTCATGCACAAACAGCTTTTTTTTCCAGACTGAATTTCAGAACTGCAGCGTTTTTGAAAATCTTCAGCATGTCAATTCTTTCAGGGTTTTTGCAGTGTTTTTTACCCATTCAAAGTCATGAGAAAGTGAAAAAAGGTTGGAAAATCACAGCATAACATTTGTACTGCATTTTTGCAGCATTTTTGGTGAATAAAACTAACTTTATTAACGTGTACTGTAGACAAATCACACAGGTAATAAGCAAATGGCTTTGCTTTATACCCAGCATTTTTCCCCCCACCACTCAGGTTTTAACTGCAGAAAAAAAAACGCTGCAAAAAAGCAATGTGTGAACTAACCCTAAAACTCAGGTTTACACTAAAAGAAACAGAAGAAAAACAATGTGAGGTTCACGTGAGGTTGTCTTGTAGATCTGCCCCCGCAGTACACGTCATCTCGCCTACTATTGGGTGCTTAGCATACTTTCTGTGTTACTTTCTGTAGCTTTGCATTAAACTGGTGTGAATCATGTGCGAAAAGGAGAAGTTCTTCATACCTAATGACTGTTCTTTAAAAGGAACTCACCTTATATGGCAAGCAAGAATGCAGCATTTCTGGGTGCAAGTGGTCTACTAACTAACATTAAGTGCTAGCAGGCACATTCCTTGACCCCACATCATGGGTGTGACTCAGACAAATGCAATAGAAACTATGGTTCTGTTACTGTGCAATGTGCTGTCATCCATCATCAATAGAACAAAAATGAACACAATTATCATTACCCCTGTGTGATTTATTTTACACACAGAGATAGGAAGCCTATAGCATTCTGATAAACGTAGTCACGCAACTAGAAAGTGTTTACAGGTGTACTCCTGGGGAATACAAAAATGGTGGACAGTCCCTGCCATAATAAACTATAAAGGTGAGATACTCTTCTATTATCTTTATAACACTTGAAATGCCGTGTGACAGCAGCTGCTCCTCACTGCTCCCCCCTCCTGTCTGGGACAATATGTCACATAGCAGTGTGAAGCTTCCCCCTGTGAGGAACAGTCAGTCTGAAAACTGTTATCTGCAGAGAAATAGGTGTTATCAGGAGACTGGCTGATAGTAATGGCATGGAGCTGCACACTGCTGTAATGTCCCAGATGGAGGGGTGAGCAGTGAAGAGCAGCTCCTGTCACGCCAGCCCCTTGATAATGTCTCCTTGTCTGCAGTCCGAGGTGAGGTATGTGGCCTGCTCCCTGCTGGTAGCCCTGCAGTGAAGGAGACATTATAAGGGGCTGGCTGCTACTAGAAGCTGGGGTGCAGGCCACACCCCTCATCTCATGCAGCAGTGAAGGAGACATTATCAGGGGGCTGGCTGCTACTAGAAGTCAGGGTGCAGGCCACGCCCCCTCATCTCATGCTGCAGTGAAGGACACATTATCAGGGGGCTGGCTGCTGCTAGAAGCCAGGTAGGCCACGCCCCCTCACTTCCGACTGGCTGTTACTCACAGTGGGGAGCTGCACACGGCTGTGTGACCTATTGTCCCAGACAGGAGGGGGGAGCAGCTCCTGTCACTCGAAATTACAAGTGTTCTAAAGATAATTAAAGTGCACTGACCATTTCATCTTTATAGTTTATGAAGGTAGGGACAGTACAAATTTTTTGTATCTCCCCGAAGTACCCCTTTAACACTTCCTTAACATCTTGATGTAGGTGTATACTGAGGGTTAAATACTACTTGTATGTGATATCCACAATTGGTCCATCCACTAACTAAAAGATGCTGCAAAAAAAAAAAAAGAATGTTTTGACTACTTAACATTTGCTTAACATAACAAAACCTGGATAAACAAGCTTTGTTTAGATTGCATGATCATGGTCAGACTTCAGCTTTCCATGCCCTGACTCCAATGTGAGCCTGAGCTAAACTTGCGACTATACACAACAGCCAATCTGAAGAGTCAGGGCAGGGGAGGGTGGGAAGAGCAGCTGGAGGTGTGATATGAACAAGCACTAGAAGAAGCTTTCCAGGTCTGATTTCTATTCTAGGGACATTCGCTCCATTTAGACTCCTGTTTGTGAGTATGCATAGGTGTACATTGTTTTCTATCATACCATTCAGTGCATTAGTCTGCCATCATGTGGACAAAAAATGCACTGCAGGTTATATGTAGGCTCACTTCAAATTTCATGTGTCGTGATAAGAAAAAAGACAAATATCTAACCAGATTTTTTTAAAAAAGTGCAAGAATAAGTCTGGGGCTACACTGTGATATTTGAGAAGCTGCATTTAAATCTCAGCTTTACTACAATGCAACCTCAACTATTACATATAAGAAACAAGGTTGGAGGCGACCATCTGAACATCAGAAAATACTTTTTACGATGATCATAAGATTACCCATAGAGAAACAGTAAGCCTGCATCACAGAGTTATAACTATCTTACCACAATACGTGTGTGGCTGTGTCACGTTATAGTCCTAGATTAAAAGGGACAGTTTTACGGCCCATGTACATGACAATACTCGGGTCTCTATTAGGAATAAACTGAAATTCTAGGAGCTTAGCAGCCTTAACAACCCTAAATTAAGATGAAAATAAAAGAAAGATATGTAACATACAAAAAAGAACAAGGAAAACATCGGGGAACAATGAAGAAAAGAATTAGGTAAGTTGACAACTTAAAGAGAATTGCATAGTTATACATATGCCCCAAATACCCCATTATTCACTGATACAAGTCCCCAAGTAGCTAATTGTACATAAAAGTAGTTAAAGGAAATGTTTAGTCAGAAAATGACCTATTGTTTAAATCAGGTTTTGGTGTTAAGTGTATTCGTTTAAAAAAATTTGGGAAATATTTTTTTCCCATATCACAATCGTAATTAACAATTACATTTTTACACTGGTCATTGACTCTTTTTTTTAGATTTTAACCTATTGTTTCAGGAAATTCACATGCACATTAGCAACAATGAATAGATTCAGACCTATCTTTTGTATTGAAGCATCTAATGTGCGTGTGCAAAGGTCATTGTGAAGGGAGGGAGAGCTGTGCCATCACCTATTCTAAATGGAGGATCCTCAGTTGTGTAGAGGTGTTACCTGTCAGCGTAATCCTGTCTCTGATGTTGCGGAGCCTGCTCTTTTAGGAAGGACAAAAAGTACAACTCTGAAATAGCCTCAGTGGACAGTGTGAAAATTACAGGATTATTAATTTAGTTTTTCTTAATACAAATCATGTTATGGATTAAAAAAAACATTGCTAATTAAAAAAAATAAACATGTAACACCAAAACCGGATTTAAACAATAGGTTATTTCTTTAATCCCTTTAAATAATAATTCCATCCAAATGATAAAATAACATTTGAAATTATACATCAACTTGAATCTATAAATTTTACTCTTTTTTCTTTGATAAAGTGTTTTTTGTTAGTTTTGAAGCCCTGATATTAAGCACACTTTTCTTCAGTGATCTTAAAGACTTTATTCCATAAGTCACTTAACCTGTCTGAAACCTGCTTAACCTCTACATCACCCAGAGGAAATATTTCTGACATACTACAAACAGAACAAAACTTATTCACGCACTATTTAATGATTTTTAAAGAGACACTTAAAGACGTTTATGTAAATTGAGATGTAAAAATGTTTTACTCTTCTACATTTTCTAATATGGCAGAAATACAATAGCAGAAATTAATTTATGTAAAGCTACTGATGTATAAAGCATCCAAACATCTGTTCTATTTTCAAGGATGAGACAAAAATTAGAACATTTACCAACGATTACTATGCTATACCTGCACAGGGGTGACACTTACTATATGGAAGCACAATGGAGACATTATTAATATGTAGTCTCACAGAGGAGGCACTGTTACTTTATGGAGGCACAAAAGGGACACAGTGTGACTATATGAAGGCATAGAGGAGGCACTTATATGAAGGGACAGAGGGGTGGTTTTACTATAAAGAAGCATAGAAGGAGGCACTATTACTATATGAAGGCACAAAGAGGGCACTAATACTATATGGATGCACAGAAGGGGGTACTATAACTATATGAAGGTACAAAGGGGGCACTAATACTATCTGGATGTACAGAAGGGGTACTATAACTATATGCAGGCACAAAGAAGGCACTAATACTGTATGGATGCACAGAAGGGGTACTATCACTATATGAAGGCACAGGGGGGCACTAATACTATATGGATGCACAGAAGGGGTACTATAACTATATGCCAAGAAAGGTAAAATTCTACTGGGGTATGTAAACTTTTGAGCACAACTGTACATACAGTGCTCAGCGTAAGTGAGTATAGCCCCCTGTATTCTCAGTACATTATAAATACAGTGCTCAGCATAAGATAGTACACCTCGCTGTATTCTCAGCGCCGCTAGGTTCAGATAGGGCAAGACGGATTTCATGAATTCTTTGGAATCCTGAGGGAATCGTTACTCAGGGCGACCATAGGCTGCAGCTTCTCTCAGGCACACGATAGATTCAATTGCTGACCAGACACATCTGACAAGAGTCTTTTTCAACAGTTTAACAGTGGAATTTAATCTGAAGCACGGCCAGTGCAATTCAGGGTTATTACAGCAACAATCTTCATTACAGTACAGTCTGAGTATCTTGAGCAACCGGCTCCAGTAACAATACAGTAGTTTCTTCACAAGGCACAGTATTACAGTCTCTTCAGTAGCATAATTCAGCATAGATTAGATCTCTTAGCAGCACACGTCTATGCATACACAACCACAGGCGTTTCATTCACAAGTACACAATAGTACACAGCATTCTTTATCCTGCATGGAGATGGAGGGGGGAGGGTTTGATGAGGGAGATGACCCCTGTGACACAATTCCTTCCAGTCCTTATCTTCCTGCCCGATAATACTCTGCACTGTAAGTGACCTGTGTTTAGTTTCTCTTCTGATCTGAATCCTGTTCAGTTGCCTTCTGTCAGATACAGATAACACACCACCTTTCTCTTCGGCTTCAACCAGACTACAATACCAAGTTCCCCACACTCCCCATGGGGCTCTGCTAAAACACTCCATGTCTCCTGTGAATTTGTTAACCCCTCTAGTTGCTGGATGATTCTGAAGCAGAACACTTCCTGTCTCTTGTGACTGTGTTAACTCTTATAGTTGCTGGATGCTTTTGAAGCAACAGCACCACTTCTGCATGTCACACGTTATGTATATAGAGCTCAGCGTAAATGAGTACACCCCCCTGTATTCTCAGTACATTATATATACAGTGCTCAGCGTAAGATAGTGCACCCCCCTGTATTCTCAGTATGCTATATATACAGCGCTCAGCGTAAGTGAGTACACCCCCTTGTATTCTCAGTACATCTTATATATGCTGGATGCGTCCTTCTGTCTGAAGCCGGGATGGGTGGCGCCTGCGCAGTGAGGCGCCAGAGTCAGCACGTGTGCAAACCGCACTATGGCACCATTTTATTGAAGACACTGTATATGCGAATTCGCAGACAGTGTCTTTAAAAAATGGCGCACGATAGCGCTGTATGCGCACGTGCTGACTCCGGCGCCATTAATAAAATTAAAAATCTACCAATAAAAATGCTCGCCTCCCGGGCGTAGAAGGGGTTCAATAGCTAATTACTTTATGATGGCACAAAGAGGGCAATATTTCCATAGGAACGCAAAGACAAGGAATTATTACTACATGGACCCAAATGGAAGCACTATTACAATATGGAGGCACAATGGGGACACTATTACTACAGGGAGTCCCACAGGTGCAACTATTATTATATGGAAGGACAGAGGAGGGCACTATTACTAAGTGGAACAAAAGGAAAGGTCAGCATTCTACAAAGGTATATAAGAATGTTCCGTGCAATTGCACCCACAAATGAAACTCCTGAACTGTAATCTACTATAGTGCAATAAGAAGCACCGGAACATAAAATATTTCTATAGTACCAATAAATGTAGCCCATAAAACCATGAGTTAACCAAAAAGTATATACAGTCATGGCCAAAAGTATTGAGAATGAGACAAATAGTAATTTTTCCAAAGTTTACTGCTTCATTTTTTGTAATGGCAATTTGCATATACTCCTGAATGTCAAAGAGTGATCAGCTTAACAGCAATTACTGTACTTGAAAAGTCAATATTTGCCCAGAAAATGAACTTTAACCCCCAAAACACATTTCAACATCATTGCAGTCCTGCCTTAAAAGGAGCAGCTAACATCGTTTTAGTGATTGATCCATTAACACAGGTGTGGGTGTTGATAAGGACAGGGCTGGCGATCAATCAGTCATGATTAAGTAAGAATGATATCACTGGACACTTTAAAAGGAGGCTGGTTCTTGGTATCATTGTTTCTCTTCAGTTAACCATGGTTATCTCTAAAGAAACACGTGCAGCCATCATTGCACTGAACAAAAATGGCCTAACAGGGAAGAGTATCGCAGCTACAAAGATTGCACCTCAGTCAACAATCTATCGCATCATCAAGAACTTCAAGGAGAGAGCTTCCATTGTTGTCAAAAAGGCTCCAGGGCGCCCAAGAAAGACCAGCAAGCGCCAGGACCGTATCTTAAAACTGTTTCAGCTGCGGGATCGGACTACCAGCAGTGCCGAGCTTGCTCAGGAATGGCAGCAGGCTGGTGTGTGTGCTTCTGCACGCACTGTGAGGTGGAGACTCTTTGAGCAAGGGCTGGTTTCAAGGAGGACAGCAAAGAAGCCACTTCTCTCCAGAAAAAAAAACAGGGACCGACTGATATTCTGCAAAAGGTACAGGGAGTGGACTGCTGAGGACTGGGGCAAAGTCATTTTCTCTGATGAATCCCCTTTTCGATTGTTTGGGACATCTGGAAAACAGCTTATTTGGAGAAGAAGAGGTGAGCGCTACCACCAGTCTTGTCTCATGCCAACTGTAAAGCATCCTGAAACCATTCATGTGTGGGGTTGCTTCTGAGCCAAGGGAATCGGCTCACTCACAGTCTTGCCTAAAAACACAGCCATGAATAAAGAATGGTACCAGAATGTCCTCCAAGAGCAACTTCTCCCAACCGTCCAAGAGCAGTTTGGCGCCCAACAATGCCTTTTCCAGCATGATGGAGCTCCTTGCCATAAAGCAAAGGTGATAACTAAATGGCTCATGGAACAAAACATAGAGATTTTGGGTCCATGGCCTGGAAACTCCCCAGATCTTAATCCCATTGAGAACTTGTGGTCAATCATCAAGAGACAGGTGGACAAACAAAAACCAACAAATTCTGGCAAAATGCAAGCATTGATTATGCAAGAATGGACTGCTATCAGTCAGGATTTGGTCCAAAAGTTGATTGAGAGCATGCCAGGGAGAATTACAGAGGTCTTGAAGAAGAAGGGGCAACACTGCAAATATTGACTTGCTGCATTAACTCATTCTAACTGTCAATATAACCTAATGGTACTCATAATATGATTGCAATTATATTTCTGTATGTGATATAAACATCAGACAAACACTAATAAAAACCAGAGGCCAGCAGATCATGTGAAAATATAATTTTGGTGTCATTCTCAATACTTTTGGCCCTGACTGTACAAAGTTTATTAGGTACACATATGGACACCATTAAAAACCAATTAATTGTCACCCGATGCAAACTCAAGCAGCGAGTAGTTGCGCTCAACACTAGTCACCATATTGTCATCATTCTTTATTTCTTTACTTTTGAAAAAAATCTCAACCCCAACCCTAATACAACCCTAACTGTAATCCTAACCCTAGCACAACCCTAACCCTAGCACAACACTAACCCTAGCACAGCCCTAATCCTAGCATAGCCCTAACCCTAACACAACCCCAACCCTAATCCTAGCACAACCCTAACCCTAGCGCAACCCTGACCCTAACCCTAGCATTTATTTTTTACACTGTTCCTCGTGCGGTATAAGTGATTAGACGACTTTATTCTTTGGGTCGGTGCGATTACAGCGATACTAGATTTATATTGGGTTTTTATGATTAACAGCTGTCACACACTAAAAAAAAACTTTCTTTTTTCAAAGACCAGTTTTTGCATTGCCTTATTTTGAGAGCAATAATTTTTCCATATTTCGGCTGACAGTCATATAAAGGCTTCTTTTTTGCAGGACAAGTTGACGGGTTTTTTTGTACCATTTTCGGGCACGTGACAATTTTTGATCGCTTTCTATTCCGTTTTTTGGGAGGCAGAATAAACAAAAACCAACAAATCAGAATTGTTTTTTTTTTTTATGCCGTTCCACTGGTGGTAAAATTGATGAGGTAGCTTTATTCTTCGGGTCAGTACGTTTACAGCGGTACCACATTTATATAGTTTTTTTATGTTTTGCCGCTTTTACACAATAAAAACTATTTTATAGAAAAAAAATAATTTTGTATCTCTTTATTCTGAGAGCTATAACTTTTTTATTTTTCAGCTGATGGAGCTGTATGGCGGCTTGTTTTTTGCGGGACAAGATGACGTTTTCAGCGGTAACATTTTTATTTACATTCTTCTTTTTGATCGCATTTTAATCCATTTTTTGTTTGGCGGTATGATGATAAAGGTTAACTAGTGGGATAGTTTTATAGGTCAGGTTATTCCGGACGCGGCGATACCAAATATGTGTACTTTTATTGGTTTGTTTTTGTTTTTTTCATAATAATATTTATTTATGGGTACAGTATATTTTTATGTTTTTGGATTATTTTTTCTTTTTTTATATATTTTTACAACTTTTTTTTTTCACTTTCTGACACTTTTTTCTTACTTTTATACTTTGTCCCACCATGGAACTTTCATTTTTTGCAGTCTGATCGCTCGCACAGCATGGGGATGCAGCATCATCCCCAATGCTGTGCATGCTGTCAGCCCTGCACACAAAAGTTAGGTAGATTGTGTATTGAGCACGATCTACCTATCTTGCTGATGCCTGGTGACCCGGATGTCTTCATGACGACATCGGGTCACCATGGCAACCATCCGGACCCGGCATACACAGCGCGGGATGCCAAATAGAAGGTAAGAGGGGTCACTCTTACCGGTGCTTTCCCCGGAAATGCTGCGATTTCCAGGGTTAATGTGCCTCTGTGCGGGCGCAGTCGCCAGGGCGTAAAATATGTATCTGGTCCAATAGGCCCAGGGCACAGATACGTATTATTATGCCCGATGTCAGAAAGGGGTTAAAAGAGGCCTAAATGCTCATGACAAGTTTTGCCTCCATACCAGTTACTAGTGCAGCCACACTTAGAATACAGGGTACCATTTTAGTCCCCGATGTATAAGAAGGACATAGTTGAACTACAGCTGGTGCAGAGAAGAGCAACCAAGGTTGTTAACGGAATGGATGGACTGCAATATCAAGACAGGTTATCAAACTTGGGGTCAGGCCCGGCGTCTGCACCCGGGCAAGTGCCGGGGCCCTGAGCAGCCGGGGGGGCCCACTCACCGTCGGGCACCCCGGCGCGCTATGGGACCCGTGAGCGGTGCGGTGCCCCCCCCTCTTGCTCAGGGTCCCGGCAGCCGGCAGCACAATACTTACCTCTCCCCGTGCCTCCGCAGCAGGTCCGGTCTCTTCCGCGGCTGCTGCACTGTGACGTCTCAGGTCAGAGGGCGTGGTGACGTCTTTACACCGCGCTCTCTCCTGAGCCGTCACAGGCAGCGCAGAGCGGGAAGACAGCGGCGACGCGGATGAGAAATCTGGAGCAGCGGCAGCAGGGGAAAAGTGAGGTGAGTATTTTTTTAAAAATTTTTTCTATATGTATGGAAGCATGGGGCGTTATATGGGGGGGAGTGACATCCTGCATGGGGCATTATATGGGGGGGAGTGACATCCTGCATGGGGCATTATATGGGGGGGAAAGTGACATCCTGCATGGGGCATTATATGAGGGGGTGACATCCTACATGGGGCATTATATGGGGGAGGGAAGTGACATCCTGCATGGGGCATTATATGGGGGGAGAGGCGACATCCTGCATGGGGCATTATATGGGGGGAGAGGTGACATCCTGCATGGGGCATTATATGGGGGGAGAGGTGACATCCTGCATGGGGTATTATATGGGGGGGAGTGACATCCTGCATGGGGTATTATATGGGGGGGAGTGACATCCTGCATGGGACATTATATGGGTGGGAGGTTACATCCTGCATGGGGCATTATATGGGGGGGGAGAGGTTACATCTTGCATGGGGCATTATATTGGGGTGAGATGTTACATCCTGCATGGGGCATTATATGGGGGGGAGAGGTTACATCCTGCATGGGGCATTATATGAGGGGAGAGGTGACATCCTGCATGCGGCATTATATTGGGGGGAAGTGACATCCTGCATGGAGGATTAAAAAGGGGGGGAAACAAGTGACATCCTGCATGGGGCATTATATGGAGGGGGAGAGGTGACATCCTGCTTGGGGCATTATATGGGGGGGAGGTGACATCCTGCTTGGAGCATTATATGGGGAGGAAAGGTGACATCCTGCATAGGGCATTATATGGGGGGGTGACATCCTGCATGGGGCATTATATGGGGGTAACATCCTGCATGGGGCATTATATGGGGGGGTGACATCCTGCATTAGGCATTATATGGGGGGGTGACATCCTGCATGGGGCATTATATGGGGGGGTGACATCCTGCATGGGACATTATATGGGGGGGAAGTAACATCCTGCATGGGGCATTATATAGGGGGAAGTGACATCCTGCATGGGGCATTATATGGGGGGGTGACATCCTACATAGGGCATTATGTGGAGGCACAGCCTGCATGGGGCATTATGTGGGGGCCAGTATTCTGTATGGAACGTTATATGGGGCCAGTATCCTGTATGGAGCATTATAAGGGGGCCAGTATCCTGTATGGAGCGTTATATGGGTACCAGTATCCTGCATGGAGCGTTATATGGGGACCAGTATCCTGTATGGAGCGTTATATGGGGACCAGTATCCTGTATGGAGCGTTATATGGGGTCCAGTATTCTGTATGGAGCATTATATGGGGTCCAGTATTCTGTATGGAGCAATATATGGGGCCCATAATACTGTATGGAGGACTATGTTGGGCCCATTATTTTGTATGGAGGACTATGTGGGGTCATTATTCTGTATGCAGCAATATATGGGGCCCATAATACTGTATGGAGGACTATGAGGTACCCATAATACTGTATGGAGGACTATACTGTTCGGTCTGCACTGTGACCTGTGAGGATTCGCCGGTTTCTGAGATATTGTAGAATTTACAATAGATATCACTCATGTAATGTAAGAAGTAAGTGAAATCTTCGGCATTGTACTATATATATATATATATATATATACAGTACAGACCAAAAGTTTGGACACACCTCATTTAAAGATTTTTCTGAATTTTCACGACTATGAAAATTGTACATTCACACTGAAGGCATCAAAACTATGAATTAACACATGTGGAATTATATACTTAACAAAAAAGTGTGAAACAACTGAAAATATGTCTTATATTCTAGGCTCTTCAAAGTAGCCACCTTTTGCTTTGATGACTGCTTTGCACACTCTTGGCATTCTCTTGATGAGCTTCAAGAGGTAGTCACCGGAAATGGTCTTCCAACAATCTTGAAGGAGTTCCCAGAGATGCTTAGCACTTGTTGGCCCTTTTGCCTTCACTCTGCGGTCCAGCTCACCCCAAACCATCTCGATTGGGTTCAGGTCTGGTGACTGTGGAGGCCAGGTCATCTGGCGGTGCACCCCGTCACTCTCCTTCATCGACAAATAGCCCTTACACAGCCTGGAGGTGTGTTTGGGGTCATTGTCCTGTTGAAAAATAAATGATGGTCCAACTAAACGCAAACCAGATGGAATAGCATGCCGCTGCAAGATGCTGTGGTAGCCATGCTGGTTCATTATGCTTTCAATTTTGAATAAATCCCCAACAGTGTCACCAGCAAAGCACCCCCACACCATCACACCTCCTCCTCCATGCTTCACGGTGGGAACCAGGCATGTAGATTTCCACTGGTCTAATGTCCATTCCTTGTGTTCTTTAGCCCAAACAAGTCTCTTCTGCTTGTTGTCTGTCCTTAGCAGTGGTTTCCTAGCAGCTATTTTACCATGAAGGCCTGCTGCACAAAGTCTCCTCTTAACAGTTGTTGTAGAGATGTGTCTGCTACTAGATCTCTGTGGCATTGACCTGGTCTCTAATCTGAGCTGCTGTTAACCTGCGATTTCTGAGGCTGGTGACTCGGATAAACTTATCCTCAGAAGCAGAGGTGACTCTTGGTCTTCCTTTCCTGGGGCGGTCCTCATGTGAGCCAGTTTCTTTGTAGCGCTTGATGGTTTTTGCAACTGCACTTGGGGACACTTTCAAAGTTTTCTCAATTTTTCGGACTGACTGATCTTCATTTCTTAAAGTAATGATGGCCACTTGTTTTTCTTTACTTAGAATTTGTATTATGGCAAGAAAAAAGCAGCTAACAGTCTATTCAGTAGGACTATCAGCTGTGTATCCACCTGACTTCTGCACAACACAACTGATGGTCCCAACCCCATTTATAAGGCAAGAAATCCCACTTATTAAACCTGACAGGGCACACCTGTGAAGTGAAAACCATTTCCAGTGGCTACCTCTTGAAGCTCATCAAGAGAATGCCAAGAGTGTGCAAAGCAGTCATCAAAGCAAAAGGTGGCTACTTTGAAGAACCTAGAATATAAGACATATTTTCAGTTGTTTCACACTTTTTTGTTAAGTATATAATTCCACATGTGTTAATTCATAGTTTTGATGCCTTCAGTGTGAATGTACAATTTTCAAAGTCATGAAAATACAGAAAAATCTTTAAATGAGAAGGTGTGTCCAAACGTTTGGTCTGTACTGTATATTGGTTTGACGCCACAAAAGGAGGGGGGCCCAGAGACATTTCTTGCACAGGGGCCCCTAGCTGTCAGTGTCTGCCCCTGGTTCCCACAATAAGTTTTTTGTTACGCTGCATATTTTTTAAGAAATGCAAGTAACCTATTTTACTTGATGGATCCAGAAATTGTGCAGCAGCAAAAACTCATCGGGGGAAAGTAGCGTTAGACAGCAATGGCATATATATATATATTTCTCTGCCGTATCTGTGCATCATGAATCGTGGTATGTGCTAAAGGGGCCCACTGAGACTCTTTCGCCCGGGGCCCACAAAAACCTGGAGGCGGCCCTGATTGGGGTTATTCAGTTTGGAAAAACAAAGACTTAGGGGCAGTTTTATTACAATGTACAAATATATGAGGGGACACTACAGAGATCTTTCTAATGATCTTTTTACACCTAGGCCTGTGACAAGTATAAGGGGGCATCCTCTACATCTAGAGGAAAGAAGGTTTAATCATAATCACAGATGCAGATTTTTTACTGTAAGAGCAGTGAGACTATGGAACTCTCTGCCGCATGATGTTGTAATGGTTGACCCGCTACTAAAATTCAGGAAGGGTCTGGATGCCTTTCTTGAAAAATATAATACAGGTTATGGGCACTAGATTCTATGATGGGGCGTTGATCCAGGGAACTAGTATAATTGCTGTATGTGAACAAATTTTTTGGTTAATATGAGCAGTAGTGTCTGCCCCTTGGGGATTTTGCCTTCTTCTAGATCATGATTTTACTCTATTGGTTGATCTCAGTGGACTTAAGTCTACCTTCAACCTTAACCCCTTCACGACCGAGCCATTTTCCATGTTTTGTTTTCTTTTTTAACGTTTTTTACTTTTCCTTCCACATAGCCGTTAGAGGGCTTGTTTTTGCAGGACAAGTTGTTCTTTTGAATGACACTATTCATTTTTCATGTGATGCACTAGAAAGCGGAGTGGAAAAATCCAAGTGCATTGAAATTGCAAAACAAGTGCAATTTCACAATAGTTTTTTGGTTTTTTTTATTCACCATGTTCACTATATAGTAAAACTGACCTGGCAATATGACTGCCCAGGTCAGTATGACTATGCAGATACCAAACATTCATCGTTTTTTTTTTAAATTCAGTATTAAGTGGTGAAAACAAATTTGTAAACAACAAAAATTTGCTTGTGTCGCCATTTTCCGAGACCCGTAACGTTTGCATTGTTTGGGATCTGGGGCTGTGTGAAGGCTTATTTTTTGTGCCCTGGGCTGATGTTTTCAGAGATACCATTTTGGGGTAGATACAATGTTTGAAACGCCTTTTACTACATTTTATTGCAATGTTGCAGGGGCCAAAGAAAATATAATTCTGGCATTTCGATTTTTTTCTTTTTATGCCATTTAACAATCAAATTAATTTATTTTATATTTTGATAGATTGGATTCTTACAAATGCAGTGATACCAAATGTTTGTATTTTTTTAATTGTTTTATTTTTAATAGGGCAAAAAGGGGGGTTTGAACTTGTGTTTTTTTTTTAATTGTTTTCATATTTTTGAAAACTTTCTTTTTTAACTTTATGATGTATTTATTAGTCCCCTTAGGGGACTTGAAGGTGCTATCGACTGATACTTGTGCTATACATAGCAGTGCATCAGCATTGCTATGTATAGCTGAAATCACAATCTCCTATGAACGCCAGCTAAATGCTGGCTATCACAGGAGTATCATAATAACAGACACAGGGGGTCATTAGCAGACCCCTGGCTGTCACGGCAACCCTCTGGCGCCCTGCGACATGTCAAGGGCGCTCTGATGGGCGGGTGAAATGACACGCCTCCTGCAGGCATGTGTTAAATGCCGCTGCCAGAGATTGACAGCAACATTTAAAAGTTTAATAGCCGTAGACGGAGTTCCACCCTCGGCTGTTAGAGGCACATGACAACTGATTATATCAGCCATCACTTGGCTGGAAAGATGCTGATTCGGCGTGCGAGCCCAAATCAAAGTCAAGGACACGACCTTTAATGTACATGTATGTCAAAGGTCTTGAAGGGGTTAAAAACTATGAAACAACATCCTGGATACACACAAACCTCACATCCAGCCTATATTACTGAGAGAAACACTCCCACAAGAGAAAAATATGAAACTTACGTCAGGCTGCAAACTAAATATCAAGAGGTCTGAAAATCACTGAAGGAATGAAGAACAAAATCCGAAACTTAGTGCAATTGTATCAGCTAAAGGTAATCATTTACGCGTAAAAATTATTTTTCCATGTTCTGCTGCATAAACATAAAGGGTACATTGTGTGAACCCACCCTTACTTTTCTATTGTTCTCTATAATGCACTTTCTGAAAATAAAATTTTTCCTTAGTTTTTTTTATTATACTATGAAAGTTGTATTTTTACTTTGTTATATTGAATCTTATCTTTGACATTTTAACAAGGTTTATTACAACATGAATGTCCTTGAGCGAAATTTGTTACAGTTGTGACTACATGAGTTGTATACATTATTCATACAAAAGCACATAAAATACTAACCATAGGCAAATATATGCAGAGATTGTTTCTGCTGCTATATTCTCACATAGTTTGTACTATTTTATCATATGATTTCAATCATAACCAGCACCACTTTATGCAGAGGATTATGCAGAGCGCACATTTGCCTGTTCATGATGTTTTCTTTGTTATCTCTTGACTGCTATTTGATAAAAGTTGTAGCTAGAGCTTGAAAGATAAGAGACAAATGAAGGAAAATGGCATTCAGGAACTGAAAGATCACAATACCATTTTTCTTTTGGTATTTTCATTAAAGGGGTTGTCTCAATTTCATAAATGGGAAAAATTGTAAAATAGTTATAAAAACAAGCAAATTTGCAATTTACATCTTATTAAAAATATACTTTCTCAAAATTGTTTCATTTTGTAGTTTTGCACGTGACGTGCCCCCTGGGCCGTGGGGTACTCGGCAGCCGGGCCCCTGGTTGCTGGGGGATATCACGGTGGCTGGCCTGGTCCGTGACCCAGGGCTGTCAGTAAAAGGGGGGAATAGTTTATAGGGGATTTGGAAAGTTCGTGACGCCACCTGTGGAATGCAGCTAAGGGGTGCCGCCGCTGCGGAGCAGTCCTCTGAGGCAGATGGTAGGGCAGCTTAGGATGGAATGGCTCCCCACAGGTGGAGCGAGCCTCAGGGCAGCGTGGGGTGTACTGGATGGTGGTGCCGGAGAGAGACGGCAGGACGGTCCCGAAGGAAAAACGGACACTCACACGGGGGTAAGCTTCAGTACCTTTACTGGTGATGGTGCAGGCACGGTCCAGGGTACTCCGGACGAAGGGTGCACTTTTGGACTCTCCCCAGTGAGCGGGTGTAGGGCCTCCCGATCCGTTGCTTTACTCGCTAAGTTTCTGGCCTGCCTGGAACTATGCCTAGCTTGGTTACTGTCTCTCTTTGCACCTGCTGATCTGGTGGTAGGGCCTTTTCTTGGAGATCACTCTCCCTGGATGCTGGGGCCTCTGTGACTCCTAGCCCTGGTACTTTAATCAGCGTTTGGTGAACCTGGGACCTGTAGTCCTCCAGGGGTTCCAGTGGTTCCTACTGGGTGTTAAGGGTCCCTGTAGGCGCGGACCCGGTGTCCGGTATATATATATCGGGGTGAGCCTGGTATGCTCCTCTGCCCCCTCACTACTTCTTCCTTCTCCTCTCGCCTTCGGCCCACTCAAGGCCCTCACTAGGCCCTCACATGTGCTGTAGGCCTTGGCTCGCCTAAGCACAGCTGCCAGCTTGCTGCCTCTTCGCTGCTCTCTGAGCGTCAGCACGCTCTCTGCTCAACTCTGAGCTCTGTCCCTCTCTGTCTCTAAGCAGGAACTAATCTGAGCTGCCTGGCTCCACCCTCCCTATATATATCCCTAACGGGCTCCCTCTGCTGGTCTGAGGTGGTAGGGTGGAGGTGTGTGAATGTGTGAGGGCCTCTTGTGGAGAAGTCCATCCATGCACCCTTCTGGGTTCTGTGGCACCAATGCGTAGCAGGGCGCCACATTCCCCCCTAGTAAAACTCAGTACTCCTGGACTGAAGCATTTTTTTTCTCAAAACAGGTTAACAATAACATTTCTTCCCTTTATGGGAGGCACTTTTTCTTAAACGTTACTGGTAACATTATAATACGATAATAACAATTATAAATAGCATTAAAGTTACAGCAAGTCCCGTAACTTGGTGTCCATTTCACCAATGAAGGAACATGAGGAACCCGCCTGAAAACCCTCAACGTAGGCCCTGGGCGTGGCTACAGGGCATAGGTGATCCAGGTGCTGGACCACATCTTCTGCCACGCCAAACAGGTTTTTATTCCGTGGTCACTTAAGGGGCACTCCAGGGAGTGCAACTATGAATAGGAACAGTTTTTGGGCTGCTCACAGTCCTCAGCCACCGAGTCCTTTATATATACCCTTACGGGTAACTAAATGCAATGAGAAGTGTCCGTGTCACATAAATTGTCTATTAGCAAGGCAAGATAAATAAATAAATACATGAAATTATTACAAGAACACACCCTACGGGGTAACTATTTATACTGTCAGTGTTTCTCTATTCACTCTCTATACCCGACAGGGGTCTGGCCTTTTGTGCTACGTGATGACCTACGTAGTACTGGGATGCGTGTAGTGTGGATGCTTGTGCTATTTTCCGCTCTATCAGCTCTATGTGTTGGTGGACTGCAAGACTGCCTTAACCTCTCTACAGGACTGGCAAGTACACTGGTTACTGGGCCTACTGGCTCTGCTTCTACCGGTGATCCTTCTTCCGGGGATTGTCCCTGAGCAGGCTCTTCCGGGGCACTTACAGGTCTTACTTGCAATGGAGAGTCTTCTGGCTGTTGGTAGAAGTGTAGCACAGGTATTATTACCGCTCCATCCACTTGAGGCCAATCTGCCGGGAAATCTCCTAAGACAGTATGGAGTACTTCTTCTTTAGGCTTCTCCGGTACGGTGAGAGGCACTTCCTCCTGGGGCTTCAGCGGACTTGGGCACAACTTCAGATGGTCTCTCAATACAGTTGCAGTTGTTCTTCCTCCGTCTTTGCTAATTAGACAGTTTTTTCTATTATCGAATCTGGAATTCAACACAGTGTAAGATTCCTTTTCCCACTGGTCGTCATGCTTGTGGCTTCTTCACTTTCATTTCAGCACAACTTCTGCAGGTGTCAAGGGTTCGGCTGGTGCACTCTTGTTGTACTGTGCTTCCTGCTTATCTCTCACCTTATTTAGACTGTCTTCGACACAGGCCTGTACTCTCCTGTCGAGTCGTATCCCAGTCTTCAGTGGACATATCTGCTTCCGGCTCTACCACTCCAAGCTCCAGGTCCATGGGCAATTTTCCGGGTCTTGCTCTCATGAGGTACGCTGGAGTACAATTGGTGGAACTCACAGGTATGTGATTGTACAGATCTACCAGGTCAGGTAGTTTGTCCAGCCACTGGTTTCTTTCTTCTAAAGGTAAGGTCTTCAACAGGTCAATGACTATGTTATTCATCTTTTCACATAACCCATTGGTTTGGGGGTGGTATGGTGTAGTCCGGATCTTCTTACACCCGTACAGATGGCAAAACTCTTTGAACAGCTCGGCTTCAAAGGCAGGGCCTTGATCTGTCAACACCTTATCTGGGTATCCATGGGGTCTGCAGAAGTATGCTTGAAACGTCCTTGCTGCAGTTTCTGCCGTCAGATCCTTGACGGGAGCTACCACCAGGAACCGGGAGTAGTGATCCACCATGGTCAGTGCATAAGAGTAGCCCGACCTGCTGGGTGACAGCTTGACGTGATCCAGGGCGACGATCTCCAGTGGCTGGGTTTTCTTGATTGACTGCAGGGGTGCTTTCTGGCTGCTGTAGTCTTTTCTTCTGAGGCTACAGGGTCCACAATCCCGGCACCACCTCTCTATGGAACTCCGCATTCCAACCCAATAAAACCGATTCTTCAGGAGAGTTTCTAGCTTTTTCCAGCCAAAGTGCCCTGCTTGATCGTGGTAGGCCTCCAACACCATCTGGATGTCTGTCCTGCGCACTACGATCTGCCATACCATCTCATGGGTCCTTGGGTTGACATACCTTCGGCACAGCTTCTCTCTATAGATCAACAGCCGGCTTCTCTCATTCCACAGTTGCTTGGCTTGTGGAGAAGCGTTCTTCTCCAGGGAGGAACCTTCCTGGGTTATCAGCTCCTTGATACGGCTGAGAACCGGGTCGCTGTCCTGGGTCTCCTTCCAACTGTGGTGAGGTAAAGGGTTTAGTGTCTTGCCACGATACCTCCTAGAGGTGCGCTGCTCGTGGACCATCCCATTTCTGTGGAAGGCAGGTAGCTCAATCTCCTCCAGGTCATCCACTTCTTCTTCAGTATCCAACTGGTGCAGCATTCTGGATAGGGCATCGGCGTTGGCATTCTTGTGGCCTGCCCGGTACTTGATGGTGAACTGATAGTTTGACAGCCGGGCCATCCAACGCTGTTCCATGGCTCCCAACTTGGCTGTCTCTAGATGTGTCAAGGGGTTGTTGTCAGTGTAAGCCGTGAACTTTCTGGAGGCCAAGTAGTGCTTGAACCGTTCAGTGATGGCCCATACCAAGGCCAGGAGCTCCAACTTGAAGGAGCTATAGTTCTCTGGATTCCTCTCAGTAGGACAAAGCTTCCTGCTGGCATAGGCAATCACCTTCTCTTTGCCATTCTGCTTCTGACTCAACACAGCTCCTAGTCCCTCGTTGCTGGCATCAGTGTACAGCAGGAAAGGTTGACTGTAGTCAGGGTAGGCCAGGATTTCTTCGCCAGTCAGGATCTCTTTCATCACTGCAAAGGACTCAGCCTGCTCTTTACCCCACTGGAAGGGGGGGGGGGGTTCCTGCCTCTGTTGGACTGTCCTACCAGGAGATCTTGCAAAGGCGCTGCCTTCTTGGTATAGTCCTTCACAAACCTCCGGTAATACCCGACCAGTCCCAGGAACTGACGTACCTCCTTGAGATTCTTCGGCTCCGGCCATTTCTGGATGGCAGTGACCTTCTTCGGGTCTGGTGCTACTCCCTCTGGACTAATGATGTGCCCCAGGTACTGAACCTTCCGTTTGAGCAGGTGGCACTTAGAAGGCTTCAATTTCATCCCATACCGGGACAACGACTCAAATACCTTCGCCAGGTGCTTCAAATGGTCCTCATACGTCTTGGAGTACACTATCACGTCATCCAGGTATAGCAGCACGGTCTCAAAGTTACGGTGTCCCAAACAGCACTCCATCAATCTCTGGAACGTTCCAGGGGAGTTGCAGAGTCCGAACGACATACTGTTGAACTCGCAGAGTCCCATCGGGGTAGTGAAGGCTGTCTTCTCTCGGTCCTCCTCAGCAACTGCTACTTGCCAGTACCCACTAGTGAGGTCAAGCGTAGAGAAGTAATTTGCAGACTTTAATGCAGCCAAGGATTCCTCTATACCGGGCAAAAAGTATGCATCTTTATGTGTTATGCGATTTACCTGTCTGTAATCTACACACATTCTCATGCTTCCATCCTTTTTCTTGACCAGGACCAGGGGAGCTGCCCAGGGGCTACAGCTATCTCTTATTACCCCTGCTCTCTTCATGTCGTGCAACATTTCCTTCGCTTTCTGGTAGTGTGCTGGTGTAACGTTCTTTGATGGGTGGATGGTCACCTGTGGGTATATAGTGTTGTACCCCTTTAATCCTCCCGAAATCAAGTGGGTGTTTACTGAATACCTGCTCGTATTCCTGGACCACCCTGTATACACCTTGTTTTTGATGGACTGGAGTGGCGTCAGTCCCAACATGGAGCTGTTAACACCAATCCTCCAACTGAGCTTCGGAATCATTGTCCTCCACTGTATCTGGTGGGGTCAAGGATTCCACCATGTTTATGGCATTGTTATCCACAGTATACAACCTGGAAACAGTGGCATATCTTGGTAATTTAACTTCATCCTCTCCATAGTTTAGGAGGCGTACGGGCACCCTCCCATTGCGTACATCCACTACGCCTCTGGCAGTTAAGAGTGTAGGTCTGTGCTCTGAACTAATGGACTCCACTACCGCCTGATAGTTCTGTCCTTTGAGACCTATTGCTGCTGTACACCAAATCAGCATTTCACTCATTGGGGGAATCACAATGGGTATCGGGTCTGTCACCCGTACATTACCAATTTCACCACCTGATAGCTTTACCTGTTGCTGGTACATAAGGGCTCGGATCTCTTTCTGGAGCACCTTCCTCTGTCCTGGTTTAGCGGTGTCAGCAATCTGTTGGAGCAAAAACAACACTTCTCCCAAACAGTTACCGACAATATTTGTACCAAGTATCATATACAAGTCTGTATCACAGGATTAGACTCCACTACAATTAGTCCCTAGTCCTTTAGCTCCGCTCTGCCCACCTTCACTGTCACATTTTTAACCCCTACTAGGTTAAGAGGAAGGCCGTTAGAGGCATACACGGAGAGGTTCGGGGCTGGCAGCTAGAGTTCGTCTATGGACCAGAACCTTTTGTAGAGGACATCAGGCATGATGGTTACCTTAGATCCAGTGTCCAGCAGGGCAAGTGTCGCGATACCGTCCAGCACAATGGACAGGAAAGGTCTTCCTTCCACGAACCGATGGTACCAGTTTGATGGTCCTGCTTGATTTACTTCTGGGTGTAGGCCCCCGGCCCCAGGGTTTGCTCGTTTAAAGGACAGTTCCGCGCTGTGTGGCCTGCCTTCTGGCAGCAATAGCAGATGAACTCTCCTGGAGGGCGACGTTGGTCGTGGGTCCTCCCACGGTGTGGCGTTGTCCTCCTCCAGGGTGGCGTTGTCCTCCTTCTTCTTCTCATCCAGGGAACATCCTCAGGGATGTCAGCGAGTAGTATCCTTCCTTCCGGCTCGGGCTCCTCCTGTAGCTGCAGGATGCTAAGGACAGTGGCCAGCGTTTTACTTAACTGGCGCACTTCAGAGCGCAGGCTGTCCAGCTCGCTAGGGGGCACTGTTTGCATCTTTGTTTTTCGCAGTTAGTGAAGGAGCAGTGGGTGCTGCGGGCACTGGGGTGGCCCCACCCTGGTAACGCTGGATAGCAGTATCTGTGTTTCCAGGGGCTGCAGCCCCTTTATAGCCATGTCCTTAAGGGTGTCAAAGGTAGCATCTGGATGGTCTAAAGCCCACCACCGTACAGTTCTGCTCTCCACCTGGGACCTCAACCCCCGGATGAACTGTTCCGTCAGCATTTTATTTTCACTTTGTATGCTGGCTGGACTAACCTGTTTCAGGGCCCGCAGGGCTTCCTGTAAGCACCAGGCATAGTCCCGGACACTGTCCTCAGGTTTCTGGACAAAATGGTAGAACCTCATCCGGAGATCTGTCTCAGTGCGGTTTTCAAACACAGTTTGCAGTCTCTTAAAGATGATGGATACTGATTCCTGGTCTGCGGCTGGCCAGGTTTCAACTTCCCGTTCTGCGGCACCAGTCAATTGTCCCAGCACAACAGCGGCTCTCAGAGAATACATGTCTAGCACACCGCATATTTTTCTCTTGAATCCGGACAGGGTGTCTGGTTTGCCATTATACTGGGGAAGCCATTTCGCTCCAGGGATATGCGGCAGGGCCATGGGTATCAACGGGGTCATGATCCCTGCTGGTGGAGCGGCCAGACCAGCCTGCGCAGCGCCGGGCGCAGGTTGGGCACCAGGAGCGTTAACCGGTGCTCCGGCGGCTTGCTGGTCGTCGGCCATGGTTGCGCCGCCCTAGTGATCCGGAGCCTACCTTCTTCACTTTCTTATCAGGTAGGCCGCAGCTTCGCGGGCGACGGTCTTCTTCCAGGACCTTGCGTCATTCGCGTCTGACGTCAGAGCGTCCTCTGGGCTCCTTCCAGGACCTGATGCTTCCTGGTTCGACGTCAGGGGCGGGGCGTGTCCTGGGCTTCGCGCGCTTCCAGCGGTTACGCCTCTCCGATTCCCGCGGTTACGCCCCTCTTCTTCCCGTGCGGCGACAGGAAGATGACAATGGCGGGAAATCTCGGGAATGGCGGGAAACCTTCACCACAGTGAGTATCACAGTCTTTTAAGGCGCACAGTACCCGGTGGCAACGGGCACGCAATCCTGTTCGTGACGCCAAGGCTGACGCACCCCCTGGGCCGTGGGGTATTCGGCAGCCGGGCCTCTGGTTGCTGGGGGATATCACGGTGGCTGGCCCGGTCCGTGACCCAGGGCGGTCAGTAAAAGGGGAATAGTTTATAGGGGATTTGGAAAGTTCGTGATGCCACCTGTGGAATGCGGCTAAGGGGTGCCGCCGCTGCGGAGCAGTCCTTTGGAGCTGGTGTTACGGCAGCAGGGATGGTGTGGCTCTCCACAGGTAGAGCTAGCTCCAGGGTAGCATGGGGTGTAATGGATGGTGGTGCAGGGGAGAGACGGCAGGACGGTCCCGGAGGAAAGACGGACACTCACACGGGGGTAAGTTTCAGTACCTTTACTGGTGATGGTGCAGGCACGGTCCAGGGTACTCCGGACGAAGGGTGCACTTTTGGACTCTCCCCAGTGAGCGGGTATAGGGCCTCCCGATCCGTTGCTTTACTCGCTAAGCTTCTGGCCTGCCAGGAACTAGGCCTAGCTTGGTTACTGTCTCT
This sequence comes from Phyllobates terribilis, assembly GCF_046119375.1. NCBI lineage: Eukaryota > Metazoa > Chordata > Amphibia > Anura > Dendrobatidae > Phyllobates > Phyllobates terribilis. Next base: position 453,004,609 of record NW_027362765.1, on the reverse strand, counting down.
CTTTGCACCTGCTGACTTGGTGGTAGGGCCTTTTCTTGGAGATCACTCTCCCTGGATGCTGGGGCCTCCGTGACTCCTAGCCCTGGTACTGTAATCCGCGTTTGGTGAACCTGGGACCTGTAGTCCTCCAGGGGTTCCGGTGGTTCCTACTGGGTGTAAAGGGTTCCTGTAGGTGCGGACCCGGTGTCCGGTATATATATATCGGGGTGAGCCTGGTATGCTCCTCTGCCCCCTCACTACTTCTTCCTTCTCCTCTCGCCTTCGGCCCACTCAAGGCCCTCGCTAGGCCTTCACATGTGCTGTAGTCCTTGGCTCGCCTAAGCACAGCAGCCAGCTTGCTGCCTCTTCGCTGCTCTCTGAGCATCAGCACGCTCTCCGCTCAACTCTGAGCTCTGTCCCTCTCTGTCTTTAAGCAGGAACTAATCTGAGCTGCCTGGCTCCACCCTCCCTATATATATCCCTAACGGACTCCCTCTGCTGGTCTGAGGTGGTACGATGGAGGTGTGTGAATGTGTGAGGCCTCTTGTGGAGAAGTCCATCCATGCACCCTTCTGGGTTCTGTGACACCAATGCGTAGCAGGGCGCCACACACGCAAGGTGTGGGAAAGACTTAGTGCAACACAAAGGGAAGAGGGAAAGGGAGCCCAGACTCAAGGGAAAGGAGGGGGGGTGGAGACCTCCTAGGTTGATCTAGAGTCAACCTGTCTCCCCTAACGTCCCTGTATTGGCTCTTCACCAATCGCCGCACGCATACCTTTCCCTGGCGTTTGGCTCAGGGTAGGAAAGGGAGGAGATGAGCACTAGTCGATCTCCTTAAACACTATAGACAACAAGGAAGGACAGACAGGGGGAAATAACTTAGCTTTAGACAACTCCAGACTGTTATGCACACGCCCGGACTGACTGGCGTGTGCGGGAGAAGTGGCTCCACTGGACCATGAACCGGAGAGTGCCTGGAGGGGCGTGACTAAGTATCTGGCCGATCCGACCAAGATGGCACGACGGCATACGACGCCAGTGCACCAGGGAGAAACCGGGCAGAGGGACCAGGTGCTACTCCAGGTCAAACTCCAGACACGGGGGTTGACCCACACAGGGATTACTGGAACAGGCAGGTTAGGCTGGCACAGACTGGTGGATATAAGCGAACACGGCAGGTATGCAGACGGGTGGATACAGGCGAATATGCAGGCAGGGAAGTACTGGCCGAAAGGACGGGCTGGAGTACAGAGAGGACAAGACCCAGTACAGACTGGGTCACAGAAACAGAACCGCAGATGCGGTAGCCAAACACAGCAGAGAGGGAACGCCCGAAGCGGTGGGCAAGAGCAGAGCAGGACGGGACTGCCGGAGCAGCGAGCACAAGCAGAGCAGGACAGGACTGCCGGAGCAGCGAGCAGATGCAGAGCAGGACGGGACTGCCGGAGCAGCGAGCAGATGCAGAGCAGAAACCGCAGGAGCGGCAAGCAAGGCAAGAGCAGAGTGGAAACCGCAAGAGCGGTAAACAAGGCAGGAGCAGAGCGGAAACCGCAGAGCGGCTAAGAAGGCCGCAGCAGAGCGGAAACCGCAGAGCGGCAAACAAGGCAGGAGCAGAGCGGAAACCGCAGAGCGGTAAACAAGGCCGCAGCAGAGCGGAAACCGCAGAGCGGCAAACAAGGCAGGAGCAGAGCGGAAACCACAGAGCGGTAAACAAGGCAGGAGCAGAGCGGAAACCGCAGAGCAGTAAACAAGGCAGGAGCAGAGCGGAAACCGCAGAGCGGTAAACAAGGCAGGAACAGAGCGGAAACCGCAAGAGCGGCAAGCTAAGCAGGAGCAGAGCGGAAACCGCAGAGCGGCTAAGAAGGCAGGAGCAGAGCGGAAACCGCAGAGCGGCAAACAAGGCAGGAGCAGAGCGGAAACCGCAGAGCGGCGAACAAGGCAGGAGCAGAGCAGAAACCGCAGAGCAGCAGACAAGGCAGGAGCAGAGCGGAAACCGCAGAGCGGCAGACAAGGCAGGGGGATAGGACTCTGTTCACAAAGAACAGACGGAGAAGGAAAGGCAGAACCAGAAGCACACACAGTACTTACAAAGAAGTAACGAGCGTACACTAAATTCACAACAGAGGTACAGAGATGACGAGAAGGAATTTAGAAGCAAGTTCAGACTCTGCAGAAAGACGCAGAAAACAGACAAAGAGGGAAAAGGGAGAAAAGGCAAAAGTAGAAACGAGGCACAGACAACTAGGAACCGAGGAACGGGAACAAATACAGCAAGGCTGGGACACAAACAGGACTCTGTTCAGACGGGAACAGATACCGCAAGGCACAGACAGGCAGATCTAGGAATACAGCCCCTAGAAGGCGAAAGAACAGGCAGGAAAACAGGATAGGACCTGGCACGTCAGAGACAAAAAGCCGACTGACAGAACACAATGCTCAGGCGCCATCTTGAGGAAGAAGGTGGTATAAATACCCAAAGATGGACAGCAATAGGCTGAAGGTGCAACAGGGGCGTGTCCGCAGCAGGTACAAGAAACAGGAAGTTCAGCGGGCGTCGCCCTATACAGGGAAAACAGACAAACAGACAGCAAGGAGGGAAGCCAGAGAGACATTCTGGACTGGAGATCAAGTGCGCGCTCTTGCACAGTGGGAGATGGACCACCATGCAAGGACGCCGCCAGGTATGTTACACAGACAAATGCACACGCTTCCTCAAGCTCCAGAGAGGACAAAGTACTGCTCTTGCTAAGGCCTTCACAGGTAGTAATGAATATTGCCGGCACCTCCCTCTAGAACACACTAGGTATTTATACCCCCAGGCCAGGGAGTTAATTAGCCAGAGGGAAGTAGCCTCTGGGTCCTAGAGACAGCCTCTAAGAAGATGTCTGTAATGCCAAACGTAGAGCTCTCCTGCAACCAACTGCAGGGCGACTGTCTGTCACTTCTGACACACCCGTGACAAAATTACAGCTTCTTGCCTAGGATACCAATCACCCAGCAGTCCCAGCCTGTCCAGCTACCTAGGCAAACAGCGCGTTGTGCAAGAAAGCTCTATGCATTATAGCTCGCTTGCTTCTGTTCCTCTGTGCTTCTCCCATGCTGCAGAGACAAAGCTACCTCTGCTAGCTGCCTTGTAGAAGGCACGGTTCAGAGCAACGTCACAACCATGCCGCTGGTCTGAATTGTCGGTCGTCAGGAACGCACCACTTCGGCAAAGCAGGAAATAAGGGGCATGAAGCGATGAGCTCCTGAAGCTGCAACTTGAGGCAACCAACAATAATTGAATTTTACAATAGTAAAAAAGGTATAATCACTCTAGTTTGCAGGTAATATGTATGTGTACTTAGTATTGATATATGTCGAGGCGGACACTAAGACACGGTCTACTACACCTGAGTGTCCGCCTCCAGTAAGCGTACATGCTCGAAAATGATACACAGCAGAACGCACATTTGCTCTGCTAGCACCATTATAGTGTATGGCCTATTGGCACATATGTCTGAATCCCGTTTTGCAGAGGGTTCTGACGTAAGTCCCGACGGGGCCACCAAGCGGTAGCCGGAGCGCAATGTAAAAGCACCCTAAGGTGGAAAGAAGGTTGACTAGAACCAGGACCTGGAATGTAGTGATAGTCAATGGATCGGTTGCACTGGAAACAGTTGGTATCATATTAAAAAGGACATTTGGATTCTAATAGCAGAAGGTGAGAAAATTGCAGTGAAGATCTAAGTGCAGTGAAGATCTAAGTGCAGTGGCATGAGAAAGAACCATACATATTTCTAGGTTTTTTTCCAGGATGTCCTGTTTTTAAACTTGTGCGTTTTTTGTATGTTTTTAATGGATCAATAAAGCTCTTTTTTTACTTTGAAAATTTGCAGATTGAGAGCTGGACAAGATTACCGTTTTTTCACATGTGTTGTATTATCCTTCTAACTGGGATTCAGTGTCCGTATACATCTTGAGAGTTCAAAGTTTGTTTCATCAGGTGAGCTGAAAATTTTTTTTTTTGTATATGGTGGGTAGGAATACATGACCGTGTATGTCTTTATATCTGTGTGCATTAATGTCTATATGTGTTATGATGTTAATTTTGGGTGTAGTATTACTTCTACAATGTACTATACACATGTAATATTTTGGCTTGGTATTGTTGTGTTTTCTGTTTATGTGTACAACACAAGAATTGCAATATGCAGTAGTCTGGTCCATTCAATGGACCAGAACAGTGCATGCAATGGAACTCCTGCACCCATCTGCAATGCAGAAAAGCACAAGGAGCTGCACATAGAGCCAATCTCATTCGCGAATCACGGATGTAACTGGGACAATTTTCATACAACCCCTTGAACCTAGCCTTAGCCTCTGCTTTTCAAAATATTCACACTTGGAAAACTAAATCCTTCCTTCCCTTTATATCTTCTATCTGTGGCTGCATTCCTGAGAATGTCAAAAACAGTGTTTTCATTTTCATGCAAATAAGGCTTTAAGTGCTTTGGCCATGACAGAGCACTACTTGAACTCCTGCCCCCTAAAGTTGTTTTCCCACCTGGCACCAGTCTCTTCAGGCTAGGGTCACACAACAGTATTTTCTCTCATCCGACGGAACGGATTGATTATTCTAATCAAACTCTGAACAAACTTGATTTTCTCAGATGGGGAGAAGATGGGGAAAAAAAGTCTCCATCTTCTCCATTCTGTCAGCCCATGAAAAATCCGACTGCACGCAGATTCATCCGAGTGCAGTCCGATGTTTTCCACGGACTCATTGACTTGCATTGCTGAGAGCGATCCGATAATTGGATCCAACTCAGCATGTTGCGATTTTTCTCCTTGGACTGTTTGGGTCTGAGGAAAAAATCGGACACATGCATGGTCCGATAAAATAACATTGGTCCGAGTGCAATCTGATGTTTTATCTGATCGCACTGGGACCAAAAATACGATCATGTACACAAGCCCTTATCTTGATTGATAGCCCTGTCTGATTTCCTTGCCTGGCACTGATATAACTGCTGTCAATTAAGCTAAAGAAGCTGGTGCTAGGCGGGGAAATAACCTGGAGAGGCAATGGTTCTTAACGCCTCATTTGCATCTAGATTAAATCGCTGATTTCTTAGGAATGCAGCAACAGATTAAAGATATGAAGGTGTCAATGGATTTATATTTCAAAGATCTTCATGCCCATTAAACCGGTTTAGGGGGTTAGCTTACGCACAGATTCATTTTGATGAATGATGGTCTATCTCTAGGATAAACTGATAAAAACACAGGTTGAAACGTAGCGGTGATGTATTAGTGAAAAAAAAGTTTATTTTGTTCACAGCACAATCAGATGCCATCTACTTCTTTAGTTTTTTGGCTAATTTTTTCCAAGTTGGATTCCTTGGTCTATGGACCTTGTGACCTCTTACTGAGAAAGGGGCTGCCTGCTGTATTTTGTCTATCTGTAGCACAGGTCATCAATATGAGCTTGTTGGGGGTCCAACACCTGGCACCCCACTGGTCAGCTGAAAATTGCTAAGCGATGTATGTAATGGTACATAATGGTACGTAATGGTAAACAGCAGCCAAGTATATTGCTTAGTGGCCACTGCAGCAGATTACTGCAAATCTCTAATGGAAGTGCTGGCAGAATAACCACTTGCAACAATGAAAGATTACAGTCTCCAGAGGGGCAAAACTTCTAAAAAGTCCAGAAGAAATTTGACAAGTTCTTAATTGAAATATTGTCAATGTCTTCAAATACTAAATGATTCTGAGTTTTGGGGTCCCGCTATCACACAAGATGGCATCCAGGAAGCAATGTAATTGAGATAATTACCATAAAGAAACTACGCCATAAGAATTTCTATTGGACTTTTTGGAAGTTTTGCACCCTTCCATTTGGCAGCTCTGGGCCAAAACTGGGCATGCTTCAGATTTTAAAACCTATACATACACTTTCTTAGTGGTCTCTTTCCGCTTTATAACTTAACCTTTTTGGTTTTACAAAGGTGATTAAGGCCCTGTGCATGCGTTTATTATAAGCATCAAGAGCTTTAAATGCAGATATAGCCAATATACACATCAAAGCTCATTGTACAAGTGTGGGGAGGGGGTTACCACAATTTGCCTTACATGCCCAAGGTGTAAACAGGCACTGATCGGTAGCCGTGAGTGAGGTACTCGTATCTTGCTCCCCGACACGTTACATGAAGGTATGTGCTCTAGCTGGGTGTGTGGACTTGTGCTGTGAGGGCGCTACACCTGTGCAGGCCACATGTAACCGATGTTGCTGGTTTGCCAGGACCAGGTGTTAGACAGTTCATTGAGAGAGACCACCCGTCAAAAATATTTTTTTTACTGAATGGGAATTTTGTAGGGAATATATACAGTAGATATACTGTCTTATGAACATTTCCTTCACAACTCAAAGACCCCTCAGGTCGCTGACGAACAGACGGATTCTTGCTCTTTCCTCCTTGGTCCTTAGGATACCCAGAGGGTTAGGCCACATCCTACCTTCAGGCCTCGTCCGACTGGTGGAACCACCTTGTTCCCGACCCCGGCCGCAAGCTCATGTTTCTTCCGTAAGGCAGCTAATCAGGTCTGGGTCCTCAGCATCTCCTTCTACCTCTTGGTGTGGATGGTCTGATTCCACCATTACCGCACTGCTCTTTCTCCAACTTCCAACCCACAAATGACGCCGTCTCTTTCGCCTCTTGGTTCCTGATACAGCGCCGCCTTTCATGGGGTGGGGTTTTCTTTGGCTTACCATTCCGTTTCTCTGACTCCTCCGTCCATTCTCTGGAGTCACATCTTACTGGGCGGGACCTTTTCCTTCCACTTTGTTCTCCTATAACGCCCACTCCTTGCTGTAAGATGGCACTTCAAGTTCCAATACTCCCTCCGGTAGGCGTAACCTCTGAGGGGCTGGACACCGCTTCATGCCCTTTTGCTTTTCCTATGCCCACAATGGTTGGGATCTTCTCATTGTTCTGCGCCTCCAACCACCATTACAGAGTCCATGTTCGGAGCCATCTTAGAACACGTAAAAGCCGCCATCCTCCACGTAACTTGAGCCTTCCCCACATTGTTCATATCTTCCTGAGGCAAGGCTCGATTCTGCCGACTGCGTCAAGTTTAACATGGCGCGGGGTGGCACCTGTTGGCGAGGGACTCGTCTCTTGCGCCACAGCACGTTACATGAAGGTAGGGGTCCTTGCTGGGTGTGTGGACTTGTGCTGTGAGGGCGCTACAACCGTGCAGGCCACATGTAACCGATGTTGCTGGTTTGCCAGGACCAGGTGTTGGACAGTTCAATGAGTAAAATTAAACTTTTTACTGAAGAGGAACTTGGCAGGGAATATATACAAGAGATAGTGGGTACATAGCCTTATAAACGTTTCCTTCATAAATTGGAGCATTTTCCTTCCTCTTTACCCTCTTGTCCTCTATCTTCACCTTTCCTCTTAAACCCCATTAACACCTTGGGTTTTTCCGTTTTCGATTTTTCTCTCCCTGTCTTCCCAGAGCCATAACTTTTTATTTTTGGGTCAATATGGCCATGTGAGGGACGAGTTGTAATTTTGAATGACACCATTGGTTTTACCATATCGTGTACTGGAAATTGGGAAAACATTTCAAAGTGCTGTGAAATTGCAAAAAAAAGAGCAATTCCACAATTGCTTTATTTTTTTATTTTTTTTTACCATGTTCACTAAATGCTAAAATTGACCTCCATTATGATTCTCCAGGTTATTATGAGTTCGTAGATACCAAACATGTATAGGTTCTTTTTTATTTAAGTAGTAAAAAAAAAATTCAAAAGTTAGCAAAAAAAAAAACAAAACAAAGTCGCCATTTTTCAAAACCCGTAGCGTCTCCATTTTTAGAGATCTAAGGCTGGGTGAGGGCTTATTTTTTGCTTATTTTGACTTTTTTATTCATACCATTTTGGGGTAGTTACGATCTTTTGATCGCCTGTTATTGCATTTTATTGCAATGTTGCAGCGACCAAAAAAAAAAAATTTCTCGTTACGCCGTGTAATGATCTGATTAAATATTTTATATATTAATAGTCCGGGCGATTCTGAAGTCGGCGATACCAAATATGTGTATATTTGATTTTGTTATTGTTTTATTTTGAATGGGGCGAAAGGGGGGTGATTTGAACTTTTATATTTTTTTAATATTTTGAAAAACATTTTTTTTTTACTTTTCACATGCTTCTATGGGAGACTAGAAGCTGCGATCATCCGATCGCCTGTGCTACACACAGCAGGGCTGAAGTCCTGTTGTGTGTAGCAAAAATGCTCACTTGCTATGAGCACCGACCGCTGGGTGGTGCTCAAAGCATGACAACCGCAGGGATCTCCTGCAGACCCCAGTTGTAATGCCAAACCATCGGCAACCCACGGTCATGTGACACGGGCACCGATGGGGGGGATTAGTGAAGCGCTTCCAGCATGTGCATGTTAAATGCCGCTGTCAGAGCAGGGATATGACCTTCGACGTACTCATACGTTCAAGGTCGCAAAGGGGTTAATCTCTTTGTTTGCCCTCTGTGTTCACGATTCCTCACCACAACCTAGTTTGACACTACAGTCTTGTTAGCTATGGTCCCTTACCCAACCCGCGGTTCTACATCTTCTCTCCCCTTAAGAGAGCTATGGTGCTAATGAGACACCCTCCCTGAGGGATGGGGATTACTCAGAGCCGGGTCGGTGTAGGTGTTGCGGGGGAGGGGATGCAGTCGTGGCCTAGACCCGTTCCGTGCCCAGGGCTGCCTCATAAAAATTGGGCTTTTTAAGTGAGAGTGGTATTTTTCCGACTACGCCACCTACGGTTTCCGGTGATGAGCACCAGCGCTGTCTCAGTCCACTGAGACCGGTGTTACAGGCAGCTAAGATGGGACGGCTCCCCGCAGGCGGAGCAGGCCTCAGGGCAGTGCGAGGAAGGATGGTGGGAGCAGTGCCGCGCATGAGGTCATAAAGCCCACAATTGATAAACATACTTAAATTAATAAAAGAACCACACTACCATTATATATGGGGTAAAACTTATTTATTGGTCGGGTACCTTTGTCAAGTTTAATCAAATAATCAATATAGTAAATCCATAAATAATCAAATACATTAAATATTAAAAATGCTCCAGACATAAATAAATAATTTAATAAATGACTCATTAATAATTATCTCCATACGGATCCACCCAAGTATCTGGGTGACCCATCCTCTGACAAAGCACCCAAACCTAGCAGTATAAATACCAAAAGCAAAATAACCGGGGCGGGAGGGCGGGGCTTCTTCAGCTCTTGAGGTAAAACTGACCCCTCCTGACAGGAGCCATGACCTTATATAGGCATATGCCCCCACTCTCCCCTCCTTACAGAACCAATCAGCTGTTCTCCATTTACCGCTCAAAAACCGGTTAAGGCCAGATTTGTACCACTTCTGAAACTTCCAAGTAATATTGTCAGTTACCTCATAACCTGACTTGACCATGTAATACATTAGGGGCTTATTCCCTCATGATGTCCCCATTTAAGGCAATGTGGCCATCTCAGGAAATAACAGGCTGAAGCGGGGTGTGAAGTCATCCAGGGTTTTTACTCACATTCAGATGAACTTTAGCCGCAAAGCTTCCCTCTGCTCCTCGCGGCGTACTGCGGCCACCAGTAAAGGGGGTCCAGCACTTTCCAGGTAGATCAGGAGCACCTGTCGAGACCCCTCTGGTGTGTGTTCCTCTCCTCTGCCAGTTCTCCCACTAAGTCTTCTCCCAACTGTATGTGTGGTTAGAACAAGGTGTAAGGCCGGGTCCCGCTGGATAAACGCAGGTAGAGGGGTACAGGTGGCGTAAGCCGTTCCGTCTGTATCCCTCCTGGGATCCACTAAGCCTCCGGGCTTTTCTGACTGAGACGTGAAGTAACAAAGTCAGATATCGGGGGCCGGTCACCCCTCTTGCAGCAGTAATCCCTCTGACTAGGCCAGAGTAAGAAATACAGGTGGCATATGCCGCTCCGTCCGTATCCCCCTGGGATCCTTTTGCCTGTGGAGCTTGTCTCCTCTGCTCCCCTCCAGGCCTTCTTAGGTAGGGACCTTGACCGGGTAGAGACAGTGGTTAACTCCAACCCGCTCCTCGCCTCAAGGCCAGAGTACGAGGACCGTGTATCTTCAATAGCCTGCAGGTTCTTACAGAAAGCCACAATCAGCGATGAAGATCACAATCAAAGACCACGTACACAAGATGGCCGTAGATTAAATATGAATTAGTAAGTGTAACCTAAAAGTGTGTCCTCCACCCTCACCCACTACATGGTTCCCCCTATCTTTGGTTCCCCCCATCTCCTCTATCCCGGGCCGGGGCAGCACCCTAGTGCATATATGCCCCCTACAGGACAGGAGTGGTGTAGTGTTGAGTGGTGAAGTGGGGTCTTGAGAAATGCTCCATCCTTACCCGGAAGAGGAGATACCACACCTCTAGCTGAGGTGCAGTACCCCTGTGGCGACTGAACCCTCAGGGGCGCCACATTCCCCCCTGGTGAAACACAGCACGTCCGCGGGCTGCAATAGAGTAAAATGTGGTACAGACATTGAAATTTTTGCATGCTTTTAAACAATAAAACGATCTTCCCTGTAACATCCCTGGCGGTGTGCTTGCATAGTGCACCACCTCCCAGTATGCAAGACCGCAATCTTACCTGTCTGTCCAGTCTGCTATTCTTGCTCCAGTTCATGCTGTGTGCTTGTCCCTTGACTGACTGCTTAGGGCGGCGGCCCGGTTACTTCCTGATTCTTATAGCTGCTGTGGGCGCACCCCTTATGCGTCTCCAGCCTATTGCTGTGAGTCACTGGATATTTAAACCCCCTCCACCCTGTAGGAGGCGCCTGAGCAACACCTTCACTCAGTTAGTCCTTGCTACTGAATTGCCAGGTCCTGTCCTGTTATCTCTGACTTCTAGTCTGTTCCCGCCACTCTGGGGGCCGCATTCCCAGACCTGTTACCTGTGACTTCTTGTCTGTTCCCGCCACTCTGGGGGCAGCATTCCCAGACCTGTTCTTGTATCTCCTTGCAGTAGCAGTTCCTGTCTGAACTGCATCCTAGCCTGTTATCTGTTTGTCTCTATGTCCGTACCTTCCCTTTTCCTGCATTGTCTGAACCTGCACCTAACTCCAACTCGTTGTCTCTGTACTTCTGTTTGTGAGTTTAGAGTCCACTCGCTACTTCATTGCAAGTACCTTGTGTGTATCTGGTTCTGCTTGTCCCTTCCAGTCTGTTCAGTGTGAACAGAGCCCTGTCCTCTCTACTCTGCCTTGTTTACCGCTCCGGCGGTTCCTCTCTGCTCTGCCTTGCTCACCGCTCCGGCGGTTCCGCTCTGCTCTGCCTTGCTCACCGCTCTGGCGGTTCCGCTCTGCTCTGCCTTGCTCACCGCTCTGGCGGTTCCTCCCTGCTCTGCCTTGCTCACCGCTCCGGCGGTTCCTCCCTGCTTAGCCTTGCTCACCGCTCTGGCGGTTCCTCCCTGCTCTGCCTTGTTTACCGCTCCAGTGGTTCCTCTCTGCTCTGCCTTGCTCACCGCTCCGGCGGTTTCTCCCTGCTCTGCCTTGTTCACCGCTCCGGCGGTTCCTTCCTGCTCCGCCTTGCTCACCGCTCCGGCGGTTCCTTCCTGCTCTGCCTTGCTCACCGCTCCGGCAGTTCCTCTCTGCTCTGCCTTGCTCACCGCTCCGGCAGTTCCTCCCTGCTCTGCCTTGCTCACTGCTGCGGCGGTTCCACTCTGCTCTGCCTTGCTCACCGCTCCGGCGGTTCCTTCCTGCTCTGCCTTGCTCACTGCTCCGGCGGTATCTTTCTGCTCTGCCTTGCCCACCGCTCCAGCGGTTCCTCTCTGCTCTGCTTGTCTACCGCATCTGCGGTTCTGTTCCTGAATCCCAGTCTGTACTGGACCCTATCCTGCCTGCGCTCCAACCTGCTAGTACCCCTCTGTCTGCATACCAGCCTTGCTTGCCAGTATCCTCCTGTCTGTACTCCAGCCGTGCCTGTCAATACCCACCTGCCTGTATGCCAGTCTACCTGCCTGTTCCTGCATTCCCCGGTGTGGGTCAACAACTGTGACCGGGGTCTGACCTGGAGTCGCACCTGGTCCCTCTGCTCAGTTCCTCCTTGGTTCACGAAGTCGTTAGCCGCCGTGCGACCTTGGTCGGATCGGGTAGATACTTAGCTACGCCCCTCCAGGCACTCCTCGGTTCATGGTACAGTGGGATCACTAATCACGCTCACGCCAGTCAGTCCGGGCGCGAGCGTAACATTACCTTTATGGGAGGCTCAAATTCTTGAACGTTGCATAATATACATATAAATATAATATAGTATAAATGTAGAAAAATAGTAGAGAGACATTATGCATGTAGACAGATCAGTAGAAAACATTGTAGAAAAAGTGTCAGTTCAGCAGCATGAGGGACCTGTCCCAAACCCTCAACGTAGGCCCTGGGGTGGCTGCAGGGCATGGAGATCCTGAGTTGGACCTCCAGGAGATCCACTTTGAACACCCTGTGGACGTCCAGGGCGTACCACCCACACTCCCCGTGGTGACGGGTGTAGGACACCAGGTCACCCGGGTAAAGGTTCCTGTCTGGGTGGCCTTGCTCCAGCCGCGGCTCGACGTTCCGCCGGTTAACAAAAACATATCGGTGGAACTGTGGGCCGCGAATGAAGCCCCATCCGGCCTCCTGGTGGAAACACACAATTAGGCCCTCCTCCCGGGGGCTTGGACGGATGGCCTCTGCCTGGCGGCCCCGCGACTTTGCGGCCTTGGTACACACCTTCAGGCGCTCGCAGCGGACCTCCCTCTGGCGACGCTCCTTGTCAAATTGGAGGAGTTGCTTTCGACACATCTCCTCCCTCCTCCGCGCTTCAGCCCGGGTCTCCTGGGGGAAGCCCATCAGGTCGCCCCCCTGGTTGTCCCAGATATACTCGTCAGCCGCCGGGCAGGTGACTGGAGGTGCAGGGAGCGGCAAAAGCGGAGGCCACTGCGGACCCTCTACTGATGCGGACCAGTCCGGGTTGGGGCAGGTGGATACCCCTTGAAACGCAGGACTCTCTGGGCCAGGAGCCGGGAGGCATAGCAGGCCTCCGGTTACGGCGTTGACTTGGGCCACGGCCTCCGGAGCCGATAGCTGCTCCCATATGATGGCGCCCGGGGACAGGGGTGCCGTAAAGAGATCAAGGAGGCCTTCCGTGCGTCCCACGCCCGGGATGGGGATTTCCGCCTTACCCGCTCCTGGGTTGCGCACGGCCTCCGTGGCTTCCTCCGCCTGGGCTGCGGCCTCCTCGGACCGATATGACGAGCTCTGGCGGCGGGCCTGGATCCTCTATAGCACTGCCTCTCTCCACTCCGCAGCGGCCAATCGCTGGGCCTCTTTGACCCTCCGGGTCAGGTCCTGGGTTTCTCCTCGGAGGAGCTCGGCCTCCTCCGGGGTCAGGTGTAATCCCTTCATACCGAGGAAGGTGGCAGCTTGTAGGACAGCGTCGGAGGCCTCGGAGGACTTCTCTTCTGCTGCGTCCATGTTGGCTGCCAGGTGTGGTCTCTTTCTCCTCCTCCTTTTGGGGTGGCTCCAGGGCGGCTGGCTGACAGGCACTCCCAGGGACATCCCATCCGTTTTGACGGACACCATTACGTGGACAGTCTCTGCTGGAGGGGGCGGTCTGCACTTTTGGCGCCATTGGGGAGCCAGGCCCACGATGGGAGGACTTTGGTTGCTGTCGTTCTAGCACATAATGGCATCCGTTCTTCTTGGGCGGGCGCCACATGGAGTGTGTAACGACAGTTTTTTTAGTGAAAAGGCGCACAGTACCCGTCGGCAATGGAGTTTTCTTCTTCCGTTGCTGCGGGCACGCAATCCTGCCGACCACGCCAAGTTGAGACGCCCTGTGGACAATGTGTCCATCTCCTTAGAAAAGGCACCAAAGTAGCTTGTCCCATCCTTGTATGCTGGCACTTCTCATCTCCAGCTATGCCACTTGTAGGCTTGCAGCTAGACAGGTTCTCAAGGGGAGATACGCGTCACAGAGGTACTTAGCCTCTGTGATGCAAAGACCGAAAAAGGAGGCTCCAGCACAAGTAGTGCTGAGAGGGTTAATAGGGCATAGCGAGGGTTCGGTTTTTAGGAGCAGTCAGAAAGAGCTGAGTGGGACTGGCTGCTTCCATATCTCCACCCTTGAGTGTTATATGGCCTATATAAAGTAGAGGCTGAGTGAAGGACTGACATCTAAACGGGTGAGCCTGTGCTATATGTGGACTGCTTATTTTCCGTTTTGGTTTTGTTATACCTTTTGTTCACAGAGGAGGCTGTTTTGTTTTGTTAAGCTGGACAATTTATGGACATTTAATAAACCGCACATTTGTTTTGAACCAAAGAACTGGATCCTCGTGTGTGCACCAGCGCATACCCGACAGCGGATCCCCTACACACCATACAAAAGTATCTAGAGGCAGAGAGTAAGAATTATCTTTAGCTCAACCAAGTGTTTCACCTCATCCTCAGATGGCACCATCTGATGTGGGGGGCTATAAAATGGCCATACCCTGGTTCCACAACCAAACTAATGTAACGCTGAGCTGTTAGTGTACCTAGAATGAAGACTAGAGGGGCACAGCTACCATACATTATGCCATCCCACACCATAATCCTATGAGTAGGACCTGTGTGATGTTGCCTCGTGAGGGCCTCTTCACGGTGTTAACCACATGCTCTCCAGACCAATCTCATTGCATCAAAGAGGATAGACCTTCATTCCAGCCTCCATTACAGTCTTGGTTTGCACCTTTATAGCCTTTGAAAGCAGAGGTGTGAGGTCAATGAAACATCTGTAGGTAGACGTCTGGCCCATAGCCCAAAAGATTGCAAACGTTTTCTGATGGTTTGTGAAAACACTGTTTGGCGCCTTCGACTTGGTATGTGATGTCCAATTTCGCTTGCAGTATATAATCGGTCAATCATGGATCAAGTGGTATCGCCAATATTCCAAAGCGTCCCAGGAGTCATTTTTCAACACAACACCAGCCTGCATGTCACTCATGCTACTGTGAGCAGTCTGCGTGGCCTAAACATGCTACCATTGCTTGCAGGTTCTCTAGACTTGTCTCCCATAGAGCACATCTGGGACATCATTAGTCAACGGTTGCAAAGGGAGCTGCCTGCAGTGGACAGAGGAACATTAGTCAGACCAACCATTAAAGGAGCTGTCCACTACTTTCACATTGATGCCTTATCCCCACCGATCAGCTGGTACCAGTGCCGGTAGCGGCGGCCGCCGGCCGGAAGTGCTTACCTGCAGTGCTTGGCCATCAAGGTGTAGTGGCTGGAGCTTGTTACTGCACATCTGCCTCCTATTCAATTCAATGGGAGGCGGATGTGCAGTACCCTGCTGTGGCCACTACAGATGGACGGTCAAGCTCCGCAGGTAAACACTTCCGGCCGGCGGCCGCCGGTACCGATAACAACTGATTGGCGGGGGTGCCGCGTGCGGGACCCCAGCCGATCATACATTAATGATCAATGTGAAAGTAGTGGGCAACTCCTTTAATACCCTCACTGAGGCATATAAGTATGGGAATTTCTGCATGTGGCGCTCATACTCCCTTCTGAATAAATTGAGATTTTTTTCAAAATTTTGTTTCCATTTTTTATCATTTGCTTATCATTGACATGTTTATCGATCCTATAATTTACATGATTCCATGACTATGTATAATTATTATGGAATAATAGGCTATAGTGCTTTCTCACACCAGCGTATTCCACGGACAAGTGCTATCAGATTTTTTTTTTTATCAGATAGCTCTCGGACCAATGTTACTCAATGACAGAATCTGTCAGTGAAAAAAATCGCTTTAAAATCGGATGCTATTCACACATTCAAGTCTATGGGTGCGTGGAAAACATCGGACTGTACTCGGATGATATATGCAGACTCACAGGATGGAGAGGATGGGAGAAATTTTGTTCTCCATCTTCTACTCACAATGTGCTCAGATTCTCGCATCTGAGAGAATCGGGCCAATTATGCAGATAAGTGAATGTAAGGCCGTCTGACCATAGCCATTGAAGAGGTTGTCCACTACTTTTACATTGATGCCCTATCCTTAGGATAGCTCATCAATGTCTGCTCGGCCGGGGTCCGACACACGGCACCCCCTCCGATCAGCTGCTTTTGCAGGCAGTGGTGGCCAGCCAGAATTGCTCACTTGCTGAGCTGCTCCGTCTACTTGTAGTGGCTGCTGCAGGGTACTGCACATCTGCCTCCTATTGATTTGAATAGGAGGCAAATGTGTAATTTACAGTTTCCCATCTTACAGAATTAGAATGTATCTGTACAAATCAGATGCTACTCTGATGGTCCTTATGGCATACGATTTTCCTCTCGCACCCATCCGATTTTGGAGTCAAATCACGGCATGTTGCGATTTTTTTACTCATGTAGAATACAGCTGAGAAAAAATACACAGATCTGCACTGCCTCATTGAATAACATTGGTCCTCTTTTTATCGGGTTGCACTCATCCGATTTATACGGTGGTGTGAGCGAGTCCTAAGATCCAGCATTACAATCCTGCTCTGGAGCTTATGGCAAGAGGAGCAGGAAAATATCCCCATCTGTATTAGATTGTTGGCCGGATCCCCCTTGTAGCTGAGTTCACGTGACGTTTCCTCTGCACACACCCAGGGAAGACTCCTGGACAGAGACGTCTGTGCTCCTCAGCAGAGTCTTGCTAGTCTGTCCCGCCCGGGCTGCAAGGACCCAGACTCCCTGGAAGGCTGACTGCAGAAAGCTGAAGACCCTCTGAAGGAACTGTAACTTCTAACCTTATTATTACGGAACACGGTACGTATGCAGCCTCCTCCAGGTCTCTATGTGTCCACCATAACAAGAAGCTGGAAAAAATGATTCATTCTTCTGGCTTTCCTATTACTTTCTCCTGCTGTGCTGTATTAGCTCTGCACCTATAGATGGGCTGAATCAGGACCGGATTACTGGTTTATGTGACTTAATTTCCTATTGCTGTCATCTGTAACATTTCGGAGATGATCTTGTGTTTGTTAGTAAATATCTGTGAAGTTACTGTAACCGTGATGTGATACATATTTACCACCCTTCAGATTACACGTGGACATCGGATCACCCATAGGGGATCAATATATCCCACATCATCAACTTTTTGCAAGTTATAGCCTTTATTATTTTCATCCCCAATAAGAAGGATAACAAGTAAAATCAGTAACACTGCCTGACCTGCTTCACTGGAGGAAAGGAGGTTCCTGCACCAGCATAGAAGGGGATTCTTTACGGTCAGAGCCGTGAGACTCTGGAACTCTCTGGGAGAGGAAGTGGTGATGTCCAACTCACTTAATGAGTTCAAGAGAGGCCTGGACGCTTTTCTTGAGAACAATAAAATTACATCTTATGCTTAGTGATAGTTAATTAATCCAGATTGGTGTCGGGAAGTGATTTTTTTCCTCAATGATGTCAATTGGCCTATACCGCATGTTTTGTTTTTTTTTGTTTTGTTTTTTTGTTGCCTTCCCCTGGATCAACGCTGCGGAATAGCTGCAGTGCACAAGAAATAGGCTGAACTGGATGGACGCTTGTCTTTTTTCGGCCTTATAAACTATGTAACTATGTAACATCATTTAATCATTGATTAGGTCTCATATGGTATTAAATGATCTTATGCAGCGCTTCAGGGTCTACAGTATATAGTGAGGCCACCAGGACAGCGCTGCAGTATATAGTGAGGCCACCGGGACAGCGCTGCAGTATATAGTGAGGCCACCAAGACAGCGCTGCAGTATATAGTGAGGCCACCAAGACAGCGCTGCAGTATATAGTGAGGCCACCAGGACAGCGCTACGGTATATAGTGAGGCCACCACGGCTTCTTTCATTGCATCCATGTGCTATATGGAAAACTATATACTTCTTACCATTAATTCATGCACTCTTGCAATGTGGTTATTGGCCGCACAGTTTTAAAGGTTAGTGCATTCAATAACTAATTTGCAAAAACATAGCAATTCACGGTAAAACTTAAAGCATCTGTTGCCACTTTGCTCTCGGCCATGGCACAGTTGCTTTTATCTAAATATACCTTCAGTAAGTCAGTTTCATAAAAGGTGTTAGCGGAGGGACGCACACTTTTTTGGACATTTTTTTTGTTTGTTTTCTTTACACTCTTGTCATTGCATTAAGGGTATGTCCACATGGAACATTCAGGGGGAATTTAAAAAGTTATAAATTTTGCTGTTTTTGCACCAAAGTTTGAGATTTTTTATGTTTTTATACCGCTCTCATCCGTTTAAAAAAGAAAAAATTGGGCGGATATATACATTGCAGCCTGTTCATTACTGCCCTGAGGGTGGGCGGTGTGCTCCATCATGGATACACACACCAGTGTGTGCCTGCAAGTAGTCACTAGACTGAAGGGGCCCCTGAACTGTACCAGAAGCAGCACCTCAATCATCTATGGTAAAGTTTGGTTGTTTCACACCATTGTTTCCTTCTCCTGCCATGTGGCCGTAATGAGTATGCTGCTGAGAGTTGGATATTTAGGACTTTGATGGCTCACAGCCGTGTGTGACTCCAGATGGGGGTCCCACAAATCGTTCAGTGCACAGCTGTTGCACATTTTTATTGCCTTTTCCAGTGCATGTAAACATATATGCATTTTCCTACAATGTGTTCTAAAATGTGGTTAATCTATGCAAATCCTGTGGAAGCATATTAAAGTCTTTATTTTTCAATCTGTCAAAATGTAAAAAAATGCAAAAATTACCAAGCAAAAATAATGTGCATCAAAAAAGAAAAATTCATACAATAGACAGTGTCTCAGCTGCTCGCTAAACTTTTTGTATGGCTCCAGACTTCAGTGTGCATTTTATTAGGTAAGAGAATGATCCTACGGGACCGATCTGCAGTGAAATCCACAACCCTTTAAATCTCTGTACTTGGTATTAGTACCCTTTATTATTTGTAGCATTTTTCTCACTTTTTTTTTCTCTTCACCTGTTATGTCACCTCCACCCTTCTTTTTTTCCTTTCTAGGTAACATCCTGAATAGTATCACAAACAGGTCTGTACTAGTTTCTGTAGGGTAACATTACATGTGAACATACACAGGGGAATTCTTCGCCTTGGGCGTTGATCTAATATTGCCTTACATGGGACACTTTCACATACATCAGTATCATTTTCTCTTGAAAAAAAAATAATTACGTTATAAAAACATATATGTATGTTCCCTCCCTGCTTATTGATTTTTCACATTTATTTCCACAAGTGCTTGGTAAAATGTTTTTAATGGAACAACGATGCAGTGTCAGATATGTCTGCAAGTACAATAAGACCACCACTGATTGCATATCGATCGCCTGCCCTAAGGAGAGAGCATCAATAAATATATTTATTCCTGGAAAACCTCTAATGTGGAATAAACGTAAAATGAAATCTGTTTCGGTACAGGGCAATACAGCGTGGGGCACAAACTGCAATACAGAGATCAATATGTTTCTACATTGTGCTCTATCATTTCCCTGCAGCCATTTTTCATACATAGTATTTTAAGGATTCTGCACAAATTCCAGGTGCATACCAGACTGTGGCTTTACCGCATCACCTGGGACTGAATTCTCCTGTACTACAGAGCCACACCAGTTCCATGCACATGATCCTGACATTTCTCGCTTGATGCAAGATTCCTATGCCAGGAAAGAATCTTCAACCCCCATTTTTTTTTAAACTAAGCCAAATAATTGCAAAGGCCCCATGTTCCAGGTGTATAGTGCTTTTTTTGGGCATTTGCTCCCTTACCATTTATTGTACAATGGTAGGTGAAGTGTGAAAAGAGAGTGATTGCCACAGAACAGGTAAGAAACATAGATAAAATATAATCAAGAACAATACGCTGTATGCTATTACTATTGTAAAAGCTGTGAATTGTATCCGTTCTTTTAAATGGCTTCAGAATCACCATGCAGATCCACATTGTAATACAGAAAACTTCACTGGTAATTTTTCCTAGGTTATACTGTGGATACATCAAGTTTGTGAAAACTTTTCCTTCTATTTCTTTTTTTTTTTTTACTTCTTTTCTTTTCTGAAGAGAAAAGCACATTTTTATTTCCTTTTTTTTTAATAATTATTCCAGAGACGTTGTACTTTTATTGTTACGTTGTATGTTATTTTTTGCAGTCTAACAAGGCTTTTCAGAACTTGAATGTGCTTGTGTGAAGCTTGTTACTGTTGTGACAACCAGAGCCGTATACTGTACATTATTCATACACTCGCACACCAGACAATAACTATAAGCAGGCATACATTGAGGCTGTGTGCACACGTTGTCGTGTTTTTTTTCAGTGTAGAATTGTCACAAAACCTGAAAGGTTTCCTGATATCAGCAAAGTGAATGAGAATCCTGAAGTCTCATGCACACGCTGTTTATTTTTCCGTGCAGATTTAGATCGATTCTTTCAGTTTTTTTGCTGCAGCTTTCATCCATACTAATGAATGGGGAGAAATCTGCAACAAAAACATGTAAAAAAGAAAAAAAAAAAAAAAAGAATAAAAAGTTCACGTATTTTACGCTGCGTTTTTCCTACCAAGAGATACAAAAACGTTTCAGAAATTTCTGCACCAAATACTTAACATGTGCACATACACTAAGGTTTTGGTTCCTACATTGTCACATAGAGGATTCATGTTGGTTTTTCATCATATGATTCACATTATAGCTTTTTATCTAGAATTTTATATTGTAGAAAGTCACATTTTGCATTTTGAAATGCATTTTGCATGAAATGATCAATTAACACAAAGTAGTTTTGAACTTTACTTTGTGCTGAGCTCACATTATTTGTCATTTTGTTTTTCCTTCTACCACAATATTATCTCTAGACTGTCAAGTCTGAAAAGGAAATGGAAACCGGAAAAGGCAGCGAAAACATTAAAATAAGATCACATTATCATTTTCATTTAGTTTTTCTTCTGTTGAGTTGAAACCTTCTTTTTTTCTCTGCAGTGTAAAGTTTGCACGCTTTTCTGGACCTTGGAACCACAAAAGAATGGCTTCATTAATATCTGAAAACTTGAAGTTCTTTTCTCTGTTCTTCAAGAGCAGAGATGTGATGATATTCAATGGACTGGTGGCATTGGGAACGGTTGGCAGCCAGGAGTTGTTCTCTGTAGTGGCATTTCACTGCCCTTGTTCTCCAGAGAGAAACTATATGTACGGACTGGCAGCTATTGGAGTGCCCGCCCTCGTCTTGTTTCTCGTTGGCATCATATTAAATAACCACACTTGGAATCTAGTAGCAGAATGTCGGAAAAGGGCAGTGAGGAACTGTTCGATCCCCGCTACCTTCCTATTATTTGGATCCATAGCAGGGAGGGCAGCTGTTGCCCCTGTGACTTGGTCGGTTATTTCACTGCTCCGGGGAGAGGCTTACGTGTGCGCCCGCAGCGAGTTCTTAAACCCCATAACATTTCACGAATTTCCTCTGGACAAAGGACGAGAAGACATGGCTAAATTTCCATGCAAAGACACACCAGCTGAGCTTCTGGTCTTCAAAGAAGAAGTTATACGGAGATTAAAGTACGAATCACAGGTAAGTTCTATAGTCCTGAAATATGGCCGATAAATATAGGTGATACATTATATGTTGGGTAACTTTTATGTATGCTAAAAGATTTTCCACGTCTCCCATCACATCATCGTATTTTTGTCCCATTAGTGACCATTGGAGGTAGGTATATTTTACTTCGTACAGAAGTCCCCAACCTGTGGCTCGTGGAGCCAGGGCGCGTGGCTCTTGGTCCTAGGGCGCGTGACTTGCGGCTATCTGCCAACTTAGTGCATTAGCACTAGGTCTAGCAAACAGCCGTGAAGAGAAGGTCTCCATCAGTCATGGTGACTTTTGTGAGTTGCCCTTCGCAGAAGAGTAGATCTGGATGCACAGATACTGGTTGGTGGAAGAGGGGTGGGGGAATAAATATGGTGAGCTGGAGATGGTATCATCATATTACTTATAGGGGTGATTTTGAAGCTGCATACGATATTATGGTGGGAATGCCTCATGCGAGAATTCTGAATGTGGGATCCCCTGGATCTCAGTATACTGTCTTTGAGAGGTTGGCACAAGGTTCTTTCTGTGGTGAAGCTTTAGCTGTCATTATGCCGGTAATTGGGGCAGTGGGGGACACTGCAGTGGGGGAGGGGAAGCGCACTGGATGTGGCTCATGACCATCTCTCAGAACTGAATGTGGCTTTCAAGGTAAGAACGGTTGGGGACAACTGACTTAGTACATAGTTTTTGTGATCAGTTAGGAACGATTTGTTTTTTTTTCTAGTAGGGGTCACAAACCAATTGAGTCGGGAAACAGGTCAACTTATATGATCCATTTATTGGACCCACTGTGCCAAGTCTTAAGCTATGGCGCCACTTTGACCCTGTGTTACCCACAATGGTTTTCAACTGGATGCAACCTTCATAGTAAGTCCAACAATGATTTAAGCTATGAACTGCAGACATGTTTAACCCTTAGGACTCAGCCTGTCCATGCATTACATGATCGGGCAATAATGTCATCTTTCCCATGCTGTATGCCTCATAGATGAATTGCTTCTGTTTCATTGAGCGTGCACCAGGACTTTTCTTCAGATATTCCACACTATCTGGAAATAATCCAGTCCCGATAGAGTAAGATTTACTGCACTAATGTGAGGCTTTGAATTTCTATATTGGCCTTTTATCTTTGCTTTTTAGATGACATTACCTTTATATGATGTTCTACCTTAGATGAACTGGTAAGTGGGGACAGGGTGGGCTTGAGTTTCATTAGATAATGAAAATGTAAAATGGTAATTTTCTGCTGACTGGGCGGACATGCGCTCCTATTCGGGGTCAGCATCCGCCTTATTGTTATGTCAATGGACCAAATAAAGAGAATTAAATTAAATTAAAATAATACATTTTCTGCACTAGCAAATTCCTGCCTTCGGGATCTGCCAGGTGTTTCCTGTGACCTATCATAAATGCCAACCACGTACTGGAAATATGTTCAAGAGGCAGAGGGAAAGCTGTGCTATTTCTGTTCACCCTGTGATATGTTTCCCAGTGTGCATATATCTTATAAAGTACAAAGCCGATACAGCGTTATTTCAATAGTGTAAATCACCAATAATATTGTGTATATGGCACAAACTATTATAAATATGACGCGCCCCTGGGCCTGTGTCGCGCTGCGTTGCGCACGCGGGAGCTTACCCGGAGCCGGATCTCTTGAGGGTTGTAGTCTCGTGGCGGTGACCCGGTCCGTGCCCAGGGAGTCAAACTGAGCGGCGATGTATCAGCGGTAGATGTTGTACGACTACGCCACCCGTTGAATGCAGCTATAGAGCTGCCGCTGCAGGACAGTCCGCTGAGGCCGGTGGATGGATGGTGCAGCGTAGATGGTATAACCCCCAACGGGAGGGGTATGGCCTCAGGGCATCAGATGTGGATGATGGGGGTAGCAGGAACCACTCGGAGACGGTACGGTGTAGTTCAGGGTCTTTACTGGTAACAACGATAGACCCTCCCTGAGTACTTGCTAGCGAACGGGGCCTGGTCAGTCCTTGAGCAGATGGGATCTCCCCTGGCCAGGCGGAGTTGTAGGCCTCCCAAACTGACTGTACTCTTCTGGCTACCTTGCTAGAAGCGGATATAAGTAGCCCACGTCCCTGAGTGTACCGTGTGGTGCTCACCCGTATGGCCGGTGACTCGGGGCCTTCTAATGGCTTCTGCTCCACGATGGCGGTGCTGGTCCCACGCGTGTGACCGTGCCTTCGGGTTTCTGGGCCTGAGGACCTGAAATCCCCTGCCGGTCGGCTTCTGCTGCTGGGTAAGAGTTAGTCCCCACAGCCTCGGACGCCGGGTCCGGTAAGAAAGCTTCTCAGTCAGGGCGAGCTCTGCAGCTGCCAGCCCCTGACTCGTAGCAGTATTGCTCCCACTGAGCTTCTGCTGTTTCTTGTCTCTACTCTCCTTGACTGACTAACCCTGCTTCAGCCCCGGGTTTATATAGGGGAAGTTCTTCCCCTCCCAAGACTGAGCAGGAGGTGTGGCATGCACAGGATCCCTGACCAAAGGACCTCCCACCTGCTCTCAGACATAACATTACATTACTGTGGAAACCAGACCCCTGGGGTGCCACATTCCCCCCTAGTAAAATTTAGTACTCCGGGACTAAACATATTTTAGAAAAACATAACAAGATATAAACAATAATAATACAATAAGAAACACATAAAGGTGGTCACGGCATGTCCGTAACCGGGTGCAGTCTTTGAAGAAAGCAAGGTGTCCATTTCACCAAAACAGGGAGACGTAACCAGGTAGGGGTCTGTCCTACCCCGAGTCCTTAACAGTCTCTAGTCCATCCTGGGTTACGCTCCAACTATGTACAAGGATTCCCGGTAAATCCACCAAGGATTCCTAAAAATAACTGGAAACACAAAATTATACACAAGCAACAATACACAGATAAACATAAATAAAACAATTTATACACTTCAAATCCTCCAGCGTGTGGGTAACTGGCCTCTAGTGGCTCTAGTGGACCTACGGAGCTGACTGTCTGGCCCCGAACTACAGGGTGTAGGAGCTGTCAAGGGTAAACTGGGCAGCTGTCTACGAGTTCCCTGGCTCACTAGGGATATGGCAGGCTCACTGCAAACAGAGGGTTGACCCTCCTGGTCTGCGGGTGTGGGGTCTTCTGCCTCCTGGACCGGCTGTTCTTCCAGCTCTACCTGTTGCTCCGTAGGTGCTTGGGATGCTGGTTGGAGGAAGGTAAGTACGGGTACCACAACTGCACCATTGACTTGAGTCCAAGACCGAGGGAAGTCCCCGAGCACAGTACTAACCATATCTTCCCTTTCCTCTACGGGTCGATGGTCTTCTTGTTCCTCTTCAGGGTTCCTCAGTTGTTCGGGACACTTCTTCAGGTGGTCCCGGGATACAATGGCTGTGGTTTCCCCTCCGTCTTTACTGATGGTACAAACCTTCGGGTTCTCGTGGCTTGAGGGCAGTACGGTGTACGGGTCCTTCTCCCACTGGTCGTCCAACTTGTGGAGCCGTCTCTTCCTCTTCAAGACCTGCTCTCCGGGTACCAGGGGAACAGCGGGAGCATACTAGTTGTAAGTTTTCTCTTGTCTTTCCCTAGCCTGACAGAGACTTCACTCCACGCTCTCCTGTACTCTCCGGTACTGCTGCTGCCTCTCTGTGTCCCAGTCTGTTTCTGGTGAAGTGTCCTCGGGTGTCAGGACTCCCATTTCCAGGTCAACAGGTAACTTACCAGGTCTTGCCCTCATTAGGTAAGCCGGGGTACAGTTGGTGGAACCTACCGGGATATGGTTGTATAGGTCCACCAGATCGGGCAACTTCTCAGGCCACAGACTGCGTTCTTCCAGGGGCAACGTTTTTAGAAGATCCATTACCACCTGGTTCATTTTCTCACAAAGGCCATTAGTTTGCGGATGGTAGGGTGTCGTCCTTATCTTCCGGCAGCCATACAGATTGCAGAATTCCTGGAAGACCTCCGCTTCAAAGGCAGGTCCCTGGTCCGTCAGCACTTGGTCCGGGTACCCGGGTGGACGGCAAAAGTGCTGCTGGAAGGCTCTAGCTGCTGTTTGAGCCGTTAAGTCCTTGACGGGGACGACAACCAGAAACCGGGAGTAATGATCCACGATGGTTAACGCGTAGACGTAGCCACTTCTGCTTGGGGTCAGTTTTACATGATCCAAGGCTACCAGTTCCAACGGTTGCCGGGTGACGATGGACTGCAGGGGAGTCTTCTGGCTGGCGCGGTCCTTCCATCTCAGGTTGCACGGGCCACAGTCTCTGCACCACTTCTCAATGGTTCCCCTCATGCCTACCCAGTGGAATCGCTCGCGCAACAGGAACTCCAGCTTCTTCCACCCGAAGTGTCCAGCTCCGTCGTGGTATGCCTCCATCACCATGGCTGCGTCTCTTCGTGGCACCACTACTTGCCAGAGTAGTTCATGCGTCCGGGAGTTAACCATTCTGCGGCATAACTTCCCCTTGTAAAGGAACAGTCGACTCTTCTCTGCCCATAGTTGTTTGGCTTCCTCCGGAGCGTCTGGTTCAAGGCAAGCCTCCGGGCGAGTCAGCATCTCCTTCACCAGTCGGACGGCAGGGTCACTGTCTTGCGTTTCCGCCCAGTTGTAGTGGGGTAAGGGGTTCAACGTAACAGCCTGCTTACTCCTTACCCGGTGGGAATACTGGATAGTCCCATGACGGTGGAACGCAGGGAGTTCAACTTCTTCCAGTCCCTCCGGATCTTCTCCTTCGTCCGGCAGGTTGGGCATCCTGGACAGGGCATCCGCGTTGGTATTGGAGCGTCCGGCCCGGTATTTGATTGTGAACTCGTAGTTGGACAGACGGGCCATCCACCTCTGCTCCAGGGCACCGAGTCTTGCCGTGTCCAGGTGTGTCAACGGGTTGTTGTCCGTGTACACGGTGAACCGGGAAGAAGCGAGGTAATGCTTAAAGCGCTCGGTGACTGCCCATACTACGGCCAGGAACTCTAGCTTAAATGAGCTGTAATTCTCGGGGTTCCTTTCGGTGGGTCGCAGTTTTCGGCTGGCGTAGGCAATTACTCGTTCCTTCCCCTGCTGGATCTGGGACAGTACGGCTCCTAGCCCGATGTTACTGGCGTCGGTGTAGAGGATAAAGGGCTGGCTATAATCCGGGTACGCCAGGATTTCGTCCCCCGTGAGGGCCATCTTCAGCTGGCGGAAGGACTCTTCTTCCAGCTCCTCCCATTTGAAGGGCGGCTTCTGGTTCTTGGCCTTCCGGGACTGGCCTATCAGGAGGTCCTGCATAGGTGCTGCCTTTTTGGTGAAACCGGGAATAAACCTTCGGTAGTAGCCTACCAACCCGAGGAACTGCCGCACTTCTTTTACGCTGGAGGGGCTTGGCCATTCCTTAATTGCGGTGATCTTGTCAGGGTCGGGAGCCACTCCGTCAGCGCTCACCACGTGTCCCAGGTACTGCACCTTTGGCTTCAGGAGGTGACACTTAGAGGGCTTCACCTTCAGGCCGTAACTTGCCAGGGCTTCGAACACTTCCGCCAGATGTTTCAGGTGGTCCTCATAAGTCTTGGAATATACGATGACATCGTCCAGGTACAACAGGACCGTCTCGAAGTTTTTGTGTCCCAGACAGCACTCCATTAATCGTTGGAAGGTTCCCGGTGCGTTACAAAGTCCAAACGGCATGCAGGTAAACTCACTAAGTCCCATCGGGGTGGTGAATGCGGTCTTCTCCCGGTCCGCCTCTGCTACAGGAACCTGCCAGTACCCGCTAGTGAGATCCAAGGTAGAGAAGAAGTTAGCAGATCTTAAAGCAGCCAAAGACTCCTCTATCCTTGGTAAGGGGTACGCATCCTTGTGTGTGATACGGTTGATTTTCCGGTAATCTACACACATCCTCATGGTGTTGTCCTTTTTTCTGACTAAGACTAGTGGAGCTGCCCAGGGGCTACAGCTATCCCTGATCACCCCAGCCTCCTTCATGTCTCTAAGCATCCCCTTGGCGTGTTGGTAGTGGGCAGGGGGTACGGGTCGATACCTCTCTTTTATAGGAAGATGGTCTCCCGTGGGGATGTGGTGTTCTACCCCCTTGACTCGCCCGAAGTCTAACGGGTGTTTACTGAACACTCTCTCGTACTCCTGAACCACCCGATAGATTCCTTGTTTCTGGTGTGCGGGAGTGGAGTCAGTACCCAGATGTAGTTGCTGACACCAGTCCTCCATGTTTTTCTTAGAGCCGTTACCTTCCTCCGGGTGAGATGGAGGCAAGGGTTCCACAGATTGTATAGAATTTTGGTTAATGGTATATAATTTGGCTAGTGTGGCATACCGGGGCAGGTACACTTCCCTCTCCCCAATATTTATTATGCGAACGGGCACCCTCCCATGGCGTACATCAACCACCCCCCGTGCTGTCAAAATGGTGGGCCTACTGTCCGAGTAAACTGGTTCTACCATTGCCTGGTAATCTCTACCTCTCAGACCAATAGCTGCCCGGCACCAAATCATCATTTCACTTTTTGGGGGCATGGCAATAGGAAAAGGGTCACACATTCTTACGCTACCAATCTCACCGCCGGAGAGTTCCACCTGTTGCCGTCGCATCAGTGCCCGGATCTCTTTCTGGAGCACCCGCTGCTCGCCGGAGCTGGCGTTCTTGGCAACCTGCTGTAAAAGGAAAATCACCTCTGCAAGACAATTTTCAATTACATTAGTTCCTAGAGTTATTTTTGGGTGACTCTCATGTTTGTCAATATCTACAATGATCAGTCCCTGTGCTGCCAGTTCGACTCTACCGATTTTGATGGTCACTTCTTTAAATCCGATCTGTGGCACGGGCTGGCCATTGCTGGCGATGATACTCAAGTCGTCGTCAGGGTAGCGGGTAATATCCGAGTCATTCCAGTACTGCTTAAAGAGCACGTACGGGATGGTGGTGACCTGTGACCCGGTGTCCAGTAGGGCACTCATGGGAATGCCATCCAGTACCACAGGCAAGACTGGACGTCCTCCCACATATCTGTCGCGCCAGTTCGATGGGCCTGGTGATCTTTTTCCTGGGGGTTGGCCCTCTACCCCAGGTTGTGCCCGTTTAAAGAACAGTACCTTGCCATATGTCCGGGTTGATTGCAGCGGCGGCAGATGGGTCGTCCGTCCTCGCTGTATCGATCACTGGGTCTTCCTCTGGCCGGTGGGGTCCTCCTTGGTCGACGCCACGGGATGTCCTCCGGTCCGGATGCCAGCTGGATCTTCCCTGGGGTGGAAGCCTGTAAAGACTGCACAGTTCGGGTTAGCGCAGCAACGCTCTTAGCTAGCTCTTGGACCTGATGGTGTAGGTCTGGAGCCGGGTCATTGTCCAAAGCCTGCGCATCAGCTCCCACAGGCCCTGCCGACAAGTGCGCCGCCTCCTGATGGTAAGTGATAGCAGGGCGCTTGTGGGTCACAACGCCACCCGGTGCCGGTTCTCGGAGCACCCGGATGGCTCTGTCCTTGAACTGTGCAAAGCCCAGATGGGGATCCTGTAAGGCCATTGCCCGCAACTGGGTTCGGTGGGTATTACAATACAGTCCCTCTATAAACTGTTCGGTCAACAGCCTGTCCTCGTTTCCCACTCCATCAGGGTCGGTCTGCTTAATGGCCCTCAGGGCCTCTTGTAGGTTTAGTGCATAGTCCCTTATACTCTCATGCGCTCGCTGCTTGCACCCGTAGAATCTAAGCTTAATCTCGGCTGAGGTGCGGGTATCAAAGGTGTCCTTCAGCCGGGTTAGTATCCCTGCGACAGTCTTCCTCCCAGGTGGCCAGGATTTTACTTCCCTTTTGGCTGCCCCGGTTAGTTGGGCCACCAGGATGCTCACTTTTTGCTCTTCTGTGAGGGGGTACACCTGGAAGAGGCTATCCAGCTTTTCTCTAAAGTCATGCAGGGTATGTGACTCCCCTGAGTACTGGGGTAGCCAAGCTGCTCCCGGGATATAGGGCATGGTGAAGGGCATAACTGCAGCAGCGGTAGCGCTGGCGGGGGTTGAGGCAGTGAAGCTCTCCTCCGTATCCGACATCTTCCTCCCCCCTAGTGGACCGTGGCCTACCTTGCGATGATCCTCTTCCGTAGGCCGCGGCTCCGCAGTGGATCGTCAGGGTTGAGGACCTTCCGTCGCGCTCCTGTGACGTCGGCATCTGCTGGGCTCCTTCCATGACCTTACGCAACGTCCGGACGTGAGGCGGGACTTCAGTTCTCGCGCGCTTTCGGAGTCCACACCCCTCTTCTTCCCGCGCGGCGTCCTCAAAATGGCGTCCAATGGCGGGAAAACTCCACGGATGGCGGGAAGATGGCAGAAGATGGCGCCGGATGGCGGGAATCTTCACCACAGGTAAGTTTGAAAAGTCTCTTTTTCAGGCACGCAGTACCCGGTGGTTGCGGGCACGAAATCCTGCCGACTACGCCAAAGTTGACGCGCCCCTGGGCCTGTGTCGCGCTGCGTTGCGCACGCGGGAGCTTACCCGGAGCCGGATCTCTTGAGGGTTGTAGTCTCGTGGCGGTGACCCGGTCCGTGCCCAGGGAGTCAAACTGAGCGGCGATGTATCAGCGGTAGATGTTGTACGACTACGCCACCCGTTGAATGCAGCTATAGAGCTGCCGCTGCAGGACAGTCCGCTGAGGCCGGTGGATGGATGGTGCAGCGTAGATGGTATAACCCCCAACAGGAGGGGTATGGCCTCAGGGCAGCAGATGTGGATGATGGGGGTAGCAGGAACCACTCGGAGACGGTACGGTGTAGTTCAGGGTCATTACTGGTAACAACGATAGACCCTCCCGGAGTACTTGCTAGCGAACGGGGCCTGGTCAGTCCTTGAGCAGATGGGATCTCCCCTGGCCAGGCGGAGTTGTAGGCCTCCCAAACTGACTGTACTCTTCTGGCTACCTTGCTAGAAGCGGATATAAGTAGCCCACGTCCCTGAGTGTACCGTGTGGTGCTCACCCGTATGGCCGGTGACTCGGGGCCTTCTAATGGCTTCCGCTCCACGATGGCGGTGCTGGTCCCACGCGTGTGACCGTGCCTTCGGGTTTCTGGGCCTGAGGACCTGAAATCCCCTGCCGGTCGGCTTCTGCTGCTGGGTAAGAGTTAGTCCCCACAGCCTCGGACGCCGGGTCCGGTAAGAAAGCTTCTCAGTCAGGGCGAGCTCTGCAGCTGCCAGCCCCTGACTCGTAGTAGTATTGCTCCCACTGAGCTTCTGCTGTTTCTTGTCTCTACTCTCCTTGACTGACTAACCCTGCTTCAGCCCCGGGTTTATATAGGGGAAGTTCTTCCCCTCCCAAGACTGAGCAGGAGGTGTGGCATGCACAGGATCCCTGACCAAAGGACCTCCCACCTGCTCTCAGACATAACATTACATTACTGTGGAAACCAGACCCCTGGGGTGCCACAAATACAAGTTCTGCAATTCTGAACATTTGATTGATGTATTAATATATGTATGTTGAGAAGTCTAAAGCTAATATTGGGTATTGGCAAGGTGGACAAATATCTAAAAAGTCCAGCACAGAACAATCAGCCGAATCAGTAGGAAAACTTTGGAAACTGTATCATTTTCTCTATGTAGAGCAGTGCAAGCGGTCAATGACACTTTTTCCTACAACTAGAGCACATTGCCTTGATAACATTTTTTGGATTGTGTCAGAATATCTTTGCATTGATGTCATTTCACAATAAAAAATTGGATCAAGCGCAACTTGCTTTGCAAAAAAAAGATCATACTTCTCAAAAGCTACAAGGGTACCTTAAAATTTCTTAATATCAGTATATCTTACCCACAGAAAATCTGATGATCAAGGTCACGCGCCCCCTGGGCCGTAGGGTACTCGGTAGCCGGGCCGGTCGATGCTGGGGGATGTCACAGTGGCGGTGACCCGGTCCGCGACCTAGGGTGGTCAATTAAAGGGAAAGTAAAAGGGAATAAAGTTTTTAGGATAATAATGTTCGTGACGCCACCTGTGGTATGTGGCATTATGGAGCCGCCGCTGTGGTGCAGATCCTCTGGAGCTGATGGTGACGCAGCCGAGTTGGTTCAGCTCTCCACAGGCAGAGCTTAGCTCCAGGGCAGTGTAGATGATTTGAAGAGTAGATGTTGTCGGCTGGGACAGTGTCGTGCAGGGCTGAGGGCGCAGGTAATGAACAGACAACACATTAATGGCGGTTTCCTCTTAGCTTTACTTGCGGTTTGTCAGAGCAGATCAGGGCACGGGTCCTAGCTGGTAGTGGAAGTCTGGGCGGCCTGGAAGCAAGTTGGGGATCCACCTCGCCAGGTGGAGTTGTAGGCCTTCCCTCTGCGTTATTCTTTTGGCCCTGCTGTTTGAAGCTGTTTGGCCCTCGTCCCTGAGTAAAATGTCTTTTTCCTCACCCGTATGGCAGGCAGCTCGGGCCTTCCTCAAGTGTCGCTCCCACGTGGCGGTGCTGGGCTCTATGGAGCTGCTGTGCCGCCGACCGTCTGATGGGGCCAGGAGACCTGCAGTCTCCTGCCCTCCGGTTTCTGCTGCTGGGCCTTCAGTGCCCCACAGCCTTGGACTCTGGTGTCCGGTTCACTTGCGCTTCTCTCTGGGGTGAGATTGTCTACAGCTCCCTTCCCCAGGTCCTTCCTCGTGGCTGCCTTGTCTCCAACCCCTCTCAACTCACTCTTACTAACCCCGCCTCCAGATTCCAGTTTGAAGGGGAGGAGCTCCCCTTGCTGGTCTGGAGCCAGGATAGTGTTGTATGCTGATAAACCTGATTAGGGGACCCCTTCCTTGCATGGTATCACTCTCTGTGAGGGAGGCAATGCCACTGTGGCAACCGGACCCCTGGGGTGCCACAAAGGCAATATCTTGATATGGGTTACAAGTTTGAATATTTTGGGCTAAATGTCAACTAATACCCCAACTTCTGCACGGGGGTACGCTTGTGCCCCACTTCTATCGCATATTAATATTCTGTACATGGACTGGTTTATGGAGTGTTGACATACAGTATAAAAGGTGCAAACTCACTTCTGGATCATTTATACTGAATACTAACCCATGTGCAGTGCCTGCTGTTTCCTTCTGTTCAACACTAGTGTGTCAGCATAAAATGACTGTTCAAACCAAGCTCAGGCACTGGCTGGTATCTTGGCATTTCCAAACAGTTCACCTTCCCACCTTCTTAATTTTAAAGCATCTCTGTTCCCCTCTGACTCCTGTATATCCAGACCTGCAAGGAAAAGTAGGACGGAGATAGATGAAAACAATAGATGAGAAAATGCACTGTACAACTTGGCTACCCCAAGGGTATATCAAATTGTCATCTTGTGCTGAAAGACCTTCAAAGTTAATATTTCATAAAAAATGGCATTAATGAACAGACTCTGACCCTATCTTTTGTATTCAAGCATATTTTGAGCGTGTTCAAGTGTCATTGTGAAAGGATGGTGAACAGGGGGAACTGTGAGAACATGTTCTGTGATTGGATCCTGTGTTATCAGCTGTTTATAGGGGGTTTACCAGTTATTGTAACCCTGCCTCTCATGATAAAGAGACTGCTGAAAACTCTTCTGAAAGGACAGGAATTAGCTCTTAAATAATAGGACATTTCATCACATTCCCTTTAAACCAATGGCCTTGACAAGAAGATGCTACAGACAATGGGATAAACTG
This sequence comes from Phyllobates terribilis, assembly GCF_046119375.1. Lineage (NCBI taxonomy): Eukaryota > Metazoa > Chordata > Amphibia > Anura > Dendrobatidae > Phyllobates > Phyllobates terribilis. The sequence goes on along the minus strand of NW_027362765.1, from coordinate 452,971,350 downwards.
TATTTTAAGTTTCTTAAACATTTAAGGCTGGAATAAGCCTGATAATTTATACCTCCAATTTCCCAACACTGATTACAGTTGTATCTTGTCCCTATCCTACAGTGGTACATGCCCTACTCCTTCAAAGTACCCTCGGCTTGAAGGATACATGTCCCACATAGATGCCTGATGGATAAATTAAGGTCTATAGGCTTAGAAAGTAAGGCTTGTAATTGGATAAAAAACTGGTGAATGAAGGCCTCTCCGAATGGCCTCCAGTTCTATGTACCCCAAGGTTCAGTGCTGGATTCACTATTATTCAACTATATTTATTAATGATATACAAGAATAAATGAATAGTGTTTGTTTCTATTTATGCAGATACAAGCTATCTAGTATAGTAAAGTCTATGGAGGATGTTCAGAAGTTACAGCCTGACTTGGACAAACTGAATGTTTGGGCATCCATGTGGCAGATGAGGTTAAATGTGGAGAAATGTAAAGTTATGCACCTGAACACTAATATGTGTGCATCATATGCTTTAGAAGGAGTTAAACTAGGAGAGTCACTTGTAGAGAAGGATCTGCGTGTACTTGTAGATCAAAGACTAAATGACAGCATGTGATGTCAATCAACGGCTCCTATAGACAGTAGGATATTGTCATGTAGTAAAAGAGGCATGGACTCGCATAACAGGGATATAAGGCTATGTTCACACATCATGGGTTTTTTTCAGCTGTGTTTTACAGTGCCAGCAAAGTCTTTGAGATTCCAGAAATCTCATGCACACGGCTTGGCTTTTTTTTTTTGTTGTTGAGGATTTTGTGCTTTGCATGTTATTTTGCAAAATAGAGCATGTCACCTCTTTCAGCCACTGGAAGTAATGGGTGCTGAAAATACGCTGCAAAAATGCAGGTGTCAGGGTTTTCAGCATTTTTTTTTTCAGTGTGTTTAGTGCCATAACCAGAATGAGATTTTTTTTTATCACTGAACTTCATGAACATGCATAAGAGACAAAAGGACAGTGAAAAAAAAAAAAGCTGAAAAACCGCACCAAAAAACAAGCAAAAAAGCAAGAAAAATCCTGAACAACCCTCTGACAAGAGATCACGTTTTGCTGCTGAAAAAAACATGATGTGTGAACATAGCCTAATACGACCTCTTTGGTGTGGCCTCATCTGGAATATGCAGTTCAGTTCTGAGAACCATTTCATTGAAAGGATATATTCTGGAATTAGAAAAGGTACAAAGAAGAGCCAAAAACATAAGGGACATGGAGGATCTTAGTTATGAGGAAAGATTAAAAGAATTACATTTATTTATTCTGGAGAAGCGACACCTAAGGGGGGACATTATTAACTTGTATAAGTACATAAATGGCCAATACACAAAACATGATCAAAGGCTGTTTCATGTAAAACCCACTCAAAAGGCAAGTGGATACTCCTTTCGTCTGGAGAAAAAAAGGTTCAGTCTCCATAGGAGACAGGTCTTCTTTACCATGTAAACTACAAATCTGGTCACAGATAATTAAAAAAAATAACATAAAATTTAAATACTTATGTAAAGTTCTAAATGTTGATCAACACTCGGGATCAAGAAGGAAAAACTTACTTTTTAAGACAGACTGGATTATGTATTCTGGATGTACATATATCCCATTCCCCACATTCTTTGGCTGAATTTGATGGATATTTGTCTTTTTTTCTACAATGTACTGTAACTATGTGCCCGGCTGCTGAAATTGGTTTCCTGTTACAGAATTAATCTCCTCTAACAGAACAATGCAAAAGCTGAAGATCACGCTATCCTAATCTAATAACTGCTGTGTGATCCCAACTCCCCCATACACAGGAACGGTTTCTTGGCCGGCGCTCTGGTGTTCTCTATGAGAAAGTCGCCAGCAGTCTTAAAAGCAATGGCCAGTAAAATTCAGGGGAGGGACGCTATCGACAGGTTCGGCTGACTTTAGTCTAATGTGTATGGAGGCCTTTAGTGACGACCATACAATTAAATTATATGAGTAGGCTTCTACCCACTCAGGGGGAGAATGTCTTGTGCAGAGTCTCCCCTATGTAGAGTCCTGTCTGCACCTAGCTAGATTATTAAAGAGGTTGTCTCATTAGAAGCAATGTCTTTGAAAAATTTTTCCTCTAGGGAAATCAGCTGATCGCCCATGTCTACCTCCTACCATTCCCGGCTAGTGGCTAATTTTGCAAGAGAAAGCCATGGCCAGCAGGCTCAGACTGGCCCACAGGAGAACAGAAGAATCCTCCGGTGGGCCCCCGTGCAAAACTGGGCCACCACTCACTTACAGTACAGACCAAAAGTTTGGACACACCTTCTATTTTAAAGATTTTTCTGTATTTTCATGACTATGAAAATTGTACATTCACACTGAAGGCATCAAAACAATTAATTAACACATGTGGAATTATATACTTAACAAAAAAGTGTGAAACAACTGAAAATATGTCTTATATTCTAGGTTCTTCAAAGTAGCCACCTTTTGCTTTGATGACTACTTTGCACACTCTTGGCATTCTCTTGATGAGCTTCAAGAGGTAGTCACCGGAAATGGTCTTCCAACAATCTTGAAGGAGTTCCCAAAGATGCTTAGCACTTGTTGGCCCTTTTGCCTTCACTCTGCGGTCCAGCTCACCCCAAACAGTCTCGATTGGGTTCAGGTCTGGTGACTGTGGAGGCCAGGTCATCTGGTGTAGCACCCCATCACTCTCCATCTTGGTCAAATAGCCCTTACACAGCCTGGAGGTGTGTTTGGGGTCATTGTCCTGTTGAAAAATAAATGATGGTCCAACTAAATGCAAACCGGATGGAATAGCATGCCGCTGCAAGATGCTGTGGTAGCCATGCTGGTTCAGTATAACTTCAATTTTGAATAAATCCCCAACAGTGTCACCAGCAAAGCACCCTCACACCATCACACCTCCTCCTCCATGCTTCACGGTGGAAACCAGGCATGTAGAGTCCATCTGACGCGCCCCTGGGCCTGTGTCGCGCTGCGTTGCGCACGCGGGAGCCTACCCGGAGCCGGATCAGTGGAGGGTTGTAGTCTCGTGGCGGTGACCCGGTCCGTGCCCAGGGAGTCAAACTAGACGGCTGTCTATTAGTAGTAATTAGTTGATGACTACGCCACCCGTTGAGTGCAGCCAGGGAGCTGCTGCTGCAGGGCAGACCGCTGAGGCCGGTGGTAGAATTGTGCAGCGTGATAGTATAACCCCCAATGGGAGGGGTATGGCCTCAGGGCAGCCGACGTGGATGATGGGGGTAGCAGGAACCACTCAGAGACGGTACGGTGTAGTTCAGGGTCTTTACTGGTAACAACGATAGACCCTCCCGGAGTACTTGCTAGCAAACGGGGCCTGGTCAGTCTTTGAGCAGATGGGATCTCCCCTGGCCAGGCGTAGTTGTAGGCCTCCCAAACTGACTGTACTCTTCTGGCTACCTTGCTAGAAGCTGATGTAAGTAGCCCACGTCCCTGAGTGTACCGTGTGGTGCTCACCCGTATGGCCGGTGACTCGGGGCCTTCTAATGGCTTCCGCTCCACGATGGCGGTGCTGGTCCCACGCGTGTGACCGTGCCTTCGGGCTTCTGGGCCAGAGGACCTGAAATCCCCTGCCTGTCGGATTCTGCTGCTGGGTAGGAGTTAGTCCCCACAGCCTCGGACTCCGGGTCCGGTAAAGAATCTTCTTAGTCAGGGCGAACTCTACAGCTGCCAGCCCCTGACTCCTTGTAACTCTGCTGTTTTCTATGCTGCTTCTTGTCTCCACTCTCCTTGTCTGACTCTCCCTGCCTCAGCCCCGGGTTTTTACAGGGGAAGCTCTTCCCCTCCCAAGACTGGGCAGGAGGTGTGGCATGCACAGGATCCCTGACCAAAGGACCTCCCACCTGCTCTCAGACATAACATTACATTACTGTGGAAAACCAGACCCCTGGGGTGCCACATTCCCCCCTAGTGAAATTTAGTACTCCGGGACTAAACACATTTAGAAAAACATAACAAAGTATAACAATAACAACACAATAAGAAAAACACATAAGATGGTTGCGGCGTGTCCGCAACCGGGTGCAGTCTTTGAAGAAAAGCAAAGGTGTCCATTTCACCAACACAGGGAGACGTAACCAGGTAGGGGTCTGTCCTACCCCGAGTCCTTAACAGTCTCTAGTCCATCCTGGGTTACGCTCCAACTATATACAAGGATTCCCGGTAAATCCACCAAGGTTTCCTAAAAACAACTGGAAACACAAAATTATTCACAAGCAACAATACACAGAAAAAAAAAACATAAATAAAACAATTTATACACTTTAAATTCTCCAGCGTGCGGGTAACTGGCCTCTAGTGGCCCGAGTGGACCTACGGAGCTGACTGTCTGGCCCTGAACTACAGGGTGTAGGAGCTGTCAAGGGTAAACTGGGCAGCTGTCTACCGGCTCTTTGTCTCACTAGGGGTACGGCAGGCTCACTATAAGCAGAGGGTTGATTCTCCTGTTCTGCTTGTGTGGAGTCTTCTGCCTCCTGGACCGGCTGTTCTTCCAGCTCTACCCGTTGCTCCGTAGGTTCTTGGGATGATGGTTGGAGGAAGGTGAGTACGGGTACCACAACTGCACCATTGACTTGAGTCCAAGACTGAGGGAAGTCCCCGAGCACGGTACTAACCATATCTTCCCTTTCTTCCACGGGTCGATGGTCTTCTTGTTCCTCTTCAGGGTTCCTCAGTTGTTCGGGACACTTCTTCAGATGGTCCCGGGATACAATGGCTGTGGTTTCCCCTCCGTCTTTACTGATGGTACAGACCTTCGGGTTCTCGTGGCTTGAGGGCAGTACGGTGTACGGGTCCTCCTCCCACTGGTCATCCAACTTGTGGAGCCGTCTTTTCCTCTTCAAGACCTGCTCTCCGGGTACCAGGGGAACAGCGGGAGCATACTGGTTGTAAGTCCTCTCTTGTCTTTCCCTAGCCTGACAGAGACTTCGCTCCACGCTCTCTTGTACTCTCCGGTACTGCTGCTGCCTCTCTGTGTCCCAGTCTGTTTCTGGTGAAGTGTCCTCAGGTGTCAGGACTCCCATTTCCAGGTCAACAGGTAACTTACCAGGTCTCGCCCTCATTAGGTAAGCCGGGGTACAGTTGGTGGAACCTACCGGGATGTGGTTGTATAGGTCCACCAGATCGGGCAACTTCTCAGGCCACAGACTGCGTTCTTCCAGGGGCAATGTTTTTAGCAGATCCATTACCACCTGGTTCATTTTTTCACAAAGTCCATTAGTTTGCGGATGGTAGGGTGTCGTCCTTATCTTCCGGCAGCCATACAGATTGCAGAATTCCTGGAAGACCTCCGCTTCAAAGGCAGGTCCCTGGTCCGTCAGCACTTGGTCCGGGTACCCGTGTGGACGGCAGAAGTGCTGCTGGAAGGCTCTAGCTGCTGTTTGAGCCGTTAAGTCCTTGACGGGGACGACAACCAAGAACCGGGAGTAATGATCCACGATGGTTAACGCGTAGACGTAGCCACTTCTGCTTGGGGTCAGTTTTACCTGATCCAAGGCTACCAGTTCCAACGGTTGCCGGGTGACGATGGACTGCAGGGGAGTCTTCTGGCTGGCCCGGTCCTTCCTTCTCAGATTGCACGGGCCACAGTCTCTGCACCACTTCTCGATGGTTCCCCTCATGCCTACCCAGTGGAACCGCTCGCGCAGCAGGAACTCCAGCTTTTTCCACCCGAAGTGTCCAGCTCCGTCGTGGTATGCCTCCATCACCATGGCTGCGTCTCTTCGTGGCACCACTACTTGCCAGAGTAGTTCATGCGTCCGGGAGTTGACCATTCTGCGGCACAACTTCCCCTTGTAAAGGAATAGTCGACTCTTCTCCGCCCATAGTTGTTTGGCTTCCTCCGGAGCGTCTGGTTCAAGTCGAGCCTCCGGCCGAGTCAGCATCTCCTTCACCAGTCGGACGGCAGGGTCGCTGTCTTGCGTTTCCGCCCAGTTGTAGTGGGGTAAGGGGTTCAACGTAGCAGCCTGTTTACCCCTTACCCGGTGGGAATACTGGATAGTCCCATGACGGTGGAACGCAGGGAGTTCAACTTCTTCCAGTCCCTCCGGATCTTCTCCTTCGTCCGGCAGGTTGGGCATCCTGGACAGGGCATCCGCGTTAGTATTGGAGCGTCCTGCCCGGTATTTGATTGTGAACTCGTAGTTGGACAGACGGGCCATCCACCTCTGCTCCAGGGCACCGAGTCTTGCCGTGTCCAGGTGTATCAACGGGTTGTTATCCGTGTATACGGTGAACCGGGAAGAAGCGAGGTAATGCCTAAAGCGCTCGGTGACTGCCCATACCACGGCCAGGAACTCTAGCTTAAATGAGCTGTAATTCTCAGAATTCCTTTCGGTGGGTCGCAGTTTTCGGCTGGCATAGGAGATCACTCGTTCTCTCCCCTGCTGAATCTGGGATAGTACGGCTCCTAGCCCGATGTTACTGGCGTCGGTGTAGAGGATGAAGGGCTGGCTATAGTCTGGGTACGCCAAGATTTCATCCCCCGTGAGGGCCATCTTCAGCTGGCGGAAGGACTCTTCTTCTAGCTCTTCCCATTTGAAGGGCGGCTTCTGGTTCTTGGCCTTCCGGGACTGGCCTATCAGGAGGTCCTGCATAGGCGCTGCCTTTTTGGTGAAACCGGGAATAAACCTTCGGTAGTAGCCTACCAACCCTAGGAACTGCCGCACTTCTTTTACGCTGGAGGGGCTTGGCCATCCCTTAATTGCGGTGATCTTATCGGGGTCGGGAGCCACTCCGTCAGCGCTCACCACGTGTCCCAGGTATTGCACCTTTGGTTTCAGGAGGTGACACTTGGAGGGTTTCACCTTTAGGCCGTAACTCGCCAGAGCTTCGAACACCTCCGCCAGGTGTTTCAGGTGGTCCTCATAAGTTTTGGAGTATACGATGACATCGTCCAGGTACAACAGGACCGTCTCGAAGTTTCTGTGGCCCAGACAGCACTCCATTAATCGTTGGAAGGTTCCTGGGGCGTTGCAGAGTCCGAACGGCATGCAGGTGAACTCGCTAAGTCCCATCGGGGTGGTGAATGCGGTCTTCTCCCGGTCCGCCTCTGCTACAGGAACCTGCCAGTACCCGCTAGTGAGATCCAAGGTAGAGAAGAAGTTAGCAGATCTTAAAGCAGCCAATGACTCCTCTATCCTTGGTAAGGGGTACGCATCCTTGTGTGTGATACGGTTGATTTTCCGGTAATCTACACACATTCTCATGGTGTTGTCTTTCTTTTTGACTAAAACTAGTGGGGCTGCCCAGGGGCTACAGCTATCCCGGATTACCCCAGCCTCCTTCATGTCTCTAAGCATCCCCTTAGCGTGTTGGTAATGTGCAGGGGGTACGGGTCGATACCTCTCTTTTATGGGAGGATGATCTCCCGTGGGGATGCGGTGTTCTACCCCCTTGACTCGCCCGAAGTCTAACGGGTGTTTACTAAACACTCTCTCATACTCTTGAACCACCCGATAGACTCCTTGTTTCTGATGTGAGGGAGTGGAATCAGTACCCAAATGTAGTTGCTGACACCAGTCCTCCATGTCTTTCTTAGAGCCGTTACCTTCCTCCGGGTGAGATGGAGGCAAGGGTTCCACAGATTGTATAGAATTTTGATTAGTGGTATATAATTTGGCTAGCGTGGCATACCGGGGCAGGTACACTTCCCTCTCCCCGATATTTATTATGCGAATGGGCACCCTCCCATGGCGTACATTGACCACCCCCCGTGCTGTCAAAATGGTGGGCCTACTGTCTGAGTAAACTGGTTCTACCATTGCCTGGTAATCTCTTCCTCTCAGACCAATAGCTGCCCGGCACCAAATCATCATTTCACTTTTTGGGGGCATGGCAATAGGAAAAGGGTCACACATTCTTACGCTACCAATCTCACCGCCGGAGAGTTCCACTTGTTGCCGTTGCATCAGTGCCCGGATCTCTTTCTGGAGCACCCGCTGCTCGCCGGAGCTGGCGTTCTTGGCAACCTGCTGTAAAAGGAAAATCACCTCTGCAAGACAATTTTCAATTACGTTAGTTCCTAGAGTTATTTTTGGGTGACTCTCATGTTTATCAATATCTACAATGATCAGTCCCTGTGCGGCCAGTTCGACTCTACCGATTTTGAGGGCCACCTCCTTAAATCCGATCTGTGGCACGGGCTGGCCATTGCTGGCGATGATACTCAAGTCGTCGTCAGGGTAGTGGGTAATATCCGAGTCATTCCAGTACTGCTTGAAGAGCACGTACGGGATGGTGGTGACCTGTGACCCGGTATCCAGTAGGGCACTCATGGGAATGCCATCCAGTACCACAGGCAAGACTGGACGTCCTCCCACATATCTGTCGCGCCAGTTCGATGGGCCTGGTGATCTTTTTCCTGGGGGTTGGCCCTCTACCCCAGGTTGTGCCCGTTTAAAGAACAGTACCTTTCCATATGTCCGGGTTGATTGCAGCGGCGGCAGATGGGTCGTCCGTCCTCGCTGTATCGGTCACTGGGTCTTCCTCTGGCCGGTGGGGTCCTCCTTGGTCGACGCCACGGGATGTCCTCCGGTCCGGATGCCAGCTGGATCTTCCCTGGGGTGGAAACCTGTAAAGACTGCACAGTTCGGGTTAGCACAGCAACGCTCTTAGCTAGCTCTTGGACCTGATGGTGTAGGTCTGGAGCCGGGTCATTGTCCAAAGCCTGCGCATCAGCTCCCACAGGCCCTGCTGACAAGGGCGCCGCCTCCTGGTAGTAAGTGGTAGTGGGGCGTCTGTGGGTCACAACGCCACCTGGTGCCGGTTCTCGGAGCACCCGGATGGCTCTGTCCTTGAACTGTGCAAAGTCCAGATGGGGATCCTGTAAGGCCATTGCCCGCAACTGGGTTCGGTGGGCATTGCAATATAAACCCTCTATAAATTGTTCAGTCAACAGCCTGTCCTCGTTTCCCACCCCATCAGGGTCGGTCTGCTTTATGGCCCTCAGGGCCTCTTGTAGGTTTAGTGCATAGTCCCTTATACTCTCATGCGCTCGCTGCTTGCACCCGTAGAATCTAAGCTTAATCTCGGCTGAGGTGCGGGTATCAAAGGTGTCCTTCAGCCGGGTTAGTATCCCTGCGACAGTCTTCCTCCCAGGTGGCCAGGATTTTACTTCCCTTTTGGCTGCCCCGGTTAGTTGGGCCACCAGGATGCTCACTTTTTGCTCTTCTGTGAGGGGGTACACCTGGAAGAGGCTATCCAGCTTTTCTCTAAAGTCATGCAGGGTATGTGACTCCCCTGAATACTGGGGTAGCCAAGCTGCTCCCGGGATATAGGGCATGGTGAAGGGCATAACTGCAGCAGCGGTAGCGCTGGCGGGGGTTGGGGCAGTGAAGCTCTCCTCCGTATCCGACATCTTCCTCCCCCCTAGTGGACCGTGGCCTACCTTGCGATGATCCTCTTCCGTAGGCCGCGGCTCCGCAGTGGATCGTCAGGGTTGAGGACCTTCCGTCGCGCTCCTGTGACGTCGGCGTCTGCTGGGCTCCTTCCAGGACCTTACGCAACGTCCGGACGTGAGGCGGGGCTTCAGTTCTCGCGCGCTTTCGGAGTCCACGCCCCTCTTCTTCCCGCGCGGCGTCCCCAAGATGGCGTCCAACGGCGGGAAAACTCCACGGATGGCGGGAAGAAGGCCGAAGATGGCGCCGGATGGCGGGAAACTTCACCGATGGCGGGAAGAAGGTAGAAGATGGCGCCGGATGGCGGGAAACCTCCACGGATAGCGGGAATCTTCACCACTGGTAAGTTTGAACAGTCTTTGCTTTTCAGGCACGCAGTACCCGGTGGTTGCGGGCACGAAATCCTGCTGACTACGCCAAAGTTGACGCGCCCCTGGGCCTGTGTCGCGCTGCGTTGCGCACGCGGGAGCCTACCCGGAGCCGGATCAGTGGAGGGTTGTAGTCTCGTGGCGGTGACCCGGTCCGTGCCCAGGGAGTCAAACTAGACGGCTGTCTATTAGTAGTAATTAGTTGATGACTACGCCACCCGTTGAGTGCAGCCAGGGAGCTGCTGCTGCAGGGCAGACCGCTGAGGCCGGTGGTAGGATTGTGCAGCGTGATAGTATAACCCCCAACGGGAAGGGTATGACCTCAGGGCAGCCGACGTGGATGATGGGGGTAGCAGGAACCACTCAGAGACGGTACGGTGTAGTTCAGGGTCTTTACTGGTAACAACGATAGACCCTCCCGGAGTACTTGCTAGCAAACGGGGCCTGGTCAGTCTTTGAGCAGATGGGATCTCCCCTGGCCAGGTGTAGTTGTAGGCCTCCCAAACTGACTGTACTCTTCTGGCTACCTTGCTAGAAGCTGATGTAAGTAGCCCACGTCCCTGAGTGTACCGTGTGGTGCTCACCCGTATGGCCGGTGACTCGGGGCCTTCTAATGGCTTCCGCTCCACGATGGCGGTGCTGGTCCCACGCGTGTGACCGTGCCTTCGGGCTTCTGGGCCAGAGGACCTGAAATCCCCTGCCTGTCGGATTCTGCTGCTGGGTAGGAGTTAGTCCCCACAGCCTCGGACTCCGGGTCCGGTAAAGAATCTTCTTAGTCAGGGCGAACTCTACAGCTGCCAGCCCCTGACTCCTTGTAACTCTGCTGTTTTCTATGCTGCTTCTTGTCTCCACTCTCCTTGTCTGACTCTCCCTGCCTCAGCCCCGGGTTTTTACAGGGGAAGCTCTTCCCCTCCCAAGACTGGGCAGGAGGTGTGGCATGCACAGGATCCCTGACCAAAGGACCTCCCACCTGCTCTCAGACATAACATTACATTACTGTGGAAAACCAGACCCCTGGGGTGCCACACATCCGTTCACCTTTTCTGCGTCGCACAAAGACACGGTGGTTGGAACCAAAGATCTCAAATTTGGATTCATCAGACCAAAGCACAGATTTCCACTGGTCTAATGTTCATTCCTTGTGTTCTTTAGCCCAAACAAGTCTCTTCTGCTTGTTGCTTGTCCTTAGCAGTGGTTTCCTAGCAGCTATTTTACCATGAAGGCCTGCTGCACAAAGTCTCCTCTTAACAGTTGTTGTAGAGATGTGTCTGCTGCTAGAACTCTATGTGGCATTGACCTGGTCTCTAATCTGAGCTGCTGTTAACCTGCGATTTCTGAGGCTGGTGACTCGGATAAACTTATCCTCAGAAGCAGAGTTGACTCTTGGTCTTCCTTTCCTGGGGCGGTCCTCATGTGAGCCAGTTTCTTTGTAGCGCTTGATGGTTTTTGCAATTGCACTTGGGGACACTTTCAAAGTTTTCCCAATTTTTCGGACTGACTGACCTTCATTTCTTAAAGTAATGATGGCCACTCGTTTTTCTTTACTTAGCTGCTTTTTTTCTTGCCATAATACACATTCTAACAGTCTATTCAGTAGGACTATCAGCTGTGTATCCACCTGACTTCTGCACAACACAACTGATGGTCCCAACCCCATTTATAAGGCAAGAAATCCCACTTATTAAACCTGACAGGGCACACCTGTGAAGTGAAAACCATTTCCGGTGACTACCTCTTGAAGCTCATCAAGAGAATGCCAAGAGTGTGCAAAGCAGTCATCAAAGCAAAAGGTGGCTACTTTGAAGAACCTAGAATATAAGCCATATTTTCAGTTGTTTCACACTTTTTTGTTAAGTATATAATTCCACATGTGTTAATTCATAGTTTTGATGCCTTCAGTGTGAAGGTACAATTTTAATAGTCATGAAAATACAGAAAAATCTTTAAATGAGAAACTTTTGGTCTGTACTGTATATAAACAGTACTTCACACAATATACTTGATTCACCATATACAGGCAAAGGCAACATGTTATTAATTTAACAATTAACCCAGTTTATTGCTATGGAATTTTGTGAATGAAGATAGTCATATTTGCGTGGGGCCCTGGAGTTGCTGTTACTGGTGGGCCCTTGGCATCCCAGTCCGACACTGATGGTCAGTCAGGCATTTTCTATATGACCATAAATTTCTCAGTTTTGGCTGATTTGGGGACGCTTCTAGTAGTACATATGCATATGGGTTGATTTCATGAGGAAATTTAGATATTGGTGTGTAAACCTGGCGGTTTAATTTTTTTTTTTTACATTTATCAGCTTATATGTTCTTTGTACGTGCACGATTAAGATCATTGTACTCTCACTTTGGCTTTTCTTCATCTAGATAGGAAGGAAAACTTGGATTTGATGCAAGCAAAAAAATGTGCGTGTGTGTATATATAATATATATTCTTTTCTTGTCCCATCACTTTAGTCCAGCAGATTTAATAAGTGGTAACAGTAAAGTAACAAAAGGGCATTTTGTTAATAAGTTGAACTCACGTGTTCTTTTCTATTCTCTTGCAGTTTCTCGGCTGGATTCTAATTGGTGTGGTTGCTTCAACTATATTCCTTCTTAAGTGCTTACACCATTGTTGTTCTCCTTTAAGTTACCACCAGGAATCTTACTGGCACCAGTATCGTTTCTCCGAGAAGGAGCTATTTAACCGCACTGCCGAAGTCCACGCTAAGATCCTAGCAGCTGGTAACGTCAAGCAATTTTTTGGTTTTGTTGCTTTGAATAAAGAAGAAAAAGAAATGGTAGCAGAATATCCAGTGGACGAAGCTCAGCCGAGTCCCCAGTGGAATGAAATAACGGGATTATACCTGTATCGGGAAAACAAAGGCTTACCCCTTTACAGTCGCTTGCACAAATGGGCTAAAAAGGTGATTGGAAATGGCACAGATGGTGGAGGCAGAGAAATGGCACTGCTGGCAGTGTGAGGTGGGGATCATTACACAAACTATATACAATTTCTATAAATACGAGAACTAAAAGGTACTAAAAGAGCTCTTTTTAACGAGCACCTTCCTAAAGGGCAAAACAGATCAATCCAAGAGGTCAATCCATTTCTGATTGTGTACGGTGCTTGAGCTAAATCTCATATCTTGTACAGGGATTACATTTTATACATAAAGTGGTATATTCAACTATTGACTATGGTTCAGAGAAGAAGTTTATGAATCCGTCTGATATCTGCAACCACTTTCTTAAATCTGTTATATGCTATTTTATACATTCTGCACTGCCAATAATCTTCAAAGCATAAGGGATCCCATCTTGTTGGTGTCTTTATTCATGACTCCATCTGGAACTTTTGTCTGAATCCCAAAGAAAGGAGTTCAGACATTCATCAAATGGATCTTCAATGATGCAAACGGACTCTGTTTTTACCTCCTTTCTCTTTTTAGCCAGACTGGTTCAGTCTACTTCTCATCTGGGGACTTTTCTGAATCCTGCTTTTTGGGGATTGAGGTGGAAGCCCCAGATGGAGTTATGAACTGGGAAACAGATGGGATGTGAACTCGGCCTGCATAGGTGCCTAGTTTAGACAGTTCCCCACACGTGGAGCTGATGATGGGTGATGGATTGAGGGAATATCAGTTTCTCTTTGTATTTCGGTCTCCTCTGTTCTCTAGAAGACTTTATGCTTCCATTTGAAATCCATAAACGCCCACGATCTCAGGAAGACTAGGTAAATTAAATATCAGCTTCCACACTAGCACAGTTGCTCATAGCACAGTGATCCCCGCAAGTTGTGCATCTTTGGAAACAGAAAGGTCCTAAAGGACTTGTAGAAGGTGTACAACTTTTAAAGGAAACATGTCATCAGGTTTTTGCTATGTAATCTGAAAGCAGCACGATGTAGGGACAGAGACCCTGATACCAGCAAGATATCACTTAGTTTACCAGGTGCAGTTGTGATACAATAACTGTTTTCTCTGCTGCAGATCTAGCAGTGCTCTGATGTTGATCCTGGTATAACCCACCTACACCGCTGATTGGCAGCTTTCTGTGCATAGTGACAGAAAGCTGTTAATCAGTACTGGGGACAAGGTTGGACCAGGAGGCACGAGACAACTAGTCCAGCAGTGATAATCCCCTGCTGATAAAACACTGATTGTATTGAAACAGCAAAATGCAGACCAGTAAGTGACACACTGCTGGAATCAGGGTCTCTGCCCCTACATCATGCTGCTCTTGTATCACAAAGTAAAAACCTGCAGATAGATTCTCTTAAAAATAAAGCATTCTTGGGATACTTGTATTCTATAGTATGTCTAGTGCAGGACCCATTGGGTGATGTAGCTCTCTTGGAGCCTATGTTGGACATGTGATCAGTTTTTCTGCGGCAGATTCTTTGAAATAAAACAAATGTAGAAGTAAAGATGATATTTATTTTTTACTGCAATTTTGTAACTGTTGCTGCTGGGACCTTGAACAATATTGTAAATCCTATTGATGGCTTTGGTAATAAATGGAGAACCTGGCACTTGTACAATGCCCCAAATCTTTAGTTTGACGTGATCACAAATAGGACCTATTGTGAGACCAACAGATTACAACCGAACATATCTTGAAGGAAGAAAGGGATTGTGCACATTGTGCTCGGTATATTGGCATCACTGCTGCAGAATTGGCGCTAAATAAAGCAAAATATTTGGATCTTTATATGAGTGCCAGATTCTCTATTAATTTTTACTGAATGGAGTATGGTCCCACCCAGGCACCAGCTTCTAAAAAGTTTGCTCTGTTTTTGATATGGAATAAATGCTTTACACCGGCATTCTGAAACGGCCATGGTGGTGTGGGTTGTCTCATCGATGAATGTTGACTACAGAATCATTCGGCATATTGTTACCTCTTGAATATGGATTTATATATGACTCAGGAACTCTTTAATTGATGCATCTTTTCATAATTAAATCTTACATATTTTCACATAAAAGCTCTTGCAGATTCTTTTGATTTTATCAAGAAGGAAAAAAATCAGCAAAAGGGTCGTCTTGTGGACATAAACACCTCAAAAGGTGTTCGATGAGGATTTCTGATGAACAGGTGGTACACTAAGTAAACTGCAGTCCTATGAAATGCTGGAGCTCCAACTAAGGTGTCCGAACATACAACTCACCGTTCTATAGCAGGGATCTCCCATAACAGCAGATGTGGCAAGTGTGAGTGCCATTGCTGGCTAACACCACATTCCCCCGAGTTTTTGCTGTTGCACAATTTCTGGACCCAGTAAGTAAAATAGGTTACTTGCATTTCTTCAAAAATATGCAGCGTAACAAAAAAATCACCAAAAACTCATTGTGGGAACCAGGGGCAGACACTGACAGCTAGGGGCCCCTGTGCAAGAAATGTCTCTGGGCCCCCCTCCTTTTGTGGCGTCAAAGCAATATTTATGTAATCTAATTTTACATAGCGCCCTCTTTTGTCCTTTATTTCATACCGTCCTCTCTTGTTAGGTATAAACTAAAATGACGGCTGATGGAGCATGGGAAAGCTTCTTTTCTAATGGAGGAGGCTTCTGGTCAGATGCTGGCCCATCAGCAGTCATTTTACATCTAACAAGAGAGGACTATATAATTAAAGGGGTATTCCTATCTCCACAATCCTATCCCAATATGTAGCAGGTGTAATAATAATAATATTAGCAAATACCTCAATTTAGAAATGTAGTATAGTTCTCCTAATTAGCTATATTGCTTACCTCATGTGCAGGCATTGCAGTAGCTTAGGTATCCATGGTAACGGCCACACACATAGTGTTAGTTAGTCAGCTGTTAGTGGCTGTAACCATGGATACCTAACACTATATGTGTGGCTACTATAACCATGGATAGCTAAGCTACTGCAATGCCTGCACATGTGGTAAGCAATATAGCTAATCAGGAGAACTATACTACATTTCTAATTGGAGGTATTTGATAATATTACTACACCTACTACATATTGGGATAGGAACTTGGAGATGGGAATGCCCCCTAAGGACTGTGCTATACATACAGTGTAATAAGTGAGTGCACTATACACTAAGGGACGGCGCTATATATAATAAGGCTACATTTCTTATCCGTGTGCTGCTCGATTTTCTCTTTCTCTCGAACAGCACACAGACCCACTGAGTAAGTCCTGTTCTGATCTTCAAAATCACATCAGAACAGGATCAGCGACTCTCAGATCCGTGATTTTCACAGATATGTGAATGGATCTATGAAACCCTGAGTCCATGTGCCGTCCAATAGAAAAATCTGTCAGCTCACAGGCATTTCACACAAATATGAGAATGTGGCATAAGGGATTTTACAGGTAACATTACTCCAAGATACACAGTGCAAATACAGAATAAATACTTACCTCCAGTGATCGTTGACGTCTCGTCTGATTAGACTCCTCTTGTCACGATGATCACTGTAGCCTTAAAAATAACAATGTCACATACATTGTATACAGGGGCGGACCTACCTCAGTTGCAGCCGGTGCAACTGCACCAGGGCCCGGTGGTGCGGGGGGGCCCTTGGCGGGCAGCTAATGATGAGGGCATTCTGGCCTGCTTCTTGGAGCCCCAGGCTCCAGGGGGGGCTCATGGCCAAATTTCCCTGATCGTGTGCGGCGGGCAGGAAGCGATGCGATCCAGCCAGGTCCACTGCCATTTTCATGGCAGAGGAGCTGCAGGGATCCGTCCTCACCTCTCCTTCCTCCCTGTCTGACACAGGCCCAAGCTGCTTGATGACGTCATCATGCAGCGCAGGCTTTTGTGTCAGGGAGAAAGTTTCCGGCACCGAGGAGGATGCTGCTGCAGGGGAGCGAGCTGAGGTAAGTTGTGTTTTTTATTTATTTTTTATACTGAAACACTGGGGGGCTGGAGAAGAGTCATGAGAGGGGCTGGAGAAGAGCAATGAGGGGGGACTGGAGAAGAGCAATGAGGGGGGGCTGGAGAAGAGCAATGAGGGGGGACTGAAGAAGAGCAATGAGGGGGGGCTGGAGAAGAGCAATGGGGGGGGCTGGAGAAGAGCATTTGACGCGCCCCCTGGGCCAGTGTTGTTGGGGATACCCGGAGCCGGATCAGATGGGGGTTGTAGTCTCCGAGTGGCTGTGACCCGGTCCGTGCCCAGGGTGTCAAGCTCAGTGTGTGGCAGTCCTTATGATGTTACTAGATGTTCTTTTGTGTCGACTACGCCACCCGTTGATTTGCGGTCAATACGGCCGCCGCTGCAGCAGGGTCCGCTGAGGCTGGTGATGTATGTGCAGCTCAGGTAGTATAACCCCCAACGGGAGGGGTATAGCCTCAGGGGGTCAGTTGCAGAGGATGGGGGTTGTGGTGGTGCAGCGGGGATTGAAATGAGACTCAGAGTCGGGCTGTGCAGTTCAGGGTTTGTTTACTTACTGCAGTTGTTCTGGTCACTCCGGCCTTGAGTGACCACCCGAGCCGTGCTGCGTCCACCAGGTCCTGGACTCGGCCAACCCCCAGGTGATTCTGGAGCGTGGTCCTGAGCTCCCTTTCTGTCTTGTCCTCTTCTCTGGCCTTCCCCACCAGGGATCCACCTATGTCCGGCTCCCTCGGGCCTCTTGGTGGTAAACCCTTGTCTCTGGGTTCCCTGACCCTATTCCTGGTCTGCCTTCCGGGTGGATTTAGTGGGTGATCGTGGCAGATCGATCCTGCCCACGACCTCCGGTTCCTGGCTAAGGTGTGCTGTAGCCTCTGCCAGCTTGGGATCCGGTACCCTGTTGCCAACTCTTCACCCTCTGGTCTAATTTGGGCTCTTGGAGTTCCTTCTTTCTCCCCCTCTGGGTCTTTCTTTCTCCTCTCTCTCTCTCTTGGCCTTGGAGCTGCTCTTCTCCTCTGCTCTCTTCCTCTGCTCTGCTCTGACAAAAGACTGACAGACTGACTGACCTCACTCTGCAAAAGACCCTGTCCTAAGATGGTGCCCACCTTATATACTCCCTCTATGTGTGAGCTCAGGTGACCAGCACCCAATGAGCTCCTAGCACTACCCAGACTGCTCCCCCTATCTGCCCCTACACTACTGGGATGTTCCACCCCCCTCCCACTCCAGCCAGGAACAGACTCAGTCGTACCTGCACATTTCTCTAGTGGGAGTACCATCGGTCTGTTCCCCGGAAATGGGATGTGTGTAGTGCATGCAGCTAACTGAGCTCAGTTCCACACTCCATCCTTACCCGGGAGTGGAATATCACACCTCTGGGTTGAGGTGCAATACCCCTGTAGCAGCCGAATCCTCAGGGTGCTACACATTGAGGGGGGGCTGGAGAAGAGCATTGAGGGGGGGCTGGAGAAGAGCATTGAGGGGGGACTGGAGAAGAGCATTGAGGGGGGACTGGAGAAGAGCAATGAGGGGGGGCTGGAGAAGAGCAATGAGGGGGGACTGAAGAAGAGCAATGAGGGGGGGCTGGAGAAGAGCAATGGGGGGGCTGGAGAAGAGCAATGAGGGGGGGCTGGAGAAGAGCATTGAGGGGGGGCTGGAGAAGAGCATTGAGGGGGGGCTGGAGAAGAGCATTGAGGGGGGACTGGAGAAGAGGAATGAGGGGGGGACTGGAGAAGAGGAATGAGGGGGGGACTGGAGAAGAGGAATGAGGGGGGGACTGGAGAAGAGGAATGAGGGGGGGACTGGAGAAGAGGAATGAGGGGGGGGCTGGAGAAGAGCATTGAGGGGGGCTGGAGAAGAGCATTGAGGGGGACTGGAGAGAACAATGATGAGGATGGTGGGTATGGAGAGAGCAATGACGGGGGTGCCGGGAGAGAGCAATGATGGGGGTCTCTTTGCTTGAACTTTGAAGTCTTTTATATTTTCCGTGTGCATAGAGCCTTACAGTTAATTGGGGAGAGTCACAGTGACAGAATCATTTATATTATTGGCCAGTGGAGATTATACTTAATGGGGGGCACAGTGCTGCTGATCACTTTATATTTTGATTGGTGCGTGGCTAATAGTATATTAATGGGGCGGTACATATCTGTATTCAGGGGCGCAGTCCGGGGGAGACACATGTATGTATACAATATATGTGACCTTGTTATTTTCTAGGCTGGAGATCATCGTGACAAGACATGACTGGGAGATGTCGCCATGAAGGTCTGACCAGATGGAGAAGAAGCAGCAGAAACCGTCTCTGATCAGATGAGACGTCAGCGGTAAGTTCCTGGATGTAAATATTATTCTGTATCTGCCCTGTGTGACTTGGAGTGATAATGTTATCTTTAAAGTCCCTTAGGCTGCATTCTCATATTTGTGTGAAATGTCCATTAGCTGCCATATTTTTTTATCGGATGGTCCATGGACTTGTCTCGCCCAGGGGGATATAGGGGACTCGGTACACGGGCCTTTTACCTTGTTTAGGATGTCACGGCAGTCGGCTCCCGGGCCCGTACTCTGGGGTCTCTCTTGAAAAGGGGTTTTAGTGTACAGTTTGTCTCGTGACGCCACCTATGGTTTCCAGTAATGGTTACCGGCGCTGCCACAGACCTCCGGGGGTGATGGGATGGCAGCTGGGATGTTTCTGCTCCCCACAGGCAGAGCGGGCCCCAGTCATGGAGCAGAGCTCCTGAAGAGACTCTGCTCCCCTCCTCTCCTTACTACTCACTGACTGAACTAAAACTCTACCCCAACTAAGATGGCTTCCCTATATATACCGCCTATAATGGTTCTCCCCTATTCTACATCCTCCACCCACACCCACTACTGGTTCCCCCTCTCTTTGGTTCCCCCCACTACAGCCAGGTACAGGGCAGCAGAAGAAGTGCATAATTCCCTTCTAGCCGACCTGGAGTAGTATAGTGTAGTGTTGAATGCGGGTGTTGGGGTTCCGGGCAGCACTCCCTCCTTACCTGAGAGAAGGAGACACCACACCTCTGGGTGAGGTGCAGTACCTCTGTGGCGACTGAACCCTCAGGGGCGCCACACTCCCCCCTGGTAAAACACAGCACGTCCGCGGGCTGGAACTGAGCAAAAACACGGTATCTAAGACATACAAAATTTTCAGATGCATCACTTAGAAGATTATAAAACTTTTTCTTCCCTTTATGGGAGGCACATTTCTTAAACGTTACAGGTTAACGTTATCAAAAACAATATAAAACTTTTCACTTGAATATACAGTACATATTTTCTCATGTAAAACTTTTTCAACATTTTTAGCAGCATGAGGGACCCGTCCGAAAACCCTTAAGTGATCCTGGTGATGGACCACATCTTCGGCCACGCCAAACGGGTTTTTGTTCTGAGGTCGGTTGGGTGCAAATATAAAACCAATAGAGGGCACTTTAATAAGTGCAACTATATACACTGGAAAGTTTTTGGCTGCTCAGTCCTCAGCCTGCAGTCTGTATACCCCCACGGGTAACCAAATGCACACATAATTTTTCAGTTCTCACACTAATAACTGGTTGTACCCTTACGGGTAACTATTTTACAGTTTGTCCACTCACTTTTGCTTAGTGGTGTTATTCCCGCCTGGGGTACTCCTCATTTTTGCTGGCTGACCCAGCCGGGTCATCAGCCATGAACTGCGGGGGCATGTCCTCTTCCTCCTCGACCACGCGGTATACCTGGAGGGCATACCACCCGCGTTCTCTGTGGTGCCTAGTATAGGTGACACGGTCACCAGGGTACAAATTCTGGTCGGGGTGGCCCTGTTCCAGATGGGGCTCAACATCCCGCCGGTTGACGAATATGTCTCTGCTGAAGTGGGGATCGCGGATGAAGCCCCACCCAACCCCCAAGTCAAATTTGACGACCAGTCCCTCTTCACGGGAACTAGGACGGGCAGATTCTGCTTGCTGGACTTGGGCTTTTGCGGCCTTGTTCCGGGCTTCCAACCGCTCGCAGCGCTCCCCGCCAGGTGCGCCGTTCCTTTTCTAGTTGTAGGAACTCCCGTCTGCAGAACCCTTTCTTGCCAGCGCTTGGGCTTGGGTCTCCTGCGGGAACTCCATCAGGTTCCCCCCTAGTGAACCGTAGCCTACCTTCTCTTTCTTTTTCGGGTAGGCCGCACCTCCGCAGACGACTGTCTCCTTCCAGGACCTGACGCTTCCTGGTTCGGCGTCGAGGCGGGCCCTGGGCTTTGCGCGCTACCAACAGTCACGCCTCTCTGGTTCCCGCGGTTATGCCCCGCTTCTTCCCGCGCGGCAATGGAGGCAATGTTCACCACAGTTTAAACACAGTTCAATTACGGCACACAGTACCCGGTGGCAACGGGCACGAAATCCTGTTCATGACGCCAGGAAGAGAGAGGGTCTCGCCCAGGGGGATATAGGGGACTCGGTACCCGGGCCTTTTACCTTGTTTAGGATGTCACGGCAGTCGGCTCCCGGGCCCGTACTCTGGGGTCTCTCTTGAAAAGGGGTTTTAGTGTACAGTTTGTCTCGTGACGCCACCTGTGGTTTCCGGTAATGGTTACCGACGCTGCTGCAGACCTCCGGGGGTGATGGGATGGCAGCTGGGATGTTTCTGCTTCCCACAGGCGGAGCGGGCCCCAGTCATGGAGCAGAGCTCCTGAAGAGACTCTGCTCCCCTCTTCTCCTTACTACTCACTGACTGAACTCTACCCCAACTAAGATGGCTTCCCTATATATACCTCCTATAATGGTGCTCCCCTATTCTACATCCTCCACCCACACCCACTACTGGTTCCCCCTCTCTTTGGTTCCCCCCACTACAGCCAGGTACAGGGCAGCAGCAGAAGTGCATAATGCCCTTCCAGCCGGCCTGGAGTAGTGTAGTGTTGAATGCGGGTGTTGGGGTTCCGGGCAGCACTCCCTCCTTACCTGAGAGAAGGAGACACCACACCTCTGGGTGAGGTGCAGTACCTCTGTGGTGACTGAACCCCCAGGGGCGCCACAGACTCATAGAGTTTTATACATCCATTCACACATCCATGAAAATCACGGATCTGAGAATGAGATCTGTGAGGGTCAGATAATGTCCTGTTCTGATCCGATTTTGTGGATCAGAATAGGACATGCTCAATGCGTATGTAAAAGCAGGCAGCACACCGACACTGCACACAGATACATGAATGTAGCCTTATTATGTATAGCGCCGTCCTTAGTTATATAGTTTCCTCTTTTATTATGTATAACGCCGTCCCTTATTACGTACCATCCTCTCTAGCTATATATGGTGCCGTCTCTTATTATATAGCTTCCTATGCTGATATGTACAGTGCTGTCCCTTACATAGTGTATTCTTGTTATTTTTGTCAGTCACAGCGCCCTCTTTTATTACATAGTCGTCTCTTGTTAGATATTAAATGACTGCTGATGGAGCAGCCGGTGACCAGCTCCTCCATCAGAAAAGAAGCTTTCCCATGTTCCATCAGTTGTTATTGCATTATATATCTAACAAGAGAGGACAGTATGTAATAAAGAACAGGGGGCTATAGATAATCCAATGTGTAAGGGACGGTGCTGTACATAACAAGAGAGAGCACTGTGTAATAAGAGGCGGCAATATACATAGTAAAGGAGGCTATGTAAGAGGCATATATGTCCGTGTGGCTATATATACATCTGTACCTTGTCGCTATAAAAGGTGGGGGGCCCAGACACATTTCTTGCACAGGGGCCCCAAGCAGTCAGTGTCTGCCCCTGATTGTATATATACATTTGTTTCCCCCACATTGCACCCCTTACTACAGATATGTACCCCACCATTTATATACAATCAGTCATGCGCAATTTCCAGCACCCAATAAATATAAATTAATCGGTGTCTGTGACTTTTCCCCAATAAATTTCAAGGCTATGTGCATGTTGCGCTTTTGTTGCGGATCGTTTTACAGTACCAGCAAATTGAATGAGAATCCTTAAATCTTATGCACACGCGGCATATTTTTTCCTTGCAGATTCAATGTCAATTCTTGAAGGTTTTGCTGCATATTTCATCCATTCTAATGAGTGGAGAAAAATCTGCAACAAAAACGCTTGCAAAATGCACAGCAAAAACGAGTATTTTAAGCAGCGTTTTTCCTGCCATCACATCAGGATTTTCTGCTGCAAATCCTTAATGTGAGTACATAGTCTTAGTCCATGTCCTGCGTCCACCCCCCCCATCCAATTCATTATAAGTCCCTGATAGTGTCTTCTATCAATTCATAATTCATAATAACGCTATCAGGGCCTTATAATGAATTGGTGGTGGGGGAGGATGATTAGTCCTTGATGGTGTCTTCTCCCATCCCACAATTCATTATGACACTATCAGGGACTGCGCATCTTCCCCCACCACCCAATTTATTTAAAATCATATCAAACGTCCTTCTTCCCCCTCCACTTGTTTATTATAAGTCCCTCTCACCTTTCCCTATGTTCCCCCGCCGCAGCATCGCTTCCTTCTCCACTCTGGGAACTTACTGAATGACACAGGCACGTGCAGAGTGATGACTCGCGCGTCTGTGCCACAGAGAAAACACCGGGCAGGAAGCTGAGGATGGGATACCGCGGCTCCGCTGCCGTTTTGTTCCGTAGGCAGCGGAGCTGCAGGAGCGATCCCTGCCTGGCACGTCGCTTATAATGAGAGTAATCTGGCCATGGGCCCCTCAGAGCCTCGGGCCAGATTCCTCTCATTATTAATTGCCTTGAATGGGCCCCCCTCCACCTCCGGCCCCGGGGAAGCTTTGCTGGCAGCATGTACGCCCCTGGTGGGAACGGAGCTAAGGTAAGCAAGTAACACAGTGGTTAGCACTGCCGCACTGTATTCCTGGGTTCAAATCCCACCAAGGACAACATCTGCAAGGAGTTTGTATGTTCTCCCCGTGTTTGTGTGAGGTTTCCTCCAGGTTCTCCGGTTTCCTCCCACATTCTAAAGACATACTGACAGGGAATATAGATTGTGAGACCCAATGGGGGCAGCGATGATGTCTATAAAATGCAGTGGAAATTAATGTTAATTGGATCAGTGAGCAATGGAAAAGCAGAATTTGGTGCAACACCATGAATCGTTTTATGAAAGGCAAAACATTTCTGCAGTTTTGCTTTGGTTCTCATATGGCAGACATGAGGCGCTTATTCAGTTCTAAGGCTATGTGCCCACGATGCAGAAATGCTCCAGATTAATAGGCATTTCGTTTTTTTTTTGTTTTTTTTTTTAATATTCCAGGAATGATTTCTAATTTAATTCTCCATAACAACAGTTAAGTCATGTCTGAGTCATGAACTAAAAATAAGCAGACAAGGGGAGGACTGTACTGAGCACAGTACAGTCATGGCACAAAAGGGACTTTTCTTCCCATAAAGCTAATGTTTTACATGGATTTTGCTCTTCTCATTGTGTGAGTTTTGATCTTCTGTAGATATGGTTGTCAATCTGATCTCATCATTAACCACTGACTTCATCTAGTCCTAAACAACTTTTCTGGACTGTCCATCTGTGCCTGTCAGTATCCAGAAGAGCTGCTGTAAAGGGAATCTGTCAGCAGGATTCCCCCACCCCCAACTATTTATATCTATCTATCTATCTATACACACACTCTCTCTCTCACAGGCACATGTACCTCTTTCAAAGAAAAGTCCAGCAATAACTTTACATGGCCAGTCCATTCCTTTGTTAGTGAGAAATAAGCATTTGAATTGATATGTAAATGAGTCTGAAGAGCTATTTGTACATCTGAAGCCTCTGTCACTCCAGCTCTATTCCCAGCCCAGCGCCACCTCCTCCTACTTGAGTGATGACTCCTCTACCTGAAGTCACAGAGCGCAGAGGCTGTCAGTCAAAGCAGAAAGAAATGACACTGGGCAAGATATAGAGCTGGAGCGAAAGAGGCTTTAGATCTACCATAGTTCTTCAGCCTCATTTGCATATGAATACAAACGTTGATTTTTCAGCAATGGTGGAATGGAATGGCCATGCAAAGGTATTCCTGGATTTGTCTTTGAAAGAGGTACATGTGTGTCACCCCAGGCCTGGATGCCACAAATTATTAAAGGCTGTGTCTGAGAGCAGGGACCATTAGCAGCAGCACCTCCTGTCCCAGGCCAGTAGGGGGAGCAGGCGGCCCCTATAAAAGCTGGAACTGAGGGCAGGGTTAGGGAGACCAGGACCCACTTCTGAAGCATCCAGAAGGGTTCCCAGAGGAAAGGGACAGGTCAGCAGCAGCTGACGAGTCCGGGAGGCAGAGGAGGAACAGCAAGCCAGGGACAGAGGCGACGAGAGCCGGTCCTGGCTGAGAGAGAACTACACAACCGGACACTGGGGTCCGAGGCTGTCAGGGTTGCAAGCCCTGCAGCAGAAAACCAACCCGCGAGGGATTTCAGGTCCCTTGGCCTAAGAAGCCTGGAGGCTCCGCCACACAGAGGGACCGGTACAGCAAGTAGAAGCAACAGGTACCTAAGGCCCGAGTCGCAAGTCATACAGGCGTAGTACACGGCCAGCTCAGGGACGTGGGCTATCACACCACGAAAAAGGGGGGATAGTCAGCAAAGGCAGAGAGAGAACGGTAGGCCTACCCACTCACCCTGACCAGTGGGGCTCGCCCGAATGCTCTCAGACGCTCAGGCCCATTCCTACCCTGTACTCCTGTTGGGTCATTAGTACTAACTACAATAAAGACCCTGAACTGTTTGAAGCAGACTCTGAACCCTTATTATTGCGGCCTGCACCATCACCCCCAGCATCCTATTACACTGCCCTGAGGCTACACTCTTCCCGTGGGGAGTTATCCTGTCCTTGTGCTGCATACCAACACCAGCCTCAGCGGTCTGCCTTGCAGCGGCGGTCATCCCTGACCGCAATCCACGGGTGGCGTAGTCAGACATTCAAAACCCTACAAATAGACTGCCACAGCATTTGGTCTGACCACCCTGAGCCACGGGATCGGGTTGCCACTACTACCCCCAACATTGCACTGAAGCCCGGTTCCGGGTGCCCCACGGCCCAGGGGGCGAGTCACATGCGCATATAAATATTTTTGTGGAGGTGAAATCCTGATATAGATGCCATTTTAAGGAACTGTGGGGTCGGCCCAAAGTAGTGCGAGGGATCATAAATTTGCCATGAATACGAGGAAGCAATTTATATTCTGGTCTTTGATTCTTGAACAGACTGCTTAAACGATCTGTACAGTAACAACTCTTAATCTGTCTGATGCCATTGGTTCAAAGAAATAAAAAAAATACATACAGTATATGAACAAATGGTAAGGTTACAGCCTATCCCTTTGTCCCCAAATTATCTGTCTCCTTACGGGAAGGACGGTATAGGATACCAGCCGCAGTAGTCAGAGATCATGTAATGTAATAATCCTTCAATGCTAATATGCAAAATCAATAGTGTGCAAATCTAGTTCTTTATTCCAGAGGATCTTCCACATATTACTAATGACACAGGGGCAGATGACAAAAACAATGGGGTCCTGTGCAAGAACACTGTATGGGGCCTCTTTAATTGTTAACTGTTAATTTCATGGTATATATGGTATGTACACCTCTGAGCTTATCTAACTAAAACACTGACTTTGACATCCTAAAGCCCCATGTATATTAGATGGAAACAGGCCGAACCTTACCGGGCAAAAATCTTTTGTCTTTGGAAACCTCTTGACTCTTCCTCAACAGATGATGTTGAGGAGGAGAAAGATCGGGTAATCGGATTTTTTTTTTTTGACTTCTGATCCTTTTGGTTACAGGAGAGACAAGCCAATGCTAGAGGTATTTGGCAGCGGCTTTCTCCTCCCTCCCTCCCTGTAGAAAACACATGAACCCTTTTCCGAGACTTCATGTGTATGGGTGAGTCGGGAGAGAGAGTTACACAGCTATCTCGTGTAAGCTTTAGTAGCTTGGCTGAAATAGTGGAAAGGTCTGAGCAGGTTACCTGACAGGTTAGCTTACAAGGTCAGAATACCAAAAGAGATTGAAAATGGTGTGCACATGCTCCATATAAAGTCTATGAGCCCATACTCTTGATCTTTATAGAAAAGGAGAAAAAATTATAATTCAGCTCACCTTCCAGTGTGAAAACCACTTGAATTCACATAGGAACCCTGGTAGACCTTGTTTGGTCAGGGTGGGGTGCAGGGAGTGTAGGAACACACCAGGCTGGTATCCAGGTTAGAAATGGAAGAAGAGTCCACGAGGACTGAGCTCTAGCACCAATGAGAAAAAGTTAAAACAGAACTTTTACTGTGCAATTAAAAACATGATGAGAAAAAAAAGAAAAAGATAAATATTCAAACAGTTAAGAATAATGTTTGCTAACCCGAAATGTGTAAGCTTTTGGATCCTTAATCTTGTTTATTTTTTGGGGTTTTTTCCTCACATTTTAATTACACAGTAAGTTATGTTTTAACATTTTTTAATTGGTGCTATAACCCAGTCCTCATGGACCCTTCTCTCCCATTTCTTGAGCTTTCTACTAAGTCCATACAGTACTCTGAATAGTATAAACTCTGTGCACACAAAGAAGCCATGCACATGAGACCTAAAGTGGAGTTTACGTGCTTTATATTATGTTATATTTTATAATATATAAAATTTAAAGCATTTCATGTTTTATATTATGTTAAAACGTTCTTATTTATTACATTTTCTAGCCAAGTTTATTTTTTAGTCTCTCTACAAGTCCTTTTTCGAAATATTAGTGCCCTAACATTCAATAATATTGCGATTTGTGGATGTTTTCTGTCATTTCTCTGCCTATAAATAAAGTGTGTCACACTACAAAGAATGAACAAAAGCTTGGCCCGTGCTGGCTGACATGTGACCCATCCCAAAAGCCCCATTGTCCATAAACAAAAGACAGGATTTCCTCTACAATTCTGGGTCACCTTCACGTGCTCATCTGATCCCGAATGATTGCTCATTTACCATGGTGCTAATGAAGAGAATGAAGCAGATAACAACCACCTTATAACCAAGGCCTGTCCATCATGTCCTGGTGAGTACATTAAAGGAGAATGTGCCACCTTCAAATAGGCTTCTTGCCATTTAGTGGGGGAATGTGGAGAAAACATTTAAAAGTGGTGTGTGTATAATATATATAATATACTGTAGTGATCAAATGAATATATTGTGTAGATACATCCGGGTTTTCCATCACCTGGTAAAATTCAGAACTAGCAGCTTCCATCCTTTTCTAGAGATGAAGGTTTAATGGAGTGATTGAAGGTTTGGGGGAGCAATGATTGAACTATGATTATGCTACACTTGGAAAATGTTAGGGTATTCTCATATCGTATGCGTCGTGACTGTCGGTTCTGTCTAAACCTCCTGAAAAATATCTTTTAAATGTGCTCCTGACGAAGCCATAGACTTTAATCTAACAGAGTCGAAACATGCAACTTTCGACTTTAAGTTTTTCTTTACCCATGTCCATCTTTGAAGTTGGAAACAATTTCGCCATAGATTACACTATTCTTTTCAACTTCAAAGACCAATATGGTCGAAAGAAGGCTCAAGCAGAATCCAAAATTTTATGTTTTGGACTTTGTTTGATGAGCAAAGTCCATGGCTCCCTCAGGAGCACGTTTGAATCCTATTTTTTGATGAAGCCCCTGAGGGGGCACAAGTGTATGGCTGAGACATGATATGAACCCAATGTAACATTGCTTTATCTATGTCTATATTTGAGGTACATTTATTTGTACTGCATAAAAATTGCATGGGAATTGTTGTGGTTTTGTAATGTGGTCTTCAAGTGTGCGTGATTTTAAAGGTGATAATGAAAAATAAATATTTCACCCTTAAAATCCTCACCACCAAAAAAATGCATCACAAAACCACTTCCATTTGTACACACTGTGGTAAACCTCATGTGGATTTTTTTTTTGGACCGAGCTGTCAAACAAGTCTCATGTAATTGTCCTTTTAAGGTCAGATTCCATATTTCGTGGTCCTTATTAGGACTGCGCTACACCAATATGCCACAGCTCTCCTGACTTGAACTCAAAGGCCTTATTACCTTCCAGGCTGTTGAGTTTGGATCAGAAGATCCTCAGCCAGTTCATTCATCGTTGTCCAAGTATGGACTACAAAAGCACAAATGTGTGAAACTGGCCTAAGGTTGGGTTTAGACAGCAGTATCTACGGTCAGTGTAGTGTCCGTGTGCTCAATGGAAAGCGCACTGATCCAATAATAACCAGTCAGCCTGCACATATCGTCAACTGTTCACATGGACTTTTGGTCCATGTGGAGAAGGATTGCAGGTTGCACTCGTCTGGTCCGTAAGACTAGTTCCTGTCAATAGATGGCAGCTTCTACATAGAGCCAGTCCCTTCTTCAGTTTGCGAATGCGACTGACCTGAGTTTTAGTATGGCTGTCTGAACTCCGCCTAAAGGTGGGCATAGGTGAAGCAATATGACGCTTTTCAAGTGCATGATAATTCTGCATGACTATTGTAATTATTGCTCACAGCAAATTCCTGGTTTAGTTCTCACATGTTATCCCTAAGGCCAGTCGTATACATGGGGTTCTGTGGAAAAATTGCAGTCAAGGTAGCTGTATAGTCAACATCTGGCCACCTTCACATTATGATGCTACTTTTCACATCCTGCGTTTATGGGGAAGTAAATTACTGACAATGAAAGACAAAGGCAGTAGAGGAAAACTGCAAACCATGCACATACAATACTACCGACATGTGGCAACTCCATTCTCTTCTGGGTGTTCAATGTAAAAGAAACAAAAGTCACTTTATGATAATTATAAGAATAGTTGTGTATGAAAACATTATCCGGGGGCTCCTATCAGACTTTTTTCCTATATGGAAGCCTATGGAAAACATGGCCAGAGCTAAGGTATGTGGTGTTTGGGGGGAAAAAAACTCCAGGGACCCAAAAAGAATACAAAATTGTGAAGAAACACCACAAAAAATGCATAATTTATTATTGAATTAAAAAAGAACACTGCAAAAACTGCGGTCTGTGAAAGCACTCTCAATCGCATTGTGATGTGCTGCCTATTCTTTGTATTCGGTGCTATTGAGGACATTTTGGATTTATAATTTCTGCTCTAATACAGAATATCCACAGATCATCCAACGCAAAGGACTAATATGACAAAGGAAAATGTTCAGGCAACACCTCTGAATTTCTTCATTTTCGTTTTTGGCGCTGGGATTTTGCTACTTGTATTCTGCCTTGTGTTTTGCTGCTACGTTTTCAGGTAAGGATTTGGTTGATTACATATCTATCTTATAGGGTTATTCCCATCTTTTACATTTACGGCATCTCACAAGATGTGTGATAGCTGGAGGTCCCACAGCGGAGCTTCCATAGTAATGGATTGAGAGAACTGTGCATGGCCGACGACCACCCTTCCTATGATAGCGGCGTGAAACAGAGCCACATTCTTGAGAAATATGTCGGTCACTATGATGGGACCAGAATCTATCATTCCTTGTGGATATGCTATGAAGGCACAAGATGGGCCAACCCCTCTAGGCTAGAGTTATATGGCAATAAACTGTCATAAATCCTCAGTGGCATTGGCAGCAGATGCTGCTGGTCTCCTTGGATATAATATTGAGCACTGTGTAGGCACCGTATATGGTCTATGTACCTGTGGACCCATGTATGACATGTCTGCCCCTGGGGTAATGGCCACTACACAATGTACGGAGCTACTTCTACTTATAGTGTGCTGGACCCTTCCATCAGCTCAATTCTAAGAATAGGCCATCAGTATTAAAGTCCAGGACATGACCAGTCATTGCAAAGGCACATACATGGCTTTAAATGGGTATTCCCATCTCCAAGATCCTATCCTAATATGTAGCAGGTATAATAATAATAATATTAGCAAATACCTCCAATTAGAAATGTAGTATCGTTTTTCTGATTCGATATGTCTCTTTCCTCATGTGCAGGCATTGCAGGACCGTAGGTATCCATGGTTACGACCACTGGTATAGTGACAGCTAATTGCTAGTGGTCATAACCATGATTACCTAAGGTCCTGCAATGCCTGCGCATGAGGGAAGAGACATAGCAAATCAAATGAACTATACTACATTTCTAATTGGAAGTGTTTGCTAATATTATTATTACACCTACTACATATTGGGATAGAATCTTGGAGATGGGAATACCCCTTCAAATCTTAAAAAAAACATCTTGAACATATGGAGACCTTCATTTTAGGTTCAGTTTCAAATATCCTAGATTTACGGTCTGTTTATGAATCATGATTTCTGGACCAGCCGCAGGTCTCCTCAGCCGGACTTGGCAGTCTCATAGGTATATATCATGTTGTTGAGTATTGGGACTGTAAGGCTGTGTGCCCATGATGAGTTTTCGGTGAGTTTTTGATGCTACGTATTTTCGCTGCGTCAAAAACGCAGCATCTTACAGTTCCAGCAAAGTGGATGAGATTTATAGAAATCTCCTGCTCGCTGCACTTTTTATACTCAGCATAAACTGACCTGCAGTGCGAGTTTCACATCTACAACATGTCAATTTCTCTTGCCGGTACGCTGAGTTTTCGCTGCAGATTTTTCCTACAGACTTGCATTAGATGCAGAAAATCCACAAGTAAAAACTCACATGCATTTTTAGTGCTTTTACGTGGCGGAAATGCATGAAAAACACACGTAATCCGCACATGACTGTATCAATACGTTTTTTTAAAGCTAAATACCGAG
The DNA here is from genome assembly GCF_046119375.1 of Phyllobates terribilis. NCBI lineage: Eukaryota > Metazoa > Chordata > Amphibia > Anura > Dendrobatidae > Phyllobates > Phyllobates terribilis. The sequence goes on along the minus strand of NW_027362765.1, from coordinate 452,939,910 downwards.
AAGTATCAAAAACAAAGCAGCTTTATTTAAAGGGGATGTCCACTACTAGGACCACCCTTTCTTGAACTAAATATTTGGCCCCGATAAAATAAAAAAAACCCTATACTCACCTCCCGTGCTGGCGCCATTCCAGCAGTGTCAGCACTCGCGGCCCAGAGTGTTGTGAGCCAATCAGCGCTGGCATCACTGTCCCCGCCTTCGTATGGATTGAACATGAAGAGGAAGTCAGGCTGCTGCTGCCCTCTGACTTCCTCTCCATGTTCAATCCGTATGTAGGAGGGGACAGTGACGCCAGCGCTGATTTGGCGCCGGGTTCACATGTCATACAACCGCACAAGAGGCCTGGGACCGCGAGTGCTGACACTGCTGGAACGGCGCCGACACGGGAGGTGAAAATAGTTTTTTTCATTTTATCGGGGCCAAACATATAGTTCAAGAAGGACAACCAAGTAGAGGACAACCCCTTTAAAACATGACATACTAACAAGAGACCAAAAAATGCAGCTTTAAAAAATGCAATATATAAGTGTAGCACCCTGAGGACTCGGCTGCTACAGGGGTATTGCACCTCAAGCCAGAGGTGTGGTATTCCACTCCCGGGTAAGGATGGAGTGTGGAACTGAGCTAGTAGGCTGCATGCACTACATACATCCCATTTCCGGGGGACAGATCGACGGTACTCCCACCAGTATATGTGCAGGTACGATAGTGTCTGTCCCTGGCTGGAGTGGGAGGGGGGTGGAACATCCCAGTAGTGTAGGGGCAGATAGGGGGAGCAGTCTGGGTAAGGCTAGGAGCTCATTGGGTGCTGGTCACCTGAGCTCACACATAGAGGGAGTATATAAGGTGGGCACCATCTTAGGATAGGGTCTTTTGTAGAGTGAGTCAGCCTTTGTAGAGTCAGAGGAGCAGAGCAGAGAGGCTCATCCAGAAGGGCTGACAGGGAGTTGTGGTTCCGGCTGGGCCCAGCTCCAAGGAGAAGTCTGAAAGAGAAAGAGAGGAGTCAGAAGGACCCAGAGAGAAGAAGAAGGAACCCCAAGACCCCAGAATACAAACAGCAGGGTGAAGGGTTGGCACCCAGGGTACCGGATCCCAAGCTGGCAGAGAGAAAAGCACACCTTAGCCAGAGACCGGAGGTCGTGGGCAGGATCTGCCACGACCCTCACTAAATCCACTAGGAAGGCATACCAAGTATAGGGTCAGGGAACCCAGAAGAGGTGTACCCACCAAGAGACCCGAGGGAGCCGGACATAAGTGGATCCCTAGTGAGAACGGCCAGAAGAGAGGGAAAGTCAGAAAGGGAGCTCAGGACCACGCTCCAGAATTACTTGGGGGTTGGCCGAGTCCAGGACCTGGTGGACGCAGCACGGCTCGGGTGGTCACTTCAGGCCAGAGTGACCATAAGAACACCCGTAAGTAAAAACCCCTGAACTGCACAGCCCGACTCTGAGTCTTCTTGCTGATTCATCCTGCACCTTCACAACCACCATCCTCTACATCTGACCCCCTGAGGCTAATACCCCTCCCGTTGGGGGTTATACTATCACAGCTGCACACACACCACCAGCCTCAGCAGACCCTGCTGCAGCGGTGGCCTTTTGACCGCAAATCAACGGGTGGCGTAGTCGACACTAAGGACCTTTAACAACATCTGTAAAGACTGCCACACACTGAGTTTGACACCCTGGGCACGGACCGGGTCGCCGCCACTCGGAGACTACAACCCCCATCTGATCCGGCTCCGGGTAATCCCCAAACAGCACTGGCCCAGGGGGCGCGTCATAAGCAAGTAAAAAAACGCAAGTAATCTAATTTACATTATAGGTGTAGAAATGCTGCAACATCAAAAACTCATTGTGGGAACCTGGTCTGACTGTCGGATGTGTGAAACTAGCCTTAATGATGGATCCTTTTCTTTATTTTAGACTCAAGCAACAGGAGCAGTACAGGAGACGTGGCTATAAGAAGGTACGTTCATCTATTGTGACTTCACCACCATTGTGTCAATAAGTCAATTTTTCCAATTGATTCATTTAATATATAAAAATGTGGTTTTATTTAAGAGCTGATTACCTGAAATAATAGGTCATATTGTGCTTTAATGAGGATTTTTCAGAAGGTCAGCCTCAGAGCAAGTCAGTGACATGCCCGCCCCCCTCCCGCCCTCGAGGGGCTACCCAATCTGTGTCTCCCTTGTTTTATCAGAGGAAGGAGAAGGTGCCATAGAGTAAATAAGGACTAATCAATGACCCTTCCAAGAGAATTATAGTAAGCACAGATCTTGAAAAAAACAGCGGTATGGAACAGAAGCTGCACTGAAAATTGTATAATGTCTTCCTTTTTATAAAAAAAAAATACATTATTTGCTAAATTCAGAATACCCCTTTAAGATTTTGAGCGATCAGGTGTCCTCTCCTATGTATCTGATCGTATAACTGAGAAATACTGTCTGTTCATGAGATCAGATGTTAATTTGCTCACGCTGCCATAAAAAAAAACTATTTATAGGGCACAGCTGCTCAGCCTGCATGGATGGGGTCTCTACTGCTAAAATGTCAAATCTCCAGATCCATCGAAACCTTTGTACTTCCTGTACTTAAAGGGAACCTGACAGCCGATACAAGATCTATGGGCAGCATATCAGACACTGCTATATGATTTGGGCCATGCACATTTGACTCAGATACGCAGCAGCGCTGATCAAGCCGCGTTTAACAGGTGGGTCCCTGGCGGCCTCCCCCCGCCCGCTCCTCTGGAGTGATGGGTCTCTGCCTGCGAGCATGTACAGGAAGAGACCTGTCACTCCAGGGAAGTGGACGGAGAGAAGTTGCCAGGGAACCGGCTGTCCGACGAGTTCCTTGTGGTTCAGTCCCTTTCGGCTTTTAAGTATGTTTCTCTCTGAAATGCTGCATACCTGGCTGAGAACATACAGCCAGTCTCTTATACGTGCTGCCCGTAGCTAGGGCAGCATTTATCAGCTGTCAGGTTTATTTGAAAGGAGTATTCCCATCTCCAAGATCCTATCCCAATATGTAGTAAGTGCAATAATAATAATAATAATAATAATAATATTAGCTATTAGCACCTCCAATTAGAAATGTAGTATAGTTCTTATGATTCGCTATGTCACTTACCCCATGTACAGGGCATTGTAGTAGTTTAGGTATCCATAGTTATGACCACTCACATAGTGACAGTTACTGTAGTTAGTTGTTAGTGGTCATAACCATGGATATCTAAGCTACTGCAATGCCCTGCACATCAGGTAAGCGACATAGGTTATCAGTAGAACTATACTATATTTCTAATTGGAAGTATTTGCTAATATTATTATTACACCTACTACACATTGAGATAGGATCTTAGAGATGGGAATACCCTTTTAAATCAATTATATATTTCATATTATAATACACACTTGATACAGCGATTAGTAATCAGTGACAACAGCACAGTATTACAATATACCAATGATATTACAAAGCGATGTGTAAAGAATTTTCATCAGAGAAACTATTACAGAAATGTTTGCTTTTGATCTAAATTGTAAATTAAAAAATGGATAGCGTTTGGGTGCCATCCACACTATCCACTTATTACCGTCTAATGGGTGGGTGAAAAATAGATTTTTTTAAATTTTCTTTTTCTTGTACATGTGAAAAGCAGATTAAAAAAAATTTCACATTGACCAAAAGTGGATGAAATTTAAATAAAAATCACTAACCAAAATTGATCAGTTTTTCTTGCAGTCTAAAATAAAATGGACATCTAAATGAGATCACAAGATCACGTGAGAATATAAAAAAAATCATCCAAGTGCTCATTTTTCTTAATATGTGAATGACCTGTTAAGATCTATGGGCCGGTTCTCCCTGAGATCCACCTCTAGGGCTTATTTTACATGACAGAGGGTGTAACCAGTGAGAGACATATGACGCGCCCCCTGGGGCTGTGGGGTACTCGGTAGCCGGGCCGGTTGGTGCTGGGGATGTCACGGTGGCAGTGACCCGGTCCGTGGCCCCAGGCGGTCAAATTAAAGGAAAAGTAAAAGGGGAATAAAGTTTTTAGAGATAATGTTCGTAACGCCACCTGTGGTATGCGGCTATATGGGGCCGCCGCTGCGGTGCAGATCCTCTGGAGCTGATGGTGACGCAGCAGAGTTGGTTCAGCTCTCCAAAGGCAGAGCTAAGCTCCAGGGCAGTAGATGGTGATTTTATGAGGTAGATGTTGTTGGTGTGGTGTAATGCAGGTGATGGCGCAGCAATTATTCAAGGACACAGTGGGGTGCAGTCTTCAGGTTTTACTCACAGTTGTTAAGTTCCTCAGGTTACAGTCACCGGTGTGTAACTGCCCACATCGTCCTGTGTCCTCCGGGGTAGTGATCCAGCAAACTCTCAGGTATCTCAGGAGCACTTGGACGGGACCCCGTTCTATGTACCTTTCCAGGTCGTCTCACACCTTCCTGCCCTGCGCCTCACAATCAGTGTCCCAAGCCAGTGGCCCCGGGCCTTGTCGGGTGATATGCAGTCCCCTGGACCCTATGTGGCCACCTTTTCAACGATGTAATTGTGGGTTTTGGCGGCAACACCTTGAAAATGCTGCAGCCTCCGGTTGGCTAGCTGAGCCTGGTTGTTCTCCACTAGTTTTGGGGCCGGTCCCCTTCTGCGGCCTGATCCCTCCACGTCAGCGTGACTTCGGGCGCACAGGTGGCCTCTGCACTCGCCGTGCCCCTGGGATACTCTCTGTCTTCCTCTGGAGCCCTCCTCACTGCTCCTCTCTCCTCCTGGGCCTCTCTCACTAGGCCCGACTCTTCTATCCACTCCTCTGAGCAGAGCTCCTCCTGAGCTCCTGCTCTTAACTTCACTCTGAACTCTGAATACTTCCAGAACTTTCAACCCTCTCTCTTATACTCCTACCCTCTGTGCTCCACTGCCCTTCTTCCTCCACCCACCTCCTCTACCTAGTTCCACCCTCCAGCTAGGGGCCAGGGACTGTGCTCTCCCTTAGGAGCAATCTCGCCCTTCCCTACTGAAGTGGAGTGTATTGGATGTGAGTGTGTGGGTCCTGGGTAGTACTCCCTCCTTACCTGAGAGGTGGGGTACCACACCTCTGGGTGAGATGCAGTACCTCTGTGGCAACTGGACCCGCAGGGGCGCCACACATATAATGACTGACAGTCTGCTCTCCTGATCTACATGTCTCACACTGGCAATGCTCCTGTCATGTAAAATAAGTTCTGGAGGCAGATTCTTAGGGAGATCTATGTCCAGCCCAGAAAAATGTGGATTTTTCTGACATATCGGATCGCAGATATCAAGGTATCATTTTATTTAGCTTCCTATTATGTATTACCTACATTCATAAAGTCGCTTAGGGGGTTGCTCCTACTGACAGATGCCCTTTAAGTTACTTTTTTCAAATCAATGTTGATGCCAGGTACCAGGATGGGGTGCAGAATCCTAAACAACAACCCTCTTGCATCTCTATGAATATTATTTTGTTTGTCATGAAATGAGCAACTCAGTGTTTTTAAAATAATTTGTTATAGTTGATAACCTGTAGCTCCATATATATTTTCTAGGTGGTGTTAAAGAAGAAATCCAAGAAAACCAGCCTGATCGGAGTAAGCTTCATATTAATATTGCCTTTTGACAAATTCATACACTATTCACATGATTTAGTCTACATTGTGCGGTGCACATCTAGGCAGAAGACTTTAAGGGCTTGATTCATTAAGGTGTTTACACCAGAAACCTGGCATATAAATCAGAAACCTGGCATATACACCATGACATGGCATATACACCGGGAACCTAGTATATATATCATGGTAAGTCGTAATAGCTCAAAATCTGCCAAAGCATATTATGACTTTTGGCACTGACACGGCAGTACCAGCCAGCTACACTTATCTGGGAGTAGAATTGGTGGGGCATGGGCGAGATGGCGCGTGGTCACGCCCGCCTATCAGAGTCATCAGAAGGGTAGTTTAACCTACTTCAGAAACGTATGCTACTTAATGAGTCAGGTGACTGTACTCCAGCGAGCGTTTTGTTAAGACCGGCATGCGTCCTAACAGTATGTTCACGCTGAGTCTTTTTCCTGAGTTTTTGGAGCAGAAAAGTGAGCAGAAACAGCAAGTTTTGAAGAGGATCTCAGAGAGTTTCTGCTCCATAAATTCTTAAAAAATATCAGTGTGAACATACCCTAAGGCCTCATTCACACATTTAATCTGTTTGTTTTTCTGGGATAGAACACAGACCCATTATAATCTCTGGGCTTGTTCACATGCACATTTTTTTTTCTTTAAAGAGTGAAAAAAAATTGTCCAATTTTGAACCAATTTTCTAATTAAAATATCTCAATTGATCATATAATGGGTCAGTGAAAAAGAAGAAAAAAAGAAAATGCCATCCGTTTGCATCCTAGTGCTCTCCGTTTTTCATTCTCTAATAAGAACAACCTTGGGAACATCTTTTTATTCTTTATATACAAGAAAAACGGATGCCTCAATGATGGTAAATCTAGACGGATGAAAATCTAATAAAAATTGGATAGTAGCATTGATACTATAGGAAAATACCTGTTAAATATGGCCCTGTATGGATTCGATCCTATGATGGTACACTGATTGTACCACCGGTACAGACTGCTTTGCGCTGGGTATGAGGCCTTACTACTAAGTTTCCAAAATTTCAACATGGCAAAACAACTAAATTTTTTTGCTAGTATATGAAAAACAATAGATATTTCCCTATTAAGGCTAAGTGCCCACGATGCAGATTTGAAGCAGAAATTTCCTGAGCGTTTTTTCCTCTCCCTGGCAGAAAAAATGCATGCGGATTTTACATGCGGTTTTAAGCGTTTTACATGCGTTTTTTCAAGCGGTTTTCCAAGCGATTTTGAGCATCACTCAAATGCATTTGCAAAAGGGCTTGACAAGTTGGTCACAATATAAATCCATGCAACTGGCATGGATTTATATTGTGTGACCAACTTATGAGGAGAGTTCTGCTTTCAAATGGTGCAGCTATACTAAAAAAAAGAATTAAAAAGTAAAAAGAAAAAAAAACCCTTATACTCACCTCTCCAGCGGACCTTGGTCTCCTCCTGGTGGCGATCCTCTCTCCTCTGCGGCCCGTGGTGTTCTGGCAGGACCTGCGGTGACATCATTTAATCAGCTGATGGTCACGCGACCGCTGATGTCAGTGGTCAGGTGATGGTCGCGTGACCATCAGCTGATTAAATGACGTCACCGCAGGTCCTGCCAGAGGAGACCGGGGGCTGCTGGAGAGGTATGAATATTTTTTACTTTAGAATTCTTTTCTAACTTGCGGGTACGATGGTACCTCGGTCAGATGAGAGTCTCCTCTTCTCCAGACCTGGTTACCATCCGTGCACTGAACCGCATAAAATCTGCTTGTATAAATCTATACATGCAGATTTTATGCTTTTCAATGCAAGTCAATGGGCGTGATTTTGCCACGAAATTGCGCCCAAATTGGTTGCGCTGCGGATTTTTCCGCAATGATAATCCGCAGCGGAAATTTCCGCAGCATGTGCACAGCACATGCGGATTATCATTGAGAAACATTGCAGACATCTTAACAAGTGATTTTAATGCGTTTCTGTGGCGGAAATCCGCATCATGGGCACACAGCCGATCAAAGTTTCTGTGTAGCAGAATGATGGGCGATGATTCCTATTTAGACGCAGAATATACATTATTTTTTTTTCTATTTGTATTGTAAAATTGTGTTTGAGACGGTTTCTAGAAATCAGTTTTCTAGGCTTTTAATAGTAGACGTGTAACTTGTATCTCTACAGCAAATGTGTGCCGTGTGTCTGGACGAGTTTAAACTGGAGGAAGAGGTTGGCGTGTGTCCTTGTACTCACGCGTTCCACACAAAGTAAGTGCCAGCTGAAGAGGGAGATGGATTTGTAGCACCCCGAGGACTCGGCTGCTACAGGGGTATTGCACCTCAAACCAGAGGTGTGGTATTCCACTCCCGGGTAAGGATGGAGTGTGGGACCAAGCTCAGTTAGTTGCATGCACTACACTCATCCCATTTCCGGGGGACAGAACAACGGTACTCCCACCAGATAGATGTGCAGGTACGACAGCGTCTGTCCCTGGCTGGAGTGGGAGGGGGGGAGGAACATCCCAGTAGTGTAGGAGCAGTCAGGGGAGGGACTCTGGGCATAGGAAGGAGCCCATTGGGTGCTAGTCACCTGGGCTCGGGTGTCAGAGGGAGTATAAGAGGTGGGCACCATCTTTAGACAAGGTCCTGTTCAGAGGAGAGCCTGTGCAGAGAGGAGCTCAGCCAGAGAGGGCTGACAGGGAGCTGTGGCTCCGGCTGGGCCCAGCTCCAGAGCCAGGCCTGAAGCAGAGAGAGGAGGAACAGAAACACCAAGAAAGGCCCAGAGACGCAAGAATAGAGGGAACCCTGAGATCCCACAAGAGAACAAGTTAACGGGTGAAGGGTTGGCAGCAGAGGGTACCGGATCCCAAACTGGTAGAGGCTAAACATCCTTAGCCAGGAACCGGAGGTCGTGGACAAGTTTTGGCGCGACCCCTCACCATATCCACCAGGAAGGCAAACCACGCATAGGGTCAGGGAAGCCGGGAAAGGTTTCGCCACCAAAAGACCCGAGGGAGCCGGACAAAGGGGGGTCCCTGGTGAGGACGGCCCGTAGGAAGGAATAGAGGGGAGCTTGGGACCACGCTCTGGAACTGCCTGGGAGTTGGCCGAGTCCCGCACCTGGTGGACGCAGCACGGCTCGGGTGGTCACTGCTGGCCGAAGTGACCGGAGCAACACCTGTGAGTAAAAGCCTTGAAACTGCACCACACGTCTCTGAGCTTCCTTGCTGCACCATCACTACCACTATCATCCACATCTGCTGCCCTGAGGCCATACCCCTCCCGTTGGGGGTTATACCATCCACGCTGCACATCCGTACCACCGGCCTCAGCGGTCTGCCCTGCAGCGGCGGCTTCATAGCCGCATTCAACGGGTGGCGTAGTCGAACATTCTAACATCTACTGCTAAGACTGCCACTCAGTTTGACTCCCTGGGCACGGACCGGGTCACCGCCACGAGACTACTACCCCCATCTGATCCGGCTCCGGGTAAGCCCCCGTGCGCGCGATGCCGCACGACACAGCAGGCCCAGGGGCGCGTCAGATTCTGTACGAAGAGGCATTGACAGTGTCACGCGAACATCTGTTCATAATTATACAACTGCTGACAAATTAGATATTTCGATTCCGGGGGCAGATATGATCAATGTTACTTCACGGATGTCCAGAATGGGGGGCTTACAATGATTAAAATCCAGGTAATAGAAAATAAGGTTGACACTACCTCTTAAAATCGCCACTGTATGTGCTAAGACCTATGCAAACATTGAATCTGTCACATGTAAACTGCCATATAGAATATACTTGTCCCTTTGTACCATACATTTGGAGGTGGTGACTGCCTCCTTGGTTGGCCGATCACTACTCCGCGTAAGGCTGTTTTTAATTAATGCTGGATCCTATCTGCCCTTTAAATTTGTAGGCTTATAGCCCGGGAGAGGCATGTCTAATAAATATTAGGTTTAGTGTCCCATCAGAGAGAGGTCACCTTCTTATGGATGTGGGGTCACACGAATTGACCAATTTATGCTCTAAGTACCTTCATTTGATAAGTATTTTTATATACAGTAGCAATAATGCAGTTTAAATTTCGGCCATGATTCATCAAAGTATTTTCTCCAGAATTCTGCCATAAAACACTTCTGATGTTACAAAATTTTTGCACAACTCGATGTTTGGCAAAAAATTCCAACTTATGGCATTTTCATGCAAGTTTTGCCCAATTACAATAAAATGGGCAAAGCAGGGGCAGAATGGGGGCGGAACAAGGGTGTGACACCACAGCTTGTCTAATTCATATGGCATACTTACACCAGAAATCTTACTCCAGTTTCCGATTGGAGTAAGATGTGGTGTGAGGCATATGCCACTTCTCATATGCACCTGATTGATTATGAGACATAAGCCTCTTAATGAATCAGGCACCTCTGACACCATAAGTTAATTAGATAAAGGAAAGTTACAGCACATAAAACAGTTCTAATCATGCCCCGATGTAGAGAAATGAAACAACTGGTGCCATATGAATTGATAGAGCGGGGGAAAAAATGGCAAACCATATCTAGATCATGTCATCGCTTCTGGTCATGCTATATCATATGATTTGAGCACGTAACAATCTGGACCTGTAACATTTTTTTTCCATGTGGCATACTGTACCCATGATGGAGATGTGCTGTGAATGTGCCATAGTTGTTATGGTAAGGGTCATAACTACAGGTTATCCATTTTTGGGAACACTTTTTTTTACAGTAATTTGTTTAGGATTTGCATAAAATTTGAATGTTCTAAAATATTTTTGGAAACTTCAAAAAAGGCACTAAAAGCGAATTGTAAACATTATGTCTCTAATGTATACCAATAGAGAAATGCAACTTGGGCAAAATTTTTCTTTATCTGCTGCCAGGAGCCAGATCTTCACACAGAATATTATCTTTTTAAAACATAGGGACATTGTTTTTAATGTGTTAAGCCTCCCTGATATAGTTGATGGACACAGCTGCTTCTAATAGGTTAATCTCTTAAGAGGCATTGCTGCTTATAAAGGGTTAGTCTGAGTCTCTTGCCATATACTGTACACAGATAGATAGCCATAGGAGGCCGGCAGGATTTACCACAGTTGCTGTTTCTAGCCTCTGCTGTCTCCCACTGCTTCATAATTCAGGACATCCAATTTAGATTAGTGAGACAGTAGAGAGCTTGACTTAAACTTCAGTCTCCCATCATAATATTGGCCATTGCTATTATCACTAAATTGGACAGACTTTATTAGTTTTTATTCTAATTAGATACATTTGAGAATAGTTTTATATTTTGGTCTCTGTTTACATCGTGAAGTTTTCTAGGTGATAGGTACTAATCCATCACATTATGTCAAGTCTTAAATGGAATCTGTCAGCAGGCTTTTGCTATGTAATCTGAAGACAGCATGCTGTAGGGGTTAAAACACAGATTTCAGCAATGCCTCTCTTATCAAGCTCACTAGTTTTGTTTGCTTACAATGATAGTTTTAGCACCAGGAGGTCCTGGTCGGCAACGCCCCCTCCTGTGACAGGCAGCTCACTGTCTATGGACTTTGTAGATACTGTACAGAGCCTGATGTGGGCGGGGTTAGCTGTGGTGTGGGCGGGGTTAGCTTTCTCAGCTCTGCTTCATTGCTAAATGTAAAAAAAACTGATTGTGTGAGAACGGCGGCACCCAGTAATTTAAGTGACACATCGTTGAATTCAGTTTCTCTTCGCCTAGATCTGGCTGCTCTCAGATAAGGTAGCAAAAACTTGCTGAAAGATTCCCTTTAAGGAGGGAATAAAATAAAAGCTTATTCATTTAATTTTTTAACTTGCGCATGTCCATGGTCCTGCACTTTACCTACAGGACCACTTCACACCATTTTGTACCGGTGATGAGCGGGTCTAGTGAATAAACAGATAAGTATATGGGCATGTGTTGGAGCCATTCAGAGCCTTTGCGAAATTGGATAAATCAAAGGAAAGCCAAGAAAGCAATCACATCCGTAAAGCACTACCATTTTCCTTTCTATGGGCGCTGAGACTGTCATGTCCATGGGCAGTGAAGGCCTCGTAGTAAAGCACTGTAGAAATGAATGGGCACAGTAATAATGGTACATACCACAAAACCAGATGAGATTGTCAATTTTACTATGAAGCAGATAGATATTCCCTATAAACAACATTGTGTATGAATAAATAAGCTTCTCAATGTACAATGGTTATTTTAGCTAATTTATGATTTTATTTTATTTTTTTACATAAGCAGTTACAACAGAGTCCTCCTCAACATAGAGGAAAAAAAAACAAAGTTCTGGCAACGTATCCCTGACTTTCTTCTTACTCTCTCTAGGTGCCTGATGAAATGGCTAGAAGTGCGGAACTCATGTCCGATGTGTAATAAAACCATTTCGGTGGTGTTGCCCAGACCTTCCTTAGAGCACATGTGACGATGTCTTCAAGGCTATGTTTAGCCTCTAGCAATGCGTGAGAAAACTTGGAAACATGCAAAGTATCATACACTTGTCATGGAGGCTCAGCTTTCACCACTTGTATAAATATTCGGTGGGGTGATCTGGTCTCGGGTCATGTGAGGGAACCGAGGAGGGATCAATCATCAAGGATTATCAGTCAGCGAATGGTAACCCATCACCAGAAATAGATCAGATAGTCAAAGAGGAGACTGTGGTTGAATTATCACCAATAAACGCAAGTCATATCGAGCAAATTTTACCACCATCAAGAAGTACAATATGTCACGAAAAGACAATCTCAGAATCAGGGGGGTGCGTTGAAGCGTTCCAGAGTTATCTCAAATTGACACTGGTCATATTTGGCCTGGTCATTAAGGGGTTAAATATACCTTCCCACCTGCTTGTTTTCCCTCTATCTCCACCACCCCCTTATGGGAGTGACAGCTCTGGCTTTATAGAGGTGGAGATAGAGGGAAACCAAGCAGATGGGAAGGTGTATTTAAATGTTTGGCTCCGCCAGGATGCTTGGTTTGAACAGTTATTCTGCGTTGACAGAGTCCCATTAAAGGGGTTTTCCCACTAAGAAAAAGTTAATTTTAAATCAATAGATCTTGGAATAATAATAAGTTACACAATTGGATGTGATTAAATAAAATGTTCCTGTGCTGAGATAATCTTATAGATGTGCCCCTGCTGTGTACTGTGTAATGGCTGTGTCTGACCATGCAGGGACATGGTCTGATCATACCACAGCTCCTGGACAGGGGAGGAAGCAAAAGAGTATACAGACATTACAGCAGGGGATCATAAATAATTCTTTCTTTGTTTAAAAACAGGCAGTGAAATGTTTTACCTCAATCAGCTGTGATCCCCCTGCTGTAATATCTGTATACTCTTTTGCGTCCCCCCCTACCCAGGAGATGTGGTATGATCAGACCATGTTCCTGTACGGTCAGACACAGCCATTACACAGTACACAGCAGGGGCACATTTATAAGATTATCTCAGCACAGGAACATTTTATTTAAACACATCCAATAGTGGAAGTTATTATTCTATTGATTAAAATGTACTTTTGTTTGTGGGACAACCCCTTTAAGAATGCATTTAGTAGCTTGAAAATCCCTACTGACAAGTGATTAGCGATTTCTTATTAATCACTACAGGCTTGGACTTTAGGGCAATTTTAAAACTAGTAGCTACTTTTTTTTTTTTTCCACCGAGTAACGGAAAAAAACACCTGGTTAACAGGGATGGATTACTTAAGGTTTTTTTTTTGTTTTGTTTTGTTTTGTTTTTTTTTTTACTACAAAAAGTTGTCTAGCCAAGCTGTAGGCTATCTGCACATTACTTTTTTTTTTTTTTTTTTCTTTTTTTTTTGTAAGGTGATCAAAAACAACAAATTTTCAAGGGAAAACCATTACAGGAACCACTCCCTCTCTCAGGAGGTCTTGGAGTTTTATTTTCATTTTCTGAAAAAGTTTTAAAGAGTTTTGACTACTTCTGGAGTGCATTCCATCAGGAACCGCTTCAAAAAAGGATCAAGCACTTTGTCCTCTTCAGGTCTTGAAAAACGCTCAGTGAGAAAAGACTGAACATATAAATAGGAAAGAGATTTTATAAAGGACTTTTTTTTTTTTTGTGAACCCGCTACAAAAAATAAAACTTCATTTACTTAACCTAACAGTTATCTAGAATTGTGAATGGGACAGAGTTATAATACCATGCAAAGCCCCAAGACGAGAGGGATGCTGTTTGGGGGGTAGCTTTTTTCTTTCCCAATCTTAAAAAAAATAATAAAAAGAGGGATTTTTGGTACTCACCGTAAAATCTCTTTCTTGGAGCCTTCATTGGGGGACACAGGACCATGGGTGTATGCTTCTGTCGCTAGGAGGTTGACACTAGGCAAAGAAGAAATAGCTCCTCCTCCGCAGTATGCACCTGCCTACAGGCACCAAGCTCACCAGTTAGTGGCTAAAGCAGTAGGAGAAACATAAAATAACCAACTATGCAATGCCCTACGGGGCACAACCGTGAAAACTAAATGAGATGCCGAACAGGGCCAACTGGACATATGCCCAAAATCAGGGAGGGTACTGTGTCCCCCAATGAAGGCTCCAAGAAAGAGATTTTACGGTGAGTACCAAAAATCCCTCTTTCTTTATCGCTTCATTGCGGGACACAGGACCATGGGATGTCCTAAAGCAGTCCCTTGGGTGGGAGAACACAAGATAGTCACAGACTAGGTCAGACTGCGGGCAACCGCCGCCTACAGGACCTTCCATCCAAGACTGGCATCAGCCGAAGAGTAAGTGTGGACCCTGTAAAACCTTGAAAAGGTGTGGAGTGAAGACCACGTTGTGGCCTTACAGATTTGAGAAGACGAAGCCTGATGGCCGACTGCCCAAGAGGCCCCCACCGCCTGGGTGGAGTGAGCCCTTACTCACGGAGGGGGAGGTTTGTCAGACACGATATGCCTCCAAAATGGTCGAACGTATCCAACGGGCGATGGTTTTGGAAGCAGGAAGACCCTTGCGACGCCCCTCAGGGATGACAAACAGGGCATCCGAACGCCGAAGGGAGGCCGTTCTGGAAAGGTACACACGTAGAGCTCTGACCAGATCCAGTTTATGCAGGGATTTCTCCCATGGATGTACTGGAGCCGGGCAGAAAGAAGGCAAAACAATGTCCTCATTGATGTGGAAAGAGGAGACTACTTTCGGCAAAAAGGAAGGCACCGACCTGATCACTACCTTGTCTTGATGGAAGACCAGAAAGGGCGACCGACATGAGAGGGCTGCGAGCTCTGCAACCCTCCTTATTGAGGTAACAGCCACCAAAAAAGCCATCTTCCAGGAGAGAAGAGAGGCTGAGATGTCCTGAATGGGTTCAAACGGGGGCTGTTGGAAAACGCTTAGGACCATATTAAGGTCCCATGGGTCCACTGGAGGGCGATGCCAGGTGAGCCACCCCTTGTAGAAACGTCTTGACCTGAGGACCGCCAGCCAAGTTACGTTGGAATAGAATGGACAAGGCCGAAACTTGGCCTTTGAGAGTGCTTAGAGAGAGTCCCGTCTCCAGGCCAGACTGAAGAAAGGCCAAAATGACCGGTAACGAAAAGGACATGGGAGCTAGCTGATATTGCTCGCAGTGACGAAAAAAGGCTCTCCAGGTTCTGTGGTATATGCGCAAGGTACCGGGTTTTCTGGCGTTAATTAGGGTCTGAATGACGGTCAGCAAAACCCGCCTTCCTCAACACTGCGGCCTCAACGGCCATACCATTAAATTCAGAGAAAGAGAACTCTGATTAAGAATAGGTCCTTGAGAGAGGTGATCCGGACGGTCTGGTAGTCTCCAGGGGGAGTCGACGAGCAGGTTTACTAGATCTGCGTACCAGACGCATCTGGGCCAATCCGGGGCTACTAGAATTACCGGTACTCCTTCTGTCTTGATCTTTTTGATGACTCGAGGGATCAAAGGTAGAGGGGGAAAGAGAGAGGGTAGTTGGAACTGAGACCATGATATGACTAGCGTGTCTTGAGTGATCGCTAGACCGAACTACAAAGGATGGGACCTTGTGGTTTAACCAAGACGCCATGAGGTCGACGTCCGGCATGCCCCACCGTAAGCAAATCTGATGAAACACCTTGGGATGGAGGGACCATTCCCCTGAGGCAAGGGCCCCCGGAATGTGGACTGCTGAGATTGCCGGAACTGTCTTCTCAGCCCAAACTAGCACTCTTGCCACCTCTTTCAAGACGGGCTTGCTACGCGTTCCTCCCTGATGGTTTATGTATGCCACTTCCGTGGCATTGTCCGATTGTACGCGGACTGGGAACCCTGCTAGAATCTCCTGCCAGTGACGCAACGCCAGGTAAATTGCCCTTATCTCCAAGATGTTGATCAGTAGGGAGACTTTGTGGGGACTCCACCGGCCCTGCACCGTGTGGTGAAGGAAGACTGCCCCCCAACCGATGAGGCTGGCATCGATCGTGATCACCTGCCAACGAAGCGGTAGGAATGACCTCCCGGGTCTGAAGGAAGAGGGGTGGGTCCACCAGGTTAGTGACCTTCTCACTTGAAGAGGTAACCTGATGCGACGATCTAGAGATGACGGGTTCTTGTCCCAAGTCGACAGAAGTTGGGCCAGTTGAAGAGGCCGGGTACAGAACTGGGCAAACGGCACTGCTTCCATAGCTGCCACCATTTTTCCCAGGACACTCATGCATAGGCGAAGGGAGTGTGGACTTGGGTCGGAGAGAAGGTGGATCCCCCGGAGAGAGTTTATCTTTTCCCTCAGAAGAAGGACCCGGGCATGGGTCGTGTCAAACTGCATCCCTAGAAAGGTTACACGTTGAGATGGGACCAGGGAGGATTTGTCTGTGTTGATCAGCCAGCCTAACCGAGAGAGTGTGTTCAAGGTGATCTGGAGGCTGTGGAGACAGTCCCTGAACGTGGGGCCTTTGATTAACAGGTCGTCGAGGTAGGGGATAATTACAATCCCCCTAGCTCGTAGAATGGCCATGACCGTCGCCATTACCTTCGTGAAAACCCTCGGGGCGGAGGTGAGACCGAAGGGGAGGGAAGTGAACTGGTAATGTGCGTTCTGGAAGGAAAAGAGAAGGAACTTCTGATGTGATGCGCAGATTGGGATGTAAAGATACGCGTCCTGAATGTCCACTGAACATAGATATTCCTCTGCTTCCATTGAGGCAATTACCGACCTGAGGGACTCCATTCTGAAGTATGGGGTGCGTACTTGTTGATTTAGTTGTTTGAGATCCAGGATCGGACGCAGTGAGCCGCCCTTTTTTGGGACAACGAAAAGATTGGAGTAAAGACCGGAAAACCTTTCCTGAAAGGGGACGGGAACTATGACTCCTGAATGCAGAAGGGAGGCAATGGCCTGAAGGAAGCTGGGAAGCAGATATGGTTGTGGGGGGCAGGACCTGAGAAATCGTGTTCCTGGCCTGGCGTTGAATTCTATTTTGTAGCCGGAGGTCACAATCTCCTTGACCCAGGCGTCTTCTACTGCAGAGACTCAAGAGTTTCGGAACAGAAGCAGACGGTCGCCCACCCTGGGAGAAGTCCCAGGTGGGAGTGACCCGTCATGCTGAGGAAAATCTGTTGGATCGTGAACGGGATCCAGAGGACTTGGAGGAGCGACCTTTTGCACGCCAGTTGGGAGTGGGCCTAAAGGAAGGCTTACGTCTCTCTCTCTGTGCTGGGGTAAGGTCCTGTTGAGAGGAGGGGCCCGGTTGAGCGAACGGACGAAAGGACCGGAACTGAAGGGAACGTCTCCTAGGAAAGGGGCGTTTAGGTCTGGGCTGGGGAAGGGAGGTGTTCTTGCCCCCAGTGGCATCAGAAATGATTTGGTCTAACTTAGACCCAAACAGCCTGGAGCCTTGAAAAGGAAGATTTGTTAGAGATTTTTTGGAAGCCGGGTCGGCGTTCCAAGCCTTCAGCCAAAGAATTCTACGTAAGGCAGTAAGATTGCTAGAGACACGGGCTAAGCAGGCAGCGGCGTCGAGGGACGCCGTGAGCAGATATTTCCCTGCGTGGGTTATCTGATCCGCTAGGTCAGCCAGATCGTCCGGAGAAGCCCCCGTTAAGATGCCCTGCCTAAGCTGTTTGGCCCCTGCGGACACTGCTTTTGATACCCAAGTAGAGGCAAAGGAAGGACAAAGGGAGGCGCCAGCAGCCTCGAAGGCTGACTTGGCCAAGGCCTCAACCTGTCTATCCGTAGTGTCCTTAAGGGAGGAACTGTCTGGAAGAGACAGCACCGTTTTGGCCGAGAGACGGGAGGATCCACTGATGGGGACTCTATCCATTTGCTGACAAGGTCATGGTTAAATGGGTATAGCATGTCTAACTGTTTCTTTCCTGTGAAGAGCTTTTCTGGATGCTCCCACTGTTTCTGAAAGACACCGTCAAATTCTGTATGGTTAGAAAAAGTGCGTGCCGGGCGCTTAATTCTCTTGAAGGAAACGGGAGTAGTCTTCTTTAACGTGCAGAGTCTGATTGACGGCCGATATAAGGCTGTCAATCATGTCCTGGATCTTGGAATATTGGTCCATGTTGGAACCAGAGTCTGAATCTGATGCAGAGTTAGATCCCAGGGCAGAGATGTGAGATTCAGGGAGCATCTTGGAGTCTGGAGAGGTGGAGGATAAGCTTGTGTGAGTCTGTTTCTGAGAACGTGCTCTCAGTCTGCCCTTGGGAGGAGGGGGCAGGGGTGCCTGCGAACCGTCCGTGGGAACGTTCGGAGCACTGGTGGCCGTGGATAATATAGGCAAGTGTTCTAGGACCTGCACCAGAGATTGAGATACCTTGGTGAGGTCAGAGACAGACTGGGACATAGCAACAGCCCACTCCGGAGGAGAGGGAGTTCCCTTGTCCTGGGTGGCGGGGGGAAGATCTTGGGGTGCCAGCATGGCGGGAGGTTTGCAGGTCGAGCAGAAAGCTGTTGTGAGACCCGCGGGCCACTTAGTACCGCAAAGAGCACAGGAGTAGTATGTGACTATGTGAGAGGGACGGACAGAGAGCTCCCTGGGTTTGGGCATATGTGCCTGACCAGGGATGCTGCAGAGTAGGGAGCCTGTGGGCAGGAAAGGGTGTGGGTTGGTGCCAGGGCAGAGCCTACCAGATCCTGAAGTAACCTCGGTCCCGTGTCCCCCGTTGGAACTCCGGAGGTGAGGCTGGAGCGGGCCGCTGTTGCCAGGCAGAGTGGTGCTGCCGGAGTCAGGAGCAGAGCTGCGGTGATGAAGCAGCCAGACAGAGTGATGGCGTCGGCGTAGAGGGGCGGGGCAGGAGCAGAGCACACTGCCCTGAAGACGAGGGGCGCCGAGGCTCTGATAGGCGGGAGGAAAGGGAGCGGGCTTAAAGGACCCGGCCGCTCATAGGTCTGCGGGAGGGCTTGAGGGCGTGGCGGAAGAGTCACAATGCTCCTCGGCCCTGATTGGTCGAATGCCGGAGGGGGGCATATACCCGCTGGTAATAGGAACAGCCCACCAGAGACGCCCCCGACTGAGAAAGCGCGGGCAGTTTTGCGGCGCATAATGGGGAAGAAGGAGGTGGGAATGAGGGATGCTGAAGATGCGAGGAGAGGGGGCGTGGCCCAGGAAGTGCTGCAGAAGCGCCATGTTTGATGAGAGGTGAGGGGGAGAGGTGGCAGGCAGCACTGGGGGCCTGGGAACTGCGGTTGTGAGACAGCAGATGTAACTTTCTGTCCTTTTTTAGGGTCCCGATACCTCTTCTTTTTTCTCCCCTTCTGAGGATGGTCACAGGAGGTCCTCCGTGGATAAGGGGGGATCCTGGCTCTTCCTCCTTCCCGCACTGTCCGGTCCTGGGCAGTGCAGGAGATGGTGTCAACCCCAGATTCTGGGGGAAGGTCACCGCAGGGACCACAGTCTTCCCTCCCAGGCCGCTCCGAGGAGGGGGCTGGGGTGGGGAAAAGGCAAGGACTGGCCACCAGGAATCACTCAGACACCGAGAGGTGACAGGGGATAGGTCCTGCCCAGCGGGTCTGAGAGGGCGCGATGTGGGGGTAGCCACACTGTTCTCTCGGTCGCTTGTGAAATGGGTTAACAGGGGACACAGTGGAACCTGTTAACCCTGAAGAGCTGCATCTGAAAAATGAAGAACAAGTATTAATAAAACACAACAGGGTTGGATCTGTTAGGATCCAGGTCTACCTCCTACAGACACTAAGCTTAAACTGGTGAGCTTGGTGCCTGTAGGCGGGTGTATACTGCGGAGGAGGAACTATTTCTTTTTTGCCTAGTGTCAACCTCCTAGCGACAACAGCATACACCCATGGTCCTGTGTCCCCCAATGAAGCGATAAAGAAATAATAATAATAAATAATTGTTCCTACGTGACCTGAAAGTCAAGAAGAATGGTGAATGGAGCATAGATTTTTATTTAAAAAAAACAACAACTTGGGAAATACTAGCTTAGTTGCAGTCATATGTCTATCCATCTGTCCCCCTACTTCATTGCTCACTTACCAAAAGCTGTGTTAGCCAAAAGTAGAGAGGTTAAACTATGATATAAATAAGGGCTTCTCAAACTGTGAGACGCCCCCTAGAGGCAATTTTCATAGAAGTGATCATATTCTGCACAGACCTTGCTACAAATAGTGCTGCAACATATTTGACTTATTCTACACTTATTTTAAGATTATACAAGCAGCGCGAGATAAAGCTTCGTAATCTGAACATGGACTTCTATAGCTGATGAGACCCAGAAATTTTCTTGTGTTGTCTAGAGAAGCCCCGGTATAGATAATGAGCAATAAATGGACCCTTTATTTCACAGAGTATATTAACATGTTAGGACAGTGAAGCTTTGTCTTGATTTTCAGGTTACATCTGGTATTTTAAAGGGAATGTCCATTACTGGTCTACCCCTTGCTTAAAGGTTGTAGTTCCGACTTATCACGAAAGGCTGCAGACTTGTGAATCCTCACTCAGCGCACAGTGAGGATTCTCCAGTTCCGATGGCGATACCCAGGGGTCATGTGACCGCAAGTATGCGATAAACATACTCTCCTGGCCACATTCCAACTAGATGTGCATGGCCTTGCTCAATTCACTCCATTGAGAGAGGCCGCGCACGTCTAGTTGGAATGTGGCCAGGAGTATGTAAATTGCATACTTGTGGTTACATGACTGCTTGGTCTCGGCACCGGAGAATCCTCACAGTGCAAGGATTCACAAGTCTGCAGTCACAGAGTAACTGCAGCCTTTCGTGATAAGCTTGGACAACCCCTTTAATCAATTCAGAGAAAATAAAATCAAAGTATACTTGCCTCCCACAGTGCTGCCATTCCAGCACCACTATTCCCAGGGGCTGTGTGACAATTCATCAATATTCTATTACAGCAGACAAGCGCTCTGACAAAAGAATGAAAGGCTGCAGCCAGCCAGCGGCCACTGATTTGTTGCAGTGGTCACATGGAACAACAATTTCACAACTCTCACTGGGAACAACAGCACTGTGAGAGACGAGTATACATTATTTTTATTTTCTATGGGGACCTGAATTGATTAAGCCTGGGTTGTCCAGTAATGGAGAGCCCCTTTAAAGTAAGAATATCATGTAGGCTGCATGCAAAAAGATATAGTATCACAATAGTCGTATAGTCAGGGCCTGATGATCATTGGTCAGCTGTAGGAACTGTGTCACCAGGAAGTTATTGTGAAACGGCCTCCATAGGTATGCTGAAAAGAGATCCATCCCTGCAAAATACCTAGTAAGAGAAGGGTTTCTGGTAGCACAATCTTGGGTAACCACATACCAATATACGTCCTTGTGGTTGCATCAGCCATGACAGAAGGGGGCTGGCTTAGCTAATAAACTAGACCACTTAGCCAGCTGCTTTCACGTGCATCAGTGATCTGAAGCAAATGCCGATGGGAAGAGAAGTTTGCTTTCTGTGCTGAAATGTACAATTGCAGTGGTGAATAGTGACCCCCGGCTGATTAAAAACAATTATTTATTTAATGGTTGGACAACCTCTTTACAGAGCAGCATTTATTTTATCACCTGTGTACAAAACGCCGCTGTATTCAATAAAATGCATACTGAAAATGGACTTTTGTTCGGTCTGAGTCTTCTCCGCGCAGAACTTCTGCATCTAATTAGCTTCCCAGAAGAAAGTCATTACATAAGCGACCATGTGGTTTCCACAACCACAAAAACAAGTCACAGGGACGAGTGGGATTTGGAGCTTTCCCACATCTGTACAAAGTCGGTAACACCAGTCCCACAGAGGAGGCGTGGGCTTCATGTCGTGGTCACAGAGCCCTTGGATTCTACATAGTTCAGAGCCTTCTCCTTCACCGCCTGAACACTCTTCGCGTTGCCCTGCGTCTTCTCGTACTCCAGGTAGCGCTTGAAGAAAAACTTTATTTTCTTTGGTGCCAAACTCAGATGAATGACGCGCTCAAAAATCTCCCTGTAAAAACAATGATGAGAATATTAATACATGGAAACCCATTATCAGACATAATGTTAAAGGGAACCCGAAACCGGTGTCTAATCTGCGGGCAGGGTGGTACACAGCAGGAGGAGCTGATCAGACAGAGACATTGGAGAAGATTCAGTAAAACTTGCATTTTATTAACTGAAGTCCTTGGTGTTCATATACATATGAATCAAGTGGGTGGTCCTACTCTGTGACAATCTTCAATGTATGACTGTGCATGCAGAGAGCTGTCAATCACTAGTAAGACCGCCCACCGGACTCATTTATAGTGTACAGCCCCCTTTAAAGAGATTGTCTACTACTTTTTACTATTTTGTCATCAATGTCTGTCTGGCCGGGGTCCGATACCCGGCACCCCCCGCTGATCAGCTCTTACCAGTGTCGGCAGCCGGAAGTACTCGCTTGCAGAGCTGGCCGTCTTCTGACAGTGGCCGCCACAGGGTTCAACAAATCTGCCTCCTATTCAGATCAATGGGGGGCAAATGTGTTGTGCCCTGCGGTGGCCACTGTCAGAAGACGACCAGCTCTGCAAGCGAGTACTTCCGGCTGCCAACACCGAGCACAACTGATCGGTGGAGGTGCCGGGTGTCGGACCCAGGCTGATCAGAAATTGATGACCTATCCTAAGAATAGGCCATCAATGTAAAAGCAGTGGACAACCCCTTTAAGCATTACATTGTAAGCTTTGTATTGTGATCACTTCTTTATGACTGACAAAGGTTAGAATAAGATGGATGCTTTTTTTCACCCAAAACCAGTGCCACATCTGTGTAGTATTGCATCTCACCACCATTCATCTCAATGAAGCCGACTTGCAATACCAGATATGACCAATAGACAGGAGTGGCACTATATTTTTATCCAATATTGTAAACCCCTTTAACCTTCAGTTAGTCGTGCCTAAATACTGACACTTTAGGCACTGACACAAGCACCTCGCTGTGACATGAGTAGTCGACGCTATGTCTTGCGATGCCTGAAGGAGGGAAGACTGAGCTAATAAGCTACCGAAACGGATGGTTATCTACCTTCCATACTTGCAGAAATATGATAAAAAACAAACACACTTGGGGTCCAATGGACCCACGCAACTAAGACAGGGAATAAAATATAAAAGAGAAAGTGCTGTCAGAACCAACTGTAACTTCCCCGCTCAGTGCTCTCCATTCATCTCCACTTCTTCCTGCCTCACCATTGACTTAAACGGGTATTCTCAAGCTTGAAAATTATCCTTTTTGCATTGAATAGGGGATAACTTCCCTCGCTGGGGTCCGACTGATCCCCAGAACAGGCGTTCTGGTTAAACAGTCGATCATGCACACTGCCGCGCCTTTCATTCTTAATGGGAGCTCGTGAACGCTGCGCTAACTCCGGCGCTTCCCTAGAGGATGAATGGAGCAGCAGTGCACATTACTGAACTCTGATTCAGACTCCCGGTTCTTGGGATTGGTATAGGTACTAGCGGCTGGATCCCCAGCGATAAGTTTGGAAGTTATCCCCCAAGACAAACCCCTTTAATACAATGCAGAATAAGCCAACCTTTTCCCAAGCCCCACGGGCACAGTCAGTCACCGCTGGATCTACCCTGGCACATAACTATATTCCTTTACATCAGTGTGAGACTACATTTCCCAGCATGGCGTACACACTGAGTGTTATAGCTTCACATTGACTAAATACAAACAAAGCTCTGAACGTTTTGCAAGGTCCAACCAATAAAGTAACAGTGCTCACCGGATTTCCTTCTTGCTGCCATATTTCACCATCATGTCGATGTACACAGACCAGATGTCTGTGCGTTTCGGGTAGCTGCTCAATGTGCTTTCAAACAAGGCCTTGGCTCGTACAGTATCTCCCATGCGGAACTCCAGCTGAGCAAACTTGGAGATCAGATCCACATCTGAGAATAAGAGAAGAACGTTACACTGTTGCCTAAAACCTACATTTATAAGCATAAATTTAAACCTTTTTTGAAAATTTCCAAAAACCTAAATGTCATTGACAACAGTTCAGAAAATGGCTAAAAATCACAAACCACAACACACAGGATGAGTAAGCCGGACAAAATGTGTTTGACATTAAAACAAATTACCTGTCCAGAATATCATACTAGCTCTTAGTGCTTCTCCCAGCACAGCTCCAATTGACTGACAGGTCTTTCTCGTGTGTATATAGGGAGAGACCTGTCAATCACTTGCAGTAGGGCGAGGAGAAGGTGGCCTGGGTGGGCCACATCGGACAAGTCAGGTCTCTTAATGGTCCCCAGCTGGCTTTTCAAACCATGTTTACTCTGAACTACTATTGACACCTTACATATCTGGTCGATAGTCCACTTTCTCTGCCCAGGAGGCGGCAATGGCCCATTCACAGTGATCTCTCAAATCCCCTGGAACTGCCCTATCACTTGATGAATAAGCTCTAATGGCCTCTCTAATCCACCTAGCTAAAGTACTATTCAAAACTGTTATCCCTTTCCTGGGGCTTTGGAAGGAGACGAATGACAGTCTCTTCCTCCACGGCCTTGTAACCAAAACATTTTATCAGGCATCTCCAAACATCTAAGGCTGCGTGCCTACTATGAGTTTTTCAAGTGTTTTTGCAACGGAATTTCCGCAGCGAAAATGCTTAAAAAACACTTGGTAATACAGTTATATGAAAAAGTTTGGGCACCCCTATTAATCTTAAGCTTAATGTTTTATAAAAATTTGTGTTTTTGCAACAGCTATTTCAGTTTGATATATGTAATAACTGTTGGACACAGTAATGTTTCTGCCTTGAAATGAGGTTTATTGTACTAACAGAAAATGTGCAATCTGCATTCAAACAAAATTTGACAGGTGCATAAGTATGGGCACCCTTATCATTTTCTTGTTTTAAATACTCCTACCTACTTTTTACTGACTTACTAAAGCACTTTTTTTGGTTTTGTAACCTCATTGAGCTTTGAACTTCATAGCCAGGTGTATGCAATCATGATAAAAGCTACTTAAAGTGGCCACTTGCAAGTTGTTCTCCTGTTTGAATCTCCTATGAAGAGTGGCATCATGGGCTCCTCAAAACAACTGTCAAATGATCTGAAAACAAAGATTATTCAACATAGTTGTTCAGGGGAAGGATACAAAAAGCTGTCTCAGAGATTTAACCAGTCAATTTCCACTGTGAGGAACATAGTAAGGAAATGGAAGAACACAGGGACAGTTCTCGTTAAGGCCAGAAGTGGCAGGCCAAGAAAAACATCAGAAAAGCAGAGAAGAAGAAAGGTGAGATCAGTCAAGGACAATCCTCAGACCACCTCCAGAGAGCTGCAGCATCAACTTGCTGCAGATGGTGTCACTGTGCATCGGTCAACTATACAACGCACTTTGCACAAGGAGAAGCTGTATGGGAGAGTGATGCGAAAGAAGCCGTTTCCGCAAGCACGCCACAAACAGAGTCGGCTGAGGTATGCAAAAGCACATTTGGAGAAGCCAATTTCTTTTTGGAAGAAGGTCCTGTGGACTGATGAAACCAAGATTGAGTTGTTTGGTCATACAAAAAGGCGTTATGCATGGCGGCAAAAAAACACAGCATTCCAAGAAAAACACTTGCTACCCACAGTAAAATTTGGTGGAGGTTCCATCATGCTTTGGGGCTGTGTGGCCAATGCCGGCACCGGGAATCTTGTTAAAGTTGAGGGACGCATGGATTCCACTCAGTATCAGCAGATTCTTGACAATAATGTTCAAGAATCAGTGATAAAGTTGAAGTTACGCAGGGGATGAATCTTTCAGCAAGACAATGATCCAAAACACCGCTCCAAATCTACTCAGGCATTCATGCAGAGGAACAATTACAATGTTCTGGAATGGCCATCCCAGTCCCCAGACCTGAATATCATTGAACATCTGTGGGATCATTTGAAGAGGGCTGTCCATGCTCGGCGACCATCAAACTTAACTGAACTGGAATTGTTTTGTAAAGAGGAATGGTCAAAAATACCTTCATCCAGGATCCAGGAACTCATTAAAAGCTACAGGAAGCGACTAGAGGCTGTTATTTTTGCAAAAGGAGGATCTACTAAATATTAATGTCACTTTTCTGGTGAGGTGCCCATACTTATGCACCTGTCAAATTTTGTTTGAATGCAGATTGCACATTTTCTGTTAGTACAATAAACCTCATTTCAAGGCAGAAACATTACTGTGTCCAACAGTTATTACATATATCAAACTGAAATAGCTATTGCAAAAACACCAATTTTTATAAAACAATAAGCTTAAGATTAATAGGGGTGCCCAAACTTTTTCATATAACTGTACGTGCCCCATGGTCCCCAATGATGATCCGCATGTGCTGTGCACATGCTGCGGAAATTTCCGCTGCGGATTAACATTGCGGAAAAATATGCAGCAGGTCCATTCATTTTGCTGACACGCAGCGTAATTGCCGCCATTGACTTGCATTGAATCGCATAATATCCGCATGACTACATGTGGACATGCAGATATTAAGCGATTCAATGTGCGGATGGTACCCGGGTCTGGAGAAGAGGAGACTCTCATCCAGACCCGGGTACCATGGTACCTGTAAAAAAAAGAATTTAAATAAAAAATAAACATTATACTTACCTTCCGATGGCCCCTGGTCTCCTCCTCCGGTGCGTCCGGTCTCTTGTACGGCTCGCGATGGTCTAAAAGGACCTTTCATGACGTCATTTAGTCATGTGACAGGTCACGCGACCGCTGACTTCAGCGGTCGCGTGACCTGTCACATGATTAAATGACGTCATGAAAGGTCCTTTTAGACCACCGCGAGCCGTAAAAGAGACCGGACACACTGGAGGAGGAGACCGGGGGCCATCGGAAGGTGAGTATGATTTTTTATTTTTTACTATTTTATTCTTTTTTATAACTATTAACTTTGTCACATTATATAAATCCATGCCGTTTGCATGGATTTATATAGTGTTGTCAAGCACTTTCCAAGTAATGCTAAAGTCACTTGGAAAAGCGCTTGATAACCCGCATGCGGAAATGCATGCAAAAACGCTAGACAAACGCTTCTACCTGGCAGGAAAAACGCATGTAAAATCCGCATGCGTTTTTCCTGCCAGGGAGATGCGGAAAGAAGCTGCAGCATTTCTGCATCGTGGGCACTTAGCCTAAGGTGTGAAATTTTTCTTCCCTAGAATTCCTGGAGTAGTAAGAAGGGAGGACAACCTCCTGACTTATATGGAACTCAACTAAAAAGAAAAAAAGGCTGGGTGGCACTCTTAGAGGGTGCACAAATAGGATACCACTCCAGAAGTAAGAAAAATAGATTTGGAACTCCAAGATTTCATGCAGAAAAAATAAATTTATTGTGCAAAACAATCCAGTTTGTTGCCAATATATGTTAACGTTTCGGCATGTTTACACTGTGTTCCAAATATTATGCAAATATTTTCTCAGATTTTCCCAAAATTACCTACATGAATTGCAGTCATTGTAATTTTCCAGTCAAATAACTATTAGGGTATGTGCACACGATGCAGAAATGCTCAGGATTTTTTCCTGAGCGTTTCTGCATCTCTCTGGCAGGAAAAAACGCATGCGGATTGTACATGCGGTTTCCTGCCAGGGACATGCGGAAATGAAGCGGTCTTCACTTTCATTTCCGCATGCGGGTTGACAAGCGCTTCCCAAGCGATTTTAGCATCACTTGGAAAGTGCTTGTCAACTTCACACTATATAAATCCATGCAACCGGCATGGATTTATATAGTGTGTGAATGTCAAAAAATAAAAAATAAATCTATACTTTACCCTCTGATGGCCCCCGGTGTCCTGCTTCATCGGTCCCGGCTGCCGGCAGTGAAGACTTTAGGACCTTCCGACGTCAGCGTCACGTGACCCGTCGCATGACTCTGACGTCAGCGAAGGTCCTTCATTCAACCGCGAAGTGCCCGGGAAGCCGGCAGGAAGCAGCGCGGGCCGTCAGAAGGTGAGAATATATATATTTTTTATTTTATTCTTTTTTTTTTAATGGTACCTGGGTCTGGATGAGAGTCCTCTCATCCACACCCGGGTACCATCCGCACATTAGACCGCATGAAAAGCGCATCAACATATACAGTGATGCGGATTCCATGCGGTCTAATGCAAGTCAATGGCGGCAAAAGAGCAGCGTTTCCGCAAAATTAATTGACATGCTGCGGATTTCTGACCGCAGCGTTTACGCTGCGGAAAAATCCACATCATGGGCACAGCACATGCGGATTTCCATTGGGGAACATTGCTGCCCTTCTACCATGCGTTTTTCATGCGTTTCCGCGGCGTTTACGCAACTGCAAAAACGCAGCGGAAACGCATGAAAAACGCATCGTGTGAACTCAGCCTTAGAGTACAATTGAAAGGTTTTTGTACAAACTGCCTATGATAACAGTATATTTTAAAAAAAATAAAAAACAAACTGCACTCAAAATGCATGTTCCAAATTATTATGCACAGCAGAGTTTTCAACCTTTTCATTTTAATAAAGAACAAAAAAAATGGTCATTTTTGAAATTATAAGCATTAGCAGGTTATTACAAACTGAAATCAAACAGTTTTCAACTCAAAACTTTATTCTAGGTGATGTTACATTTGCACATAGGACCCCTTGTTCGAAAGGAGCTTCTGAACTCTCTCGTCCATTGAATTTGTCAGGTTTTGGATGGTTTCTGCTTCAATTGTTTTGCATGAGGACAGAATACCCTCCCAGAGCTGTTGCTTAGATGTGAACTGCCTCCGCCATCATAGACACTCCTTTTGATGATGCTCCAGAGGTTCTCAATGGGATTGAGGTCAGGGGAGCATGGGTGCCACACCATAAGTTTGTCCCCTTTTATGCCCATAGCAACCAGAGATGCAGATGTGTTATGTGCAGCATGAGACGGGGCATTATCATGCATGAAAATGATCTTGCTGCGGAATGCAAGGTTTTTCTTCTTGAACCATGGAAGGAAGTGCTGTTTGAGAAACTCAACATACATTATGGAGTTCATCTTTACCCCTTCAGGGATCCTAAAAGGGCCGACAATCTCTCTCCCCATGATTCCAGCTCAAAACATTACTCCACCTCCTCCTTGTTAGCGCCGTAGCCGTGTTTGCATGGGGTGTCCATCAACCAGCCATCCTCCACTCCATCCATCTGGACCATCGAGATCATTTCATGCATGATAATGCCCCGTCTCATGCTGCACATAACACATCTGCATCTCTGGCTGCTATGGGCATAAAAGGGGACAAACTTATGGTGTGGCCCCCATGCTCCCCTGACCTCAACCCCATTGAGAACCTCTGGAGCATCATCAAAAGGAGTGTCTATGATGGCGGGAGGCAGTTCACATCTAAGCAACAGCTCTGGGAGGGTATTCTGTCCTCATGCAAAACAATTAAAGCAGAAACCATCCAAAACCTGACAAATTCAATGGACGAGAGAGTTCAGAAGCTCCTTTCGAACAAGGGGTCCTATGTGCAAATAAAACTTTATTCTAGGTGATGTTACGAGTTGAAAACTGTTTGATTTCAGTTTGTAATAACCTGCTAATGCTTATAATTTCAAAAATGACCATTTTTCTGTTCTTTATTAACATGAAAAGGTTGAAAACTCTGCTGTGCATAATAATTTGGAACATGCATTTTGAGTGCAGTTTGAGTTTTTTATTTTTTTAAATATACTGTTATCATAGGCAGTTTGTGCAAAAACCTTTCAATTGTACTCTAATAGTTATTTGACTGGAAAATTACAATGACTGCAATTCATATAGGTAATTTGGGAAAATCTGAGAAAATATTATTTGCATAATAATTTGGAACACAGTGTATTGGCCTTCTTCAGAACAGAATGTTGTAGCTGAGTAAGTATGGCTGGAGAAAGAGCCAGGGATTGTTATTGTTAGAAAAATACATGCATCAGAAAGTCCTGTATGGCGCTGTGAGGAAAAGCACCAAAGTGCTAGGAGAAAGGAGCGCCTGATTCGAAAGGCATTCAACCATATGCAGATGTTCTCTGAGATCCAGTGCGCAAAATCTTTTTTTACTTTTCTGTCTTGTTTGTTTGCAAACAGGTCTGTGTCGGGGAAACCCCATAACTCTACTATATGCTGGAAAACCATCTGATTCAGGCCCCACTTTTCTTGCCTCGACCAATTGTGGCTTAAAAAGTCTGCCTTGCTGTTTTGGTTCCTTCTTATATGCAGTGCTGTCAATGAAGAGCGATGAGCCCCCGCTACCTGAAAGATTTGCTCCGTTATCGTCATTAGCGAATTCCTTCCTGGTGATTGATCTATGCTACTGTCACTCTGTTGTCCAATAGGATATGACCATGCCGGCCCTGTACTGATGAATGCAGCTTCTCCACCGCATACTTCACCGTCAATAGTTCTTTCAGGTTGGAGGACACTAACCTTTCCTCTCTTGTCCAACCACCCTTGACCAGACAGTCCTCTAAATGTGCTCCACATCCTCTTGGACTTGCATCCATGGTTGTAACACTCGGAACCGGATTTTCCCAAGGGACTCCCCTTGATAAATTTTCAATACTTTACCACCAATGGAGAGACTTGACTGTCACCGATGAAAGAGTTACCCTTCCAACTAAAAGCCCTTTTAGCGCATTTTCGCTTATCAAGATTTCTCGTTATTTTCTGCTGGAATACAAGATGTCAGAGACCCCAGCAACAACATGGCCTTCCTAAGAGTCATGGTAGGATTTTTTCTATCGCCTTTAGATCCTGGTCTGATGCCTTTTCTATTTTTTCCTTCTGGCGGTTAACAGCTTTTGATTGCAGTCTAAAAGAAGCCTTAAAAAGATCTAAACTCTCAAGGAAACTAGTCTTGACTTCTTCAAGTTCAGAAACCAACCTAGATTTGTTAAGGTGGCTCTGGCACATTCTGAGAACTGCAGTGTTCGATTGTATTGCCTATAATCAAAAAATCATCTAAGTATGGTACTAGAAGGGTCTTCTGTTCCCGAAAATGAGCTGTATGTGCTATAACCTTTGTAAAAACTCATGGGGCTTCAACTGGAACCCTAACCCTGATCTTTCGGTCTATGGCTAGAGCCACCCTCGGGAACTTCTGATCTTCCATATGAATTAGAAACAGAAGCTTTATAGTCAATTTTACAGACTTCGTCTTGAAAGGCCGGTCTCTTAGGAACTTGTTTAGATATTTCAGGTTGATGATACCGAAGGTGGAGTGCGGCTTTTTTTCATCAAGAAAAGAGAACAGAAACCCTCTCCCTTCTCCACTGGAACTTCTATAAGGACTGATTATTGTACCAGCTCCCGATCTTCTGTTTCTAGGGCTAACTGTTCCCCGAGACCTGAGGAGCTGTTACCACAAAGGTCTATGGGAGAACAGCCAGGAACACCAATCTCAGGCCAGACCACCTGCATGACGAGATTCTCGCACAGGCAGGGAGGAAGAAAGAAAAAGCATTCCCCCTACCTGGGAAATGGCATCATCGGGATGATTTTTTGACTCTCCGGGGAGAGACCCTCCAACATGAACCCTCTATCCTTTCTCCGCCAGGCTTCCCACTTTCCTTGATCTCTTGAAGGTCTTCTGTGACCATATCTCCTCTTTCAAAAGGACCAATTAGGAAGTAGTTTCTTGCCATCTCCAGCCTTGTCTAGGATGTCATTAAGCATGGGACCAAAAAGATATTCTCCTTCACATGGGATGGAACGCAGTTTGAATTTTGATTGGATATTGCCGGGCCAGAATTTAGGGAACAGGGCCCTTCATGCTGCGTTGGAGAGAACTGCCAACCTAGCTACTAATCTCACCGAACCTGCAGATGCATCTGCTAGGAATGACGCTGCTCCCTGCGTTAACAGCATGATGGCCAAGATGTTCTCTCTTGCGACTTTATTCCTAAGCTGGCTATCCAATTGGTCTAGCCAGACCATCATGGATCTAGCTAGAAAGCCGGCTTCATTGCTCCTGCCGAGGATTCCCAGGCATTTAATTAGCCATTTGCCTTCTTATCCAAGGGATCATTAAGTATCCCTATGTCCTAAAAGGGCAAGGAAAATTTCTTTGACAACATGGCCCCCAACCACATCTATTTTTTGGTGCTTTATCCCACAGAGTGGTCTCCTCCTCCTTGAAGGGATATTTTCTCTTCTATGATGAGGGCAGCACATCTTTCCCCTCTGGTGTTTTCCATTCGTCTGTATTTCTCATGCACTGGAAAGGTTTGTTGTTTTTTCTGCTTCAGACCTCCGAACATGATGTCTTGCACTGACTTCTGGGCTTCCACTTCTATTATGCCCATGGTGGACCTTACTGGCTTGACCAACCGATCAGTATCATCCACCGGAAAGCATGGGCGACCCCCTGCACCATTGTCTGAGGAAGAAGAGGAATCCGAGGACACACATCCCCCCCCCCCTCTGATTTCTCAATTCCTCGGAATCAGATGACAAGGGTGTTAACTTTTTCCCCTTCCTACGTTTGTCGCCTTCATGGTGGATGAAGTATTTAAGGCAATTTTTCACCTCTGCTTAATAACTGATATCAGCTCAATAGCATAGGTAAGGGGATTCTTCACATACGGTCTTCTCAATAGAGGTGCGGCAGAGATTTTCTGCAATAGGCTGGATAATCCTTTTCTGCAAAGCGCACACTCTTATGTTTGAGCTTTGCTATGCATTTCTTAGGCCTCTCATAATGAATAAACAAAAGAGAGAACGACCTATTACAGGGGTGAACCTTCTCGAAGATCACTCACCAATCAGCGCCTAGGAAAGGTACTGGATTCGGAGGTGGAATTAAATCACCTGAGTGATCTCCTCTGGGGGCTATACTACAGCTCTGCTGGCTGGTCTTACTGTCGCCTCTGGAGTTACCAGTAAAAACGCCACTGCCACTGTTGCGCCGAGGCTGTTACTGCTTCTGCCGCTGGTGCTGCGGCTCCATGCCAAACTGGAAGGAGTGCCGGAGCCACCGGTCTTCTGGTGGTCTTAAACTACATTTAAAAGCGCCTCCCTCTAATTGGCCACCTCCTCTGGACCTCTCACTAAAGTGTATTACACTTCAGAGTCAAACGTAATCGGTGCGCTCATCAGATGCAGCGGCCGGCAGAAATGCTGCAGCCGCCGCCCCCACGCCAATTAAAGCCCCCATTAGACCCGCTGCGGTTCTTCCAAGACCCGCACACTGCGCTCACCAGGCAGGACTAGGCAAGCCTTCGTTCTGCCACCAGACACTCGGTGTATACGTTCCCCCTCAAGGACAAGATGCGGAGGAGATGTTCTGTCCCTTTTATTCTGTAGGTTTCCTGTCCTTGATGGGTGAATCCCCCCTCGTGGTGCTGTCATGGGTGAAAGGAAAATCAAAGCTGGATAGACCATTTTTTTAAAACTTTCAGAAATTATTTTTTTTTAGTGGTGGATTGAGTTCTCATGTGCCAATATACACATAAACCTGAGTGGTGTGTGGACTTTGCACATGTCTGTAGCTAAAAATCAAGGAAACGTTTTCAGCGGGTTCTTTGTTCTTACAACTGGAGACACAGGTGTTCCTGTTCCTCAGAGGCCACAACTTCACAATGGAGTAGGTGGGCAGAAGTCTGTTGGCATCACATACTATCAGCTTTGCCCTCCTGCTTTATCAGCTAGGATGCATTAATATTTACACCAGAGTGAAGTTAAAAGTATGATCCTACTGAAAAAATGTCCATCAGTGCTGAATACAACTATTCAGCCCCGACAAATTGAAAGGACTTCATTTGAGCAATTACCATCACACCCACATGCCATTGAACTCGCTGCTCACTTATTCAGCAGGTGCATCTTCTTGGCCTGGAGGCATTTTCAAGCCGACTTCTGAAAGAAGTACTCACTGTTATGTTGCTATTTACCAGGTTGTGCTGAACCAGAGAGAAAGGAAGAATGAAAAAAATCAAGTCTGCCACTTTGCCTAATCTCCCTTATTCACCATCATGTCAAGCTGTCAGTATCACCGCTCCATGGCCACTCATGACGTGTGAAGCTGAATGACCTGGCGTGCGTCACTCAGACGGTGCACAATCCAGCGCCTGCTATGGCCAGGCATGAACAGCGAGGAACGGTCGTACCATGGTGTTCCTCCGAATATACTTTAAGGGTTAGACTCTAAGACCTGTAAGCATTCATTGCGATCGGTCACTGTAGATGTAAGGGCAGGAGCAGACGACCATTTTCTCTCCATCCAAGAAAATTGGTCCGATTAAGCTAATCACACTCAGAGTTTGATAAGAGTGGGATCCAACTTTCTTGGAACTGGAGAAAAAAAAAAAAGTTTCTCCACTTTCTCAATTATGACAGTCGGTGAGAATCGGACCGCAATTGGATGTCATCAGAGTTCGGCCCGATTTTTTTCACAGACCCAAAGACACGGATGGGCGAATGCCATCTGATTCTAGAAGGCAAATTGTACATGCTGCAATTTTTTTTTCCTTGGACCAAGTGAAAAAGACGTGTGCAGCCCCATCGAATACCATGGGTATGAGTGTAATCCATTAAAACCACAAAGAGCACTCATCCGATTAAAACGGTGGTCTCCACGAGCCCTGACAAACAGAACAGGTCTTCATGGAGACCCAAACTATTCCCAGAGACGGACGAGTGGGGTACAACGATGTATTCATGTGGATGGAGAAGACTGTACCAACCACCATTGTATGAAAAGGATTCTGGCCATGAGGCGGGCAATGAGGGTCTCTATTTACTGTACCGTTTACATCTAATAAAAGCTTGTGTGTTTGTAAAACATCCATAGGTGCCCATGCACCAGACGGGGATGATTTTGGCCTCCGTCTGGTGGGAATCCAGCAGGGTTAGCTTTTCTTTTGGTATGGATTAGCACAGCAGATTGCACCATTTCATTCAGCCAATGGGTGAAGAATATGACAGGGGTTAAATGTATACGTCCAACATTTCTATCGAGAGGTTGACGAAAGGTTTTAGCAACATCTGGATTCCTCCAGACTTACAGTGCCCGTGTGCGGCCCCCTGGACGAAGCCTGATCTTTTACCTAAACGCTCAGGCCCATGAATTTGCTACTCACGTTCTCTATCTGGAACACACTTCAGGGCTTGCTGCAGCAGTCTGTGCGTGGCCTCGGACTGGCCTTGTTTCAGGAGGAACGTGGCGTATTTCCACCAGACGGACTTCTCCTGCCGGAATCGCTTCACCATGTTTTTGTACAAATCTTCAGCCTCCTGGAAACGAACAAAAAAAAAAGCGAGATATTTACACCTTACTTAAAATTACACCTTACATAAAGATGGGTTTCTGCACCATGTCCATTTGTATGAGTAACACAATGTGGATTGGAAAAAGGAAAAATCTGCAAAAGACCGATAATATCTTCCAATTTTCCTGGATCTGACCCACAATCTAATGAGTATGGCGGCCTACAGACTTCTCTCCTTACACAAACTTGGGGGACATAGATCCGGAATGTTGAAGTTCAACATCCCCTGGAGACAAAAAGCTGACAGAAGAGTCTCCGGCATCACTTTACTTTTCTCTTTCCATGGAAAACATTTGCGCACTCCGCCAATAAGAGCAGGCATGTGTACGTGAGAGATTGTTTAATTCCGAATGAATCTAATGTGTATGGGCACCTCAAAAATGGTCAGATGAGCAAAAGGGAAGGAAGAATCAGGAGGCCGTGCATAAAAAACATTCAGACGTCTGCTGGGCAGCTTCATGTCATGTCATATTTTACAGTCGGGGAGAAGGGCCTCATTGTCGGAAGAATAGAAGGAACAAGGCAAAGAGAAAGACCAACAACCCAATGGCTTGATACTATCAAGATAATGTCAGAGAAGACCCTGGTGGACCTATCTAGACTGCACAACATCAATCTTCTAACAGATCATTCATCCATCAAGTCGCCATGACTCGAGATCGAGCTAAAGTCCGTTATTAATAACAATTGACTGGATTTTTTTTTTACCTAAAAATGAGCAGATACTGAATCGGTCTCATAGTCGACCTAAGAAGCAGTCAGATCTGGAGATTGGTTGGTTGTTCTTGTTGCAGATCATGATCTTTACCTTAAACTTTTCAGACTTTATGTAAATGTCTACCAAATTCTGAAAGGCTTTCAGAGGATCATTGTACTGAATGGCTCGTTCAAAAACTTTCTGTAGGGTCTCCTCCGTCCCAAAGGTGTTCTCCAAATTAAGCATAGCGACCCAAACACTCAGCTTCTCCTGCTCCTCTCTGAAATGGTTAAAAGACATCAGTGAAATAGTTAAAGTGCTCCACCCTGAGGACATACGAGGAGGAGCGGCGGATGATCTCCTTACCGGAAGTAAATGGTCTGCAGGGCTCTTTCGGCCACCGCCCGTGCTTGCTCCAGTTCGCTGGCCTGGAGGTGGTAATCTATGTACTGGATCCAGTTGGCGGAGTTGTTTGGAGAACTTATCACAAGACGCTCAAACTCGTGCACCGACTGTGGCGGCTGGTTTGGATCCGCGACTTGCATCTTTGCTTGCGGTTTTTGCTGATCTTTTTTAGTTTTCTTAGTCTGAAAAAAAATTAGGATAAAAAATTGTCTAGGTACTCGCATTCATTTTCAAAGATGGCAGGGTTGTATTAAAAAAATCTAATTCTGGAAAAAAGGTCTAAATTCAGGAAATTTCCATGTGAGTTTATGGACGCTCATAACTAGAGAGAACTGCAGACACTTCGAATCGAATAAGTATCACATGAGCCCAGTTCTCCCAAATAAGTGAGGGCCCCAGAAGGACCCCCCCCCCCATCAGGCATTTATGGCATATACTGCTGAAATTCCATAAATGTAGAAAATCAGTATACACTTTAATTTAATACAGTTATCAAGAAAAGGTTTTATGGGACTTGAGGTCATTTATACCAGATCAGTGAGCATTTGATTGCTGGCTCCCCACAATTAGAAGATTGAAGGGACCATTGGTGCTGGAACCACTTGTTGTCGACCAGTTCCTGTACTTTTTGTCCTGGCTGTGCCTGGTATTGCAGCTCTTCCCGAGCTCACTCCCCTTAATTCAATGGGACTGAGCTGGGAGTCACGTGACGCCAAGAATGCGATCTACACACATGCAGTCACGTGCTGACTAGACATGAACAGGCTCGCTCAATACAAGTGAAGTGAGTGAGGACAGACACGTCTAGTTGAAATGTGGCCGGAAGTCTGCAAATCGTATACGTGCAGTCACGTGACCGCTCGCTCTCAGTGTCGACACCGGAGAATCCTGACAATGTGCGCGGTGAGGATTCAAAAGTTTGCAATCACACATAGTGCCTGGTCAAGCCCCCCTCTGTGAACGTCTCTCTCCATTGTAGTCTATAGCAGTTAGATAAGTGACCTATCTATCAACGTCAATGGCTGTCCACTCTCCCCAGTCCCTCAAGCTCGCTGCCTTGGGGTAACCCTGGACTCGGAACTCTCCTTCAAACCACATATCCAAGCGCTTTCCATTTCCTGCTGACTCCAACTCAAAAATATCTCCCGGATCCGCACATTCCTAAACCATGAATCTGCAAAAACACTATTGCACGCCCTCCTCATCTCCCGCCTTGACTACTGCAACCTCGTGCTCTGTGGCCTCCCCTCTAACACTCTCGCACCCCTCCAATCTATCCTAAACTCCGCTGCCCGACTAATCAACCTGTCCCCCGCTATTCCCCGGCCTCTCCCCTCTGTCAATCTCTTCACTGGCTCCCCATTGCTCAGAGACTCCAGTTCAAAACCCTAACCATGACATACAAAGCCATCCACAACCTGTCTCCTCCATACATCTGTGACCTAGTCTCCCGATACATACCTGCAGACAACCTCCGATCCTCACAAGATCTCCTGCTCTACTCCCCTCTTATCTTCTCCTCCCACAACCGTATACAAGATTTCTCTCGAGCATCCCCCCTACTCTGGAACTCTCTACCCCAAAGTATCAGACTCTCGCCTACCGTGGAAACCTTCAAAAGGAACCTGAAGACCCACCTCTTCCGACAAGCCTACAACCTGCAGTAACCCTCGCTCCACCAATACCGCTGCACGACCAGCTCTACCCTCACCTACTGTATCCTCACCCATCCCTCGTAGATTGTGAGCCCTCACGGGCAGGGTCCTCGCTCCTCCTGTACCAGTCGCTGTCACACTGTGTTCAAGATTATTGTAATTGTTCTTGTATTATACCCCTTTTTCACATGTAAAGCGCCATGGAATAAATGGCGCTATAATAATAAATAATAATAATAAGTGCCACACACTAAAATGGAGAGTGCCACATGCATGCCCACCCTGCGCAGCATTATACAGCCTATTGCATGCAACAGGACCCCTGTCTTCCCAAGAGGTGGTGGTCCACCCGATCATATATTGAGCAGTGTCTTACAGACACCTCATATCTATTATTGGAATTCTTTTTAATTACTTAAAGAAGAATATAAATGAAGAATATCTGGTCTGCAGGTTTATTCCATAATAATAAATAGACAAATGACCACTAAAATCTGACAAATGTAACAGATAAGCTCCTGGTACCTTAGTCTCTTCTTCACCTTCTTCGTCTTCACTGTCTGTACTGCTCTTAGTTTCTCCAGCGATAGAAGTTTTGAGGTTATATAATGTAACGTCCCAAGAGAATCCAGAAGAGACCTGGAGCCGAGGGGCAGGGGTTTTCTGAGGATCACAGAAAAAACAAAACTGGTACCAAAGCCGAACAGGAATGACATATATACAAGACAGGATTGTTTTCAAACTGTATAATTATATATACATATATAACTAACACACACACTATATAATGTTAGATAGAGATATATATATATATATATATATATATATATATATATATATATATATATATCTATCTATATATACACATATATACATATACACACACACTATGTATGTACATAAACACAAATACTGTATATAGAGTACCGCTATAATATGGCATCCGATGAAGCACACTGCTGTCTAATTCTATGGATATATATATATCTCTGACATATCAGCCATTTAATTAGCACTTCAGAGGCAGGACCACCAACGATGAACACCCCTTTAAGGTGCTACATATATAGCTATAAAGTCGGAGTTTCTTCCCTGCTGAGTTATTCTTCTTTAATGTGTCACGTCCGGCCCTGTGACCCACCTCTTGCTTCCGTTTTTGGCTCTTTGACTCATTCTCTCGGCAGTAAACCTCCACACCGCTGTCCTCGTCATCTTTTGGTTCTTCTCTTTTTTTCTTATTCTATTTAAAGCCCAAATAATAAGAGACAAATCATTAATACCAGATAAAAGTATAAAAAGAGCAGCAAAAACTGACGAAAGCAAAGCCATTACTCGACACGGCTGGTAACGTCACTGCAGGTCTGACTCGATGCACTGGTGTGAACATTGGTTTACCTATGCTACATAACATAAGTCGAGGGGCTTCAGTCGTCCACCAGCTGAAGGTGGAACTGTTTGGTAGGAGATAACCCTCCTGTTCCCTGCAGGTATTGTACAGGACTGACGGCTTGTTTAATAATTATGTGTTTAGTTTAGTGTTCCTTTAATAGAGGATTCCACTGTATCTTCAAATCTATTTTCTCATCTCTTCAAATGATAAATAAAAAAAAAATTGTTCATCACAAGTCCCAAATTGGGAGCTGAACCATGAAATGATTTGGGGTTAATAATGTTTTCAGGGCTAAACTTAATTTTCTGCAGTCTAGCACATTTTAGCTTGGCAAATCCTAACAGTGTGCAATGTGCACACCTTATGTTTTCAACTAGCTCAGCAAGTCCAATTCTGTGTGTCCAGAGCATAAAATCTCATATAAATTGAAATACCTGACAAATGTATTCTTCAAATAGAAATATTTTTATCCAATAAAATGCAAAAAAACACAATCCAGTAAGGATATATACAGAAAATAGTTCTCTTTCGGCGCATACTGCCAACGTAAAAGGACATTGCTATAGATCCACAGGAGTTTATAGATCCTTACTGGATTGTATTTTTGCACTTTACTGGATAAAAAGACTTCTATTTGAAGAATATTTATACGCAATATGCACACTGTCAGGATTCTCCTTTTCCTGCTGGAATAGTCGGTCACATCTCCAAACTTATGTGATTTGCAGAGTTGTGGTCACGTGTTCTATTGAGAGAAGCAGGAAAAGTTGCTAGCTGGCATGAGACAGCCAGTGTGCAAATCGGTCACATGAAAAAAATTGCAACAGAAGGGGAATCCTGACAGCGTGCATAATACACACTGTTCAGTTTCAACAGTCAAACAGTGCATATTATGTACACTGTCAGGATTACCCTTCTGTTGCCTAATACCTATGATATGTACGATCGCTCCAGCAGGCAAAGGAGAGGAATCCTGACAGTGTGCATAACACACATTGTTAGACTGACTGCTGAAACCCAAATTTAGCCTGGAAAACCTCATTAAGTTACTAAAACTCGTAAAAACTGGAAACTGCAAAGTTTCAAAGTAAAAGCTTAAAGTTGAAAATTCAAGTTTAAATATAATTATAGAATTTTCGATTCTCAATTACAGTGGTTCAGCCTCGTTAGATGAGGTTTTGAGGAACCCGTTTGTCTGCTTTTTTCTATTTTTTTTTTTAAACTTGAAGGGAAAAATATTTTTCTTTTGCTAAACATTAGCTCTAAAAATTTTACATACAATTGACTCTTTAGCCAATATTCTGCTCACCATGGACCACAGAGTTACCATGAGGTCGGCTCGGAAGGCTACAGCAGTGTGTGCAAACATCATCCTAATACTGAGCATCCAGTGAACGGCTCGGAAGACATGGGGGAAGGGGAAGATTGTGCTGTCATGTTCTAGTTTTGAGTGGCTTTAAATGGGTGGGGGGGGGGGGAGGGGGGAGTCTCCATTTGTTTCAAAATAATAAAAACAATAAAAAAAAAATAATAATTAAAAACAAAAACATGTGTGCTTTATTCGCCCTCCCCAGGTCCAGCAGCAAATCTCTGCCGCTGCTCCCGATGTCTGTTATAGTCTATAGCGCTGACATTATGCTACCAGGGTTGCAGTCAGCAGCTTGTGGCATCAACTTGGACAGAGCCACTGATCTCACAGATAACTGCTCATGGATGTGACAATAACAGGCACCGGGAGCAGCATAGGAAGCACTGGACCCGGGGAGGGTGATTAAAGAACACACACACATATAATAAAATAAAAAAATATATATATATATATATATATATATATATATATATATATATATATATATATATATATATATATATATATATATATATATATATATATAGTATTTTAACAAACTGGTTTCTGAAACCCCTTTTAGACCTAACTAGATGATGAAGTCTGAAAAGTGAATGAATGCGAGGGACTTCTACAGACAGCACAAGTGTTCATTAGTTCAATTATTGGCATGTTTCGATCGGTCGCTGCCTGACACTGATCACTAATCTATTCATTAAATCCGAGGGAACGGAGCGGTCACCAAGACAAGAGTGTCAGCGCAGGAATCGCTCACTGGGACAATTGTCTGATCAGCAGCTGCTACATGAGACCTCAGTGCTGCCATCTCCTGGTCACAGAGGAGACTCGTCAGCAGTAGAAATACCTTGGCTTCACTTTCAGAATCTGTTCTCCTCCTCTTTACATTACTTTTGACCCTCATAGGGAAACCTGCAGACTCCGGAATGACATCTGGTTTTCCCGTATCCTTTGAGAGAAGTGAAAGCTCCAGACGTTTCTCCTGTCTGTCAATACTATAGAAGGGAAACACATTCATTACATGTCCATCTTACCCCTCTAATATGTCACCTTGCTTTAAAAAGGAAGAACTTACGTTAGAATTTTGGCAGTAAGCAGGTTTCCTTCCGGGATGTAGGAGGAAAACTTTTCGGGATCTTTGATAAAGTAATCACTACTGTGCTTAAACTGGACGCGGCCAAAAATGGAGGTAGATAACCTGCGATACAGAGTAACAACGTATCACCGATCTGTGTCGATATTAAAGGGGTTGGTATGAATCGATGCCCAGGAACCAGTCCAGTAGCCAAGGTCCCTGATCTGTAGGTATGGATGGGTCCTTTGAGAGTCGCCCCATCTCCTGGCATGTGCGTCTCTTCTTTGATTCTCCAGCCTGGCGCGACGTCATCGCTGCGGTGTGGCGCACATATGTCGGATCATCAAAAGTAGAAAAGCGATGGCAGAAGGGAGGAGGCGGTTCTCAGACGTGGCTTGTGGACCGGGTAATGCATGCAAAATCGATTCGCACCTCTCATTCAAATATTTGAGGCAAATCCAAAGAACAGGCCAGAGATGTCCGACAGATGCAGATCCAACCGTTGCTAGACAAGGTCCCATATCTATCAGACATTTATGGCCCACCCTGTCCGCAATCAGAGAACCCCTTTAAGAAAGTTACCTGCCTATGAAAAAAACCTCACCGGAAAAAGATCCCTTTTTCTGTAACTGCTCCAACGAAACCTGCAATGAGCTGTCCTTCCTCCAGGCCGTCAATGGAAGAGATTTCTTTATCCGTCACCTTTTGTGCAGACTCCGGACATGTCCTAGAAGAAAAAAGCAGACAAAAATAACATACACAGGGCTTCACTTAAAGGGGTGGTCCCACCACTACCCACAGCCCCTTTAAAAGGTAAACTGGCACCACTGTCATTGGGCAATGGGCACCGCTTTCTCCTTTGTAATACAGCAGTCACCCACTACTAGAGAAGCCGGGGGGCAAAATACTGATGAAAGAGAAGAAAAAAAAAAAAGTATGGGAATAGCCGCGATCGCTGTAGGAATCCACTTACCGAGAATTCCTCAGGGACACCTCAAT
The DNA here is from genome assembly GCF_046119375.1 of Phyllobates terribilis. Classification (NCBI taxonomy): domain Eukaryota; kingdom Metazoa; phylum Chordata; class Amphibia; order Anura; family Dendrobatidae; genus Phyllobates; species Phyllobates terribilis. Next base: position 452,896,962 of record NW_027362765.1, on the reverse strand, counting down.
TGTTGTCTTCTTAACAGAGAGAACGCAGCACCTGGAAAATGATATTATTAATCCACGTTCAGACAATAAACCTCTACAATATCTAATCTACACAACGGTTTATACTGAGTGAAGCCCAATAGAAAAGATGGTTCACAAAATAACATTTTATGTGGTTACTGGATGGAAACTAGAAACGTGCAAAAAGATTTCCAGTACCCAGTTACAGCCTTTCATGTGTCCTCTGCTGCAGCCGGACTTCACTTCTGCGGTATCACTGCTCGCCCGTTTTGCTTCCCAGACCCCTTTGCTGTACCGAGGTTGCGTGAGGCCTCGTCATCAGGGGGCTCAGAAAGGGACAGTGCCCGGGAGATCCTGGATGCAGAAGTGAAGACTGGCTGCAGAAGTGACCAAACCAGAGGTTGGAACAAATATTTTTGCTCGTCTGTAAAGGAAACATATTTTCTTTATCGCTTCATTGGGGGACACAGGTAACCATGGTCCAGTTTAAGCTTTTCGCCTGATCCTGGATCTCAAGCTCCTGAACCGGCGGGTGCAGCTCCATCATTTCAAAACGGACTCCCTCCACTAAGTTATTTCTTTCATGGATCCCGAGGAGTTTCTCTAGTCAGTGGACATTCAGGATGCTTACATTCATAACCCAATTTGCGTGTCACATCAGAGATTTCTCAGATTTGTGATCCAGGAGAATCGTTACCAATTCACGGCTCTCCCGTTCGGCCTAGCCTCTGCCCCTAGAGTGTTCACGAAGGTGATTGCAACCATCATGGCCATTCTTCGATTCAAGGGGATAGTCATCATCCCCGACCTGGACGACTTGCTAATCAAGGGTACGTCCTTCCGGAGCCACTGCCAGAGCCTCCAGATCACCTAGGACATTCTTGCCCTTCTCCACTGGATAGTAAACAGAGCAAAATCGTCCCTGATTCCGTCCCAGTACTTAGTCTTCCTGGGTATGTTGTTACAACCTCCCTGGCCAGGGTTCTCCTTCCAGAATACAAGATCACAGCCCCCAGCCTGGGAATTTGTGTGCCAAGACGTGCAATCCCTCACCCTCTATGAATCTGCATGCATGTTCTGGGGAAGATGATCGCTGCAATGGAGGCCGTTCCCTTTGCCCAGTTCAATACCCGCCCTCTCCAACTGGCTCTCCTGTCGGCTTGGGAGAAGACAACTTCCTCTTTGAACCGCCCCATTCTTTTGCCTCCTCGTGTGAGACAGTCATTGGCTTGGTAGACCCTCTCCCCCTCCATCCGCCTCAGGAGATCATTCCTCCCTCTCCATTGGCTAGTTGTCACGACGGATGCCAGTCTTCTCGGATGGGGAGAGCTTTTCCGTGATCACACCGTTCAGGGTCGCTGGAATGCTCGGGAGGTCTCCCTTCCCATCAATCGGCTGGAGATCAGAGCCTCTCCCTTCTCCATTGAGATCCAGGATCGGGAAAAAAGCTTAAAGTGGACATGGTTACCTGCGTCCCCCAATGAAGGCTCCAAGAAAGATTTTACGGTGAGTACCAAAAATCCTTCAAATAAGAGAATCAACATGACTTGCATACATGCCGCTCCAGCACTGCCTCTCTGCCGCTTCCCTGCAGTCTTTGTTGACGTAACTTCAGAGGTGAAGTCACGCATACAGCAAGTGACCACTGCAGCCAATCACTGGACTTATTTTTTATCTTATTGTTTAATGCCCATTTTCTAGGTTACAGGCCACTTTGCAGACTAGCAGCATGACCAAACACGAGCAGTGCTTACAAGCATTTTTCCCATTTTTCGGCTGGCTCTCGCTGGAGTGCACAAGTCGGCCGGCCCTAGCTGGAGCGCACAAGTCGGCCGGCCCTCGCTGGAGCGCACAAGTCGGCCGGCCCTCGCTGGAGCGCACAAGTCGGCCGGCCCTCGCTGGAGCGCACAAGTCGGCCGGCCCTCGCTGGAGCGCACAAGTCGGCCGGCCCTCGCTGGAGCGCACAAGTCGGCCGGCCCTCGCTGGAGCGCACAAGTCGGCCGGCCCTCGCTGGAGCGCACGGAACTATGAGTCTTCAGGACCGAACTACATGTGGCAAACAGGAAGCCTGGAAGCTGGGGATATGTGTGCTCCCGAGGAAGACAATTAAAATAAATTCTTTAAGTATTATTACACACAGATCCGGAAAGAACATCTTTAGAATTGTAGCGGCACTTAAATAAAGAAGGATCAAAAATATCTCTTCTACCTTACAAACATCCCAACGGTAAAGTTTTTCACTGAACTGTTGGCATAGCAGTCACCCAAATCACAGAGGCTGGCTTTTCCAATTTTTCCAAATGGCAATGATATTTCTAAGCCAGAGGCTGGAGTGATGGTGTTCACACAGCCAATGGTCACACAACCTTGTGTCAGAGCGTACGTGTCTGCAGAGAGAAAAACAATAAAAACTATTTTTGCATCATTACAGAGCAGATGCCGCCGCAGCGGTTCCAAGGTTTTGCTTTATAGCAGGTGCCTAAAAACCCAATGACGACCATAAGACGGCGTGCGTTACGAAGTCATTACCTGTCAGTGATAGCGAGAGCGTTTTGTGGGAAACTCCAGCGTCGACCACAGTAGCCGACAACGCCTGCCCTTCCTTGAAATGTATTTCTGGACGCTTCACCAGCTGCAAAGCAGAATGGACAGGCGATAAGATGGGGGAAAGTATTTATTCATTGCAGGTCTCACATCGGGTGTTGCACACAACGTACCTTGCAGGACTTGGATAGAAGGAGTAGTTCAACGAGTCCATGGATCTCGCTAGTGATCTCCACCTCCAGATACTGCTTCTGCTTATTGTACTGCAGAGGGAGCAGAATGAGAAGAGCTAAAAGAACCGCCATCGTTTCCTATCCCATTAACCCGTTCTACAAAGATGAACCCTTGATTAACAGAAAAATGAAAGGTACATCATGCTTTTCTGGGCAACGCTACCCCCAACGGCTGTGTCTCCAGCTACCTACAGATTCGTAAGTGCACCAGTGCCTGGTATGGCAGCTCAGTCCTATGAAGCACCAGGCACGACCCAACTATAAGTGCAGGGCAGAGTAATCTGTAAGGTTTAAGTTTAGTCCATGAAATCTGAAGAATGAAGAAATTATATCACACTTCATCCCCAATTATTAATTAGCATCCAATTACCTTGGCCACATAGCAGGTCACCTTCTCCCCGGGCATGTACATACTTGTAGGTCGCAGTTTGGGAATTTTCTCTTTGGGGTCCAGCAGACTACAAAGCCAAAGAAAAGAAAAGAAAAAAAAAGAAATGAGATGAAAAGAAACAAATGCTTCAATGACAAAGCTGCCATATGTAATCCACCAACAGCACTGTTCTCCAGGAAGGTGAAGGATCGAAATGTGGGACCCACCGCTAGTAGCAGACAGGGCTCCCTAGGGGGAAATTTCACATTCATGTCTGTCTGTGAAGGGAGCATGCAAATACTGCCATAGAATAGCACCTTTGGGAAACATTTGAGTATTTTCTGCTTCAAATGGGATTTGCAGGGAAAAAAAAAATTGCTTTTCTGCAGCACCTCCGCTCCCTGTATGCAGACTACAAGTCCCAAGACTGCAAACACTCTGTTTGATCGGGTTGTGAATGTTGTAGGAGGGTCCACAGCTTGTATCCATAGAGCCGGGATCTTCTGTAACCCCTTGTAGAGCCGCAGAAGGAGCGAGGATAGCACTCCTCTCTGCATTCATGTGTGATCCCTGCAACGCCTAGGCAAAGTGCCGGACACGGAGCAGGGAGCGTACATGTGATTCCAATGCTTCTGCACCACTTATAGACAGTGCAATCCCAGCACTTTGTAACTAAACTCTCATTTATTCTAATATCTTTTTCCCAGCGTGGAAAGTTATGAAACTTTGCAAATCACTTTTCTCTTCATTACTGTAAAAAATAGAAAAATAAAAAATCCTTCCAAGTGACTTCTAATCCCCTTTCCCCCAGTCTATTTGCTGCCTTCAGCTGCATTGATATCAGTTTGTGGCAGTAAAAGTGTCCGCTCAGCACCTGAATGAAAGGCCTGATGTAGGCAGGGAGACCCCTAAACACATCACTCACCTGGGAAGGATACTGAGCTCCAGAACAGACTTCATCAAGTGTGGGTGAGTAATCGGCAGGAATCTGTGGAAAGGTGAAGCCATAAGTATTATTACAGAACATACATATATAATCGCAGTCCGATAGGGCTGTCATAAAAACAAGTGACAGCCTGGATGCCTGAACGACGCTCCACTTATTCCCTATGGGAGTGCTGGAAAAGGGAGAGCGAGCGGTCAGCAGCCCCATAGGGAACGAATGGAGCAGCAGTCGAGCATGGACACTTTCCCTTCACCTTCTAACAGGGAGAAAAATGCCCCATTTTGCCGGCTGGTGTGTATCCCAATGGTCAGACCCCCGCATATCCTATGGAGAGATGATCACTTGTAATCACCAAACTATCCCTTTAAAAAAGGTAAAATCATCAGTGAAAATCTGGACAAGGAGCATGTTGCAGGTTTGGAAATCCACAGCATGCTCAGACTTTCGTGCTGATTTTTTCCACAACATGTCGATGGGGTTTTAACAGGGACAATCACTCCTCCCCTATGTTTTTATCCAAAATGGAAATCAGCACAAGGGAGAAGGGAAATGCTGGTATGCCATGCTGTTACCACCTCATAACCAATGACCAGTCAGGGCAGCAAAGGGAACACTAATGAAAATGGGAAGAAGAAAAGACTGAGGAGTAAGGACAAGTGAAAAGAACAACACTTAGGAAAAAAGATGGCAGAAAACGCAAGTAATATCACCCAGTACTGATAAAGGGTAAGGAAGCCGCATATGCAATAGAGGCCAGCTTGCATAGACAACCTGCGAATAGTCGTGATGGTCCCTAAAGGGGACTCTCCAAGAATGGAGTCCGGAAAACTCAGCAGAGCAGAAGAATATGAATTCAGAGCACAAATGTCATAGGTAGAGGCCAACAATCCAGAAGACACTGGAAGGCCTGAGTGCAGAGCCCCTGAGGAAGCCTAGTCCAGCTTGACAAAGGTGAGATGCACTGAAGGAGGGTGTAAAGGAAAGAAAACATTCCCACCAGAGAGACTAGACTTAAGTCTAAACTCAAACCAAACTGGAGGAGACCATGTGCCTATGGACTTTCTTGAGGTACGTTTTGGAGAGGGTTTGCTCCAAAACTCACCAGGAAAAAAAAATGTCACTCAAAACGCACTTGAACGACTCTCCCTATTCATTTCTATGGTAAAACTACTTTGCTGTTCATAGGTTTAGTCTTTTGTGAGTTTTTCTTCTGCTCCAGGTTCTGAAAGATGCCAGGTGGGAGAAAAGAAAGTACATGTCATTTCTTTGAAGCATCTCCTGATGGAAAAAGCTCCAAATTAGGAATCGTCCGATCAAGAAGGCTGCAAAAAATCAAGTCCGGAAACAAAAAAACTCTGCCCATAACTCCCCAATATAGGAGTTTCCAATAGAAAACACATTTTTGACCACCTCAATAATGGTTTGGAATTAGAAAAGTGGTTCAGAGATACTTAAAAGCAATAAAAGAGGATGACAGTGAATGGCTGAGCCGTGGTAGAAGCATCCCCATCACTTACCGATGCGTCTTCACATCTCGTCCTCCAATTACTCGACAGGTGACACTTTGTTTAATCTTCAGGGTGAGTGTAGGGAGGACGCCTTCTGGTGCATCCTCCAATATCTGGGAGGCATGGATCGCCCCCACTAGATTATCATTAATAGAAACCATTACATTATTAGGCCTCACACTCTTTACAGTCCCTGTGACCAGCTCCCCAATCACCGGCTTTTCCTTCACAAGGTGCTTGATTGGCTTCATGGATCTACTGGTATTTTGGACAGCGAGCAGGAGACCATATTCATCAGGACTCGTACTCTTCATCACCACGTTGATTTTCTGTCCAACATGGAACTTTTCCGAGTCAAACTGAAAGGTGTCATTATAGTGACATGCGAGTGGGACAGCGGCGAGATGAGAGGCACCTTCCAAGGACACGACTGCAAATTCTTCTGCCACATGGTGCACGACCGCAGAATGAGCTGAACCGTCAGTAACCTAGACCAAAAAAAAAAAAAAGTCAGGAGCACAATTCTGTATGAAGGATTAATGACAGAAAATCTGATCTAACACCTTGCCCAGCCAAAAAGTACCCTGCTCTGCCCTGATGAGGGGCAAGAGCAGTGAAACAGCTGTCTGTACATGAGTCACTATTCCGTATGGAGGAGTCTTCGGCTTTCGTTTCTCCGGAGGAAAGGTAACTTGCACACTTTTTTTCCCTACTGAGTGTTGCCTCTTTATTTGAAGGGGTATGCCCATCTTAGTAAGTGACGGAATATTACTAGACTTTAGTAATCAAGTCCAACCACTGGGACCCCCAATGATCCTGACACTGGAGGGGCCACTGCATGCCCATAACACGGTGGGTTGCAGCGCTGCTGTGCAGGGAACTGCACCTATACCCATTCACCTGAATGGAAGCACGCTGCAGCAGGTGGCCAAAGATGCCAAGAAGATGCAGATCTTCTCATTTTTAGGATCACTTGGGGGTCCGACCAATCGAACTCAGTCACCAATAGATGACGTTAAATCCTGGCAATATACAGATATGGGAATCCTCCCGGTAGTAGACCAATAATCCCCACCACCTAAAAACTTCAATTAAATTAGGAGGGTCTTTTTGCCTAGAGGTCTAGGAGGGGTCTTCTGCCTGGTTCGGAACCAATCACATTCATTGCTACTTGGGATCGGATGTGAGAATGAAGCTTCTACCAGCAGAAGTGGAAGGGGCCCATCAGGATTTTGGAAATGTAAACTATAAAAAATGAAGAATCAGTGCAAATCTATGGGGAGATCCTAGTTGGTGGAGGATATAATAACCAGGACTCGCACAAGCACTTACTGTGTATTTTGCTTTTATCATAAGCTTCTCATCCACGGAGACGTGAAGGTGGGACTTTAGGAGATCAACGTGTAGAACCACAACCTTGGCTTTTTGTCCAGCCACCAAACTTTTTGCTGCAAATGAAAGACATGACAAAATATGATGAAATAGAGCTGTATATCAAGGAAAAAGTCAGTGCAGAATGGATTACCAGCAACAAGGATACAACATACAAAAGTAGTAGCAGCCGGGTAGAAGGGTTGTGTAGATTCTCTCATTTCTGCCCTTAGGGTTGAGAGAATGATTCTTCACACCAGCCGGGATGGTCTCCGGGGTGTAAATCACACAACCCACAGGTATTGTGCACATGTCCGAGTCTAATCATGGGATAAATGCGCAATATCTACTGTCCGTCCTTCCATTGGCATCGGCAAACGTCCTGCCCAGCGTGCAGTCAAGGAGACGAGATGCAAAACGCTTTTAAAAGATTCAAGATTCAAATAAAAGTATGAACAAGAATAACCTTCATATATTGTCCCTGCATCAAAATATTAATGCTTATAAGGACACAGCATTGCAAATGGAAATTCCTATAGACATAACCACTAAGGGGTTTTACAGTTTAAAAAAAAAAACAATCCCTGTGTCTGTTATTGCCTGCAGCACTGCAACATGTCGAAAGCACTGCAGTCAATCAGTGAGCTCAGCGGCTTGTGCCATTGATTGGATTTAACACTGACAACTTGAAGTTAGCAGGGCAGACAAACAGCGGGAGCAGAGATGGAGAATCAGAACCACATTTATATCAATTTTTAAAACAACCTGCAGCCTCTGTAGAGAGGTTTTTCTGAAAACTGGAAAACCCCTTTAAAATATGCATCACACCCATTAGGTGAAAGGTTTTACCTTTATTCTCATGTTGAGCCGCTGTTATTTTCTGAGCTCCAGATACTTTGCCGACACAGAACAGAACTGAACCATCTTCTTCCACCGCCTCAACGACGAGGGTCAGCTTCTTCCCCGGGACTAGAGAGTAAAGATTATCACCATCCTCCAGATGCCCTGAAACAGCAAGAGTAAGACCATAAAAGGGTTAAAAAGGGGGTCATAGAGACACCAGAACTTACCCGTCATGTCTTTATAATACAGGGCTATAAATGGTATAATAGAATGGAGCATCTTTACGTAGAACTATGTGCCGTACCTGTCAATCATCCTGGAAAGTTAGTAAAAAAAAACAAAAAAAAACAACACAATCTGCACAGTATGTCACCGATCTGTGCCGAAATGCCAGACTGTGTAAGAACGCAACATATGGATTAGGTAAATGGCATCACTCAATTCTCTTACATACATTTCCAGAAGGAGCAAGACAGGAACAATAATGTAGAGTTCTACAAGATGGTTCAACACCATCCTTTTCTTGGAAATACAAGTCTTGCATGGGTTACATATCCGCCATGTATATACCCAAGCCTAGGAACAATCTTTGTTGTACAATCACAAATCTTAGGATCAATCAGTAAAGATTCTCAATTATTAACCAGCAAATCAATGATTATTGGTGAAGAATCGTACCATGGCTGGTAAGGAGACTCCTGGAGAGCTGAATCTCCTTCATACACTGGCTCAGACGTGCAAAGCTCTCGGCCGAGCGGTCATCGAGGGCACACCTAGACATCTTCAGGGTCAGCAGGAAACGTTTCTTCTCCTCATCAATGTTTGTCACCTCGGCCACCACCGTCTGGCCCATAGCAAAATGGTCGTTGACGTTTGTCACAAACTTGTCGCTCATTTTCTATTGCCACAAATTATTGAGAAAGAAAAATTTAAAAAATACAGAAAAGCAAAATATCTTTCCAGGCCCAGTCTTGTGTTAAAAAGGTTACTGCTCGCTATTTGCCTCCTTTTTTCCCACAACATCGGAAAATAGTGCAAAAAGAGCAGCAATGTGGCAGTTATGTGTGAACTCAGCCTAAATCTGCAAAATGGAAAAAAAAACCTAAACAATAAAAAAAACAAAAAAAGTAACTGAGTATATTGCAAAAAATGCAGCCGATGTTAAAGGGGTTGACCTTAATTCAATCAATCCAAATATATGAGAGCACCACCCAGTCTTTTTTGGACCTATAATAAAGCTTTTTTTGTTTTCTTTTTATAAATTACATGCTGTCCGGTCCCGCACTCTTTAAATAAAATACAGGTAATTTTGAGAAGTTGGATAGCGCTTTCTCTTGCGCAAAGTCAAGAGGGTTAGAGACTGAAAACTACTGGCCCCAATCAAGTTGGAATATATTTCAGAGAAACCTCTTACCTTACGCGGGTAAGAGGTTTCGCTGAAGCTTTTTCAATCTCTTAGTTATAGCAGTTTTTTATAGTGACAACCAATATGGCCGCCATGTTGCAGCAGCCATGTGACATACCGATAATGGGACCAGACCGACGAGTCCATACGGGAGCTCAACAAAGACTCCATACGGCATGATATTCTTCACAAATCCAGTGAATAACATCCCAATCTGTAAGGCAGAAAAGTCCTTAGCGCCCGGCTCCTTCTCCATGAATGAGATGAGGGCAGGTTTCCTGGTCAGTATCTGAAGCTTTTAGTAAAGGATTCACCAACATTAAGCAGCTTTAATAAAGACAAGGTGGAGGGCCGTATTTAAAGGGAACCCGTCATGTTGTACAAGCTGTCCAGTCTGTGCACAGCACGGTATACAGGAGGAGAAGCCGAGCAGAATGATATATAGGTTTGTTGGAAAAGATTCAGTATGACTTGTATTTTATTAGGTGATATAGGAGTCCAGTGGACGGTCCTACTAGTGATTGACAGCTATTTCTGCATGCACAGACATACAGGGAAGACTGTCAAATCACTAGTAGCACCGCCCACTAGACTTGTATCCAAACATGCAGCAGGGATTTCATTTAATGAAATACAAGTTTTAGTGAAACCATTTCCACAAAAATGTATAATCAAAACTAATAAAAAAAAAAAAGACTGCTCAAACCAAGCACAGCCGCTCAGTGCACTCTTGGTGTGGTCAAACAGTTCAGTGCAATCTTCCCACCTGTTTTCCATCAACCCCCACTGTCCTCTTCATTGACTGACAGTTCTGACATTACAGGAACCAGAGAAGGGTGGAGATTAATGGAGAACAAGTAGGTGGGAAAATGCACTGAACTGCTTGGCCACACCAAGGGTGCACCCAGAGCCTGTGCTTGGTTTGAAACATCATGCGCTGACTCCCTTTAAGAAATACTATATTAAAGTGAAATCCGGTGATAGGTTGTTGATCGCTGGGAACCCACCATGCCCAATAAAAGCACTCTGTTGGGTCCCGTCATGGAGCCATGGTCCCGCTTGTGAACCACACCCTGCATCATTGTCCGTGGGTCTGCTGAAGCCTAGTACTAGGCTGTATCCATCAGTCTCATAGACAACAAAAAGCACAATTACTAGCATGTGGGAACGGTGCTCCAATTTATACCAGTCACCCCAGAGCCGCATTCATGAAATCGAGAGATTTAATCTGAAGACTGCAGGAGATAGAGGCCAAAACACAGAATTCAGGAATGTGTCACTTGTCAAAGTGCATGCTGTAGTTTACTATCTGTGAAGGATTAATTATTAAGATTAACATTACTGGACAACACTAGTCCAGCAACGCCCCCTCCTGTGATAAGCAGCTCACTGTCTATGGACTTTCTGCATGGACAGACTGGTGTGGGCGGGGTTAGCTGTGGCCTGGGCGGGGTTTGCTTTCTCAGCTCTGCTTTATTCTAAATCTAAAAGCTCTGCTTGTGTCAAAACTGCTGCATCCAGTAAACTAAGTGATACATAGTTGGAATCAGCTTCTCTTTACCTACTAATGCTGCTCTCAGATGAGGTAGCAAAAACCTGCTGACAGATTCCCTTTAAACTATGTTGCCTGTTCTCATTTACTCCATACGCGAGACTGTAGCGACCCCTAGGATTGCCACTGCCGATTCAGTGACCCTAAAGATGGGAAAATATTGAGGCTGAAAATAAAAACAATTAGGACGTAAAGACTAAAAAGGATACACTTTTGCCTTTTAGGGTGCTGAGAACTATTAGTCCGGTGAGCTCGTCCCCCTCCTGCAAACATTGCCACAAGAGCTCACAATTGGAGACGTGATCAGACAGATGGGTCTTCGGAAGAAATGCAGGAGTTTCCTCAGGCAGAATCAGCACATTCAGCCCGTCATCTGCCTTACTTGCAATTTTCACATCAACAGTCTAACAAAAAGATAAAAACAAACATAAAATTACACGTAATACAGTGACCCAAACCTACAGATAACATTTTATAGTCTGGAAAACTAAAACCAGTAAAAAAGACCTCAAATTTTAAATCTATGCTATAGGCCGTTATTATGGGCAAACGACAAAAAGTGCAAGAGTTTATAACAAAAAAGCGATACAATACCACAACTTTTAATTCTATAGTGTACAGCTCGTTGTCTAGCCTACCGGCCACCTCTGGAGTTTATGAGTGGCGGCAGATTTCACAGATAAGGAGCGCGCGCTTACAAGCTTTTTGCTTTAGAGCCTGTGAGTGCTGCTCTGAAACCAACCAGATCATTGACCTCAGCCGGCACCAGCGTTCCGGCGCTCCTCCAACCCGCCAGTTCTGCCTGCAGCATGGGAGAGCGCAGCGAGAGAGAGTGCTGCTGGTCTGAACTATCAATTTTCAAGAGCGCCCTGTCCTCTCGGCAAGACGGAAAGGGAAGCAGCGGAGGGGTGCGCTCCTCGAGAGAGAAGATGTGAAAACCCCTTTAAAATGAGTTATCTGAGAAAAGACATTTAGCACTAATCCATAAATGTATGATCATTGGGGGCTGACTGCTGAGACACCCACCATTAGAGGGAATCCGACAGCAGGTTTGTGCTATGTAATCTGAAGACAGCACAATATAAAGGTTAATACACAGATTTCAGCGATGCCGCTTATGGTTTTGTTTACTGACAGCGATGATACTGGGCCAGAAATACCTTTCCATATGTACAGGCTTGTGAAACCTTATGTAAAGGCTTAGATTTCGTCACTCCTTTCTCCTCCTCATCAAGCATCTTGAAGGATAGTCGCAGTTTCCCCATCTCAGGATTACAATCCAAAATTCTTACTTTAACCACCTGAAAATGATACAAAGCCACATACATATCACATATATATATATATATATATATATATATATATATATATATATAAAACACAGTATATTCAGATATTTTATTCAATCCAATCGCCCCCCGTGAACAACATCCGGCCCCCCTGCCCCCGCCTCCAGTGTATAACATCCGGACTCCATGCCCCCGCCTCCAGTGTATAACATCCGGCCCCCCTGCCCCCGCCTCCAGTGTATAACATCCGGCCCCCCTGCTCCCGCCTCCAGTGTATAACATCCGGCCCCCCTGCTCCCGCCTCCAGTGTATAACATCCGGCCCCCCTGCTCCCGCCTCCAGTGTATAACATCCGGCCCCCCTGCCCCCGCCTCCAGTGTATAACATACACTCCCCCCTGCCCCCCACCTCCAGTGTATAACATCCGGCCCCCCTGCCCCCGCCTCCAGTGTATAACATACACTCCCCCCTGCCCCCCACCTTCAGTGTATAACATCCGGCCTCCATGCCCCCGTCTCGAGTGTATAACATACGCTCCCCCCTGCCCCCGCCTCTAGTGTATAATATCCGGGCAATTTTTCCCCTAATATGGGGCAATTAGCATCTGCATCGTGGAGTTTTGCCTTCTTCTGGATCAACAAGTTAGGATATAGGTCAAACTGAATGAACATATGTTAACTTTAAAAACTATTAAACTATTACCTGTCCCTGATAGAAAACTTCTTCTGGTGATGTAATATACTCGGTGCTCAACTCCATGATCGGTGCCAGCCCTTGGACATTGTTATAAAACCGGACGACGCAGCCGCAACTTCTCACCGAGCGGATAAAGCCGTGAGTGACCAGGCCGGGGGTGGCATCGTGGTAGGTGGTGAGGATCGGCAACTTCGAGTTTATCAGAATTTTCTTCCTGGTCAAGATCAACTTCTTGGCCGCTGGGTCCACACTTAGGACCTGTAGAATAGTCGGAGACAGTGAAATATCAGTGACACACAAGCCCAATAATTCTCAAAGACCAAGGTGTGAGGTCCTCACCCTGCACTTGATCTTGGTCCCAGGAGTGTATTTCTTCTCCGGCTGCTTCAGAGTGACGTCTGCCAGGTGCAGGGTGGGCACAATGCCGTTCAGGCGTTTAGTGATATCCACCACCATTCCTATTGGCGTTATACTGTTCACGGTGCCCTGTGTACGGAAAAGGCAGATGATGTAAGCACAGAGGTTATATAGATCTTATATGACAGTATAAACTTACGTCTACTCTCCCAATGAGGGATCTCACCCAAAGGAGCCACCTTACAATAACCCTTGTACATATGTCTTATTAGGACATAAGACCTCACAAACGAAACACCAGGACTTCCCTCTATGGGTCCGCACCAAAATATCCTCAGCAGCCATCGCTAGAATTAAGAAATGCACCCCCCATCTCAATGCAAGCATCTAACCCCCCACTACCTGCAACATCCCCGGCCTCTCTTCTAAATAGCAGACCCATGCGACATAATGAGTGTGTCGCAACGTAAAGAAGTCGCCAGGTCTATTAATCAGAAAAGGCGCCGGGGATGTTGTAGGTAGAATGGGGTTCGTAGTGTTCTAGTCAGGCAGAAATGGACTCTAGACCTGGACACTGGGTAAGGGTCTTGCAAATCTTTTTTGCTCAACTCTCATATAAAGACATACAAAACTTTACTACAAGTTACCTCCAGAACTTGTCCAACTTGCACATCTTCAAGTCTCAAGTAAAGACCTTCCAGAACTTCTCTGCAAGAAAAAAATATAAAATGTAAAAGCAAGTGAGGAAAATATGTTGAGCTCAAACAAATATACAGTATATACTCCACAATCACACTATGGCCAAACTAGAGCTACTAATTTCCCCTGTGAAAATACTCTGTAGGAGAGCGGTTGTGGACGCTTTTACTTGGCTATTAAAAGGGGTTGTCCAGCCTTAGGCTACGAGTCTGCAGTCAGTCTGTGACTGCAGACTTGTGAATACTCACATTGCGCAACACTGTGCCCTGTGAGGATTCTCTGGTGTCTGGAGCAGAACAGATTTGCATAATGTGGTCACATGCAGACTAGATGAGCGTAGCCTCGCTCAATACTAGTGCATTGAGTGAGTCCGGACACAGTCTAGTCGGAATGTGGCCGTGAATATGCAAATCGCATACTTGTGAACACATGATCGTCTGCTTTTAGCACCGGAGAATCTTCACAGCACGCAGCGTAAGCAATGTGAGGATTCACAAGTCTGCAGTCACACAGAATGACTGCAGACTTGTAGTCTAAGGCTGGACAACCCCTTTAAGGTCGCTTCCACACGCAGCATTTAACAGACTCTGTAGTGTCTCTTGAGCTAAGTATAAAAAAAAAAAAAAAAAAAAAAAAAAAAAACACAAACACTAAAACCCTGTAAGGAGGCTTCTCGGTCTGTAACTTAGGAAGGTCTGCATGGGTTTTACTACTGAAAAGCTGTGAATATGCGACCGTTTCTCTTTTTGGAACCTGCTGTAAACATTTGCAGGACAAATTAACAAACTGCAGACTTATAATCTGAAGTGCAGATAGACGCCAGTATTTTCTCAGCAGTGTGTGGATGAGATTTTGGGACATTTCATCCACAATGTTGGTTCTCTAAAACACAGGTAATTTTCTGTCTGGAAAATCCAGAGAAAAAAAGTAAGTTTTTTTTCTTTTTGTCCTATTTTTGGATTGGATGCAGACAAATCCTGTTTTGTTTTTTCTTGTACAATAGAAGTTACAAGGTTCCTTTATTTTCTGATCCTGGGAGAAAAATAAAAACACCCACCGTACCTTCCAAGAGGATGTAAAAATGTGATGGGAACAGGGAGTAACATACATAATTGTGGGGGCTGGATCTGATTGAGAATTACCCTTGTGTGAAAAAAGTCTAAGACTGTGACAACAATGTCTTTTTCAGGTTGAGCCGCCAGAAAAAGCGTAAAAAAAAACACAAAAATTAAATATTCACAGCAATGTCTGTGCACGTGTGCTGTCTTTTTTAACTGCTTTTAAAAGCTTCAGGCTTCAAAATTTGCAAAACGAAAGGAAAGAGTAAGTGCTTGTCACTTCTGTGGAGCAGCTCCTGACGAAATCTGCTCCAAATGATGCAAAAGAAACATGCTTCAGGAAAACAAAAACTCCTTTAAAAACTTTTTAAAAAGATAGCTTCTTCCACTAAAGCTGCTATATTGGATGTATAGTCTGAATACTGTCCAACGTGGACACTTAAAGCATGACAAGGTGTCTACAAAAAGCAGCTACTTACTTTCTAAAAGATAGCAGGAGGGTCTGATCCATAGGGCTAAACTCTATAACTCGCCCCTTGTGGACCGTTCCTTCTTTGAACTTTTGCAAAGTTTTTAACTTTGTTAAAGCAAGTTCTCTTTTCTGGAAGACAAAAAAAAGGCAAAAAGTGTCATAAAAGATAATGGATTCATTAAAGTGAGCTTACATGTAAGACGCAGTGATCAAGCCGGATGGCGGGAAACCTTTTACTCTGGTGCATAACATGTCTGAAAAGCGTAGCCCATGATTCTCAAGACATGATGAGGTGGCATCTCATCCACAGGTAAAATAATATCCAGCTTGTCACATATGCAAAAAATCTGCTGCCAGAATTAAATTGTACAGTTTTTATTGGGGTAAGGTTTGTCCTTGTGGAGAGTGACATGCCAGGCCTGCACGCCAGTATGAGGAGACTTATACGCCGTGCATGCTCCTCTGGGAAATTCAATATGCAAATTGTCTCTTCAGAGTGAAAGAGGACTTGAACTCAAGCGTCATCTATTGGAAGCAGCTATCCTACAAGTCATTATCGACTCTTTAACGAGCTTTGTAATATGACTTGGGATAAAAGCCAAGCCAGAATCTCAATTTGCAGACAGTGTATTGCCCCTCGTCAGTGCAAAGTATGAGATGTGATTTGGCTAGGTGAGAGGCTAAGACTGGCGTGCCAGACCTGGCATGTCACTCCCCACAAGGAGAAACCTTACCCCTTAGATCTCAGTCTTACCCTCTCATCTAGCCAAATCAGATCTCATACTTCGCACTGACGAGGAGCAATGCCCCGAAACACCGTGTCTGTATAGACTTGTAGGATTGCTACATCCAATAGGTGGCGCTATAGAGTTCTAGACCTCTTCCTCTCTGAAGAGGCAATTTGCATATAGAGTTTTTATTGAATTTTGTAGCCTGTACATAATGAGAGTGAGAGACTCTGTAGCTCCTTACGATAAGGCCGGGTTCTCACGAGCGGATACAGACTGCAATGCCCAGATGGGTTTCCTGACTCGAACCCATAGACACGTGAGGCTGTCAGTTCAGGGACAGGAGACCTCCGCCAGACTGGGCTTTCAGTCCGTATTCACTCACATGAACCAGACCTTATCCAAAGCTTGTGTGTGGTTCCTGTTAGTGAAATAGATGGGCGTTATGAATAGCATGGCGCAGTGTTTGCCCTGCCCTTTCCATAAAGCTTCACTTTAACCAAAAAAAAACAAAAGGGGGTCATGGATATTGTTTTTTTTTTCATTAGTATACATGGGTCATGACTCTTACCATCAGGCATATAGCAGATATATGTCATATGCTATAAATATCTCATAAATGCTTGAGATCATGATACGCCTTCATACAGAGCATCTCTGCCCCCATTAGTATGGGGTCATTCACTTTTAGACCAACTTTTAGTTATTGCTCAGAACTTACAAATGAAAATCCGAGAGTTTCCCCATCCAAGTTAAACACAGCCCCCGCACGCTTATGTAACGCCGTCACTGTGCAGCGCTCATGCAACGTGCCGATCCGGTCACTGCTCAGCTGCATGACGGAGCTCCCGGGCTGCAAGAAGCACTTCTGAAGGGTCAGACGAATGGCCTTGGAAGATCGATCAATCCACAAGATACAAGCTTTCACCTGGAGGAAGGAGGGAAAGAGACCTTAGTTCTCATTTAATCGTAGTGATATCTTACTAAACATGACTCCTTGGCTCTCCTGACATGATGTGTATTCACTAGCAAAAAAAAATAAGTGATATGAAGGAGGGCAGAGCTTCTGATCTAATACTGGAGATACCAGGGATACTGCGGTAGGAAGAGGCTGTTCACACTGCTGTCCACCCTGTCTACCTGATCTAATACTGGAGATACCAGGGATACTGCGGTAGGAAGAGGCCGCTCACTGCTGTCCACCCTGTCTCTCTGAATAACAATATAAGTATCTCCAGGTCACAGCAGTGGAGCTTCGCCTGCGCATTCTCCTGTTCTAACATCCTAGGACAGGTTTGTGTCAGTGAAACAAGGCAACGTCCATTTTAATTCTATAATGATTACTTTTATAAACAAAACGATTGTGATTTGCTAATAAAATGTATTTAAGAATTTCTAATGACATTTCCTTTAGTTATTTACTTATTTCTATTCCTGGAGAACCCCTTTAAGTAGACAAACTGCACTAGCAGAAAAGTTTTGTCTGGTTTTATGCAAATAATGATCAAAGTGTACCTGTTTATTTCACACAAAGCCTGTACCAATGGCTTTTGGTGCACATACAAGACCAGAAAGTGTCCTAAGGACACAGCCACACTTTCAGTATTTGGTCAGTATTATTTCTCAGAAGTAGGAGCCAAAACCAGGAGTGGGTGATAAATGCAGAATTGGTGACTTGTTGCCATTATACCTTTTCTCTGATTGTTCCTCACCTGGTTTTGGCTCCCACTCATGAGAAAAAATACTGACCGAATACTAATAGTGGGGGGCCGTGACCCAATGCTGATGCTCTGTAACTGGTCATCTCCTTTTCTCTTTAAAGGGAATCTGTCACCTGCAGATATAGGGTTAATCTGCAGGTAAACAAAGATGAAATCCTGCATATCTTCCTTAATTAAAGAGCGGCTATAGGGAGAAGTATCCGCCTACGGCAGCTCGCATGCAGTTATTGGGGCGGTGCAGGGAGCGGTTATGAGTCACCTCTCACTACTCAGTGAGCGCGCTGTAACCCACCCACATCGATTGATTGACAGCCTGCTTTGCAGCGTGTATGTCAAGAGCGGACAGTCAAAGTGCCAAGAAGTGATTACAGCTGGTCTCACCTAGTAATAAGCATCGGCAGTAACCTTTCCATACACCGCCCCCATGATTGAAAGTAAGCGGCAGCAGGGAGGATAGAACTTCATTTTCTGCCTGTAGCCGCGCTTCCGGTAAGTCAGGCTGGAATGTAATGCTATTTACCCTGCAGATTAACACTACATCTGCAAGTGCATTTATCATTTCTGGACATGATAGGTTCCCTTGAAGTGGCTGGTTTCTCTACATCGGAATTCCACCAGCATTATAGGTGCATGAACTTCCTTTCCCTCACTTCCGTGCTTGCATTGCATCTGCCATTGTCCAATGGTTTGTCAGTCCTGAAAAGAAAGTCCACCCGCTGCTCTGATTGTATACGGCTTGAGACAGGAAAGCAGGAGCACAAAGACAAACACCGACCCCCACATCCGGTAATTTGCCTTGGTGTCCCTGCTGCTGGAGACAGAAAGTAGAAATCTAGTGCCGGACAATGATTTTTCGGGGGTAATTTTTATTTGCAGACTATCTATACAATGAGCTATATACCCATCCAGACAGAGGTCAATAAGAAACTCTCCTGGCCTCCATCTAGTGAATGAAGACTTATGGGAATCAATTTAACACAGCTGCTGAAAGTTCTCCTGATACATATGGTAATCGCACAATACTGTGTGAACAGAGCCCAAAGAGCAACAAACCAAATGGAAAAGTAAGAAGAACTCCTGAGCAAAATTGTGAACAGAAAACTGCCCAATAGTCATTAGATGAATTTCCAACAATTATATTACCAGATTTGGATACATACGGTCTGATCTTTCTTGTAAGAGTTGACTTTCTTGGACTCCAAGTGCAGGAAATCCACAACCCCAGTGTAGGATGACAGGAAGGATAGTGTGACACGATCAGAGGAGACCTACAGGGAAAATAAATCACTCCGTTATAATTGCACCCCATTGGGACCAAGCCCCAACAATCCCCCGACACAGAGTATGGAGTCTGAGATCAGCACCTTCTGAACCTGAGCTTTTACCACCAGACCCGGCAAAAGATTATTTAGGGTCCATTTCTGCTCCTCCGTAGCGATGGCTGTAGCCACATCGGACTGTGTGATGGACAGGCGAACAATTCGGCCACTATTCTTTACTTCGTCAATCACACAGTTGAGGTACTGTCCGATCTGCAGAGAAGTGACTGTACACATAAAGCAGAATAAAAGTCAATATCTCATTTTCATTTGCTGGGCAGTTTAATGTTGTTATCTATTGTCCCCTGTTATCACAAATGCCCATTTCTATTGACCCTCCTAGTATTATGTAAAATATGATGCCCATTTTCTGTTCTAACAGCTATCCAATTTTTCCCTTTTATACCTGTGTACATCATGTATACAGCTAAAGGTACATTTTCTGCTTCATAATAGAGCAGTAATCAGCTTCAGCTCATCTCCTCTGTCTCCTGCTTGTGATAGGTTTCTCCCAACTTTTACTGATTGTGTACATTTCTTGCGAGTCCCACGTGCAGACTTTATAGTGTATCTTACATAATGTAGCCTTACACTGTTATCCCTGCCTCCTGCTTAGAAGCAGCATAAGTATATGTATGTAATCATCTACTACTTATAATAAGGAAAAAACTAAAACAAGCAGGAGGCAGGAGAACATGTCATGTGATGCAGCATCAGACTCACTAAAACTCTTCCATACGAGTCCGGAATCAGCCGTTCTATGTCACCAATGACTTCTGCACTCAGATAGGAGACAAAACTGAGCAAGTGCAGTGTGACGAGACTCCAGCTCATGTGCAAAGTCAGAAGCATTATAGGAATAAGATTGGAGGCGAAGAAGGAAAATACATAGGAGAAAACCCAGAAATGGCACAAACTAAAATAGATATATCAGGTATACATACAGTTAGGGCCGGGAATATTTGGACAGTGACAGAATCTTGGTGATTTGGGCTCTGCATGCCATTTTTTGGATTTAAAATGAAAACTTAGAGGCAATTGAAATGTTGACTTTCACGTTAAAGGAGTTGATCAAAAATATTCTGTGAAACATTTAGCAATTGAAACCATTTTTCTACAAAGCCTCCTCATTTCAGGGGCTCAAAAGTAATTGGACAAATTAACTTTACCATAAAAATTTTTCGTTTTTAATAATTTGTAGAGAATCCTTTACATGCATTGACTGCCTGAAGTCTGGAAGCCATGGACACCAGCAAATGCTGGGTTTCCTCCTTTGTGATGCTTTGCCGGCCTTCACTGCAGAGGAGTTCAGTTGTTGCTTGTTGGTGGGTCTCTCTGTTATACGTTTAGTCTTAACCATGTGAAATGCCGCTCGATGAGGTTGAGATCTGGTGATGACTCGGCCATTGTAGAATATTCCACTTCTTTGCCTTAAACTCCTGTGTTGCTTTCACAGTATGTTTTGGGTCATTGTCCAACTCTACTGTGAAGCGCCGTCCAATCAACCTTGCAGCATTTGGTTGATTCTGAGCAGAAATTATCGCCTTGTACACTTCAGAATTCATGCGGCTGCTTCTGTCTTCAATCACATCATCAATAAACACCAGTGACCCAGTGCCACTGGAAGCCATGTATGCCCATACAATCACACTGCCTCCACCATGTGTTACAGAGGATGTGCTGCGCTTTGGATCATGAGCAGTTCCAAGCATTCTCCATACTTTCTTCTTCCCATTATTCTGGTACAGGAGGATCTTCGTTTCATCTGTCCAGAGAATGCTTTTATCCAGAACTGGATGGCTTCTTTAGATGTTTTTTTGGGAGCAAAGTCTAATCTGGCCTTTCTATTTTTAAGGCTGACTAATGGTTCGCACCTTGTGGTGAACCCGCGGCATTTGCGCTCATGAAGGCTTCTCTTTATGGCAGACTTAGATACTGAAACATCTACTTCCTGGAGAGTGTTCTTCACTTGGGTGGATGTTGTGAAGGGATTTTTCTTCACCATGGAAAGGATTCTGCGATCATCCACCACTGTTGTCTTCCGTGGACGTCCAGGCCTTTTTGAGTTCCCAAGCTCACCAGTGCGCTCTTCTTTTTTTAGCAGAATGTACTAAACTATTAATTTGGCCACTCTTAACATTTCTGCTATCTGTCTGATGGATTTCTTCTTTTTTTTCCCCATCTAATGATGACTTGTTTCTCTTCCATTGAGAGCTCCTTTGACCACATGTTGTGGGTTCACAGCAACAGATTGAAATGCAACTGCCACACCTGGAAGCAGCTCCAGACCTTTTAACTGCTTAATTGATTATGGATTAATGAAGGAAAATCCCATGCAACCCATTAAAGAGCTTTTGAGATAATTGTCCAACTACCATTGATCTCTTGAAAAAGAGGCAGCTACATATTAAAGAGCTGTAATTCCTAAACCCTAAGGCCATGTGCCCACGTAGCGTTTTTGTAGCGTTTTTGCATAGTTTTTACGGCCGTGAAAACGCTTGTAAAACAGTCTGCCATGCAAAGCAATGTGAATTCGGATGTGCTGTGCACATGATGCGCTGATTTGCGCGCCTAATTTGCATTGCTTTGCAAAACGCAGCATGACCATTTCTACTGCGATTACGCTGCAGCGTAATCGCGGTGCGTGTGGTACCTGGGATGAAGACGAGACTACAACTTCTCTTCATCCCGGCTACCACACGGTGAAAAAAAGAAATAAAAAGTTAAAAATAAACAAAACCTATATATTCACCTCTCCGGCGGCCCCCGGTCTCCTCCGGTCTGCTCCCGGCCACGTCTTCTCTCTTCAGCGTCCCGCAGTGTACTGTCAGGACCTACGGTGACGTCATTTAGTCACCTGATGGTCATGCGACCGCTGACGTCGGCGGTCAGGTGATGGTCGCGTGACCATCAGCTGACTAAATGACGTCACCGCAGGTCCTGACAGTACACTGCGGGATGCTGAAGAGAGAAGACGCGGCCGGGAGCAGACCGGAGAGGTGAATATACAGGTTTTTTTTTATTTTTAACGTTTTAATTCTTTTTTTTTTTTTTTTACTATAGATGCTGCATTTAAAGCATCCAAGTTGTTCACACATTATAAATCCATGCCGGTTGCATGGATTTATATTGTGTGATCAACTTGTCAAGCACTTTTCCAAGTGATGCTCAAAATAACTTGGAAAAGTGCTTGAAAAAACGCATGTTAGGCTGTGTGCCCACGTAGCATTTTTCAAGCGTATATGCTGCGGAATTTCCGCAGCGTAAACGCTTGAAAAACGCATGTATATCCGCACCCCATGGTCCCCAATGGGATTCCGCAAGTTCTATGCACATGTTGCGGATTTTTCCGCAGCATGTCATTTAATTTTGCGTTTCCGCAAGCGGAATTGCCTTTGTCCAATGCATAAAAAACGCAAGGCAATTCCGCATGTGGAAAACGCGTGATAAACGCGCGAAAAATGCGCGATAAACGCGTGTGGAATTCCGCATGCATTTTTCCGGGAGAGGACTTGCATTTATGCAGCAGAAATTTTCTGCTTCATAAATGCAACGTGGGCACATAGCCTAATAACACTGAAAAAACGCTTCTCTCTGGCAGAAAAAACGCATGTAAATCTGCATGCGTTTTTTCTGCCAGGGAGAGGCAAAAACGCTCTGCATCAAATCTGCTACGTGGGCACATAGCCTTACTCCAATTAGGATGAGAATACCCTCAAATTAAAGCGGAGCGGCTGCACCTTAAGGCCATATTGATTATATAACTGTATGTTGAATATGTTTTGGTAAACAGCAAAAATGCCATAACTTGTGTCACCGTCCAAATATTTTTGGACCTAACTGTAAAATGCATGTCTTACAGTGTCTATTCTGTACTATGTCATGCTGTCATACAATCGCTGCCTACAAGTCTATGAGAACATCATCACCTTAGAGAATATTATATACATAGATTTAATGTTTCCTTACATATACTTGTCTGGTTTAGATACACTTGAGCTTTTTGACGAGGCAAGAAAGCTTTAGTTCCCCCAATTCCCAGGTCAATGAGATATCCATGGTCTTCAATACTGGAAACACAACCGCAGAGAAACTGGGAGGACAGATAAAATGTCACCACATCAGCAGGGTCAGAAGAACCACACAGAAAGATACAGTACACATAGGACAGCCGTCAGCAGAATCAGTATTCATCCAGCAGTTATCTCCCCGCACGCCCTTACATACATGAATGCTTGGATCAGACATGTGGATTTATTTTACAACTCTGGCAAAAATTTAATATTCCAGAGAACAGATTACAGGGGGTGTCCAGAGAAATCAAATTATCACCTATCTGTGACCCGCACTGATCGGCAGAACGGGGAACTTTTATCCATGCTAGAATGGAGTGACAGCGCACATGCTTGACGGCAGCTTCATTCATTCCCTATGGGACTGCCCTCGTTTCTTTCGGCAGCCTCAGAGAATGAATGGAGCAGCAGTCGGGCGTCTGATCCGCTGCTTTAATTTGTAACGGGAATAAAAGTGCCCAATCGTGGATAAAAAAAATCCCCATTCTGCTGACTAATGCGGGGACCCAACGCTAGGACCCCCACTGATCAGTAAGGTATCACCTATCTGGCGGAAAGGCGAGGACTTGTTATAACTGAACAATTTCTTTAATTTATGATGAAATCTATTAAACACCCATCGAATGAGGGTTCAGCACAGTCAGCAGTGAGGAAAGCATGTGTGTGTGAAGCCTTGCAGAGATGTACATCAGGGTGGCCTAATGGCCGGGAAGTTACCCTTTAATATGGAACAACTATCTTAGAATTTTTGGGGATACATTAACTGTTGCTTCATCACATCATTACAATATGCCACAGAAATCACATGCACTGACAAGACCTACCATGCCCGTGTGCAAAGAAGAGGGCGTCAGATCCGCATTGACCAGCTTGGGGTTCAGAGACAGTTTGATACTTGGGTACCCCCCAGACGTGGTCTCCAGGCGGCTCACTGCACATCTAACCAGCATTCCTGGTGAGTATAGGGCAGACAGCGGCAACAGAGCCTACAACATAAAGAGACAACTCAGGAGAGCCCAGTACAAGTGACACAGATTATTACATGTATTCAGTCACAGTGGCATCTTTGATGGGATGTGTAGGTGCAATGAATGCCAGGTTGAGGGAAAGAGCCGGGGGAGCAAGCGAGCGGGAGACGGGGGAGCAAGCGAGTGGGAGACGGGGGAGCAAGCGAGCGGGAGATGGGGGAGCAAGCGAGCGGGAGATGGGGGAGCAAGCGAGTGGGAGACTAATTGCTCAGTTGAATGTGGTGTTTCTTTGTATCTGACTTGCTCGGCACACCCGTCTTTTGAGAGCCAAACCAATAGTACTAATTACACTATAAGCATTAATTTTCGAACAATTGCACCGGACATCATTTTTCTCAATTTCTTTAAGGCAAGACAATCCCTTTAAATCAGTCTTGTAAGGTGTTGGACATTTTACAGCCAGTCTTCAGCGTTTGCAATTTGCATTCCATGGAAGAAGGCCGGTGCCTCTATATATCTGGGGCGCAGCTTTCACCCAATGTGGAAGCAGCGGCTTCTAGGCTGCAGAAGTCAGAAATAAAAGCGGGCATTCTAGATCCCTACTCTCTACCATTTCCATATAGGACGCTCGGATCCTTACCTCTAGTGGTTCATCCGTTTCCACTTGCTCACTAAGCAATTTGGTGTAGGCCTCACAAACATTTATTGCTTGGACGTAGCCAATGAGCCCATAGGGCAAATTAATGGACAACTCAAAATCTTTTGCGTCTTTCACACATCCCAGGAGCAGCATGCCATCATGGAGGCTCTGCAATCGAATAAGAAACGGTCAGGGTGCAGAAGGGATTAATAATACAATATACTTTTTTTTTTTTTACGACAGAGTGCTGTTCCTCTGTTATTCCTCCTGCTAATTTAGATATAAACAACTGAACTTTTCTGTGTACAAAAGGGTCTATCTATGCACCTGCACAGATGAAAAATTAAATGTATGGACGCCATCTAATGACGTGTGCGATGGTAAAGCTCAGTCGTCAAATTATTCGTACATTTTCAGGAAGGATAACAAAAGAATGGCAGATGAAGAAATTAAATAATTTTTAGAAAAATCTACCAACCTTAAAATTCAGTAACTCGATGCCTTTGTCTTTTGTTTCAGCGCTCTTTTCAGGCTTGAAAATCTCAGATTTCCCACTTAAAACCTTCTTCTTTTTCTTCTTTGTCTCTTCTAATTCTTCATGGTGTGTCTAAATAGAAATATTAATGTATTATTTGTGCTGCAACTGACTAAAGTAGCAATGATTCTAAAGGTTCTAATACATATAATAATCTTATAATAACAATGGGAGATCGCAGATTTTAAAAACGGTGGCATCTTTAAACAGATTGTCCACTATATCGATACTGATGAGCCATACCGATCAGCTGTACTCCGCTCCAGCCTGATAGTAACGATGTACGGAGCTGTACTCTGTAGTGGCCGCTCCCCAGTCCCGCAGATCAGCTTTTATTCCCTTTAATAGCACGCAAAAAAGGTGCAGCTTAAAAGAGTAACAGTAATCTTATGTACATGTTTCTAGACGTATGCACAGAGTAAAACTGAGGTACGGATTTTAAAGGGAACCTGTCATGTCACCAAATGGTATTAACCTGAAGATATGGGATCAACCTGCCGGTTAATAGCATTACTATTACATCACCATGCTGTCAAGCCGCCGCATTGAAGGTGCAGCTACCAGGAGGAAATTAACTTCTCTCTCTCGGGAGCTGCCGGCTTTCAGTCACCGCTCACCGCATTGTGAGCGATGGCTGTAAAGTCGTCCTGTCACGATGATTGAAAGCTCGTTCTCCACAGATGACCTGCAGAGCCGGCTGTTAGTCAAAATGCCAGGTTGTGCTTACAGCGTACTGAGGGTGAGTGTAGTAACTCTGGGCACACCTATAACTGAAAGCCGGAGGCTCCTGGGAAGATTAAAGTTCATTTCTTCCTGGTAGCAGCATTTTCAATACTGCGTCCAGTCACAAGAAACCCTAATGACATTCTGTGAGGATTTAAATAATGTGTGGAATGAACTGAAATTTACTATTTCACATAGTACTGAGAGGATGAACTTTCTGGACACTATGGTGATTAGAAATGAAAGAGGGGATTTTGAGACAGATTTATATAAAAAAGATACGGACAGGAATAGTATCCTACATTTTAGGAGTGCACATCCATATTCTCTAAAAAAGGCTATCCCCAAATCACAATTTCAGCGAGTGACCAGAATTGTCACTAACCCCTCTACCTGTTCAAAAAGAATTTTGGAAATGTGTGATAACTTTAGATGGAGAGACCATCTCCAACGTATTTTAGATAGGGCATTGAGAGAGGTAGTTACTGATAAAGATCCACGTAGAAAGAATGAATCACGTATATGTTTTGTAAGGGAATATCATCCAGTCAATTTAAAAGTGGATCAAATTATAAAGAAATATTGGCATATTCTGGGGCAGGCATATCCGAGTGTGATGGATTTTAATGTACCTACCCTCATCTGTAATAAGAGATTGCCCAATGTGAAAGATAAACTGGTACGGGCTGATGTGGGGAGCGACGCAATAATTCCTAGACAGACTTTTCTCTCAACAAAAAATAAAGGAACGTATCCTTGTTTGAACTGTGCCCAATGTGGTAATGTAATTAAGGGGGAATATTTTAGCCATCCTAGGACGGGCAAAAGATTTAGTATTAAGGGCTTCTTCACATGTAAATCTACAAATGTGGTTTATCAGATAAAATGTCCGTGCGGGTTTTCATATATTGGAGAAACAATGCAGTCAGTGGGAACACGGGTTAATAAACATAAATCCACTATCAGGTGTGGAGATACTTCGCTTCCCCTTCCATTACATTTTAAGGAAAAAGGGCATTCAGTAGCCCAATTGAAATATCAAGTATTAGAACAAATAGATACACCTAGAAGGGGAGGTAGTATTAAAAAAATCCTTTTACGTAGAGAAGTCTTTTGGATTTATACTTTGGGAACTTTATATCCGAATGGCCTGAATCAAGAATACAATGTTAGTGGTATTATGTGATCAGGATAATAAGTAATATATACATCCTACCTTCTTTTCAGACATCACAGATGCGATGAATTTCTGAAAAATCAGCATGAGAACAAATAGGTTGTATATTATACTTGCCACTTTTTGCTGTAATAGAATCTGGAGAACGGAGATGAGAGGTGATGCAAGATAGACGGCTTCCCTATGTATTTGCGGTAATTCCGGGAGTAACGGATGGACATTAAATCATATTGTCACTTTCAAGGAGATAAATAGGGTTTAGGTCAGGGGATAGAAGATGAGGAGTACAAGAGCCTCTCTCATCTCAGATAACGATCTGTGGGAGGCGAGAATTACTTGGAATGCAGGCTTCTCTATCCCCGTGTGTTTGCGGTGATTCCTTTATTAGTAGCTTAATGTGTAACTATACCTCTCTGAATGGGATAGACTGAGTTTAGATAATGGGATATAAAGTGATAAAGGAACAGTATGGTAAATCATTTCTTATGATGTGAATTGGGATCTGCGGGAATGCGGCAATATACTGATCTATCTATAAGGCATTTATTAGATAGTGACTTGAAACGATTATAGTGGATTATAATATTGAGGAGAAAGAATAAAGGATAGATTTAGTCACTTGATGCAGGTTGTTTACAAGGAATCAGTTGCATGTATAAATATAATGAGCAGTATTTTTAAAAAATAAAAAAAATTCTTAAAATATTAAAAATCATTAAAAAAATTATAAAACGTTGAACATATTTAAGAAAAATAATATAAGAATATTGAGAAATGTAAATTAGAACATTTGAGAAAGTATTAAAATGTGGTATATTTATAGGTGGGAATAATTAAATGGAATTCATATTTGGAGATTCATGTATTTATATTTGGTTAGGGATTATCTAGGTATATAAATTCACTTGTGGATGATGTTTTGCAATTTAAGTTTATTATTATGTTTTAATTTTTGTATAGTTTTGTTGTATATAATTTTTGTCAGTCTTCTTTTTTATGTTAATGAGAATTGTGTCATTTCCGTGGATTTGACTATAAATATCTTGACTGAATGTATTTAACCACAATTGAAAAAAGCCTTGGACAGGCTGAAACGTCTTTTTGTGAGTTGTGGAATAAACAAACTAATCATCAACAAGTGAGTGCCGGGATTTGCTTTTCCTACAGACATTGTTTTCCACGTGCATCACCCGAGCCACACGGAGTGCCGACTATTTTCTCTTGATACCGCTCTCCACAGATGACCTGCAGAGCCGGCTGTTAGTCAAAATGCCAGGTTGTGCTTACAGCGTACTGAGGGTGAGTGTAGCCACTCTGGGTACACCTATAACTGAAAGCCGGAGGCTCCTGGGAAGATTAAAGTTCATTTCATATACATAGTTAGTAAAGCCGAATAAAGACTTGCGTCCATCAAGTTCGACCTGTTAGTTCTGTAATTGCTAAAGTTGATCCAGAGGAGGGCAAAAACCCCAAATGATTTGGCCAATCTTCACCTGAGGAAAAATTCCCTCCCGACTCTGAAACCAGCAGTCAGAATAAATCCCTGTATCAACCTACTATTTTATTCTATTTTTAAGTATATGCAGAAATCTGCCTGGTATCTAGAAAAGCATCCAGTCCCCGCTTGAACTGGTGTAGTGAATCTGACATTACCGTCTCCTCACTCAGTGAATTCCATATTCTCACTGCTCTTACCGTAAAGAACCCCTTCCTATGCTGGTGCTGAAACCTTTTCTCTTCCAGTCTTAGTGAGTGCCCTCTTGTTACCGTAATATCCCTCCTTTTGAACAAATCCCGGGCAAGGTCTCTATACTGTCCCCTAACATATTTGTACACATTTATTATGTCCCCCCTCAACCTTCTCTTTTCCAGGCTGAATAGTCCTAGTTTTGCCAACCTCTCTGGGTATTGCAGTCCCTCCATTCCCCTTATTAATTTTGTTGCCCTCCTTTGTACCTTTTCAAGCTCATTTATATCCTTTCTATATATTGGGGCCCATAACTGAGCACAGTATTCCAAGTGTGGTCTGACCAGTGCTTTGTACAGTGGAAGAACAATGTTCTCCTCCTTTGCAGCTATACCTCTTCTGATACATCCCATTACCCTGTTTGCCCTTACAGCAGCGGCCTGACTTTGGGCACTCCAATTTAGTTTGCTATCAATCAAGATGCCCAAGTCCTTCTCCATCTCTGAATTCCCCAATGATTTCCCATTCAGTGAGTACTGGTGACTTCCATTTTTCCTTCCCATATGTATGACCTTACATTTCTCCTCGTTAAACCTCATTTGCCATTTAATGCTCCACCTACCCAGCTTATCCAAATCCCTCTGTAGGTCTTCACTATCCTCTTTTGTATTAATTGTTTTACATAACTTTGTGTCATCTGCAAATATTGATATTTGACTATTTATCCCGTTGACTATGTCGTTAATAAAGATATTAAATAACATTGGGCCTAGTACAGACCCCTGTGGTACCCCACTAGTGACGCTTACCCAATCTGAGTATATTCCATTTATAACCACCCTCTGTCTTCTATCCCTTAGCCAGTTAGCTACCCACTTGCAGACATTTTCCCCCAGCCCCATCATTCTCATTTTGTATACCAACCTATTATGTGGCACGCTATCGAACGCTTTTGAGAAGTCGAGATACACGACATCCACTGGTTCCCCCTGATCTACTCGAGAGCTAACCTCCTCGTAGAAGTCAATCAGGTTTGTTTGGCAGGAGCGATTCCTCATGAATCCATGTTGGTTCGGGGTTAATAGATTATTAGCGTCAAGATGCTCCATGATTGCCTCATTAATAAAGCCTTCAAAAATTTTGCCCACAACGGACGTCAGACTCACCGGCCGATAGTTTCCGGCGTCACTTTTCGCTCCCTTTTTGAATATTGTCACTACATTCGCCTGTCGCCAATCAAGTGGTACAGACCCAGTCTCAACAAAGTCCTTAAATATAAGATATAACGGTCTGTCTATCACATTACTTAGTTCCCTTAGTACCCGTGGGTGTATGCCATCAGGTCCTGGTGATTTGTTTATTTTAATGTTACTGAGGCGTTCCTGTACCCCAGCTTGGGTTAGATTTGTCATACTTAGTGGAGGATTAAGCTGGTCACTTCTCATTTCGCCTGTTAGTTCTTTTTCCTTTGTGAAAGTTGACGAAAAAAATTTATTTAATAGATTAGCTTTATCCTCATCTTTCTCTATGATTTTGCCTTCATCACTTTTTATCGGTCCAATATTATTCGATTTAATCCTTTTACTATTTATATACGTAAAGAACAGTTTGGGATTTGATCTACTTTCCCTAGCAATATGTCTCTCTGTTTCCTCCTTTGCTATTTTTATTTGTTTTTTGCAGGTTCTCGTTTTTTCCTTGTAACACATTAGTGCCTCCTTGCTGTTTTCCTGTTTTAATCTCTTGAATGCCTCTTTTTTGCTATTTAACGCCCCTTTTACGTTCTTATTCAACCATATTGGTTTCCTCTTATTTCTGGCCCTTTTATTCCCATACGGTATATACCTCTCGCACTGAGTATTCAGAATTCTTTTGAAGGTTTCCCATTTACTATTCGTATTTCCTTGATTAAGAACTTTGTCCCAGTCTATAAGTTGAAGGTTTTCTTTCAGCTGATCAAACTTCGCCCTCCTAAAGTTTAATGTTTTAGTTGTTCCCTTATTGATAACCCTACTGAAGGGCATTTTGAAATTGATAATATTATGATCGCTATTACCTAGGTGCCCCCCTATCTGTACCTCAGTTATTCTATCAGGCCTATTAGTCAATATTAAGTCCAACACGGCCTTCCCTCTCGTTGGTTCCTGCACTAGTTGGGAGAGATAATTATCCTTGATATTTGTCAAGAACCTTTTTCCTTTCTGAGATCTACAGGTTTCTGTTTCCCAGTCAATATCCGGGTAGTTGAAGTCCCCCATTACAATCACCTCATTATGTTTTGCTACTTTGTCTATTTGTCCTAATAGCAGATTCTCATTCTCCTCTGTTATATTTGGTGGCTTATAGCAGACCCCCAGTAATATTTTATTATTATTTTTTGCCCCCCTCTATCTCTACCCACATGGACTCAACCCCCTCTTCTCCCTCTCCTATATCTTCCCTTAGTCTGGGCTTTAGACGTGACTTTACATATAAGCAGACTCCTCCGCCCTTCCCGTTTCCGGTCCCTTCTAAATAAACTATAATCTAATAAATTTACCGCCCAGTCGTAGCTATCGTCTAGCCAAGTCTCTGTTATACCTACGATGTCATACCTCTCCTCCGATATAAGCGCCCGCAGCTCATCCGCCTTATTGGTCAGGCTTCTTGCGTTGGTCAGCATGCAAGATAAAACTTTGGGGTTATTTAGCATCCTATTCTTCTCTAACGATCTAACTGTACAATCCCCACCCCCCTCTCCACCCTCATTACATTCACTTCTCCCCTTCCCCCTTGCTTGCCTCACATCCCACCTATTTCCTTGGTTTCCCCCCCCCCCCGTCTCTAGTTTAAAAACTCCTCCAACCTATTAGCCATCTTCTTCCCCAGCACCGCTGCACCCTCCCCATTGAGGTGCAGCCCGTCCCTACGGTAGAGCCTGTAGCCGACAGCGAAGTCGGCCCAGTTCTCCATGAACCCAAACCCTTCTGCCTTGCACCAACTCTTTATCCACTTATTCACCTCCCTAACCTCCCGTTGGCGCTCCTGTGTGGCTCGCGGGATTGGTAGTATTTCTGAGAAAACTACCTTGGAGGTCCTTGCCCTAAGCTTCCTACCTAGATCCCTGAAATCATTTTTAAGGACCCTCCATCTACCACTCACTTTGTCATTGGTGCCAATGTGGACCATGACCGCTGGGTCTTCGCCAGCCCCACCCAGTAACCTGTCAACCCGATCCGCGATATGTGCCGGACTCGAGCGCCAGGGAGGCAGCACACCGTTCGGCGATCCCGGTCTTTGTGACAGATTGCCCTGTCTGTCCCCCTAATAATAGAGTCACCCACTACCAGGACCTGTCTAGCCTGCCCTACACTTCCCCCCTCCCCCTCATTACTGGAGCATACACTCCCCCGGCGGTCAGAGGATCTGTCGTGCTCCAATAATGCCGGTTCTGAACCAGCCTTCCTATACTTCTTCCCTCTATCCCTTCTAACTGTTACCCAGCTCCCTGACTGTTCAGCCTGCGCTTCCCCACTAAGCTCCACCCCCAGTGTTGACCCATTGAGTGTCTGCTCGGTGAGCAGCAAACTCCGTTCCATGTTGTCGATGCTCCTCAGTACCGTTATCTGAGCACTTAGATCCACGATTTGGGCTTCCAAGTGCACGATATGCTCACATCTCTCGCAGCAGTATGGATCCCTGAGCGGTAGCTCAGGGAATGCATACATTGCGCAAGATGTACACTGCACGGCTCCGGCCAACATGGACGTCATTCTAAATATGGGGATACAGTCAGTATATATGTACAAGTACAAAACACAATTATTTATATATAGGTGTATGGACGGGGATCAATTAGGGATGTGCAAGTGTATCGATTAGATATCGGCGCGGGATCAGTTAAGTATGGACGGGGGATCAATTAAGTATCAATTAAGTATGGACGGGGGATCAGCTGAGTGGGTCAGGTGGATTAATTAAGTGTGGACGGTGTGTCAATTAACTATGGACTGGGATCAATAAGTATGGACTGGGGAAATAATTAATTGTGGACTAGGGAATCAATCAATTAATTATGGACAGGGGGTTTAATTAAATAGGATGGGGGGTAAAGCAAATAAATAGGTATGGACGGTGGGTCAATTAACTAAGGACTGGGGATCAATAAGTATCAATAATATCAATAAATATGGACTGGGGAAATAATTAATTGTGGTCTGGGGAATCAATCAATTAATTATGGACGGGGGTTAATTAAATATGGTGGGGGATAAGGCAAATAGATAGGGACTGGGGATGAGTAAAAGTGGACAAGGGGAATCTATTAAATAGGACAAGGGGGATCAATCAATTATGGGCTGGGGGGGTCAATCATTTAAATGTGGTCAGGGAGATCACTTTAATATGGACGGGGGGTGGTCGGGGATCAATTAAATGAGGACGGGGGGTCAATTTAATGTGGTCAGAGGGATCAGTTAAATATGGACGGGGGTGTTCAGGGGAATCAATTTAAATATGGACGGGGGTGATCAATTAAATATGGACGGGGGGGTAATCAATTAAATATGGACTAGGGAATACAATACAATTACAATACAGATACAAATACAATACAGTACAGTACACACTTGGGTTCAGTAGGGCCGCTTATCGCGGCCTCCTGCCCCTCACTCACCTCCTCTAGGGACGCTGCACGCTATCACAGCGCGCTTGTCCCTCCGGTCGCCTCTTACCGGTCCTCCTGATCACCTCCTGGTCACCACCACCTGGCACCCTCCGCTGGCCGGCACTGCACGCTGCCACAGCGCTCTCTTGCGCTCGTCCCTCCGGTCGCCTCCTACTGGTCCTCCCGGTCCGCTCGGTCACCTCCGCCTGGCTCTCCTCCCTTCCCAGGAGCTCTCTCCACACACAGCACAACTCTTGCAGCACACGGCAGGCTCCGCCTCCACCACTTCCTGTCAGGCCTCCTCCTGACAGGAAGATTTCTTCCTGGTAGCAGCATTTTCAATACTGCGTCCAGTCAGCACTGTAATGCTATTAACCTGCAGATTGACCCTATATCTGCGGGTTAATAGCGTTTGGGGACATGACACTTTCCCTTTAAATCCACCGCATGCCAACCTATGCTGCACATTTTCACCATGGATGTCACCCTTTACAATGCATAGGATTAAACCTGCTGCACATCAGCAGGATGTCCACAGCAATGAAATAAGAAAACTTTTGATTTGATACGATCCGCTCATGTTTCCTCCCATGTGGACGTACCGTTACAAAGAACAGGAAAGTATATCTAAATGATATGTCAAAAATAAATACATTTTTAAAAGTTATATTAAAAATATTTCTATTTAAACAGAAGGAAAAAAAAAAAAAAAAAAAAAAAAAAATCGCTCATTGACATACAGAAAAGAGGTTGTCATCTTCTCGCGGCCTCTTCTTAACGCCAGTTTCTTCGGATTTCTTCTGTACGCCACCTCGGGGGAAACTCTCTTCCATTTTGGTGTATGTCTGGAAAAGAAAAAATAAATAAAACATTACAAAACTAATCAGAGAATTGTACTTTTTCAGTGCTATGATGAAAATCGTAAGCAAGTCAGCAGCAGTTGCCTGCACACCATTAAACTATTCCATCAGTCGCACCGCAGCACATTTTTACATATGGAAGTCGTGGTGTGGTTGTGTAGATGCTCTTACCTCATTGGAAATAATACCTTTTTTTTTTTGTTGAGATTCAGCGATCCAGTCTTGAGAAATCTAGAAGTCATATGCAAATGAGGCTGGAAGTGCACTGGGGGAATGTCAATGTACTTGGAAAAGGAAGTCCAACTGCACTGACACGCCCCCAGTGCACTTCCAGCCTCATTTCCATATGACTTCTAGATTTCTCAGGACTGGAATATTGAATATCTACAAAAAAAAAAAAAAAAAAAAAAGGTATGAAATTTATTGGGGGGGACAAGCACCTATACAGCGATACTTCTATATGTAAAAACGTGCTGGCAGCTTCCCTTTAAGCATGCCATTACGTCATGAGGAGTGAGGTGTCAGACATCTGAAAATGGAAGACACAGCACAAAATTCTGCACTAATGTAAAATCCACAGAAAAAAAATACGCTCAGCGTTCACTTTGCTGCCACATACAAATTTTACGCTGCAGATTTTGCCGTTTATTCACAGTAAATCCACCGCAAAGTCTGGATGTGCTGAGGATTCTGGTGCAGATTTCACAGTGAAAATTGGGGGAATAAAACACAGCATAAAGGGACAAAATGCTGATTTACAACATGAACCACAGTTTAATGCACGGTGTCATGCCAGGTGTGGGAAAGACTTAGTGCAACACAGAGGGAAGAGGGAAAAGGAGCAAGTGGAGACCTCCTAGTCTGGTCTAGCGTCACCCTGTCTCAACTACCGTCCCTATATTGCTTCTTCAGCAATTGCTGCATGCGTGCCTCGCCCTGTCTTTCCCTGGCATATGGCTAAGGCTAGGGATGGGAGGAGATGAGCACTAGTCGATCTCCACTAAACTCTATAGACAACAAGGGTAGACAAACAGGGGGAGATTGCTTAGCTTTAGACGACTCCAGACAAATGCAAACTCAGCCTCAAGCTCCAGAGAGGACGAAGTACTGCTGTAGATAAGCCTTCACAAGTAGAAATGAATATAGTTGGCACCTCCCTCTCAGACACACCAGGCCAGGGATCTAAATACCAGAGGGAGGTAGCCGCTAGGTCCTAGAGACGGCCTCTCATCTAAAAAGATGTCTGTAATGCCAAACGTAGAGATCTCCTGCAACCAACTGCAGGGCTGTCTGTCACCTCTGATACACCCGTGACACACGGCATCTGATTTTTTTCACAGTGAATGGATGAGATTTGGCATCAAGTCATTGACTTTGCAGCTACTATAATATGCTGAGGATTCTCTGCCGCAAACCCAGATGGAAAATCCAAAGAGGATCTATCAAGTGTGAACATACCCCGATGGAGAGGCAACACTGAGTGGAGAGCAGCTTTATTAAAGGGGTTAGTCCTGCTCTGCTTAAGGTCCACATACATGGACTAACCGGCAGCACAATATGACCGCCGATCAATAAACTATTACCAATCATCGGTCATTTAAATGCCTTTTTACACAGACAGACCAAAGTACATTGGCATCGGGAGGCAACATTGCAGGTGATGCCACATCTACTGATACCAGCAGGGAAGCTACGCGTGATCGTGCACCATTGATCAGACCCACACTGATTATTAAAGGGTTGTCTCTTATTCTGTGGCAAAAGCACGCCGCTCCCCATCCTCCCAAAACCTGAGTGACAGTGTGCTCAGGGGCCGACATATCATCAGTGCAGCCAGGGGACAAGAGGTAAAGGGCCACTACAACCAAATCAGATGCCATTGTGCATTATGATGAGCGATAGGGTCCATATACTGCTCTTGACCAGGGCCTCTTCTCTTTGTGTCCACTGCGGCTTTATCAACCTTCAGTTTGGGAATTACTGATGCCGCTACATGGGACACATGGCCTCTGCAGCACAGGAGGAGCGC
This sequence comes from Phyllobates terribilis, assembly GCF_046119375.1. Taxonomy (NCBI): domain Eukaryota; kingdom Metazoa; phylum Chordata; class Amphibia; order Anura; family Dendrobatidae; genus Phyllobates; species Phyllobates terribilis. Next base: position 452,860,514 of record NW_027362765.1, on the reverse strand, counting down.
AGGGCACCGACGATGCTCACTCCTGACCATGGCAGACTATTGGAAAGAGCTTGTAAGCGCTGCGCTCCTCGCCTAGGAGTCCAGCCACTTCAAATAGACTGCAAAGGTGGTTGGTAACCAAGGCAACAAGCTGTAAACAATAAAATTAAAGATCTCTTGAAAACGGAGAGGATCTTTAATACCAGGTAATCTGCACCGATCACGACTTTACAGGCACTTTGCACATGTTTCTCCATTTAAGACGAGACAATCTCTTTAAGGGCTGAGAATGGAAAGACTGCAGTGTGAGCAGGATGTCAGCCTCACCATTACCCGCCAGCACTTCTCTTTCTTAGAAGCTCGGGATAGTCACATCCCAGCTTTACTGCTGACCGTCCCCTTCCCTAGCTCCGGACCTCACTGCTCCGATCAGGCGACCACTTACCGGCTGCACACAGATCGCTCACAGCCGGGCTCCTCAGCAGAAACATGCAGCGATCACACACGTGGGTCTCCCGTACTGTTAACCCGGAAGTACAAAATTCCAGCCACACAGCCACGTGACACACGACTTCCTGTTCCTGGCTGCGTCATCGGAGTCACCTTCTGGACCTTGGAGAACGAGAGAGACTAGCAGCCAATAGGAAGACAGAAAGCTTTGACGAGCAGTTGGAACAGCCAATGAGCGGAGCCGGTGGTTAGAAAGCCGGAGACATCGGGCGCAGTAGTCGGCAGTGAAGGGCATTGGCACGTAGCTGCGGGCACGGACTGGTGAGCGCTGCGGGGGCACAGGGAACACTGGCTGCAGCCGGTCACACTGCATTGTTCTGTGGCTGGGTTTCGCCTTTAATTTGTTGCGTAGTATTTGGGCCTGTGAGTCGGTGGCCGGTTATCGGTGCTGTTTCCTGGCGTCCTCCACTGCAGGACTGGATGGATGCGGGGCCGTCACTGACCTCTGTCTTGTGCACATGATGGCCAGTTGCATTAGGCTGTGTTCCCACGTAGCGTTTTTCAAGCGTTTATGCTGCGGATTTTCCGCAGCGGAAACGCTTGTGAAACGCTAGGTAATCCGCACCCCATGGTCCCCAAGGGGATTCCGCATGTTCTATGCACATGCTGCGGATTTTTCCGCAGCGTTAAGGCTATGTGCCCACGTTGCGGACCTGAAGCATATTTTTTACGCTTCTCCCTGGCGGAAAAATCGCATGCGGATATTACATGCGGTTTTCCCGCCAGGTAGAAGCGTTTGTGAGGCATCTTTGCATGCATTTCCGCATGCGGGTTATCAAGCACTTCTCCAAGCATCACTTGGAAAAGTGCTTGACAGCTTGTTCAGAATGGTAAAAAATAAAAAAATAAACTTTATACTCACCTTCTGATGCATCCTCTGCCCCGTCCGGAGTCTTGAGCAGCTCACGCTGTTGTGTGCAGGACCTGCGGTGACGTCATTGAGTCATGTGGTGGGTCACATGACTCAATGACGTGGCAGGTCCTTCAGACAACAGCGCGACGGAGGGAAAACATCGGAAGATAAGTATAAACTTTATTTTATTCTTTTTTTTACAGGTTCTTTGGTACCCAGGTCTGGATGAGAGTCTCCTCTCATCCAGACTTGGGTACCATCCGCACATTGATTCCGCTGCGCTTCCGCAAAATTAATGAACATGCTGCGGATTTTTGACCGCAGCATATATGCTGCGGAAAAATCCGCAGCATGGGCATTGACATTGCGGAATGCCATTGGGGACCATGGGGTGCGGATATACATGCGTTTTTCAAGCGTTTACGCTGCGGAAATTCCGCAGCATATACGCTTGAAAAACGCTACGTGGGCACACAGCCTAAGGCTATGTGTCCACGTTGCATTTATGAAGCAGAAAATTTCTGCTGCATAAATGCAAGTCCTCTCCCGGAAAAACGCATGCGGAATTCCGCACGTATTTATCGCGCATTTTTCACGCGTTTTCCACATGCGGAATTGCCTTGCGTTTTTTATGCATTGGACTAAGGCAATTCCGCTTGCGGAAACGCAAAATTAAATGACATGCTGCGGATTTTTGAACGCGGCATAAACGCTGCGGAAAAATCCGCAACATGTGCATAGAAGTTGCGGAATCCCATTGGGGACCATGGGGTGCGGATATACATGCGTTTTTCAAGCGTTTACGCTGCGGAAATTCCGCAGCATATACGCTTGAAAAATGCTACGTGGGCACACTGCCTTAAAAAAGAATAAAATAACAAATAAAGTTATATTCACCTGTCCGGCGTCTTTTCTCTGAATGCCGGCATCGCTTGAGGACCTGCGGTGACGTCACAGTCATGTGACCGCAGGCCCTTCACCGCTCTGTCTCGCGATATGCCGGCAGCCGGGAACCAGACAGGAACGAGCGCTGCCGCCACGCCGGGCATCGGGGGTGAGTATAGCTTTATTTGTTTTCATTTTTACGGTTCACACTGTATAAATCCATGCTGTTTGCATGGATTTATACAGTGTGACCTAGTTGTCAAGCACTTTCCAACTGATGCTATCGCCTGGAAAGCGCTTGTCAATCTGCATGCGGAAACGCAAGTGAATCCGCATGTGGATCCGCATGTATTCTGCAGGAAAAACACATGCACAATCTGCATGCGTTTTTTCTGCCAGGGAGATGCAGAAATTTTCTGCTTCATTTCTGCATCGTGGGCACATAGCCTTAAAGGAGTTGAACGGAATTTAAAGCCCCTAACATGTAGTAATGCGACAAGTAACCAATAATTTAAGGGGGGTTTCTGTAGCCCCCGTATCTCCTCCTTCCTCTGCAGGTTTAATCATATGTCCTTTACTCACCCTCCCCGGGTCCAGTGAGTCTCCAACATTGCTCCCAGTGTGTTATTGTCTGCAGTGTTCATGTTACAGCGCTGCAGCCAATCATTGAGCTCAGTGGCTCGTCCCATGTTGACTGTAGGAGACGCTCAGAGCCACTGAGCTCAATGAGTCAAAGTGATCTATCACCGCCAAAGTGACAGCTTTTTTTCTGGTGCGGCTTTGCGAAAGAAAACTCCAGTGTCTCCCCTGTCAGATTAGACACCGTGTGCACGTGGCCAGAGGCTGGTCACCTTTTCAGTAATTTTTCTCCACTGATTGGGGGGGGGGGGATGGAGGTTTCTAATCACACTCGTATCAAGCAGTCCATGAAAAATGGACAGCACACGGATTGTGCCCGCGTCCTGTGCCTTTTAGACTTGTATTGGTGAGATTAATCCAAACCTTAGATAATTCTCCATTGGTTCTGTGATTTTGTGTGGGGATACACTCAGCAAAAATACATGTGTGAACAGCTCCATAGACTGAGTATGTGATCTATCTGTGAAAAATATGTATAGAGCTCGTATGAGATGATCTGATGTCAGAATGATTTGCTGTCTCTAGAAATTCCGTGGAAATTAATGAGTTAAAGAAACTACCTAAGCTCAGCCGTTCTTCATTGCTTCTTTGCCCCAATCTCTAGTGGTCTGAGCAAAGCAGAGTACAGGAAGGCAGAGATGGGAATAACCCATTATATTTCCCAGCATTACTAGGTAGCTTGATTCCTGGGGATTTCTAGTTATTCCAGGTGCTGGCCTGTAATCTGGTGTATGAAAAATGTACTATACTGTACAGTAAGATTAGCTAATCTGTAAGAGGTGTGAGCGTCGACATACTTGTTGATGGTTTCCAATGACAAATCAGCAGATTTGTGACCAAAGCACCAGACTATAAAGCGGCCTGTACTTTTTAGACTAGTCCAAGATGAGCTATAAAAAATATTCACAAAGTAAAATAGTGTAAGAGGGACTCAAAACTGGAGATGCTCTGTACCTGTGACCTGTTACTGATGGCTCACAGTGAAAATTGAATATCTGGGTGCTAGAAAGCGATTTGTATATCAGTCACTTGTGCTCGGGTCTGTCAATAATGTCTAAAGCTTCTGCTGCATACAATCCTCACGAGTAGTCATGTGTCCCTTATTAATGAGGTTTTTTGTTTCTTTCAGTAATTCACCATGGGAGGACACGACGCGGGGGCACAGTACCACTTCACTGGCATCAAGAAATACTTCAACTCTTATACCATGGTTGGCAGGAGGAATGTATGTGATTTTAAGGACAGGGAGGACTGTGGCAATCCTTGTCAACTTTTTCTAAGATTCTGATTTATTTATTTTTTGTTCCCCTTTGCAGTGTGTACTGGCCACATATGCAAGCATTGCCGCCATTGTCCTTTTCTTTAAATTAAAGCCCAAGAAACAAGCAGCGGTCAAAGATAAATAATGGTAAGTGATAGTCAGCCCTTTTTTGTTTGTAAGATCAGATACTGGTTTGTTATACTGGGCCACATCCCTTTCCACTAATGGCAGTTTGCGGTGTAGTGACCTCCTGAGCACGGCTGCTCCGATGACATTTAATTAAATAGGAGCTGAGGATCTTGGCACCATCAGAGGCAGGAGGCCGACAAGTCAGACCTCCAGTGAACTAATATGGAGGACTCATCCTCATGAATTTTATTAGCCTGGACAACCTCTTTAAGTGTAACCTCTAGCCAATTGTGTAATTGGCTATAGGTCTTTGGATGGGTGGCCCAGTAAGTCCCATTTAACAGAGTAACTGGCCTCGTTGCCAAACCTACTAATCTACACTGCTTTCATTTCTTTAAAAAAAACTTGTCTGTCTTCCATGGACAACCTGTCTTGGGTTGTCTTGTATTGCACCTTGGCTGCATTAGGTAGGTCTGGGCTACACTGCAACTTTTTGTAGCACTACTGATTGATTTTAACTATTAAGTGGCAGCTGTGATCCACCCAATTGCATATAAATGAAGCTGTGTGCCCACTATGCATTTTAAGCATTTCTGTAGCAGCAATTCCGCTGCAGAAACGCTTAAAAAACACTTGGTAGAAAGTCTGCTATGTTCCCCAATGATAATCCGCATGTGCTGTGCACATGCTGCGGATTATCATTGCGGAAAAATCCGCAGCACTACCAATTGTGCGTAAACGTGGTGTTTTTGCCGCCATTGACTTGCATTGGAATGCATGGAATCCGCATCACTGGATCTGTACATGCGGAATCCAAGCGTTTCAATGTGCAGATGGGACCCGGGTACCATAGTACCTGTAAAAAATATAAATAAATAAAAATTATACTTGCCTTCTGATGGCCCCCGGTGTGCTTGTCTTGGTTTGCTGGCAGATCGCGGTGGACTCGAGGACCTGCGGTGACATCATTTAGTCATGTGACAGACCACGCGACCGCTGATGTCAGCAGGTCCTTAAATCTACCGCAAGCTGCCGGCAAGCAGAGACAAGGACTCCGATGCCATCAGAAGGTAAGTATAATTATTTTTTACCATTCTTTACGGTCACACTATATAAAAATCCATGCAACCGGCATGGATTTATAGTGTGACCAAGTTGACAAGCACTTTCCAAGTGATGCTAAAATCGCTTGGAAAGCGCTTGTCAACCCGCATGCGGAAATTATGTGAAGAACGCTTCACTTCCGCATGTCCCTGGCAGGAAAAACGCATGTACAATCCGCATGCGTTTTTTTCTGCCAGGGAAATGCAGAAACGCTCAGGAAAAAATCCTGAGCATTTCTGCATCGTGGGCACATAGCCTTAATGCATTGCTGTTGCTAAATAGTTTTTAAATCAGTCAGTAGCGCTACAAAAAGTCAGTGTAGCCCAGGCGTAAAAGTGAATGGAGCTGAGCTGTAATAGCAAACATTACCTGTGGACAGGTGTGGTGCAGTTTTTGGAATAAAGAAATACAAAAAAGAGCATGGATCGCACCTCCAAAAAATCATATGGAATAAAGCCGCCATGTCCCCCTTTTAACACTGTGGTTGTTTAAAAAAAAAAAAAAAAAGCTTGTTGCTTTTTATTGTATTGAAAAATGAGGCCCAGTGCTGTTAGAATGTTATTATCCTGTATTAATATTGATCTGTTATGGAAAGCATTAATGGGAAGGTTTATCCAGGTAACTAATTCCCATATAAAGGACTTTTCTCACTAAATGTGTATCACCGATTTGCTGAATATGAATGATGAAAGTGTGTAACTAGGACCTCCACTGATCCCATACAGGGGTCCAATGTCCTTTGTGCACATATCACTATTCAGTCTACTTTTAGGCTAGGGCTACACTGTGACTATAGCCACAACACAGGTCACACAGCCAAAGATCACTGTCACTGCTATCGCATTGCATCTCCTAGGGTAGTGACAAGCAACTCACTTGTCCCTATACCCTTGGGGGTGGCAAATGCCACTTCATTCACTTAGCCATGTATCTCAGTACAATATATTAGTGTTGAGCAAACTTGCTCAGATAAGGTGTTATCCAAACACGCTCGTGTGCTAAACAGGAGTATCTTCGGCGTGCTCAAGTCACCGCAGCGGTTTTGACAGCTGCACCACATGCATGGATTGTCCGTTTGTTAGGCAATCCATGCATGTGTTGCAGATGTCGAACAGCTACGGCGACTCAAGCATAGTGTTTGAGAACTCTGAAGATACTGTTAGCAACCGAGCATGCTCGGATAACACAGTTCGCTCAACACTAATAATAATTAGCCTCTATTGCTGCCAATGTCGCCCCAGCCTAATGGTAGTGATAGGATTCCTTAATGGCTTTCTGTCCCATAGACAGTCACTGGTATGGTGGTCACGCATGCAAGTTAAAATATTAAATATTTGTAAAACATGCTTTAGGATGTGTTTCCACAGGGACAATACGGTCTGGATTTTTTTATTATTTCAGTACCAATAAAGTGGATGAGATTTATCAAAACCTTTTCTACATAAAGAAATTTACTTTACATCTGTGGTATGACACTTTACTGTGTGGATTTGTATCCTTTGCACTACAGAGTAAAACCTGCAACAAAACACATTTTGTTGTTCAGATTTTTTTTTCATAGTGCAACAATCCCCCACAGACATACCCATAAAGACAAACCATGTATTCTTCCTGAGCCTACAATGACAGGTTTCTGTATACATAAGGAAAGCTCTGCGGCTGTGTTTAGCACCAATATATAACAATGAAGAATCCTCCAGTGATGATGGGTTGTGAGAAGTAGAGTTACCACCTTTTCTGGGCTCTCATATCCACCATAGTCCTGTACGTCTGTCCTGACTTTTGCTTTTGTTGACAGGATCCTGGATTTAGAAGCTGACAGTCGCCGGACCATCTCCCCCCCATGGACTCACTCACATTTTGACATTAAATACCAGATTATTTGTATTGTCTTTATTTACAATATTTCAGTTAGTCTGTACAAAAAGCAGCGCCCTCCTGCCCGGGCAGCCACAAGTGTTGGAGGTGTCAGTCAATAAATGATAATTCACAAGTCACTCCTGTCTTTTCTGTAAAATGGTTATTGCTCTCGCATAAAGTGGACCTAATCCAAGATCTCTTCCAGTCAGAGGTAGTAAGTACAATGTCTAAAATGGGGTGTGGGAGACTGAAAGGGATAGGAAGTGGAGGACACTACTTCCATTACTAAAGCTGTCCCTTCACACTAATAACGGTCATATTTAGACCTGACTGAACCAGGGCAGCGTAACTTGTCCTCACTTCTGCATCCTTTTCTCCTGTGTACTAAACCTCCATGATGGCAGCAAAGTGTAGGTTGATCTGTCTGCTCAACTTCTTCTGATAAATGAGATTTGCTTTCCAATCCTTGCAGATTAATTTGTAGCATTCAAAAGGAATAAACAACTGAAATCTGATTTCTCCATGATTACTTCAAAGAGGTCCCATGCATTTATTTGAATACAGTGGTTGTCAAACATGTGTCCCCATTACTTATAGGTGTTTGTTTGTGGGACAATATCTTTTAGTTACTGAATAAGAATGCATGTGGAGCAATGGTGTATGCCACTTATCACACTCAGATAGTGGAAGACTAAACTGGCACTTGGGCAGGTTTCACACTTAGGACACTCATTGGCAGAAGTGCTGAGCTCCAGCCACAACTTCCATATGAGGCAGTATTTCAGGACAGGAGCCAGTCTGACTTAAACCAATAGCCTAATAAACCTATATGATGCTGTATGTTTAGGTCCAATAGTCAGACTGGGAAGTAAAGCCTAAGTTATACATAATGGTAGGTGGTCAAAACAAGCATAGTTTAAACAAATAGCCATATAAAGTTGTTTTGTTTTATACCTGAGTAGTTTGTCACACATTAAAAAAAACAAAACAATTTAACTACATCTGAGGATGGGGCTATAGGAAGATATGTACATTGCCCCCTTCTTCTGTTTGACAGAATAAGGGTTAATGCACATGACACTTGTTGCAAAAGTTTCTGCATTTAATATTCGATCAAAGTTCTGTTCTATACATAGGATCTTCACTTGGAGAAGTTCTTCCAAACACAGCTGTCACCTTTAAATAACTTTGTGTTAAATCTACAATAAAATCTGTATAGTTGAGCTGGTTCTTAAACTACTGAAGTGGATTCTTCCATTAAAAAAAAAAAACTTGTCAAATATTCTTTGAATAAGTGTTGGTGGGAAAACACCGTTCACATGGTGCCATTTTCAACATGGAAAAAGCAGCAACTTGTCTCTATGGGAAAAAAAAAAACTGCTTCAGGAGTGATTACTGTATCTATTGAAGCAGGAAAATAATCCACACACAATTAAGAGTTAAAAAAATTTTAGTGTGGAATTTTAGCAAGAATCCACAAAATTTAAAAAAAAAATGCACCACTGAACAGGTCTGCTACAGACCTTGATATTAACTCATCCATAAGCCTGCTCCTATATTACACAGGTCATAGCTACCTGCAGGACCCTTCTTGGACTACCGCTCCTAAAAGATCCAGAAGTCATATCAATATAGCCTTAATGTTTTTATATTTTCTCAAAGATGCTAAGGCCTACTTTACCAATAATAAATAGATAAACTGTGCAGCCAGAGTACAAAAAAATGAAGACAATATTCAAACTCATGAAAGCAGAGATAATACAGCTTCTGTTGATACACAGCATTGTGCAAAACTTGTAGGCAGATACATATATATAAAAAAAAGTTGCAAACTAAAAATTCCTTTAAAACTGTATTTTTATGAATTAACAAAATGCAAACAAAACAAATAAAATAATTGTGACCTCCCTTGGCCTTCAAACAAGCATAAATAGTACTAGGTACACAATTTTTAAAGGAACTCGGCAAAGAGGTTGTTCCAAACATCTTTGAGACCTAACCCCAGATCTGCAGATATCACTTCTGCAAATCCTTCAATCTCTTCATGTAATCCTACACAGACACTGAGGGGAGGGAGTTTGGGGACGACGACAACCCTATCATCACTTCTGGGACTTCTTTGCACTGAAGACCGTTCTTACAGCCAATTAAGTTTGGGGTTGATTTCTTAATGCAGAATAAGGTTGGAGAAAATCAGATGCTTCCTTGATGGTGTTACTCAGTGGCTAAGAATCTGCCCATTTTTCTTAGTATTGAGGACATCAAGAAATGGGCAACGTTGAGGACCATAGACAGTGGTGGGCCAAGGAAACTTATTGCAGCAGATGAAACGCACATGGTGCTTTCTACCATTTGAAATGAGACAATGTCCAGCAGTGTCATCAGCTCAGAACTATCAGGAACTAGGGAGACCCAGCTAGTATTCATAGAAGTCTGGCCAGAAATGGTCTTTATGGGTAAATTGCAGCCAAAACCCATACCTCTGACAAGGAAACAAGACAAAGCAACTCATCTGTGCACAAAAAACAGGAATGAGGAGGCCCAAAAAAAAAAGGAGTAGGTGCTCTGGACTGAGGAGGCTAAGAGCTTGAGAGCAGTACAATGAGTGTAGTCAGTGAAGTATTGTTGAGGTTCCTGGCAAGTTTGGGAATGTAATTCAGTAAAGAGTTTGGTCAGGATTAACATTGTCCTCAATGATCAAGACAGGCAGATACTCATCCATTGTGCAATACCATCAGGGAGACAGCTGACTGGCTCCAGCGGTATTCTACAGCAGGACAATGACAGCCAGTCATTAAGAACTATTTTTAGAGTGTAAAAAAAAAAAAACTAGGCATCCTGTAAGTAATGATCTGGTCCACCCCCCCAGAGCCTTGATCTCAACATCAAGTCTGTCTTGGATTCTATGAAGATACAGAAGGATTTGCACAAGTGACATCTACAGAAAAGCTGAGGTTAGTTTTCCAAGATGTTTGGAATAACCTCTGCAAAGTGTCTCCAAAAACTAAGTGTACCTAGAAAAATTGATGCAGTTATGAAGGTAAAGGCTGGTCACCACAAGTATTGATTTAGATTTCTCTTTTGTTCACTTTGCATTTTGTTAATTGATAAAATAAAAATGTTTGTCGTTTTTTCCCCACACCTACCCAAGACTTGCACAGCACTGTATATTTAATGCCCACCATTTATATTTTTTTCTTTTTACTGATTCACATTTTTAAAACTAATATGAGCTTTTCTTTATACAATTTGGGGCATTAAATCCTGTATTCCACCTCAAAGGCAGAGGTAAGTGATTGGACTATGTTCACTTCTCATATTGGCCAATGTGCATATTCCAAAAGCAGCCACAGGCCTGAGGATGGACACATTCATGCCGCTCATGTACCCCGAATCGGCACAAGCTTAGCCTCATTGCCACATCATACAACGTGAAGTGTTATTTGAGGATCTCAGCAGTAAGGCCACTACCAATTCTTGACAGACAGGAGAAGCTGGAACGTTACTCCACTGAAAATAATATGGCAAAATAGTGAGGCACTCCCACCGATGGACCTTTAATGAACAGGCTTCGCCATGCTTGCTGCCCCTATTCTACAAAAGTTGCTCTATAGTAGATTTCATATAGCTCCTGAAATCCGGGACCACCACAGAATCAGCATTTTTGATATACAGTTGTACATGTACACAAGCACTCAGTGCTTAATATAACAGTCATTCGATCACAGCACCATTTCCGCATACACTTGCGCGCCGTAGCTTTACACAGCCCGTCCATAGAGCAAACAAGGCAGTGCAGTGAATGCAAGAAGATCTTGCAGAAATTGACATCTGAATCGCATTTGGTAACTTCATTGCATAAGTTGGCCTTTGCCCTTGGCTGGACACGTTTTTTTTTTTTTCCCCACTGTATTAGTCTTTTAAGTGCATCGGCTTATTGTGGGCCATACGCTCCTGCAGCCATAAGGAGGTTTCGCCTTGTGAAATGAAGATGGATAACAGGGGTGGATTTTGTCAGGTAAGAGCCAAGTAATAAGTCTTGGAAATTTTCATGTAAGTTTAAGTGACCTGTAGCACTCGTAAAGTCATCAGTCTCCAAATCTTCAAAAGCCTTTACTGCATCCCATAAACAAACTGTATTATCCATTGATCCTATAATGGATAGAAAAAAAAATGTTAACAGAATGGAATATAGAATAGGGAAGGATTTAATCAGATTCCAACTTATTCATGGCAGAATAAAATTCTCAACAGCCTGATATATCACTTCTAACTAGGCCCATTATATTTATGGTTACTCCATGATCTCAAAGAGGAGCGTATCGGCTACAACATTACGCTTCCTGCAGTTTTCTCCTATACTATACTGGAAAATGGATTAAAAGTAGACAAGAATAAAAGTTGGGGGGGGGGGGGGGGGGGTGTTAACTGTTTGCAATGTGATTCCTAGCGATTTGCAGACATGTAGGCAGTGGGTTTATTTTGCAACCAGAAAAAAAAGCCACAAGTGAAGTCAGCATAAGACCTCATTCACATGTCTATTGTGCTGTTCACATATCCAGGTTTTATTTTTCCAGAATCACAGATGAAAAGTGCCAATACAAGTATATGGGTCTGTGGAAAACATGTACAGCACACAGATATCAGTGTACAATCTATGTGCTGTCTGTGTTTAAGCACTGCAAAGATACAAGAAGCTGTAATTTATTTTTCCATTCCTAAAAACAGACACGGACCATTCACTGAGGTCTTAAAAAAAAAAAAAAAAAGTCATGTGTGAATGAGGTTTAAGGCAGAGTACGTGCAAACTCAGGCCAGTGACATCTGCATGAGCCCTGTGCTCGCACGCATAGAGGAAGAGTGCTGGAGCTGCCTGCTATAGAGATGCACTAGCTGGATCCCTAGAAAGGACCAGACTAGTCCAAACTGTGGCCTTTTCCCCATATGAACTACTGGTCTGTACCAAAAAGTAAAACCTAAGTGCACACTCATCTTACTGAGCACTCAGGAAATTCAAATAGATACAAAATATTACATAAATGTTACCATATTAAGTACTGAAAAGGTTTAACATACCTGATGCTAAAATTTCTCCATCACGACTAAATTTAAGTGCATAGATTGTGTTTGTGTGACCCTTTAACTCATCAACCATCAATCCATGACCAATGTCCCAAAGCAAAACTCTGGCATCTGTTCCCCCACTGGCGAGAAACTTTCCATTAGGAGAAAAGGATAAGGAATGAATAGGTCCCTGCAGAAATATACAAGTCACATATCAATCAGCATCCATAGTTTTCATGAGAAATCACAATCATTGATCACATCTCCTAATACAACAATAGTTTATAATCTATACAAGATATATAACAAGATTAAAGCATAATTTTAATTGGCATTAGGTCTAAATACAACAACCAAAAGCTGGAGGCGGCTGTACGTTACCTTGTGTCCAGTAAAGATCCTTACACAGTTCCCATTGAGAACATCCCATAGCCGGACTGTCCTGTCTGTAGAGCCGGTGGCTATGTAGTTAGCATTTGGATGGAAACGAGTACTTATGACATCTGCCAAATGGCCAGCAAATATACGAAGCGGCTGATAGTGGTCAGTGGCCCATAAGCTGAAAAAGGTAAAGTTAGGTATATTATTTACAGAATTCAGTCACAAGTTCTGTACAGAAATGTGTAAAGAAGAAATTATAAATGTGTATTTCTCTCCACAAAATATTTTGGCACTACATGATCAATATGGATTAAATGAACAAATATGGTGGCACCAGACATTGAATAAATATACCCAAATTCAGTAATATACATAGATCAGACACATTAAAACCATCAGCGTATAAATTAGACTTTTAATTGGGCGACAACGTTCAGTGGCCATAAAACAGATTTATTAAGAAAAGTTGTATTGGAAAAAAAAAAAAAAAAAAAAAAAAAAAGAAGTAAATTTTACCGTGCGACTCGGTCATGTCCTCCAGAAATAAAGTAATAACCAAATGGGGAGAACTGTGCATCCCATACAGGATAGTTGTGGCCTTTGTATGCGACCAGGCAGGTGAAGGTCTGCAGGCTCCATAGCCGGACAGTGCCATCTTCTGAACTGGACAATAAGTAGTTCCTAGAAGAGATGCATGTTATATAGATGTACATATATGAACTATGCAATGCTCTGCAGTCATCAAGTTTCATGGCAATATTCCTCTCACCTGTCTGGACTGAAGCTGGTTGCATATACAGGACCACTGTGACCAAATAAGACTTTCATCTCACTGGCAGTTTTCTCATCCATAATTCGCTCCAAGACATCATCTGATTCCTTGTCAATTAAGTTAAGATCTGGACGGGAAAAAAAAATAAAATAAATAAAATATTCAGCAACTTAAGACAAACAGGTTCTGCCTTTCCAAAATAAAAGTCTCCACTTGGGATGGGAGTTGGTGAAAATCCACAAACTTGCACCAAGTAGTGGTTTTAGGTTTAGTTCTTTGTCCTGCTTTACTTATCGGCCTGATTAAGGTCTTCAAAAAAATAAACGCAGAACAGCAGAGATGAACAGGTGAGGCTCCACCCAGCTGTGTAATACAGGCATGGATCGGTGGTCCGCACAGTCACAGAGTAGCTCTCCTCTGCCTTATGGGCGAAGGGGGTCCCCTGTTGACACCATATTTGTCATAACAGGGCCACCTCTTTAAAAAGGTACTGTAGGCATGAGCCTGTATTAGTCAGGAGCTTTTCTCAAGTGTTATTGCTCTTCCATTGTCTCCAGTTATAAAATACAACCCTATGCTCTAAAGAGGTAGAATAAAGTCCTCCTTACCAGATGTGCTTTTCACATTACGTAGTTTTTTAGGCGTCAAACTCCAGACGCGCACAGTGGAATCGGAGAAGCCTCCTGCGATCATGCTGGAATCATCGGTGACGTCCACTGCGGTCAGGCCCTGCATGGAAATTAAGAAGAGTTTTATACATGGGCAATGCTATTTTCTCTAATTTTTTTTTGGATCTAATTAAAAAATAAATCGGTAAGGTGACATTTCAACATACTTGATATGCATTGAGAAATGTGTAAAAACATATTGACGGTAAAAAGTCCGGACCAAGTCTCACACGCTTCGCTGCTTCCTTCATTATCATGATTTTATCAAGTTTGTCAGAATCTTTCAACTCTGGCAGAGGTATCCTAAGGGGGGGGGGAATGAAGATACAATTAAGATTCTGAATTACATTTTTGTTTATACAATTTTAACTGGATACAGGTAAAAATACAAAAAATTGGTGGCGGATTAACCTCCAGTCACTCAGTTTTTCCCATACAGCTTTGTGTGCATGCCAAGGCTACATTCATACATCCATGAGCTAGATGTTTTTAAATGGACAGACCCATATTGCTGAATTAATCCATACACACTTTAGTTTTGAAAACGCATCCATTGATCCGTGAGACTGAGCAGGTGATATTCTCATCCATTTTGCTGATCAGACCCGGCCAATTAAAGTTTATGGAGATCCATTAGGCACAGATGAAAACCAGAAGAGACTTGTTACATCAGAGTTCCATCCAAATTTAAGTGATACATTGTTAAAAAGGATCCTACCCCAATATGTAGTAGGTTTAATATTAGCAAATAGCTCATCATAAGAACTATACTACATTTCTAATTGAAGCTATGTTGCTTACTCCATGTGCAGGGCAATGCAGTAGCTTGGGTATAATGGTTACAGCCACTAACACCTAACTGTCACTATACGAGTGGCCATAACCATGGATACCTAAGCTACTGCAATGACTTGCATGAGGAAAGCGACATAGCACATCAGAAGAACTATACTACATTTCTAATTGGAGGCATTTTCTAATATTACACCTAATACATATTGGGATAGGATCTTAGAGATGTGAATACCCCTTTAAAGTTAAATCTGTCAGGATCTACCCTCCTAAGCCGTCTATATGGGCATGTAGGTCATAGGAAGCAGAATAAAGGGATACCTTATTTCAGAGAAATCCACATTTTTCTTAATATGCAAATCAGCTGTTAAGATCTATGGGCAGGACATAGATCTCTGAGAATATGCCTCCAGAGCTCATTTTACATAAAAGGGGATGTTACCAGTGTGAGACATGTAGATCAGGAGAGCAGCCTGTCAGTCATTACATGTCTCACACTGGTAATACCCCCTTTCATTTACAAGGAGCTTTGGAGGCAAATTTTCAGGGAGATCCATGTCCCACTCATAGATCTTAACAGCTCATTTATAGTAAGAAAAATGTGCATCTCCCTGTAAAATAACATCAGATTGCAGATATCAAGGTATCATTTTATTCAACTTCCAATGACCTACATGCCCATATAGACGGCTTAGGAGGGGTGATCCTACTGACAGATTCCCTTTAAGAGTCAAAGGACAGAAGTTTCCGACAGTCTATCCACTTCAGTTTCTTTTTTTTAAAATTATATAATAAATGTATGTATGTATGTACGTATGCATGTTCTTCAATTTGTAGATAGCAAATAGTGGTGAATATAAAACATTTATTACGGATTTACATAAAATAAACTTCCTTTTAAAAAGGTCCAAATGGACCTAAAGTGCAGGAAGAGCAGAGCAGTGGAAGTGAATAGACCAATGTGTATAATAACCTCCAAAGGAACCACAAGTCCTATATAGGCAATGGTTAATCACATTAATAGAAGGTCAGCATTTAGATAATACACCAGGATAAAGTACATACAGTCATAATAGGGAAAGAATCAAATCAATAACGCACAGTCAGATTACATATTGGAACGATCTCACAGTGTGTAGTTTTCAGGACATCTATCCCTCTGCCTATTAAAGGTTCAATGAAAGCCCTGTGTATCATTGATTGTGTCCAAGGTGTGTGAGCAGAAAACATAACTCCCAAGAAGTTTCCTTTTTAAACCAGAATCATCAGGGGAGATTCCATGTTGGTGTTTAGATTAGATCAACATCCTCTCTGTATGGTGGTCACACAGACCCTCTCTTGGTTTGATTTTTCCCTATTATGACTCTATGCCCATGTGTACTTTGTCCTGGTGTATTCTCTAAATGATGACCTATTAATATAATTAACCATTGCCTATATAGGACTTGTGGTTCCTTTGGAGGTTATTATACACATTGGTGGGTCTATATTGTTATTAAGTGGGAGGACCGTATATGAGTGGATTATTGCCCGGACAAGGCTTGGAGGGGGGTGAATGTGCACATTTACTGGTCTATTCCCTTCCACTGCTCTGCACTTCAGGTTTATTTGGACCTTTTTAAAAGGTAGTTTATTTTATGTAATTCACTATTTGCCATCTACAAATTGATTTTCAGTGGCTCAATACCTATACCTATTTTGATCAATAACAAATGGCCAATAAGTATAAATTGATTTTTATTGTTTAAAAATTACAAAGTGAGAAGAAGGGGGTATAGAGAGCAACACTAATGCTCAGTGACAGCAGGAGGAGATGAGGCATACCACATAAACAATCAAGTCTAACTATATAGACGTTGGCATTTATATAATATATTGGGGGCATAAGGAAATCCAAGTGCTACTGAATGTGCAACTTAGCCGTGTTCCTGTACTTGAGGATCTGTTTTATTATAAATCCGCAATGAAAAGGCTAATGGATCAGCGCAGAAGAACCTCTTATGATGCATAAAACATGTACAGGGGTTGTGTTCACAAGATAACCTCCTTTAGCAGGATTTAAAGTTGTTAAAATCAATAAAAAAAAAGTAGCCAGATACAGAATTATTGTCAAAATGATAAATACCTAGGCCCCCATACCTATTCTGCGGAGGAGCATGAGGGTCCTGCTTCTTACTTTTTGAACCAATACTATCCTTTTTTGGCTTCTTTTTCTTTGGCTTGCCTTCCTCATTTTCCCCTTCTTCATCTTCATCATCCAAGGGCACCTCGATCTCCGGCTCTTTTAGAAGACCATAGAACACCTATAAAAAGAATAAAAGTTAATAAAACTCCCTCTACCTTGGGTCCTCATCGAACGGATGGTATGCCAGTGCTACAATATAGTGAATATCAAAAATCTTAACACTCTGCCGCTGCTCAAAAAACATGCTGGCGAACAGTAGAGAAGATCTCTAGATTGGCAGGGGCCAGGGAAAATACCTTCTGTCTAGGAAATGGATAGATTTTTTGCTTATGCCCAAGGGGTCAGTTTATACAATAGGTACTTTCCACTTAATAGCACAAACCTTGACTTTGTTTGCTTCCCTTCTTGCTTCTCCGGAGAGGCTGCCCACCATTGCATCAATCTGTTGCTTGCTACGCGGCATGCCATCAAAGATATCAATATACAGATGTTCCTGGACTATGCTCCAGATCTGATTGTTCTGCCTCTCCTGTAGATGGCGCTTCAGCAGCTGATAAGAGTCCCGGGATATTCTCAAGACAAATTTGCTCGTCCTAAAATCAAGCATGGTCTCGTTTCCTTTCATGTGCTCTTTTTTAGTGAGACTGACCAAAATCCGCAGATCATCTTCATAGTAACATTCCTGGTCTCCGTGAAACCTATAAGAAAGCACAGAAAGAAAAATTAAGATATGCTGTATAATAAGCAACATGTTCGCTATACTTGTCAATAGGTCACTATATGAAGATGCACGTGAGAAGCTAGAACGGAGGGGAGACAGCCAAGACGCCACACATTGGAAGAGTACCACAAAGTGGAAGAACTCCAATCTCAGCTAGGTACATTAACTTTTCATGGATACCTTTACATAAAAGCACCAGTCTCTTTCAAAGTGGCATGGAAAAAAAGAAAAAAAAAGCAGCTTGAAGAAAACCAGTAGCTTTTCAGTAAAAATGCCAATAAAGTTAGGCCTCGGCTGGGCTGCAAGTTTTTGCTATTGATTGGGTTGTATGCAATTGGGAGGACTGCAGCTCCACTTCAGTTAAAACTAATGAATTGCTTTGGAATAACCGTAGATAAATAAGTTAAAAAAAAAAAAAATTAGTCCATAGCATTACAAAAAGCCAATGTGGCCCAGGCCTTACCCTTAAAGAGGTTGTCCACTACTTTTACAGTGATGGCCTATCCTTAGGTCATTAATGTCTGATCAGCTGGGGTCCAACACCCGGCACCTCCGCCGATCAGTTGTCATCAGTGGGGTGGCCACAGGTACTTACTAAGCTAGCCATCTACTTGTAGTGGCAGAGGCAGGATACTACAAGTAGACAGCCAAGCTCCACAAGTGAGTACTTCCAGCCAGTTGCCGCTGCCACCGATAACAGCTGATTAGCAGGGGTACAGTGTGTTGGACCCCACTGATCAGACATTGATGACCTATACTAAGGATAGGCCATCAATGTAAAAGTAGTGGACAACCTCTTTAAGGGATACTCTTATGAAAGCAAATCCTATCCATGTCCCCTATTCTGGCATACAGATCATAGAGTGATGTCCCCCACACACCAGAGGACTTGAGACATCCATGAATTACCGACAGTAACACTGAGGAGCTAAACAGAGGCGACATCTGAAAGATCACAACGCTGTCATGGGTGCCCCCGCTTCCCATAAAATTAACCATAAAATAGTTTCTCTTTAAAAAAGTGATTTTACCACAATAGATTTATCCACAGGATATGTGCAATGCAAAACTCGTTGTTGGGACCCCAGCTGTTCATTTAAACAGGGGTACAAAGACCCCCATTACTCTTCACTGAATCGAGTACCAGTTGAGCGTGTGCTCTTAGACACTTCATTCATTGTCTAAGGTCACGACAGGAACCAATAATCTCAGGGTTGTGTCCATCAGTCCCGTAGACATTGATCTGAGAGGTAAAGCACAGGCTCCATTCAAAGGCGAAGTGACGGTAGTGTACGTCTCATGACTCCCTTTCCAACGATTGCTAGGGGTGAATGTCTAGTTGCTGGGAATCCCTTTCGTGTGCGTAGATGAACGTCTATCACGGGAAAACGCTTTTAATTATACCTTTTAACAGATACATAACTGCAGACAACTGACCCTGGACTTCCCCCTTCTATGATGAACCCTTCTGAAGTGACGTTACCACTACTGTGCTGTTGGCACAGTTTGGGGCAGGTAGGTACCATACCGACAGTCGGTGTGCACCATTAGACTATCATCTGCAATGGTTGAAGCAAGGAATGGGCATGTATGTATGTGTTTAACATGCCCAATCCTCTGCGCCGTCATAAAATAATCCTGAGTGTCAGCATCGCGTTCCCTCCCCCCATTCCTAATAAACTGTAAGCTTATAGTAGCCATGTTCAGTGTCATTGTACTCACTTATCAAAGAAAGATTTGGCTTTATTTTCATGCTGGTTGTATACAAGCTCCAGATACATGTGTACAAACAGTGGGTAGAATAACTGAGACAGCTCTGCGCGATGACAGTCCAGGACGGACTCAATGAACCTCTTCAGGCCACTATAATAATCCTCGTACAGGGCTGGATCCCCTTGCTGGGTGTAGGCGGACAGTACAGCGCTGACATCCGGCTGATCTTGGGGGCCACTATTCAGCGGAGCTAAAGAGAGAAAAAAAACAAAAAAAAAAAAACATTGTCACAATGACATGAAAACTATATGTAAATATAAATACATAGCAAAGGGGGGTGAAGAGAAGAAAAAAAAAAAAAAACAAAAACACACACACAAAACAAAAACACTTCTAATACAAACTATCCATTGAGGCGACAGACCGTTAAAGGGAACCTGTCAGCTGATTCATACCTCTCAAACCCATGCACCATGAATAAGAGCCTGGTCGCTTAATTGCAGCTGGGTATACATTTGGAATTTCAGAGAAATCATAGTTTGAAGATCTCACCAGCAAAGAAGAGATGAGTCTCCCCGCCCCACTCCATGTCTCTCCCATTGTACAGACACTGGAGAGACTTGTCAATCACATGGAGGGGTGAGAAGGTGCAGCAGACTTTTCATCTCTCCCAGCAAGAACTTCAAACTGATTTCTCTGAAATGCTGCAGTGTTTGAGAAATATATACCCGACTACAATCATGTAGCCAGGCTCTGATTCATGCTGCTTGTGGTTTGGGCAGCATGAATCAGGTGACAGGTTACCTTTAAGTCAACACATCGCATTAATGGCAATATGGTATTAAGTGCACCAACAGGTCTGAGATAGCTCTCAATGACCAAGTCTAGTTACCATTATATCTGTTACTTCCCAATACTAGAAATTATTTGTTATTAATACTGTTACTTCCCAAGAGCTTCAACACCCTGAACATATATTTTCCACACAATCATTGAGACCCTGTTCACACTAGAGTGACCTCCAACTGTTGTGAAGCTACAACTCCCAGCACTCAGCTGTGGGGTATATGCACGTCGCAGGTCTGTTGCAAAAATTTCTGCAACTGTGACGTTCACATGATTAAGGCTGGCAGAAACAGAAATGCTTGTCACAAAAAAGCCACCCTATTCAGATAAATAGAACAAATTTTCAGGGACTAAAAGGGATTGATGCATTACAAAAACAGGAACGAGTTCCCATTGACGACTAACCGAGCCCTGACAAACACCAAAAGGCTTCTGTTATGGATGTCATGTTTAATGGAACCATAAAAAAAAATAATCACATCTGTCAGCAGCACATCTCCATGGATGTGCTGCTGACAATCCTGTATGGGGGGAGGGGGAGCAATAATTATCTTCATAAAAGCTGGATATAATTAGAGTGCGCTTATAAAAACAAGCAGCTTTGTAATGTGCTATTAAAATTGTGCACAACTCTCCGGATTACAATTTTGTTCTTAGTTTATTGCTCGCTGCCTTGATTACCATCCACCGCTGTGGTCTGTGGTGGCTGAACCTCTCTCCAACAGCCTGTAATGCGGCTCTGAAGCCAATAGTTATAGCTAGTGTTGAGCGAGTATGTTCTGTTAACCCTTTCGGCGAGTATGCTCGGGCCGAGCTCCGAGTATTTACAGCTGCTCGGTGATATGCTTAAATCGCTCCCGTGTGCAATGATAGTTTCTTTTGCATTCCTCACATGTAATAAAGCTGTCAAACAGTCGCAAATCATGCACACGGGAGCGATTTAAACATATCACCAAGCAGCTGTAAATACTTGGAGCTCTGCCCGAGCATACTCTGCGAAAGGGTTAACAGAACATACTCCTCAACACTAGTTATAGCGCAATGGTAAAGTATGTAGAGAATTTGTTACATTTAAAAAAAAAAAAAACTTTCCATTGGAAAACCACTTTGCTGTTCATGTATACAGTCTCTTCAGCTTTTCAGCGTTTTCCTTCACTTTAGGTCTTGATAGAAGCCAAGTGCGTGTCACGTCTTTAAAGCAGCTCCTGATGGAAAATTCTCCAAACTACAGACTCTGTTCAATCAGAAGACTTCGAAAAAGCTTCAAAACTTTAAGAAATTAAAAACTCCTTCAAAAACGCAAAGGAGTTTCATGATACAGGTCCTAGTAAAAAAAAAAAAAAAAAAAACTTGTCGTTTTTGATAGCCATGGGCAGAAAAAAAGATAAAAGTCTGTGTGCACACAGCCTTAGCTCCGATTAGGTCACATACTGCCGCACTCACACACTGCCGCAGCAAAGCTGCATCATAGCAGCATCGGAGAGAGTAGAGATAGCCAGGGTGAAAAAATAATGCCGATCCAAACTGTTCGTTCAGCAGGAGCCTATTTGAAAGCTGGGAGAGACATGTGTTCCTGTCAAACTTATTGGACAATCCCTTTAAAGAAGCACTCCCATTTCATTCATTAAATTTGTGTGTATGTGCATGTAATGTAGTGTGGGTGTATTAATATACTCACCCACCGCTTCTCTCTCCAGTGTCCAGCACCTTTTTTCTCAGGCACGTCACCACAATTGTTAGTAGCCTGCTCACTGTAAGCATGACCCAAAAGTCTTTCACAATGTAAGTCTATGGAGGCTTGTTCTGACGCTCCATAGACTGACATTGTAAAAGTCACTTCTGGGTCACACAGAGCCACTGAACACCGGTAAGGGAGTATATTAATATACACACATTTAATTTAAAAAAATACATGCGAGTGCTCTTTTAATGAAAGAAACACAAAATTTAAACATAAAAATGCTTGTTAAAGGCAATGTAAACGCGCCTCTGATCACTCTGCAGAAGGATGTTCCACATAATTGAGTTGCTGCTGTACTCTGGAAATATGGAGTAAATGGTCTTTTTCTGATTGATTTTCAAAATGCATCTAATATAGAGGAACATTACCTTCCTGTAATACAATAACCAGGATTGTGTAACAATTCCTAGACCTAAGAATAAATCCACAGCAGATATGACTACAGAGGGAATGTAACCTGTATGCCATGCAAGTGTGTATCTCTCCAACAGGCAGTGTAAATATTTACCCATACATGATACATTGTACACACAATGTAATACTGATCTCTTCAGGAGGCATATAGGACATTCACATTAGTCTATTTCATGTATGTATTATCTGTGTATACACTATGCAATGTTAGATAAGTAGATATAAGAGAACTCCAGAATAATTCCTATTGTAAATAGTATCACATATAAAAGGGAAATAAGAGCTTGGTCTGGGTCAGTGAAGGCAGTGAGTGATAAGGAAAGGTGTAAAACCGAGGATAAGATAAGGTCTTTATTGTAGAAAACAGGTCTTTAAATTGATCTGATTTCTTCTTTACATGCATACAAAAGAGGAGTGATCCAAGAGATAAGACAGCAGGTGATGACGTAATCAGCCATAAAAAGTGAGAAAGCCATCTAAGCTAATAAACTCTAAAATTGGAATTATTCTGAGCCGCTGCCTCTTCTGGACTTGTCAAATTAGGATTTATAACCTGGATTCTGAGGCATATAATGTAGAATACATGTATAACATAACAGTAATATTGGGTGTATTTATACAAATATAATTCTATATACATATTGGGGTATATTAGCTATATTAGCATAAATATATACATGTAACATTAAATAAGTAATTCTATATACAGATTTACACATACATGTAATATGTACATAGTTACATTATTAGTATGTTATGTCATTAGTATATGTGTAATTATATACAATAGTTACATTAGTGTGATTCTACATATACCTGTAATATATATTACATGTATTAGTTACACTAGCAGTATGTTAGTATATAGGTGTATACAGTACATTATATATTCCTTACATTAGTGTAATTCTATATACATGTAACATTAGCAGAATGTTATAGTATATAGGTTTATTATATGCAGTATTATATTCTTTACATTAGTGTAATTCTATATACATGTGTACCTGTTACATTAGCAGTATATTAGTATATAGGTGCATTATATACTGTATATTAGTGATATATATTCCTTTAGTGTGATTCTATACATAAAAAGCCATGGAATAAATGGCGCTATAACAATAATAATGTGCACATGTTAATTAGCCATATGTTATTAGTACATAGGTGCATTACATACTGTATATTATATACCTTACATTAGTGTAATTCTGTATATATATACACACACACACACATGTTAATTAGCCATATGTTAGTATATAGGTGCATTACATACTGTATATTATATACCTTACATTAGTGTAATTCTGTATATATATACACACACACACGTTAATTAGCCGTATGTTAGTATATAGGTGCATTACATACTGTATATTAGTGATCTATACTCCTTACAGCACTGTGATTCCGCACACCTGTGTAAGCTGGGCAGTGTATAATACCGCACATATATCACACGTGTGTACAGTACACAGCGCTGACTGTGCCGGCTCCGTGCACACATGCCGGCCGGTTGCGGTGCCGGTACACCGGGCCACAGACTCACCTTTCGCCGGCAGGACCCCGGTGCCGGTCCCGCTGTTGGCGGCCGCCCCGCCGCTCCCCGCGGTCACCCGGCTCAGCAGCGTCTGCTCCCCGCCGTCCTGCTCGCTGCGCTGCTCGGGGCTGAGGCTCGGCGCGTCCTCCCCGTCCAGGATCCCGGTCTCCCGGAGCAGGATGTCCGCAGACTCCTTCAGGTTACTTTTCTTGAGGAACTGCAGCACAGCCAGCAACGTCTGCCGGTCCGGGGCGTCCGTGCTCCCCGCCTGGGGGGTGACCGCTGCCGGGGCTGCAGCCTGGGGACTCGGAGGCTTTGGAGATGCTCCATTCCCGTTCCCCAGCGCCGGCTCCTCATTGTCGGTAGTCGCCGGGGTCTCCTGCTTCACGTCCTCCAGGAGCTCGGGCTCCGTCTTCACCGGCAAACTCGCCTCATCTGGCGCCGCCGCCATCTTGGAGCGGGAGTTTATTCTATACGACGTCGCGTTTTACGTTACCAGGGGCGTGTCTAAGGTCACTTCCGGGCTCCTGGTGGCCGCTGACAGGAGGAGAGATGGAGGGTGGAGACGGGAGGATGGCGGAGTAGTGGGAGGATGAAGGGAGTAGACGGGAGGATGGAGTAGTGGGAGGATGGGGGGAATAGTCAGGAAGATGTGGGTAGTAGTGAGGAGGATGGCAGAGTAGTTGGGAGGATGTGGGGAGTAGTTGGGAGGATGGCAGAGTAGTTGGGAGGATGTGGGGAGGATGGTGGAGTAGTGAGGATGGCAGAGTAGTCGGGAGGATGGCAGAGTAGTTGGGAGGATGTGGGGAGTAGTTGGGAGCATGGCAGAGAAGTTGGGAGGATGTGGGGAGTAGTGGGAGGATGGCGGAGTAGTGAGGAGGATGTGGGGAGTAGTGTGAGGATGGCAGAGTAGTCGGGAGGATGTGGGGAGTAGTGGGGGGATGGCAGAGTAGTTGGGAGGATGTGAGGAGTAGTGGGAGGATGGCAGAGTAGTTGGGAGGATGTGGGGAGTAGTGGGAGGATGGCAGAGTAGTTGGGAGGATGTGGGGAGTAGTGAGGATGGCAGAGTAGTCAGGAGGATGTGGGGAGTAGTGGGAGGATGGCAGAGTAGTCAGGAGGATGTGGGGAGTAGTGGGAGGATGGCGGAGTAGTCAGGAGGATGTGGGGAGTAGTGGGAGGATGGCAGAGTAGTTGGGAGGATGTGGGGAGTAGTCAGGAGGATGTGGGGAGTAGTTTGAGGATGTGGGGAGTAGTTTGAGGATGTGGGGAGTAGTGGGAGGATGGCAGAGTAGTTGGGAGGATGTGGGGAGTAGTGGGAGGATGGCAGAGTAGTTGGGAGGATGTGGGGAGTAGTGGGAGGATGGCAGAGTAGTGGGAGGATGGCGGAGAAGTCAGGAGGATGTGGGGAGTAGTGGGAGGATGGCAGAGTAGTCAGAAGGATATGGGGAGTAGTGGGAGGATGGCGGAGAAGTCAGGAGGATGTGGGGAGTAGTGGGAGGATGGCAGAGTAGTTGGGAGGATGTGAGGAGTAGTGGGAGGATGGCAGAGTAGTTGGGAGGATGTGGGGAGTAGTGGGAGGATGGCAGAGTAGTTGGGAGGATGTGGGGAGTAGTGGGAGGATGGCAGAGTAGTTGGGAGGATGTGGGGAGTAGTGGGAGGATGGCAGAGTAGTTGGGAGGATGTGGGGAGTAGTGGGAGGATGGCAGAGTAGTTGGGAGGATGTGGGGAGTAGTGGGAGGATGGCAGAGTAGTTGGGAGGATGTGGGGAGTAGTGAGGATGGCAGAGTAGTCATAAGGATGTGGGGAGTAGTGGGAGGATGGCAGAGTAGTTGGGAGGATGTGGGGAGTAGTCAGGAGGATGTGGGGAGTAGTTTGAGGATGTGGGGAGTAGTGGGAGGATGGCAGAGTAGTTGGGAGGATGTGGGGAGTAGTGGGAGGATGGCAGAGTAGTCAGGAGGATATGGGGAGTAGTGGGAGGATGGCGGAGAAGTCAGGAGGATGTGGGGAGTAGTGGGAGGATGGCAGAGTAGTCAGAAGGATATGGGGAGTAGTGGGAGGATGGCGGAGAAGTCAGGAGGATGTGGGGAGTAGTGGGAGGATGGCAGAGTAGTTGGGAGGATGTGGGGAGTAGTGGGAGGATGGCGGAGTAGTTTGAGGATGTGGGGAGTAGTGTGAGGATGGCAGAGTAGTCAGGAGGATGTGGGGAGTAGTGGAAGGATGGCAGAGTAGTTGGGAGGATGTGGGGAGTAGTCGGGAGGATGTGGGGAGTAGTGTGAGGATGGCAGAGTAGTTGGGAGGATGTGAGGAGTAGTGGGAGGATGGCAGAGTAGTCAGGGGGATGTGGGGAGTAGTGGGAGGATGGCAGAGTAGTTGGGAGGATGTGGGGAGTAGTGGGAGGATGGCGGAGTAGTCAGGAGGATGTGGGGAGTAGTTTGAGGATGTGGGGAGTAGTGGGAGGATGGCAGAGTAGTTGGGAGGATGTGGGGAGTAGTGGGAGGATGGGAGAGTAGTTAGGAGGATGTGGGGAGTAGTGGGAGGATGGCAGAGTAGTCAGGAGGATATGGGGAGTAGTGGGAGGATGGCGGAGAAGTCAGGAGGATGTGGGGAGTAGTGGGAGGATGGCAGAGTAGTTTGAGGATGTGGGGAGTAGTGGGAGGATGGCGGAGTAGTGAGGATGGCAGAGTAGTCAGGAGGATGGCGGAGTAGTGGGAGGATGACAGAGTAGTCAGGAGGATGTGGGGAGTAGTGAGGATGGCAGAGTAGTCAGGAGGATGTGGGGAGTAGTCGGGAGGATGTGGGTGGGGAGTAGTCGGGAGGATGTGGGGAGTAGTGAGGATGGCGGAGTAGTGGGAGGATGGCAGAGTAGTCAGGAGGATGGTGGAGTAGTTGGGAGGATGTGGGGAGTAGTGAGGATGGCGGAGTAGTTGGGAGGATGTGGGGAGTAGTGGGAGGATGGCGGAGTAGTGAGGATGGCAGAGTAGTCAGGAGGATGGCAGAGTAGTCAGGAGGATGTGGGGAGTAGTGGGAGGATGTGGGGAGTAGTCGGGAGGATGTGGGGAGTAGTCGGGAGGATGTGGGGAGTAGTCGGGAGGATGTGGGGAGTAGTGTGAGGATGGCAGAGTAGTTGGGAGGATGTGAGGAGTAGTGGGAGGATGGCAGAGTAGTCAGGAGGATGTGGGGAGTAGTGGGAGGATGGCAGAGTAGTTGGGAGGATGGCGGAGTAGTCAGGAGGATGTGGGGAGTAGTGGGAGGATGGCAGAGTAGTTGGGAGGATGTGGGGAGTAGTGGGAGGATGGCGGAGTAGTCAGGAGGATGTGGGGAGTAGTTTGAGGATGTGGGGAGTAGTTTGAGGATGTGGGGAGTAGTGGGAGGATGGCAGAGTAGTTGGGAGGATGTGGGGAGTAGTGGGAGGATGGCAGAGTAGTTGGGAGGATGTGGGGAGTAGTGGGAGGATGGCAGAGTAGTCAGGAGGATATGGGGAGTAGTGGGAGGATGGCGGAGAAGTCAGGAGGATGTGGGGAGTAGTGGGAGGATGGCAGAGTAGTTGGGAGGATGTGGGGAGTAGTGGGAGGATGGCGGAGTAGTTTGAGGATGTGGGGAGTAGTGGGAGGATTGCGGAGTAGTGAGGATGGCAGAGTAGTCAGGAGGATGGCGGAGTAGTGGGAGGATGACAGAGTAGTGGGAGGATGGCGGAGTAGTGAGGATGGCAGAGTAGTCAGGAGGATGTGGGGAGTAGTCGGGAGGATGTGGGTGGGGAGTAGTCGGGAGGATGTGGGGAGTAGTGAGGATGGCGGAGTAGTGGGAGGATGGCAGAGTAGTCAGGAGGATGGTGGAGTAGTGAGGATTGCGGAGTAGTTGGGAGGATGTGGGGAGTAGTGTGAGGATGGCGGAGTAGTCGGGAGGATGTGGGGAGTAGTGGGAGGATGGCGGAGTAGTCGGGAGGATGGCGGAGTAGTGTGAGGATGGCTGAGTAGTTGGGTAGATGGAGGGAGTAGTCGGGAGGGTGTCGGCGGCGGTTACTTCAGAGTGCGGCCTGGCACCACTACATGTGATTCTATGCTCTGTCATTGCTGTGCAGCTTCTCCTCAGTAGATAGAAATGATTAACTCTTGAAGACCTGGCTATTTTTCATGCTTGTGCTTTCTCTTTTCTCCCCTTTCAGGAGCCATCACTTTTTTTCCCCTCCCCTGCACAGCCGTATGACCCTTTTTTTTTTTGTGGCATGAGTTGTAGTTGAGAAGGCAAGTTCCGGACTGGACCAAGGAAATGCAGTGGATGTTGTGCATATGGACTTTTCAAAAGCTTTTGATATGGGTCCACACAAAAGGTTGATACATAAAATGACAACAATGGGGATAAGGGAAAATATATGTAAGTGGGTTAAGAGCTGGCTCAGTGATAGGAAACAAAGGGTGGTTATTAATGGAAAACACTCAGAATGGGTCTCAGTTAACAGTGGGGTACCACAGGGGTCAGTATTGGGCCCGATTCTATTTAACATTTTCATTAATGACCTTGTAGGGGGCATATAGAGTAGTATTTCAATATTTGCAGATGATACTAAACTCTGCAGGGTAATCAATACAGAGGAGGACAATTTTATATTACAGGAGGATCTATGTAAACTAGAAGCTTTGGCTGATAAATGGCAAATGAGCTTTAATGGGGATAAATGTAAGGTAATGCACTTGGGCAGAGGAACTAAAATGTATAATTATATGCTTAATTGTATTTAACTGGGCAAAACTGTCACTGAAAAAGACCTGGGTGTATTGGTGGACGACAAGCTCACGTTTGGTGGCCAGTGTCAGGCAGCTGCTGCAAAGGCAAATAAAATAATGGGATGCATTAAAAGAGGCATAGATGCTCATGAGGAGAACATAATGTTACCTCTATACAAGTCACTAGTGCGACCACACTTAGAATACTGTGCACAGTTCTGGTCTCCGGTGTATAAGAAAGACATAGCTGAACTAGAGTGGGTGCAGAGAAGAGCGACCAAGGTTATTAGAGGACTGGGGGGTCTGCAATACCAAGACAGGTTATTAGACTTGGGGTTATTTACTGTGAAAAAAGAAGGCTTAGGGGTGATCTTATTACTATGTACAAGTATATGAGGGGACAGTACAAAGACCTGTCTACTGATCTTTTTACTCTGAGGCCTGAGATGAGGACAAGGGGGCATCTTCTACATCTGGAGGAAAGAAGGTTTAATCATAATCACAGACGTGGATTCTTTACTGTAAGAGCAGTGAGACTATGGAACTCTCTGCCGCATGATGTTGTAATGAGTGATTACTAAAATTTAAGAAGGGCATGGATGCCTTTCTTGAAAAGTATAGTATTACAGGTTATATATACTAGATTCCTTGATAGGGCGTTGATCCAGGGAACAAGTCTGATTGTCGTATGGAGTCGGGAAGGAATTTTTTTCCCCAATGTGGAGCTTAGTGTTTGCCACATGTTTTTTTTTACCTTCCTCTGGATCAACATGTTAGGCTATGGGTTGAACTAGATGGACTTAGTCTTCCTTCAACCTTAAAAACTATGTTACTATGTAGTTTTGGATGGCGCCATTGACTTTACTGTATAGTGTACTGAAAAAATGGAAACAAATTCCAACTGCATGGAAAATTGTGAAGCTAACAATGCATTTCTTCCGTATTTTTGTGGGTTTCCTTTTTACGACTTTCATAGTGCGGTAAATATTACGGGTAACGTGATTCTCCAGGACAGGGCAATTACACAGATACCGAACTTGTGCTGTTGATTTTTTTGTATTTTTATTTTAGTGGCACGGCGTCTAATCTGCTGCTTCATTGTGTAATGTGGATAGTAATCCGTGTTCTGCTGATTGGTGCAGTGATTGGTGCTGGTGGCAGCAGTCCATCCTCCTCCGCTCAGTAACTTATCTTTTGCCCCAGGCTCCTGGCAGAGCTTCTAAGTAGAGATAAGCGGATGGTTTGGGGGCCATCGGTCCAGGTCGTTGCTACCTGGCAGCTAGACG
This sequence comes from Phyllobates terribilis, assembly GCF_046119375.1. Classification (NCBI taxonomy): domain Eukaryota; kingdom Metazoa; phylum Chordata; class Amphibia; order Anura; family Dendrobatidae; genus Phyllobates; species Phyllobates terribilis. The sequence goes on along the minus strand of NW_027362765.1, from coordinate 452,830,444 downwards.
GGAGACCGCAAATCTATTACCTTTCAGCGTCCTCGGCACGGCATTAGTCATGGCTGGCTGCCACAATGTCATTTGTGCGTCGTGTACCACTGACCCGGACGCTGGACTGGAGTCCAACAAATCAATCCACTCATCTCTACTTCTACGTTTATGTTCACACTGAGTTTTTTTTGAGGCATTTGGAGGGGTACCTCTTCAAAATCCTCCTTAAAAAAAATACTTGGAAAACTCTTATTTTTTTATGGGGAATCCAATTTGCTGTTCATAAAATGATTTTTTTTCTTTTTTCCATTTCAAGTGTTTTTTAATCTTTGAAGCGGATCCTGATGGACACATAGACGTCTAAAAACTAAGTACTGTCCGATCAAAAAGCTGCAAAAAAAAAGAAAAAATTCACCAAAGAAGGAGCATTTCCTGAAGCAGTTTTCACTTGGAAACAAATCTTTTTTGACCACCTTAAATACCCCATGTGCACAAGGATGGGATTCAGCCTGTTCCCACCGGTTCAGGAGAGCCGATTGATAAATTTGTAGCTGGTTCCCCAAACCTGCAGGAAACAGTGTCCCGATCCACTTCCAGGGGCCGCTTGCCAGTTTCAACTGAATGTGCGTCATTAAACGCACATCCAGTTGACGTATTACTGTGCAGGTAGCCAATGAAACCCTTCCTGCACGGCAATAGTTAAAATAGCCGGTGACCCGGCAGCTGACGTCATACACAGGCGACATGGGCCAGAAATGAAGCCGGAAGAGGACGCTGCTGGACTGCGGACAGGTAAGAAGAATCATTTTTATTTTAATTACAATATTGATGGGAGACATTATTACAGGATGGGAGACAGTATTACTGGATGGGGCCCAGGATGGGGGACATAATCACAGGAAGGGGCTAGGACTGGTGACATACGTAATTACTATATGGGGGGTGAGAGTGAGGAACATATTGGGGGACATAATTACTGTAATATATTTTACTTTCGAGGAAATTTTTTTTTAATTGGGAGGGAACAAAAGGGAGATCCTGTTACTGTGCAGGGCAGCACTATGTTGCTTTTTTTCTTCATCTGGCATAGTGTAGAAGTCGGGGGGAAAGTGGGGAATGTGATCAAGAAGAGATCAGCTATTGATAACTGTGTGTTATTTTCTGCAGAGACGAGTCCTGGCTGGAAGAAGTGATGGCGGTCTCCAGCTGGATGAAGAAGAAAAGTGAAGATGAAGGATTTCACCTAGAGACGTCACTGGCAGTGGTGTAACTAGAGTCCAATGGGCCCCAGTGCTAGATTTGGACCTGGGCCCCCTCCTGCACGTTGGTCAGATGTATAGGCCATTGTAGCAATCCGAATCCTATAAGGACATACAAGTTGCACCTCCTCCTTCATTATGTAGTAATGTGAGTTTCCACAATCAGTGATGGTTTGGGGAGCCATGTCATCTGCTGGTGTAGGTCCACTGTGTTTTATCAAGACCAAAGTCAGCGCAGCCGTCTACCAGGAAATTTTAGAGCCCTTCATGCTTCCCTCTGCCGACAAGCTTTTTGGAGATGGAAATTTCATTCTCCAGCAGGACTTGGCACCTGTCCACACTGCCAAAAGTACCAATACCTGGTTTACAAACAACAGTATCACTGTGCTTGATTGACCAGCAAACTCGTCTGACCTTAACCCCATAGAGAATCTATTATAGAGAATCTATAGGGTATTGTCAAGAGGAAGATGAGAGACACCAGACCCAACAATGCAGACGAGCTGAACGCTGCTATCAAAGCAACCTGGGCTTCCATAACACCTCAGCAGTGCCACAGGCTGATCGCCTCCATGCCACGCCGCATTGATGCAGTAATTGATGCAATAGGAGCCCCGACCAAGTATTGAGGACATTTACTGAACATACATTTCAGTAGGCCAACATTTCAGATTTTAAAAACATTTCAAGCTGTTGTTATAAAGTATTCTAATTTACTGAGATAATGACCTTTGTGTTTTCATTGGCTGTAAGCCATAATCATCAATATTAACAGAAATAAACACTTGAAATAGATCCCTCTGTGTGTAATGACTCTATATAATATATGAGTTTCACTTTTTGTAGCGAAGAACCAAAATAAATTAACTTTTTGATGATATTCTAATTTAGTGAGAAGCACCTGTATATCCACCATTCTGCCTCAGTTCTTTAATGCATAGAAAAAATAATTATACTCTCTCTGCACCGCTATAGCGCGGCATCCTTTTGTGAAGCCGGCAGCTGAATTCAGGGTGCAAACTGGAGCGAATTACGTCACTGCCATGTGTACGCTGGCGTCAGCTGCTGGCCTCTGATTGGCCGGCAGCGTGTATTGCGGCGCACGGACCCTACGGGTCTCTGCGCTGCAATACTCTTCAGCTAAACGTGCGTCCAAAGATGTACATAGAGTTGAAGTTGGCGTTCCCGGGCCCCTACCCCTGCAGGCCCCGTATTACCTTTACACTATTCATTTTGTGAGGTAAAATATTGTTTAACCCCTTAACAACATTAGACTTACTAATACGCGTCTGTGCCCTGGGACTTAAGAGCCAGACCCGTATTAGTACGTCATCGCGATCGCGCGCGCACACAGGCTATGCGGGCGCGATCGCCGCCGGGTGTCAGTTGATTGTCACAGCTGACACCCGGTACTATGTGCAGGGAACGGTCACGCACCGCTCCCAGCACATTAACCCACGCGATGCTGTTATCGAAGTCGATCGCAGCATTGCAGAGGCAAGGGGAGGTGATCACAGATACTCTCCTCCTCTTCCGGCTTCCAGCACTGTCTGCCGTGGCTTCCAGGATGTTGCCATGACGACCCGATGTCGTCATGACAACATCCAGGTCACCAGACAGCAGGAAGATTTTTTGGACATGCGCAGTGCATCTCCAAACAATCTTCTCCCTGTCCAGCGCTGACAGCCTGCATGACACAGGGATGGTGCTGCATTCCTGTGCCATGCAGGCGATCAGAGAAAAAAAAGTGAAAGTCCCATAGTGGGACAAAGTAATAAAGTATAAAAACTATCAGAAAGTGAAAAAAAAAAAAATTGTAAAAATAAAAAAAATAATCCACCAAAAATAAAAATATAATGTACCCATCAATAAATATTATTATAAAAAAAAACAATAAAAGTACACATATTTGGTATCGCCGCGTCCGGAACAACCTGACCTATAAAACTGTCCCACTAATTAACCCCTTCAGTGAACACGGTAAAAAATAAAAAACGAAGCAAAAAACAATGCTTTATCACCATACCGCCAAACAAAAAATGGAATAACACGCGACCAAAAACACAAATATAAATATAAATGGTACCGCTGAAAACGTCATCTCGTCCCGCAAAAAACAAGCCGCCATACAGCTCCATCAGCTGAAAAATAAAAAAGTTATAGCTCTCAGAATAAAGCTATGCTAAAAAATAATTTTTTATATAAAATTGCTTTTATTATGTAAAAGTGCAAAACATAGAAATACGATATAAATGTGGTACCGCTGTAAACGTACTGACCCGAAGAATAAAGCTGCCTTATCAATTTTACCACACGCGGAACAGAATAAAAAAAAAAAAACAATTCCTGAATTGTTGGTTTTTGTTTATTCTGCCTCCCAAAAATCGGAATAGAAAGCGATCAAAAAATGTCACGTGTGTGAAAATGGCACCAATAACAACGTCGACTCATCCCGCAAAAAACAAGCCGTCAAATGACTGTCTGACAAAATCTGGAAAAATTATAGCTCTCAAAATATGGCGATGCAAAAACTAGATTTTACAAAAAATGCGTCTTTTAGTGTGTGACAGCTGTAAGTCATAAAAACCCCATATGATTCTGGTATCGCTGTAGTCTCACCGACTCGAAGAATAAGGTCGTCTAATCACTTATACCGCATAAGGAACGGCGTCAAAAATAAACTCTTGGGTTAGGGTTGTGCTAGGGTTAGGGTTGTGCTACGGTTAGGGCTGGGTTTGGGGTTAGGGTTGTGATGGGGTTGGGATTTTTTTCAAAAGTAAGAAAAAAAGATGACGATATGGTGACTAGTGTTGAGCGCAAGTGCTCGCTACTTGAGTTTGCATCGGGTGTTCTGGTATGCATTGAGTATCGTGGGTATTTGAGTGACATACTCGAGTCTCCGGCCCATATGCTTCACGGCCCAAAAAACTTTACGGGGATTGACTGCCATGCACAAGCGATCCCCGCATGTTTTTTTTTGGGTGTCTAATAACCGTGAAACATCCGGGCGGGGACTCGAGCATGTCACTCGAGCACACGCAGTACATCGTGCATACCTGAGTACCCGATGCAAACTCAAGTAGCGAGCACTTGCGCTCAAGACTAATGACAACTTATTCAATATGATGACCTAATGTTATCAAATTCTGTGTCGTACCTCTGGGTTCAAAATGTTCACTATACATCTTAATAAAATTCTTGAGGGGTATAGTTTCCAAAATGGGGTCACTTGTGGGGGAGCTCCACTGTTTAGGCACATCAGGGGCTCTCCAAATGCGACATGGTGCCCGCTAACAAATTGAATGGAAAATCGTCTCAAATTGTTGGCGGACGCCATGTTGCGTTTGGAGAGCCCCTGCATGCCTAAACTTTGGAGCTGCCCCACAAGTGACCCCATTTTGGAAACTAGACCACCCAAGGCACCTATCTAGATGCATAATGAGCACTTGGAACCCCCAGGTGCTTCACAAATTGATTCGAAAAAGTGGAAAAAAAATACTTTTTCATTTTTCCGAATCAATTTGTGAAGCACCTGGGGGTTCCAAGTGCTCACTATGCATCTAGATAGGTGCCTTGGGGGGTCTAGTTTCCAAAATGGGGTCACTTGTGGGGGAGCTCCAATGTTTAGGCACACAGGAGCTCTCCAAACGCGACATAGTGTCCGCTAACAAATTGGAACCATGTCGCGTTTGGAGAGGCCCTGTGTGACTAAACATTGGAGCTCCCCCACAAATGACCCCATTTTGGAAACTAGACCACCCAAGGCACCTATCTAGATGCATAATGAGCACTTGGAACCCCCAGGTGCTTCACAAATTGATTCGTAAAAATGAATAAGTGAAAAAAAAAAACACTTTTTCATTTTTACGAATCAATTTGTGAAGCACCTGCGGGTTCCAAGTGCTCACTATGCATCTAGATAGGTGCCTTGGGTGGTCTAGTTTCCAAAATGGGGTCACTTGTGGGGGAGCTCCAATGTTTAGGCACACAGGAGCTCTCCAAACGCAACATGGTGTCCGCTAACAATTTGAGCCGATTTTCCATTCAATTTGTTAGCGGACACCATGTTGCATTTGGAGAGTCCCTGTGTGCCTAAACATTGGAGCTCCCCCACAAGTGACCACATTTTGGAAACTAGCCCCCCCCCAAGGCACCTATCTTGATGCATAGTGAGCACTTGGAACCCCCAGGTGCTTCACAAATTGATTCGTAAAAATCAAAGTGTTTTTTTTTTCACTTTTTCATTTTTACGAATCAATTTGTGAAGCACCTGGGGGTTCCAAGTGCTCACTATGCATCTAGATAGGTGCCTTGGGGGGTCTAGTTTCCAAAATGGGGTCACTTGTGGGGGAGCTCCAATGTTTGGGCACACAGGGGCTCTCCAAACGCAACATGGTGTCCGCTAACAATTTGAGCCGATTTTCCTTTCAATTTGTTAGCGGACACCATGTTGCATTTGGAGAGTCCCTGTGTGCCCAAACATTGGAGCTCCCCCAGAAGTAACCCCATTTTGGAAACTAGACCCCCTAAGGCACCTATCTAGATGCATAGTGAGCACTTGGAACCCCCAAGTCTAGTTTCCAAAATGGGGTCACTTGTGGGGGAGCTCCAATGTTTAGGCACATCAGGGGCTCTCCAAACGCAACATGGCGTCCGCTAATTATTCAAGCAAATTTTACAATCAAAAAGTCAAATGGCGCTCCTTCCCTTCCGAGCCCTGCCGTGCGCCCAAACAGTGTTTTTTCCCCACATATGGAGTATCTGCGTGCCCAGGGGAAATTGCACAACAAATTTTGGGGTCCATTTTTTCTTGTTACCCCTGCGAAAATAAAAAAAATGTGGTCTAAAGTAACATTTTTGTGAAAAAAGTTAAATGTTCATTTTTTTTCTTCCACATTCCAAAAATTCCTGTGAAGCACCTGAAGGGTTAATAAACTTATTAAATGTGGTTTTGAGCACCTTGAGGGGTGCAGTTTTTAGAATTGTGTCACTTTTGGGTATTTTCTGTCATAAAGACCTCTCAAAGTGACTTCAAATGTGATGTGGTCCCTAAAAAAATGGTTTTGTAAATTTTGCTGGAAAAATGAGAAATCGCTGGTCAACTTTTAACCCTTATAGCTCCATAACAAAAAAAAATTTGGTTCCAAAATTGTTCTGATGTAAAGTAGACATGTGGGAAATGTTATTTATTAACTCTTTTGTGTGACATATCTCTCTGATTTAAGGGCATAAAAATTCAAATTTTGAAAATTGCAAAATTTTCAAAATTTTTGCCAAATTTCAGTTTTTTTCACAAATAAACGCAAGTGATATCGAAGAAATTTTACCAAAATCATGAAGTACAATATGTCACGAAAAAACAATCTCAGAATCAGGGGAATCCGTTGAAGCATTCCAGAGTAATTACCTCATAAAGTGACAGTGGTCAGAATTGTAAAAATTGGCCTGGTCATTAACGTGCAAACCACCCTCGGGGGTTAAGGGGTTAAAAACAGGCAGTGAAATGTTTTACCTCACAAAATGAATCCTCTGCGACCCCCTGCTGTAATGTCTGTGTTGTCTTTTGCCTCCTCACCTGCCCAGGAGATGTGGTATGTTCTGTACACGGTCAGTCACAGACAATTTTTAAAATGAACTTTTGTACATGGGAAAACCCCTTTAATGATCAGTATTGTATTCGGTCACTATGTGGTGGTAATATGTGGTCTGGTCATGGTGTGGAGGTATTTCGCACATGTTTGGTTTGTGGCAGCTAAGGCCAGAGATTAGGTGCAGAAAACAGTAGAGGTGCTCGTCCTTTCCTATTTCAGTAGGTTCCTTTAGTACTAATTTTAAAACTTGTTTGAGACTCCTTTAATACCATTCACCATAGTAAGAAGTGACGGGCATGAGGGTACCTGCAGGGCAAGAAGGGGAAAGCGCTTTTACTTTTAGCTCCCCTAGTAGATTGAGGAAAGTGGGTGTGGTTTAAAATGGGCGTGGCTTCTTAACATAAACAGGGAACCTGTTGTTCAAGCTTTGCCTCTCACCCCTGTGCTGTGGTTTAGCAGTCACACATTTGGGACCCTAACACGGTTTTTTTTTTTTCATATACATTTCTGGAAAATTGGAAGGGTTGTTAATTTACACCCTGCACCTAATTGGGTGGGTGTGGGCAGGACCTGGACCTGCACGTTGGGAGTGATCCCTTTAAACCATCAGGTACCAGTGACCCACAGCATCACGGGTATTTCACGGTCGGCGCTCGCTTTGCAGCAGTACAGCCCATGGTCATCCTGACACATGATAGTTTTTATAGTTTTGCCACAAAACTACGATCGCTATAGGTAGCAATGAAAACTACAGTTCCCAGCAAGCCTGGCGCCACCTCACATGCGCAGATCTGTGTCGAAAAGAAAGTACCGCGCTGTTTGTAGAGCTGCTGCAGGGGAGGAATGGAGCTGGAGTTCGTGAACTCGGTAAAGTGTGAGGAGGAGGAGAGGACGGGGACGGCTCTGAGCTTTGCAGCCGCCGACATCACCCGCTCCTCGTTTGGAGATGAAGATGTCGGGCGCAGCGGGAGAGAGGAAGCGCTGCGCGAGGTGAGACCGGGCCCACGTGATCCGCGTGCAGTGACGTCACGCGCCTGTTTGACTGTTGTGTGTTTCTGGTCATGTGACAATAATACGATCTGATGACGTAATCAGACCATAGTAGTATATTACGTCATGTGGGGGCAGGTGTGATAGCTGAGGAAGTGTCAGACTCTGCACATACTATGTGCGATATTGTGCACTCTGATAAGTTATTGTGTCAGAACAAGTAAAGAAATGTGAGGTTTGTGTGGAGAAAGGTGTCATGGGAAGGTCCCGGTCCTGACTGTACAGAAAGGTGTAATGGGAAGGTCCCGGTCCTGACTGTACAGAAAGGTGTAATGGGAAGGTCCCAGTCCTGACTGTACAGAAAGGTGTAATGGGAAGGTCCCGGTCCTGACTGTACAGAAAGGTGTAATGGGAAGGTCCCGGTCCTGACTGTACAGAAAGGTGTAATGGGAAGGTCCTGGTCCTGACTGTACAGAAAGGTGTAATGGGAAGGTCCCGGTCCTCACTGTACAGAAAGGTGTAATGGGAAGGTCCCGGTCCTGACTGTACAGAAAGGTGTAATGGGAAGGTCCCGGTCCTCACTGTACAGAAAGGTGTAATGGGAAGGTTCCGGTCCTGACTGTGCAGAAAGGTGTAATGGGAAGGTTCCGGTCCTGACTGTACAGAAAGGTGTAATGGGAAGGTCCAGGTCCTGACTGTACAGAAAGGTGTAATGGGAAGGTTCCGGTCCTGACTGTTCAGAAAGGTGTAATGGGGAGGTCCCGGTCCTGACTGTACAGAAAGGTGTAATGGGGAGGTCCCGGTCCTCACTGTACAGAAAGATGTCATGGGAAGGTCCCGGTCCTCACTTTACAGAAAGGTCCCGGTCCTGACTGTACAGAAAGGTGTAATGAGAAGGTCCCGGTCCTGACTGTACAGAAAGGTGTAATGGAGAGGTCCCGATCCTGACTGTACAGAAAGGTGTAATGGGGAGGTCCCGATCCTGACTGTACAGAAAGGTGTCATGGGAAGGTCCCGGTCCTGACTGTATAGAAAGGTGTCATGGGAAGGTCCCGGTCCTGACTGTACAGAAAGGTGTAATGGGAAGGTTCCGGTCCTGACTGTACAGAAAGGTGTAATGGGAAGGTTCCGGTCCTGACTGTACAGAAAGGTGTAATGGGAAGGTCCCGGTCCTGACTGTACAGAAAGGTGTAATGGGAAGGTCCCGGTCCTGACTGTACAGAAAGGTGTAATGGGAAGGTCCCGGTCCTGACTGTACAGAAAGGTGTAATGGGGAGGTCCCAGTCCTGACTGTACAGAAAGGTGTCATGGGGAGGTCCCGGTCCTCACTGTACAGAAAGGTGTAATGGGGAGGTCCCGGTCCTGACTGTACAGAAAGGTGTCATGGGGAGGTCCCGGTCCTCACTGTACAGAAAGGTGTCATGGGAAGGTCCCGGTCCTCACTGTACAGAAAGGTATCATGGGAAGGTCCCGGTCCTCACTGTACAGAAAGGTGTAATGGGAAGGTCCCGGTCCTCACTGTACAGAAAGGTGTAATGGGAAGGTCCCGGTCCTGACTTTACAGAAAGATGTAATGGGAAGGTCCCGGTCCTGACTTTACAGAAAGATGTAATGGGAAGGTCCCGGTCCTGACTGTACAGAAAGGTGTAATGGGGAGGTCCCGGTCCTCACTGTACAGAAAGGTCCCGGTCCTGACTGTACAGAAAGGTGTAATGGGGAGGTCCCGGTCCTGACTGTACAAAAAGGTGTAATGGGGAGGTCCCGATCCTGACTGTACAGAAAAGTGTCATGGGAAGGTCCCGGTCCTGACTGTATAGAAAGGTGTCATGGGAAGGTCCCGGTCCTGACTGTACAGAAAGGTGTCATGGGAAGGTCCCGGTCCTGACTGTACAGAAAGGTGTAATGGGAAGGTCCTGGTCCTGACTGTACAAAAAGGTGTAATGGGAAGGTCCCGGTCCTGCCGGTGGGGAATGGTGTAATGGGAAGGTCCCGGTCCTGCCGGTGGGGAATGGTGTAATGGGGAGGTCCCTGTCCTGCCGGTGGGGAATGGTGTAATGGGGAGGTCCCTGTCCTGCCGGTGGGGAATGGTGTAATGGGGAGGTCCCTGTCCTGACTGTACAGAAAGGTGTAATGGGAAGGTTCCGGTCCTGACTGTACAGAAAGGTGTAATGGGAAGTTCCCGGTCCTGACTGTACAGAAAGGTGTAATGGGGAGGTCCCGGTCCTGACTGTACAGAAAGGTGTAATGGGAAGGTTCCGGTCCTGACTGTACAGAAAGGTGTAATGGGAAGTTCCCGGTCCTGACTGTACAGAAAGGTATAATGGGAAGGTCCCGGTCCTGACTGTACAGAAAGGTGTAATGGGGAGGTCCCGGTCCTGACTGTACAGAAAGGTGTAATGGGAAGGTCCCGGTCCTGACTGTACAGAAAGGTGTAATGGGAAGGTTCCGGTCCTGACTGTACAGAAAGGTGTAATGGGGAGGTCCCGGTCCTGACTGTGCAGAAAGGTGTAATGGGAAGGTCCTGGTCCTGACTGTGCAGAAAGGTGTAATGGGAAGGTCCCGGTCCTGCTGGTGGGGAATGGTGTAATGGGAAAGTCCCGGTCCTGACTGTACAGAAAGGTGTAATGGGAAGGTCCCGGTCCTGCTGGTGGGGAATGGTGTAATGGGAAAGTCCCGGTCCTGACTGTACAGAAAGGTGTAATGTGCCAGTCAAAATAAAAATCCAAAGAAACAGACTTATGCTATGTTCCCACATGTTGTGGACAGAGAATTCTGGTTTCTCATAGACTTTGCTGGTACTGCAAAACGCAGCTGAAAATTTGCATAAAAATCTGCAGCAAGATATGCTGAAAAAACCAACATTGCTGTTAGAGTAGAGCCTGGCCATGGAGCCATCTCTCTGCCCCCCACTATATACAGGTGCATCTCACTAAATTAGAATATCATCAAAAAGTTAATTTATTTCAGTTCTTCAATACAAAAAGTGAAAATCGTATATTATATAGAGTCATTACAAACAGAGTGATCTATTTCAAGTGTTTATTTCTGTTAATGTTGATGATTATGGCTTACAGCCAATGACAACACAAACGTCATTATCTCAGTAAATTAGAATACTTTATAACAACAGCTTGAAAAATGGTTTTAAAATCTGAAATGTTGGCCTACTGAAATGTATGTTCAGTAAATGTCCTCAGTACTTGGTCGGGGCTCCTTTTACGTCAATTACTGCATCAATGCGGCGTGACATGGAGGTGATAGATTCTCTATGGGGTTATGGTCAGGCGAGTTTGCTGCCAATCAAGCACAGTGATACTGTTGTTTGTAAACCAGGTATTAGTACTTTTGGCAGTGTGGACAGGGGCCAAGTCCTGCTGGAGAATGACATTTCCATCTCCAAAAAGCTTGTTGGCAGAGGGAAGCATGAAGTGCTCTAAAATTTCCTGGTAGACGGCTGCGCTGACTTTGGTCTTGATAAAACACAGTGGACCTACACCAGCAGATGACATGGCTCCCCAAACCATCACTGATTGTGGAAACTTCACACTAGACCTCAAGCAGCTTGGATTGTGTCCTCTCCACTCTTCCTCCAGACTCTGGGACCTTGATTTCCAAATGAAAATTGGAACTCTGGGCCTTTGTAGAGTGCGTCAATGACTGCCTTCTGGACATCTGTCAAGTCAGCAGACTTCCCCATGATTGTGGAGCCTACTGAAACAGACTAAGGGACATTTTTAAACGCTTAGGAAGCCTTTGCAGGTGTTTTTTGTTAATTATTTTAATTTACTGAGATAATGACTTTTGTGTTTTCATTGGCTGTAAGCCATAATCATCAACATTAACAGAAATAAACACGTGAAATAGATCCCTCTGATTGTAATGACTATATAATATATGAGTTTCACTTTTTGTATTGAAGAACTGAAATTAATTTACTTTTTGATGATATTCTAATTGAGTGAGATGCACCTGTATTTCACAGTCATGCAGCCATTAGCCCATCATGGTTGGGTGGAGCTCCTTTCGTGCTGCCATTGCAGAGCGCTGCCCCCTGTGATTTGTTTGTGAAGTGCTGAAATTTCTCTTAAATTTTTGTTTTACTGCTCCCTTTAGTAACAGGAAAATAAAAATGACAACAGAGCAGGATCCTTTACCTCGGCGGAAGCACTGACTGTCATGGGGAAGGAGATCTATGGGTCTTCTATCATGGTGCAGCCAATCACTGGCCTCATTGATGATGTTATTAGTGATTGTCTGCAGTGGTCATGTGTACATGATCAACTCTTATTTTATTCCCAATGCTCCCCTGAGTTTTCTGTTTAGTTTTTTTTTTTTATCCGCCATACAGTTCCAGACATACGGGCCTTTTAGTTTGTGCTATTTTTATATTTTTTACCAAGAGGGTGTGGCCGCAGGGCAATTATGCAGACCACACCCCCAAATAGTCCTTTGAGCCACGGCCCGTTGATAAAGACCACAAAAATAAAAAGGCCCCATATCTCTGGAACCGTTTGGCGGATTTGAAGGAAACCTGTCCGGCAATTCGTATTTCCCAAACCTCAAGCAGGACAAATCGAAATGTTCACATCCGATCAGTGCTGGAGCTGATATATGGGGCTGCCGGGTGTCGGACCCCCATCGATGTGATATTAATGACCTACCCAAGGATAGATCATCAGTATCATAAGCCTGGACAGCCCCTTAACGATCATATATGTTATACAGCCATTAATGATATTGAAGGAGGTTGTGCAGAAATCCAGCAGGGTTGGTTTTCTGCTGGTTATTGGGTTGTGGCATCTTGCCGGTCACCACATGACGCCATTAGTTTTCATTGTGATCTTATGTCGCTTGACCACCTTTCATCTTTTAGTCCCAGTCTTACTGTATGGTTTAGAGCTCACCCATTAGGACAGACCGGGGCATTATATTTTTGCTGGTGACAACGGGCTGCTCTCATCTACATAGATATTCATATCAGACGTTGTCCACTGTGACCCCCCCCCCCCCCCATCTACACGTTTTCACAGCCATCGATACCAGAGTAGTTTGCTGGTGCCAATCACAAATGTTTCAGCCATGTTGGTGTAACGTATCACGGAGCTGTAGCCATGTGCAAATACTTGTCTCTGATGCCCCGACACGTTACCTGAAAGTGTGCGTCCTGGCTGGATGTGTGGACTTGTGCTCTGAGGGCGCTACGCCCGTGCAGGCCATATGTAACCGATGTTGCTGGTTGGCCAGGACCAGATGTTTTGCAGTACCATGCTGGAGACCACCGTTTGAAAATAAACTTTTTACTGAATGGGAACTTGGTAAGATATATACAGGAGATAGCGGGTACAAAGTCTTATGAACTTTTCCTTCACAACTCAAAGTATTTCCCACACACAGATTCCTTCCTCTTTCCTCTATTCTCCTTTTTTTTCTTCTCCTCTTTACTCTCTCTACTTGTCCTCTGTATCCGCTGTTTCTCACTGTTTCACCACAAGCCAGCTCAGTACTACAGTCGTGTTTCGCAAGAGTCCTTTACTCATCCTGCAGTTTTGCGTCTTCTCTCCCCTTAGGGTGCTAGTATGGTCAGGCTTCAATCTCTCTGACGCTCTGGAACTCCCACTCGGGACTTTCAACTCGTCTGACGTACTTCGTCCTGTCCAGGTCTAATCGTCTGACGTACACTGTCCTGTCCAGGTCCGTTACCTTCAAGAGTTATAAATTCTGGACCTTTCTGCTAGTCGTCCTCTCCCACGGCTTGTCTCCGGTAGATCACTCTGTCTTTTAGTCACTTCTTTTCCAGATCATGCTATCTTTCTTTCGGTCTCCTCTCACATTATGGACACCCGATAATATGGCTCTGCTCACAATGGACCTTAAGTCCTCTTTCTATTCACTCCAGGCCCTATCTAACTTTCTAACAGGAAATTTTCATTTTCCCTTCAACTCAGCCCCTCCCACTTTGGGCTAGTCCTAAACATTAACTCTCACTATCCCTACTGTCAAACTACACACACTATCAATATTACTAACACTTTCTAACAAGCATCATGATTCACAGTCTACATCACATTTTGCATTACACCACATAACATTGGACTTGTTTCTTCAAGACTGAAACGTGGGCAGTATGTCCATCCCCTTACATTGGCACTTCTTAAATTTACAGAACACATTTCTTATTTTTTTTACCAATAGGGAATAATAGTTGAAAGATTGTAGTATTTTAATTCTTAAAGTAACCAGAACAGAAATAAACCAGTAGTACTCTTACCTTTCTACGCGTGTCATGGTGAGATACTGTCTCCTTATTCTGTACCCACAGCATATGATTGGCCTCGCTGACCTGAATCCCTACATCTTGTGCTCCATATGCCAGGGTTACTTCATCGATGCCACTACCATAACCGAATGCCTACATACATGTAAGTACTGGGCTGCGGAATCATACATGGCGGTGTGTTGTAGGTGTCCACCACTCTCATCTTTGGCTCATACACAGTATATAGACACTACGCGTTTCATGGACGGCCCTTCCCTTTCATCAGGTAAGTATATACAGTATATGGACCACCCATTTAAAGGGGTTGTCCACTGCCAGAAAATTTAGGAGCCAATTAATATAATAAGTGACGTGACTTGTTGTGTCACTTGTCAGCTGCGGCCTTTAGGCTTATTATTGTAATTGGGCTCCTGATACGCCGGGGTTGTCCATTAGTGGACAACCCCTTAAATTAGGCAACATATAAAATGTAATATAAAAATATTTTAATTTTGCTGAAATCGGTGGTATTCTACCAACTCTATAGTAATGTTTTTTTTCTGTTGTTTTTGTTCCAGTTTGTAAAAGCTGTATTGTGCGGCACTTCTATTACAGTAATCGGTGTCCGAAATGCAATGTTATAGTGCATCAAACACAGCCGCTTTATAACATCAGGTGGGTGTTATTACTGCGTAAAACCTCATTCAGACGGCTGTGATTCATATAAGAGTTGTAGGGGTCTGTTCACATGTCCATGTTTTATTACTGGCCCAGTTTCCACTATAAAACAAAAAAAATCAAAGTCGTGAATCAAACTCGCCAATAAAGGTCTATGGGTGTGTGAAAAACTCAGCGCCCTGGTGGCATCACAGTTGCATCTTAGTGCTGTCCGTTTTCACTGACTATTGATCTTTTTTGTCTTATTTGTTACTTTTGAACACCATTCATACCCCCCTCTAAGATGTCGCTCCACATGGGAAACCCAATGGGTGTCCACATCTACCACAGATGCGGTATTTTTTGTCTGCATCATAATAAAGATTAGGATGCCTTGTGCAGGGTCTTAGTGAGCAGACAATGACACCGAGGAGAGCATGCCCGTGTCGTGCTTTATGTCATAACAGAATATTGAGTTTCCCTAAGTAGAGAATAAAAAGAAAGTATAACCTCAATATGGGTTTGTAGGCCCCGGCAAGTACCAACCTACCCAAGAACCGCTCACGCTAGGGGGTCGTGCAATAAGCAAGCACAACACTGGGGGTCTGCGAATGGTGTAGGACAAAGCACTATAGGAATCTGCCGTGCCCGCTGCTTAGGAGCGAGCATTTGTGATGATCCATGCAAATAATTAAAAAGAACCTATTACAAATTTTACATGTTGAACTGGACACACAGTATAATAGTGGCTGCATATGTGTGTGTATATATATATATATATATATAATAAACCCTCAATACAGCAGCAAGACTATTAAAATGCCTTTTATTATACTCACCTAAGGGGCGGTCGGGTCCAATGGGCGTCACTGGTCTTGATCCAGTGCCTCCCCTCTTCTTTCGATGCCGTCCTCCTACACCGCTTCTTGTGGACGACACATTCTATGTCATTCACACAGGGTCTCCGGCATTGCGCTCCTGCGCAGGTGTACTTCTCTCTGCGCTGTCAAGGGGAGAGTAAAGTACAGCAGTGTGCATGCACCGTGGCTCTTTGGCGGCCTTTTCCTGTGCATTCGCACTACAGTACTTTACTCTGCCCTCGAAAGGGCAGAGAGAAGTACTCCTGCACAGGAGCGTGCTGCTGGACACTGTGTGTAAAGATACAGAGCTGTTCTCCTTGTCTATCCTCTTGTATGATTAGACAGTACTACAAGATAAACTTTTTGACTTTTTGACAGTTAGGGTGATTAATGAGTGGAACAGGCTGCCACGAGAGGTGGTGAGTTCCCCTTCAATGGACGTCTTCAAACAGAGGCTGGACAGACATCTGTCTGAGATGATCTAGTGAATCCTGCTTTGAGCAGGGGGTTGGACCAGATGACCCAGGAGGTCCCTTCCAACTCTACCATTCTATGATTCTAAGAGTAGAGATGTAACACCTTTCAGATAAGGTCCAAGTGGACAGAGGGGCAGCACAGTTTCATTTAGGCTATGTGCCCACGATGCAGAAATGCTCCGGATTTTTTCCTGAGCGTTTCTGCATCTCCCTGGTAGACAAAACGCATGCGGAGTGTACATGCGGATTGTACATGCGTTTTCCTGCCAGGGACAAGCGGATGTGAAGCGTTCTTCACTTGCATTTCCGCATGCGGGTGTCAAGCGCTTTCCAAGTGATTTTAGCACCACTTGGAAAGTGCTTGTCAACTTGGTCACACTATATAAATCATAAATCCATGCAAACAGCATGGATTTATATAGTGTGACCCAAGAGAATGTCAAAAAATAAAAAAATAAATATATACTTATCCTCCGATGGCCCGCGCTGTCTTGCTTCGCTCGGTCCCGGCTGCCGGCAGCGGTAGAGTGAAGGACCTGCCGACGTCAGCGTCGCGTGACCCGTCACATGACTCTGACGTCAGCGCAGGTCCTTCATTCCATCGCAAAGTGCCGGGAAGCAAGGAGGAGCGCAGCGCGGGCCGCCAGAAGGTAAGTATATATTTATTTTTTATTTTATTCTTTTTTTTACAGCTTTTTTAATGGTACCTGGGTGTGGATGAGTCTCTCCTCTCCTCCACACCCGGGTACCATCCGCACATTAGAACTCGCCAATTATGCAAGTACAGATGCAGTCTTGCGGAATTGGCGCGTTCTAATGCAAGTCAATGGCGGCGAAGACGCAGCACTTCCGCAAAATAATTAGTAGTGCTGCGTTTTTTTCCGCAATGATAATCCGCAGCGGAAATCTCCGCAGCATGTGCACAGCACATGCAGATTATCATTGGGGGACATGGCAGGCCTTCTACCATGCGTTTTTTAAGCGTTTCTGCAGCGTTTTTGCCGCTGCGAAAACGCTTAAAAAAAACGCATCGTGGGCACACAGCCTTAGTTGTGTCACATTGTAATCCTTTCTATCAGCTCTGCTGTACTGGCTCTCCTTCCACACTTGCTGTCCAGAGATGGGGCTACACTTTGTCTATTGTGTTCAAAGCAACTTTTGAGCACAGCAGACATAAGTGAGATTACTGACTCATCTCCAGACAGACAGTGTGGGGGAAGTGGCAGTACAACAGAGCTGATCGTGCTGTGAGAGTAGGAGAGCTGGTAGAAGGGTTTATATTGTGACACAGCTAAACTCAGCTATGATGCCCGTCCCCCCCACAGGAACCTTATCTGAAAGGTGTTAGAACTGTGCTCTAATCTCCCAGCACTGTCTAATTATGCAGGTGGATAGACTAGGAGATCATCTTTGTATACTTATATCTCACACACTGAGAAACCTAAGCTATGGTGGGGGCGTGTTCTTCTTTCTCCAGTGTTTTGCTGCCTGCTTATGATTGGTCAGCGTCCTACAGGAGGAAGAAGTACATGCCCCAAGTGAAAACTGTGTGATCCAACCCACTTGTCTTAACTAAAGTTAACTCATTAGGTGACAAATACTTTTATTGCTAATTTCTCCGCAACAGAGAGGCAAGATAAAACAAAAAACAAATAAATGTTTTATTCCTGTCTGCATCCACTATTACATTGTGTGTCCAGTTCAATATAAAAAATTTGGTGATGGGTCCTCTTTAACACATGTTGCACTGAAAATGACCAGGGCTTGGGTGCTATAAAGTCAGTATTTTTCTCCAGACTACGAGTTGTAAATGAGGGGGAGATGGGGGAAGAAAATATTTTCTTTCTGCCTCATTTGGCATCCTTATGTATTCAATAGAAATGAACAGAATCTGCAGCGTTTGGTGCCATCTTCCAAGATTAAAGCGTCTGTCGCTGGCATATAGTATATGGGCAATGCAGACCTGTTTGCTTTGCACACGGAATAATTGTGTAATCATTTATTTTTTAGGTTGGATAGACAGCTGCAGGACCTGGTCTTCAAATTAGTCGTTAATTTAGAAGATCGTGAGTGTTTCTTTCTTTTCGCTTGACTTAAAATGATATACTGTAAAATCTACAAAAAAATCCACTTTGGATGCAGATTATTCTGTGGATTTTTATCTTTTGCAATGCTGCTGATTCTTCCTATGTAAAGCGTCTTGCATGCAGTGAGTTTAGTCACTAATGTGCTGTCTGTAGCCCCTCAAGAGTCACATACATTCATAACACCATTTTTTTTTTTTTGGAATGTTTGTTTGCTTCAAATTCATTATGGTTTTTCCATTATTATGCAAATAGTTTTTAGTCTTCATCATTTTTGATGTTTACTCACTTATTGTGGTTTTCATTTTTCTGATTTTTTTCATGATTGAAACTTTTTAAGATATCGCAAACCTTTGATGAATTGAACTCTAGTGAAAGTAGAAAATCTGTCTCTTACATGGGACTGCTAGTCATTTTAACCCCTTCACCCCCCAACCATTTCTTTTGTTATTTATTTTCCTTCCCTTCTTCCAAGAGCCATTTTTTTTTCATATATGTCCATCAATATGGCCATGTGCGGGTTTATTTTTTGCTGACCGAGTTATACCAATGACACCATTGATTTTACCATATAGTGTATTGGACAATGGGAAATAAAATTCCAGGTGCAGTAAAATTGCAAAAAAAAAGTGGAATTCCACAATTTGTTTTTTTTAATTTTTATTTCTAAATGATAAAATTGACTTGGTAATGTGATTCCCCAGGTCATTGGCGCCATGCGATCACGTCACAGGAGCAGCTACTCCTCATTTCCTTTTGCATTACTTTTCTTTTATCTGCCCTATTGTCTGACTATGTAGCTCAATTATTGATATAAACGCTTCTCGTACAATGTAAAATATATAGATATATAATTTTTTTTTTTCTTTTAGGTGAGAAAAATCAAATGTATGATTTCTACAGAGAAAGAGGTCTTGAGGTGCCTAAACCTGGTGAGTAGCGTACATTTTTAACATACTGATAGGGAATGTAGATTGTGAGCCCCAATGGGGACAGTGCCAATAATGTCTGTAAATTGTCTGAATTGTAAAGCACTGCGGAATATGTTGGCGCTATATAAATAAAAAGATTATTATTATTATTATTTTTGCACCAGGCCCAATTATTTTCCTGCACCACTCATATTATTTTTACTTTCTATATTACTATTATTACTGTCCTATGTATTATCTTTGTTTCTTTATACATATACATGTATTATATTTATTTCTCTTTATACACAGTAGTGCCACATTCTGTGTCCACTGGTCGAGGAAGACAAAAGAAACCTCTTGGTCCTTTATTCCAGATTCCACCAGAGCTGGATGTGTCTCTTCTTCTGGAATTTATTGGGTGAGTAAACTTTAATTTTTTTCTTTTTAATTTATTTTATTATGTAATTATTTTATTTATTTTTGTTACGGGGTAAGTAATGTGTGCTAATCTATCAATGACACGTCTAACAGCATGAAAGGGAGTCTGTTTGCCAAAACTGACAGTATAAACTAAGCACATAAGTTTGTGGAGATATAGCCCTCATTAAAATCACACTTTCAGGCCTCCGGTAGACTTCTGTAAAACTGGGTCTAAGCACGGACTGTCCGCGGGCCTCCTGAGCTGAACGCGACAGTCTCATAGACATGTAGGAGACTGTCCAATTCTGGTGAGCACACCCATGCACCGTCCGTGCAATGCTTTGCAGTTTGTGCTTAGACCGAGTTCCATGGATGTTTGTAGGAGCCATTAGGGTTATGTGCAGAGGGGGTATTTTTGCTGGATTTTTGGTGCAGAAACTGAGCATTACTTAGTTTTTGAGAATTATTTCTTCTTCAAAAACTCCTCGAAAAACTCTGTATGCGCATATTTTTTTGTGTTGTAATCGCTGCCTCTTCTGCAGAAACTGAAGTTTAATCAGATATGCTAATTATGGTGCTTAGTGCATCCTGGGCGTGGCCACGAAGATGTTTTGCATGCCTCGTCTTTCTCATTTGTGATTGACAGCACTGGCTGCGCTGAGATTTCTCTGCCAACTATGCTTGCACTAGGTGTGACGATACAGCTTGTAATCTTATTCAGCCGGACATCTAGATTTGATAAGCCAAGAGAAATACCCTATTGTGTTTGTGTTGACTTGTGAATGTATGTGTGTTTCTATGGCTGGTCAAGAAGGACAGACCAGTATTTGTGTAACCCTGATTGTTTCAGAACCAGGAGAAGACAACAATGATGTTTCTTACTATGCTAATTGCATATTATATTAAGCTAGCTAGTTTATTTACAAGAGCCCCCTGCTATACCAACTATGTAAATTGATTAAAGGCTCAAACAGTGAAACCTGAGCCCTGTGGAATAATACCCTCCCTAACCCTTGCCCTGTGGATGTGTACCTGACAGAAAAAATGTGAACTATTTAAAGAACATATGCCTCTGTAGCAGTGAGATTTGAAGTAGAATCAGAGAGTCACTTTTTAAGACCATCAACTTGGTAGTATGGCTTTATCTAAAGAGACATAGATTTGGATTCTACATGATTCCAGCCTAAGTGTACACGGCCCTGACTGGAAAGATACAGATCTGCTCCACTGACCATCAGAGAACCCATGGATACATTTGGGGAGACCAAGTTGGGACGATGAAGTCACCTGGCCCCATGGATATGTTGTTTGGGGTTGCCAGGAGGGACCCTCCGGTCGCCTGGAACCCATGGAGACATTTGGAGAAGCCAGATTGAGACCAGCCGGTCATCTGGCCCCATGGAAACTCTCGGAGAGCCCAAGGTGGGACCCTCGAGTTTCCTGGTCTTGTACCTCGATGGATTGTCAGCTTCCTAAGCTTCCCGCTACCTTCTCTCTGTGGGAACCCTCCAGAAGCGCAGGGAAGGGGGTGGCACAAGTTGATGTAGTCGGCCCTGGAAGTCTCCAAAGTCTCAGCGGTTCTATCTCAGGCGGGCGGAAAAGGAAGGGTGAGACTGTGTAATATTATACCATCTTGGGTATTTGCTGGGATGATTCTATGTGTTTTATTGTCCGTTTGGTGGCTTAATAAAGTATTGCCACAATGTCTTACCCTCACCCTGAGTAGTATTATGCCCACTAAAGACCCTGGGTCTTCACATTTTGGTGTAGGCAAACCAGCAAATTCTCAGTTTCTGTAGAAATTAAACCACTAAAAGAGCAATATTTTTATTTTTGTATGGAGGAGGACTTTTTCCCTTACAAGGCTACAGTATGTACTTACGTTATATCATCAGTCTGGGCTGACAGATTTCCTTTACAGGCAGCATATGGATGTTATAGAGGAAAGTCCCTCTCTCAGGACCCCTCTATAAGCAGCTAACAAGGAGCGTCTCTTGCGTTGGTGGATTATGGCCTTCTGTTTCGTACATAGTTGGACAGAGCTGTGTCTAGTAGTGATGAGCGAGCATGCTCGCCACTGCTCGGTACCCGCCCGAGCATCTCCGTACTCGAGATGCTCGGAGCTCACCGAGTACTTTCGAGATGCTCGGGCCAGAGCTTGGGTCCCCGTCCTGCATGTTTGGCGCTATTTAGAGCACCAATCATGCAGGGATTGTCTGCCACTCACTGTAATGCTGCTGCCATGGTGGTTGTGGCATTACAGTGATTGCCCAAATCGATGGGAACAGTGCTCACAGTGAAACATGAAAAGCTGGCAATTCAGCAGCGGCATACACCGGTACCCGACAATTTAGAACAGAAAGAATAGAGCATCACACATAGATTAGATAGATAGAAACATGTCAGTCACATATATAATAAGTACAGTGATAGTGTTGGTTACTGTAGTTGTCATTTAGTGTTAAAATAAAGGATTTATTAAAAAAAAAATTGGTGTAGGGTTCCCCGTAATTTTAGTCTCTAGCGGAGGTTAAGCAGATGACTGGGGCAGATGTTTGAAGCCTGGGAAGGGGGTAATACCCACGGAGCTTCCCAGGCTACTAATATCAGCCCCCAGCTGAATACCTAGCCTTTACCAGCTATTAAAATGGGGGACCCCCCAAAACAATGACGTGGGGTCCCCCCTATTTTAATAGCTAACAAAGGCTAGGCGGACAGCTGGGGGCTGATATTAATAGCCCAGGAAGGGTGCCATGAATATTGGCCCCCTCCCAGGCTAGAAACACCAGCCGTCAGCCGCCCCAGAAATGGCGCATCCATAGGATGCGCCAATTCTGGCACTTAGCCTCGCTCTTCCCACTGCCCTGTAGCGGTGGCAGTGGGGTAATAGGGCTGGGGTTGATGCCAGCTGACATCAAGCCCAGGTTAGTAATGGAGAAGTGTCTATAAGACACCCCCATTACTAACCCCATAGTCAAAGTTAAAAAAAAAACACAAACACCCAGAATAAAGTCCTTTAATTGAAATAAACACACAATTCTTTATTGTTCTAAATTAAACCACACTTACCATCACACCCATTCCAGCTGAAGCCAACGATCTCCTGCAATAAAAATAAAATAATAAACCAACATCATCCTTACCTTTCCATGGTTCCCAGGATGGCTCCCGCTCTGCTACATTCACATGACAGGCTGGATCGCAGCTGAAAGCTGCCATCCAGCTTGCCATGCCGCAGACACTGAGAAGCGCAGGCATGCTTGCGCTCCTCAGTTTCTGGCTGTGACGGCATCCCGATGAGCCGAGTTCATGTCCAATGAACTCAGCTCACCTCATGCACGTCACTGACAGCGTGGGATAATTCTCCTGCCCATGTGGTGAGCGTGAGAGAATTCTACTGCGCTCACGGTAAGCGCAGGAGAATTCTCCCACGCTGTCAGTGACGTGCATGAGGTGAGCTGAGTTCATTGGACATGAACTCGGCTCATCTGGATGCCGTCACAGCCAGACACTGAGGAGCGCAAGCATGCCTGCGCTTCCCAGTGTCTGCGGCATGGCAAGCTGGATGGCAGCTTTCAGCTGCGATCCAGCCTGTCATGTGAATGTAGCAGAGCGGGAGCCGTCCTGGGAACCATGGAAAGGTAAGGATGATGTTGGTTTATTATTTTATTTTTATTGCAGGATATCGCTGGCTTCAGCTGGAATGGGCGTGATGGTAAGTATGGTTTAATTTAGAACAATAAAGAATTGTGTGTTTATTTCAATTAAAGGACTTTATTCTGGGTGTTTGTGGGTTTTTTTTTTTAACTTTGACTATGGGGTTACTAATGGGGGTGTCTTATAGACGCCTCTCCATTACTAACCTGGGCTTGATGTCAGCTGGCATTATAAGCTGACATCAACCCCAGCCCTATTACCCCACTGCCACCGCTACAGGGCAGTGGGAAGAGCGAGGCTAAGTGCCAGTGCATGATAATGCCCCGTCTCATGCTGCACATAACACATCTGCATCTCTGGCTGCTATGGGCATAAAAGGGGACAAACTTATGGTGTGGCCCCCATGCTCCCCTGACCTCAACCCCATTGAGAACCTCTGGAGCACCATCAAAAGGAGTGTCTATGATGGTGGGAGGCAGTTCACATCTAAGCAACAGCTCTGGGAGGGTATTCTGTCCTCATGCAAAACAAATGAAGCAGAAACCATCCAAAACCTGACAAATTGAATGGACTAGAGAGTTCAGAAGCTCCTTTCGAACAAGGGGTCCTATGTGCAAATGTAACATCACCTAGAATAAAGTTTTGAGTTGAAAACTGTTTGATTTCAGTTTGTGATAACCTGCTAATGCTTATAATTTCAAAAATGACCATTTTTTTGTTCTTTATTAAAATAAAAAGGTTGAAAACTCTGCTGTGCATAATAATTTGGAACATGCATTTTGAGTGCAGTTTGAGTTTTTTATTTTTTTTTAAATATACTGTTATCATAGGCAGTTTGTGCAAAAACCTTTCAATTGTACTCTAATAGTTATTTGACTGGAAAATTACAATGACTGCAATTCATATAGGTAATTTGGGAAAATCTGAGAAAATATTTTTTGCATAATAATTTGGAACACAGTGTATTACCCAGTGAGCCACCGCACCAGGGCCCTGGATGAGTTTGGTACAGCGCCAGAAGATGGCGCTTCTATGAACGGGCCATTTTCTGGGGTGGCTGCGGACTGCAATTTGCAGCGGGTGGGGGGGCAGAAAGCTTGGGTCTCCCTGCGCTGCGGATTCCAGCCCCCAGCTGCCTAGTTGTACCTGGCTGGACACAAAAATAGGGCGAAGCCCCACGTCAATTTTTTTTTAATTATTTCATGAAATTCATGAAATAATATAAAAAAAATTGACGTGGGGCTTCGCCCTATTTTTGTGTCCAGCCAGGTATAGCATCCAGGAACGGGCTGCCCCCAACCACCAGCTGCCTATTTGTACCTAGCCGGACACAACAATATAGGGAAGCCCTTTTTTTTATTATTATTTCATGAATTTAATGAAATAATTAAAAAAAAAAATACGTGGGGCTTCTCCCTATTTTTGTGTCCAACCAGGTACAACTAGGCATCTTGGGGCTGGAATCCGCAGCGCAGGGAGGCCCAAGATTTCTGCCCCACCCCCGCTGCAAATTGCAGTCCGCAGCCACGCCGGAAAATGGCTCGTTCATATAAGCGCCATCTTCTGGCGCTGTACCCAACTCATCCTGGGTTCTGGTGCGGTGGCTCACTGGGTAATAAAGGGGTTAGGGCCAGCTTGGCATTATCAGCTGGCCCTAAGCCCAAAATTCATGGGGTCACGCCAATATTAGACATGACCGCCATGAATTTCTAGTAAAGTATTAAAAAAAAACACAACACCCAGAATAAAGTCCTTTAATGTTCTGAATTAAACCATATTTACCATCATGCCCATTCCAGCTGAAGCCAATGTCTTCTGCAATAAAAGTAAAATAATAAACCAACTGACAGCGTAGGAGAATTCTCTTACGCTCACTGCATGGGCAGGAGATTTCTCCCACGCTGTCAGTGACGTGCATGAGGTGAGCTGAGTTCATTGGACATGAACTCGGCTCATCTGGATGCCGTCACAGCCAGACACTGAGGAGCGCAAGCATGCCTGCGCTTTCTCAGTGTCTGCGGCATGGCAAGCTGGATGGCAGCTTTCAGCTGTGATCCAGCCTGTCATATGAGTGTAGCAGAGCTGGAGCCGTCCTGGGAACCATGGAAAGGTAAGGATGAGGTTGGTTTATTATTTTACTTTTATTGCAGGAGATCGTTGGCTTCAGCTGGAATGGGCGTGATGGTAAGTATGGTTTAATTTAGAACAATAAAGAATTGTGTGTTTATTTCAATTAAAGGACTTTATTCTGGGTGTTTGTGGTTTTTTTTTAACTTTGACTATGGGGTTAGTAATGGGGGTGTCTTATAGACGCCTCTCCATTACTAACCTGGGCTTGATGTCAGCTGGCATTATAATCTAACATCAACCCCAGCCCTATTACCCCACTGCCACCGCTACAGGGCAGTGGGAAGAGTGAGGCTAAGTGCCAGAATTGGCGCATCCTATGGATGCGCCATTTCTGGGGCGGCTGACGGCTGGTGTTTCTAGCCTGGGAGGGGGCCAATATTCATGGCACCCTTACTGGGCTATTAATATCAGCCCCCAACTGTCTGCCTAGCCTTTGCTAGCTATTAAAATAAGGGGGACTCCACGTCATTTTTTTTTGGGGTCCCCCATTTTAATAGCTGGTAAAGGCTAGGTATTCAGCTGGGGGCTGATATTAGTAGCCTGGGAAGCTCCGTGGGTATTACCCCCTTCCCAGGCTTCAAACATCTGCCCCAGTCGTCTGCTTAACCTCCGCTAGAGACTAAAATACGGGGAACCCCACGTCAATTTTATTTTTAATAAATCCTTTATTTTAACACTAAATGACAACTACAGTAACCAACACTATCACTGTACTTAATATATATGTGACTGACATGTTTCTATCTATCTAATCTATGTGTGATGCTCTATTCTTTCTGTTCTAAATTGTCGGGTACCGGTGTATGCCGCTGCTGAATTGCCGGCTTTTTAAAAGAGACGGGTGCATGAAAATCGGAGGGCACTAGTTTGTTCCAAGTGCTCTGCTATGTTTTTCATGCACCTTCCTATATACCCTGCCTGCCTATATATTCTGCCTGCCTGACGTTTAATCGAGCACCTTTTCCATCGATTTGGGCAATTTTTGACCTTCTGCAGACCGCCGGGGGGGGGGGGGGACACCGCCAGAGAAATGCTCGAGTTTCCCATAGACTTGCATTGGGCTCTTTGCTCGGGTCGAGCACCCGAGTATTCCAATGTGCTCAACGCGAGCTTCGAGCACCCGAGCATTTTAGTGCTTGCTCATCACTAGTGTCTAGTACAAAAATAAATTTTCCCTGTTTTCTTATATAAAAAAGGGATATCTGCGAGTAAGCACACCAATCCCGGGGTCAGACAGCCATATTAAACCTCAGGCCAGTCCTGTGCGCAGCTCCAAGTGCTCATCTGGATAGTGGACGGAGCTGCCCACTGTGATATCATTGCTCCACTGCACACACTGCAAGAATTAATGCTGCACACTCGTGCCACCACCATTAGCTGTATATTGGAATTTACATTAGCTATCAGGATTTGCGTTCCTTACAGATCGCACTGATGATCAGACATTTCTCTAAGGGTTCGATTCATGTTTCTTTGGAAATGTTGTAGGCATCTAAAGCCATGTTCACACAGATTTTTTTGAGGCGTTCAAAAACCATGAGTTTTTCAACCAGAAAACGCTTCTGGAAACTCTCCAGTCCTTTGGATTTTTTTTAGGAGGATTTTTTTTTTTTCTTGAAGCTGTTTTGAATAGTTGTTTTTTTTACTGGACATTTGCTCAGAATGGAGTGGTTTCCTTCAGGATCCTGCACTTCAATTTTTCTTTTTCTTTTTTTTCACAAGGCATTTTGCAAAACGTCTGCAGAAAAGCCTAAAGAAGACCATTCAGTATTTACGAGAATCTGCCTTTTTTTTCTCATAGACATTACACAATACCTATTCCACTATTGGGCCTCGTTCAGACGTCAGTTTTTCACTTACCAGTACAATCAGTGGTTTTCACAGATAGAACTCGTACTGATTGTTGTCTATCGAGCTGTACACATGTCCGTGTATTTTTGCAGACCGAATGGTCCACACATAATCCTGGTGACATGTCTGGTTATTGATCCGTGTCACAGATCAGTCTCATCAATGAAAACATGGGATAGCTTTCAGATGCGAGAAAAATCATCACCTTCTGACTGAGCTCTTATTCTGTATTCTAAATGTTAAACGATGACCACAAGGGGGCAGAAGACACCAGCATTGGTTACAGGGTGGGTCATCTCTTAATCTCCTGTCTTCATGTGTACTTGGTGTTGCATCAGGTTCTAGGAATCTTTCTCTTTCACCAAAACATAAAGTGATAAATGCAAGATTCTCATCCCTAATAAAAGAAATCTCGAGCACTCCGAAATATTCGGCGAGCACCCGAGTGTGCTCGCCGGAAAGGGTTAATAAAACATACTCGATCATCACTAATATCTATCTTCTAAAGAACATACCTGCCCAGGATTGGAAAGTGTTATCAGTTATTTTTTTGGTTTGATGATCATTTCTGGATTAATATCCCAAAAACGAGGACCTGATTGCATCGAACTGTGATTTACTCTGTACAGCAGCCTTTCAGATTGTCACGGGAGATGGGTCCAGTGGAGGCTCCGAATAACTGATGACTATAGGGATGTAGATTCCTTAGCACATATATGTACACTGTATGGACAAACCTGTTGTGCCGCCTCCACATTACACCTGCAGGAGCTTTTATCACCTCCCATTCTGAATCCACAGATATTAATATGGAGCTAGTCCCCCCACCGTTTACAGCTATAACCGCTTCAGCTCTTCTGGGAAGATTTTCTTCAAGATTTTGGAGACGTCTTGTAGAAATTTTTACACCTTCATCCAGAAGAGCATTTGTGAGGTCAGACTGTGCCGGGCTTGTAATCTCCATTGTTGTTCATCTCCATGATGTTGGATGGGGTTGAGGTTCTGGGCTCTGTGCGGCCAATCACGTTCTTCCACACCAAACTCCTTCAACCATGCCTTTATGGATCTTGCTTTGGGCACAATAACGGGAAACAGAAAAGGGCCCTCTCCAAACTGTTCCCACAAAGCTGGAAGCTACAATTGTTCAAAATGTCTCCTATGTTGAGGCATTAAAGGGATCCCATCTCCCAAGATCCTACCCCAATATATTGTAGGTGTAATAACAATAATATTAGCAAATTCCTCCAATTATAAATGTATAGTTTTTCTGATTCGCTATGTCTCTTTCCTCATGTGCAGGCATTGCAGGACCTTAGGTACCCATGGTTACAACCACTGATATAGTGACAGCTAGTTTCTAGTGCTCGTAAACATGGATACCTAAGGTCCTGCAATGCCTGCACATGAGGAAAGAGACATAGAAATGTAGCATAGTTTTTCTGATTCGCTACTTTTTTTATTTAAGGGGTATTCCCATCTCCAAGATCCTATCCCAATATGTAGTAGGTGTAATAATAATAATATTAGCAAATACCTCTAATTAGAAATGTAGTATAGTTTTTCTGATTCGCGATCTCTCTTACCTCATGTTGAGGTATTGCAGGACCTTAGCTATCCACGGTTACAACCACTAGCAGCTAGCTAGCTGTGACTTTATCAGTGGACATAACCCTGAATACCTAAGGACCTGCAATGCCTGCACATGAGGAAAGAGACATAGCGAATCAAAAATTCTATACTACATTTCTAATTGAAGGTATTTGCTAATATTATTCCACCTACTACATATTGGGATAGGATCTTGGAGATGGGAATACCCCTTATAAATTTACTATATATTGGGGTAGCATCTTGGAGATGGGAATACCCTTTTAAGATTTCCCGTTACTGGAACGAAGTGGCCTAGGTCGACCCCTGAATAGCGACCCCATAGCATTATCTCTTCCATTTTTCATTAATATCATTCACAGGTGATCGTGGATTATTTAAGGAAGAAATTTCACATGCTGGCTTGTTAGCAGCACTGTCCTCGGAGCCACTGATGTATCAGTGATCTCCATAGAACGATTTTATATACCTGTGCAATGGGACTGAATGAAACATCTGAATTCAGTGATTGACAAGTGACCTAATGCTTTGTCCATGCAGTGTGAACATGTGTTTATTTGGGTAACATTACCTCTGTTGTGTGCTGTATGTTACAGCTGCTGTATTATATTTTGCTTCATTAGTATTTTTGCACTCTGGTTTGGCCTCGCAGCGCCGGTTAGGATGGATTCAATTACCCTGATGTATTGAAGCTGACGTTAAGAACTCCCTGGGATATAATCGCCTTCCCTGATGTGGGTCTTGTGACACACTACCCTGTTTTTTTCCTTCTTTAGTGATTGCTCCATACGAGGAGCTGGAAGTGCTTGTCGTCCACGTGACGCGCTGCATTATTTATGACAATGAAATGGTTCTGGAAGTGCATTAGGACCTCAAATGAAAAGACTTGTCATTATATGGAGAGAGTTTCACGTCGGCTTCCAACGTTTAAAAAATTTACAATGTCTGTCCTGGGAATTAGGTGATTGCCTTGTAGGTTTATTAAAGGTTTTTATGTTTTTCTTTTAGGGCTGATGAAGGCACTGGAAGCTTTAAGGTAAGGTTGTTACTATGAATTCTAACCTGACGATTATTTCTTGTATGGCATATGGGCATCACAAGGGAGGGTCATGACCACATGTTAGGTGGTTGGCCATCGTCAGTCCTATTGTACTACACTGTCTGATCTCTCTATGCGACCTATGATGGGAGTTTCCTAGGTTTGCAGAGAGAGACTGACTTTCAGTCAAAAGAGCAGATGCTTAGGAATTGGGCAGTCTGCGTAAGGGGCCGCGTAGAATAATGGCGGAACAGAATAAATGGACTAAAGCTCTCGGTAATAACAGCACTACTTTTTAGATGATGCACTGTGAAAGAAACACTTCAAGAAAAATGTTCCCTCTCCTTTTGCAAATTGTGACCAACAACTGTCTTCTGCCTCTCCAAAACATACACATTTGGCCTAATGTTGTTTCAGTAACAGAGGAAAGTTAATGACTCCCAGACATGTGGCACAGCTATCTGTTTTGGAAATAGAGGGTGTAGCAAAGTCAGGTTGGACAGGGTTAAATCCTTGCACTGCAGATCTTGATGCACCTGACTAGCTTTGACTAAGAACCAGGGCCAGTGATCACTAGGTGTCATTCTGCTGGATGGAGCAGAGTCAAGTGTGCTGAAGCTGGTGAGTGACCAGCCAAAATGTGAGCTGTAGCTGGGAGAGAGACAAAGCCCTAGTTTCTCTCTGAATGGAGACTGCACGAGTCACTTAGGAAAGCTGTACAGTGGGTGTGTTGGTGCTGCAGAGAACATGTGGAAGCTGCAACCTGTTAAGTGTGAACTGTGCATGGAGATGAACATGTCTGTTTGGCGCTGGAAGCTGCTGGAGCTGAGGCTGAATGTGATACCAAGATTGGTAGGAATGTACCTCTACTTTGTATAAAGTTTGCTCCAATAGAAAGGACTGTAATCTGTTTGTATGAGCCCGCACTGATATTTATGTGCCTACTGAATTAACTGTTTATTTCAGGGCTGTGGAGTCGGTACAAAATGGACGAACTCCGACTACTAAAATATATAATAAATTGAGTACATTAGTTCAATGCAGTTTGTGGGGAATATTTTTTCATAAGAATTTGGGAAAGTTATGAAATGTCCTATAAATGTCTGTCCTATTCCTGATCTAAGGGTCTAGTACGGTGTCCATTTTAGGACATGATCAGATGTCAAAATCAAACATCAGAATAATGTCAGTTTGAGGCTAAATACCCTGTCTGACGAGTGGTTCTGACGAGTGACTTTTACAACTGTAATAATAATAAAAAAAAAAAAAAAAAAAGTAACTGTTCGCTGATGGGACTTGAACCCAAAATTCTGTGTCCCAACGCCAGTACACTAACCACTGAGCTATAAACTCAGTTGTAAAAACCTCTGAGTTCTATTTGGTTATATGATTTTCCGTGCAAACTTGTCTAAAACTCATTGGGACTTATATACAGACTGCAAGCAAGCCAAATTCAAATGATGCTTGATTTTGATGTGTGACTTTCTTCAAACTTCAGAATCAGAATGACTTTTAGTCACCCTGAATATTTTCATGATTGATGTCATAAGACAAGAAAAGCTATCAGTTAGTATCACTTGACTGGATAGCTTAATGGTAAGGCATCAGCCTCTGAAACTACAGTGTTAGATTTCAAATCCCAGTAGGAATAAGATTTTTTTTTTTAATTATGGCTATTAAGCTCAGAAACTACAGGGGTGTTTTACTTTTAATATCTGACACTCTGATTGTCATCCTGATGTGTTAAGAGTTTCAGACACGCTGTCTATTTGCATGGTAAATTACATGCATTTTCCTGTAGAGTACAGCTTCAGGAACATGGCCGCGGCCACCGGAAGCTGCTCACTCTGCTCTGCAAACTCCGCTCACAGCAATATACCGGCCCCGGTACCCGGCCAGGCTCGGCCCCCAGCCAGATACCGGACCACCTCCCCTATTCTTCCGCCGCCGCGCCGCCCTGCGATCCCTCTCCACGACAACCGGCAAGTTGCGTTCGGACCATAAGACACCCCCCCCCATTTTCCTCCCAAATTTGGGGAGAAAAAAAGTTCATTCACACTGAAGGCATCAAAACTATGAATTAACACATGTGGAATTATATACTTAACAAAAAAGTGTGAAACAACTGAAAATATGTCTTATATTCTAGGTTCTTCAAAGTAGCCACCTTTTGCTTTGATGACTGCTTTGTACACTCTTGGCATTATCTTGATGAGCTTCAAGAGGTAGTCACCGGAAATGGTTTTCACTTCACAGGTGTGCCTTGTCAGGTTTAACAAGTGGGATTTCTTGCCTTATAAATGGGGTTGCGACGATCAGTTGTGTTGTGCAGAAGTCTGGTGGTTACACAGCTGATAGTCCTACTGAATAGACTGTTAGAATTTGTATTATGGCAAGAAAAAAGCAGCAAAGTAAAGTAAAACGAGTGGCCATCATTACTTTAAGAAATGAAGGTCAGTCAATGCGAAAAATTGGGAAAACTTTGAAAGTGTCCCCAAGTGCAGTTGCAAAAACCATCAAGCACTACAAAGAAACTGGCTCACATGAGGACCGCCCCAGGAAAGGAAGACCAAGAGTCACCTCTGCTTCTGAGGATAAGTTTATCCGAGTCACCAGCCTCAGAAATCGCAGGTTAACAGCAGCTCAGATTAGAGACCAGGTCAATGCCACACAGAGTTCTAGCAGCAGACACATCTCTACAACAACTGTTAAGAGGAGAATTTGTGCAACAGGCCTTCATGGTAAAATAGCTGCTAGGAAACCACTGCTAAGGACAGGCAACAAGCAGAAGAGACTTGTTTGGGCTAAAGAACACAAGGAATGGACATTAGACCAGTGGAAATCTGTGCTTTGGTCTGATGAGTCCAAATTTGAGATCTTTGGTTCCAACGACCGTGTCTTTGTGCGACGCAGAAAAGGTGAACGGATGGACTCTACATGCCTGGTTCCCACCGTGAAGCATGGAGGAGGAGGTGTGATGGTGTGGGGGTGCTTTGCTGGTGACACTGTTGAGGATTTATTCAAAATTGAAGGCATACTGAACCAGCATGGCTACCACAGTATCTTGCAGCGGCATGCTATTCCATCCGGTTTGCATTTAGTTGAACCATGATTTATTTTTCAACAGGACAATGACCCCAAACACACCTCCAGGCTGTGTAAGGGTATTTGACCAAGAAGGAGAGTGATGGGGTGCTACGCCAGATGACCTGACTTCCACAGTCACCAGACCTGAACCCAATCGAGATGGTTTGGGGTGAGCTGGACCGCAGAGTGAAGGCAAAAGGGCCAACAAGTGCTAAGCATCTCTGGGAACTCCTTCAAGACTGTTGGAAGACCATTTCCGGTGACTACCTCTTGAAGCTCATCAAGAGAATGCCAAGGGTGTGCAAAGCAGTCGTCAGAGCAAAAGGTGGCTACTTTGAAGAACCTAGAATATAAGACATATATTTTCAGTTGTTTCACACTTTTTTGTTAAGTATATAACTCCACATGTGGTAATTCATAGTTTTGATGCCTTCAGTGTGAATGTTTGTTCAATTTTCATAGTCATGAAAATACAGAAATATCTTTAAATGAGAAGGTGTGTCCAAACTTTTGGTCAGTACTGTGTGTGTGTATATATATACACAGTACAGACCAAAAGTTTGGACACACGTGCGGGGGGGGGGGGAGTGGTGGAAGAGCGGGGCACAGGAGGCAGCAGCCTACACTGTCCCTGCTGCTAAGGAAAATGAATATTCACTGCTCCCCACGCTCACGAGTCGGCGGCCATTTTCCTGTAGAGCACAACTTCAGAAAGATGGCCGTGGCCACTGGAAGCCGCTCACTCTGCAAACTTCGCTCACAGCAATACACCGGCCCTGGTACCCGGCCAGGCCCGACCCCCCCCAGCCAGATTCCAGCCCGCCTCACCTCTTCTTCCGCCGCCGCCCTGCGATGCCGCTCCGCCACCACAGCAATACATCTGAACCAGGCCCCCGGCTCCCTGGCACCCCAGGTACGAGGCCACCAGGCACCATCACCCCTGCCCTCAGCACCCCAGGTACCAGGCCACCAGCACCCCAGGTACTAAGCACCAGTCCACCAGCACCCTGGCCCCCAGCATCAGGGCACCAGGCCCCCAGGTACCAGAGCACCAAGCCCCCAGCGCCAGGCCCCCAGCCACCAGGTACCAGCATGCCTCTACTTCCGCCGGCTTCCTGAAGGACCCTGCCTCCTGTGACCCCAGTTCCACTGCCCCCCAAGTAAGATACCTATTCAGACTATAAGACGGACCCCGTATAAAAAATATTTTTTTTCCTATTTTCCACCCTAAAATTTGGGGTGCGTCTTATGGTCCGGTGCATCTTATAGTCCGAAAAATACGGTATACTACTATATATTACACATAATACACTCAAGGTCCAATTATAATTGCTTCCCAATTATGATATAATCACAACAAGAAGGTAGTGTCCTGTTACACTAGTTTCAAAAATAGGAAGATACCCAACATAATTTTAAAATGAATATTTTTATTGTATGCAATTTAAAATAAACTTTAGAAAAATCCAGGTACTTTTGGAAGAAGCCCAAGGCGAAACGGCGTCGTAAAAGACCGGCACCACCATCCACTCTCTGACACTGCTAATCTGTAAGTACATTCTCCATATCATTGGTCACACAGATGATAACATGGCAGAAACATCAACAAAAAAGCCCTAGCCTGACCCCTGTATATATTTGACTACTTATACCTGAATAGATTTTGGTCACTTGCACTTTATATTTGTATACGGAATTGTGTTTTTCACATACTATAACTTCTATTGATGGTCAATGGGACGGGGGGTATGAAAGGGCCTTTTGTTAAATGAACCTGGCCTTTGCACTTTACAGGTTTTTTGCACCTTTAATATGGGGATAGGTGCAAGTAAACATTAATTTATAGAATACAAATCTGTGGCAGTCATTGTGATTTCAGCTTGTGGTTGGTAGTGGTTGTATTTTGAAAGTACCTGGATTTTTCTAATGTTTGTTTTAAATTGCATAAAATAAAAATATTTATTTTAAAATTATGTTGGGTATCTTCCTATTTTTGAAACTAGTGTTACAGGATATTAGCTTCTTGTTGTGATTATATATTACACAGGTATATTTATGTACATATACATATTTATATATAGTAAGAGAGAATGCTATACGTATATACACATACGTGTGTTATATAGACAGAGGGGCTCAACCATAATGTGCAGTTACATTATGTTGCGCTATATATAAATCTGTAGATATAGAGAGTCAAAATTGGAACAGCACCATATCTTCAAAATATCAGGTGCAAGGTCCCCAAACAGATATCCATAAGTATAGACAGTATAGCAAAAAAACGGCAGACAGCACTCCTAAAGTTCTTTGAAAAAATATGGACTTTAATAGCCGTGCGGCGACGTTTCAGAGAGCTAACTTGATTTGTGATTCCAATCCTCTCCAGATCTGCCATTGTTGGTCCAATTAAATAAAAACGATACATCGGAGGCAAGAAAGCAAACACAGCCAGTGTCTGGCCCTCAGATGCCAAGTAACAAGCATAGTATTTTATTACACCCATAGAAGAAAGGGCAATGGCTAAGTACATTATCTATGGAAAAAGATATGCAAGTTGGGAAAAACAAAGTCGTTAATTATGGATTCTGCTGAATTCCTTGAAACTAGTTCTACCAAGTTTCCTATGCCTTCTGTAATAAAGAAAATTTAACACAGACACCTCTATATCAGAGACAACGCGCTGTGTTATTGCTTTTATGAATTACATGTATTAAGATAATACAAACACACAAAATTATCAAAGATATATACAGTAAGTTGTCAACGTGATAATCAAAACAAAGTTTACAATTATTTACCATAACAGCTGCATAGTTTTGGTTACTGCAGGGGAAATGTTCAGCAAGAATCATGAATTATCACAGTTTAGTAGAGAGATGTCATCACATGAAACATCCCCTTTAAGTTATATCTTGGTCCTATTAGAGGGGTGTATGTTGAATATATTTTTTTGTCTTCATCGTTAGAAGTCTGAACCCCTCAGGTTAAGAATCCCAGACTTAAATCAACACAACCAAATCAACAGCGAAATCTTACAAGGAGAAAACTGAACATGAGCATAACTAAAATGCACCCCTTCTTCCTATACTTTTATCGTATTAACTTTCCTTGCCGGCTCAAAGGGCTACACAGAACGTGCCTTGTTCACTTGCTTTACACTGATCACCAGTGATGGCAGCTCCGGTCAATATTATAGACTGTTTGTGATCAGTAGAAGACGATACAAATTATTCTCCTGTTTTATATAGACTGTGTCTATATATAAACTGTATTATTATTTATTATTATTATAGCGCCATTTATTCTATGGCGCTTTACATGTGAAAGGGGTATACATAATAAAAATAAGTACAATAATCTTTGAACAATACAAGTCAGTGACTGGTACAGGAGGAGCGAGGACCCTGCCCACGAGGGCTTAGAGTCTACAAGGGATGGGTGAGGATACAGTAGGTGAGGGCAGAGCTGGTCATGCAGCGATATGGTGGAGCGAGGGTTACTGCAGGTTGTACGCTGGGTCGGAAGAGGTGGGTCTTCAGGTTCCTTTTGAAGGTTTCCATGGTAGGCGAGAGTCTGATGTGTTGGGGTAGAGCGTTCCAGAGTAAGGGGGATGCTCAAGAGAAATCTTGTATGCGATTGTGAGAAGAGGAGGTAAGAGGGGAGTAGAGAAGGAGATCTTGTGAGGATCGGAGGTTGCGTGGAGGTCAGTACCAGGAGACTAGGTCACAGATATATGGAGGAGACAGGTTACGAATGGCTTTGTATGTCATGGTTAAGGTTTTGAACTGGAGTCTCTTGGCAATGGGGAGCCAGTGAAGAGATTGACAGAGATGAGAGGCCGGGGAATAGCGTGGGACAGGTGGATTAGTCGGGCAGCAGAGTTTAGGATAGATTGGAAATGTGCGAGAGTGTTGGAGGGGAGGCCACAGAGCAGGAGGTTGCAGTAGTTGAGGCGGGAGATGATGAGGGTGTGCACTAGTGTTTTTGAAGATTCGTGGTTGAGGAATGTGCAGATCCGGGAGATATTTTTGAGTTGGAGTCGGCAGGAAGTAGAAAGGGCTTGGCTGTGTGGATTGAAGGAGAGATTGGAGTCCAGGCTTACCCTGAGGCAGATGAAAATCAGTTGCAATGACTTCCAATGCCGATTTCTACCCTTAATGGCAAAACGATAATATTTTGATCAATCAGAAGATATACTAATAGCCAAATCTGAGAATCTGCAGGGGAGCCAAGAACCTTTAGTAATAGAAACAAAATTGCCAAACTAAGGCTGAGTTCACACGATGCGTATTTCATGCGTTTCCGCGGCGTTTTTGCAGTTGCGTAAACGCCGCGGAAACGCATGAAAAACGCATGGTAGAAGGGAAGCAATGTTCCCCAATTGAAATCCACATGTGCTGTGCCCATGATACGGATTTTTCCGCAGCGTGAACGCTGCGGTCAAAAATCCGCGGCGTGTCAATTAATTAAATAATTTTGCGGAAACGCGGCGATTTCGCCGTCATTGACTTGCATTAGAACGCGCCAATTCCGCAAGACCGCATCTGTACTTGCGTAATTGGTGCGTTCTAATGTGCGGATGGTACCCGGGTGTGGAGGAGAGGAGAGTCTCATCCACACCCAGGTACCATTAAAAAAGCTGTAAAAACAAGAATAAAATAAAAAATATATATATACTTACCATCTGTCGGCCCGCGCAGCGCTCGTACTTTGTTCCCGGCACTTGCAGTGAGTTGTAGGACCTGCGGTGACGTCAGAGTCTTGTGACGGGTCACGTGACGCTGACGTCGGCAGGTCTTTCAATTCAAAGTTGCTGGCAGCCGGGAGAACGGAGTGTAAGCAGGACAGCGCGGGCCATCGGAGGTAAGTATATACACTCTCTCGGGTCACACTATATATGCTGTTTGCATGGATTTATATAGTGTGACCTAGTTGTCAAGCACTTTCCAGGTGATGCTAAAATCGCCTGGAAAGCGCTTGTCAATCTGCATGCGTTTTTTCTGCCAGGGAGATGCAGAAATTATGCAGAAATTTTCTGCTTCATTTCTGCATCGTGTGCACATACCCTTAAAGTAGCAGTCCAGTTTTATTTCTAATACCACCTTAAGGTCACCACAGTGAGGGACAGAAACTTTTATCACTGTTACTGCTGATGATTACACAGCTTCCTTCAAACAATTATCACAAGACACCTCAATTTGGATAATAATTCAACTTCCTGACCGTATATTTGTAATATATTAGCTTATTTAAGACAATATATAGAGAAGGATAATCCTACTGTTCC
Organism: Phyllobates terribilis; assembly: GCF_046119375.1. NCBI lineage: Eukaryota > Metazoa > Chordata > Amphibia > Anura > Dendrobatidae > Phyllobates > Phyllobates terribilis. Next base: position 452,792,293 of record NW_027362765.1, on the reverse strand, counting down.
CACAGCTGGCAGAGACTGCACTGGCTCTAGATGCCAATGTTATGTTGTACTGGTGCATCATGGGACTCTTACCATAGTGGAATCTGGGAATCAGAGGCTGCGCTGTATGGATGAAAGAACATTATGTATAAGCAAAAAAAAGTGTTGTGTGATAGACAATTAAAGTTGGGGGAGGAGGAGTTCAGAGATGGGAAAATAAATAGCTGGATCGCTTCTATAATTTACTAGTATACAACATTGACATATTATCAGTGGTCTTGTGTAATGAATAGTGACAAGCTGCCAGTATAAGAGATCAGATATTTCCCAACAATATACCAGCTGAAATCTACTCTGAAAGTACATGCATGTTATTCCTCTGGGAAGAATTGATATAGACTGCCAACTGGGCGTTACCGTTCCTTTTTCCAATAGGATATGTTCTTATAGTGTGACAGTCATCTCTGATTGGGCATTATGCAGGGACACGCCCCCATGAGAATTTTGCCCCCAGTTTATTCATACATTTCCAGGGAGAATAACAGAGGAATGACACAATGCAGAGTTTATTCTAAAGATACCAGTTATTTTATGGGAAATTCAAGTATTTAGAACAGATGTCAGGGACGCTCACAACTTTTTGTTACTGTCTGGTAAACTTGCTGTTATGTATCTGCTTGTCAGGCGACCTGAGAATACGTAGGCGAGGGTGTATTATTGCTGTCCTGCCCAACTCGGCTCGTTGTAAAAAACCCATAAAGATGCGGTTTCTTCTTTGTTGTTTTTTTTGCCGCTCGGAGATGAAGGAGCTGAAGTGAGCGGATGCGGAGTCCTGGCACTAACCACCGCAGCGACTGGACTCTGCTCATAAATGATTAATATCTATTTTTCTTATCGCTGGAGGAGCGGAGCTGTCCGTCTCATAGTGAAGACGGGGCATTAATGTGACAAGTCGTATTGTCGGAGGGGATGTTGCACTGTCATTTATTGTCCTCTGACTTCTCATGAACCCAGTTATCATTTTACTCCCCAGCTGACCTTACTTTAGATTGCTGAGCATTCGGTGGACATCTATTCCTCCTAATTCCTCCTCCGCATACACAGGCGTGCGTGCTCAGCTCAGCCAGGCATGCATGTGATTTCAATGGGAAGAGGGGGAAGCACGCAGCTGTCGGATACCTCTGGTGGTGGCTTATCTCCAGTGAAAACAAAGGATCAGGCATGCTGAAATACAATGCGCCATCCCATGCTTTCCCTGACATTTGCTGTTAGAGTGTTGGATTACCCCCATTAGATCTCGCTAAAATCAGCGATCTGGCCTACATTTAACTAGTCTTCAACCACCTTTGAACCAAGTATGGAAGTTGTACCCTATCCTTGGGACAGGGGATAATTTTGTGATCTCAGAGGTTCTGACTAGTGGGACCCCCACTAATCCAGAGAAAGGGGTTTTGCAGTGGCCCATCTAAATAGTTGAGGTCAAGCAAGTACCTCAACTGCCCGATGGATCACTGGTTGGACTAGCAGCGATCAGGAAGTCAACAGGGGATAACTTGCATACTAGGTCCGAAGGCTTTAAAGGATAAGTTGAGATTGGCCCCAATTTATGCTTATTTTTATGCCTATTCTTTTTATCCTGTTTTTCTGTCTGTTTTTAATCCTACATAAGCCCATACAACATGATGCTTAGGCTACAGATGAGCAAAGAAATTTGCAGGACCCTGTTGTGGTGGCCATTGGCAGGGAGCCCTGAGAACTGCCTTATAGCTACAGTAATCCCTGGCAGCTCTTCTGATCTGTAGACCTGGCTCCATATCATCGTTGGGCCTGACACATGCATGACGTCACACCGGACCGACTGATCAGAAGGGGCAGATCCCTGGTCCAACAGCCATTTCAGTATTCTGTGGCTGCTGGATTGGTATCCTCATCTCTCATTAAAGGGAATCTGTCAGCAGACTTTTGCTATTTAATCTCATAATCGTGTGACGTAGGGGCAGAGATCCTGATTCCAGCGATGTGTCACTTACTAGGCTGCGTGTTGTAGTTTCAATACAATGAGTGTTTTCTAACAGGAGATTATTACTACAGGACTAGGTCTCTCCTGCCAGGCAGTCCAGCTCATCTGCTTAACCACGCCCCCACCACTGATTGGCAGAGTACACAGGAAGCAGCCAATCAGAGGTGTGGGCAGGACTATTCACTGCTCAGCATTCTGAGCACTGCTACAGCAGAGAAAACAGGGATTCTATCCAAACTAAACCAAGCAGCCCAGTAAGTGACACAACGCTGGATTCAGGGTCTCTGCCTCTAAATTATACTGCTCTCAGATTACATGGCAAAAACCTGCTGACATATTCCCTTTTTCACCTCATTCAGATGTCCATATTTAACAGACGTGTTCTCTCCATGTCTTTCACGGACAGGGCACGTACCAGTTAAAGTTTATATGAGTGTTCTCATGTCTAGTATTTTTGGGCGGACACGCGTCCATTTACAATCCGATATGCGGATCAGACTCGCCCATTCAAATAAATAAGTCCATGAAAAAATAAGTAGCACTCATGCGCCGTTCGTGTCATCTGAGGGCTGTCCATTTTTAGTTCTTATTGTTTAATATGTTGGAGAAGCTTGGAAAATGTTATTTTCTTCTTTTTCCATCAGTTTGGCATAAATTTTTCTAGTATTAAAAAATATATATATTTTATCCTGCACACTGATGAAAAACTGTCCGTGTTTCTCATACGCAGAAAAGAAGGATATTTGTGAATAAATATCTTTATCGAAGGAATATTATCTGTTATCTTTGTCACAGCTATCAGTTCTTACTCTGTGACTAAAAAGCTAGAATCTGTACAATGTTGTGCCATCTGCACCGGCTCTAATATACCGGTCATTGTCTTCTATCTCTATTAGCCTTTGGAGAAAAAGTTTGTACACGTCTCAGGAGAAGCTACTATTGGACATGTTGAGAAATTCCTAAGAAGGAAGATGGAATTGAACGCAGGCTGTCAGGTGAGTGAACCAAAGCCGGAGCAGGTATGGGAGACTCAATGGGCAGATTTGATTTTTAGATATAGTGACCTTTTTTTTTTTACATAGCGGAAGGATATTACTGCGTACCAAGGAAGACTTGGCTTTCAAGAATCTAGAAGCCGACAACTTTTGCGTAAACTGTGTTTTCAGCCATAGTGGTTGTCAGGAGTACTATACTTCATTTTATAATTTTTATATAATATATATATATATATATATATATATATATATATATATATCTTTGACCCTACAGGACAGTGGAGGTTCAGGTCCTGAGACCCCCTCCACCGATTGCTCTGTAAAGCACTGAGAGGTGGGGAGGCTGTGCTTTGTGCCTACCCAGCTGCGCACTTCCGACCAAACTAGGTAATTAAAGGCTGTAAATATATAAAAAGATGAGTCAAAAGTTTAGTTATCATCAGAAAATGACCCATTGTTTATAGTACCATTCCAGTTTTTTTTTTATTATTTCAGTGATGGCACTAATGTTCCCTGACCCTAGTATTATACTCACCACCCGCAGTCTTCAGCTCTTCCCAGCGCTGCTTTGGTCCCAATCCGACATCATGTAACTGCAACTTCTGATTGACCAGAAGTCAGAGGTAACGGTCACAAGCTCTCAGTGTAAGTCTATGGGAACTTCGTTCTGGCTCTCAGACTTACATTGAGTTGTGACTTCAAGATCGCCCAGTAAACACTGGAGCGACACAGCAGGTCACAAACTGCTGGAGATGACTGGAGCGGCACTGGGAACAGATGAAGACAGCAGCTGGTTAGTATAAGACTAGGGGCAGAGAACTTAAATTAGTGACACCACACCAGTTGGGGGGAAAAAAATGCTGGATGGTACTTTAAATTAGGTTTTTGTGTTACATGTATTTAAAAATAAGTGGTAAATTTTTTTTATTACAGATTTTGCCATATAAAAAAATAAAAAATATAAATCTTGCAATTTTCACACTGGCCACTGGGGCTTTTTTAAACTGTACTTTCTCATTGTTTTAGGGAACACATGTACATTAGCAGCAATGAACAGACTCTGACCCTGTCTTTGCTTTGAAGCATCTAATGAGCGTCTACAATGGTCACTGTGACGGGAGGAGGAGCAGGGTCAGCTGTGATTGGTGGATCCTTTATTAGTTCATGAAAGAACATGCAGTAGAACTCTATAAAAAAAAAGATTTCTAGTTTTGTTTTTTTGTTTTTTTTTTGGTTTGTTTTATAAGATCTGGATATGTAAAAAAAAAAAACACTCCCAACATTTTTTTCTTTAAAATACATGTAACACAAAAGTCTGATTTAAACCATAGTTCATTTTTTGATGACACATTCCCTTTAAAGTGAACCTATCATCTATTTATATATTGATTCAGAAGCCCCTCTACTTGCCAAAATGTGCAAATGAGGCACTTGAGGGCGACCACTTGAAGCTGTATACTAATTGAGCCGTGCCTTTAATTGTGTCACCTTTAATTGTGAGCGTTGGTTCAGCTGCAGGGATCAGCCAATTTCTGTCCTGCAGTAATGCATGTGAGCCATAAATCCTCTTATCTTGTTTCCTTTGTGCCTGTGCTTACAATTTATGACTGTGACATACAATCATCTCCAGATGATTACTAGCCGGAATTCTGCTCAGAAGAAAACCCTCGGCATCGTCTCTACAAGGAGATCTCAATCCGCTTCTCCGCATGTAAAAACCAGCATCCGTTCTTCCATTGCAGGATTTCTCGGTGTGGTTTTCTTTAGTGCATTTCTTCCCCTGTTATTGTTGTTTATTAGGGTATTCGTGGTTGTGGTATAGTATTATTTCTGTGGCCGCTATTTCTTAGGAAACAATCTGTATGCGGTGGAGATCTAACGGCACTGATATTGATTGTGATCACTACACAGAAATGGAAGGCTTCACTATTCACTGAACTATTCACTGTAATATTTCCCAAAATATATATATATGCGCACACACACGTCACCAATTTTCTAAGTAAATCTATTTCTATAGCTGCTATTGACAGGAAATTCTCACCAGATGTCGTTAACAACCCATCCAATCCACACAGGCAAAGAAATCAAATCATAGATGTCTATAAATTGTCAGTAATAATGACACAGGGAAAAAGTATTGAACACGCTTACTGAAATTTATTAAATACTTTGTAAAAAAAAAAAAAAAAAAAAGCATTTGTTGGTGATGACATCTTCAGGATGCCGCCTGTATGGAGAAACTAGTTGCAGGCATTGCTCAGATGTGATTTTGGCCCATTCTTCAACACAAACACTTTTCACATCCTGAATGTGTCACGGGTGTGTCGCCACGAAGATCGTCACTATTACACAGCCTGACTTCTCGCAGCTGAGTTTTTGGTGCTTTGTGTTTTTCGGCAGTGAGGGAGTTAACTCTCTCTCTCTCTGTGCTAGACGAGGTCCAGCCTCGCCCAGCTGCAATCAATGCTGCTGTAGTGGGACTCCTTCAAATGCCTGCCGGTCTGTTAGGGAAGTGTCGGTGAAAGCATTTCATACAGACAAACAGAGCGGATCGTGGTGTTTTGGAGTTCTGAGCTAAGTGTATTTGGTGTGATTTTTCCCTTCCTCGCTTTATCATTTATCTCCTTTCCCGTTGGTGTTCCCTCTGTAGTTATGATGTAGTTTTTGTATGCAAGGTGGTTTTTGGTTTGACCCTTGTACTGTCTCGTTCGTCTAAGTACTGAGTGTTGGCATATTATTTCCTGTCCCCTATTGTTGTGATCGGGGTCCTTCTCAGGACTAGATTACTGAGGTGCAGGGATCCTCAGGAGGTAGGGGTTACGCTGGCGGCCTGGACCTCTGTACCTTTAACAGTACCTCCAGGTAGAGGGATTAGTCAGGGCCCCAGCTTAGGGTCAGCTTAGGCCCCTGACCTCCTGTACGCAGAGACAGCGTGACATTTTCACCGACCAACTAAGATTCTCTCCAGCTACCATGGATCCAGTGGCCAGTCTAGCTCGGCAGTTGCAGAGTTTGTCCATGGAGCTGGCGGACGTTAGGTCTAAGGTTTTATATCCCCAGGAGCAAGCCGGACAAGAACCTAAAGTAGCTCTCCCTGACAGGTTCACTGGGGGGCGGGACAAGTTTTTTGTTTTCCGGGAGGCATGCAAGTTGTACTTTCGGCTGCGGCCTCGGTCATCGGGGAGTGAAGGACAAAGGGTGGGAATTGTTATCTCGCTCCTACAAGGGGACCCACAATCTTGGGCGTTCTCTCTTCCCCCGGGCTCCCCGGCTCTCCAGTCAGTGGATAGGTTTTTTGCTGCTCTGGGTCTTGTATATGATGACCCGGATCGGATCTCCCTTGCTGAATCTAAGTTACGTAGGATCCAGCAGGGAGATCGTCCGGCGGAGGAATTCTGTTCGGAGTTCCGTAGGTGGGCCACGGACACCCAGTGGAATGACCCGGCTCTTAGGAGCCAGTTTTGTCAAGGTTTATCCGACAAATTAAAGGATGTGTTGGCACAGTATGACCCTCCCGCGTCACTGGAAGCCGCTATGGCCCTTGCTATTCGCATTGACAGACGGCTTCGGGAGAGCTGCGGGGTAACTCCGCCCCCTGTGATGACTCCACCTCCTACAAGGTCCTCTCATATGGAGGTTCCCCTGGTCAGTCCAGAGGAGCCTATGCAATTAGGAGGGACATCATTTCGGGGGAGGGGACCGGTGGTGCGCCATAAGACAGGAAGGTGTTTCTTCTGCGGGAGTAAGGGACATTTTATTGGGGGGTGTCCATCCCGTCCCTTGCAGAGTGAAGAGTCGTCGGAAAACTGTTGATCCCAGGTTGTGTGGTGGACGGCAATCTGGGAGTAGGTATTTCGTCCCTAGGTTCGTCTCAGTTTCTCGTACCGGCGGAGGTGGTGGTGGGTACGAGAACTGAGAGGATATCTGTTCTTCTGGATAGTGGAGCCGGGGCTAATCTGGTGGACGCTCGGTTTGCCCGGGTTCAAGGTATGCGATTGAGTGAGTTGGCTAAACCCATCCCCATATTCTCGATCGATGCCAGGCCTCTCGGTCAGGGAAGTTTTTTGCAAGCTGTGCATAACGTAAAACTTCAAGTGGGGGCGATACATAAAGAACTGTTGTCTTGCTACGTGTTGGAGGGTCTTCCTACTCCTATAGTGTTGGGCCTTCCTTGGTTAACTAAGCATAACCCGGTTATTAATTGGCAATCCAGAGAGATAAGCCAATGGAGTAAATTCTGTAATAAAAACTGCATGAATACGGTCATCGGTGCGGTTACTCCTAGGGTCTTACCTCCATTTCTGGCGGACTTTGAGGATGTATTCTCGGAGAAAGGGTGTCAGGAACTACCTCCTCATCGCGAGTATGACTGTTCTGTAAAACTGCTCCCTGAGGCCAAGTTACCTAAAGCTAGGTTGTATAACCTTTCTGGTCCTGAGAGGCAGGCCATGAAGGATTATATTTCAGAAAGTCTGGCTAAGGGGCATATTAGACCTTCATCTTCACCGGTGGCCGCGGGGTTCTTCTTTGTTAAGAAGAAAGATGGAGGCCTACGCCCTTGCCTGGATTTCCGTGAACTTAATCGGATTATGGTCCGAGATCCGTATCCGCTCCCACTTATTCCCGATCTCTTTAATCAGATCGTGGGCGCCAAATGGTTCTCTAAGTTGGATCTCAGGGGGGCGTACAATCTGATTAGGATGAAGGAGGGGGATGAGTGGAAGACGGCGTTTAACACTCCGGAGGGGCTTTATGAGAACCTTGTCATGCCATTCGGTCTGACTAATGCCCCGGCGGTGTTCCAACACTTTGTTAATGACATTTTTCGCCGCCTGGTGGGACAGTTTGTTGTCATATATCTGGATGATATCTTAATTTACTCGCCGGATCTGGTGTCTCATCAGGAGCACGTTAGGCAGGTGTTACAGATCTTGCGGGATAATAAACTGTATGCCAAATGGGAAAAGTGTGTGTTCGCCGTACAGGAACTCCAGTTTTTAGGCTTCCTGGTTTCAGCGTCCGGTTTTCGTATGGACCCTGGGAAAGTGCGGGCAGTTCTTGAGTGGGATCGGCCAGAGAATCCTAAGGCACTACAACGTTTCCTGGGGTTTGCTAATTATTACCGGAAGTTCATTCGTAATTTCTCGTCCATGGTTAAGCCTCTCACAGACATGACTAAAAAGGGAGCGGATTTTTCTAGGTGGTCTGACAAGGCTTGTCAAGCATTCTCCTCCTTGAAAAAATGTTTTGCCTCGGCACCGATACTCATTCAACCTGATACGTCACAGCCATTCATTGTAGAGGTAGACGCTTCCGAGGTAGGGGTGGGAGCAGTATTGTCACAAGGTTCGTCCCCTGGTAAGTGGCATCCGTGCGCCTTTTTCTCTAAAAAATTGTTGTCCGCTGAGAGGAATTACGATGTCGGCAATAGGGAACTCTTGGCCATTAAGTTAGCTTTTGAGGAGTGGCACCATTTTTTAGAGGGGGCAGTCCATCCGGTCACCGTCATCACCGATCACAAGAACCTGCTATATCTGGAGTCTGCAAAACGTCTGAATCCCAGACAAGCTAGGTGGTCATTGTTTTTTACCAGGTTTAATTTTGTCGTTACATATCGTCCTGGGTCAAAAAATGTAAAGGCGGATGCCTTATCTCGTAGTTTCCCTGGGGCCGGGAATACGGATGATCCGGTTCCTATCCTTCAGGAGGGGGTGGTGGTTTCGGCAGTATGCTCTGAGCTTGAGGAGGAGGTATTGGAGGCTCAGGGGGATGCCCCTGTTGGACCTCCGGGGAGACTGTTTGTTCCAGATCAGTTGCGACAAAAGGTGATCGAGGCACACCATAACTCAGTTTTTGCAGGACACCCGGGGAGTAAAGCAACGGTGGATCTCCTCTCGCGTCGGTTTTGGTGGCCTAACTTACATAAGGAGGTGGTAACTTTTGTCGCGTCCTGTGGGGTTTGTGCGCGCTCTAAGACCTCACATACCCGTCCGTCTGGGGCCCTCTTACCTTTGAAGATCCCGGAGCGTCCTTGGACTCATCTGTCTTTGGACTTTATTATGGACCTCCCGCCGTCTTCGGGTAAAACGGTCATACTCGTTGTAGTGGACAGGTTCAGCAAGATGGCACATTTTATCGCTCTTCCTGCTCTTCCTAATGCTAAAACTCTTGCGCAGGTGTTCATTGGGGAGATTGTGAGGCTTCACGGGGTACCCTCCGAGGTGGTGTCAGATCGGGGGTCTCAGTTTGTGTCCAAATTCTGGAAGGCGTTTTGTACACGGCGGGGGATGCATTTATCGTTCTCATCGGCTTTTCATCCTCAGACCAATGGTCAGACGGAACGTATGAACCAGAGCTTGGAGACATATCTCCGGTGTTTTGTGTCAGAGAACCAGGAGGACTGGGCTTCTTTCTTACCTCTGGCAGAGTTTGCTCTTAATAATAGGCAGAGCGAGTCCACTGGTAAGTCCCCGTTTTTTGGGGCATATGGTTTTCACCCCCAGTTTTGTACTTTCAGTAGGGGGGGCTCTTCGGGGGTTCCTGAGGAGGAACGATTTTCCTCATCACTCGCTTCAGTATGGAGAGGGGTGCTGAAGAATCTGAATACTATGGGGAACCGATACAAACGTATGGCTGATAGGAGGAGAGTGTCTGGTCCGGACCTAAGTGTGAACGATCAGGTATGGTTGTCTACCAGGAATATAAAACTTAAGGTTCCCTCCTGGAAACTGGGTCCCAGGTTCATCGGGCCGTACAGGATCAGTTCTATAATTAATCCGGTGGCATTCCGTCTTGACCTCCCCCCTACGTTTAAAATTCACAACGTGTTCCACAGATCGTTGCTTAAGAGGTATGTGGCGCCGGTGGTACCGTCACCTTTTACCTCCCCCTCCAGTGGTGGTCAATGGTAACTTGGAGTTCCAGGTATCGAGGGTCATCGATTCACGCTTTAATCGCCGGTCCCTTCAGTACCTGGTTCATTGGAAGGGGTATGGTCCTGAGGAGAGGATGTGGGTTCCTGCGTCGGATAGTAACGCAGACCGATTAGTTCGGGCCTTCCACACGACTCACCCGGATAGACCTGGCCCTGAGGGTCCGGAGGCCCCTCGTAGAAGGGGGGGTACTGTCACGGGTGTGTCGCCACGAAGATCGTCACGATTACACAGCCTGACTTCTCGCAGCTGAGTTTTTGGTGCTTTGTGTTTTTCGGCAGTGAGGGAGTTAACTCTCTCTCTCTCTGTGCTAGACGAGGTCCAGCCTCGCCCAGCTGCAATCAATGCTGCTGTAGTGGGACTCCTTCAAATGCCTGCCGGTCTGTTAGGGAAGTGTCGGTGAAAGCATTTCATACAGACAAACAGAGCGGATCGTGGTGTTTTGGAGTTCTGAGCTAAGTGTATTTGGTGTGATTTTTCCCTTCCTCGCTTTATCATTTATCTCCTTTCCCGTTGGTGTTCCCTCTGTAGTTGTGAGTAGTTTTTGTATGCAAGGTGGTTTTTGGTTTGACCCTTGTACTGTCTCGTTCGGCTAAGTACTGAGTGTTGGCATATTATTTCCTGTCCCCTATTGTTGTGATCGGGGTCCTTCTCAGGACTAGATTACTGAGGTGCAGGGATCCTCAGGAGGTAGGGGTTACGCTGGCGGCTTGGACCTCTGTACCTTTAAGAGTACCTCCAGGTAGAGGGATTAGTCAGGGCCCCAGCTTAGGGTCAGCTTAGGCCCCTGACCTCCTGTACGCAGAGACAGCGTGACGGAATGTCCTGTGGGCTCCTTCTATGAACTCTGAGCTTCTGTTCCTTCCATACATTTTCTCTTGGATTCAAGTCAGGTGATTGGCTCGGCCATTCTAGCAGCTTTATTTTCTTTCTCTGAAACCAGTTGAAAGTTTCCTTGGCTATGTGTTTGAGATCATTGTTTTGCTGAAATGTCCACCCTCGTTTCATCTTCATCATCCTGGTAGATAGCAGCAGATTTTTATCAACAATGTCACAGTACATTTATCCATTCATCCTTCCATATAAAGTTTGCCAAGCCGTATGCTGAAAAACAGCCATACACCATGATGTTCCCACCTCCAAACTTCACTGTTGGTATGGTGTTTTGGGACATATCCAGTGCCTTTTGGCCTCCAAACATGGTATGTTATGGCATCCAAAGAGTTAAATTTTACTTTCATCTGACCAGACTGTATTCTCCCAGTATTTCACAGGCTTGTATAAATGTTGTTCAGCAAACTAAACAGGCTTGAACATGCTTTTTGTTCAGCAATGGAGTCTTGTGTGGTGAGCGTGCATACAGGCCATGGAGGTTCAGTACATTACTTATAGGTTTTTGTTTAAACAATTGTACCTGCTGATTCCAGGTCTTTCTGTGGCTCCCCACTGGTGGTCCTTGGCTCTTGGACATCTGTTCTGATAATTCTTTTCTCTCCTCTGTCTTAAATCTTGCGGGGAGCACCTGGTTGTGGCCGGTTTATGGTGAAATGATGTTCTTTCCTCTTCTGAATTATGGCCCCAACAGTGCACATTAGAACCTTCAGTAGTTTAGAAATTCCTCTGTAACCAATGCCATCAGTATATTTTGGAACAATAAGGTTGCGAAAGTCTTGAGACTGCTCATTGGTTTTACCCATCATGAAATGGTTTTCTTGTGTGGCACCTTGGTAATGAGACACCTTTTTATAGGCCATGACTTGAACCAGCTGATATTATTTCTCACTAAGTGGCAGGATTGTTTTCTAATTACCGATAGATCTCAGCTGGTGCCATGACTTTCCATGGCTTTTTGCATCTCTTTCTTCAAGTGTTCCATACATTTTACCATAGAACATGTTAAAAAAAGAATTTAAAATAAAAATTAAAGATAATACTTACCTTCTGATGTCCTCCCGGTGTTTTCTTCGCTCCGTCTGGTCTGCTGTATGGGTCGCGGTGTTGTGAAGGACCTGCCATGACGTCATTGAGTCATGTGACCTGACACATGACTCAATGACGTCAGCGCAGGTCCTTCACACCACCGCGAGCCGCCCAAGACACCGGACGGAGCAGAGAAAACACCGGGAGGACATCGTAAGGTAAGTATTATCTTTAATTTTTACCATTATTATTCTTTTTTTTTAACTAACTTGGTCACACTATATAAATCTATGCTGGTTGCTTGGATTTATATAGTGTGAACAAGTTGTCAAGCACTTTCCAAGTGATGCTAAAATCGCTTGGAAAAGCGCTTGATAACCCGCATGCAGAAATGCATGCAAAAACGCTTGACAAACGCTTCTACCTGGCGGGAAAAACGCATGTAAAATCCGCATGCGTTTTTCCTGCCAGGGAGAAGCGGAAAAAATATGCAGCATTTCTGCATCGTGGGCACATAGCCTAAATGGTTTGTCTCTTTGGGGCTTGAGTACCAAATGTTTCAATCCTTTTTCTTCTAACAGTTTCAGCATTTTGAGACTTTCAGTACTCTTTTAGCACCCATTTTCTTGCATCAGTATTTAAATTATTTGCTATTATGGGTTCTCTGTACTATCTGAAAATAAAAAAGTTAAAATTTAAGTTATAATATAATATAACACAAACATCATAGTTATAATGAACACCATTGTTATAGTATAACCCTAACACAAACCCTATTACATTTAATGTCCACCTACTTTTGGTTCATTGTATATATGTATGTGTATATATATATATATATATATATATTTATATATATATATATATATATATATATATATATATATATATATATATATATATATATATATAATATGTGTGTGTGTATGTACCAATAAGCAACACCCCCACTGTAATGGACCAAATCCAGCCATATTTCATAATAGATAGATAGATAGATATGAAATATGGCTGGACTTGGTCCGTTACAGTGCTTATTGGTGAATTTGCCCATCGAGCACCATATCACTGGCCCAATATTGTGAATGTGAAAGTGGAGCGGTGCGGACCCTTGAACCATTCTTTTATTTGTATCCTGTATGTATGTCAGAAAAGACACTCTTATAATATTGTTTTTATTTTCGCACCCATCACCAAGAATACTTGCTTTAATGACAAACAATTACCCCATCCCCTTACCCCAAAAATTGTCTAAATATACATCGTTAAAAGAATAATGTCGACATGCACAAAAAGGTCAGGTTTAGAAGGGTTTCTTAAAAAAAACGGCCACTTAGGTCCAGAAAATGCGACGTCGATTGGCTCTATGTTCTCATCCGTATTTCAGACTGGTGCTGGTGCTGCTTCCTATTGCAGAATAGTGCGTGGTGATTATTTTATTTTATTTATTTTTCTTCCCATGATAAAAAAAAACACCCATTTGCACAAGCTCATTGGCTACAATTGGTCTGTTTTGCACACAGACTATATACAGAATACCTGCTCGTCTGGTCGCTAGTAGGAGGATCCCAGCATACCTGGCGTATTGGCATAATGCATACCATGTCACGACACAAGATCTTATCACAACATCTTTTTTTGTTGCTTTTTTTTGTTGGTTTTTCTTAAATTTTTGGTTATTTCCATGACTTTTATGCCCTGAGGATGACTTAACGCAAACCCCTGTGTACTAATATGACACATCTGCTACTGTGATAAAATACCAAAGTTGCAAAGTCACAAGACAGACCCCCTGGGTGCGGCTGCCGGCATAAGTCCAGCTGCATTTTATGCTGCGGAGGAAGGTGGCTGCAGTCAGTTCTGCCTCCTCCAGCGATATCACATTTTACATTTGCAATAATCCTTTGTCTTGATATGCAGATCCTCCACACCTCCCTCTGTATGAATAATTAACATTACCATACACAACGACGGCTGCCGGGATACAATGTATTAAACATGAATTCCAGAGCCTTTTATCCAGTGCACCACCGTAATAGTCTGTATACAGTACAGACCAAAAGTTTGGACTCACCTACTCATTTAAAGATTTTTCTGTATTTTCATGACTATGAAAGAGTGTGCAAAGCAGTCATCAAAGCAAAAGGTGGCTACTTTGAAGAACCTAGAATATAAGACATATTTTCAGTTGTTTCACACTTTTTTGTTAAGTATATAATTCCACATGTGTTAATGCATAGTTTTGATGCCTTCAGTGTGAATGTACAATTTTCATAGTCAAGAAAATACAGAAAAATCTTTAAATGAGAAGGTGTGTCCAAACTTTTGATCTGTACTGTATGTCCGTTAGTGCTGATAGTCTGTAACCTGCCACAAACCGCAGCTTATCGCGCCTCCTCTACCTCTAGTCCACACCTATGTTGTAGGACGTACAGATGAGTAATGAGCACTTGCGCTCATCACTAATAGTTGAGTTTTCATCGCGTGCTCGGGTATGTACGGAGTATCGCGGATGCTCGAGTGACCTGTTCGAGTCCCCATCCTGCATGTTTCGCAGCTGTCAGACAGCCATAAAACATGCGGGGAATGCCTGTCATACACGGGAAATCCCTGCATGTTTTTTGGCTGTCTATCAGCCGCGAAACATGCAGGACGGGGACTTGAGCACCCACAATACTCAGTACATACCCGAGCACCCGATGCAAACTCGAGTAATGAGCATTTGCGCTCATCACTAGTAAGTATAAATGTGCTTGATTTACCAGTATTTGGTTGGTTTGTAACCATCTAAGGGTTAAATTTTTGTATTTTGATTGTTGACAGGTGGATATTATATGTGCGGATCACCTCCTGGAACATTACCAGACATTAAGGGAAATTCTTGCTGAAATTGGGAAAAGCGCTCTCCAGGTATTGTATAACTGCAGTAACCAGGGGCATCCAGCACCAAGGAGTCATTTCACCACTGCCAGGCTTCCGTCATTCACATATACAGGTGTTTCTTACTATATTAGAATATCATCAAAAAGTTAATTTATTTCAGTTCTTCAATACAAAAAGTCATATTATATGGAGTCATTACAATCAGAGGGATCTATTTCAAGTGTTTATTTTTGTTAATGTTGATGATTATGGCTTACAGCCAATGAAAACACAAAAGTCATTATCTCAGTAAATTAGAATAATTAACAAAAAACACCTGCAAAGGCTTCCTAAGCATTTAAAAATACCCCTTCGTCTGTTTCAGTAGGCTCCACAATCATGGGGAAGACTGCTGACTTAACAGATGTCCAGAAGGCAGTCATTGACACACTCCACAAGGTCTCAGAGTTCCAATTTTCATTTGGAAATCAAGGTCCCAGAGTCTGGAGGAAGAGTGGAGAGGACACAATCTAAGCTGCTTGAGGTCTAGTGTGAAGTTTCCACAATCAGTGATGGTTTGGGGAGCCATGTCATCTGCTGGTGTAGGTCCACTGTGTTTTATCAAGACCAAAGTCAGCGCAGCCGTCTACCAGGAAATTTTAGAGCACTTCATGCTTCCCTCTGCTGACAAGCTTTTTGGAGATGGAAATGTCATTATCCAGCAGGACTTGGCACCTGTCCACACTGCCAAAAGTACTAATACCTGGTTTACAAACAACAGTATCACTGTGCTTGATTGGCAGCAAACTCGCCTGACCTTAACCCCATAGAGAATCTATTATAGAGAATCTATAGGGTATTGTCAGGAGGAAGATGAGAGACACCAGACCCAACAATGCAGACGAGCTGAAGGCTGCTATCAAAGCCACCTGGGCTTCCATAACACCTCAGCAGTGCCACAGGCTGATCACCTCCATGCCACGCCGCATTGATGCAGTAATTGATGCAAAAGGAGCCCCGACCAAGTATTGAGTGCATTTACTGAACATACATTTCAGATTTTAAAAACATTTTTCAAGCTGTTGTTATAAAGTATTCTAATTTACTGAGATAATGACTTTTGTGTTTTCATTGGCTGTAAGCCATAATCATCAACATTAACAGAAATAAACACTTGAAATAGATCACTCTGTGTGTAATGACGCCATATAATATATGAGTTTCACTTTTTTTTAGTGAAGAACTGAAATAAATTAACTCTTTGATGATATTCTAATTTAGTGAGATGCACCTGTAGGTCCTTTAATTTTTCAGCTTGTAAAAAAAAAGTTGGGGGGTGTAAGGTGAGAGAATAGGTAGGGGAAGGCTGATGGAGCAAAAAAGTGCCAACATTTGGGGGAAGAAAAATTGCCAGGAATCCAAAATTTTCACTACAAGTTGGAAATACAGGACTGTTTGTAGTGTGCTTAATATTTTCCTGATCTCTATATCTGGCAGCTTTCATTCAACCTGCCGCAAAATACATGGCATTTTTTATTTTTTGCACAAAAAAAACTGCAAACCACATCAAGACTGTTTGATTTTCATTTTGTGCCAAAGCCATGAATGTAATAATAGAAATATAAAAGAAAACTTCCAAATGAATTTACATTTTAACCTGTGTTCACAAAATTGCTCACCCCAAAATGCTGGTGTTTTTTTTTTTTTCTGTGTGAATTAAAGGGATTGTCCAGGACTTGGTCAATTAATATTAGATCATTGGGATCTGATACCGAACAGTCAGGTTGGAGTTGGGGCAGCACAGCTCCATACACTTAGTGGTCATTCCTGGTACTGCAGCTCAGCTCCTATTCGCTTCAATAGAAGCTAAGCTGCAGTACCCAGTACCGACCACTACGCAGTGTATGGCGCTGTGCTGTTCTGACTTTGTACACTGTCTACATCAGCTGATGATTGGAGGTGCTGGGCGTCAGACCCCTACCGATCTGATATGAATGACTGAATATAGGTCATCAAACTCTAAATAGAGAATTCATACTAATAATTTATTTTATTTATTTTTAAATTATTAATTTCGTGAATATCTTGGTGGGGGAATGAGTGCAGCGTGGTTGGAAATGTCATTTTTTTTTCTATTGTTCCATTGAAACCTTGTGAATAATGTCCAGTGCAGATACACCAGCCATCTCCGTCCTCCCTGTAAATCGTGTTGCTGCAGTGAGCTGAGGAGCGAGACGTCCATTATAGCTGACAGTTTTAGTGCCGGCTTTCCTGGCTCGTAGCATCTATGTAATTGCTCAGTGCAGCTAATTATTATTTTACTGGTTAGATTTTCACTGTCTGCTGAATCTCCAGTGTTAACCATAAAAATGTTATTTTTATTCTTTATATTATAAGCACAGCAGATTGATGGCAAAAAGCCACATCCACGTACATAATACTGCGGCTCGATAACTAACTAAATGGATAAAAGATGTGTAGAAACTCTAATAAAAATGTCATATGTTCTACCAGTTCTCTGAATGCTGAGCTCTGTATAACTGGTTGGACTACCTGGCAGCAGGTTTACTAGTTCTCTAGTGATAATCTGCTGATTAAAAGAGTAGTTACAGCAAGCAGCTCCGTCAGTGACACATCACTGGACTCAGGGTCTCTGCACCTACATCATTATACTCTCAGATTAGGCAGCGAAAACCTGGTGACAGAGTCCCTTTAATCCAGGGTGGGGAACCTGTTTTTTCTGCCAACGGCTATTTGGATATTTATACCATCAAAATTATCAATTTAAAAATGATCTACTATATTTGGTCAAGCAATTAATTATTTGATGGCTTTAACTGCTGCTCTTTGGTGAGGCTGGGTGGTATAGATGATGTTGCTAATCGTAACTGCTATTCCATGATTGTCTGGAGTGTAGTTAACTCTTTGTGATCAGTTTTGTAAAGAACTCTCAGCAGTAAGTCATACCGAACACAGAAGTATGTTACACTGCTGGTCTCCTCAATGTGCGAAATTCATACCTGCTCACAGATCATAGAACTCAGACACTGGAAGGCATGCTATAAACATTACAGGATACACTGAGACTTCTGTATACCTCACATAGGAGACACTGAGACTGCCATATACATCACATAGGATACACTGAGACTGCTGTATATACATCATGTAAGAGTCACTGGGGATGGAGCATATACATCACATAGACACTGGGGCTGAAACATACATAACAGGAGACGCTAGGGATGCAGCACATACATCATAGGGAATGCAGCACATACAACACGGGATGCTGGGGATGCAGCATATACGTCACAGGGGACTCTGGGGATGCAGCATATACATCATAGAGGATGCAGTATGTACATCGCTGGGGATGCAGCATATACATCATAGGGAATGCCACATATACATCATAGGGGATGCAGCACATACATCACGGGACGCTGGGGATGCAGCATATACGTCACAGGGGACTCTGGGGATGCAGCATATACATCATAGGGGAAGCAGCATATACATCATAGGGGATGCAGCACATACATCACAGGGGATGCAGCACATACATCACAGGGGACGCCGGGGATGCCGCATATACATCATAGGGGATGCCGCATATACATCATAGGGGATGCCGCATATACATCATAGGGGATGCAGCATATACATCATAGGGGATGCAGCATATACATCATAGGGGATGCAGCATATACATCATAGGGGATGCAGCATATACATCATAGGGGATGCCGCATATACATCATAGGGGATGCAGCATATACATCATAGGGGATGCAGCATATACATCATAGGGGATGCCACATATACATCATAGGGGATGCCGCATATACATCATAGGGGATGCCGCATATACATCATAGGGGATGCCGCATATACATCATAGGGGATGCCGCATATACATCATAGGGGATGCAGCATATACACCATAGGGGATGCAGCATATACATCATAGGGGATGCCGCATATACATCATAGGGGATGCCGCATATACATCATAGGGGATGCCGCATATACATCATAGGGGATGCCGCATATACATCATAGGGGATGCAGCATATACATCATAGGGGATGCAGCACATACATCATAGGGGATGCAGCACATACATCATAGGGGATGCAGCACATACATCATAGGGGATGCAGCATATACATCATGGGGGATGCAGCATATACATCATGGGGGATGCAGCATATACATCATGGGGGATGCAGCATATACATCATGGGGGATGCAGCATATACATCATAGGGGATGCAGCACATGCATCGCAGGGGATGCAGCACATGCATCGCAGGGGATGCAGCACATATATCACAGGGGACGCTGGAGGCAGGAGCATGCATCAGCAGCTTATATATAGGTGTAAAGTCCTCAGCGCCGCTCATCTGATGAGGAAGCGAGCGAGACCAAACAAACACTATGGTCAAACCTTAATGACGCCATATGACTTGAGACTTGCATTTTCTTCATGAAGCACTTGACCATGACCATTGGTCTTCGTTCGCATTTTTGAGCGCACAGTTAGTAGGGGCCATTTGTAAACTGGGTAACCTATATTTGTATAGGATAGTTACTGTTTATTGCATTGAGTGATTAATCACTTTGCAATACTAGTTTAGTAGGTTTTTCTGCAATTCTCTAGAAGAACATTATATGTTTTCTGTACTTTACCTAATTACTGTTACAGGATATAATTGCGGTGACTCCTTTTTACTTTCGAAGTCTCTAATCAGCAAGTGTAAATTGTGCCAAGCAGTAGAGTCCCAAGGTCCGCGTCAGTGATTATTTCTATTTTTATATTTTTCCTATCCACCATTAATAGGATAAAAGAAGTAAATTATAAGATGCGCTCAGTGGAAACTTTGTAGCTATATTTATATTGTTTTGGTGGAGGAATATTTGATAATGTGCTAATATAACGATCTGGCAGCGCAGTCGGGAAAGTGACCTTTGTATGGAAAGAATTCACAATCCGGGCAGAGCTATGGCCTTCTCAAAGTACTGCACTGCACATTTCCTCTCCATATACAACCCCTGGCAAAAATTATGGAATCACCGGGCTCGGAGGATGTTCATTCAGTTGTGTAATGTTGTTGAAAAAAAGCAGATCACAGACATGGCACAAAACTAAAGTCATTTCAAATGGCAACTTTAGGGCTTTAAGAAACACTAAAACAAACCAAGATTAAAAATGTGGTACTCAGTAAGGGTAATTTTTTTTCAGACCAAGCAGAGGGAAAAAATTATGGAATCGCTCAATTCTGAGGAAAAATTATGGAATCACCCTGTAAATTTTCATTTCCAAAACTAACACCTGCATCAAATTAGATCTGCTAGTTAGTCTGCATCTAAAAAGGAGTGATCACACCTTGGAGAGCTGTTGCACCAAGTGGACTGACATGAATCATGGCTCCAACACGAGAGATGTCAATTCAAACAAAGGAGAGGATTATCAAACTCTTACAAGAAGGTAAATCATCACACAATGTTGCAAAAGATGTTGGTTGTTCACAGTCAGCTGTGTCTAAAATCTGGACCAAATACAAACAACATGGGAAGATTGTTAAAGGCAAACATACTGGTACACCAAGGAAGACCTCAAAGCGTCAAGACCGGAAACTTTAAAGCAATATATCTCCAAAACAGGAAATGCACAACAAAACAAATGAGGAACGAATGGGAGGAAACGAGTCAATGTCTGTGACCGAACTGTAAGAAACCGCCTAAAGGAAATGGGATTTACATACAGAAAAGCTAAACATAAGCCATCAGTAACACCTAAACAGAAAAAAACAAGGTTACAATGGGCATAATTTTTGCCAGGGGTTGTATTTGAAGAAAGAAGCATTCTCATAACATACATGAAACCTGTCACTCCAGCTCTACTCTCCACTCAGTGCCACTACCTCTATGCTGTGAGACTTCAGGCAAATGAGTCATCAGTCAAGCAGGAGGCGGCGGCGGCGCAGGATGGAATAGAGCTGGAGTGACAGAGGCTTCAGATGTCCTATAACTCTTCAGCTTCATTTGCTTATCAATTCAAATGCTGGCTTCTCAGGAAAGGAGGAACAAACTGGCCATGTAACGCTATTCCTGGCCTTGTCTTTGAAAGATATATAACAGTATCTATGACATGATTTACTAACCATGGAACTGGGGCCACCGCTGCTTGATTGACTGAAAGCCTCTATACTGTGTGACTTCAAGCAAAGGAGTCATCAGTCAAGCAGGAGGCGGGAAATAGAGTTGGAGTGACAGAGGCTTCAGCTCTACAATTAGTCCTTCAGCCTCATTTCCATATCAATCAAACGCTGATTTCTCAGTAACAGAGGAACAGACTGGCCATGTAAAGGTATCACTGGACTTGTCTTTGAAAGTGCTACGTGCACACTGAAATAGTTTGGGGTGTGAAATCCTGCAGGTAGCTATCTAAAATATTAGATCCTACTAAATTATATATACAGTCCCTATTAGACCTGTGTGTCTCCATAGACTATAAACGGACCTGTATGTAATGTGATCCTGCAATTCCGTGTTGCTCAATAGAAGAGGGGACAGATAAAAATGTAGGTAGTAACACACGGCTGCAGCCAGAATATTACACGTTGTTGTGTTTTGTGCACTGATGCTTTAAATCCAAGCAGGGTGTTTCTGCACAGAAATCCTTGACTGGCTGGGCAGACGTGATTCCAGCTGGCAGACAGCCTGGCGGCCTGTGAGCAATTAACACAGGTGCCCAGGGACGGCAGAGGAGAAGCTAGCTGGTTAATAAGTTCCTAGCTTTCTGGTATTGCAACAGGGGTGTCGTTACCTCCATGCTGGCTCATCGGCACTTGACGATATATGTAAACGTATAATGTAACGCAATTTGCATGCACTATTGCACAAAGAAATAAGTATGAAGACTATTGTGTAGTCTTATAACACACCGTATACCTACAAAGAACTACACAACATTGTAGTGTGGAAATAAAATGAATTGTTGATTGATAAACAAGAAATAAAAATCAGGAAGGGGATAAAAACAACACCAGGCAGGGACAGATAGCATATACTATCTCTATGTACTGTATTGTTCAGTTTTTGGCATACTGTAATTTACTAAATTCTGTCTTTGATGAGCTATTGGGTTATTTGTCTTACTTTTTATGACATTTACTTTACCGCAATCAGTTGTGTGGCATATACTATCTGTCCCCACCTTGTTTTCCATCGGGTGTTGTTTTTATCCCTTTCCTGATTTTTATTTCTTGATTATCAATAAACAATTCATTTTATTTCCATACTACATTGTTGTATAGCTGTTTGTAGGTATACTGCAATTTAAATGCATGTGTAATTGAAATATTGCAGTAAATTTGCTTGTATTCTGCATCACCTCTCGCGCTTTCCTTCTGTGCTCACTTGGTGCCAGGTATCTAGTTATGTCACGCAAGGTGTGGGAAAGACTTAGTACAACATAAAGGGAAGAGGGAAAGGGAGCCCAGACTCTAGGGAAAGTGGGAAGTGGAGACCTCCTAGGCTGATCTAATATCACCCTGTCTCCACTAACAACCCTATATTGGTTCTTCACCCATTGCCACACACGAACCTCGCCCTGTCTTTCCCTGGCGTTAGGCCCTGGATAGGGAAGGGAGGGGGATGAGCGCTAGTCGATGCCCACTGACAACTAAAGACAACAAGGGGAACAAACAAGGGAAGATAGTTTAGCTTTAGTCGACTTCAGCGAGATGAAGACCCGTCCTCATACCTCCAGAGAGGATGAAGTAATGCACTTGCTCCGAGCCTTCACAAAGGGTAATGTGAGTATCGCTGACACCTCCCTCTAGCAGACAGCAGGTATTTATACACCCAGGCCAGGGTGTTAATTAGCCAGAGGAAGGTAGCAGCTGGGTCCTAGAGACAGCCTCTAAGAAGGTGTCTTTAATGCCAAACGTAGAGATCTCCTGCAACCAACTGCAGGGCGACTGTCACTTCTGACACACCCGTGATAAGTTAAATGATGCCATTTATGTAAGGCCAATATATCCTATTATAATCTGTATCCTTGTTCTGCATTGTTTGCCTTCAGGATGGATTACTCGTCCTTCACTTTGGCCTGGGCCTTTCTCCGATACCATTGACTTGAGAGGATTTTCTGAAAGTTTTCCTCCATGGGGCTCAGACGATGTGAAAATGAACACAGACGTTCCCTTTGTGAAGATGTGGGATGAGCACTGCGGCAGGGCTATTGCGGGTTTATGTGTCGTCAGTGTCACAAGCATCATTCTAATCAGTGCTTATGATATTGCATATTTCTCCTATATCAATGAGCTCGGTATTAGAAGTGATGGTCTCCAGATTGCTGGGAGTTGTAGTTACTAAGCCGCTGATTGCAAACCACTGATATAAATTTGCACTGGTAAGTCTTTGTAAAAACCAAATAATGACTTTCTGCATAGTGTAGTTTTACATAATTCCTTAGTTGTCCATGGAAAAGTTTAGCAGAAACTCTGTAAATTATGTTGTTAGTGTTAGTCCGGGCAAAGGTGGACCCGTTAGGCTGTGTGCACACAAAGGCGTTTGGAATGGATGTTTTATAAAATCTTCCTCAAAAACTCTTCCAATTTACACTTTTTATTTTTGTATTTTTTGGGGAGGGGGTTGAAGAGATTGATTTTGAAACTTATTTGGAGAGGTTTCATTCAAATTCCTCTTGAAACTATGCAATGACCAATCGTAATGCAGCAACGGGCACTTCAGGAAAAAAGAAAAACTTTTCCAAAACTCATCAAAACTGCTTCAGGAAATGAAAAACTCCTCCAAAACATTTGATTCCTAAAGTGGTTTGTGCTATTTAAAAAAAAATAAAAAAATCGGTTATTCATTGGAGCACTCTGTGTTGGGCTAGGATCACACATACAGTTTTGGATGCAGTTTTTTTTAGAAATGAAAACCAGGAATAGATATAAGGCTGCATTGACACTTCCATTTCCGTTTTTATATTTATGAAAAATCTTCTTTTTTTTGTCCTTGTCATCTGGTTTGCATATTAGTTTTTAAAAACTGAAACATGGAGACTGATTTTTTTTTTTTGATCCATTCACTCTCCACAATGGATCAGTTAAAAATAGATGAAGCACGGATAGAAAACTTGAAGTACAAAGTCTGTCTTCGGCTTTTCAGCAGTTTTAATGGATCCCCATAAACTTTAATAGCCGAGTCTGATTCACAAAACAGATGAGGATAGGACACTGTCATTTTTACATTGCTGTGCATTATGTTCATTATTTGTGGTGCTGACAGATCCCAAGCAGAATCCACCTGAAAAAGACGTTTTGTGCACATACCCTTAATTTATGTTCAGTTTTTTGTTTGTTTTTTTAAGGCCGTCAAATCCAACATGGTTTTCAAGAGAAATACAAATGGTGTTTGACAAGATTTTCTGATCCGACACATTTTTAAATTTCTTTTTATTGTGGTTTTCCGGAGGTTTTTAAAGAGGTTTTTACATCTTTTTTTTCTCTTGCACCCTTTTGATTTGACAGAATCAAGTTTAGCGCAGATTCCACAGGAAAGCCGCATGAAAAAGTGACTTGTAATTTATTTTTTTCTTCCTTTGCGGGGTTTTCAAAACCTTGTCGTAAAAACTCTCTGTATGCACAGTAATGTGGGTTTCCCATAAAAGTATTTGAAGCAATTATTTGATGTGGATTTAAAAGCGGATCTGTTTTAAAAATCCATGTTGGAAAACAAAAATCTGTGACTATATCCTTAAGTTATGTGTAAAAGATACGCTGGTCAGCACGACCACAGGGTGCGGCAGCAGCGTTTTGCCAATACTACTGAGAGCTGTTTGCCCCCTTTTAGCTGAGAGTCTCATATTAGGATTATTGGGGTATGTTCTCATGTGGCGAATCCCCAGTAAAGTTTCTGCATCATAAAAACACAGTAAAATCCGCAGTGACAATTTGCTGCTGCGTGACAAGTCTGGACTTTACTCACATTTCGCCCTATATTGCAAAGGTTAATTTAACTTGCTGCAGGTGTCAAATCCGCAACGCAGGTCAATTTTCGCAATGATATTCTTTATTCTTCCACAGCGTGGGAACGTGATTTAGTCAAATCTCAATGACAACACTGGTACTGTATACGTAGAACATTTTCTACTAGAGAATCCGCAGTAGAATATCCACTGCATTCATTACATGGCAATATACCCTCAAGCAGGGGAAATTAGCGATCACTATTATCCACAGGGTACCGACCTAGGTGAAGCTTCAGCGAATGGCTGCCAGAGCGAGGAACGACTGTTCCTAAATATCCAGACAAGCTAGATTCATTTAGTACCTTCATTTTACTACTTATAAAAATGTGTAAAAAAAAAAATTCACTTTATGTATAGTTTATGTGGATTCAATAAATTTGTTGCAAAGTCACTCAAATTTATGTTTCTCGGATGCTTCATTGAGGGACCCATGGTTTGTGTGCCCCCCCCAATGAAGTCTACGAGAAAGCTTTTACGTTGAGTACCAAAAATCCTCTTCTACAGGGAGAAATTAATTCACTTACAACTTCAGATTATTTAGTACTAGTGTACATGGATTTCTATAGGTGTTGGGAAGAAAAATATCTATTTCTTTCTTTTCTTTTTCCTGTATATACTTGTAATAAAGGCAGTTTCAACATAAAGTATTAGATGTCTTCTTAATATTGTTATTTGATTTGTTACTTGTTTTATAAAATACAGATTACTATAAAAGAGGTTTTCCCCAACCGTCTAATGACACACTAGCACTTAACTGCAGTACTATAAATCGGAAGGTTTAGCACAGTCCTGGAATTAAGGCCCTGGCCACACAGTGACCTAAAACAGTTGGTTTTTGAACAACACTTTCCTTTCAACCTTGTCACAACATGTGTCCTATGTCATGTCTGCATGCATGGTGTCACAATGGAGTTGGGACTATGGGTTCTAACTAGGTTCTTAGAACTAGGGGCGCCCTAGTCTATCCCTTTCCCCTGGATTACTCCTGAAGGTTGAGACGCGGGGGTCTCGTACCTTGCTATGCTCCTATATCAACCCTTATCTGTTCCTCCCCAAACACCCAGGGTAGTGGGGTGTATAAGATCATATTAACCAGACAAACAAGAGAAGACCAGCAGGGATAGATGAAAATACCAACCATACAAAATACATTCACCAGAGTGGAATACATGAGAGTTAAAGGAAGGAGAAGCCAAAATAGGAGAGGATGGGGATGTGCACACAGACAAAACCCCAAGCAACAATCTCATGAACAAATCTCCGAAATGCCAACTCCAACCACAAAGTACACCTCCAACTCTAAACCAGGCAGAAAGAACGAACACTGGCAACTCCTAAGTGCCAGAGGTGAGCATATATAGCAGACGGGAGTGGCCAACACTGAACAGATGAGACAATCCAGGTAGGAAAGCTCCAGCAGCTTCAACTGAACAGATTAACCCTTGCACTGCTAGCAAGGAAAAAGCATGCACTGTTTTATAAGATGGTGAAGTACTTCTAACCAGTGCAGGAGTTTGTGAAACTAGACACCGCGGTCTTCTGGGCCCTCTCTGTCTCACTATCCCCGTGGCACATGGAATGGGCTCAGGAACTGAGCGTGCACCATACCTGGTAGATTCAAGTTGTTACACAGCCAACATCTGCCTGTAACAGCAGCAACCAGAACTCGCTTGATGCTTTGCTGTCCCAGTTTTTCCTCTTATTTTAGTCTTGCTCCTCCCCTGAGTAATTCATTTTTTATTTTTTTTTGTTAAATTCACTATATGGTTCCAGTTATATGAGCCTTCTTATTTAGTGCTAGTTTTTATGGTCTTTACAAGCGTGGTCACAGGATCCTCGGGGACGTGTCTTTAGGCTACTCTGTATTATTAGCTTGTGAGCAAAAACACCCTTGGTAAAGGACAAAAAATTTTCATTAAGTAAATGGCCCATATCTCTGGAACCGAATGGCAGATTTAAAAACAACAAAAAAATGTCAATCAGGGTAGCGGCAAGAATAAAATTAGAGTAAAAACTGGCCACCTCTCATCTGGTAACAGGTCCTTTTAACTGTTTAGATGTCTCTAAAACTGGCATTTAGGGCTCTTTCACACGTCCTGATATTTCCGGTACCAGAGACGTCCGTGTGCGCCTGTGTGGTAACCGTATGCCGCATCAGGAGCACACATACCGGCGCATGGGAATCAGCGGTACAGTTAGCACTGTTCCCAAGCCCCCGCCGGGTGCTGAACGCTGCCCTCATCATGGTTCCCTGCTGGCGTTGCAATCAGCACCAGCAGGGGATAGTGATGAGAGTTGTAGTCTGCACCCGGTATAGCCACCTGTAAAAATAAGAATAAAATTTAAAAAACATATACTCACCTGTCCTAAGTGTTCCCCGCTGTAATCCATGCAACCGCTCACACCAAGGAGTCGGGGAGAATGACTCCTGCAGCGAGCGGGCCCCTGGTCTGTGCTGAGCTCAGTGAGAGACAGGACACTGCTTACTGAGCGCAGCTCTGGGGCCCACTCGCTGCAGGAGCATTCTCCCCAGCTCCTCTGCTGAGCGGTCGCATGGATTACAGCGGGGGACACTTAGGACAGGTGAGTATATGGATTTTTCTGTTTTATTCTTACTTTTACAGGTGCAGACACCGAGAGCAGACTACAACTCTCATCATTATTCCCTGCTGGTGCTGATCGCAGCACGGGTAGGGGACTATGATGATGGCAGCGTTCAGCACTAGCGCTTGGGAACAGCGCTAACTGTACCTCTGATTCCCAGATACCGGTACGTGTCACACAGCATCCGTGTGCGGTACGTGTTTACACGGACCCATTGACTTGAATGGGTCCGTGTGATCTGTTCTGCCGGCCAAAAACAGACATGTCTACATGTGGATCACACGGTCCGTGGAAACGCGCTGACGTGCGCACAGACCCATTCATTTGAAAGCCATGTTGCCGTGTCATTTTTTTTTTTTACCACACAGTGAACACCATAAAAACAATAAATTGGGTTTTATTTCATTGCACTTGTTTTTATTTTTATCCCCGTTTTTCAGTACGTTATAGGGTAAAATGAAGGGTGTCATTTAAAACTGCAACTTGTTTGGCAAAAAACAAGCTCTTGTACAGCTAAATAAAAAAAAATAAGCGGATCAGTCACCATAAATAGCTGCTTAAACTGAATAAATTATTAAATAAACCTCTTAGATCTGATGAGGCTGGTATATTTACTTACAAAATCCATGTCAGAATGGCTGTATAATCCTCATATTAAGACTGAACATTTTATGTGTCCGGCTACAACTACAGTGTTTATTTTATTTTAGACAAGAAAATGCACAAAGGATTATGTAGCCATTCTAACTTTGATTCTCATCGTAAGTACACAAGCATTATCAGGTTCTAGGAGATCTATTTAATGTATACAGTCTGTATTGCAAAATCTGGTGACCGGACCCACTTCAAGCTAAAATAACAGGAATACTAAAGTGATGCTTGGACCTTGCAATTGGAAATATGACCGCTGCCATCAGTTATCGGCTGCAGTGGTCACTTGGGATGAGACGTCATAGCAGTAGACTGAGCTGTACTGGCAGAAAATCATGCTGCAGTTACCTGGGGATGAGCATATAGTGGGGGGTTTACAATCCCCCCCCCCCCACCCCCCTATAGCAACTGCAAAATCCATACAACTTGGCATGGAGATCCCTAAGGTTGCTGCAAACCTCCACTTTCTCCTTTGTGATGAAATTAATACTGAATCAGTATAAGTTCTTGAAGGGGCGGCCGTGCAGCAAGCACACGTGGACAGTGAATGTAGACTTGCATTAATGGGGTATTCCCATCTCCAAGATCCCATCCCAATATGTAGGAGGTGTAATAATAATAATATTAGCAAATATCTCCAATTAGAAATGTAGTATAGTATTTTTGATTCGATATGTCTTTCCTCATGTGCAGGTATTGGAGGACCTTATGTATCCATGGTTACGTCCACTGATAAAGTGACAACTAGCTGCTAGTGGTCGTAACCGTGGATACCTAAGGTCCTGTAATGCCTGCACATGAGGTAAGTGGCATAGCGATTCAAAAATACTATACTGCATTTCTAATTGGAGGCATTTGCTAATATTATTACTACACCTACTACATATTGGGATAGGATCTTGGAGATGGGAATACCCCTTTAAAGAAAAAAAAAATAATGACAAGATTTTATTCATAGAAGCAAATGCAGTCAAGATTGCCGGTGTAGATGTGGGCTTGACCTTTTCAGGGCCAGTCTGACAATTAATAGTCTGATTTCACATGTCTAGTAGATCCTATGTAAAAATCTATTCTTCCACAGAGATTAATGAGCAAGAACATGATCTGCAATTTAACCAAATAAACAATCAATTGTGGTTGACTAGGAAAAGATGGACCATAAATCTCCTGTCGAATTTCTGAGATGGGAAATCCCACAGAGGATACTAGTAATGGACGACCTACGTCAGTGTTCTCCAAACCTACTGACAGCAAGAACTGAACAGTTCTCAAAGCTTGTCGTGTAGTATTGTCCTGTAGACCGGTGTCGTACTATCATCCTGGTGTCGCTCGCTCTCCCTGTTGTCGCTCGCTCTCCCTGTTGTCGCTCGCTCTCCCTGGTGTCATACTCTCTCCAGGGTGGCGTACTCTCTCCCTGGTGTCAATCTCCGGGGTGGCGTTCTCTCTCCGGGGTGGCGTTCTCTCTCCGGGATGACGTTCTGTTCTCTCTCCCTGGTATCGTTCCCTCTCCGTGGTGTCGTACCCTCTCTCCGTGGTGTCGTACCCTCTCTCCGTTGTGTCATACCCGCTCTCCGTGGTGTCGTACCCTCTCCCTGGTGTCGTACCCTCTCCCTGGTGTCGTACCCGCTCTCCCTGGTGTTGTTCCCTCTCCCTGGTGTCGTACCCTCTCCCTGGTGTCGTACCTTCTCTCCGTGGTGTCGTACCCTCTCCGTGCCACGGTTCTTCTTGCCTGCAAAGAAACTGCAACTTATTTAGTGCTGCAACAGGGTGTCGTTCTATTCCCGTTCCCTGGTGTCGTACCCTCTCCCTGGTGTCGTACCCTCTCTGTGGTGTCGTACACTCCGTGATGTCGTACCCTCTCCGTGCCGCCGTTCTTGCCTGCAAAGAAACTACAACTGCTGAATTGCTGCAACGGGGTGTCGTTCTGTTCTCTCTCCCTGGTGTCGTTCCCTCTCCATGGTGTCGTTCCCTCTCCGTGGTGTCGTTCCCTCTCCGTGGTGTCGTTCCCTCTCTGTGGTGTCATACCCTCCACCCGGTGTGTACCTTCTCCCTGGTGTCGTACCTTCTCTCCATGGTGTTGTACCCGCTCCGTGCCGGCATTCTTCTTGCCTGCAAAGAAACTGCAACTTATTAATTGCTGCAATGAGGTGTCGTTCTGTTCCCTCTCCGTGGTGCCGTTCCTTCTCCGTGGTGCCTTTCCCTCTCCATGGTGCCGTTCCCTCTCCGTGGTGTCGTACCCTTACCCTGGTGTCGTACCCCCTCTCCGTGGTGTCGTACCCTTACCCTGGTGTCGTACCCCCTCTCCGTGGTGTCGTACCCTCTCCGTGGTGTCGCACCCCCTCTCCCTGGTGTTGTACCCTCTTTCCCTGGTGTCGTACTCTCTCCCTGGTGTCTTACCCTCTCCTTAGTGTCGTACTTTCTCTCCCTGGTGTCGTACCCTCTCCGTGCCGCCATTCTTCTTGCCTGCAAAGAAACTGCAACTTATTAATTGCTGCAACGGGGTGTCGTTCTGTTCCCTCTCCCTGGTGCCATTCCCTCTCCCTGGTTCCATACCCTCTCCCTGGTTCCCTACCCTCTCCCCGGTGTGTACCTTCTCCCCGGAGTGTACCCTCTCCGTGGTGTCGTACCCCCTCTCCATGATGTCGTACCCCCTCTCCGTGATGTCGTACCACCTCTCCGTGGTGTCATACTCTGTCCGTGGTGTCATACCCTCTCTCTGTGGTGTCGGACCCCCTGTCCTTGGTGTCGTACCCTCTCTCCGTGGTGTCGTACCCTCTCCCTGGTGTTGTACCCTCTCCTTGGTGTCGTACCTTCTCTCCGTGCCGCCGTTCTTCTTGCCTGCAAAGAAACTGCAACTTATTAACTGCTGCAACGGGGTGTCATTCTGTTCCCTCTCCCTGGTGCCGTTCCCTCTCCCTGGTGCCGTTCCCTCTCCTTGGTGCCGTTCCCTCTCCCTGGTGCCGTACCCTCTCCCTGGTGCCGTACCCTCTCCCTGGTGCCGTACCCTCTACCTGGTGTCGTTCCCTCTCCCTGGTGACGTTCCCTCTCCCTGGTGTCGTTCCCTCTCCCTGGTGTGTACCTTCTCCCCGGAGTTAACCCTCTCCGTGGTGCCGTACCCCCTCTCCGTGGTGTCGTACCCTCTCTCTGTGGTGTCGTACCTCCTGTCCGTGGTGTCGTACCCCCTGTCCGTGGTGTCGTACCCCCTGTCCGTGGTGTCAATCTCCGGGGTGGCGTTCTCTCTCCGGGGTGGCGTTCTCTCTCCGGGGTGGCGTTCTCTCTCCGTGGTGTCGTACTCTCTCCGGGGTGTCGTATTCTCTCCGGGATGACATTCTGTTCTCTCTCCCTGGGATCGTTCCCTCTCTCCGTGGTGTCGTACCCTCTCTCCGTGGTGTCGTACCCTCTCTCCGTGGTGTCATACCCGCTCTCCGTGGTGTCGTACCCTCTCACTGGTGTTGTTCCCTCTCCCTGGTGTCGTACCCTCTCCCTGGTGTCGTACCCGCTCTCCCTGGTGTTGTTCCCTCTCCCTGGTGTCGTACCTTCTCTCCGTGGTGTCGTACCCCCTCTCCGTGGTGCCGTACCCCCTCTCCGTGGTGCCGTACCCCCTCTCCGTGGTGCCGTACCCCCTCTCCGTGGTGCCGTACCCCCTCTCTGTGGTGTCGTACCTCCTGTCCGTGGTGTCGTACCTCCTGTCCGTGGTGTCGTACCCCCTGTCCGTGGTGTCGTTACCTCTCCCTGGTGTCGTACTCTTTCTCTGTGGTGTCGTACCCTCTCTCCATGGTGTTGTTACCTCTCCCTGGTGTCGTACCCTGTCTCTCTGGTGTCGTAACCTCTCCGGGGTGTCGTACTGTCTCCCTGGTGTCGTACCCTCTCTCCGGGGTGTCGTTCTCTCTCCCTGGTGTTGTATTCTCTCCGGGGTGTCCTACTCTCTCCAGGGTGTCGTTCTGTTCCCTCTCCCTGGTGTCGTACCCTCTCTCCCTGGTGTCGTACCCTCTCTCCCTGGTGTCGTACCCTCTCTCCCTGGTGTTGTACCCTCTGTCCGTGGTGTCATACCCTCTCTCCCTTGTATCGTTCCCTCTCTCCGTGGTGTTGTACCTTCTCTCCGTGTTGTCTTACCCTCTCCGTGCCGCTGTTCTTCTTGCCTGCAAAGAAACTCCAACTTATTAATTGCTGCTACGGGGTGTCGTTCTATTCCCTCTCCCTGGTATCGTTCCCTCTCTCTGGTGTCGTACCCTCTCCCCGGTGTGTACCTTCTCCCCAGTGTGTACCTTCTCCCCGGAGTGTACCCTGTCCGTGGTGTCGTACCCCCTGTCCGTGGTGTCGTACCCCCTGTCCGTGGTGTCGTACCCCCTGTCCGTGGTGTCGTACCCCCTGTCCGTGGTGTCATTCCCCCTGTCCGTGGTGTCGTACCCTCTCTCCATGGTGTCGTTACCTCTCCCTGGTGTCGTACCCTTTCTCTGTGGTGTCGTACTCTCTCTGTGGTGTTGTACCCCCTCTCCGTGGTGTCGTACCCCCTCTCTGTGGTGTCGTACCCCCTCTCTGTGGTGTCGTACCCTTTCTCTGTGGTGTCGTACCCTCTCTCCATGGTGTTGTTACCTCTCCCTGGTGTCGTACCCTGTCTCTCTGGTGTCGTAACCTCTCCGTGGTGTCGTACTGTCTCCCTGGTGTCATACCCTCTCTCCGGGGTGTCGTTCTCTCTCCCTGGTGTTGTATTCTCTCCGGGGTGTTGTTCTGTTCCCTCTCCCTGGTGGCGTACCCTCTCTCCCTTGTATCGTTCCCTCTCTCCGTGGTGTCGTACCTTCTCTCCGTGGTGTCGTACCCTCTCCGTGCCGCCGTTCTTCTTGCCTGCAAAGAAACTCCAACTCATTAATTGCTGCAACGGGGTGTCGTTCTATTCCCTCTCCCTGGTGTTGTACCCCCTCTCCGTGGTGTCGTACCCTCTCTCCGTGGTGTCGTACCCTCTCTCCGTGGTGTCGTACCCTCTCTCCGTGGTGTCGTACTCTCTCTCCGTGGTGTCGTACACTCCGTGGTGTCGTACCCTCTCTCCGTGGTGTCGTACCCTCTCTCCGTGGTGTCGTACCCTCTCTCCGTGGTGTCGTACTGTCTCAGGGGTGTCGTTCTCTCTCCCTGGTGTCGTACCCTCTCTCCGGGGTGTCGTTTTCTCTCCCTGGTGTTGTATTCTCTCCGGGGTGTCGTTCTGTTCTCTCTCCGTGGTGTCGTACCCTCTCTCCGTGGTGTCTTACCCTCTCTCCGTGGTGTCGTACCCTCTCTCCGTGGTGTCGTACCTTCTCTCCGTGGTGTCTTACCTTCTCTCCGTGACGCCGTTCTTCTTGCCTGCAAAGAAACTGCAACTTATTAATTGCTGCAACGGGGTGTTGTTCTGTTCCCTCTCCCTGGTGCCGTTCCCTCTCCCTGGTGCCGTTCCCTCTCTCCGTGGTGTCGTAAGCTCTCCACGGTGTCGTACTGTCTCCGGGGTGTCGTTATCTCTCCCTGGTGTCGTACCCTCTCTCCGGGGTGTCGTTCTCTCTCCCTGGTGTTGTATTCTCTCTCCCTGGTTTCGTTCTGCTTTCTCTCCCTGGTGTCGTACCCTCTCCCTGGTGTCGTACCCTCTCCCTGGTGTCGTACCCTTTCCCCGGTGTGTACCTTCTCCCCGGTGTGTACCCTCTCGGTGGTGTCGTACCCTCTCCCTGGTGTGTACCTTTTCCCCGGTGTGTACCTTTTCCCCGGTGTGTACCCTCTCCGTGGTGTCGTACCCTCTCCGTGGTGTGTACCTTCTCCCCAGTGTGTACTCTCTCCCTGGTGCCGTACCCTCTCCCTGGTGCCGTACCCTCTACGTTGTGTCGTTGTCACGCTGTCTCTGTATACTGGAGGAGGGGGGCCTAAGCTGACCCTAAGCTGGGGCCCTGACTAATCCCTCAACCTGGAGGTACTGTTAAAGGTACAGAGGTCCAGGCCACCAGCGTAACCCCTACCTCCTGAGGATCCCTGCACCTAAGTAATCTAGTCCTGAGAAGGACCCCGATCACAACAAAAGGGGACAAGTAATAATATGCCCACACACAGTACTTAGACGAACGAGACAGTACAAGGGAAAAACCAAAACCACCTTGCATACAAAAACTACACAACTACAACAGAGGGAACACCAACGGGAAAGGAGATAAATGATAAAGCGAGGAAGGGAAAAAACACTCCAAATACACTTATCTCTGAAACTCCAAAAACCACGATCCGCTCTGTTAGTCTGCATGAAATGCTTTTACCGACACTTCCCTAACAGACCAGCAGGCATTTGAAGGAGTCACACTACAGCAGCATTGATTGCAGCTGGGCGAGGCTGGACCTCGTCTAGCACAGAGAGAGAGAGAATTAACTCCCTCACTGCCGAAAAACACAAAGCACCAAAAAGTCAGCTGCGAGAAGTCAGGCTGTGTAATCGTGACGATCTTCGTGGCGACACACCCGTGACAGTACCCCCCCTTCTACGAGGGGCCTCCGGACCCTCAGGGCCTGGTTTATCCGGGTGAGTCGTGTGGAAGGCCCGAACTAATCGGTCTGCGTTAATATCCGACGCAGGAACCCACATCCTCTCCTCAGGACCATACCCTTTCCAATGAACCAGGTACTGAAGGGACCGGCGATTAAAGCGTGAATCGATGACCCTCGATACCTGGAACTCCAAGTTACCCTTGACCACCACTGGAGGGGGAGGTAAAGGTGACGGTACCACCGGCGCCACATACCTCTTAAGCAACGATCTGTGGAACACGTTGTGAATTTTAAACGTAGGGGGGAGGTCAAGACGGAATGCCACCGGATTAATAATAGAACTGATTCTGTACGGCCCGATGAACCTGGGACCCAGTTTCCAGGAGGGAACCTTAAGTTTTATATTCCTGGTAGACAACCATACCCGATCGTTCACACTTAGGTCCGGACCAGACACTCTCCTCCTATCAGCCATACGTTTGTATCGGTTCCCCATAGTATTCAGATTCTTCAGCACCCCTCTCCATACTGAAGCGAGTGATGAGGAAAATTGTTCCTCCTCAGGAACCCCCGAAGAGCCCCCCCCTACTGAAAGTACAAAACTGGGGGTGAAAACCATATGCCCCAAAAAACGGGGACTTACCAGTGGACTCGCTCCGCCTATTATTAAGAGCAAACTCTGCTAGAGGTAAGAAAGAAGCCCAGTCCTCCTGGTTCTCTGACACAAAACACCGGAGATATGTCTCCAAGCTCTGGTTCATACGTTCCGTCTGACCATTGGTCTGAGGATGAAAAGCCGATGAGAATGACAAATGCATCCCCCGCCGTGCACAAAACGCCTTCCAGAACTTGGACACAAACTGAGACCCCCGATCAGACACCACCTCGGAGGGTACCCCGTGAAGCCTCACAATCTCCCCAATGAACACCTGCGCAAGAGTTTTAGCATTAGGGAGAGCCGGAAGAGCGATAAAATGTGCCATCTTGCTGAACCTGTCCACTACAACGAGTATGACCGTTTTACCCGAAGACGGAGGGAGGTCCGTAATAAAGTCCATAGACAGATGAGTCCAAGGACGCTCCGGGATCTTCAAAGGTAAGAGGGCCCCAGACGGACGGGTATGTGAGGTCTTAGAGCGCGCACAAACCCCACAGGACGCGACAAAAGTTACCACCTCCTTATGTAAGTTAGGCCACCAAAACCGACGCGAGAGGAGATCCACAGTTGCTCTACTCCCCGGGTGTCCTGCAAAAACTGAGTTATGGTGTGCCTCGATCACCTTTTGTCGCAACTGATCTGGAACAAACAGTCTCCCCGGAGGTCCAACAGGGGCGTCCCCCTGAGCCTCCAATACCTCCTCCTCCAGCTCAGAGCATACTGCCGAAACCACCACCCCCTCCTGAAGGATACGAATCGGGTCGTCCGTATTCCCGGCCCCAGGGAAACTACGAGATAAGGCATCCGCCTTTACATTTTTTGACCCAGGACGATATGTAACGACAAAATTAAACCTGGTAAAAAACAATGACCACCTAGCTTGTCTGGGATTCAGACGTTTCGCGGACTCCAGATATAGCAGGTTCTTGTGATCGGTGATGACGGTGACCGGATGGACTGCCCCCTCCAAAAAATGGCGCCACTCCTCAAAAGCTAACTTAATGGCCAAGAGTTCCCTATTGCCGACATCGTAATTCCTCTCAGCGGACGACAATTTTTTAGAGAAAAAGGCGCACGGATGCCACTTACCAGGGGACGAACCTTGTGACAATACTGCTCCCACCCCTACCTCGGAAGCGTCTACCTCTACAATGAATGGCTGTGACGCATCAGGTTGAATGAGTATGGGTGCCGAGGCAAAACATTTTTTCAAGGAGGAGAATGCTTGACAAGCCTTGTCAGACCACCTAGAAAAATCCGTCCCCTTTTTAGTCATGTCTGTGAGAGGCTTAACCACGGACGAGAAATTACGAATGAACTTCCGGTAATAATTAGCAAACCCCAGGAAACGTTGTAGTGCCTTAAGATTCTCTGGCCGATCCCACTCAAGAACTGCCCGCACTTTCCCAGGGTCCATACGAAAACCGGACGCTGAAACCAGGAAGCCTAAAAACTGGAGTTCCTGTACGGTGAACACACACTTTTCCCATTTGGCATACAGTTTATTATCCCGCAAGATCTGTAACACCTGCCTAACGTGCTCCTGATGAGACACCAGATCCGGCGAGTAAATTAAGATATCATCCAGATATACGACAACAAACTGTCCCACCAGGCAGCGAAAAATGTCATTAACAAAGTGTTGGAACACCGCCGGGGCATTAGTCAGACCGAATGGCATGACAAGGTTCTCATAATGCCCCTCCGGAGTGTTAAACGCCGTCTTCCACTCATCCCCCTCCTTCATCCTAATCAGATTGTACGCCCCCCTAAGATCCAACTTAGAGAACCATTTGGCGCCCACGATCTGATTAAAGAGATCGGGAATAAGTGGGAGCGGATACGGATCTCGGACCGTAATCCGATTAAGTTCACGGAAATCCAGGCAAGGGCGTAGGCCTCCATCTTTCTTCTTAACAAAGAAGAACCCCGCAGCCACCGGTGAAGATGAAGGTCTAATATGCCCCTTAGCCAGACTTTCTGAAATATAATCCCTCATGGCCTGCCTCTCAGGACCAGAAAGGTTATACAACCTAGCTTTAGGTAACTTGGCCTCAGGGAGCAGTTTTACAGAACAGTCATACTCGCGATGAGGAGGTAGTTCCTGACACCCTTTCTCCGAGAATACATCCTCAAAGTCCGCCAGAAATGGAGGTAAGACCCAAGGAGTAACCGCACCGATGACTGTGTTCATGCAGTTTTTATTACAGAATTTACTCCATTGGCTTATCTCTCTGGTTTGCCAATTAATAACCGGGTTATGCTTAGTTAACCAAGGAAGGCCCAACACTATAGGAGTGGGAAGACCCTCCAACACGTAGCAAGACAACAGTTCTTTATGTATCGCCCCCACTTGAAGTTTTACGTCATGCACAGCTTGCAAAAAACTTCCCTGACCGAGAGGCCTGGCATCGATCGAGAATATGGGGATGGGTTTAGCCAACTCACTCAATCGCATACCTTGAACCCGGGCAAACCGAGCATCAACCAGATTAGCCCCGGCCCCACTATCCAGAAGAACAGATATCCTCTCAGTTCTCGTACCCACCACCACCTCCGCCGGTACGAGAAACTGAGACGAACTTAGGGACGAAATACCTACTCCCAGATTGCCGTCCACCACACAACCTGGGATCAACAGTTTTCCGACGACTCTTCACTCTGCAAGGGACGGGATGGACACCCCCCCAATAAAATGTCCCTTTCTCCCGCAGAAGAAACACCTTCCTGTCTTATGGCGCACCACCGGTCCCCTCCCCCGAAATGATATCCCTCCTAATTGCATAGGCTCCTCTGGACTGACCAGGGGAACCACCATATGAGGGGACCTTGTAGGAGGTGGAGTCATCACAGGGGGTAGAGTTATCCCGCACCTCTCCCGAAGCCGTCTGTCAACGCGAATAGCAAGGGCCATAGCGGCTTCCAGTGACGCGGGAGAGTCATACTGTGCCAACACATCCTGTAATTTGTCGGATAAACCTTGACAAAACTGGCTCCTAAGAGCCGGGTCATTCCACTGGGTGTCCGTGGCCCACCTACGGAACTCCGAACAGAATTCCTCCGCCGGACGATCTCCCTGCTGGATCCTACGTAACTTAGACTCAGCAAGGGAGATCCGATCTGGGTCATCATATACGAGTCCCAGAGCAGCGAAAAACCTATCCACTGACTGGAGAGCCGGGGAGCCCGGGGGAAGAGAGAACGCCCAAGATTGTGGGTCCCCTTGTAGGAGCGAGATGACAATTCCCACCCTTTGTTCTTCACTCCCCGATGACCGAGGCCGCAGCCGAAAGTACAACTTGCATGCCTCCCGGAAAACAAAAAACTTGTCCCGCCCCCCAGTGAACCTGTCAGGGAGAGCTACTTTAGGTTCTGGTCCGGCTTGCTCCCGAGGATACAAAACCTTGGACCTAACGTCCGCCAGCTCCATGGACAAACTCTGCAACTGCCGAGCTAGACCGGCTACTGGATCCATGGTAGCTGGAGAAAAACTAAGTGGGTCGGTGAAAATGTCACGCTGTCTCTGTATACTGGAGGAGGGGGGCCTAAGCTGACCCTAAGCTGGGGCCCTGACTAATCCCTCAACCTGGAGGTACTGTTAAAGGTACAGAGGTCCAGGCCACCAGCGTAACCCCTACCTCCTGAGGATCCCTGCACCTAAGTAATCTAGTCCTGAGAAGGACCCCGATCACAACAAAAGGGGACAAGTAATAATATGCCCACACACCGTACTTAGACGAACGAGACAGTACAAGGGAAAAACCAAAACCACCTTGCATACAAAAACTACACAACTACAACAGAGGGAACACCAACGGGAAAGGAGATAAATGATAAAGCGAGGAAGGGAAAAAACACTCCAAATACACTTATCTCTGAAACTCCAAAAACCACGATCCGCTCTG
This sequence comes from Phyllobates terribilis, assembly GCF_046119375.1. Classification (NCBI taxonomy): domain Eukaryota; kingdom Metazoa; phylum Chordata; class Amphibia; order Anura; family Dendrobatidae; genus Phyllobates; species Phyllobates terribilis. The sequence goes on along the minus strand of NW_027362765.1, from coordinate 452,753,227 downwards.
TTAGTCTGCATGAAATGCTTTTACCGACACTTCCCTAACAGACCAGCAGGCATTTGAAGGAGTCTCACTACAGCAGCATTGATTGCAGCTGGGCGAGGCTGGACCTCGTCTAGCACAGAGAGAGAGAGAATTAACTCCCTCACTGCCGAAAAACACAAAGCACCAAAAAGTCAGCTGCGAGAAGTCAGGCTGTGTAATCGTGACGATCTTCGTGGCGACACACCCGTGACAGTCGTACCTTCTCCCCGGTGTGTACCCTCTCCCCGGTGTGTACCCTCTCCCCGGTGTGTACCCTCTCCGGGGTGTCGTACCCTCACGCTGGTGTCGTACCCTCATCCTGGTGTCGTACCTTCTCTCCGGGGTGTTGTACCTTTTCTCTGGGGTGTCGTACCCCCTCTCCCTGGTATCTTTCCCTCTCCCTGGTGTCATACCCTTTTCCCGGTGTGTACCTTCTCCCCGGTGTGTACCCTCTCGGTGGTGTTGAACCCTCTCCCCGATGTGTACATTCTCCCCGGTGTGTACCCTCTCCGGGGTGTCGTACCCTCTCTCCGTGGTGTCGTACCCTCTCTCCGTGGTGTCGTACCTTCTCTACGTGTTGTCGTACCCTCTCTGTGCCGCCTTTCTTGTTGCCTGCAAAGAAACTGCAACTTATTAATTGCTGCAATGGGGTGTCGTTCTGTTCCCTCTCCCTGGTGCCGTACCCTCTCCCTGGTGCCGTACCCTCTCCCTGGTTCCGTACCCTCTCCCTGGTTCCGTACCATCTCTGTGGTGTCGTACCTTCTCCCCGGTGTGTACCCTCTCCGTAGTGTCATACCCTCTCCCCGGTGTGTACCCTCTCCCTGGTGTCGTACCCTCTCTCCCTGGTGTCGTACCCTCTCTCCATGGTGTCGTACCTTCTCTACGTGTTGTCGTACCCTCTCTGTGCCGCCTTTCTTGTTGCCTGCAAAGAAACTGCAACTTATTAATTGCTGCAATGGGGTGTCGTTCTGTTCCCTCTCCCTGGTGCCGTACCCTCTCCCTGGTTCCGTACCCTCTCCCTGGTTCCGTACCATCTCCGTGGTGTCGTACCTTCTCCCCGGTGTGTACCCTCTCCATAGTGTCATACCCTCTCCCCGGTGTGTACCCTCTCCGGGGTGTCGTACCCTCACCCGGGTGTCGTACCCTCACCCTGGTGTCGTACCCTCTCCCCAGTGTGTACCTTCTCCCCGGTGTGTACCCGCTCCGTGGTGTCGTAACCCTCTACCTGGTGCCGTTCCCTCTCCCTGGTGCCGTTCCCTCTCCATGGTGTCGTACCTTCTCTACGTGTTGTCGTACCCTTTCCGTGCCGCCGTTCTTGTTGCCTGCAAAGAAACTGCAACTTATTAATTGCTGCAACGCGGTGTCGTTCTGTTCCCTCTCCCTGGTGCCGTACCCTCTCCCTGGTGCCGTACCCTCTCCCTGGTTCTGTACCCTCTCCCTGGTGTCGTACCTTCCCCCCGTGTGTACCCTCTCCGTGGTGTCGTACCCTCTCCCTGGTGTCGTACCCTTACTCTGGTGTCGTACCCTCTCCCCGGTGTGTACCTTCTCCCCGGTGTGTACCCTCTCCGTGGTGTCATACCCTCTCCCCGATTTGTACCCTCTCCGGGGTGTCGTACCTTCTCTCTGGGCTGTCGTACCCTCTCCGTGCCGTCGTTCTTCTTGCCTGCAAAGAAACTGCAACTTATTAATTGCTACAACGGACGACCAGCAATGTAAATTAATGATCGTTATTCCTTACTGATTACGTGTAATTACTAACCGGTACAGGAAACAGTGACATTAATTAGTTAAGGCATATTAATCCCAGTGCTTGAAAAAGAAGAGAATATTAACTATTTCCTGCACTTATACAGCCTGTTAAAGTGGAGCATTGAAACCAAAGGAATACTTGGTACAAGTTTGGTCTGTGTACACATGCAGAGTTTTTTTGCTGCGTATTTTTATACTAATTAAAAGTTGCTTTTTACAGTACTAGCAAACAAAAAAACGCGGGTTCAGTCAGTGGTCTGAGAATACAGAGCTCTGGCTGTAACCGCGCCCCATTCCTGACTGACAGTCGGCCCCAATACAGAGGGAGCGTCAGTCGGGGCTGGGGGCGCTGTTACAGCCGCCACTCTCTATACTCAGAGTGGTGACTGAAACCGGAATGCTGCCCCCGTGACTGAAACCGGAACGCTGCCAGTTTCAGTCAAGTTAATTTTCTTCCTACAGCGTTCAGTTAAGTGCAGGCGCCGGGCAGGTTAGTAACGATATTACCCTGCAGATTAACCCCATATCTGCAGGTTTATAGCGTTTTTTCTGGTGACAGATTCCATTTAAGGGCATTTTATACAGTGGATTTTTTTTCTGTATTCTGCAGATTTCTAAAATCTACCTGATTATTCATTTTATTGTATCCAGTTTCTATCAATCTGAAACCTAAATTGCACCACTTATCTGATAGCATTGCCTGCAATCCAGCAGCTAAGAATGAGAGTTCCCCACAGCAATGTGCTAACACATTGTAATTGCTGGCCATTACATCACTTATCTTTCGCAGATCCCGAGCAGCAGCCTGTGTTGTTATAGCCCGGAGCTGCATTCATAATTCTGCTATTTGAAACTGCTGACGATCTCTATATATGATTAATAGAGGCCTATATTTTGCTAGAGGCATGGTATTTTATTTAACACCAGATTACTGTATGGTGCCTGTTGTAACGATGGCACTTCTCAACAGCTTTATGTAGACATTCAGCCGGCAAGGAATACAAGAAAATTTCAGCCGTGAGGCTTGTAAAATTGTAAATACTACTATGGACTGTAGATGAGGCTGTAATCCGGGATCAGTAACGAGAAAGTAATGTAGGTATGACGCTCCATAGGGTTTATGTAGATTAATCAAAGTTTTTATCTTCTTAATATATTGCAATCATCATATTACTGTGTACTTACAATTGCTCATTTTGCCCTTCTACCAAGCTAATTTGTCTTTTCTCTGCGCTATATAGAAGCAGGAATTCTCTTATTCTATTATTCTGCATTTATCATTCCTCTCTTCAGCTCCTGAGTCCTGACCCAGCTGCTCCGCTCTTCCTCCTGCCATAGACTTTTGCTGTGACTCATGACTTATGCAGGGAAAATTGACCTCCTGTTTCTACACACAGCTTAGAAGGATTCAGCTAGTCTGTTCTTAATCACGTGATGTCATAGACCTAATGGAAAAGAGAATAATTATCTGGGTAGAAAGGTAAAATGAGCAATTGTAAAGTATACAGTGCTGTATAATGTGATGACTGCAATATATTAAGAGGATAAAAATTATGATTGGAGGAGTGCTTCTTTAAAGCGAACTTGTCACCGTGTTTTTCCCATATAACCTATGGCCAACACTTTTCAGCCCTGTGTTACCGCATTACACGAAACAATACACAAAAATAGCACAATACAAAACAGATTAGCAGCATAAAATGGATCAATGTACAAATAAGCCTAATAAATAAAAATATATATCAACCATAGATATATTTGAATAAACTATATGAAAAATTATGCATACATACTTATAAAAAATATATAGTAGATAGTACAGACCCAATGTACATGATAGAAGAAATTCCGCTCCTCAGCCCCGCATTCCAAAGCATGTTTCTCATTTGCTTCCTCAGGGAATGATGATGCATATGTACAATCTATGCCTTTTAATGGTTTAGATCACAAAAAAAAGTCAAATGTCAGGGTCTTATGCAAATAACTTACAAAAATTAAACCCTCTAGACATAAAAAATACCTTTTAATGAATAAAGATTAAAAATTCCAATTTAAACACCTATAACACATAGACAAATAAAGTGCATTAAAAAGGTGACTCAGTGCCAACTCCACATTAAGGATACATAATAGTTATACAAATGCAGATATGAGTCGTATATCCCTCCTAGAGTGAAGGGAACCCATATATAAAGTTCTTCAATAATGCCTCATCCTTATACCGGGTGATATGAAAACTAACCAATGTGGCAAGCCCCCAGGTCAAATCCTATTAAAAACAGCAGGAATACTGTAGAGAGTACATACAACCTATTAATCTAATCGCCTAAAGGCACAATTTTTTGGGATCCCACACCTGGATGTAGGGGGGGTCCAAGTAGGTGAACACTTACCAAAATATTTTGGTGAGACAATCTACAGTCATATGAAGATATATAGCGTTTACACAGGGGTAAATGATCCACAGGATAAGGTAAGATAAAACATGCAAAAATACACTAGTACATATTCCCCAATACACAATAACTTTACATAGTGCCACATTAGGAATACTTCCTTCGGCTCAATACCCTAAGGACCAAAGGATCAAAGTTGAGAAACTTATACACAGATGCTGAAATCCACTTAGAAACTGCACAGCACTTATCTGAAAATCAAAAGTATTCCCCCGTTCACCTCAACGCGCTTCCCCGTTGGATAATGGTTCATCAGGAGGCGATTCAAAGGATGCAGGACATAGTTATTGTGTATTGGGGAATAAGTACTAGTGTATTTTTGCATGTTTTATCTTTTAATTGTTTAGTACACTACTCAGCTAAACTAATTGTGAAAACCATAGGCCCCTATTCATCAAGACTGGTGATGTTGATGTCGGTCTTGACGAGGGGATGTGCTGGAGTAAGACACTACTGATTCCTTAGGAGGCACATACCTCTTAATAAATTAGGCACGTTTGTAAAGTGAATTAGATGTATTAGATAAGCTGTGGCGTCATGCCTCCTTCCCTCCCCAGGTCTTCCCACTCTGGCGGAGCTGGGCAAAACTGTTGTGAAAGCGCCAAAAATTGCAACGTTTTTGCGCAACACCACAAAAAATGTTTGCGACTTTTCAAAACGATTTATGAATCACTTTGATGAATATAGAGTCATTTTTTGGAGACTGATGCAAAATATAGAACATATTAGAGATTATTGTTCAGAAGGAACTTGGGTGTGAGAGGGCGGTAAACTTAAATATTCACCATTTCAGAATTTTTGCATCTTTTATGTTTTTACATCATTATTTTTTTATAATGGAAAGAGAACCACAAGTAAAACCTCACGTAGAGATAAATCTTTAAGTTTATTGTCATAATAGACATTATTAGCACGTGTTTGCTATGTAATATAACTAAATAAATTTAAAAAAAATGTGCTTTAAATAGAAAATGTAGTTCACTAAGACAAATAGGAGAACAGTTCCATGATATCCAATAGGGCCGATTAGGCACGAATAGACAATGGTTATTTCTTCCAAAACCTGCCACTGCCAGAACAATTCTCTGCCTAAGAAATAATTACCACAATTCATCAGGCTGGGCACTGAGACACTAGAGACATCGCCAATAACTAATGACCACACTACCGAGGCCAAATTACTGGCGGTAACAGCAGATGGCCGGTACCGCAGCCATCCATTAAAACAACTAGGATAATGTTGACATGTAGGGACTTACTGAACCTTTAATTTTACTTACAATGTATTTTCATCTTTAAAGGAAACATGTCATCAGAAAACGACTTATTGATTTTATGTTACATTTATTTATTTAGTAATTTTTTTTTATATTCCAGATTTGTACTTTCTGTTCTTTCAGGAAATCCACATGGGCATTGACAGCAATAGACTGACTCAGATCATACTTAATTCTATTGAAATATGCTATGAGCATGCCATGATTAGAGCAGAGGTCATTGTGAAGGGGCTGGAGCAGTGTCATCGCCTGTTGTGAATGGTGGACCCTGTGTTATCTACTGTGAATAGAGGTGTCACCTTTAATTGAAATCCTGTCTGTGATGATAATGAGACTCCTGAACACTCAAGAAGTGTGAGTCTAGTATTGGATTTAGTTGTTAATGTGGATATTTTTTACAATATGGAAAATTAAAAAAGAAAATACATTTAAAATGAATTAGAACTTTTAAAGGGAATCTGCCAGTAGGATCAACCCTCCTAAGCCAACTACGTGTGCATACAGGTTATAAAAAGTAAAATAAAATGATAATTTGTTATCCGAAATCCAATATCTTATTCCAGAGAAATCCAAGTTTTTCTTAAAATGTAAATGAGCTGTTAAGATCTATGGGCCGGACATAGATCTCCCTGAGACTCTGCCTCCAGAGCTTATTGAAATGTAAAGGGGGTGTTACCAGTTACCATTCACCCATGAACCTCAACAATTTGCTGCATTAGATTGGGCTAATCTGCAGGTAAATAGAGTTGAAATCATCCCTGCCTGTCTGCCTTAGGGCTCATTCAGACGTCCGATTTTCTCGTATCAGTGCTATCCATGGTTTTCACAGATGGCACTTGTGGCGCCCCTGAGGGTTCGACCGCCACAGGGATGCTGCACTTCTCTAATGGAGTGTAGTGTTCCTCCTCTGAGGTAAGAACAGCGTGATGGTCAGGACCCTACCTCCACATCCAACACCACACTTTTCCCACCAGAGGGAGCTAGAATGCACTAGGTGCTGCCCCTGCTGGAAGTGGGAGACTGGGGAACCAAGAGATAGGGGAACCATTTAGTGGGTGAGGGTGGAGGACTCACATTTTAGTGACACTGTAAATTTCATATTTAATATACAGCCATCTTGGCTCTTGGTTCTTTTGACTGTTCCTTATCGTGACCTTCCTCCCTGAGCGTGGATCCTTGCAGCTGTACTCTACAATGTGAGTAAAAACCCTGGAAGTTAACCCCTAGGGCCTCCGGACTCTTTATTCTGCACTACACCGCACTACGCAGCACCAGACCTCCTTGGCTACTACCCCCCTCCGTCCTGTTCCTCTGCCCTGAGGCCCTGCTCCGCCTGTGGGGAGTAGTAACAACCTCGGCTGCCATAACACCATGCCTCGGCGGACTGCAGCAGTGCTGGTGGCCTTCACCAGGTGCCACAGGTGGCGTAGTCGAAATCAGCCACTCAACCCAGATAAGCCCATACCATATTTTTTAAATGTGACGGCCCTGGGCATGGAGCGGGTCCGGGCCATGGCTGCACCCCATCTCTCCATCACAGGACCCGACTCCGAGTCCCCCATCTCCCAGGGTAAGGGCTTACAGAAGGCTTTGAGGCGTCACACACTCGTACCTGTGATAGTCTATGGGGCCATTCACATGTCTGTGATTTTTCGCGGACCAAGCAGTAGGCGTAAAATCGCGGAGTCAAGTCAGATTTTGATCCGAAGGTCGGATCAAAATCGACAATGCAAGTCTGTGGGTCCATGAAAAAAATCAGACCACATTCGGATAGTATCTGAGTGCGACCTGATTTTCACGGACTGTCAGGAAGGAGAAGGTGGAGAGAATTCTTTTTTTTTTATTTTCTCCCAGTACAAAAAAAACTGATGGCGCTCAAACCACACTCTGATCAAGATAATTGGTCAGTTTTTCTTGTACAAGTGAAAATCGGACGTCTAAATGAGGCCTGACTTACGAAGGGAGAAAATTGATATATCCTCATTTCCAGTCATAGGGATGCAGGGGGCGGATACAGTCACTGCTTACTATACTGTGAGCGCACTGTAATCCCTCCCCGGCACTTTGATTGACAGCCTGCTCTGCACACACACGGTGCAGAGCAGGCCGGGGAGTGATCACAGCTGCTACTTATAGTGTAGTAAGCTGTGACTGTAATGGCTCTGTGCATCGCCCCTATAGCTGGAAACAAGCGGCTGCAGGGAGGATATAAGAACATTTTCTCCCTTTAGCCGCCAGGCATTATTTTACCTGCAGATTAACTCTGCATCTGCAGGTAAATAACGTTTCTGGACATGACAGGTCTGGCCAGCCTTTATCGTAAGCATTCCCTATATTCTAGCTCCAATGAACTGCTACACAGAGTATGGCTCAGTTCCTGCAATGTCAACAAGACGTGGGAAGCAAATACCGGAGTGATAATAGCCCTGTAGAGTTGGCACCGATCCCCTCTGTCCCTAATAAACCTGGAGCCACTTGTAAACTCTTAACAGGTTCAGTACATGTAAATCTCACCCGAGTCACATCCAGATTTACAGTCAGTAACTCCCTTCCCGTCACCATTGTCGCAGGCATTCTGCTTTTCTTCAGGGAAATTCCTGTGCCATTTGCTCCCTCATAACATAATTACAATCGAGCTGAGCAGAGGCCGCAGAGAATATTATGTTAATGTCGTCTTCCTGCAACCTCTCCGCAAGAACCTCTCATAATGTGATGGAAGACGGCTCCAATTCATAGCGGCACAGCCGCTACGGAGCAATGCCAGCGTGTCATGTAGTCTTACACTAAATACATAAAATGTCAGCCAAGGACAGTTTTATAGATCGCGGCCTTGTGGTGTTATATATACCTGGACTATCCTAGTTTTATAGTCCATAATCACTGTTTCTAGAGCTTACTGGGCCAAAAGCTAAAATTTGACTTAAAGGAACCCGTCACCAAGTTTATCCCATATGAGGTAAGGCCAGTACCTTTAAGCACTCGTATACAGCAATCTAATATGCTGGATATACAGGTGCATCTCACTAAATTAGAATATCATCAAAAAGTTAATTTATTTCAGTTCTTCAGTATATGAAAACACGAAAGTCATTATCTAAGTAAATTAGAATACTTTATATCAACAGCTTGAAATGTTTTTAAATTCTGAAATGTATGTTCAGTAAATGTCCTCAATACTTTGTCGGGGTCCTTTTGTATCAATTACTGCATCAATGCGGCGTGGCATGGAGGCGATCAGCCTGTGGCACTGCTGAGGTGTTATGGAAGCCCAGGTTGCTTTGATAGCAGCCTTCAGCTCGTCTGCATTGTTGGATCTGGTGTCTCTCATCTTCCTCTTGACAATACCCCATAGATTCTCTATAATAGATTCTCTATGGGGTTATGGTCAGGTGAGTTTGCTGGCCAACCAAGCACAGTGATACTGTTGTTTGTAAACCAGATATTGGTATTTTTCAGTATACCCCCAATCCAGCCTGCAAGACAAGTAATAGACCTTTTACTATACTCACCTGGGGGGCGGTCCAGTCTGAGGGGCGTCGCTGGTCTTGATCCGGTGCCTCCTCTCTTCTTCCTATCACTGTCCTTCTGTGCTTTGTGTGGATGACGCGTCCTACGTCATCCACACAGTGTCCCGCGGCATCGCACTCCTGCGCAGGTGTACTTTTCTCTACCCTTTCAGGGGCAGAATAAACTACTGCAGTGCGCATGCGCCAGGGCTTTTTGGCGTTTTTCCCCCAAAAAAATTCTCCAAAGCGCTCGTCACTAGATGTCTCCCTTCTTTTTGACTTGCTGCCTCCTGTCTGTTGTCAAGTGTAATCCTTCACTATCTTCTCTCTGATTACACAAAGTGAGAGGGTCTTTCTCTCTTGTCTGTGAAACAGCATGCAGGCATAATAAAGCCTGGCTCTCAGTTCAGGACATACAAGCTATTGGATAATGTAAGATGCAGTGCATAATGGCAAGTAGAGAAAAGGAAATGCTAGCTCCTTTAGTGCTGGCAGAATGCTGATAAAGAGGAAACATTCACTCTGTAAGAGTGGATAAACAGAATCAGAGCATGAGAATTGGGACAGTTACTGGACATCCCAGACTTGTATGATTACCAGTAGCAGTTTACCTTGTTTTGAGGGATGAGAAAGGAATGTGAGGGCACAACACCATGCTTGTCTTGTGTGAACCTATAGGTATGCAGAAGACCTGTCATCAGGTTTTTGCTCTTATTTTGTTCTCGCTGCTTCCCTGAGTATTGATTATTTTTATTATTATTATTTTTAATCCTCCATATAGAGGATCTGTGCCTTTTTAGTTAGTGCTAATTTTAATGTTCTTTTACGAGGGGGCGTGGCCCACAGGTTAATAATGCAGCACAGGCTAAAGACACGCCCCAGAGGATCCTTTGAGCAACTCCCTCTTGGAAAACCATATAAAAATGAGCACTAAATAAAATCTCTGAAATCATTTGGCAAACAAAAAAAGAAAAGAATATTCGGGAGGGCAGCAGCAGGAATAAAATTAGAATAAAAAACTAAAGTCACTCATAACATTGTATCTTCTCAAAGCATCTTCCATGCTCGAGAACAACATGTTCACTTCCTTAATGATATCCTTCATAGTAATGGGAATTGTTCATATTCACACCATCTGTCCAACAAATCAAGGGCTTTTTGTCTCCAGGGCTTCTTCAAGGGCAAGACAACCCAGACAACTACCTAAGTCTGATGCAGTTACAATACACTGTGCTTCTTAATATATTTGTATCTGAAATGTCATGTAACCGGAGTGGTGTAACCACCCATCATGGCGGCTCTCCCTATGGATGTATATGGCCTTACAACATCAGGCGTAAAGGGGTTCCGTCTACATGGTAATGTCCCCCATAGCTGATGAGCTCACTGATCGGCTGCCAGATGGTCAAGGTGTTGTGAGTGCCACAGCCAATACCACATACTGAGAGCAGTGGTGGAGACTCACTGGAGGACCTGGGGAAGGTGAGTTTACTTCAATTTGTGTTTTTAAAACAAAATACAGCGAGAGATTAATTTTATTTGAAAGGGAACAATCCCTTTTAAGCCTTGTGTTTTTAAACATTGTACCCAAGAATCTTAAAGTCCTGCTTGATACTGAGAGGTGAGCATCTACAGATACCTACAAGGATGCACTGGTCATACCTGGATGGAAAAGATGCACAATATATGTGGTTTGCACAGGCGTCGTGGCTGGGATCAGTAAACATACCGTCATCTGCCGTCATATGCAAAGTGCATCTGCCCCGCTCATCTCTCAATGCAGGCGTGAGTAGAGAACCATCATCTGCCCCAATCACCTCTCAATGCAGGTGTGAGTAGAGAACCGTCATGTGCCCCACTCACCTCTCAATGCGAAGTGAGTAGAGAACCGTCATCTGCACAATATATGTGGTTTGCACAGGCGTCGTGGCTGGGATCAGCAAACATACCGTCATCTGCCGTCATATGCAAAGTGCATCTGCCCCGCTCATCTCTCAATGCAGGCGTGAGTAGAGAACGGTCATCTGCCTCGCTCACCTCTCAATGCAGGCGTGAGTAGAGAACCGTCATCTGCCCCACTCACCTCTCAATGCAGGCGTGAGTAGAGAACCGTCATCTGCCCCACTCACCTCTCAATGCAGGCGTGAGTAGAGAACCGCCATCTGCCCCACTCACCTCTCAATGCGGAAGTGAGTAGAGAACCGTCATCTGCCCCGCTCACCTCTCAATGCGAAGTGAGTAGAGAACTTTCATCTGCCCCGCTCACCTCTCAATGCAAAGTGAGTAGAGAACTGTCATCTGCCCTGCTCAGCTCTCAATGCAGGCGTGAATAGAGAACAGTCATCTGGCCCGCTCACCTCTCAATGCAAAGTGAGTAGAGAACCGTCATCTTCCCCACCCACCTCTCAATGCGAAGTGAGTAGAGAACCGTCATCTGCCCTGCTCACCTCTCAATGCGAAGTGAGTAGAGAACTGTCATCAGCCCCGCTCACCTCTCAATGCGGAAGTGAGCAGAGTACCATCATCTGCCCCGCTCATCTCTCAATGCAGGCATGAGTTGAGTACCGTCATCTGCCCCGCTCACCTCTCAATGCGGAAGTGAGCAGAGTACCATCATCTGCCCCGCTCATCTCTCAATGCAGGCATGAGTTGAGTACCATCATCTGCCCCGCTCACCTCTCAATGCGGAAGTGAGCAGAGTACCGTCATCTTCCCCGCTCACCACTCAATGCGGAAGTGAGCAGAGTACCGTCATCTGCCCTGCTCATCTCTCAATGCAGGCGTGAGAAGAGAACCGTCATCTGCCCCGCTCACCTCTCAATGCGGAAGTGAACAGAGTACCATCATCTGCCCTGCTCATCTCTCAATGCAGGCGTGAGTAGAGAACCGTCATCTGCCCCGCTCACCTCTCAATGCGAAGTGAGTAGAGAACCGTCATCTGCCTCGCTCACCTCTCAATGCGGAAGTGAGCAGAGTACCATCATCTGCCCCGCTCATCTCTCAATGCAGGCGTGAGTAGAAAACAGTAATCTGCCTCGATCACCTCTCAATGCAGGCATGAGTAGAGAACCATCATCTGCCCTGCTCACCTCTCAATGTGAAGTGAGCAGAGAACCATCATCTGCCCTGCTCACCTCTCAGTGCAGTTGTGAGTAGAGAACCGTCATCTGCCCCGCTCATCTCTCAATGCGAAGTGAGCAGAGTACCGTCATCTGCCCCGCTCACCTCTCAGTGCAGGTGTGAGAAGAGAACCATCATCTGCCCCGCTCACCTCTCAGTGCAGGTGTGAGAAGAGAACTGTCATCTGCCCCACTCATCTCTCAATGTGAAGTGAGTAGAGAACTGTCATCAGCCCCGCTCACCTCTCAGTACAGGTGTGAGTAGAGAACAATCATCTGCCCCACTCACCTCTCAATGCAGGCGTGAGTAGAGTAGGATCAAACATTTAAGAACACACAGCAAAAGAGACACTTTTAGAGCGGAGTAAACATAGATATGTATCGATTATGGGGCTGAAAAGTAGAGCAAGCTACAGTATATTAATATAATGCATGGCACTTCTCTTTAAAGCAGATTTATCACCATATTTTACAATAAAAACTCAATACATTATTACATAGATCTCTTAGACCTGATTAAGCTGATGTACTCATTTTGGAAATCTATATCAAAATGGCGGTATAATTCTTTTTGGAAGTTTTCCTAGATAGACTAGTCCAAGAACGCCATCGAAGAATTCCTTTCCCAAAGTTCATACCCCTGTTTTAGTGAAAATCCACCCCATAGTTTAGTACGAAGTCAAATCTGATAGTGATACTGTATACAGAACTCTGTTCATGATTTACTGTGTATAGAGGAGAATATGGTGCCTTCCAGGAGCCCCGCTCAGTGGCACATGGGGAGTCTATAGGTCTGCTCCTGTGCCGCTCTGTAATGCCAGGTGGACGCGCCCTGGGCCTATGTGATGTAGCGTTGCGCACGCAGGGACTACCCGGAGCCGGATCTGATAGGGGTAGTAGTCTCGTGGCGGTGACCCGGTCCGTGCCCAGGGAGTCAGACTAAGTGGCGGTATATTAGCAGTAGATGTAGGACGACTACGCCACCCGTTGAATGCAGCTATGGAGCTGCCGCTGCAGGGCAGACCGCTGAGGCCGGTGGAAGGATGGTGCAGCGTGGATGGTATAACCCCCAACGGGAGGGGTATGGCCTCAGGGCAGCCGACGTGGATGATGGGGGTAGCAGGAATCACTCAGAGACGATGCGGTGTAGTTCAGGGTCTTTACTGGTGACAAAGATAGACCCTCCCGGAGTACTGGCTAGCGGTCGGGGCCTGGTCAGTCCTTGAGCTGATGGGATCCCCCTTGGCCAGGCGGAGTTGTAGGCCTCCCCAACTAATTGTACTCTTCTGGCTACCTTGCTAGAGGCGGGTAAAGGTAGCCCACGTCCCTGAGTGTACCGTGTGGTGCTCACCCGTATGGCCGGTGACTCGGGGCCTTCTAGTAGCTTCCGCTCCACGACGGCGGTGCTGGTCCCACTCTTGTGACCGAGCCTTCGGGTTTCTGGGCCAGAGAACCTGAAATCCCCTGCCGGTCGGTTTCTGCTGCTGGGTAGGAGTTAGTCCCCACAGCCTCGGACTCCGGGTTCGGTAAGAAATCTTCAATCAGGGCGAGCTCTACAGCTTCCAGCCCTGACCTCCTCTTAGCACGACTCCCACAGAGCTCCTGATCTTTCTTTCCTATTACTGCTTCTCTTCTTCTCTCTACTCTTCAGACTAACCCTGCCTCAGCCCCAGGTTTATATAGGGGAAGTCCTTCCCCTCCCAGGACTGGGCAGGAGGTGTGGCATGCATAGGATTCCTGACCAAGAGACCTCCCACCTGCTCTCAGACATAACATTGCTGTTACTGTGGAAACCAGACCCCTGGGGTGCCACATTCCCCCCTAGTGAAATTTAGTACTCCGGGACTAAACATATTTTTAGAAAAACATAACCAATACAAACAGAAACGGTACAATAATAAAAAAAAACATATTAGAATGGTCACGGCGTGTCCGCAACCGGGTGCAGTTTTTGAAGAAAAGCAAGGTGTCCATTTCACCAAAACAGGGAGACGTAACCAGGTAGGGGTCTGTCCTGCCCCGAGTCCTTAACAGTCTTTAGTCCATTCCTAAGTTACGCTCCAACCAATTGTACAAGGATTCCCGGTAATCCACCAAGGACTCCTAAAAATAACTAGAAACACATAATTATTTACAAGTAACAGACAGGTGACCACAAATAAAACAATTTAAACACTTCAAATCCTCCAACGTGCGGGTAACTGGCCTCTAGTGGCCCTAGTGGACCTACGGAGCTGACTGTCTGGCCCTGAACTACAGGGTGTAGGAGCTGTCAAGGATAAACTGGGCAGCTGTCTACGGGCTCTTTGGCTCACTAGGGGTATGGCAGGCTCACTATAAGCATTGATCCTCCTGATCTGCTTGTGTGCAGTCTTCTGCCTCCTGGACCGGCTGTTCTTCCAGCTCTACCGGTTGCTCCGTAAGTACTTGGGATGCTGGTTGGAGGAACGTGAGGACGGGTACCACAACTGCACCATTGACTTGAGTCCAGGACCGAGGGAAGTCTCCGAGCACAGTACTAACCACATCTTCCCTTTCCTCTACGGGTCGAGGGTCTTCTTGTTCCTCTTCAGGGTTCCGTAGCTGTTCGGGACACTTCTTCAGGTGATCCCGGGATACAATGGTTGTGGTTTCCCCTCCGTCTTTACTGATGGTACAGACCTTTGGGTTGTCATGGCTTGAGGGCAGTACGATGTACGGGTCCTTCTCCCACTGGTCGTCCAACTTGTGGAGCCGTCTTTTCCTCTTCAAGACCTGCTCTCCGGGTACCAAGGGAACAGCGGGAGCATACTGGTTGTAAGTTTTCTCTTGTCTTTCCCTAGCTAGACAGAGACTTCGCTCCACGCTCTCCTGTACTTTCCGGTACTGCTGCTGCCTCTCTGTGTCCCAGTCTGCTTCCGGTGAAGTGTCCTCGGGTGTCAGGACTCCCATCTCCAGGTCAACAGGTAGCTTACCGGGTCTTGCCCTCATTAGGTAAGCCGGGGTACAGTTGGTGGAACCTACAGGGATGTAGTTGTATAGATCCACCAGGTCGGGCAGCTTCTCAGGCCACAGACTGCGTTCTTCCAGGGGCAATGTTTTTAGAAGATCTATCACCACCTGGTTCATTTTCTCACAAAGTCCATTAGTTTGCGGATGATAGGGTGTCGTCCTGATCTTCCGGCAGCCATACAGAGTACAGAACTCTTGGAAGACCTCCGCTTCAAAGGCAGGTCCCTGGTCCGTCAGCACCTGCTCTGGGTAGCCGTGTGGACTGCAGAAGTGCTGCTGGAAGGCTCTAGCTGCTGTTTGAGCCGTTAAGTCCTTGACGGGGACGACAACCAAGAACCGGGAGTAGTGATCCACGATGGTTAATGCGTAGACGTAGCCACTTCTGCTTGGGGT
The DNA here is from genome assembly GCF_046119375.1 of Phyllobates terribilis. Classification (NCBI taxonomy): domain Eukaryota; kingdom Metazoa; phylum Chordata; class Amphibia; order Anura; family Dendrobatidae; genus Phyllobates; species Phyllobates terribilis. The sequence goes on along the minus strand of NW_027362765.1, from coordinate 452,737,718 downwards.
CAGTTTTACATGATCCAAGGCGACCAGTTCCAACGGCTGCCGGGTGACGATGGACTGAAGGGGGGTCTTCTGGATGGCACGGTCCTTCCTTCTTAGGTTGAATGGGCCACAGTCTCTGCACCACCTCTCGATGGTTCCTCTCATGCCTACCCAATGGAACCGCCCGCGCAGCAGGAACTCCAGCTTCTTCCATCCGAAGTGCCCAGCCCCGTCGTGGTATGCCTCCATCACCATAGCTGCGTCCCTTCTTGGCACCACTACTTGCCAGATCAGTTCATGCGTCCGGGAGTTAACCATTCTGCGGCACAACTTCCCCTTGTAAAGGAACAGTCGACTCTTCTCTGCCCACAGTTGCTTGGCCTCCTCCGGAGCGTCTGAGTCAAGGCGAGCTTCTGGCTGAGTCAGCATCTCCTTCACCAGCCGGACGGCAGGGTCACTGTCTTGCGTTTCCGCCCAGTTGTAGTGAGGTAAGGGGTTGAACGTAGCGGCTTGCTTACCCCTTACACGGTGGGAATACTGGATAGTCCCATGACGGTGGAACGCAGGGAGTTCGACCTCTTCCAAGTCTTCTGAATCCTCACCCTCGTCCGGTAGGTTTGGCTTCCTGGACAGGGCGTCCGCGTTGGTATTGGAGCGTCCTGCCCGGTATTTGATTGTAAACTCATAGTTGGACAAGCGGGCCATCCATCTCTGCTCTAGGGCACCGAGTCTTGCAGTGTCCAGGTGTGTCAACGGGTTGTTATCCGTGTACACGGTGAACCGGGAAGAAGCGAGGTAGTGCTTAAAGCGTTCGGTGACTGCCCACACCACTGCCAGGAACTCTAGGTTAAATGAGCTGTAATTCTCAGGGTTTCTTTCGGTGGGTCGCAGTTTTCGGCTGGCGTAAGCAATTACCCGTTCTTTCCCCTGCTGGATCTGGGACAGTACGGCTCCTAGCCCGATGTTACTGGCGTCGGTGTAGAGGATAAAGGGCTGGCTATAATCAGGGTACGCCAGGATTTCATCCCCCGTGAGGGCCATCTTCAGCTGACGGAAGGACTCTTCTTCCAGCTTCTCCCATCTGAAGGGTGGCTTCTGGTTCTTGGCTTTCCTGGACTGGCCTATCAGGAGGTCCTGCATAGGGGCTGCCTTTTTGGTGAAACCGGGAATGAACCTTCGGTAGTAGCCTACCAACCCGAGGAACTGCCTCACTTCCTTTACGCTGGAGGGACTTGGCCATTCCTTAATTGCGGTGATCTTATCAGGGTCGGGAGCCACTCCGTCCGCACTCACCACGTGTCCCAGGTACTGCACCTTTGGCTTCAGGAGGTGACACTTGGAGGGTTTCACCTTTAGGCCGTAGCTTGCCAGAGCTTCGAACACTTCCGCCAGGTGTTTCAGGTGGTCCTCATAAGTCTTGGAATATACGATGACATCGTCCAGGTACAACAAAACCGTCTCAAAGTTTCGGTGTCCCAGACAGCATTCCATCAATCGTTGGAAGGTTCCTGGTGCGTTACAGAGCCCGAACGGCATGCAGGTAAACTCACTAAGTCCCATCGGGGTGGTGAATGCAGTTTTCTCCCGGTCCGCCTCTGCTACAGGAACCTGCCAGTACCCGCTAGTGAGATCCAAGGTAGAGAAGAAGTTAGCAGATTTTAAAGCAGCCAAAGACTCCTCTATCCTTGGTAAGGGGTACGCATCCTTGTGTGTGATACGGTTGATTTTCCGGTAATCTACACACATTCTCATGGTGTTGTCTTTCTTTTTGACCAAGACTAGTGGAGCTGCCCAGGGGCTACAGCTATCTCTGATTACCCCAGCCTCCTTCATGTCTCTAAGCATCCCCTTGGCGTGTTGGTAGTGTGCAGGGGGTACGGGTCGATACCTCTCTTTTATGGGAGGATGGTCTCCCGTGGGGATGTGGTGTTCTACCCCCTTGACTCGCCCGAAGTCTAACGGGTGTTTACTAAACACTCTCTCATACTCTTGAACCACCCGATAGACTCCCTGTTTCTGGTGTGAGGGAGTGGAGTCAGTACCCAAATGTAGTTGCTGACACCAATCCTCCATTTGTTGTTTAGAGCCGTTACCTTCTTCCGGAGAAGATGGAGGCAAGGGTTCTACGGACTGTATGAAATTCTGATTGATAGTATACAATTTGGCTAGCGTGGCATACCGGGGCAGGTACACTTTCCTCTTCCCGATATTTATTATGCGAACGGGCACCCTCCCATGGCGTACATTGACCACCCCCCGTGCTGTCAAAATGGTGGGCCTACTGTCTGAGTAAACTGGTTCTACCATTGCCTGGTAATCTCTACCCCTCAGACCAATAGCCGCCCGGCACCAAATCATCATTTCACTTTTTGGGGGCATGGCAATAGGAAAAGGGTCACACATTCTCACGCTACCAATCTCACCGCCGGAGAGTTCCACCTGTTGCCATCGCATCAGTGCCCGGATCTCTTTTTGGAGCACTCGCTGCTGGCCGGAGCTGGCGTTCTTGGCAACCTGCTGTAAAATAAAAATCACCTCTGCAAGACAATTTTCAATTACATTAGTTCCTAGAGTTATCTTAGGGTGACTCTCGCGCTTGTCAATGTCCACAATGATCAGTCCCTGGGCTGCCAGCTCGACTCTACCGATTTTAATGGTCACCTCTTTAAATCCGATCTGTGGCACGGGCTGACCATTGCTGGCGATGATACTCAAGTCGTCGTCAGGTTAGCGGGTTATATCCGAGTCATTCCAGTACTGCTTGAAGAGCACGTACGGGATGGTGGTGACCTGTGACCCAGTGTCCAGTAGGGCACTCATAGGAATGCCATCCAGTACCACAGGCAAGACTGGACGTCCTCCCACATATTTGTCACGCCAGTTTGATGGGCCTGATGATCTTTTTCCTAGGGGTTGGCCCTCTACCCTAGGTTGTGCCAGTTTAAAGGACAGTACCTTGCCATATGTCCGGGTTGATTGCAGCGGCGGCAGATAGGTTGTCCGTCCTCGTTGTATCGGTCGCTGGGTCTTCCTCTGGCCGGTGGGGTCCTCCTTGGTCGGCGCCACGGGATGTCCTCCGGTCCGGATGCCAGCTGGATCTTCCCTGGAGTAGAAACCTGTAAAGACTGCACAGTTCGGGTTAGCGCAGCAACGCTTTTAGCTAGCTCTTGGACCTGATGGTGCAGGTCGGGAGCCGGGTCATTGTTCAAAGCCTGCGCATCAGCTCCCACAGGCCCTGCCGACAAGGGCGCCGCCTCCTGGTGGTAAGTGGTAGTGGGGCGTCTGTGGGTCACAACGCCACCTGGTGCCGGTTCTCGGAGCACCCGGATGGCTCTGTCCTTGAACTGTGCAAATCCCAGATGAGGGTCCTGTAAGGCCATTGCCCGCAACTGGGTTCGGTGGGCATTGCAATATAAACCCTCTATAAATTGTTCAGTCAACAGCCGGTCCTCGTCTCCCACGCCGTCAGGGTCAGTCTGCTTAATGGCTCTCAGGGCCTCTTGTAGGTTTAGTGCATAGTCCCTTATACTCTCTTGTGCTCGCTGCTTGCACCCGTAGAATCTAAGCTTGATCTCGGCTGAGGTGCGGGTATCAAAGGTGTCCTTCAGCCGGGTTAGTATCCCTGCGACAGTCCTCCTCCCAGGTGGCCAGGACTTTACCTCCCTTTGGGCTGCCCCAGTTAATTGGGCCACCAGGATGCTCACTTTTTGCTCTTCTGTGAGGGGGTACACCTGGAAGAGGCTATCCAGCTTTTCTCTAAAATCATGCAGAGTATGTGACTCCCCTGAGTACTGGGGTAGCCAGGCTGCTCCCGGGATATAGGGCATGGTGAAAGGCATGACTGCAGCAGCGGTGGCGCTGGCGGGGGTTGAGGCAGTGAAGCTCTCCTCCGTATCCGACATCTTCCTCCCCCCTAGTGGACCGTGGCCTACCTTGCGATGATCCTCTTCCGTAGGCCGCGGCTCCGCAGTGGATCGTCAGGGTTGAGGACCTTCCGTCGCGCTCCTGTGACGTCAGCGTCTGCTGGGCTCCTTCCAGGACCTTACGCGACGTCTGGACGTGAGGCGGAGCTTCAGTTCTCGCGCGCTTTCGGAGTCCACGCCCCTCTTCTTCCCGCGCGGCGTCTTCAAGATGGCGTCCAACGGCGGGAAAACTCCACGGATGGCGGGAAGAAGGCAAAAGATGGCGCCGGATGGCGGGAATCTTCACGGATGGCGGGAAGAAGGCTGAAGATGGCGCCGGATGGCGGGAATCTTCACGGATGGCGGGAAGAAGGCTGAAGATGGCGCCGGATGGCAGGAATCTTCACCACTGGTAAGTTTGAACAGTCTTTTTCAGGCACGCAGTACCCGGTGGTTGCGGGCACGAAATCCTGCCGACTACGCCAAAAGTTGACGCGCCCTGGGCCTATGTGATGTAGCGTTGCGCACGCAGGGACTACCCGGAGCCGGATCTGATAGGGGTAGTAGTCTCGTGGCGGTGACCCGGTCCGTGCCCAGGGAGTCAGACTAAGTGGCGGTATATTAGCAGTAGATGTAGGACGACTACGCCACCCGTTGAATGCAGCTATGGAGCTGCCGCTGCAGGGCAGACCGCTGAGGCCGGTGGAAGGATGGTGCAGCGTGGATGGTATAACCCCCAACGGGAGGGGTATGGCCTCAGGGCAGCCGACGTGGATGATGGGGGTAGCAGGAATCACTCAGAGACGATGCGGTGTAGTTCAGGGTCTTTACTGGTGACAAAGATAGACCCTCCCGGAGTACTGGCTAGCGGTCGGGGCCTGGTCAGTCCTTGAGCTGATGGGATCCCCCTTGGCCAGGCGGAGTTGTAGGCCTCCCCAACTAATTGTACTCTTCTGGCTACCTTGCTAGAGGCGGGTAAAGGTAGCCCACGTCCCTGAGTGTACCGTGTGGTTCTCACCTGTATGGCCGGTGACTCGGGGCCTTCTAGTAGCTTCCGCTCCACGACGGCGGTGCTGGTCCCACTCTTGTGACCGAGCCTTCGGGTTTCTGGGCCAGAGAACCTGAAATCCCCTGCCGGTCGGTTTCTGCTGCTGGGTAGGAGTTAGTCCCCACAGCCTCGGACTCCGGGTCCGGTAAGAAATCTTCAATCAGGGCGAGCTCTACAGCTTCCAGCCCTGACCTCCTCTTAGCACGACTCCCACAGAGCTCCTGATCTTTCTTTCCTATTACTGCTTCTCTTCTTCTCTCTACTCTTCAGACTAACCCTGCCTCAGCCCCAGGTTTATATAGGGGAAGTCCTTCCCCTCCCAGAACTGGGCAGGAGGTGTGGCATGCATAGGATTCCTGACCAAGAGACCTCCCACCTGCTCTCAGACATAACATTGCTGTTACTGTGGAAACCAGACCCCTGGGGTGCCACAGATGGACCCGAAGACTTGGGCTGAGAATACAAAAAAGGGGTCAATGTGGGTGAATAGAATAGAAGGGGGTGCTTGTCTAGCAGCTGAAAACCCAAGAAGACCAAACTTTATTATAATATTAGGGACCTGATTATTACTTGACAAGCCGCTGACCAGCTCTCAGCCCGCACAAAAATGGCCAAGAGGACAATATCTTCCCTGTCTCCCTTGATTGCCACTTTAGGTAAAACCTATGTGAGCCTCCGACCGGTCTTTTATTTTCTGACAATGTTTCACTGCTGAACTTGAGATGACTCTGGTGTTTTCAGCTAATGATCCAGCGTGTTTTTTTTAGTTGCATAAACTGAATTCCCTGCAGGATTGCTCCACCGCTCAGTGACTCACCATTTCCCAATTCATAACATCTCACTACAGCAGCCACAGGAGAGGTCACATCTCATTTATATCAGACAAGGAAAGGCTGGCATCTAATATTTTCAACTGAGTGGTGAAGCTAAGTGCAACTCAAACAGGAGTCAGTAGCAGTGGAACTACAACTCCCAACATTTCACAATGGCTAAACAGCCATTATCTGTGACAAAAAGTTGAATATGTTCCAGAATACAAAGAAATACAAACTAAATCATTAAAAATATATTTTTTATTGAATCAATACATAATATAGATGAAAAAAAAGACTGGACAAGAAGCCTATAAATGATGAAGAACACAGGCCACGAATCATAAAGTCCAAATCAGTCAGTTTGACATACGGTGGAGACCAAAAGTTTTGCATTTTTTTTTAAAAGTGTGATTACTTCTGTCCGGTTGTTGTGATGCCATTTTCCTGGTGATTTTAGTAAACCGGAAGCAAATAGTTGTCAGCTATAAGGAAGAAATTTGTGTTTGAAATTGTTTTATCCCTTTATGTGTTACTTTTCAACATTTGCTGGACCGAATGTTTTGCATAGGTAGTCGAATTTTGCCTAAATTTAAATTTTTTTTATGTGTGTATTTTTAGGTTAAAACATGGCAAAGACAAAGCCAAATTTGTCAGTCAGTCAGGCAAAAGCCAAAAAGAAGTAGCTATGTGACGCGCCCCCTGGGCCTGTGCTGTGCTGGGGAACCCGGAACCGGGCCTGTTGTAGGATGCTGGGGGTTGTAGTCTCCGTGTGGCGGTGACCCGGTCCGTGCCCAGGGTGGTCAAACCAGTGGCAGTCTTAATGTATAGCAAATGTCCGACTACGCCACCCGTGGATTGCGGTCAGTGGGGACCGCCACTGCGCTGCCGACCGCTGAGCTGATGTTGTTTGCGCAGCCAAGTATGGGATAACTACCCACGGGAGAAGTATTGCCTCAGGGCAGCTAATGTGAGAGATGATGGGAGTGATGGTGTGAGGGTCCCAGTGCTAATGGTGCTGGTGCGGCAAGGAATCACAGAGACGTGAGGTGCAGTTCAGGGTCTTTACTGATGGTACAAGGCAGACCCTCCCGGGAGTACTGGCTAGTATAAGGGGCCTGGTCAGTCTGCGAGCAAGCAGGAGTTCCCCTGGCCAGGTGGAGTTGTAGGCCTCCCCGTTTATCTGCACTCTTCCTGGCTACCTTGCTGTCAGCGGTTACAAGTAGCCCACGTCCCTGAGTATACCGTGTGGTGCTCACCCGTATGGCTGGTGACTTGGGGCCTTCTGTTAGCCTCCGCTCCTGGATGGCGGCGCTGGTCCCTTCTTTGTGACTGAGCCTCCGGGCTTCTATGGCCAGAGGACCTGAAATCCCCTGCCGGCTGGTTTCTGCTGCTGGGTATATATCAGTCCCCACAGCCTCGGACTCCTGTGTCCGGTTTTAGTAACTTCAGCCAGGGCGAGCTATATCTCTGCTCACAGCCCCTGGCCTTCTGCCTCTGCTCCTACAGAGCTCCTCTTGTCACTTTCCCTCTCCAGGCTCTGACTGCTCTGCTTGTTCTGCAGGCTCTGTCTGACTTAATCCCGCCCCAGACCCAGTTTATAAGGGCAGATTCCTCCCCTCCCAGGTCTGGGTGGGCCGTGTTGCATGCTTAGGGCTCCTGACCAGAGAACCCTCCCACTTGCTCTCAGACATAATATCTCTATTACTGTGGCAACCAGACCCCTGGGGTGTCACATTCCCCCCTAGTAAATTTTAGTACTCCGGGACTAAACACATTTTTAAAACATAATAACAGGGTATAAACAATAATACGATAACATATTTACAAGAAGCTTTAGTTCTTTAAAGGTCACGGCGTGTCCGCAACCGGGTGTCCATATCACCCAAGGTGAAGCTTTAAGCGAAGTAGGGGACCTGTCCAAAGCAAACCCCTTGCGTTGTCCTTGGGCGTGGCTGCAAGGGTAGACTAACTATTTTGGGCCGCAAGGAGGCCACGCCAGACAGGTTTTCTCTTCCGCGGCCGTCTTCACAAGAGGCACCAAGGTGCAACTATCTACAATACTGTTCCGGTTATCCAGTGTCCACAACCTGTTAGTCCATAAAAATCTGCAGGGTAACTGAGAAACATAATTAATAACAGGCAACAAACATAAACCATAAACAGTTAACAGATAAATTCACAGTGCATTAGTTTAGATTCTCCAGCGAGCGGGCATCTGACCTCTAGTGACTCTAGTGGACCTACGGAGCTCACTAACTGGTTCTGCACTACAGGGTGTAGGAGGTGTTATGGGTAAGCTGGGCAGCTGTCTGCGCACTCTTTGGCTCACTAGGGGCACGGCAGGCTCACTACTAGCAGAGGGTTGATCCTCCTGTACTGCTGGTGTGGACTCTTCTGCCTCTTGGGCCGGCTGCTCTTCCAGCTCTACCGGTTCCTCTGTAGGCACTTGCGGGGCTGGCTGGAGAAAGGTGAGGACGGGTACCACGACAGCGCCGTTTACTTGTGTCCAAGACCGGGGGAAGTCTCCGAGTACGGTACTGATCATTTCTTCCCTTTCCTCTGCGGGTTGAGGGTTTCCTTGATCTTCTTCAGGGCTTTGCAGCTGCTCGGGACACTTCTTCAGGTGGTCTCTGGAGACAATGGCTGTGGTTTCTCCTCCATCCTTACTGATTACGCAGATTTTTGGGTTCTCATGGCTTGATGGCAGTACGGTGTACGGGTCCTTCTCCCACTGGTCGTCCAACTTGTGGAGCCGCCTCTTCCTCTTCAAGACCTGCTCTCCAGGTACCAGGGGAACAGCGGGAGCATACTGGTTATAAGCCTTCTCTTGCCTTTCTCTAGCTTGAGACAGACTTCGCTCGACGCTCTCCTGTACTTTCCGATACTGCTGCTGCCGTTCTGTATCCCAGTCTGCCTCTGGCGAGGTGTCCTCAGGCGTCAGGACTCCCATATCCAGGTCAATAGGCAGCTTACCAGGTCTTGCTCTCATAGGTAAGCCGGGGTACAGTTGGTGGAACCTACAGGGATGTGGTTATACTGGTCCACCAGATTGGGCAGTTTCTCAGGCCACAGACTGCGTTCTTCCAGGGGCAATGTTTTTAGCAGATCTATCACCACCTGGTTCATCTTCTCGCAGAGTCCATTGGTTTGAGGGTGATAGGGCGTTGTTCTTATCTTCTTGCAGCCATACAGGTTGCAGAACTCCTGGAAGACCTCCGCTTCGAAGGCTGGTCCTTGGTCTGTCAACACTTGGTCCGGGTACCCGTGTGGACGGCAGAAGTGCTGCTGGAAGGCTCTAGCTGCTGTTTGAGCCGTTAAGTCCTTGACCGGGACCACCACCAGGAACCGGGAGTAATGATCTACGATTGTGAGGGCGTAAACATACCCAGATCTGCTTGGAGCCAGTTTCACATGGTCCAGGGCTACCAGTTCCAGTGGCTGTCTGGTGATGATGGGCTGCAGGGGAGTCTTCTGGCTGGCTCGGTCTTTTCTTCTCAGGTGGCACGGGCCACAGTCTCTGCACCACCTCTCGATGGCTCCTCTCATGCCTACCCAGTAGAACCGTTCACGCAACAAGAACTCCAGCTTCTTCCATCCGAAATGCCCTGCTCCGTTGTGGTATGCCTCCAGAACCATAGCCGCGTCTCGTCTTGGGACCACTACCTGCCAGGTCAACTCATGTGTTCGAGAGTTAACCATTCTCCGGCACAACTTCTCTCTGTAGAGGAACAGCTTACTTTTCTCCTTCCACAGTTGCTTGGTCTCCTCCGGAGCATCTGGGTCAAGACGGGCATCGGCCTGGGTCAGCATTTCCTTCACCAAATGGACTGGGGGATCACTGTCTTGCGTCTCCGCCCAGTTGTAGTGGGGCAAGGGATTGAACGTCACGGAGCACCTGTCCTTCACACGGTGGGAATACAGGGTAATCCCATGACGGTGGAACGCAGGGAGCTCAACTTCTTCCAGATCTTCTGGATCTTCCCCTACGTCCAGTAAGTTCGGCATTCTAGACAGGGCATCCGCGTTGGCATTTGAGCGTCCTGCCCGGTATTTGATGGTGAATTCAAAGTTGGACAGGCGGGCCATCCATCTCTGTTCCAGGGCACCGAGCCTTGCAGTGTCCAGGTGTGTCAACGGGTTGTTATCCGTGTACACGGTGAATTTGGAGGAGGCAAGGTAATGCTTGAAACGTTCGGTCACTGCCCACACTACTGCCAGGAACTCCAGCTTGAATGAGCTATAATTCTCAGGGTTCCTCTCCGTGGGCCGTAGCTTTCGGCTGGCGTAAGCGATTACCCGTTCTTTCCCTTGCTGGATCTGGGACAGTACGGCTCCTAGCCCGATGTTGCTTGCGTCCGTGTGGAGGATAAAGGGCTGGCTGTAGTCTGGATATGCCAGGATTTCATCCCCCGTGAGGGCCATCTTCAGCTGGCAGAAGGACTCCTCTTCCAGCTTTTCCCACCTAAAGGGCGGCTTCTGGTTTTTGGCTTTCCGAGATTGACCTATCAGGAGGTCCTGCATAGGGGCTGCCATTTTGGTGAAACCGGGAATGAATCTTCAGTAGTAGCCTACCAACCCGAGGAACTGCCGCACTTCCTTTATGCTGGAGGGTCTTGGCCAGTCCTTAATCACGGTGATCTTATCAGGGTCAGGAGCCACTCCGTCAGCACTCACCACGTGTCCCAGGTATTGCACCTTTGGTTTCAGGAGGTGACACTTGGAGGGTTTCACCTTTAGGCCGCAGTTTGCCAGAGCTTCGAACACTTCTGCCAGGTGTTTCAGGTGGTCCTCGTAGGTCTTGGAATAGACGATGACATCGTCCAGGTATAACAGGACCGTCTCGAAGTTCCGGTGTCCCAGACAGCATTCCATCAACCGTTGGAAGGTCCCTGGTGCGTTGCAGAGCCCAAACGGCATACAGTTAAATTCGCTGAGACCCATCGGGGTGGTGAATGCGGTCTTCTCCCGGTCCGCCTCTGCTACAGGAACCTGCCAGTACCTGCTAGTGAGATCCAAAGTAGAGAAGAAGTTAGCAGATTTTAATGCAGCTAAGGACTCTTCTATCCTTGGTAACGGGTACGCATCTTTGTGTGTGATACGGTTGACCTTCCTGTAGTCTACACACATTCTCATGGTGTTGTCTTTCTTTTTCACTAAGACTAGTGGAGCTGCCCAGGGGCTACAGCTGTCCCTGATTACCCCAGCCTCCTTCATGTCTCTAAGCATCCCCTTGGCGTGTTGGTAATGTGCCGGGAGTACGGGTCGGTATCTCTCCTTTATGGGAGGATGGTCTCCCGTGGGGATGTAGTGTTCTACCCCCTTTACTCGCCCGAAGTCTAGCGGGTGTTTACTAAACACTCTCTCGTACTCTCGAACCACCCGATAGACTCCCTGTTTCTGGTGTGAGGGAGTGGAGTCAGTACCCAAATGCAGTTGCTGACACCAGTCCTCCATTGGTTTCTTAGAGCCGTTACCTTCCTCTGGTTGAGATGGAGGCAAGGGTTCCACGGCCTGTACAGAGTTCTGGTTGATGGTGAACAATTTGGCTAGCGTGGCATACCGGGGCAGGTGTACTTCTCTCTCCCCGATATTTATGATGCGAACGGGCACCCTCCCATGGCGTACATCGACCACCCCCCGTGCCGTCAAAATGGTGGGCCTACTGTCTGAGTAGACGGGTTCTACCATTGCTTGGTAGTCTCTACCTCTTAGACCAATAGCTGCCCGGCACCAAATAATCATCTCACTTTTTGGGGGCATGGCTACCTATCTCACCACCAGATAGTTCCACCTGTTGCCGCTTCATCAGTGCCCGGATCTCTTTTTGGAGCACACGCTGCTGGCCGAAACTGGCGTTCTTGGCAACCTGCTGTAAAATGAGAATCACCTCTGCAAGACAATTTTCAATCACATTAGTTCCCAAGGTTATTCTAGGGTGACTCTCATGACGGTCTATGTCCACTATAATCAGTCCTTGTGCCGACAGTTCGACTTTACCGATCTTAATGGTCACCTCTTTGAATCCCACCTGCGGCACGGGCTGACCATTGCTGGCGATGATACTCAGGTCGTCATCTGGGTAGCGGGTTATGTCCGAGTCATTCCAGTACTGTTTAAAGAGCACGTACGGGATGGTGGTCACCTGTGACCCAGTGTCTAGTAGGGCACTCATAGGAATGCCATCCAGTACCACAGGCAAGATTGGACGTCCCCCTACGTATTTATCACGCCAGTTTGATGGGCCTGATGGTCTTATGCCTGGGGGTTGGCCCTCTACCCCAGGTTGTGCCCTTTTAAATGACAGTACCTTGCCACATGTCCGGGTTGATTGCAGCGGCGGCAGATGGGTCGTCCGTCCTCGTTGTATCTGTCGCTGTGTCTTCCTCTGGCCGGTGGGGTCCTCCTCAGTCAGCGCCACGGGACGTCCTCCGGTCCGGATGCCAGCTGGATCTTTCCTGGAGAAGAGACCTGTAAAGACTGCACAGTTCTGGTTAGCGCGGCAACGGTCTTAGTCAGCTCTTGGACCTGATGGTGCAGGTCTGAAGCCGGGTCACTGTTTAAAGCCTGCGCATCAGCTCCCACAGGCCCTGCAGACAAGGGCGCCGTCTCCTGGTGGTAAGTGATAGCAGGGCACCTGTGGGTCACAGCGCCACCTGTTGCCGGTTCTCGGAGCACCCGGATGGCTCTGTCCTTGAACTGTGCAAAGTCCAGGTCAGGGTCCTGTAAGGCCATTGCCCGCAACTGGGTTCGGTGGGCATTGCACAGTAGATCCTCAATAAATTGTTCAGTCAACAGCTTATCTTCATTTCCCACGCTGTCAGGGTCTGCCTGCTTAATGTCTCTCAGGGCCTCTTGTAGGTTTAGAGCATAGTCTCTTATACTCTCATGTGCCCGCTGTTTACACCCGTAAAATCTGAGCTTTATTTCGGCTGAGGTGCGGGTATCAAATGTGTCTTTCAGCCGGGCTAGTATTTCTCTGACAGTCCTCTTCCTCCCAGGTGGCCAGGACTTTACCTCCCTTTGGGCTGCCCCGATTAATTGGGCCACCAGGATGCTCACTTTTTGCTCTTCTGTGAGGGGGTACACCTGGAAGAGGCTATCCAGTCTTTCTCTAAAGTCATTTAGAGTATGTGACTCCCCTGAGTACTGGGGTAGCCAGGTTGCCCCCGGGATATAGGGCATGGTGAATGGCATGACTGCTGCAGCGGTTGCGCTGGCGGTGGCTGTGGCAGTGGAGCTCCCCTCGGTATCCGGCATCCTCCTCCCCCCTAGTGGACCGTGGCCTACCTTGCGATGCTCTTCTTCCGTAGGCCGCGGCTCCGTAGTCGATCGTCGGGGTTGAAGACCTGGCGTCGCGCTCCGATGACGTCAGCGTCGCTCTTCCTCCCTTCCAGGACCTTGCGCAGCGTCAGAGCGTGGGGCGGAGCGTGGGGCGGAGCTTCGGATCTCGCGCGCTTCTTCCCGTGCGGCGTCCCGAAGATGGCGTCCGAAGGCGGGAAAAAGCTGCGGATGGCGGGAAGAAGGCAGAAGACGGCGGGAAACGGTCCAAGATGGAGTCTGATGGCGGGAATCGGCTCCGGATGGCGGGAAACGACTCCGGACGGCGGGAAACTTCACCACAGGTAAGTATAAAAGTCTCTTTTTCAGGCACGCAGTACCCGGTGGTTGCGGGCACGAAATTCTGCCGACTACGCCAAAGTTGACGCGCCCCCTGGGCCTGTGCTGTGCTGGGGAACCCGGAACCGGGCCTGTTGTAGGATGCTGGGGGTTGTAGTCTCCGTGTGGCGGTGACCCGGTCCGTGCCCAGGGTGGTCAAACCAGTGGCAGTCTTAATGTATAGCAAATGTCCGACTACGCCACCCGTGGATTGCGGTCAGTGGGGACCGCCGCTGCGCTGCCGACCGCTGAGGCTGATGTTGTTTGCGCAGCCGAGTATGGGATAACTCCCCACGGGAGAAGTATTGCCTCAGGGCAGCTAATGTGAGAGATGATGGGAGTGATGGTGTGAGGGTCCCAGTGCTAATGGTGCTGGTGCGGCAAGGAATCACAGAGACGTGAGGTGCAGTTCAGGGTCTTTACTGATGGTACAAGGCAGACCCTCCCGGGAGTACTGGCTAGTATAAGGGGCCTGGTCAGTCTGCGAGCAAGCAGGAGTTCCCCTGGCCAGGTGGAGTTGTAGGCCTCCCCGTTTATCTGCACTCTTCCTGGCTACCTTGCTGTCAGCGGTTACAAGTAGCCCACGTCCCTGAGTATACCGTGTGGTGCTCACCCGTATGGCTGGTGACTTGGGGCCTTCTGTTAGCCTCCGCTCCTGGATGGCGGCGCTGGTCCCTTCTTTGTGACTGAGCCTCCGGGCTTCTATGGCCAGAGGACCTGGAATCCCCTGCCGGCTGGTTTCTGCTGCTGGGTATATATCAGTCCCCACAGCCTCGGACTCCTGTGTCCGGTTTTAGTAACTTCAGCCAGGGCGAGCTATATCTCTGCTCACAGCCCCTGGCCTTCTGCCTCTGCTCCTACAGAGCTGCTGTTGTCACTTTCCCTCTCCAGGCTCTGACTGCTCTACTTGTTCTGCAGGCTCTGTGTGACTTAATCCCACCCCAGACCCAGTTTATAAGGGCAGATTCCTCCCCTCCCAGGTCTGGGTGGGCCGTGTTGCATGCTTAGGGCTCCTGACCAGAGAACCCTCCCACTTGCTCTCAGACATAATATCTCTATTACTGTGGCAACCAGACCCCTGGGGTGTCACATATGCAATTCAACTGTTCTCAGAGTTAAGTGTCACGTATATTAAAGAAAGAAAAAGAAGGTTATGGAACAGCTGACAAACCTAGAAGTGGACGACCACGGAAAACTTCCTCCAGAGTTGATCACATTTTTAGGAAAAAGTCAGTATCTGATGTCCATAAAAGTGCTGGACAAATATCACACGAAATGAATGAAGAATATATGGGGTGAAAGTGAGTCGCAAAACATTAAAGAAACTTAAAAAATATAACTTTTAATTTCATCAATAGTAAAACTCTTTTGCCCTCCTTCAACTCTCTGACGGGGGTGGGGGGCGTTAAATGGTGCACCTATATTCTCTCAGCACCACCTAATCTATACACCCAAATGCAACAATGATTAGAATACCAAAAAGACCCCTTAGGACCCACAAAAACATCATAAAAAAGATCATTATAAGGATTCTCCCAGCACAGTTTCGACTATATTTTTAAAAATCCCATCAATAAATCAATTACATAAAGTGACATAGTGCATGTACAGATAAGACATGTATGGGATCTCACCCATTCATCATCACAATGGAGTCATATCCCAAGGGGATCCTCTTGTTCTTCATGGTTCACCGGGTCAGACTGTCTACCCTGTCATGCCCCTTTCGTTGACCCCTACCCTAACAAGAGCAGTACCCAAGTATGGTACTCGTGCTGCTACCCCACAAAAATCCCTCCCTATGCGTTTCCTTCTCCCTAAGGAGAACTCATCAGGGGAGTGTACTTGCAATAATGGGGCATGAGATGTAAATTCCAAATTGCCCAGGTTTAAGCAGGCAAAAGTGTCTTAGTACTAATGTGGTGCCCCTGAGGGTTCGACCGCCACAGGGACGCTGCACTTCTCTAATGGAGTGTAGTGTCCCTCCTCTGAGGTAAGAACAGTGCGATGGTCAGGACCCTTCCTTCACATCCAACACCACACTTCTCCCACCAGAGGGGGCTAGAATGCACTAGGTGCTGCCCTCCTGGTTACCGGGAGACTGGGGAACCAAGAGCTAGGGGAACCATTTAGTGGGTGAGGGTGGAGGACTCACATTTTAGTGACACTTTATATTTCATATTTAATAAAAAAAGCCATTTTGGTTTGGGTCTTTGTATTGTGATCTCCCTCCCTGAGCGTGGATCCTGTGTGGGCCTGCAGAGGACGGAGACACGGCCCTCGTACCTTAGCCTTGGGTCGAGGGGCAGGTTGCAGATAATGAATGTCTCAACCTGGTCAAGGACCATGACCAAGAAGGCCCGGAGCTCAGGAGTGTAGCTCCACAGCAAATGGATCCCAGGGAGGATGCAGACAGAGCGGTATACGCCACCTGTCCTCGCCACCTGATACACTCAGAGGGAGTCCGGCTGCAAGAGGGATATCGGCCCCCAATACCCGACCTTGCTACTCTACGTCCTGGTCGGGAAAGCCCGGTAGGCCCTGAGGATCCCACCGGGTAACGGAAGGAGCGGAGCTGCCACCCGTACCCTTTTTCTGAGAGGAGCTCAGAGGGAGACCCGGCCTATCTACACACACACAGACAGGAAAGTACCCGGTCTGCAGTCTAGGAACACTCTGGTGCGGGGTCCTGATTGAACGCTGGACTTATTCGGAGGTTGTCGGACCCTCGTCTCTGGTGACCGCAGAACTCTGCGAGGAGCAGGGAGAAGCCTTGCAGCTGTACTCTACAATGTGAGTAAAAACCCTGGAAGTTAACCCCTATGGCCTCCGGACTCTTTATTCTGCATTACACCGCACTACGCAGCACCAGACCTCCTAGACTACTACCCCCGTCATCCTGTCCCTCTGCCCTGAGGCCTTGCTCCGCCTGTGGGGAGTAGTAACAACGACGGCCGCCATAATACCATGCCTCAGCGGACTGCAGTGGCGCTGGTGGCCTTCACCAGGTGCCACAGGTGGCGTAGTCAAGATCAGCCACTCAACCCGGATAAGCCCGTACCATCTCTTTTTGTTTTAGTGTGACGACCCTGGGCACGGGTCGGGTCCGGGCCACGGCTGCACCCCATCTCTACATCAAAGGACCCGACTCAGAGTCCCCCATCTCCCAAGGTAAGGGCTTACAGAGGACGCACGTGAGTCACACACTAACAACGTGAAAAAATACAAAAAGAACTAGTGGTCGTGTTCCTAAAACAGGAGGCTCCGAGTGCTGCATCCTCCTTCAAAGAATTCTATTACTCAAAAATTGGTTAGCAAAGAAAAATGTTTGCCTATTGCAATGGCCCAGCCAATCACCCTATAGAGCACCTTAGGGATTAGTTAGGGCGACCAGTTGGGGCCCGTACACATAGCAATAAAGATGAATTGTTTTCAGATTTGCAAATGGAATGGAGAAAGAACCCTTAAGATGTCTTGAATACTCGAGTGGCTTCAATGTCCTGTTGGTGTTGTGCAGTAATTAACCCCATTCCGACCAGGTCAGTAATAGTACGTAGCTGTGCCCTGGGACTTATGGACCAGTTCCGTACTCCCGCACCGCTCCCAGCACATTAACCCCCGCAATGCTGCGATCTAAGTCGATCGCAGCATTGCGTGGGCAAGGGGGGAGGTAAGCGCCGGTACTCGCCTCCTCTCCGGCCTCCAGCGCTGTCTGCGGCAGCTTACAGATGTTGTCATGACGACCTGATGTCGTCATGACAACATCCGGGTTACCAGGAGGCAGGAAATTACTTTGGTCATGCGCAGTACATGACCAAAGTAATGTCTCCTCTGTGTGCAGTGCTGACAGGCTGCATGGCATAGGGAGCTGCTGCTCTCTATGCTATACAGCTGATGAGGCTGCAAAAAGTGAAAGTCCCATAGTGGGACAATGTGTAAAAGTAAAAAAAAAAGGGTAGGAAAGTGAATAAAAAAATTGTAAAAATATTTTTTAAAAAATGAAAAAAATAATCCCCAAAATATAAAAATATATTGTACCCATAATATTTATTTATTATGAAAAAAAAATAAACCAATAAAAATAAACATATTTTGTATTGCCACGTCCGGAACGACCTGACCTATAAAACTGTCCCACTAGTTAACCCCTTTAGTGAACACGGTAAAAAATAAAAATAAAAAATGAAGCAAAAAACAATGCTTTATCATCATACCGCCAAACAGAAAATGGAATAACACGCAATCAAAAAGACGAATGTAAATAAAAATGGTACCGCTGAAAACGTCATCTCGTCCCGCAAAAAAACAAGCCCCAATACAGCTCTATCATCTGAAAAATAAAAAAGTTATAGCTCTCAGAATAAAGCGATGCAAAAAAAGTATTTTTTCTAGAAAATAGTTTTTATTGTGTAAAAGCGCCAAAACATGAAAAAAAGATATAAATGCAGCACCGCTGTAAACGTATTGCCTTATCAATTTTACTACACGCGGAACAGCATAAAAGAAATAAAAAAAAAAACAATTCCGGAATTGCTGGTTTTTGTTTATTCCTCCTCACAAATATCGGAATAGAAAGCGATCAAAAAATGTCACATGCCTGAAAATGGTACCACTAAAAATGTCAACTTGTCCTGCAAAAAACAAGCCATAACATGACTCTGTCGGCCAAAATATGGAAAAATTATAGCTCTCAAAATATGGCGATGCAAAAACTAGTCTTTGCAAAAAAAAAACGTCTTTTAGTGTGTGACACCTGTCAGTCATAAAAACCTGATATGAATATGGTATCGCTGTCATCGCACCGAACCGAAGAATAAAGTTGTCTAATCACTTACACAACAGGAAGAACGGCGTAAAACAATAAGCGCTAGGGTTAGAGTTGTATTAGGGTTGGGGTTGGAGTTAGGGTTGGGGTTGGGTTTAGGGTTGGGCTAGGGTTAGGGTTCGGTTTGTATTAGGGTTGGGGTTAGGGTTGAGATTTTTTCAAAAGTAAAGAAAAAAATGATGACGATATGGCGACCAGTGTTGAGCGCAAGTGCTCGTTACTTGAGATTGAATAGGGTGCTCAGGTATGCACTGAGTATCACGGGTGTTCAAGTGACATGCTTGAGTGTCTGCCCTATATGCTTCGCGGCCAAAAAAAACGTTGCTGGGATCGCTTGCCATGCAAAAGTGATCCCCGCATGTTTTTTGGGGTGTCTAACAACCGTGAAACATGTGGGGTAGGGACTTGAACTTGTCACTCGAGCACGCGTGATACATGGTGCATACCTGAGTACCCGATGCAAACTCAAGTAGCAAGCACTTGCGCTCAATACTAATGACAACTTATTCAATATGATGACCTAATGTTATCAAATTCTGTCGTACACTATACCCTTTGATAAAATCCTTGAGGGGTCTAGTTTCCAAAATGGAGTCAATTGTGGGAGGTTTCCACTATTTAGGCACATCAGGGGCTCCCGAAAAGCGACATGGCATCCGCTCTTGATTCCAGCCAATTTTGCGCTCAAAAAGTCACACAGTGCTCCTTCCCTTCTGAACCCTGATGTGCGCCCAAACAGTGTATTTTCCCCACATATGGGGTATTGGCGTACTCAGGAGAAATTGCACAACAGTTTTTAGGTTCCATTTTCTTCTCTTACCCTTGTGAAAATAAAAAATCTGGGGCTAAAATATCATTTTTGTGGAAAAAGTTAGATTTTTTTTTTATTTTAACAGCTCCATGTAATAAACTTCTGTGAAGCACCTGGGGGTTAAGGGTGCTCACCACACATATAGATAAGTTCCCTGAGGGGTCTAGTTTCCAAAATGGTGTCACTTGTGGGGGGTTTCCACTGTTTAGGCACATCAGGGGCACATCCGCTAATTATTCTAGCAAATTTTACATTCAAAAAGTCAAATGGCGCTCCTTCCCTTCCGAGCCCTGCCGTGCACCCAAGCAGTGGTTTTCCCCAACATATGGGGTATTGATTTACTCAGGAGAGATTGCACAACAAGTTCCATGGTGCAATTTCTCCTGCTACCCTTATGAAAATGCAAAAATGGGGTCTGAAAAACATTTTTTGTGGGAAAAATATGAAAATTTTATTTTCAAGGCTCCATGTTATAAACTTCTGTGAAGCACCTGGGGGTTCAAGGTGCTCACCACACATCTAGATAAGTTCCTTGAGGGGTCTAGTTTCCAAAATGGTGTCATTTATGGGGGGTTTCCACTGTTAAGCACATCAGGGGCTCTCCAAACCCAACATGGCATCCGCTAATTATTCAAGCAAATTTTACATTCAAAAAGTCAAATGGCGCTCCTTCCCTTCTGAGCTCTGCCCTGCGCCTAAACAGTGTTTTTTCCCCACGTATGGGATATCTGCGTGCTCTGGGGAAATTGCACAACAAATTTTAGGGTCCATTTTTTTCTGTTACCCCTGCAAAAATAAAAAAGTTGGGGTCTAAAGTAACATTTTTGTGAAAAAAGTTAAATATTCATTTTTTTTCTTCCCCATTCCAAAAATTCCTGTGAAGCACCTGAAGGGTTAATAAACTTCTTGCATGTGGTTTTGAGCACCTTGAGAGATGCAGTTTTTAGAATGGTGTCACTTTTGGGTATTTTCTGCCATAAAGGCCCCTCAAAGTCACTTCAAATGTGATGTGGTCCCTAAAAAAATTGTTTTGTAAATTTTGTTGTAAAAATTAGAAATCGTTGGTCAACTTTTAACTCTTATAGCTCCCTAATAAAAAAAAATTGGGGTTCCAAAATTGTGTTGATGTAAAGTAAACATGTGGGAAATGTTATTTGTTAACTATTTTGTGAGATATATCTCTCTGATTTAAGGGCATAAAAATTAAAATTTTGATAATTGCAAAATTTTCAAAGTTTTCGCCAAATTTCGGATTTTTTCACAAATAAACACAAGTGATATCGAAGAAATTTTACCACTATCATGAAGTAAAATATGTCACGAAAAAACAGTCTCAGAATCAGCAGGATCCGTTGAAGCGTTCCAGAGGTATTACCTTATAAAGTGACAGTGGTCAGAAATGTATAAGTTGGCCTGGTCATTAACATGCAAACCACCCTCGAGGGGTAAAGGGGTTAAAGGGGTTTTTTCAAGAACAAAAGTTAATTTTAATCAATATATCTTGGAATAATAATAATTTCCACTATTGGATGTGTTTAAATAAAATGTTCCTGTGCTGAGATAATTTTATAAATGTGCCCCTGCTGTGTACTGTGTAATGGCTGTGTCTGACCGTACAGGAACATGGTCTGATCATACCACATCTCCTGGGCTGGAGAGGAAGCAAAAGAGTATACAGACAGGACAGCAGGGGATCACAGCTGATTCTTTATTTAAGTAAAACATTGCTTAACAACAAGAAGTGAAATGTTTTATCTCACAAAAATAATCACCTGTGATACAGCCTACATGCTATTTATGCCTATACATGGTAATCAATGGATCTAAAATAGTTGGGATGCCCTAGGTAGCAAAGAGATGGATAGTATAATAATAACATAGTAACATAGGTTGAATAAAGACCTAGGTCCATCCAGTTCAACCTTCCTCCCCCAATTGTACTCCCTACACTAACTTACTAACTTACTGGGACTAGGCCTCACAAATGTATTATTACCATTTTTATTATTGCTGCACTATTACAATTAAAAATGAACTCGTTTATAATTTTTTAATTAGTTTTATATTTTGTATTTCTCTTGTGATTCTAATAATGGTATTACTAAAATCCCTATGCCGAAATCTATTTATCCAGAAGAAGGCAAAAACCCCAGTACACATTCAGCCAATTTGCGCCACAGGGAAAAATTCCTTCTTGACCCCGAGAAAAGGCGATCAGTCCTAGAACCCTGGATCAAACCGATTTATGATACTAGTCATGTAATTACTATTCCTGTTCTAAATGTACTACTATAGTTGTAATATTTTGTCTAATTTAATTATAACCCACAATGTTATGTGTATTGAGGAAATCGTCCAGCCCTTTTTTGAAAGCTGTTATAGTGTCGGCCATCACTACCTCTTGCGGTCGGCATTCCACAGCCTGACTGCTCTGACTGTAAAGAACCCTTTCCTGTTTAGCTGTCAGAATCGCCTTTCTTCCACCTGTAATGAGTGCCCCCCTGGTCCTTAGTATGGTCTTTGGAAGGAATAAGTCATGTGCTATTCCTTTCTACTGATCTCACATATATTTATACATGTACAGTACAGACCAAAAGTTTGGACACACCTTCTCATTTAAAGATTTTTCTGTATTTTCATGACTTTGAAAATTGTACATTCACACTGAAGGCATCAAAACTATGAATTAACACATGTGGAATTATATACTTAACAAAAAAGTGTGAAACAACTGAAAATATGTCTTATATTCTAGGTTCTTCAAAGTAGCCACCTTTTGCTTTGATGACTGCTTTGCACACTCTTGGCATTCTCTTGATGAGCTTCAAAAGGTAGTCACCGGAAATGGTTTTCACTTCACAGGTGTGCCCTGTCAGGTTTAATAAGTGGGATTTCTTGCCTTATAAATGGGGTTGGGTCCATAAGTTGTGTTGTGCAGAAGTCTGGTGGATACACAGCTGATAGTCCTACTGAATAGACTGTTAGCTGCTTTTTTCTTGCCATAATACAAATTCTAAGTAAAGAAAAACGAGTGGCCATCATTACTTTAAGAAATGAAGGTCAGTCAGTCTGAAAAATTGGGCAAACTTTGAATGTGTCCCCAAGTGCAGTTGCAAAAACCATCAAGCGCTACAAAGAAACTGGCTGACATGAGGACCGCCCCAGGAAAGGAAGACCAAGAGTCACCTCTGCTTCTGAGGATAAGTCTATCCGAGTCACCAGCCTCAGAAATCGCAGGTTAACAGCAGCTCAGATTAGAGATCAGGTCAATGCCACACAGAGTTCTAGCAGCAGACACATCTCTACAACAACTGTTAAGAGGAAACTTTGTGCAGCAGGCCTTCATGGTAAAATAGATGCTAGGAAACCACTGCTATGGACAGGCAACAAGCAGAAGACACTTGTTTGGGCTAAAGAACACAAGGAATGAACATTAGACCAGTGGAAATCTGTGCTTTGGTCTGATGAGTCCAAATTTGAGATCTTTGGTTCCAACCACCGTGTCTTTGTGCGACGCAGAAAAGGTGAATGGATGGACTCTACATGCCTGGTTCCCACCGTGAAGCATGGAGGAGGAGGTGTGATGGTGTGGGGGTGCTTTGCTGGTGACACTGTTGGGGATTTATTCAAAATTGAAGGCATACTGAACCAGCATGGCTACCACAGCATCTTGCAGCGGCATGCTATTCCATCCGGTTTGCGTTTAGTTGGACCATCATTTATTTTTCAACAGGACAATGACCTCAAACACACCTCCAGGCTGTGTAAGGGCTATTTGACCAAGAAGGAGAGTGATGGGGTGCTACGCC
The DNA here is from genome assembly GCF_046119375.1 of Phyllobates terribilis. Taxonomy (NCBI): domain Eukaryota; kingdom Metazoa; phylum Chordata; class Amphibia; order Anura; family Dendrobatidae; genus Phyllobates; species Phyllobates terribilis. The sequence continues at coordinate 452,714,873 of NW_027362765.1, read as the reverse complement.
AGATGACCTGGCCACCACAGTCACCAGACCTGAACCCAATGGAGATGGTTTAGGGTGAGCTGAACCGCAGAGTGAAGGCAAAAGGGCCAACAAGTGCTAAGCATCTCTGGGAACTCCTTCAAGACTGTTGGAAGATCATTTCCGGTGACTACTTCTTGAAGCTCATCAAGAGAATGCCAAGAGTGTGCAAAGCAGTCATCAAAGCAAAAGGTGGCTACTTTGAAGAACTTAGAATATAAGACATATTTTCAGTTGTTTCACACTTTTTTGTTAAGTATATAATTCCACATGTGTTAATTCATAGTTTTTATGCCTTCAGTGTGAATGTACAATTTTCAAAGTCATGAAAATACAGAAAAATCTTTAAATGAGAAGGTGTGTCCAAACTTTTGGTCTGTACTGTAAATGAGATCCCCTCTGAGGCGTCATTTTTCTAAGCTAAACAAGCTTAACTTTTTCAACTTCTCATCATATGAGAGGCCTTCCATCCCTTATAATAATCTAGTTGCTGAGTTGTACTGACTGTAACTTCTGAATATCCTTTTTAAAATGTGGAGTCCAAAGCTGGATTCCATATTCTAGATGTGGCCTCACAAGTGATTTATAAAGGGGAAATGGTACGTTGGGATTGCGGGATTTTGTTTCTCTTTTTATACATCCTAAAATCTTGCTTGCTTTTGCGGCTGCTGCTTGACATTGAGTACTGCTGCTCAGCTTACTTGTAACCAGAATACCCAAGTCCTTCTCCTGTTCTGTAGTCCCGAGTATACTCCCATTTAATGTATATGCAGAGATTACTCCGTCCTAGGTGCATTACTCTACATTTATCAACATTAAACCTCATCTGCCAAGTGTTTGCCCATTCATTCATCTTATCCAGATTGTTCTGCAATATTGTAATGTCAAGATCAGATTTTAATATCATACATAGTTTTGTGTCATCAGCAAAGACTGATACTTTACTCACAATCCTATCCCCCAGGTCATTAATAAAGAGGTTAAAAAGAATCGGTCCTAGCACAGATCCCTGCGGTCCCCACTGCTGACTATATCCCATTTAGAGAACGTACCATTTATGAGGACTTTTTGTTTCCTATCATTTAGCTAACTCCTTACCTATCTACATTTAGTTCCCCCAAATCCTTGCTTCTGTAGTTTCAGTATAAGGTTGTGATGTGGTACAGAATCAAATGCCTTTGAAAAGTCCAAATAAATCACATCAGCCACATTACCAACATCTAGATTTGCACTTACCTCCTCATAGAACCTCAAGATGTTGGTTAGACACGACATATAAGAAAAGTACTAACATGCGAATGCTACCAAGGGAAAATACTGTGCTCTGTGTCTCCAACCACACTGAAGCCGTTTCGCCTCTCTTCTTCTGGGCGAGTGTTTTTCTTGTTCTGGTCAGGCGTATGCCACCAGTAAGATGTGCATATGTCATTAAGTAGCATGCAAGTCTTACTAAATTCAGTGCATCTTATTACTGCACGCCCAATTCTTTCCAAGGAAGAATGGATGAAAATCCCTCAAACAAGAATAGAAAGACTCTTGTCTCTATATAAAAAGCGTTTACAAGCTGTGATACTCTCAAAAGGAGGTGCTACTATGTACTAACCATGCAGGGTGCCCAAACTTTTGCATCTGCCCATTTTCCTTTTTGCAATTTTTAAAATGTAAAAGATGAAAATATATATAATATGTTTATTTTAAGACCTTGATTGTTTGTATTGTTATATACGATTAATAATAAAAATCTATTGTGCATAAATTTGTACTGTTTAAAAATGAGTTCAGTAAATCTCCCCCATTTATGTCCTCTTGGATTCTGATAGAAAATAAAATCACTGTTTCGCTCGGTATGGGGATAAAGCAGAGGCTCCTGGATTTCTTTGAAAGAGATGTGTGTATGAGGTGTTAACTAGTGAATCCTTGCAATTGTTTGGATAAAATGATTTTTTTTTTCTTTTAACTAGCTAAATTTCAAATAAAAAAAAAAATAAAATAAATGGAGAGAACGTGTCACTCATTCGTTGGTAATTACTTTATTTAAAATACGATTCTAAAACAACGTCTCATTCCTCCCGGCCGTGACGAAAACTGGGATTTATTTATAGATCAATCAGGAGAGAAAATACTTTTTTTTGCCCTTGAGGGAGATGTGAAGGGAAAAGGGCGGCAATCAATGCTCATTATTCACAACATTTCAAGATTCTCTGTAAAGATTGGAATGTCAGAGACTAAAGCTTTTCCTTAGATAACCCCTGAGGTGTCCAAACCATTGATGTTTTCTTTCTTGCTGTATCTTTATGCCCATCGATCTGACGTTCGCTCCTGACTATTCCGTGACCGTCACACGTGCACCATGTTTGCTAATGTCATGTCTACAGTAAACTCATCTATTATTGCTCTTAGGTTGATTGTTGGATAATGATGTTTTCTGGAATTGTAATGACTTGGGCACCAGGGAGTAGGCGAAAGGTCACGATCGATTGAGTAAATCCTTTTGTTTCGCTGACTTCTGGAATTACTATTCATGTGGATTATATATTCTTTACCCACTTTTTTTTTTTTTAGAAATGCTTATTTCTCATTGTTTTTTTTCCAGGGAGGATTGTTAAATATTTTCCTATCAAATACATGGAAATTAAAATTGTTAAAGGGGTAATGTTTCTGAAAACCCAAATGTCAATGTAAAGAACTGAACTTTCCATTATCTAGAATATGCTGATATATTACTGAGTTAGGTGTTTTTAGCCAGACCTATTGCAAACTGATGCATAACATCATCCACTCAGCCATGCTGCTATGTCCACATGGTTAAGTGGATTCTAAAGACCCTCAGTCCAGATGTGCGGTTCTAGTGCTGCGCGGACAGATGATGGGGTGCAGTAAGATGAACGGGTGCTGGCCGTGGAGGCTGTAATGGCTGGATGGTAGGATAGTAGACCACAAGAGAGGAGAGCCCATTGATGTGCATCTGCACACTTACTCTAGTTATATAGCAGAGATCAGCAATGTAGCAGAGTTATGTAGGTTTGGTGACTTAACTAACAATGTAACAGAGCCCAGCGATGTGACAGAGTGGAGTATTGTAGCTAAGTCAAGCGGCATAGCAGAGCTGGGTATGTCACTGTATTAAAGGAAGAATGCCCAGTATTACAGCCGAGTGGATTGTTGTAGCAGAGCCCAGTGATGTAGCAGAGATGGTGTTGTCAGATTATTCACTAGTATTGGAGTACCAGCAAGGGGATCAAAGAAAAAAATTAAACAAAGTATTGGCTAGCAAGCCAATTATCTAAATGGACAGGCGTGTGCTGCCGCCTTAGCCGACCTATAAAGTTGGGGAGCATGAATTCAGAGGTATGTGGTTAATATACTGACCCAATGCACAGAGGAACAGAAGGAGCCAGCCATAGCAGGAAACAAGTGGGTAAGCCAGCGCTGGAGCTGGGACAGGTGGGAAACACATGCAATCTTCATAGACAAACACTGCTATTAGTGTGGCTTGTACTAGAAAGCTCAGTGACCTAAAACATGGCACTGTCAGAGGATGACAACTTTGCCACTGCCTCTAGTGCAACAGTACAAGAACTGTGTATTAAATGGGTTTCCATAGTCGAGACACTGCCAGCAAGTCTAAGATCACCTGTCAGTTTAATAAGTGGGATTTCTTGCCTTATAAATGGGGTTGGGACCATCAGTTGTGTTGTGCAGAAGTCTGGTGGATACACAGCTCATAGTCCTACTGAATAGACTGTTAGCTGCTTTTTTCTTGCCATAATACAAATTCTAAGTAAAGAGAAACGAGTGGCCAACATTACTTTAAGAAATGAAGGTCAGTCAGTGCAAAAAATTGGGAAAACTTTGAAAGTGTCCCCAAGTGCAGTTGCAAAAACCATCAAGCGCTACAAAGAAACTGGCTCACATGAGGACCGCCCCAGGAAATGAAGACCAAGAGTCACCTCTGCTTCTGAGGATAAGTTTATCCGAGTCACCAGCCTCAGAAATCGCAGGTTAACAGCAGCTCAGATTAGAGACCAGGTCAATGCCACACAGAGTTCTAGCAGCAGACACATCTCTTCAACAACTGTTAAGAGGAGACTTTGTGCAGCAGGCCTTCATGGTAAAATAGGTGCTAGGAAACCACTGCTATGGACAGGCAACAAGCAGAAGAGACTTGTTTGGGCTAAAGAACACAAGGAATGGACATTAGACCAGTGGAAATCTATGCTTTGGTCTGATGAGTCCAAATTTTAGATCTTTGGTTCCAACCACCGTGTCTTTATGCAAGGCAGAAAAGGTGAACGGATGGACTGTACATGCCTGGTTCCCACCGTGAAGCATGGAGGAGGAGGTGTGATGGTGTGGGGGTGCTTTGCTGGTGACACTGTTAGGGATTTATTCAAAATTGAAGGCATACTGAACCAGCATGGCTACCACAGCATCCTGCAGTTGAATGCTATTCCATCCGGTTTGCGTTTAGTTGGACCATCATTTATTTTTCAACAGGACAATGACCCCAAACACACCTCCAGGCTGTGTAAGGGCTCTTTGACCAAGAAGGAGAGTGATGGGGTGCTACGCCAGATGGCCTGGCCTCCATAGTCACCAGACCTGAACCCAATCGAGATGGTTTGGGGTGAGCTGGACCGCAGAGTGAAGGCAAAAGGGCCAACAAGTGCTAAGTAGTGTTGAGCGAGCACTAAAATGCTCGGGTGCTTGAAGCTCGCGCCGAGCTCGCCGTGATACTCGGGTGCTCGATCCGAGCAACGAGCCCAATGTTAGTCTATGGGAGACTCGAGCATTTTTGCGGTGGCAGCCCCGGCAGTCTTTTAAAAGCCTAACAAGTGCCCAAAACGATAGTGACAGTGCTCAAATGACATAGGGACAGCATGAGGATCGCCCCAGGAAGCATTTCTGACCCCCAGGTCACTGCTGTCAACAACGTGGTCAGGGGTATTAAGCCACTTTTACAGGCTCACAATAAAACGTTCAAAAACGAAAGTGAAACTTTTTTCCTGTGAAATATGTTAAGGAGCATCCTTTCCAGGGTAAAGACTTGTGTATAAGTTAAAATAAATGACCAAAAACAAAAATACTCCTCCACACCTTCGGCTATGTTCACAAGTAGCATTTTTTATGCGTTTTTGCACTTTTGTATTGCTTTCAACTATGACAAATGCATTCACCGTGAAATGTCATTTTAACATTTTACAACCTTATCTGGCCATGTGCTGTGTGACACATGCATAAAGTGCTGAAGAGAGAAGGGAACAACATGGAGAAGACCCCTGGAACCATCTCTGACTCCCAGGTCACTGTCTAAAAGTGTGCCCATCATAAGTGATCCTTACCACATCAGAAGATGCAGACTTGCAACTATCCCCATGCAAGTTCTAGTCCCAGGGCAGTGTTCAATTGTACCTCCCCCATTCCTTGCAATACAAGCTCAAGTATGCAGCCTGCCACCCACCCACCCCCAGGCTGCAATACCATACTGCTTGCTTGCTTGAACTTAAAATTGGGCCTTTTAGGCATGTGGAGGCGGAATCTGGCCACCACGTCATGGCTGTGTTGGCGGCCTGGAATCCATACTCAGTCCCCAGCCGCCCGGCGGCCGGGTGTCCATACTCGGTCCCCAGCCGCCCCGCGGCCGGGTGTCCACACACGGTCCCCAGCCGCCTGGGGGCAGCCGGGTGTCCATAAACGGTCCCCAGCCGCCCCTATTTCTCCTTGGAACATCCCCCCACACACTTTTCTTAGCCCGGCCTGCTTTAGGCAGCATTGGACGAGCCCACCAGAGAACCAGACTCCTCCGGTGGGCCCTGACTTCCAGTGGAATTGAGAGTGCCAAGGTGAGGAGCATGATGATGATGACAGAAGTTAGCATCTGCTATGTTTTCTTATAATGCAAGTGTAAGTGTGCAGCCTGCCCCACACCCACCCCCAGACTGCAATTCCATACTGCTAGCTTGCATTTGAAATGGGGCCTTTTAGTTTGGAGGAGGCCGAAGCTGGCCACTACCTCATGGCTGCTTCGGCAGCGAGGTATCCATACTTAGTCCCCAGCCGCCTGGTGGCCGGGTGTCCCCACTTGCTCCCCAGCCTCCAGGGGGTGGCCGGGTGTCCATACTCGGTCCCCAGCCACCCCTATTTGTCCCGGTAACCTTTCCCACACTTTTCTTAGCCTGGCCTGCTTTAGGGCAGCATTGGCCGAGCCCACCGGACTATCAGACTCCTCCGGTGGGCCCTGGCTTCTCCATCAGGGGAGTTGAGAGTTCCAAGGTGAGGAGCATGATGAGGATGATAGAAGTTAGCATCTGCTTTGTTTTGTTGTAATGCAAGCGCATGTATGTAGTAGCGGCTAGGCCTGAGGTGGTCATTGTTTTGGCGCATATCCTACCTCCTCCGAGGATTGCTGGATGTTTTCCTGCTACTATCCAAGTTCTATGACTCCCGTTAAAGCAAAGCTTCAGGTGATAAATGATGGATGAGGTAGTGGCAAAGGAGAAAGAGCAGGAGGAACAGGGACCATTCACATCAATATCAGGCCAGTCAACCAGATATGTCTTGTAGGATATGTTTCTGTAACAAAAGGAGCTGTTCGGCTACACAGTTATAGGGCATACAGTGAGTGCAATGCCTGCCAAAAATTTCGAGCCACTCCAATGCCCCTTGGAAATGACATGGAGGTCAGAGGGCGTTAACTAAACCTTTTTTTCCATTTATAGCAACTGGGTCTCCCATGCACTGTTGGCCTAAGCAGTGAATGGAAGGCTTTCCAAAAATTATGAGGAACTGCAATGCCCCTTACAAGAGCCATGTGTGGCACCCCAGGGGTCTGGTCACCACAGTAATAGAGATATTATGTCGGAGAGCAAGTGGGAGGTTTCCTGGTCAGGATCCCTTAAACATGCAACATCCTCCTGCCCCAATCCTGGGAGGGGAGAATTCTGCCCTTATAAACTGGATCTGGGGCGGGGTTGAGTGAGTCAGAGAACAGTCAGAGTCAGAGTGAGAGCAAGGGAAAGTAACAGCAAGGAGCTCTGTAGGAGCTAGGAGCTAAAGACCAGGGGCTGGAAGCTGAGCAGAGCTCGCCCTGGCAGAAGACAATAGGAACCGGACACAGGAGTCCGAAGCTGTGAGGACTTATATATCCAGCAGCAGAAACCAGCCGGCAGGGGATTTCAGGTCCTCTGGCCATAGAAGCCCGGAGGCTCAGTCACAAGCAAGGGACCAGCACCGCCGTCGTGGAGCGGAGGCTAACAGAAGGCCCCAAGTCACCAGCCTTACGGGTGAGCACTACACGGTACACTGAGGGACGTGGGCTACTTCTACCCGCTTACAGCAAGGTAGCCAGGAAGAGTGCAGACAGACGGGGAGGCCTACAACTCCACCTGGCCAGGGGAACTCCTGCTTGCACACAGACTGACCAGGCCTCTTATGCTATCCAGTACTCCCGGGAGGGTCTACCTTATAATCATCAGTAAAGACCCTGAACTGCACTGCAAAGACTCTGAGTCATTCCTGCTGCGCTCGTGCACCATTACCCCCATCATCCACACTCACTGCCCTGAGGCTATACTCCTCCCGAGGGGAGTTATCCCATTCTATGCTGCGCACACAACACCAGCCTCAGCGGTCTGCCTCGCAGCGGTGGTACTCCCTGACCGCAATCCACGGGTGGCGCAGTCGGACAATTAACCTCAAAACCTAAGAAAGACTGCCACTGGTTTGACCAGCCTGACCGGGTCACCGCCACGAAGACTACAGACCCCAGAGACCCTGCACCGGGTATCCCACACACGTGTACACACGGCCCAGGGGGCGCGTCACATGCAGTACAGCATATTACAAACATAAATCCCATTATTGGGGAGTGGGTGTCCCATGGTATTTGCTTATGCTTTCCAAGCAAAAGCTGCCAAAAATTAGGACGGAGCAACTTGCAATGCCCCTTACAAGAGCCATGCAGTACAGCATATTACAAACATAAGTCCCATTATTGGGGAGTGGGTGTCCCATGGTATTTGCTTATGCTTTCCAAGCAAAAGCTGCCAAAAATTAGGACGGAGCAACTTGCAATGCCCCTTACAAGAGCCATGCAGTACAGCATATTACAAACATAAGTCCCATTATTGGGGAGTGGGTGTCCCATAGTATTTGCTTATGCTTTCCCAGCAAAATCTGCCAAAAATTAGGACGGAGCTACTTGCAATGACCCTTACAAGAGCCATTATTGGGTGTCCCATAGTATTTGCTTATGCTTTCCCAGCAAAAGCTGCCAAAAATTAGGACGGAGCAACTTGCAATGCCCCTTACAAGAGCCATGCAGTACAGCATATTACAAACATAAGTCCCATTATTGGGGAGTGGGTGTCCCATAGTATTTGCTTATGCCTTGCAAAAATAAGGACGGAGGAACTTACAATGCTGGCACCCTGGTGGTATAGTGGTGGTGGAGGCTGAGGATAAGGAGAAGAAGATTAAACAGCCGAAACGAGGAAACGTATACCCATGTGTGGGTGTGAAGCGGTGCATGTGAATACACCTCCCGAAATAACACAGTGGATTTGACTTTATGTTACTCTGCTGTCATTTGGTGGTGATGAGAAGTCTGGCCCAATACAGCCCTTGTTCATTTTGATAAGGGTCAGCTTGTCAGCATTGTCAGTTGACAGGCGAGTGCGCTTTTCAGTTATAATTCCCCCAGCGGCACTAAAAACACGCTCCGATAACACGCTAGCGGCAGGGCAGGGCAGGACCTCCACGGCGTACAGAGCGAGTTCATTCCAAGTGTCCAGCTTGGATAACCAATAATTAAAAGGCACAGAGGAATCACGGAGGACGCTGGTACGATCGGCAAGGTACTCCCTCACCATCTTTTGAAACTTTCCACTCCTTGTGAGAGTACCCCGCGCCTCAGGGCCTGTAAGCTGGGCGGGTGTCAGAAAACTGTCCCAGAACGTTGACAGTGTTCCCCTGCCTCTGCTGGATTGGAGTTGCATCTCTCTCACCTGTACGCCTTGGTTGGGCAACGAACTGTGACCTCTGCTGCTAGCGTGTTCAGATGGGAATTTTTTTAAGAGTTCTGCAGCAAGGGCCTTCTGGTATTGCCCCATTTTTGTAGACCTCTCCACCTCAGGAATAAGAGAGTGAAAGTTCTCCTTGTAGCGGGGGTCTACAAGTGTCACCAACCAGTAATGACTGTCACCCAACATTTTGACAACGCGAGGGTCATGGTTAAGGCAGCGTAACATAAAGTCAGCCATGCGTGCCAGACTGGTAACGGGCAAGATTTCCGTGTCCTCACCAAGATGACGACTGACCATGCTCTCCTCCTCCTCCTCCTCTTCCTCCTCCCCCCTGTCCTCAGGCCACCCACGCTGAACCGACGGTATGACACTTGTACAGGTACTACCGTCTACAACGCATGATAGCAGCACCTGGCCAGGGGAACTCCTGCTTGCACACAGACTGACCAGGCCTCTTATGCTATCCAGTACTCCCGGGAGGGTCTACCTTATAATCATCAGTAAAGACCCTGAACTGCACTGCAAAGACTCTGAGTCATTCCTGCTGCGCTCGTGCACCATTACCCCCATCATCCACACTCACTGCCCTGAGGCTATACTCCTCCCGAGGGGAGTTATCCCATTCTATGCTGCGCACACAACACCAGCCTCAGCGGTCTGCCTCGCAGCGGTGGTACTCCCTGACCGCAATCCACGGGTGGCGCAGTCGGACAATTAACCTCAAAACCTAAGAAAGACTGCCACTGGTTTGACCAGCCTGACCGGGTCACCGCCACGAAGACTACAGACCCCAGAGACCCTGCACCGGGTATCCCACACACGTGTACACACGGCCCAGGGGGCGCGTCACATGCAGTACAGCATATTACAAACATAAATCCCATTATTGGGGAGTGGGTGTCCCATAGTATTTGCTTATGCTTTCCCAGCAAAATCTGCCAAAAATTAGGACGGAGCTACTTGCAATGACCCTTACAAGAGCCATGCAGTACAGCATATTACAAACATAAGTCCCATTATTGGGGAGTGGGTGTCCCATAGTATTTGCTTATGCTTTCCCAGCAAAAGCTGCCAAAAATTAGGATGGAGCAACTTGCAATGTCCCTTACAAGAGCCATGCAGTACAGCATATTACAAACATAAGTCCCATTATTGGGGAGTGGGTGTCCCATAGTATTTGCTTATGCTTTCCCAGCAAAAGCTGCCAAAAATTAGGACGGAGCAACTTGCAATGCCCCTTACAAGAGCCATGCAGTACAGCATATTACAAACATAAGTCCCATTATTGGGGAGTGGGTGTCCCATAGTATTTGCTTATGCTTTCCCAGCAAAAGCTGCCAAAAATTAGGACGTAGCAACTTGCAATGCCCCTTACAAGAGCCATGCAGTACAGCATATTACAAACATAAGTCCCATTATTGGGGAGTGGGTGTCCCATAGTATTTGCTTATGCTTTCCCAGCAAAAGCTGCCAAAAATTAGGACGGAGCAACTTGCAATGCCCCTTACAAGAGCCATGCAGTACAGCATATTACAAACATAAGTCCCATTATTGGGGAGTGGGTGTCCCATAGTATTTGCTTATGCCTTGCAAAAATAAGGACGGAGGAACTTACAATGCTGGCACCCTGGTGGTATAGTGGTGGTGGAGGCTGAGGATAAGGAGAAGAAGATTAAACAGCCGAAACGAGGAAACGTATACCCATGTGTGGGTGTGAAGCGGTGCATGTGAATACACCTCCCGAAATAACACAGTGGATTTGACTTTATGTTACTCTGCTGTCATTTGGTGGTGATGAGAAGTCTGGCCCAATACAGCCCTTGTTCATTTTGATAAGGGTCAGCTTGTCAGCATTGTCAGTTGACAGGCGAGTGCGCTTTTCAGTTATAATTCCCCCAGCGGCACTAAAAACACGCTCCGATAACACGCTAGCGGCAGGGCAGGGCAGGACCTCCACGGCGTACAGAGCGAGTTCATTCCAAGTGTCCAGCTTGGATAACCAATAATTAAAAGGCACAGAGGAATCACGGAGGACGCTGGTACGATCGGCAAGGTACTCCCTCACCATCTTTTGAAACTTTCCACTCCTTGTGAGAGTACCCCGCGCCTCAGGGCCTGTAAGCTGGGCGGGTGTCAGAAAACTGTCCCAGAACGTTGACAGTGTTCCCCTGCCTCTGCTGGATTGGAGTTGCATCTCTCTCACCTGTACGCCTTGATTGGGCAACGAACTGTGACCTCTGCTGCTAGCGTGTTCAGATGGGAATTTTTTTAAGAGTTCTGCAGCAAGGGCCTTCTGGTATTGCCCCATTTTTGTAGACCTCTCCACCTCAGGAATAAGAGAGTGAAAGTTCTCCTTGTAGCGGGGGTCTACAAGTGTCACCAACCAGTAATGACTGTCACCCAACATTTTGACAACGCGAGGGTCATGGTTAAGGCAGCGTAACATAAAGTCAGCCATGCGTGCCAGACTGGTAACGGGCAAGATTTCCGTGTCCTCACCAAGATGACGACTGACCATGCTCTCCTCCTCCTCCTCCTCTTCCTCCTCCCCCTTGTCCTCAGGCCACCCACGCTGAACCGACGGTATGACACTTGTACAGGTACTACCGTCTACAACGCATGATAGCAGCACCTGTTCTTCCTCCTCCTCCTCTCCCTCATTGTCCCCCAATGCACGTTGGGATGAGATGAGGCTGGGCTGTGTGTAATCGCCCTCTACGGCTTCTTGATCCATCTCATCATACTCTGGCTGCAATGCCTCCTCTTTAATTCTCTGCAGAGAGCGTTGCAAAAGACAGACAAGTGGGATGCTGACACTAATGATGGCGTCATCGCCACTCACCATCTTGGTGGCCTCCTCAAAGTTTGTCAGGATGGTACATATGTCAGACATCCAGCTCTACTCCTGAGGTCTAATGTGTGGAGTCTGACCTGAATATCGATGGCCTTGTTGCAGCTGGTACTCCACAACTGCTCTCTTCTGCTCACAAATCCTTTGCAACATGTGGAGGGTAGAGTTCCAACGTGTGGGGACATCACACACCAGTCGGTGTGCCGGAAGCTGCGAAAGCTGCTGCAACACAGCAAGGGCGGCGGAAGCTGTAGCCGACTTGCGAAAATGAGATGACAGGCGGCGTACTTTCACGAGTAGATCTGACAACTCGGGGTACGATTTAAGAAACCGCTGAACCACGAGGTTAAGCACATGAGCCAGGCATGGTACGTGTGTGATCTCACCTCGCCTCAGAGCCGCCACCAGGTTACGGCCATTGTCACACACGACCATGCCGGGATGTAGGTTCAGCGGTCTCAGCCACAGATCTGCCTGCTCTTTCACAGCTGTCCACAACTCACAAGCAGTGTGAGGTTTATCACCTAAGCTTATGAGTTTCAGCACAGCCTGTTGCCGCTTGGCGGAGGCAGTACTGCAGTGCTTCCAGCTTGTAACTGATGTGGTGATATCTGAGATGGAGGCTGAACATGAGGAGGAGGAGGAGGAGGAGGATGCGCAGGAACTGTACACTGTGGGGGCAACTCTGACTGACATAGGGCCCGCAATCCTGTGTGGGAAGGATGTGTTCCGTCCCAAGGTCCAACTGGGTTCCGGCTTCCACTATGTTTACCCAGTGTGCCGTCAGAGAGATGTACCGTCCCTGGCCACAAGCACTTGTCCACGTGTCCGTTGTCAGGTGGACTCTCCCAGTAACTGCGTTGTTGAGGGCACGGCAGATGCTTTGGGACACGTGCTTGTGTAGTGCGGGGATGGCACACCGGGCAAAATAGTGTCGGCTGGGGACCGAGTACCGAGGGACGGCCACCGCCATAAGATTGCGGAAGGATTCCGTCTCCACCAGCCTAAAAGGCAGCATTTCCAATGCAAGCAGTCGTGAAATGTGCGAATTTAGGACTGTGGCCTGTGGGGCGTTAGCTGCGAATTTCCGCTTTCGTTCAACGGTCTGGGATATGGACAATTGAACGCTGCGGTGGGACGTGGACGTGGACGTTGATGCTGTTTCTTGAGAAACTGCCATAACAAGTGAAGACTGAGAGGAGGGGGCATCTTTACATGCAGTATGGACAGGGGATTGCCTTGCACACACAACAGGGGGTTCTATTGCACGCACAACAGTGGAAGAAGCAGTGGTGACACCCGCTGACACTGGTCGTGGACCCTGGGTTTCGCCCCACAAAGTCGGGTGCTTTGCTGCCATGTGCCTGATCATGCTGGTGGTGGTCAGGCTGGTAGTTTTGTCACCCCTGCTGATGCTGGCATGGCAGGTGGAACATATGGCCTTTTTGGGGTTATCAGCAGAGTCTTTAAAAAAATTCCAGACTCTGGAAGACCTACCGCTTGTACTGGCAACATCCCTCGTGTTGGTGTTACGGGGAACGGTTGCCTGCCTTCTGTCTGCGGCCACCACACTGCTTCTTCCTGCCTGTTGGGGTACTCTGCCTCCCTCCCCCTGTGTGCTGCTGGCCTCACTCTGCATGTCCTCCTTCCACGTTGGGTCAGTTACTAGATCATCCACCACCTCCTCCTCTTCCACTTGCGCACCACGATCCTCCTCCTCACTTCCTGGCAATTGTGTCTCGTCATCGTCCACCTCTTGTGACAGATTGCCAACGTCGACTTCCTGTGGCCGTGGCTGTTCAAATATTTGGGCATCGCAACATGGGATCTCCTCTTCCACCACTTCAAGCGTATCAGGCGAGGGGCCCAAATATGGAAATGGACCAGTGAACAGCTCTTCAGAGTGTCCAAGTATGGGATCACTTGCTGTCTGACGACACTCGGCATGGTGGGAGGAAGGAGCATCAGGGTGAGGAGGAGTATGCGGTCGAGACTCACGGCTACTAAGAGTTGACCGTGTGGAAGACAGACCAGAGGTGGTGGTGCCCAGGTAACTGGAAGTATTATCTGCTATCCAATTAATAACCTGTTCACACTGATCAGTTCTCAATACTGGTGTTGTTCTGTGCTTCCCTAGTAATTCGGTCAAGAAGTGGGAGCGAGAAGATGTGGCTGTTGGTTGTGGCACATTTTCACCTTGGCCACGGCCCCGTCCTCTGCACGAACCATCACCAGAACGTCCACTTCCACGTCCCTTGCCACGCGCCTTGCCCATTGTAAATGAAGTAAAATAGCTTACACTTGCACTATCAATGGAAAAAGAGTAATAAAGAGTAGATTAGAACCGTGGAAGAGGAAAACCACAGTTATTGTTTACTGGGGTATACCACACTTTTTTAGATAGAGATATTTGCGGCTGAACAGTGAGCGACACACTCAAACTGCTTTTTTTTTAGATACCAAAGGCCCAAATCTGGATAGTACAGCGATTTGACCCGTGGAACTGCGAAACCACACTGGGATGTCGGGCCTACACAAGACTATTTTCAACAGATATATTTTTGTGTCACAACAGTCAGGAGACACTACTGTTTTTCTTTACGGAAAAAACTACCAAAACCTGAATAATAGAGATTTTTTACAGTGGGATGGCAAAACCACAGTTATTTTTTACTGGGGTATACCACACTTTTTTAAATAGAGATATTTGGGGCTGAACAGTGAGCGACACACTCAAACTGCTTTTTTTTTAGATACCAAAGGCCCAAAACTGGATAGTACAGCGATTTGACCGGTGGAACTGCGAAACCACACTGGGATGTCGGGCCTACACAAGACTATTTTCAACAGATATATTTTTGTGTCACAACAGTCAGGAGACACTACTGTTTTTCTTTACGGAAAAAACTACCAAAACCTGAATAATAGAGATTTTTTACCATGGGATGGCAAAACCACAGTTATTGTTTACTGGGGTATACCACACTTTTTTAAATAGAGATATTTGCGGCTGAACAGTGAGCGACACACTCAAACTGTTTTTTTTTTTTAGATACAAATGGCCCAAAATGGATAATACAGAGGTTTGAACCGTGGAAGTGCAAAACAACACTTCTGTTTCTCTAGCCTACACCAGACTATTTTCAACAGTTATATTTGTGTCTGAAAAATCAGAGACACGCTTTTTTTTTGGGGGGGGGGGGGGACACACCAAAAGGTTAATAAGACGGGTATTTGTACAGTGTGAAGGAGATAAAAAAAAGGAGGATTCAGATGAAAAAAAAAGGATTTTTCCTGGCCCCCGACACCTGGTGCTAAGTTCAGCAATTTCAGCAACACAAGCACACAGGACTGTAATGCAGCGTTTGCTGGTATAACCACTGTGTCTCCTATACAGCCTGCCTGGTATGTGGGATGGATATCCTGAAAAGGACTGTTTGTTTGTTCTGGCAGCCTTTACAAACCCTACACTAACTATTTCGCAGTTTATATCTCTCCCTAAATCAGCAGCGCTGTCCCTACACTGTCTAATCCGGAGCGACTGTGTCCAAAATGGCGGCGCCCGGTTTTAAATACTCGAGGTGACGCTGTGCGGCCAGCCAATCACTGTAATGCCCACAACCAACATGGCTGCAGCATTACAGTGACTGGCTTGCAATCCATGCATGTTCATTGGCTCTGTAAAGAGCGCCAAACATGCAGGGCGGAGACCCGAGCTCCCGCCCAAGTATCCCCGAAATGCTCGGTGCTCGCCGAACATCCCGAGTAGCGTGATGCTCGGGCGAGTACCGAGCAGTGTCGAGCATGTTCGCTCAACACTAGTGCTAAGCATCTCCGGGAACTCCTTCAAGATTGTTGGAAGACCATTTCCGGTGACTACCTCTTGAAGCTCATCAAGAGAATGCCAAGAGTGTGCAAAGCAGTCATCAAAGCAAAAGGTGGCTACTTTGAAGAACCTAGAATATAAGACATATTTTCAGTTGTTTCACACTTTTTTGTTAAGTATATAATTCCATGTAGCGCCGGCGTCCCTGCCCTCTGCTAGGCAGGGACGCTGTTCCCCTCACCCCTCTGCTCCGAGCCCGGCGTCCTCCTCCCGCTCTGCTGGCAGCGCGCGCTCCTTCCCGGACACTGTGCTTAGGGTGCGCGCGCTCCCTCCCTCTTAAAGGGGCCGCGCGCGCCGTCCTAAGGAGTCCCCGGCCAATGGCCGGAGGACTTCACCATATATAAGGCACCTCCTCCAAAATGGAGGTGCCCGAGCAATGTTGTTGCACTGTTCACTACTCTGCTTCAGCCCTCAGGTCCCGTTGCCAGTTACCTGCCAGAAACCTGCCAGTTTGCTGTCTGTTTCCTGCCTGACATTCCTCCTACCTGCTTCCTAGCCTGAGGTCCGACGGTCTGCCTTCCTACTCCTGTCAGTCTGTCTATGGACCAGCTTGCCCGCTCACCTGGGAGCGCACATCTGCTACCTGCCTGCTAGCCTATCTGGAGGCTCCGCCGTCACGTGCTGTGACCACCTGCCATTCCAGAGACTCCTGCCCGCTCACCTGGGAGCGCTCATCTGCTGCCTGTCTGTTGGCCTACCTGGAGGCTCCGCCGTCACGTGCTGTGACCACCTGCCATTCCAGAGACTCCTGCCCGCTCACCTGGGAGCGCTCATCTGCTGCCTGTCTGTTGGCCTACCTGGAGGCTCCGCCGTCACATGCTGTGACCACCCGTTTATCCAGAGACTCTCGCTTGCTCACCTGGGAGCACACATCTACCATCTGCCTGCTAGCCTACCTGGAGGCTCAGCCATCACAGGTCGTACCTACCCTTTACCCAGAGACTGCCCCGGTCACTTGCCGTGACCTCCTGCCCGTTCATCCAGAGACTGCCCCGGTCACTTGCCGTGACATCCTGCCCGTTCATCCAGAGACTGCCCCGGTCACTTGCCGTGACCTCCTGCCCGTTCATCCAGAGACTACTCCGGTCACTTGCCGTGACCTCCAGCCCGTTCACCCAGAGACTGTGCCGGTCACCTGCTGTGACTGCCTGCCCGTCTTCCCTGGTCGCCACCCGCTCCCTTACAAGGACCACCCCCTTGTATAGTAGCTCAGAGGTTCCGCCTCCCAGACCCGTTACAGTTTGCTCGGGCCATGGAACCCGGTGGTACCCAAGCTCCCTCGCTCTCGGACCTATGTCATGAACTGTCCCGTCAGAGGTCCCAACAGGAGTCCATCCTGGGTCACCTGCGGAATGTCAACTCACGCCTGGACACTCTGACTGCTCCACCAGCAACCACCGCTAGAGTCATGACTCGCAACCCGGCAGCGCCGCTGCCCACCAATACCATGGTATCCTGCTCCGGACCCCGGCTTTCTGCACCTCCTCGCTTCGGAGGCGACTCCGCTCAGGCTCGGGGCTTCATAAACCAGTGCACCCTGCACTTTGAACTCCTGTCCCACCAGTTTAATTCCGACCGGGCCAAAGTAGCCTTCATCATGTCCCATCTCACGGGGGA
The DNA here is from genome assembly GCF_046119375.1 of Phyllobates terribilis. Classification (NCBI taxonomy): domain Eukaryota; kingdom Metazoa; phylum Chordata; class Amphibia; order Anura; family Dendrobatidae; genus Phyllobates; species Phyllobates terribilis. The sequence goes on along the minus strand of NW_027362765.1, from coordinate 452,697,478 downwards.
GGCACTGGCTTGGCTGAATGCTCTATGGGAGAGAGGAGACCCCCTGGTGTCCGACTTGCCTGCCTTTCTCACGGCTTTCCTGAAAGTCTTCGACGAACCTGGACGGAAGACCTCATCCGCATCGTCTCTGCTACGCCTCCGTCAGGGAAGTCTCACCGTGGGCCAATATGCCATACGGTTCCGTACCCTTGCCTCGGAGCTGGCCTGGGATAACGACGCTCTGGTATCTGTCTTCTGGGAGGGTCTGTCCGGCCGTATTAAAGATGAACTCGCCGGTCGGGACATTCCTACCACTCTCGATGATTTAATAACTCTTGCCACCCGTATTGACCTACGGTTCCAGGAGCGTGCCAAAGAGGTCACCCGTGAGAGGAGGTTTCCACGTCTAGCTCCTTCCTTCCAGAAACCCGTCACTCCCTCCGTTTCTCCCCAGGTACACCTTCCTGAGCCAAGATGGTCAAAACCCGTCAGGACTTACGCCGTGCCGAGGGGAGCTGCTTCTACTGTGGCAGTAAGGAGCACCGGATCCGTACCTGCCCGGAGAGGTCGGGAAACGCCTGTGTCTAGGTTCGCTCAGAGAGGTCGACCTAGACAAGAATAAATCCTCTCCATCTCTGCTGCTGTCAGTCTCAATCATCTGCGGGGAGAACCGTTATTGCGAACTAGCCCAACTTGACTCTGGAGCGGCCGGGAATCTTATTTCACTGGCCCTGGTAGAAAAATACCGCATTCCCACCAAACCTCTGGCTATACCATTATCTGTCGCTGCTGTGGATGGGGGCCTCTTACCACGTCCCATCCAACTCATCACCGAATCCATAACTCTGCAGGTGGGAATGCTGCATTCTGAGAGCATCTCTTTTCATGTTCTGCCTGGACTCTCTCACGCCCTCTTACTAGGTCTACCTTGGCTCCAGAGACATGCACCCATGCTTGACTGGCAGACCGGAGAAGTCCTTCGCTGGGGACAGGACTGTCATAAGACTTGTTTGGTTCCTGTTCATCCCGCCAGTCCTTCTCCTACCCCAACTAATCTACCTGGACTTCCGATTCCCTATTGGTCATTTGCTGATGTCTTTAATAAAAAGGAGGCAGAGACATTACCCCCTCATAGACCATATGACTGTCCTATCGACCTGTTACCCGGTACTACGCCTCCCTGTGGGCGTATTTACCCATTGTCCGCTGCTGAGACCCGGTCGATGTCCGAATATATTGAGGAGAATTTGGCCAGGGGATTCATCCGGAAATCTACCTCCCCGGCGGGAGCAGGCTTCTTTTTCGTAAAAAAGAAGGACGTCTCTCTCCGTCCCTGTATAGACTATAGAGGCCTTAACCAGATCACGGTGAAGAATAAGTACCCCCTTCCACTCATTCCAGAATTATTTGATCGTCTGAGGGGGGCTAGAATCTTCACCAAACTGGACCTCCGTGGGGCGTACAACCTGGTCCGTATCCGTCAAGGGGATGAATGGAAGACTGCATTCAACACCCGGGACGGCCACTATGAATATCTGGTAATGCCCTTTGGTCTCTGTAACGCTCCTGCCGTCTTTCAAGAGTTGGTCAATGACATCTTCCGGGACCTTCTCTACTCCTGCGTAGTGGTGTACCTGGACGACATCTTGGTCTTCTCTCCGGATCTCCAGACTCACCGGAGGGATGTTCGTCAGGTCCTGCTCAGGCTCAGGCAGAATCACCTCTTCGCTAAATATGAGAAGTGCCTCTTTGAGCAGACCTCGCTTCCGTTTTTGGGCTACATTATTTCTCAGACCGGCCTACGAATGGATCCAGAGAAACTGTCTGCCATCGAGAAATGGCCTCGACCTGAGGAGTTGAAGGCCATTCAGCGGTTCCTGGGCTTCGCCAACTACTACCGCCTCTTCATACCGCACTTCTCTTCCCGGACTGCCCCAATTTCCGCGCTCACCCGTAAGGGCACTAATCTCAGAGAGTGGCCGCCTGAAGCAGAGGAGGCCTTTCTTTCCTTAAAACAGGCCTTCTCTTCCGCCCCGGTGCTGCATCGCCCAGATGGCAACAAGCAGTTCTTCCTGGAGGTTGACGCCTCCTCCTCTGGAGCCGGAGCGGTACTTACCCAAAAATCATCTTCCGGGAGAATGGTAACTTGTGGCTTCTTCTCCAAACTCTTCTCCTCTTCTGAGCGCAACTAATCCATAGGAGATCGAGAGTTATTGGCCATCAAGCTGGCATTGGAGGAGTGGCGTTACCTGCTCGAAGGGGCTCTTCACCCGGTAATAATTTACACTGACCACAAGAACTTGGCTTACCTCCAGCATGCCCAGAGACTTAACCCGCGCCAAGCTCGGTGGTCCTTGTTTTTTGCTCGCTTTGATTTTATTCTTCATTTTCGCCCGGCTGACAAAAACATCAAGGCGGACGCCTTGTCCCGTTCCTTTCTGGTGTCTGATCTCGAGGAGGAACCGAAACACATCATCGATCCCGCCAGAGTAATGCAGGTGGCTCCCGTGAGTCTAATCCGTCTCCCTCCCGGTAAGACGTTCGTATCAGTACCTGATCGGGAGAAGATCCTACACTGGGGTCACTCGTCTAAACTAGCTGGTCACGCCGGTCAGAAAAAGACCCTCCAGCTTATTACCCGGCACTACTGGTGGCCTACCCTGCACAAGGACGTAATAGACTTTGTTTCTGCCTGTGTGTCCTGCGCCCGCAACAAGGTTCCGAGACATCTGCCAGCCGGTCGCCTCCTTCCGCTCCCAGTACCTGCTGCCCCCTGGCAGCATATAGCAATGGACTTTATAACTGATCTCCCCGTCTCTGCCGGTTGTACGGTCATTTGGGTGGTCGCTGACCGCTTTTCCAAGATGGCGCATTTCGTTCCCCTGCCAGGCCTCCCGTCTGCACCCGAGCTGGCTAAAGACTTTATCCGCCACATCTTCCGTCTTCATGGACTGCCCCTCCACATAGTGTCGGATCGTGGGGTACAGTTCACCTCACGCTTCTGGAGAGCCACTTGTAAACTGCTAGACATCACCCTGGACTTCTCCTCCGCTTACCACCCACAGTCTAATGGTCAAGTGGAACGGATCAATCAGAACCTGACCAGTTACCTCCGGCACTTCGTTAATGCCCACCATTCAGACTGGGTGGATCTCCTGCCATGGGCCGAATTTTCTTACAACAATCACGAGAGCGAATCTTCCTCCAAATCCCCATTTTTTGTTGTCTTCGGTCAGCATCCTCGGATCCCATTTCCCGTCTCCACCTCAGTGGACAATCCGGCTGCGGAATCTATTGTTAACAAATTTTCCTCCATATGGGAGAGTACCCGGTCCGCACTCCTTCTGTCATCCGAGCGTATGAAAAGACATGCTGACAAAAAACGTCTGGATCCTCCTCAATTCCGTCCAGGGGATAAGGTCTGGCTCTCGTCCAAGTATGTCCGGCTCAAGATTCCTTCCTATAAGTTAGGGCCTCGGTTCATCGGTCCTCTGGAGGTCATCAGTCAGATCAATCCGGTGGCCTATAAATTGAAACTCCCGGCCAACTTGCGGATCCCTAACTCCTTCCATGTATCTCTCCTCAAACCTGTGGTACTTAACTCTTTTTCCAAGTCTACAGGTACGCCTCCTGCTCCGGTTTCCGCTGAAAACGAATTTGAGGTAGAGAACATTCTGGCCACCAAAAGGGTAAGAGGGAAGACCTTTTTTCTAGTAGATTGGAAGGGGTTTGGTCCTGAAGAGAGAACGTGGGAGCCCTGGGAGAACATCCATGCCCCTCTCATCCTAGCTAAATTTCTCTCTGGCCTAAAAAAGGGGGGGCCTAAAGGGGGGGGTACTGTAGCGCCGGCGTCCCTGCCCTCTGCTAGGCAGGGACGCTGTTCCCCTCACCCCTCTGCTCCGAGCCCGGAGTCCTCCTCCCGCTCTGCTGGCAGCGCGCGCTCCTTCCCGGACACTGTGCTTAGGGCGCGCGCGCGCGCGCGCGCTCCCTCCCTCTTAAAGGGGCCGCACGCGCCGTCCTAAGGAGTCCCCGGCCAATGGCCGGAGGACTTCACCATATATAAGGCACCTCCTACAAAATGGAGGTGCCCGAGCAATGTTGTTGCACTGTTCACTACTCTGCTTCAGCCCTCAGGTCCCGTTGCCAGTTACCTGCCAGAAACCTGCCAGTTTGCTGTCTGTTTCCTGCCTGACATTCCTCCTACCTGCTTGCTAGCCTGAGGTCTGACGGTCTGCCTTCCTACTCCTGTCAGTCTGTCTATGGACCAGCTTGCCCGCTCACCTGGGAGCGCACATCTGCTACCTGCCTGCTAGCCTACCTGGAGGCTCCGCCGTCACGTGCTGTGACCACCTGCCATTCCAGAGACTCCTGCCCGCTCACCTGGGAGCGCTCATCTGCTGCCTGTCTGTTGGCCTACCTGGAGGCTCCGCCGTCACATGCTGTGACCACCTGCCATTCCAGAGACTCCTGCCCGCTCACCTGGGAGCGCTCATCTGCTGCCTGTCTGTTGGCCTACCTGGAGGCTCCGCCGTCACATGCTGTGACCACCCGTTTATCCAGAGACTCTCGCTTGCTCACCTGGGAGCACACATCTACCATCTGCCTGCTAGCCTACCTGGAGGCTCAGCCATCACAGGTCGTACCTACCCTTTACCCAGAGACTGCCCCGGTCACTTGCCGTGACCTCCTGCCCGTTCATCCAGAGACTGCCCCGGTCACTTGCCGTGACCTCCTGCCCGTTCATCCAGAGACTGCCCCGGTCACTTGCCGTGACCTCCTGCCCCTTCATCCAGAGACTACTCCGGTCACTTGCCGTGACCTCCAGCCCGTTCACCCAGAGACTGTCCCGGTCACCTGCTGTGACTGCCTGCCCGTCTTCCCTGGTCGCCACCCGCTCCCTTACAAGGACCGCCCCCTTGTATAGTAGCTCAGAGGTTCCGCCTCCCAGACCCGTTACATTCCACATGTGTTAATTCATAGTTTTGATGCCTTCAGTGTGAATGTACAATTTTCATAGTCATGAAAATAAAGAAAAATCTTTAAATGAGAAGGTGTGTCCAAACTTTTGGTCTGTACTGTACATTATCTTTACTGTCCCCATTTGGGCTCACAATCTAAGTTCCCTATCAGTATGTCTTTTGGAGTGTGGGAGGAAATTGGAGAACCCGGAGGAAATCCACACAAACACGGGGAGAACATACAAACTCCTTGCAGATGTTGTCCTTGGTGGGATTTGAACTGAGGACCCCAGCAACAGTGTAACCACTGAGCCACCATGCTGCCCCTTAGCTGATAAAACCCCTGCCACTCCAGATACACAGCTTAGGTGGTCATCTGTCTTCATTAATTGTCTTGCATTTATGACATGCCGGCAATGCCAACGTGAAAGCTGCAAATCACTATCCATGATGCTACTGATTGATTTTAGTGGGCATGTATTTATGGTTAGCACATCATCACTGCAGGACAGTTACAGGGGTTATGCGGGACTATTTTTATTTTTTACAATGTGCCTAAAAACTAACAGGCAGGTAGTTGCTAACTACCTGCCTGTTGTGCCCAGCGCCGATCTCACAAATTGCTCCTGCCACCAATTCTGCGGCTTCCATTGACATCACGACAACAGAACAGTGGCTTCTTTTCCGCTCGGCTCTGTTGATGGGGTGTGACTGCTGGTGGCATCATGCTGATTGACTGCCGGCTCCCTTCTGCCTAACTGTGGGAAGCCCAGCTGTCAGTCAGCATGATGTTGGAAGTCACGTCGCGTCAACAGAGCAGCCGGAAGAAGAAAAGCTGCTCTGTTGACATGGAGCAGCTTAATCACCAGCAGGGATGGTCGGTGATAACTCTGAGCTGGCGCCGGGTAGAGCAAGCAGGTAGATAACAACCACCTGTCTGTTAGCTTTGAGGTCCATAGTAAAAGAAAAAATACTGAACAACTTCTTTAAAGACCAATGGGAACACCAGATCAGCAGCGCTAGAGCGGTAGTGGTTTTACCAGGGATGTAAGTTAGTTATTTTATCACACTCTGTGCTTAAGTCTATTTGTTAAAGAAACTCCAGAAAACTACTTTAAAGACACACATTATTTAAAAAAAATACTTCAATTCCTGGCTACAGAAATTATGACTTTTGAGTGACCCAATGGGCACCCCATCGACTCCACCCTTAGCTTGACAAGCACTGAGTGTCTTGACCCCTAAGCTAAGTTGGCCTGGAATTTGCCCATTATTGCCTGGTGCTAACGCCAGCCCCGCTGTTCATAGTGAGGTCATCACTGTGGCCAGCAACCGGCTTTAGTGACTATGTTTTCCCATGGACATAACGTCATTGTGCTGCGACCACTACACATTGTGGCACGGATGCCTTAAGAAGTCAGCATGGAGCTGCAGCAGCAGGGACAGATGAGGGGTTAGGTGAGGATAATAATTTAATGTTTTTTTTAACCCCTTCCTGACACATCCGTATATTATGCTTAGGGGTCGGGAGACCTCAGAGAATAATACGTTTTTTTTTGTTTGTATCCAAGGCAATTGGGGCTAATTTTGATTCACATTGAGTACATTTTATGTAATTCGAAATTTCCTGGTTCAACATTCGACAGATTTGCTCATCTCTATTACTTATAATGCACTTGTTTAAATAATTCATAGCAGACTGTGTTCCATGTGGGGGTCTCACTTTTTGGCTCAGGAAGTCGGAAGATTAGTTTGTTAAGGGATAAAATATATATTGACAGACACCCAGGAGAATGTGCCAGACATCCTCCTGCTGCCTTCTCGTCTTTAATTCAGAGGGGTGGCCCATTCCTGTTCTTTCCTTTGCCCAAATCACAAGGCAACAGCTGCACTGTGTCATTTTCTCATTAAACATCAGTGATTCCCAGATGGGCAGAGAACAAAGGCAGAGGTAAAGGTGCTATAAGTAGACAAGGGAGCCGCCAAGATTACCGAGGAGGCAGATAATAGCTAATTTGTCGGCAACCCTTCTGTGACCTTCAAAATGGATCAGAAAGCAGTGAACCTGCAATTCTAGAATAAATGTTTCTTGATATATGTCTGTTTCTAATAAAAACAAAAATGTGACGTGCAGCAATGGTCTTTTTTACAACTGATAGAAAATGCATGTCTTCACTTTAACCCCTTTCCGCCGCGACCCATTTCCATTTTTCTTTTACGTTTTCTCCTCCCCTTCCTCCAAGAGCAAGCACTTTTTTTATTTTTCCATCCCCCATAACCGTATGAGGGCTTGTTTTTTGTGAGACAAATTGTACTTTTGAATGACACCATTTATTTTATCATGTGTTCCACTGGAAAGCGCGGACAAAATCCAAGTGCGTCAAAATTGCAAAAAAGTGCAATTCTACAAATTTCTTTTTGCATTTTTTTATCTATCATGTCCACAATATGGTAAAACTGACCTGGCAATATGATTCCCCAGGTCAGTACATTTATGTATATACTAAATATGTATAGTTGTTTTTTTTATTTAAGTAGTGAAAAAAATTCGGAAATTTGTAGAAAAAAAAAAAGTCTCTCGTCAACTTTTTCTGAGACCCGTAACATTTTCAATTTTCGGCATATGAGGCTGTGTGATGTTTTTTTGCTCCTTGAGCTGTCGTTTTCATTGATACTATTTCAGGGTAGATATATTTTGATTGCCTTTTATAGCAACTGTGGCGTTTTGATTTTTTTTCTTGTTACACCATTTACAATCGGATTAATTTATTTTATATTTTGATAGATTTGACTTTTACAGACACAGCAATACTAAATATGTGTATTTTTTATTGTTTTATTTTTAATGGCGCAAAAGGGAGTGATTTGAATTTTTATATATTTCATTTTTTTCCTATTTTTAAAAACATTATTTTTTCACTTTCTACTGGATTTGTTACCTGGGACCAGGACCTGGGATTATCCAATCGCTTGTACTATAAACAGCAGTACCATCATCTGCTGGGAAAGTCAGGGAGCCGGCATAGGACGCGCACCAGTACCGTCATATGTCCGTAAGGGGTTAGAGGGAACCAGTCAACAAGTTCTTAGACCCCAAACTAACATCCTCTATGTGAAGCATCTGAAATGTTGATGGCCTAGCCCCTGCACTTACTAGCTCATTTGCAGAAACATTCCCAGATGGGTTTCTAGAAAATGGAGAAACGGACTCAATACAGAGGTAAAAACATAATCAACATTTCAGATGCTTTACATACATAACAATAGTTTAGGGTCTAAAAATCTGCTGACAGGCTCCCTTTAAATACAAATTACAACTATGGGGGATTCTTCATTTCAGGACAATGGGTGGAGTAAAAAAAATAGAAACAAGTGTATTAACAATTATTAATTTAATTAAAATTTAATTTAAAGGGATATTGCCATTTACTGGATATGCCATACATTTCTGATAAATAAGGTGCCACCTCTGGGTCTGACACCGATCTTGAGATCCAGGCCCTGTCTTGCATTTACTTTTATAGCAGCTTTGAAAATTACCAAACACAATTGCTTGTCAATTGTTTAAACTCCCATACGGGTGAATTGAGAGAGCTGTGCATGCGCCGCAGACTTTTAATTCCCAGGGACACAAAACAGGGCGTGTTCTCAAGAAGGTGGGATCCACACTTAGCAGATATTTCTAAAATCTAAAATAAAATTCTGGAATGGGACAAACCCTTATCTGTCTTATACAAAAATTATTTGAGATGCATAATTGACATTGTAGGGATTCACTCACTCTGGCCGCGCTTGAGTTAGGCATAGGCAGCAGGTTCGTAGCCAAATTGGAAGATTTATTGAAGTCCATAAATCTTCGAAAGGAAAAACAAATGGACTTTCTTCAGCAAATCAAAGGTACAACATAGCAAAAACATAGTAAATGTAGCAAGTACGGGTTTACCTGCTTAAATCAGCTTTGTAACTAATCAGCCTTTAAAAACTGACCAATGCAATACAGGTCTTTCTTCCTTCACTTCCCAGACAGTGAATGAGACAGCTGGGCTGCCTTAAATAGGCCACTCCAAGGCGTGGAACTGTAAGTATGGCAACAGCCAGTCCCACCCAGCTCTTCGGACGTTCCTAAAACCCGGACCCCAAAATCCAGGCCCATTGAAAAAAAACCTCTCAGCACTATTCATGCTGGAGCCTGCAAGCTGGGTTTCGAATCACTAAGCCTAGGTACCTCGGCGACACATACACTCTGTCCAGGACTTGTCCGGCTGCAACCTTACAACATATTACAAAAAATTGCATAAACACATACCCGAACGTCATTATATAAAAGATAAACCCAACAGAGGATATTGCATAGCTTTCCTGTAGTATAGCTCTTGGGAATCCTACCTGCTATTACTCAGCTTTCCTAGGAATATATATTGTTTAAATGGCGGGTGGTGTTTTTTTTTAACTGCACATGCCTTATTATTTCTGCATAGACACTGTTACTCATGATTCATAATGTATGTAATCTGCCCCGGCAGCCAGTGCTTTCTAGGGTGAATTTCATTAACCCTGGCCTCCCCCACTGTGTTGCTTTTTTACAGCCTCCAGCTATTGGTCTGCCTCCTTTCTTGTAGGTTACCACCTCGGCGCGGAGAAGATGGAACCATTTTCCTTGCAGTTCTTATCTTTATCATGCACTTTCCCCTTATACCTGTGTCCCACATGATAAGGGGATTCATGTATTCATGTTTAGATCTCTAACAAAACATACAAAAATGAAATATTCAGGGAAATAGTGAGAATAAAATTAGAGCAAATTCTGGCCACTTTTAACTTGGTGACAGAACCTCTTTAAAGGAACACTCCCATCAAAAGGAATAATTATGTAATGCCTAGTGCAGGGCCTGAGGGGCCATGTGTGACACAGACTTCAAAGAACCCCATACAGGAGATCCTTGTGTCACTGTCCCCTCGGGACACGTACTTGGCACAACATAGTGAATTTAAATTTAGTTCAGAGAGATGAGTCTGAAGAAAAGAAATAATGTGTTATTTTTTATTTTTAAAACCTTCCCCGAGGGCGGCCATATTTTACTTTTTGTATTTCCTGCATCAATAGGACAGATAGATATGTTTTCTTAATGGCGCAGCTGATATGAATGAGGGTCCTGGAAGTCATGGAGTGCAACCTCCTTCCCCTGATAAAAGTAACAAAGAAGCTGCATACAGAATCTGGTCATTCAGTCCCAGTCTACACAGCAAAGCTGATAAATGAAACTCGGGGGAAAAAAAGTGTAAAAATGTCAAGAACTTATTTAAAAAAAAATCTATAATAAAAATCTGAAAATAATATGCTTTTAAGGAGTGAGGCTAGAGGCTGCTGTAGACCTACCCAAAAATAGGGTTGAAAAGGACTTAAACCCCGTGGTGCACCGCCAACGGTGGCAGTCTACGCAACTGCTATGGAGGCCATGCTAAGCCTATGCCATAGGTAAGCTATTACAGAACAGACACTCGCTGGTATCTGTTGCGATTGGATCTAGCTCTGATCGCAGCAGTTTAACTCCTTAGTGGTGAACAGCGACCACGGCACCTATGAGGTTAAATGTGGAGGGGGACCTCTTTGACCCCCATTTTGCCCCCTTGACACAATCACGAGATTCCGTTGGATTGTCTAATGGCAGATGAGGGCCTCCATTTGGCTATTTCTTTGGGCGCCCCTACTTAGACCACAAACAACAAATACATGAATTGGCCAATTTATGCGTTAATATTTCTCAGTTATTCCTATTTTCTAGAGCAGTAATGCAATTCAAATTTCATATATTTCATGTTTGCATACTTAGCGGTGCAGAGTGCTACTTTATTTGTTAGTTGTATATGAAGGTAGCTGCTCCTAGTAAGCATCTGTTCACACCTATTTCTTGTTTTGGAAGTGACGGTCAGTCTTTTTTGTTTGTTTCCTACTTAGACCACAGCCATCCCTATTATTTTTGTATTATTTTAAAGCTGAATAAATCCATTTTTTTGGACTGCCTTTATCTTATATGTTGTTTATTGGAAATTTAGCACAAGTACATTTGAGACTAATTTGCCCCTTAAATTATTACAATGCTGTTTTCTAATGATACATTGGTTTTAATGCCAGATTCCATATACGTTGTACTTGTTATAAGGGTCTGTTTTAACTGCCATAAATTTTAAAGAAATGCGGATTGGGAGTAGAGAGAAAAAAAGGGAGCTGCTGTGGCTGTCATGCTTAGTAACATGGCAGTCATCACCATCCCCACTTTGTATAATCCTGTATACATGCAATAAACATTTTAATCTTAAAATGAGTCTCTGACAAGAAAGTGATTATCATAATGTCAAGTTTACTTCATATAGATTAGAACAATTCATGCACCATGAAAGGTCTTAAGCAGTCAAAGGGCTTGTCCAAGACTATTGACTTGAATAGGGGGCGAATGTACAGAACGCGGCCGCTGCCAATATTTCATTGCAGCTCCGCAACTCAACACATCTGGTCAGCACCAGGAACAGCTGATTAGTGGGGGTGCTGGATATTGATGACCTATCCTAACGATAGGCCATCAATATAAAAAGACCCCTTCATGGATTCTCACCTACTTCCCAATAAAACATCTAGAGATCTAATGATGAAATCTCAAATAAAATAAAGCTGTGAGCATTACCAGTTTTCATAAATAAGCCTTGATATTTAATCTTGATATTCTAGAATTGCAATCTGACACATTTGTACTGGGAAACCTATTCTCCCCCCACCCCATTAAAGAAGGACACAGGGTTTGATTTCATGACTTTTATTTCGTATCTTGTCTGCAGGCACAACAATGTTACTTCCTCTCTATGTTGTTATCATTTATTTTAACATTTCAGGGTACAAAGTTTATAAAGAAATGCCCTAAGAAATGTCATTAATCATTGCCACGTCACCAGTGGTCAAATATGAAACATACATCATACATCGAGACAGTAATTGGAAGAATGTCACTGGTCGTAAGGCATTGTTAAGACATGCTGTCGAGTTTTTTTGTGCACATGCCTTTAGTTTGATTTGCACCATGTATATAACTCCTCCAACTAGATGGTATTATGTCTCGCATTGCAGTTCATTACCGGCTTCTGTCCCAAGTCATCTCATTGTAACTAGCCCGATAATATTAGTGTTTGTGTAACGCTACCAGCTTTGTAGGATAACGGTGACGTACAGTAGTTGTGTTTTACAGTACTAGGTGTTCTAGAAGAAAACGTTGGGTGCTTATCGGAAAAACAGGTTGTGATTTTCTGAAATGCCCGCAAATTCCAATGTGCTTTAGATTTTGATGGCCCCCACATTTCCATTCATTTCCATTCGAATTGGATACTAGTTTAGTTATCATACATCCAAATGTCTAAGAACTAAGTGCACATTTTAAACTGTGTCCTAAACTAAGTAGTAGATTAAGGAGTGATGTGCTTTTCAATAATGGGTGACTATGACAATACACTATGGAATGAATGGTCTACTCATGATATCTAGAAGTCTGCATCATGCATCCATCATATCAGCATGGTCATGGTCCCTGGCGTGGGAGGATCTCAGCTTAGGATATGTGCACAAGGCTTCTTTTTCAGGCAGGTACCAAGCGTTAAAAAAAAAATAATCATAATTGCACTGCAATGTCAAAACTACTTGCTGTGCATATGTTCAGTCTTTTGTAACTTCTTTTAACCACTTCAGGTTTCAAAAGCCATTAAGCGGCAAAAAGAAGTGACCTGTCTATTCTTCTGGCGTTTTCCTCTTGGAAGTCACCACTATTTCATATATAAAATGAAAGAAAAACGCAAGCAAAAAAAACATAGAAGATGATAAAAAACGCGCTTTTGGAAATATGCCGCCAGCATATATGCTTCAAAAACTATGCAGGTACACCGCCGCGTGTAAAAGACGCCCCGTGCAGATAACCTTAGAACACCGGTAAGAGTTTGAGCCCAAAGTTTATTTTATTAATTAAATGGCTAAAGTTAATTGTTTTACAATTCTTTTTTATTAAGCCGCGGTTATAAAAAAGAAAAGAAAAAAGGATCTGGGTTTGGATTTTTTTCAGCACCACTTTTTTCAGCACCACCACAGCATGATTGAGATATTTTTATTAATTTTGACAGGGATGATCTACAATAAGCCTATGAGTAGAAGTGGCGCTAGTTCGAAAAAAAAGGGAAAAAAAACTCTTATGGGTATGTCCATATTGGGTAGACACGCTGACAATTTTCTGTCCGGATTTTGAGGCTGAAGATCAGAAATGTAAAACCGTAGCAGCAAAGTAGATGAGATGTTATCAAATCTCCACACGGTGCAGAAATTTGGTTTTAAATCCACCATATGTCAATTTATGGTGCAGGATATACTGTGGATTTTACTCTTTGCAACGCCGAGATTGAAATCTGCAGCAAAATCCTAAAACATACAAACATGCAGACTTTGCTGCAAGTTCTCTGAAAACCTATTTTTTTTTTTCAATTTACATCATGCAAGGACTTAATATGAAGGATCTTGGCCAAATTCCCACTACCTCTATGTAGAGAAATTGTTTCTTCTGCTTTCTTTTACCATTTTTAGGAATACACACCAGAATTCGAAGAAAGTTTGGGAATGTTTTCCATTGGTTCTGCATCTAAGATCCATTAGTATCTTCTACAGTACAGTCGGCCAATGCATCCTATAACATTGTAGGCTGGTGAGACATACTAGGACTTGTGGTTCTCAAATTGCCAAGGGGTCATGGACTACATGCCAAGAACTCATTTACATTGCGATTTTCAGCATGAGTGCACTTTCTTAGAAAACTTTTGTGACCATATATGATACAAGCAATAGCTGTGAACTCTACGAGTGAATGAATCCATGACAAAGTGAAAAATTCTAAGGGATAAATTAGTAAATTACTAGTTGCCTAAGGTTTACCATTCAATCCTTCATTCTGATCCGACTTCTCTATTTTTTTGGTTGAAACAACAGTTTCTTCAATGATTTCTTCATAGGTTTCTCCCCTGTGAGTAGATGTTTTAGAGGTAATTTTGCTGCTCGCATCTGCTTCATCTTTTCTTGTGGAAGCTGTTATCTTAGAGGAGGATGAAATATGGGCTCGAGGCTGATAAGAATAACTCTGGGATGGGTTTGGAGGCATAATGCTGATTGCACTGGTGCTAAACCTGGTCTCTTCACCCTCCAACAATTTCCTGAAAAAAAAAAAATCATAAGAAAACTTAGCAAAGTTAAAAATCTTGTCCGGGACTATTTTATTTTATCCATGGGTCTCACAACTTACAGGCAGGGAGTTGCTAACTACCTGCCTGTTGTGCCCGACGCCGATCTCTGCCGGCACAGAGCTGTCACAGACCGCTCCTGCCGGTGATTCAGTAGCTTCTGCTGACCTCACATTGACAGATCAGCTGCTTCTTTACCATTCTTCTCTGTTGATAGGGCCTGACTGCTGATATAATTCTGATTGACAGCTGGCTCCCCGCTGCATAACTGCAGGGAGTCAGCTGTCAATCAGCATGAAGTCGGCAGTCACGCTCCGTTGACTGAGCATCCCGGAAGAGGAAGAGCTGCTCTGTTGACATGAGCTGCAGAATCTATGGGAGGAGCAGTCTGTGATTGCTCTGAGCCGGCGCCGGTTAGCAACTACCTGCCTGTCAGTTCTTAGCCACATGAAAAAAAAAAAAAGTACTGGATATCCCCTTTCAGGAATACAATATTTACATCTAGGCGACCTTTAGGCACAGATTGCCTGGAGTCTAAGACACCCTCCATTAAGTAGACCAAACCTTAGTACCTTTAGATCCTCCTCTAACTGCCACAGTGAAGAGTTCCTAATTAACACTCACTGATCAGTGCACCTTTTCCCTTCCCCACTGGCCTGCAGTAATTTTCAGGGGTATTCTCATCTCATAAAATAATGTCACATCACCAGGATATGCCATTAATTTATGACTGAGGGGATTTGTCTTCTGAGATACCCACAGATCCTTGGAATAAAGGGGCCGCAGTGCGGATTCAGTTCTGCAGCCCCTGGTCGACCTGCATTGCAGGGAACCACAACCAGCTCATTCACTTGAATGAAGCTACGCTGCACAGCGGATAGCCGGGGCTGCTAAATGGGTCATAATAAGCTATCCATTTCTAAAACAATAATGTATGTATGGGGTATGGTTTAATTACAAAAAATGACAACTATACAGTTAGTGGAAATAAAATAAGAGCAACTTATGACCTCAGGTCCACTGTAAATGAAAGATATGTTTTTGCTATCTTGAAATGTGCTGTTGACTGATCTATATATATATATATATATATATATATATATATATATATATTACTCCAGCCAAATCCATAATTGTCAGACCCCATGCATAATTCATTTCTAACTGTAAAAACATATTTTTCAATGAAAAATGAAGGTAATAGTAAAGTTAGAATAAACACATAAGTAATCATTGTAAGGCTTCCTTCACATGCTCGGTAAAACATGTATGTGAAAAATTGGAACTGGTGTCAGTGTTTTGGATCATTGTGTCCGTTTTTACCATCAGTGTGCCATTAGTATTTTTCCCATATGGATAAAGAAATAGATCAAGTACAAAGCTTCTCCTATACTTTGGCAATATTAAATACGTGCAGCTCATGGACTGTAGACAGATGCCATCCGTGAGCTGTACATGTTTTGCACGGACCCATAGACTTGTATTGGCCCTTGTCATCCTTGTTGCCAGAAAAAAACAGACAAGTCTCTGTGTGGTTCGCACGTACAGACGATCCATGTAAAAACACAGACATGTGAGCAGCCTCATAGGTTATAATGGGTAGGTGTGGGATCCGTGAAAAAAACGGATGCCACACGTACTGGAAACACGGACATGTGTAGGGGGCGTAAAGTAATATTTTGGACTTAATAGAAATAGTGAAAAAAATTCAGAAACATTTCTCTCAATGTTATATTTTACACATGACCCTGCACATTTCACAGATATAACTATCGCTTCATAGACCCGCAGAAATAGGAACACAAATTACCGATATGCTGCTATTTCAATGTCCAGTGCCATCTTGACATTTAGTAGGTCCTGATATTCCCGCAGATGGCGAGCCATTTCACCTTTCGTGCTCCTCAGTTCATTTTCCAATTGATTAATGGCATCCTTTAATCAATAAGAGAGAGTGATTGTAATATGCAGCATGTCAACGTTCCACCAATGTTATAAAATGTTCTGGTTAAAAATAGAGGCGGCAAAGCTTATATTATTATTCATTAAAATTAAGTTTCGAATCAGGATCATCCAGCCAGGCCCCCTCTTCAATGCACCTTATAATTTGCACCCTGCCAGTAGCTCTTGCACCATTACACCATTATAAATTTGCATATATTGTCACCGTTCTGGAAGAGCAATCACCGCCTAAACTAACAGATGGTCAGCCTCTCTGCTCTGGCCTGTGTGACTCTCAGTTGGGGGTAAAATGAATAAGAAGACAAATTTATATTTAGGTAGCTGATGTACATTGGCTGTTGGGACATACTGGGAGTAGTCGTTTCTAAATAACTAAAGAACCAGAAGTTGGAGATCAATGATGTAGATAGATTCTGGTATATATTTAGTTACATATATGTTTCTAAATTTACTTACTTATATCGTGGCTGTTACCCTCTAATAACATTTCATTTTTTAAATTAAAGATGTTATTTGGCTATCTTGAAACATACAAAAAAATTGCTGTTGACAAATCTGATGAGTTTTTAGTACTTTGAGTGCACAAGGGTGAACTGCTGTGAATAACCTTTTGGTTGCATTTACACTGTGACTCTTAATTATGAACACATGAACTTGGTCTGTTTGCTGACAGTTTTATGGAAACAAAAGAGCTGAAGCAAAAAAGTGAAGAAAATATATCACAAAGATGAGATATTTTCCATTTGATATAGCTGAGGTTATCAATGAAGGAGCTGCTTTCTAAGGTCTGACTCAGCTGCCCCTTGCCAGAAATTATGTAGCCCCCTAGGGTATTGTTGAAACCATTCCTAACTCTATCAATCACAATATTAGCACCACTAGGGTAACAAAGCACTCACAAAACTGTGATGAAGGAGCTGTGAAAGAAATGTAATAGAAGACAATTGGTATAGTGTAGGACGCAACCATATGTCAATACCGTAAAGGAATAATTATATAGATCATTGTCATCTCTGTATAGACTTTGGAAATCTCTAGCTGCACGTGTGATCCATCTGAGTGCTGCGGTTTTCCCTTTCAAAGATGTTAAGTTAAAACAATGATTTGCAAATAGGTAAAGTAATAGAATCTATTCCAACATCATCTGCAAATAAATGATAAATCAGAATAAAAATCTGATTATTAGGGCTATTTCTATTTTCATTGAAGGAAAATATCCCTTTTATTAATAAATGAAATAGAGGTTTAAGAAGCATGCTTCATTGTGAGAACCCAATCAATCAAATACGCGTATATCAGCTGGACCACAGTGGCATTGTGGGGGATGGGCAGTTTCAAAGGGGATATTGAAGTTAGCAGCACTCCCATTTATAAGTCCAGCTTTCAGATTTATTGTATGCTAGGAAGAAGCAATTATAAATGAGTATCACAAGATTGTATTTCTGAGCAGCACAGTTATCTTTCGGGACCAGCACCACCTTTGGCTAGTGGCTGTGTCTGGTATTGCAGTTTGATTAAATTAAAAGTAATTGCACACACACAGCCAATGCAGCTGTTTCTGGAAGAAAGTAGGCATGTTTTCTAATCTCGTAGTATCCCTTTAACCATCTTAATTTGTTTAATATATAAAGTAATGTGATCCTTATTGTGTTAATTTTAAACTTAGATCAAATTTTAGACCCTCTAGTTTCCACAAATTTCTTTTTACCAATTACATATATTTCCTTATAACATATTACTGCCATACACCAGCATGAAAGAAGAAACGGAGAGAAAGAGAAATGCCACAATTAGTTTTGTTTCCCTTGGAGGTTGCCTTGGAAATGAAGCCTACAGAATCCTCAAGGAGTTTGGTTGCTGGGATAACGCTGTTCACACCTTGGCTTCTGCTTTCATACCTTCTGTAACACTTCTCTAACCCTTGTATATAAAACCAGGTCATTAGCATAGATGTATCACAGGCCATAAAAGCTAATGGAATAAAAGACAAGGTGCCACTCCCTTCTAAAGATGGCGAAGGAAGTTATGTTGGGTGGATCTAATATTTGCTATCAGACTGGTTAAAATCTTAAAAAAAAATACTGTACAATATTTCTAATATATAATTTTATGATTTTTAGGTATCTTAAACAAATACCTTATACATAATAGCGAACATGCATCTTGAAAGAATTATTTAGTCAACTATTTTTAATTGTATTTATTTACAACGTTGTTTTATTAATATAATATAATTGTAAATTTATTACAACACAGTACTAAGCGGTTGAATGTGCAAGTAGTAGATCGATAATGAAAGAGAAATAGACAGACAGATAATGTAAGATAGATAGATAGATAATGTATGATAGATAGAGAGATGGATAGATAATGTAAGATAGGTAATGTAAGATAAATAGAGAAATAGATAATGCAATATAGGTAATGCTAGATAGATATAAATAGATATATAAATAAATAATGCGATATAGATATATTTGATAAAGGTATAGATATCATATATATATTATATATAGTTATGAAAAGTATACATATATATAGAGAGAGAGAGTGATGAGATGTTATAAAGACAGTAATATATGTAATTTATTTAGGTAAATAAGTGGCAAATCGAAGACAAATAGACAAATGAGTTATGGAGATAGATAAATTAGATCGATACTACACATACATACACAGGCTGCTCTAAAACAACACATTTTCTAAAGCAGATAGATGCAGAGAGGCAGATAATAGATAATTCATAGACAGAAGTAATACAAGATAAAGAGATATATCTGAGTCTGACAAACACAAAAAGATAAAATACAAAAGAGAGCTACTAAGCACCAGAAATATATAGTTCATATATTAAAATAGATAGATGTACAGATAGATATATATGAGATATGTAGATGATAGATAGACAGACATTAGATAGATAGATAGATAGATAGATAGATAGATAGATACTGTAGATAGATAGAATGTTAAACCGACAGTACTCCACAGTGGAGTGCTGCAGTTTTTCACATTTTATTGTCATGTGGACTTAATAGAAGTCTTTGGATTTTCTATTACTGTGTGGCTTTAGCTTTTCTATTGATAGATAGATAGATAGATAGATAGATAGATAGATAGATAGATAGATAGATATCCAGAAAAAATAGAGGCAGCACTCAATAGTAAAGTCAAAAAAGTAGTTGTTTTAATAGCCCAGTGGGCTTGAGGTCTGGTATGTACTTGGGGGGCTTTTGCACCTGAACATATTTCTGTGCTGCTTTTGGATTTTTTTCTATATAGATAGATCGATAGAAAAAATCAAGGCAGCACCAGTGAGAAGGGGGCAGGGGTGCAAAGCCTCCCAGCCATAAACCCATCCTCCAATATACATATTGGCCATTACATTTTTTCAAATTTTCTATTTTGAAAGTGCTGCCTTCATTTTTGTACATAGATAGATAAATAGACAGATAGATAGACAGATAGATAGATTTAAATAGTGACCATTTCTTTTTGAGCCACAGAGCCAAGAATTGGAAAATATATGTCCTAATAAAATAGTTCATGTACTGCTGTTCTGCCCTTAATAACCAGAAATTTATGGCAGTAATAAGAAATTTTAACAAGAACCACTAACTTTTAATAAAAACAAAACAAAATGAACAATATGTCAACCCCCTCTCTCTTTCTAGCTTGTGCCTCTTGGAGCTGGCCCCCTGCTAGTCCCAGTAGTGCCTTTGTTAGCCCCTTCTGCCACTCCCTGCCCCTCCTCCTCCTCCCATCCTGGAGATGATTTTTTTTACTTTCCAGTGCTCCAGAAAGCAGCTAATGCCCTGCACGAACGTGTTACATAAGGCTGCTCATCTATAATGCATTACAGTCATTTTTCTGAGTGCAAATTAACCTGTTCAAGGAAAATCTAACAGGTCCCCTATTTGGTGAGCTGTAGAATGGAAATACTAAGTATATCAGCAAAGATCTGGAGCTCAGCCTCGGCTAATAAACTGAATAGATTCCATTTTATACCTAGTATATGCTGAATATGGGGGAAGAGTTTAGGAAATGTGAAAATGCAAACAACATCAAAACTAATACAATAATAATAAATCTGTATATTCATATAATACCAATAATTCTAGGGAACCTGCGCAGAATAAGATCAGCAGCACCATGGACAGCAGTCAGCTCCACAGTGCAGTATGAGGACAAACATGTAAGGGTCTTCCAGTTTCTACACTGGGTGCTGTGTACAGTCCCTATAGCAAGTCTGTCCTCATAAATGAACTAAGAAGCAATCCCAGAGTATCAGGCCACTATACAGGGAGCCTTACCTGCATGCCAGCTGCCTCTGCCATGTGTCTTTCCTCCATCTCCTGGATCTGCCTGTCCAGAGACTCATTGGTACCACGAAGGCTTTCTATCTCGATGGTCCTGGACTGGAGCTGTCTTCTGTAATCATTGATCTCCTCCCTGCTGGCTCTGATCACTTCGGAGCTGCGAGATGCCTGCTCACTCAGGTTGGCAAATTTGGACTTGTACCACTCATCAGCAGACTGTAGGTTTTTGGCTGCCAGAGACTCATACTGAGAACGGATATCCTTCAAAGCTGAAGTTAGATCAGGCTTGGACACCTCCATTTCTACAGAGACCTGGGAGGCTTGTAGCATGGCCATCAGCTCGGTGACTTCTTCTTCATGAACTTTTCTCATAAAGGAGATCTCATCCAGCAGAGATTCCACCTTTTTTTCCAGATCCAAGCGAGCCAAGGTGGCATCATCAACATCTTTCTTATGCGCCTTCAAGGCATATTCGGTTTCCTCTCTCATCCTGATCTCATCCTCATATTTAGCCTTGAGTTTCTGGAGATCATCCTCAAGACTGTCCCTGTCTAGGATGAGCTGAGCCTTCTCAGTGTTCAGATCTTCTATTTGAGCCCGGAGATCTTTAAGCTCTTGCTGGTAAAGCTCTCCAAGCCTGGAGGGTTCAGCTTGCCTTTGCCTTAGGGCTATCAGCTCAGTCTCCAACACCTTGTTCTGCTGTTCCAGATTATGAACCTTCTCAATGAACATTGCAAAGCGATCATTGAGACCTTGGAGCTGCTCCTTTTCATTGGTACGGATAATCTTAAACTCATTGTTCACGGCTGAAGTTTGAGTCAGGTCTAAGTTTTCTCCAGACACATAGCCTGGTCGGGCAAGTCTCCTATAAGAGGATTGGGAAGAGACATTGCTGCGGGAGGCAGAGTGGGACCTAAAGGGACCAGAGATGGTTGTCCTGGAAGAAGAGCTGCTCCCTCCAAGGCGACTGGATGACCTAGGAGGGTCTCCAAAAATCTTCCTGTATGAGGAGGAAAGGTAATGATCTGAGCCAAAACTCATCTTGGAGAGAGAATGAGGGAGGGACACCTGCGCTCTGGCTTTTATACTGTGAGGCAAGATCAATAGCCAGGGAAAAAGCATTTACTTAGGCTGTCACATTGGGGGATTTAACCTCTTCCTCCCTGGAATGCATGAATTATCCAGTATGTTGCAGTAGTAGATGTTGCACAGGAGTAAAGAGAGAAGGAGGGAGGTAGAGGTTTATTTCCAAAAGCACAGATGGAACTGTCCATTTTGCCGCAGTGCTGATGTCAGCGATTCTGCTTAATTCCCCAGCCTCCCCCTATGCCTGGTACAGGGACTCCCCCACCAACCTCTTGTCCCCATATTACTCTTCAGATCTGCAAAGAAGAAATCCTTCAACACAAATTGCTAAGTCCATATCAAGTCTCCTCTAGCAAAGTAGAGAAATAACAAGTAGGATTCACATTGTTACATAAGTAAAGCTCCACATAATCCCATAATTCTTGAAAACTCTTAACTGAAATTCTATTTTATGGGTTTCCATCCATCCAGATGGGAGGTCAGGGGGGTAGCCTCATCTACAGAGAAGCTTACACTGAAATATTAATCTTTCTTTTTGGCTCTGGCAGCTTTTTATCTGGATTCTCAGTAATGCCAGTGTCCTTAAAATGTGATTTAACAGTTACATATTGCAATCAGCCTTTAGTTACAGATGTAGCAGAGCTGATTTTTTCCCTTTTACTTCTTTGTAGGGAATGCTTGTTTCAGGATAATGTATTGTGGTAGGTTCACTCTTGATACATCACTGATGTGACAAAATCACCTCTACATCTGGATGTAAGTAACAATATATTATATAATACAGAATATGTTTGGTCCCAGGTGGCTCGTAAATCTGTATGTGCAAAACAAAAATATGCTGTATAATATGCTTTTTTATCCTATGTGGCTAACAATTCTTTATGTGCAAAGTAAAATACATATACTTTTTGATCCTAGGTGGCTCATGAATCTTTAATTACGTCTTTTGTTTTTTTTTCAATATATTAATTAAAGACCCTCCGACAATTTAATGCTCTATAAGTAGGTGTTTCTGCAATTTATCAACAGTGTTACATGCATAGTTGACAGAACAGTAAAATTATTATTATTATTATTAATCTTGCGCATTGATATTTTATTGGAGTAGTCCAATCTTCTGCATATCACCCATTATTATAAAGCACAAATTGGACCGGCAGTACTGTGTATATAATATAGATATCTGCACTGGGTCTTGTACTTTAGGCTGTGTGCCCACGATGAGCTTTTGGTGAGTTTTTGATGCTGCATGTTTGTGCTGAACTAAAAACGCAGCGTCTTACAGTTCCAGCAAAGTGGATGGGATTTATAGAAATCTCCTGCCCGCTGCGCTTCTTTTTTCCTCAGCGTAAATTGACCTGCGGTGCATGGTTGAAATTTGCAACATGTCAATTTCTCTTGCGGGTACGCTGAGTTTTCTGTGCAGATTTTCCCCATAGACTTGCATTAGGTGCGGAAAATTAGCAGGTAAAAAAAGCACATGTGATTTTAGCATGTTTCTGCAGCGGAAAAAAAACGCAGGTAATCTGCTCCTAAGTATATCAATAAAATTTTGGCAAAGCCAAAGTATCATAAACAAAGCAGCTATAAGCATGACGCACCAAAAAGACAAAAAAAAGGCAGAGTGAAAAACGCACACAAAAACGCAGTGGAAAACCCACAAGTAACCTAATTTACATACTAGGTGCAGAAATTCTGCAGAGTCAAAAACTCATTGTGGAACTGTAGCCTAGCCTATGTTTTTCAGGCACTCCTGTTTCCTCCCCCACTCTGAAAACCACTTGGTGTGTCTGTGAATGAGATTAAATTCTGAGCCCGGTGAGGACAATGGCTGACGTAGTAGCATCCTCCATACACTGCTATGGGATATGTTTGCATTACATATATAAAAATGCACTAATGCAGTCTAACCTTCCTCATATCACTATGGAGACTTATACTGTAAATTATTGTCGTGGATTCCTCCCTCAGCCTCCTTTGTCTTATATCCTTAGTGGAAGGTGGGAATTAGCAGTCCATGATACATTTTATAATATAGTCATTTTAACTTATTTCAGCTTCATGATGCTGAATAATTGACACTGTTTAGTACCAAGAAAGCAAATTTGCGCATACGTCACAAATATTAACATTCATATTTTTCATGAAAGTGAAATGATAATGGATGTAGCAGAGCTCAGAATGTATTACTGCTCATTTTCATATGATGTATTGCACTGAAGTCAATATGGTGGAAGCAGAAAAAAATAGCCAATTGCATAGATCTAATCCACTTTGACAAGTTTTAAACTAGACTAGGTCAGAGTTATTCTAAAAACATAGGGTATTACCAGTATGTCGTGATTAGTACCTACCAAAACAGGCAAGGACGCATTCAGAAATCTGTACAAATTGGTGTGAAATCGGACTGCAATTCAGGGACTGATTGTGGGTTTTCCAACACAAGCGTGAAATATATGAAGCGGTCACACTCGGGTCAGGAATTGCCAGTCCGTGCACTGTGGTCTGAACGCGGACCGATTTGTAGGATGTCTGAATGCGTCCTTACCAGTTTTGGTAGGTACTAATCACGGCATACTGACAGGAAGGAGAACCAATGAACCAGCGTCAGGATTATTAGCACTTGAACAAGTTTCTGATTCCCTGGCTACAGTTTGTTTTAAGAAAAGAAAATGTGCTTTACTCAACCTCCCCGGGTCCAACACTGAGTTTCCGCTACATCTCCCGGTGTCTGTTAATATCTGCAGCGCTGATATCACATTGACCGTGCTGCAGCCAATAACTGAGCTTAGTGGCCCTGAGCAGCTGGTGCCGTCAACTCAAGCAGAGCTGCTGAGCTCACTTACTGGCTGCAGCGCTGCAGCCAATAAGTGAGCACAGTGGCTATGCCTGAGTTGATGGCATGAGACACTCAGAGCCACTGAGCCCACCAGATCCAGGGAAGGTGAGTAAAGCACAATTAGTTTTTTTTTTTTTTTTTTAAACAAACTTCAGCCAGGGACACTGGTTTACAAAAACTGGAAAAAAAAACTTGCCTGACTCCTGTCCACTGCTGAATGTGCCTGCAATGGGCATGTAAGCATCAGAATGTGACCACGGAGCAAAGAAAAAAGTAGGGAGAGGGATGTAAATAGCGCTGTTACCCGGTAACACAATCGTGATGTGATTAAAATCTGCTCACCTTATTGAGTTGTGATGATGCACAACTCATATAAACAGCGTATTGGAGGAGCGCGGACTGTACTCACACCATCAAATCTTAGGCTGTGTGCCCACGATGCGTTTTTGGTGCGTATTTGCAGCGCGTAAAGGCTCCAGAAACGCATTGCATACCTTATTCCATGACTTCCTATGACATTCTGCAAGTTCTGTGCACATGGTCCGTATTTTTTCTGCGCAGATTTTACTCGCAGAAAAAATACGGACATGACCAATTCTTGTGCGTTTCTGCATGCGTATTTGCCTATACAATGCATTGGAAAAGCGCATGGCAAATACGCATGCAAATACGCGTCAAATACGCATCAAGAACACATGTAAAAAACGCATGCGTTTTTCTGCCAAGGAGATGCAAAAATGCTCAGGAAAATTTCTGCTTCATTTCTGCATCGTGGGCACTAAGCCTTATACTACGTACCATGGAGCAAAGGAAGACGGTGGCCTGGTCTGATGGATAGTGGTTTCTTTTACATCATGTGGACAGCTGGGTGCATTTGCATCACTTACCAGGGGAAAAGATAAGCTAGCTGATGCTGCTGGATGATGTTCTTAACAATGTATAAAGATTTGTTCATACATATTATTAAAACAATAAATATTCTGAAAATTAATTAATTATCAGAGATTCCGAGTATGGCAAGAATGAGTTTTTAATTTTCGTGCCAAAATTTTCAATCTGGATTTAGATAAATCTGTTTCAAATGACAGAGTGCCCCAAAAACAGCCAACACCAGTGCCAGTATAACTGCAAAATCCCCAGTGTACCCAATAACAGCAGTAGGACTCCTAGGTACACTGACACCTGCAGGACCCCAGAAACAGAAACTCATCATCATTTCTACAGCAGGCACAAAATTGGCCTCATTGGATGAAGCGATGGACGACCATTGATAGAACGTCTGTATGTATGTTCTGCAGTCATCACATGCACTGGCGTACTGCCAATGGCGTCAGGCCATGCCACTGCTATGGGGCCCGTGAGCCAGGGGGGCCCGTACCTGTGTCTGCACAAATGGTTAGAAACCAACTCCATGAGGGTGGTATGAGGGCCCGACGTCCACAGATGGGGGTTGTGCTCACTGCCCAACACCGTGCAGGATGCTTTGCATTTGCCACAGAACTCCAGGATTGGCAAAGTCGCCACTGGCGCCCTGTGCTCTTCACAGATGAAAGCAGGTTCACACTGAGCACATGTGACAGGCGTGACAGAGTCTGGAGACGCCGTGGAGAGCGATCTGCTGCCTGTAACATCCTTCAGCATGACCAGTTTGGCAGTGGGTCAGTAATGGTGTCGGGTGGCATTTCTTTGGAGGGCCGCACAGCCCTCCATGTGCTCGCCAGAGGTAGCCTGACTGCCATTAGGTACCGAGATGAGATCCTCAGACCCCTTGTGAGACCATATGCTGGTGCGGTTGGCTCTGGGTTCATCCTAATGCAGGACAATGCCAGACCTCATGTGGCTGGAGTGTGTCAGCCGTTCCTGCAAGATGAAGGCATTGAAGCTATGGACTGGCCCGCCCGTTCCCCAGACCTGAATCCGATTGAGCACATCTGGGACATCATGTCTCGCTCCATCCACCAACGTCACGTTGCTCCACAGACTGTCCAGGAGTTGGCGGATGCTTTAGTCCAGGTCTGGGAGGAGATCCCACAGGAGACCATCCACAACCTCATCAGGAGCATGCCCAGGTGTTGTAGGGAGGTCATACAGGCACGTGGAGGCCACACACAATACTGAGCCTCATTTTGACTTGTTTTAAGGACATTACATCAAAGTTGGATCAGCCTGTAGTGTGTTTTTCCACGTTAATGTTGAGGGTGACTACAAATCCAGGCCTCCATTGGTTAATAAATTTGATTTCCATTGATGATTTTTGTGTGATTTTGTTGTCAGCACATTCAACTTTGCACAGAACAAAGTATTCAATGAGAATATTTCATTCATTCAGATCTAGGATGTGTTATTTGAGTGTTCCCTTTATTTTTTTGAGCAGTGTATATACAGTACATGTACAGTAAAGACCAAAAGTTTGGACACACCTCATTTAAAGATTTTTCTGTATTTTCATGACTATGAAAATTGTACATTCACACTGAAGGCATCAAAACTATGAATTAACACATGTGGAATTATATACTTAACAAAAAAGTGTGAAACAACTGAAAATATGTCTTATATTCTAGGTTCTTCAAAGTAGCCACCTTTTGCTTTGATGACTGCTTTGCACACTCTTGTCATTCTCTTGATGCGCTTCAAGAGGTAGTCACCGGAAATGGTCTTCCAACAATCTTGAAGGAGTTCCCAGAGATGCTTAGCACTTGTTGGCCCTTTTGCCTTCACTCTGCGGTCCAGCTCACCCCAAACCATCTCGATTGGATTCAGGTCTGGTGACTGTGGAGGCCAGGTCATCTGGCGTAGCACCCCATCACTCTCCCTCTTGGTCAAATAGCCCTTACACAGCCTGGAGGTGTTTGGAGTCATTGTCCTGTTGAAAAATAAATGATGGTCCAACTAAACGCAAACCGGATGGAATTGTTAAGTATATAATTCCACATGTGTTAATTCATAGTTTTGATGCCTTCAGTGTGAATGTGCAATTTTCATAGTCATGAAAATACAGAAAAATCTTTAAGTGAGAAGGTGTGTCCAAACTTTTGGCCTGTACTGTACATTGTAAAAAGCACCGGGGACTGAAATATAACCAATTCTAAATTGAAAATTTTCATCACCATTGACATATCTATAAGGGTTGCAAAGGCTGCAGTAGTAAATGAGGAGCCCATAATCCACCCAGACAAATAAGAATAGTAATACCATAAGTAGGATTTGTGATCACCTTTCATGCTTGTTGCATAATGATGTAATCTCATTAGACAACTAAATATAGTTTTATAATTTACATAGTCTATGGAGTGTGATCTGCATGACGTATACACTGCATGTGAGGTCAAAGGCAGATCGATGGCTCAAGTGTAGCTTTTGGGAAATTTATTCTACACCTCCGCCCAGTTGTTTAGGTTCTGAAAGAAAGAAAATGATTTACTGCCAAAGTTTGTAATATATTAAGGACATATGTTTTATATTATACTTTTAGACCCTAATGAAAAGCATGCAAGTCCGTTTCTTTTGGCATTACATGCATGTACTTTATCTTTGTGTATCTTTAAAGGGGTCAGCCACCACTTTTTTATTGATGGCCCATCTATAGGTTCTCGGATGCTGCATTAACACTCTGCAATTTTTATAGTGGCCGAGGCTGGTACTATAGATCCACCCCCTATTCAAAAGATTCAATTTCTATAGTGGCTGTGGCCAGGAACTGAAAATCCGGCCTTTAGTCAAATGAACGGCCACTATAGCTTTGATAGAGCTGCTGTGTTCCAGCAGCATCCGAGAGCTTCCGTTCGCCAGCGATGGGGGTGTGATGATAAGTATCGCACCGCCACGATCACCTATTGGTGACCTATCCTGAGCCCGTAACTTCTGAGTGGCCAGAAGTCAGAAGCTTCGTCACAAGAGCTCAATTCAAGACTATGAGAGCCAGAATGAGGCCAGAACGAGGCGATCATAGACTTGTATTGAAAAGTGACCTCCGCACAGCCCCATGAAACACTGAAGTGCTCCGGTAGGTCATTTTTCGCCAGAGACCATCAGGAGTGGTGCTTTAAACACTGAGCAAATACTGAACGTGTGAACGTGACCATAAGGTGATTTTGGTAATTTGACTACATCAGTTTTGCTAGTGGAGGGCCTGTTTGGAAACATCAGTTTATGTAATAACACTTGGTATTTGTGACTGGCTAATGACTTTTTTATTGCATTTTTCTTTTTCTTACTATTCCGAGTTTTAAACATTTTTGCATTATGTTCTGCAAACTCCCAGAATATCTGAGGTTTTTTTGGATTGTTTTATGTTACAACCAATAAAGATTTTAATTTGGTTATAAAATATATGAAAACCAAGGAATAAATATTTGTACCTTCATATATACAGTAAACAAAAAAAAAATGTATACCTGCCCAGCATATGCCAATATTATACTCTTTAGGGTTTTACTTGGTGCATGGAGCTGATAAATACATGAAAATTTTCCAGCACATGCGCCAAACTTGCTCACAAAGTTTACGTCTTAATTAAAGTTTTGGCTCCTGGTCAGCATTACCCCCCAGTTATCAGCAGGGGTCACTCTAATAACATCATAAGGCAGAAAAAAGACACAAGTTCATTCAATCCAAACTATTATCCCACTCTGTGGATCCAGTCCCATGATACAGGAGCGAATTCTCTCTGAATCCAATGACGCGCCCCCTGGACCGTGGGGTACTCGGTAGCCGGGCCGGTCGATGCTGGGGGATGTCACAGTGGCGGTGACCCGGTCTGTGACCCAGGGCGGTCAATAAAAGGGGAATAAAGAAAAGGGGAATTAAAGTTTTATATACTGTATATAATATTCGTGACGCCACCTATGGTATGCGGCTATATGGAGCCGCCGCTGCGGAGCAGATCCTCTGGAGCTGATGTTAATGCAGCAGAGTTGGTTTAGCTCTCCACAGGCAGAGCTTAGCTCCAGGGCGTTGCAGGGATGTTATAGATGAAGTAGGTGTGCAGGGTTGTGCAGAGGATGATGGCGCAGTAATAATTCGCAGAGACAGTGGCTTGCAGTCTTCAGGGTTTTACTCACGATTTTTAGACTCCAAGTTACCAGGGCCAGGGTAACTTCCCACGCCGTCCTGTGTTTACCCAGGGAGGGGTTCAGCAAACCATCAGGTAATTCCAGAGCACCTAGCGGGACCTCTTTCTGTGTGTTCCTTCTGGCCATCTCCCTGCACCTCACACCCAGTGTCCCAAGCCAGTGACCGCAGACCTTGACGGGCGACGTCTTCTCTGTCCCCTGGGTACTCTATGGCCACCTTTTTTGTGATATAGATGTGGCTGTGACTGCAGCACCTGAAATGCTGCACCCTCCGGTTATCTAGTTGAGACTTGAAGAACTCTGCTAGTTTAGGGGCCGGTCCCCTCTCTGCGGCCTGATCCTTCCACGTTTCTGCAGACTCAGGCACACTGGTGGCATCCGCACTGCCCGTGCCCCTAGGATCTTTTCTGTCTTCCTGGAGCGTTTCTCCCTGCTCCTCTATTCAGTCTGTCCTGGGCCTCTCTCACTAGGCCCTCCTCCTGAGCAGAGCTCCTGTAGAGCTCCTGCTCCCACTACTTCTCTTCTGAACAACTACTCCTTCACAAGATGGCTTCTCCTTTTATATCCTCCTTCTCAAGTGCTCCCCTGAATTTCTTCCTCCACCCACACCCACTACATGGTTCCCCCTCTCTTGGTTCCCCCCACTCCAGCCAGGGACAGGACTCAGCCATGTAGCAGAGCATCTTGCCCCTCTTGCTGGTCTGGAGTAGTGTAGTGGTGGATGCTGGTGTTGGGGTCCCGAGCAGTACTCCTTCCTTACCTGAGAGTGAGATACCACACCTCTGGACTGAACCCGCAGGGGTGCCATACCAACATTGAATAAATCCATCACCCTTCTCCAGCAATGTATTAAATGTACCTTGTAACGTTATGTCCTAGGCCTCATTCCTAGATCAGTTTTTTTTTTTTATGCATACAAGAAAAACTAATTTTGATCAGATCTGTTTTTATCGGAATTTTTTTGTCTTTATCCGAGATTTTTTGTCTTGTATCCGTGTTTACAATCAGTGTGGCATCTATTTTTCTTGTATGGAAAATAAAAGTTTCCATGCTTCTCATACCTATTAGGGCAGGTGCAGATGAACATTTCCTCAGTCCGAGTGTGATGTGATGTTTTGGACCAATGTTATTCTATGGGGCCGTGCATAAGTGTGATCACTGCATGCTCGAGTTTGATCCAATATGCAAGTCAATGAGTGCGTGGGAAATATCAGACTGCACTCGGATGACATGAGTGCAGTCCGATTTCCGCGGCCTCACACAATGGAGAAGATGGAGACATTTATTTTCTCCATCTTCTCCTCATCCTAGAGAATCAGAGCTCACTATGCTGACACTCTAATCAGAGTTTGATCAGAGCATCATTTGCATAATCGGCTCGATTCTCTCGGATGAGAGAATATACGGCCGTCTGCACCGGCCCTTAGGCCGTGTTTTTCCGCTATTTTCCAAAATATGCTGTCAAATCGTTGTGTTTTTACCCCGTTTTTTGGAAAATCAGAGCAAAAAAATGCATGGAGTGAATAGTGATAGTAAGGAACAGACCGTGCACTAAGATGCAATAAGGATGGCATCCGTGTAATGGTCTTTTTACACAGACCCAATGACTTCTGATTTTCATCCAATTTGCGACTCAAAAAATCACACATTCAAATGTCCCCCCCCCAAAAAAAAAATAAAACCCAGATATGAGAACATACGCATAGACAATAAAGGGTTCTATCCATGAAAGATGATGGTAGAACATGTATGTGAAACACAGAAGTGTGAATGGGCACTTACCAACAACTTCAAGTTTTATTTTTTAAAGGCGTTTTGTACTTTTACAAAACCCACAGTGACAAAGCAATATCTGACCAACTGAGGGCAGTGAGGTATCTGAAAGGTGTATACAAGTCAGGCTTTGTTTTCAATCATGTCATAGGTATATGTTAGAACCATTCTATACCTGCAATAAAGGCAATTTTGGTTCTCAAGTCCTCAGACAGTTCTCTTCTGCTCTCTATGCTTAATGTGGCACACACAGACACACAATGCAAAGATTGAGTCAACTTCTCCCCTTTTTATCTGGTTTCAGGTGTGATTTTATTATGCTTTGCTTATCATATTCCGCAGCGCTTTACAAACATTATCATCGCTGTCCCCATTGGGGCTCACAGTCTAAATTTCTTATCAGTATGTCTTTGGAATGTGGGAGGAAACCGGAGTACCCGGACGAAACCCACACAAACATGGGTAAAACATAGAGACTCCTTGAGATGTTGTCCTTGGTGGGATTTGAACCTGGGACCCCAATGCAGCAGTGCTAACCACTGAGCCATCGTGCTGCTCCTTCATATTGCCCACACCTGTTACTTGCCAAAGGTGAGTTTGAACGAGCATCACATGCTTGAAACAAAGTTGTTTACCCACAATTTGTGAAAGGTGCCAACAAGTTTGTCCGGCCCATTTTTGAGGTTTTGTGTGAAATTATGTCCAATTTGCATTTTTTTTTCAGTTTTTTTTGTGTTGCTCCAATACACACAAAGGAGATAAACAAGTGTATAACAAAGAAATACTTTTTCTGGAACAATTTCAAAGGTGCCAACACTTTCGGCAATGATTGTATGTATATGGACGGGAAATACAACACACAAAATCTCTGTACAGCTCCATCCCCCAACATCTTGCCTTGGGGTCACATTGTGGCGTAGATTACAATACTATGCGCTATGCTCATAACATTACAGAAATATTACAGTAATAACTAGCCAGTGATGGCGTGTCATAGAAATATTTGCAAAGCCAGCATGCTGTATTTATATATTATTTGATAATTGTGTTTCTTGTAAAGCTTCTGTCTCCCATCTGCTTATTTTCTTGGATGAAACTGCAGTTTTAAAATTACTGTAGACATTCAAGGCTAAAAATCTACAGCATTACTCATTGCTACAGTATTACACATTTTATGATTAATATTCAGCTTTTATAGGAGATAGCAGATTGTGAGGGCTGCGGCACACCGTAAGTGGCATAGTGCCATACATTGTGTGGTGGCCTTGAACGGCACAGGATCTGCCTACCATTCACTTAAAGAGTAACTAAACTTTTATTTTTCAAATAATTTTGTCCAGCAACTTGGAAATCACTTTATTAGGGGATTTGTCTTAATTCCTGTAAAAACATTGCATGTAGATGGCTTCCATAACCCCTGCTTTTCCTTAGTCGGCTGTATTGATATCAGAACGTACTCATTTGAGGATCTGACCGCAGTCGCGCCTGAGACCAGTGGGGCGGAGGTAAGGCCAGGCAAAAGGAAGGCCCCTTACATTAAAAGGCGGGGTACAGAATGGGACATTATGAACACCCCACCAACCCACAGCCCCCCTGACTACCGCACACAGTGTTTGGCTGAATGCCCGCCAGTGATGGATCTCCTGGCCCGCAGGAAGTGAACTGAGCAGTACCTGAGGGGGTGGCTAGAAGGGTCCAATGGTGCCCAGCGGGAGGCTATAGGAGAAGCCCAAACCCGTGGACGCGTTATTGAGTTCGATATTAAGAAAGGATTTGCATTCCTGGAAGAGGAGTGGACAGGGCACGAGGTCTACATGAGTCGCGAGTTAGTGAAATGCAAGTACCTGCCATTTTGACTCCACAGTCTGTATCTGGGCGAGACTGTGGAGTTCGTGAAATGCGAGTGCAGAAGGGGCTGGCATACGGCGGCCCTGGTATGTCCTCACACTTATGAGGACATACTAGAAAGAGACGGGGAGGTTCTCAGGTGAAGAGCCCAGAGAGAGGCCTCACAGAAGTGGGCTGAAGAGGCCCCAAAGGATTCCTGCAGACGCCCAGGACCAAGGATTCCTGTAAGGAGAAGATAACCCCTGAGGAGTCACTGGCAGAGTCTGAAGAAATCTGACGAAATCTCCCAGAGAGCCGGGGAACGGCTAAATCTCCTAGCGAGGCGCAGTCGTCCAGCTTGCCAGATCGGCGAGCTGGAGATTCGGGCCTCGTGAAGACAGGGCCTATGGAGGATAACAGGGCCACAGAGGGGCAAGTGGTTCAGAAGTTCAGGGTCAACAGCTACGGTCCCACTCAAGTGGGCTGTGGAAGCATCATTTCTGCAGAAGAGGACCCCGGTCCGAGCAAATTCCCAGACCAGCCCGGAAAATGGAAGAGACCATCCTCTCCCACCGCTTGGGCCACTTTCATGAAGGAGAGGCGGGACGCCCAGAAGAAAACCTGAAAGTGTGAGTGGTCTAGTCTCCATAAGTTCCGTTGTTCAGTTAAAAAGTTTCACAGGGAGCTGTCTCAAACCGATCAGGTGAGAAACCTGCATAAAATCCTTGTTGACTGCCCCATTCCAAGTGAGAAACTGTTTGATGATAAAAGTTCGTGTGACAGTTCAAAGACTGTTCTTTTACCTTCAGGGCTGGAAAGACCTGAAGCAGTTAAGTTCAATTTTGTATTACTAGTTTTTGATTATTTTGTTGCGCCTGTTGTGCATTTTTCTGCTGGAAATGTAAACACTGATGCACCCACAAGGATCTGATATCCTCAATAACAGAGATTGTGCGTTTTTTTGGACTGTGTTATTGAACGAAAGGAGGACAGCTGTTGAATTGGCCTACGGGCCCTTGTTATTAATATGGACATGGACACTTTGCTTCCAAGGTCCTTACCGAGAAGGACCAGTGCTGCTAAAAGTCTTAACGTTTTAAAGTTATGGACTTTCTCACATGATATTCTGTGGCCCTTAACCGAGAAGGCCGGGTGTTCTCTGAGAAGGAAGAAGATATCGGGACAAGTTTTCTTCTGAATGTTTTAATCTTTGCACTAACTCTTCTTTTAAGGTTTGGTATGATCGAGGACGGCCATAATTTAAGTGTGGGTGGATGTAGGAGTGGTGGAGGTGATGGTCAGCTCCCTGACACTCTAAGGGGTTAAATATGTTTTATATGCAATGTATGTTTCTGAAGGTAGAACCCTCTGGGGCAGCAGTTTAGCCTAGACAGGGTTAACTGTAACAGTCCGCCCAGATTGGGGAGGGGGAAACTGGGAGTTAGTGCCAAGCTCAGGAAGTGACAGTTCAGTAGGGAGGAGTGAGAGTTGACAGCAGTAGCTACAGGCTCTAGGCTGCTAGGGACAATGCGAGCCTAAATACTCTGGGCAGTGTATTGCCAAAGAACCCCTCCATGTGAGTCCGTCTGTTGGCTTGGGAACCTCGAGATGGACGTCGTGGCCTTTGGGCACACTCAGCCTGCAAAGCTGCAGGAGAAGCTGGACTCAAACTCTCAGAGGCAGAGGGTGATGGAATCTGGGTGCACTGCTAGTGCTGGAGAAGAATTCCTAGTGCTAGGGAAGTTAGCAAGAGGGATACTCTACCCATACCGAGAACCAGGGCTGAAGTTGTGTCCGGTACCTGTGGGAAAGACTGTAACCCGTTGGACCTTATTCTTTAAGCCTGTTTGTAAAGACTGCCAGTTGCCAAGTGAAAGTTTGATTGTTTTTACGAATTCTGTGTCCCCTGGATTGATTGCTGCAAAGGTTCCAGAAGAGGAAAGTCAGGAGCCAGTGAAGGCCTGCGGGTCAGAAGTAAGTGTGATGCACCGCACGCACAGCAACACACCGGAATAGGGACACAATTTGTCTGTAGGATGCCAGAGCGAGCGGAGGCAGCAGCTTGCCCACAACTACCTCGCTCTGGCACCTTACACACCCATAGACTTGTATGGATGTACGTGATCCGATTTGAGGAGCCACTCGCAGCATGCTGCAAATTTTTCTCATGCTGAATCAGCAGATCTGTACTTCCCCCATAGTATAACATTGGTTCAAGTGCTATGCAATAAAACATCTAGCACTTATCCAAGTTATATGCTCATGTGAACGAGCCCTTTAAGGGAGAATCTGTCAGTGAGCCCCATTAGACTGAAGATTTTGAAACTCTTTTCTGTATTTTTTTTTAGAACTCCTCTCAGCTGATTTATAACCCCAACATTCAGCTCAACTTTGATGTGGTCTGTGGTCATAAATGACAATAGAGGAGCTCAGAAAAAAAGACAGATAAAGGAGTTACACACTTTACAAATTCTCCCATTAAAACAAGATGATTAACGGATTCTTAGTTAACTCGGTCTGCAGTCAGCCATGGACAGTGCAATACAGAGGACATAGATGGTAAACAGTGCAACATCTTGAATGAAACTCAACTGTGAAAAAAAAAAAAAAAACTTTTAGCCCAAAATATATGCATGCCCAAAAAATGTCCCCAAGGCTCATATCCTGTAATGCAATCAAATAGACTGTAGAAAGCAGCATTATTTTCCTATTAGGGCAAGGGCACACATATCAGCTGCAGTTAAAATGGATTTTGTTCTATGTGAAATATGTGAAGACATTTATCTTGGAGGCACTCAGTTTGATGACCTGCAGATCTTCCCCCAGGGATAAGAATTTGATTTACAAGATGTGATCTGGAAACATTACAAGAATCTGCTTATTGATCATATTGGCTGGACTATTCCCAGAGAGTATTTTTTTTCATCGTGTATTGATGGTAGCGGTGTATCCTATCACAACCATATTACATATCTCTATAGCAGGTTTTCTATGGGTTTGCAATAACGGTTTTGTTCTTTTATTTGTGGTTAATCTGGCTTATAATTCCTGGTTAAAGGGAGTCTGTCATCCCCAAAATGCATTTTAAATGGGCTATACAGCGTTGTAGGGGACTTGGCCTGTATAACAACTAAACTAGCACTGTACCTCTTACTAGTATAGTACTTGTGAAAATTACTCTTAATACATATGCAAATGAGGAGGCTTTGGTGCACCCTTGGTGTGGCCAAGAGTTTGGTGCACCGTTACGATTTCTTAATTGCATATTGGGGCCCTTCCTCCGCTTCTGATTGACAGTGCTCACTTTCCAGAACAATCACTGTCTGCATGCTGCCAGCGTGTGTGTGATCACTGTGTGCACACACGTTCTTCTGCCTGTCTCCTTTCTTCTGACACCGTGCAGTACACTAATACACCCGAATGTGCATCAAGCGGCGTCAGAAGAAAGGAGACAAGGAGG
Organism: Phyllobates terribilis; assembly: GCF_046119375.1. NCBI lineage: Eukaryota > Metazoa > Chordata > Amphibia > Anura > Dendrobatidae > Phyllobates > Phyllobates terribilis. The sequence continues at coordinate 452,660,945 of NW_027362765.1, read as the reverse complement.
AGGAAGTGACTCGCCCCCTGGGCCGTGGGGCACTCAGGACCGGTCTTCAGGGCAATGCTGGGAGTAGTAGTGGCGACCCGGTTCCGTGGCTCAGGGTGGTCAGACCAGTGGTAGTCTATGATGTGCTGTAGGTAATGTCCGACTACGCCACCCGTGGATTGCGGTCAGGGCTAACCGCCGCTGCAGTGCAGACCGCTGGGGCTGATATAAATGTGCAGCACTGAATAGTTCAACTCCCCACGGGAGGAGTATGGCCCCAGGGCAGTGTATATAATGGATGATGGAGGGGATGATTCCAACCGCGTTAGCCAGGAAACGGAGGCCTCTTAAACAGTTCAGGGTCTTTATTAGAACAGGTAATATGACCCAGAAACAGGCCCGGCTAGGAGGGGGCCTGGATGTCTGAGAACAAGTGGGAAGCTGGCCCTGGTCAGGGTGAGGGTGTAGGCCTACCGTGCTCTCTGTGCTCCTTCTGGCTATTTCCCTTCTGGTAATGTAACAGCCCACGTTCCTGAGCTCACTGTGTTCTCTCGCCCGTATGGCTTGCAACTTGGGTCCCTTTCTACTCCCGGCCTGGTACGGCTCTGCTGGTCCCTTCTGCTGTGGCGGAGCCTCCGGGCTTCTTAGGCCAAGGAACATACAGTCCCCTGCGGACTGGTTATCTGCTGTAGGATGTGGAATCCTCACAGCCTCAGACACCAAAGTCTGGAAGATTAGTTTCTTTATCGGCCAGGACAGGCTCGCTTCGCCTTTGTCCCTGGCTCGTGGCTCTCCTACTGCCACACGTCCTCTTAGGCTGCAACACAACTGTCTCTCCCTGCTCTGGGACACCTCTCAATCCAGAGACAGGTCGTCCAGTTCTCCCTAACCCTGCCCCCAGCTCCAGCTTTTATAGGGGCAGCCTGCTCCCCCTACTGGTCTGGGACAGGAGGTGCTGCATGCTAATGGTCCTTGACTAGAGGACCTCCCCCTTGCTCTCAGACACAGCTTTATTACATTTGTGGCATCCATGCCAGGGTGACACATTCCCCCCTAGTAAAATTTAGTACTCCGGGACTAAACAATAAACAGAGATAATATGCATGACCATAAAACATTAGTAGACAAACGACGCACAGATTGAGTTCTTAAGGTCACAGTGTGGTCTGTGACCGGGTGTCCATTTTCACCAACACAGGGAGCCTTAACCAGGTGGGGGTCTGTCCAAGCCCCAAGTCCATTACAGTTTTAGTTCATTCCTTGGTTAGGCTCCGAACGCAGTCCATACAAGTCCCGGTTATTAAAAGTCCATAACCTTTGAGTCCGTACGGTAACTGTAAGAAACTGAAACACACAATTACCAATCATGCATGTAACTTTGCAAACATTTCAACACTTGGCAACAGGGTTATTTACAGTTTTAGTGCACCCTATATTCTCCAGCGAGCGGGTATCTGCCCCTTTGTGCTCCTGGTTGACCTGCGTAGCCCACTGTCTGGTGGTGGACCGACCTGGCTTTCCCCACTAGCGTTAGGGGTAGAGCTACCAGCTTGGTGTACAGGTAGGGCAGGCAGCTGTCTACTGGTCCTTTGGCTCACCGCAGGCATGGCAGGCTCACTGTCAGCAGAGGGTTGACTCTCCTGGGCTGCTGGTGCCGGCTCTTCTGCCTCTGGAACTGCTTGCTTTTCTTCACCTTCCGACTCTGGTGTAGGTTGTTGCTGAGCCGGTTGCAGGAAATGTAGGACGGGTACCACTATGGCATCGTTTATTCGAGTCCAGGACTGAGGGAACTCTCCGAGAACGGTGCTGATCATTTCTTCCTTGTCCTCTGCGGGTTCAAGGTCACTTTTATCCTCTTCTGCACTACAGAGTTGTTCGGGGCACCTTTTGAGGTGGTCTCTGGAGACGGTACTAGTGGTTTCTCCTCCATCCCTGGTGATCACGCACACCTTCGAGTTGTCGTGGTCAGACTGCAGTACGGTGTAGGTTTCCCTTTCCCACTGGTCGTCCAACTTATGTAGCCTTCTCTTGCGCTTCAGGACCTGCTCACCAGGTTCTAGGGGACCAGCAGGGGCGTGTTGGTTGAAGAGTCTTTCTTGCCTTTCTCTCACCTGGGCCAGGCTCTTCTCCACACTCTCCTGTACCTTCTTGTACTGCAGTCGCCTTTCCATATCCCAGTCCGCATCCGGGGAGGTGTCCTCAGATGTTAGGACTCCCATCTCCAAGTCCATGGGCAGCTTACCTGGTCTGGCTCGCATCAGGTAAGCCGGGGTGCAGTTTGTAGTATTCACCGGGATATGGTTGTACAAGTCTATTAGGTCCGGCAGTTTTTCTGGCCACAGGTTGCGTTCCTCCAGGGCAATGTCTTCAGGAGATCGATGACTATATCGTTCATTTTCTCACACATCCCGTTGGTTTGTGGGTGGTAAGGCGTTGTTCGAATCTTCTTACAGCCATAGAGGTTGCAGAATTCTTGGAAGATTTCAGCTTCGAACGCTGGACCCTGGTCCGTCAGGACCTGTTCCGGATACCCGCGTGGACGGCAGAAGTATTGCTGGAAGGCTCTGGCCGCCGTTTGGGCTGTCAAGTCTTTCACCGGGACCACCACTAGAAAACGGGAATAGTGGTCCACGATTGTCAGGGCGTAGATGTATCCTGACCGGCTTGGAGCCAGTTTGACGTGGTCCAGAGCTACCAGCTCAAGAGGCTGCTGGGTGACGATGGGCTTCAAGGGTGTCTTCTAGCTGGTGCGGTCTTTTCTCCTTAAGTTACAAGGGCCACAGTCCCTGCACCACTTCTCTACAGCACCTCTCATGCCGACCCAAAAGAACCGTCCTCTTAGCAGGAACTCCAGTTTCTTCCAACCGAAGTGCCCCGCTCTGTCATGTAAGCCCCCAGGACCATAGCCGCCTTGGGACCACGACTTGCCAGGTCAGCTCGTGTGTCTGGTGGTTGACAAGTCTTCTGCACAGCTTGCCTTCATAGAGGAACAGCTTGCTCTTCTCTTTCCATAGCTGCTTGGCTTCCTCTGGAGCATCCGGATCTAAGCGGGCGTCTTCCTGGGTCAGCAGATCTTTCACCAGGCGGATTGCAGGGTCACTCTCTTGGGTCTCGGCCCAGCTGTGGTGAGGTAGGGGATTGATCATAACAGTTGTTAAATCTTCCTCTTTCACGCGGTGGGAGTATTGAGCGGCCCCATACCAGTGAAACGCGGGGAGTTCTACCTCCTCCAGCTCTTCTGGGTCTTCGTCACCTTCAGGTAAGTGAGGCATTCTCGACAGGGCATCAGCGTTGGCATTGGTTTTGCCTGCCCGGTACTTGATCACGAAGTCATAATTGGAGAGACGGGCCATCCACCGCTGTTCCAGGGCACCAAGCCTTGCACTGTCTAGGTGTGTTAACGGGTTGTTGTCCGTGTACACAGTGAACTTTGCGGAGGCCAGGTAATGCTTGAAGCGTTCCGTTACGGCCCACACCACCGCCAAGAATTCTAGCTTGAAGGAGCTGCAATTCTCCGGGTTCCTCTCGGTGGGCCTCAGCTTCCGGCTGGTGTACGCGATCACCCTTTCTCTGCCCTGTTGGTTTTGTGACAGTACGGCTCCCAGTCCCACATTACTGGCGTCTGTGTGGAGAATAAAAGGCTGGTCATAATCAGGGTAGGCCAGGATCTCATCCCCTGTGAGGGCCATCTTCAACTGGCGGAAGGACTCCTCTTCCGGTTTATCCCACTTGAAGGGTGGCTTTTGGCTTCTGGACTTAGGCTGTCCTATCAGGAGGTCCTGCATAGGAGCTGCCATCTTAGTGAACCCGGGGATGAACCTTCGGTAGTAGCCTACCAACCCGAGGAACTGCCTCACTTCTTTGATGTTCGAGGGGCTTGGCCAGCTCTTGATTGCCGTGACCTTGTCAGGGTCGGGGGCTACTCCTTCCGCACTTACCACGTGCCCTAGGTACTGGACCTTTGGTTTCAACAGGTAACACTTTGATGGTTTCACCTTCAGGCCATAGCCTGCCAGGGCTTCGAACACCTTGGCCATGTGCTTTAGATGGTCCTCGTAAGTCTTCGAATAGACAATCACGTCGTCCAGGTAAAGGAGGACCGTCTCGAAGTTTCGGTGCCCTAGACAGCATTCCATCAGCCTCTGGAAGGTCCCTGGTGCGTTGCAGAGCCCGAAGGGCATACAGTTGAACTCGCTCAGTCCCATCGGGGTAGTGAAGGCGGTCTTCTCCTTGTCAGCCTCTGCCACAGGAACCTGCCAGTACCCGCTAGTAAGGTCCAAAGTAGAAAAGAAGTTAGCTGATTTTAGTGCGGCTAAAGACTCTTCTATTCTAGGCAGCGGATATGCGTCTTTGTGGGTGATACGGTTGATTTGTCTATAGTCCACGCACATTCTCATGGTGCCGTCTTTCTTTTTTACCAGAACCAGGGGGGCTGCCCAGGGGCTACAGCTATCTCTAATGACCCCAGCTTCTTTCATTTCCCGCAGCATACCCTTGGCGTTCTGATAATGTGCAGGGGGTACAGGCCTGTGTCTCTCTTTTATTGGTGGGTGACTCCCCGTGGGGATATGGTGTTCTATCCCTTTTACTCTGCCGAAGTCTAGCGGGTGCTTACTAAAAATTCTCTCGTACTCCTGGACCACCCGGTAGACTCCTTGTTTTTGGTGCAGGGGAGTGTAGTCAGCAACCACATGGAGTTTCTGGCACCAGTCCTCCTTTTGTTTCTGGGAGCCATTACCCTCCGCCTGTGGAGATGGAGGCAAAGGCTCCATGGCCCTGATAGCTTTGTGTTCGACAACAAACAGTTTGGCAAGTGTAGCGTACCTGGGTAAGTGTACCTCTCTCTCCCCAATGTTGAGAATGCGAACGGGCACCCTCCCATGACGGACATCAACCACCCCCCGGGCTGTCAAAATGGTGGGCCTGCTGTCTGAGTACACGGGTTCTACCATGGCTTGGTAGTCTCTACCTCTCAACCCGATTGCAGTCCGACACCAGATCATCATTTCACTTTTGGGAGGCATGGAAATGGGGAATGGGTCACTCAGTCTTACGCTACCGATCTCACCACCAGATAGTTCTACCTGCTGCCGTCTCATCAGAGCTTTTATCTCCTTGTTGAGGACTCTCTGTTGGCTGGAACTAGCATTCACCGCCACCTGTTGTAGAATTACAATTACCTCAGAAAGACAATTTTCAATCACGTTAGTACCCACAGTTATTTTAGGGTGACTTTCACGACGGTCAATGTCCACAATAATCACTCCCTGTGCCGGTAGTTCAACTTTACCAATTTTAATGGTCATCTCCTTGAACCCCATCTGCGGCACGGGCAAGCCATTACTGGCGATGATGCTCAAGTCACTGTCTGGATACCGTGTTATATCAGCATCAGTCCAATACTGCTTAAAAAGTACATAAGGGATAGTAGTTACTTGCGACCCGGTATCCAGCAAGGCGCTCATGGGGATACCGTCCAGCACCACGGGTAAAACCGGGCGCCCCCCAACGTACTTATTACGCCAATTGTAAGGGCCTGGTGATCTTATGCCTGGGGGTTGGCCCTCTGCCCCAGGTTGGACCCGTTTAAATTACAGTACCTGGAAATGTGTCCGGGCTGGTTGCATCGACAGCAAATGGGCTGTCCATCCTCTGCGTAGCGGTCTGTAGGCCTCCCTCGGAACGACGGGGTCCTCCTCCGTCGAAGCCACGGGACATCCTCCGGACTTGAAGCCAACTCGATGGGTCTTGACGGGTCCACTTGTAACGCCTGGACGGTCCTGGTCAACTCCGCGACGCTCCTGGTCAGCTCCTGGACTTGGTGGTGCAGATCTCTCGACGGGGCTTGGTTCAGGGCCTGTGCATCGGCCCCCACAGAGTCCATAGAGGAGGGCGCCGCCTCCTGATGGTAGGTGAGAGTAGGGCGCCGGGGGTTTATAGCGCCACTTGTTGCAGGCTCACGGAGCACCCTTATGGCCCTGTCCTTGAATTGGGCAAAGGTCAGGTCAGGGTTCTGAAAGAACATGAGGCGCAGCTGGGTCCTGTGGGTGCTAGACAGCAGACATTCTATGAACTGTTCTGTTAGTAGCTTATCCGTATCCTGCACGCTGCCAGGGTCAGCTTGTTTGATGGCCCTCAAGGCTTCCTGCAAATTTAGGGCATAGTCTCTGATGCTGTCCTGTGCCCGCTGCTTACATCCATAGAACCGCATTTTAATTTCAGCGGAGGTACGGGTATCAAAGGTACCCCGCAGCCGGGCCAGAATGTCCTTTACAGTTCTTTTCTCCTCAGCGGGCCATGACTTTACCTCCCGCTGGGCTGCGCCAGTTAACTGCCCTGTCAGTAGGGTAATCCTCTGTTCCTCTGTCAGGGGGTAAACTTGGAACTGTACAGCCTTTCTTTAAAGTCAGTTAGTGCATGGGGCTCCCCTGAATACTTAGGCAGCCAGGCCGCTCCAGGGATGTAGGGCAGGGAAAATGGCATCACCGCTGCTGCAGCTGCGCTGGTGGTAGTGGGCGCCTCCGTGTCTGACATCTTCCTCCCCCCTAGTTAAGCGTGGCCTACCTTCCGACGATCCTCTTCTGTAGGCCGCGGCTCCGCTGGTGCTGCTCCGGACGAGGACCTTGCGTCGCGTCCTGGTGACGTCAGCGTTGCTCTCTCTCCCTTCCAGGACCTTGCGCAGCGTCGGTGCATGGGGCGGAGCTTCGGGTCTCGCGCGGTTTGGGCGTCCACGCCCCTCTTCTTCCCGCGCGGCGTCCTGAAGATGGCATCCGATGGCGGGAAAGCGGATGAAGATGGCGGGAACCGACGGAAGATGGCGGGAGATGGCTGGAAATGGCGGGAAACGGCTCCGGATGGCAGGAAACCTCTTTTCAGGTGCGTGTATAGTCTTTTTCAGGCACGCAATACCCGTTTGTGGCGGGTTGGTTACTATCCTGCCGACTACGCCAAAGCTGACTCGCCCCCTGGGCCGTGGGGCACTCGGGACTGGTAGTAGTAGTGGCGACCCGGTCCCGTGGCTCAGGGTGGTCAGACCAGTGGTAGTCTATGATGTGCTGTAGGTAATGTCCGACTACGCCACCCGTGGATTGCGGTCAGGGCTAACCGCCGCTGCAGTGCAGACCGCTGGGGCTGATATAAATGTGCAGCACTGAATAGTTCAACTCCCCACGGGAGGAGTATGGCCCCAGGGCAGTGTATATAATGGATGATGGAGGGGATGATTCCAACCGCGTTAGCCAGGAAACGGAGGCCTCTTAAACAGTTCAGGGTCTTTATTAGAACAGGTAATATGACCCAGAAACAGGCCCGGCTAGGAGGGGGCCTGGATGTCTGAGAACAAGTGGGAAGCTGGCCCTGGTCAGGGTGAGGGTGTAGGCCTACCGTGCTCTCTGTGCTCCTTCTGGCTATTTCCCTTCTGGTAATGTAACAGCCCACGTTCCTGAGCTCACTGTGTTCTCTCGCCCGTATGGCTTGCAACTTGGGTCCCTTTCTACTCCCGGCCTGGTACGGCTCTGCTGGTCCCTTCTGCTGTGGCGGAGCCTCCGGGCTTCTTAGGCCAAGGAACATACAGTCCCCTGCGGACTGGTTATCTGCTGTAGGATGTGGAATCCTCACAGCCTCAGACACCAAAGTCTGGAAGATTAGTTTCTTTATCGGTCAGGACAGGCTCACTTCGCCTTTGTCCCTGGCTCGTGGTTCTCCTACTGCCACACGTCCTCTTAGGCTGCAACACAACTGTCTCTCCCTGCTCTGGGACACCTCTCAATCCAGAGACAGGTCGTCCAGTTCTCCCTAACCCTGCCCCCAGCTCCAGCTTTTATAGGGGCAGCCTGCTCCCCCTACTGGTCTGGGACAGGAGGTGCTGCATGCTAATGGTCCTTGACTAGAGGACCTCCCCCTTGCTCTCAGACACAGCTTTATTACATTTGTGGCATCCATGCCAGGGTGACACATTCCCCCCTAGTAAAATTTAGTACTCCGGGACTAAACAATAAACAGAGATAATATGCATGACCATAAAACATTAGTAGACAAACGACGCACAGATTGAGTTCTTAAGGTCACAGTGTGGTCTGTGGCCGGGTGTCCATTTTCACCAACACAGGGAGCCTTAACCAGGTGGGGGTCTGTCCAAGCCCCAAGTCCATTACAGTCTTAGTTCATTCCTTGGTTAGGCTCCGAACGCAGTCCATACAAGTCCCGGTTATTAAAAGTCCATAACCTTTGAGTCCGTACGGTAACTGTAAGAAACTGAAACACACAATTACCAATCATGCATGTAACTTTGCAAACATTTCAACACTTGGCAACAGGGTTATTTACAGTTTTAGTGCACCCTATATTCTCCAGCGAGCGGGTATCTGCCCCTTTGTGCTCCTGGTTGACCTGCGTAGCCCACTGTCTGGTGGTGGACCGACCTGGCTTTCCCCACTAGCGTTAGGGGTAGAGCTACCAGCTTGGTGTACAGGTAGGGCAGGCAGCTGTCTACTGGTCCTTTGGCTCACCGCAGGCATGGCAGGCTCACTGTCAGCAGAGGGTTGACTCTCCTGGGCTGCTGGTGCCGGCTCTTCTGCCTCTGGAACTGCTTGCTTTTCTTCACCTTCCGACTCTGGTGTAGGTTGTTGCTGAGCCGGTTGCAGGAAATGTAGGACGGGTACCACTATGGCATCGTTTATTCGAGTCCAGGACTGAGGGAACTCTCCGAGAACGGTGCTGATCATTTCTTCCTTGTCCTCTGCGGGTTCAAGGTCACTTTTATCCTCTTCTGCACTACAGAGTTGTTCGGGGCACCTTTTGAGGTGGTCTCTGGAGACGGTACTAGTGGTTTCTCCTCCATCCCTGGTGATCACGCACACCTTCGAGTTGTCGTGGTCAGACTGCAGTACGGTGTAGGTTTCCCTTTCCCACTGGTCGTCCAACTTATGTAGCCTTCTCTTGCGCTTCAGGACCTGCTCACCAGGTTCTAGGGGACCAGCAGGGGCGTGTTGGTTGAAGAGTCTTTCTTGCCTTTCTCTCACCTGGGCCAGGCTCTTCTCCACACTCTCCTGTACCTTCTTGTACTGCAGTCGCCTTTCCATATCCCAGTCCGCATCCGGGGAGGTGTCCTCAGATGTTAGGACTCCCATCTCCAAGTCCATGGGCAGCTTACCTGGTCTGGCTCGCATCAGGTAAGCCGGGGTGCAGTTTGTAGCATTCACCGGGATATGGTTGTACAAGTCTATTAGGTCCGGCAGTTTTTCTGGCCACAGGTTGCGTTCCTCCAGGGCAATGTCTTCAGGAGATCGATGACTATATTGTTCATTTTCTCACACATCCCGTTGGTTTGTGGGTGGTAAGGCGTTGTTCGAATCTTCTTACAGCCATAGAGGTTGCAGAATTCTTGGAAGATTTCAGCTTCGAACGCTGGACCCTGGTCCGTCAGGACCTGTTCCGGATACCCGCGTGGACGGCAGAAGTATTGCTGGAAGGCTCTGGCCGCCGTTTGGGCTGTCAAGTCTTTCACCGGGACCACCACTAGAAAACGGGAATAGTGGTCCACGATTGTCAGGGCGTAGATGTATCCTGACCGGCTTGGAGCCAGTTTGACGTGGTCCAGAGCTACCAGCTCAAGAGGCTGCTGGGTGACGATGGGCTTCAAGGGTGTCTTCTGGCTGGTGCGGTCTTTTCTCCTTAAGTTACAAGGGCCACAGTCCCTGCACCACTTCTCTACAGCACCTCTCATGCTGACCCAAAAGAACCGTCCTCTTAGCAGGAACTCCAGTTTCTTCCAACCGAAGTGCCCCGCTCTGTCATGGTAAGCCCCCAGGACCATAGCCGCCTTGGGACCACGACTTGCCAGGTCAGCTCGTGTGTCTGGTGGTTGACAAGTCTTCTGCACAGCTTGCCTTCATAGAGGAACAGCTTGCTCTTCTCTTTCCATAGCTGCTTGGCTTCCTCTGGAGCATCCGGATCTAAGCGGGCGTCTTCCTGGGTCAGCAGATCTTTCACCAGGCGGATTGCAGGGTCACTCTCTTGGGTCTCGGCCCAGCTGTGGTGAGGTAGGGGATTGATCATAACAGTTGTTAAATCTTCCTCTTTCACGCGGTGGGAGTATTGAGCGGCCCCATACCAGTGAAACGCGGGGAGTTCTACCTCCTCCAGCTCTTCTGGGTCTTCGTCACCTTCAGGTAAGTGAGGCATTCTCGACAGGGCATCAGCGTTGGCATTGGTTTTGCCTGCCCGGTACTTGATCACGAAGTCATAATTGGAGAGACAGGCCATCCACCGCTGTTCCAGGGCACCAAGCCTTGCACTGTCTAGGTGTGTTAACGGGTTGTTGTCCGTGTACACAGTGAACTTTGCGGAGGCCAGGTAATGCTTGAAGCGTTCCGTTACGGCCCACACCACCGCCAAGAATTCTAGCTTGAAGGAGCTGCAATTCTCCGGGTTCCTCTCGGTGGGCCTCAGCTTCCGGCTGGCGTACGCGATCACCCTTTCTCTGCCCTGTTGGTTTTGTGACAGTACGGCTCCCAGTCCCACATTACTGGCGTCTGTGTGGAGAATAAAAGGCTGGCCATAATCAGGGTAGGCCAGGATCTCATCCCCTGTGAGGGCCATCTTCAACTGGCGGAAGGACTCCTCTTCCGGTTTATCCCACTTGAAGGGTGGCTTTTGGCTTCTGGACTTAGGCTGTCCTATCAGGAGGTCCTGCATAGGAGCTGCCATCTTAGTGAACCCGGGGATGAACCTTCGGTAGTAGCCTACCAACCCGAGGAACTGCCTCACTTCTTTGATGTTCGAGGGGCTTGGCCAGCTCTTGATTGCCGTGACCTTGTCAGGGTCGGGGGCTACTCCTTCCGCACTTACCACGTGCCCTAGGTACTGGACCTTTGGTTTCAACAGGTGACACTTTGATGGTTTCACCTTCAGGCCATAGCCTGCCAGGGCTTCGAACACCTTGGCCATGTGCTTTAGATGGTCCTCGTAAGTCTTCGAATAGACAATCACGTCGTCCAGGTAAAGGAGGACCGTCTCGAAGTTTCGGTGCCCTAGACAGCATTCCATCAGCCTCTGGAAGGTCCCTGGTGCGTTGCAGAGCCCGAAGGGCATACAGTTGAACTCGCTCAGTCCCATCGGGGTAGTGAAGGCGGTCTTCTCCTTGTCAGCCTCTGCCACAGGAACCTGCCAGTACCCGCTAGTAAGGTCCAAAGTAGAAAAGAAGTTAGCTGATTTTAGTGCGGCTAAAGACTCTTCTATTCTAGGCAGCGGATATGCGTCTTTGTGGGTGATACGGTTGATTTGTCTATAGTCCACGCACATTCTCATGGTGCCGTCTTTCTTTTTTACCAGAACCAGGGGGGCTGCCCAGGGGCTACAGCTATCTCTAATGACCCCAGCTTCTTTTATTTCCCGCAGCATACCCTTGGCGTTCTGATAATGTGCAGGGGGTACAGGCCTGTGTCTCTCTTTTATTGGTGGGTGACTCCCCGTGGGGATATGGTGTTCTATCCCTTTTACTCTGCCGAAGTCTAGCGGGTGCTTACTAAAAATTCTCTCGTACTCCTGGACCACCCGGTAGACTCCTTGTTTTTGGTGCAGGGGAGTGGAGTCAGCACCCACATGGAGTTTCTGGCACCAGTCCTCCTTTTGTTTCTGGGAGCCATTACCCTCCGCCTGTGGAGATGGAGGCAAAGGCTCCATGGCCCTGATAGCTTTGTGTTCGACAACAAACAGTTTGGCAAGTGTAGCGTACCTGGGTAAGTGTACCTCTCTCTCCCCAATGTTGAGAATGCGAACGGGCACCCTCCCATGACGGACATCAACCACCCCCCGGGCTGTCAAAATGGTGGGCCTGCTGTCTGAGTACACGGGTTCTACCATGGCTTGGTAGTCTCTACCTCTCAACCCGATTGCAGTCCGACACCAGATCATCATTTCACTTTTGGGAGGCATGGAAATGGGGAATGGGTCACTCAGTCTTACGCTACCGATCTCACCACCAGATAGTTCTACCTGCTGCCGTCTCATCAGAGCTTTTATCTCCTTGTTGAGGACTCTCTGTTGGCTGGAACTAGCATTCACCGCCACCTGTTGTAGAATTACAATTACCTCAGAAAGACAATTTTCAATCACGTTAGTACCCACAGTTATTTTAGGGTGACTTTCACGACGGTCAATGTCCACAATAATCACTCCCTGTGCCGGTAGTTCAACTTTACCAATTTTAATGGTCATCTCCTTGAACCCCATCTGCGGCACGGGCAAGCCATTACTGGCGATGATGCTCAAGTCACTGTCTGGATACCGTGTTATATCAGCATCAGTCCAATACTGCTTAAAAAGTACATAAGGGATAGTAGTTACTTGCGACCCGGTATCCAGCAAGGCGCTCATGGGGATACCGTCCAGCACCACGGGTAAAACCGGGCGCCCCCCAACGTACTTATTACGCCAATTGTAAGGGCCTGGTGATCTTATGCCTGGGGGTTGGCCCTCTGCCCCAGGTTGGACCCGTTTAAATTACAGTACCTGGAAATGTGTCCGGGCTGGTTGCATCGACAGCAAATGGGCTGTCCATCCTCTGCGTAGCGGTCTGTAGGCCTCCCTCGGAACGACGGGGTCCTCCTCCGTCGAAGCCACGGGACATCCTCCGGACTTGAAGCCAACTCGATGGGTCTTGACGGGTCCACTTGTAACGCCTGGACGGTCCTGGTCAACTCCGCGACGCTCCTGGTCAGCTCCTGGACTTGGTGGTGCAGATCTCTCGACGGGGCTTGGTTCAGGGCCTGTGCATCGGCCCCCACAGAGTCCATAGAGGAGGGCGCCGCCTCCTGATGGTAGGTGAGAGTAGGGCGCCGGGGGTTTATAGCGCCACTTGTTGCAGGCTCACGGAGCACCCTTATGGCCCTGTCCTTGAATTGGGCAAAGGTCAGGTCAGGGTTCTGAAAGAACATGAGGCGCAGCTGGGTCCTGTGGGTGCTAGACAGCAGACATTCTATGAACTGTTCTGTTAGTAGCTTATCCGTATCCTGCACGCTGCCAGGGTCAGCTTGTTTGATGGCCCTCAAGGCTTCCTGCAAATTTAGGGCATAGTCTCTGATGCTGTCCTGTGCCCGCTGCTTACATCCATAGAACCGCATTTTAATTTCAGCGGAGGTACGGGTATCAAAGGTACCCCGCAGCCGGGCCAGAATGTCCTTTACAGTTCTTTTCTCCTCAGTGGGCCATGACTTTACCTCCCGCTGGGCTGCGCCAGTTAACTGCCCTGTCAGTAGGGTAATCCTCTGTTCCTCTGTCAGGGGGTAAACTTGGAACAAACTGTACAGCCTTTCTTTAAAGTCAGTTAGTGCATGGGGCTCCCCTGAATACTTAGGCAGCCAGGCCGCTCCAGGGATGTAGGGCAGGGAAAATGGCATCACCGCTGCTGCAGCTGCGCTGGTGGTAGTGGGCGCCTGCGTGTCTGACATCTTCCTCCCCCCTAGTTAAGCGTGGCCTACCTTCCGACGATCCTCTTCTGTAGGCCGCGGCTCCGCTGGTGCTGCTCCGGACGAGGACCTTGCGTCGCGTCCTGGTGACGTCAGCGTTACTCTCTCTCCCTTCCAGGACCTTGCGCAGCGTCGGTGCGTGGTGCGGAGCTTCGGGTCTCGCGCGGTTTGGGCGTCCACGCACCTCTTCTTCCCGCGCGGCGTCCTGAAGATGGCATCCGATGGCGGGAAAGCGGATGAAGATGGCGGGAACCGACGGAAGATGGCGGGAGATGGCTGGAAATGGCGGGAAACGGCTCCGGATGGCAGGAAACCTCTTTTCAGGTGCGTGTATAGTCTTTTTCAGGCACGCAATACCCGTTTGTGGCGGGTTGGTTACTATCCTGCCGACTACGCCAAAGCTGACTCGCCCCCTGGGCCGTGGGGCACTCGGGACTGGTAGTAGTAGTGGCGACCCGGTCCCGTGGCTCAGGGTGGTCAGACCAGTGGTAGTCTATGATGTGCTGTAGGTAATGTCCGACTACGCCACCCGTGGATTGCGGTCAGGGCTAACCGCCGCTGCAGTGCAGACCGCTGGGGCTGATATAAATGTGCAGCACTGAATAGTTCAACTCCCCACGGGAGGAGTATGGCCCCAGGGCAGTGTATATAATGGATGATGGAGGGGATGATTCCAACCGCGTTAGCCAGGAAACGGAGGCCTCTTAAACAGTTCAGGGTCTTTATTAGAACAGGTAATATGACCCAGAAACAGGCCCGGCTAGGAGGGGGCCTGGATGTCTGAGAACAAGTGGGAAGCTGGCCCTGGTCAGGGTGAGGGTGTAGGCCTACCGTGCTCTCTGTGCTCCTTCTGGCTATTTCCCTTCTGGTAATGTAACAGCCCACGTTCCTGAGCTCACCGTGTCCTCTCGCCCATATGGCTTGCAACTTGGGTCCCTTTCTACTCCCGGCCTGGTACGGCTCTGCTGGTCCCTTCTGCTGTGGCGGAGCCTCCGGGCTTCTTAGGCCAAGGAACATACAGTCCCCTGCGGACTGGTTATCTGCTGTAGGATGTGGAATCCTCACAGCCTCAGACACCAAAGTCTGGAAGATTAGTTTCTTTATCGGCCAGGACAGGCTCACTTTGCCTTTGTCCCTGGCTCGTGGCTCTCCTACTGCCACACATCCTCTTAGGCTGCAACACGACTATCTCTCCCTGCTCTGGGACACCTCTCAATCCAGAGACAGGTCGTCCAGTTCTCCCTAACCCTGCCCCCAGCTCCAGCTTTTATAGGGGCAGCCTGCTCCCCCTACTGGTCTGGGACAGGAGGTGCTGCATGCTAATGGTCCTTGACTAGAGGACCTCCCCCTTGCTCTCAGACACAGCTTTATTACATTTGTGGCATCCAGGCCAGGGTGACACAGAAGCACGCGCACGCAGTGGCCACACACACCGGCGACATTCAGACAGTGCTAGCTCTGGGAAGTGACCACTGTCAGAGGAGAAAGGGTCCCAATATGCAATGGAGGAGGCGTAACGATGCACCAAACTATTGGCCACACCGAGCGTGCACGGAAGCCTACTCATTTACATACGAATTAAAAGTTATTTTCTCATGCACTGTACCATTAACGGGTTGTTATAGGGGTTAAATCCACTACACCACTGTATAGCCCATTTAAAAATGTATTTTTGGTGTGATGGACTCCCGTTAATGCGTAGATTTGACCATAGCGGGCTTCTAGCCAGAGCAGACAGCTGAAGCAAAAAGCAGCTCCCACTCCGGCAGAAGAGGACCGGCCACAAATTATATGGTCTGTAATTAATTTGAATGGTCAACATGTAATAGCAGGTGATCTCTGCAGGGAAAAGCATGGCTGGCCGCAGCTCAATAACAGCTGATCACCGAGGGTTTAAGTTCTAGAAGAATAGTGATGAACTCATTGCAAACGGACTGTGTTACACAAATGTTAAATGCTCTACAAGCCGTGCATATTTTGTATAATTTTCCTTGACTTTTCTTTTGTTTTCAAAAAAAGGAGTGAATAAAAAATGACTCGAAAATGCTAGAAAGAAGTTCTGCTACAGATATGATGCTCCAAAAAAATCTTTTATTTGATAGAAGCCTTGTCGTGTTGAACCTCAGAATTTTTCCACATTCTGATATTTACTCTATGTCCAATGTACAATCTATGATCAGCATGTAATATAGCAGCTGCCGCTACGTAGATTGAATATAGGGTTGTGGGAAAAGATTTAGTATAACTTTCATTTAAATCCCTGCTTATTCTGGGCTTTGGAGTCAAGTGGGCAGTCCTAATAAGTGATTGGCAGCTTTCTCTGCATGAAAGTACAGACACAGCACTGTCATTCACTGATTATGACTGTCTCCTTGACTCCTAAGCCGAGGATACTCAGGTGCATCAGTGAATAAAATACAAACTCTGCTGAATAAAACCTTAATATATCAGTCTGCTCATCTTCTCCTGCTCTACAGCATTTTACAGGTACATTGTTTAATGCGACATGCAACCTTTACATTGCGGGGGCGAAGCCTAATTTGAGAGGTAGTCTTTTATAATGTTATTTACCTGTCCTGGCTCCAGTGCCGGACTTTGCTTCAACCTTCCCCTGTGGCTGGATTCCTCTGTGCTGGTGTCAGTTTTCTGTAATATCTCGGAGCGCACCTCTGATGTCATCATCCAAAGTCTTTTAAGACTGGTTCAGGTGGGTGTGTGCCACCTGAGTGTACAGGTAGAAACTGCATTTTACTACCCACATGCCGTACAGGAGTTTAGGCATTGGTTCCATTCAGCTCTGCTACAACCAGGTGCCTGATTGTCTACTCTGCTCTTCTGTTCCTGAGTTCTATCCACACATCAAGCTTTCTGCAACAACTTGCCTAATTGTCTATCAAGCTACTTGTCTCCTTTGACCACACTTACCTCTGTTGCTTAAAGCTACCTTCCAACCCATTTGTTTTTGCTAATCCAAGGTGCATCAAAGGGCTTGCTTGTCTAGTCATCTCTGATGATCCAAGGTGCTGTCTGCACACTCAGCTCCATTGAATCAAGTTCCTTTTTGCCTACTCGGTTCAGCTAATTCAAGTTGCTGTCCACACACTCAGCTGTGCTGCATTAAGGTGTCTGCTTGCCTCCTCATCTCTACTAATCAATGGTGCTATCCACACATTAAGATCCACTAGATCTTGCACTTCCACCTCCGCTTATCCACCTGCTGTTCTGCATATTCAGCTCCTCCGGTCTTGGCGATTCCATGTGCTGTCTAGCTAGTCCAGCTTTGCCTCTGGTCGGTGCTGCTCACCCTGACATACGGTTAACGAATCAATCTCAGCAGGTACACCCACAAAATTAGTGGTGACTGCATTGAATACAGTATAGCAGCTTTTTAGTCTTCGGTGAAGTGCACATGACAATCTGGTGGAAGAGCGATCAGGAATCAAATTTGCAGTGGGGCCCAGGACCTTCTTGCTACACCTTTGATTGGCAAAATCAGATTACAGATATTATATTGTTTGCTACATTTAAGTTCTGCATTGTTTGTTTGTAGATACTTCTGTTTTTTTGTTTTTTTTATAATTTTATGTGAAATGTTTATTTATGGATTTTATTTCCTCCAGCAAATAATCTCAATATTTTTCTCATGTTCTGGGGATGATGCGTTTTATATTGATGGCTTATCCTTAGGGCTGCATTTAGAGTTTATGCAGCTGTAGGCAATGCTTGTCTGCCAAATGAACTCTGCTGGGGAAGAAAGAAGCTAGCAACAAAGTTAGGTCAGCAAAGATGAAGGACTGTTGTATTACTTTATATGAAATGTTCTACAAGGCAAAATACATTCCTCAGATCTTTGCAGGAAAAGGAATAACAAACAGCAATATTCCCAGTGTCTGGGGATTACTCAGTGAACCTTTCCTGCATGAATTGTATGACATAGTTAAGGGGTTTCCACCCCTTAACATTTTTCAAAAATTACTTCAAATGCTAGAAAATAATAAAAGTATTCATAACATAACAATCCCCTGCTGCTTTCTTTCTGACTCTATGATGTGTCCACGACATGCAACTGCTGCTGAAAATCACTGGCCATAGCTGTGACCCCAGCAGTCCTGACATTTCACCACTACAGCCAGTGATTAACTGCAGTGGTCACATGTCCATTTCAGCACGTCATTGGTTCAGCAGGAAGAACAGAGACCGAATGGGGATCTGAGAACCAATGGGACGGCAGAAGCAGGGGATCGGTAAAGTGATCCTTTCAAGGGACTGGAATTACTCTAAGGCCATGGCCCCACTATCAGTATTTAGTCAGTATTTGGTCAGTATTTTTTCTCTGGAGTGGGAGCCGGCACGGTGTCGACGGCGAGTCCAGGTGCGTTGGGCTCCGCAACAGGGTGCAGGGGCAGGTCGGCGGCCCCAGGGTTCGGGGTAGGGGCGTCTCTGTTACCTGCCTCTGCTGTCGCGGCCTCCTCTGCGGCGTCGTCGTCAGCCTCTGCTCTGTCTTCACTGCCCTCGGAGGCTGGTGTGCTCCTGGACGTCGACGGCGCCTCCTGCTGCAGGGTCACAGCCCGCCGAGCCTCTTCTTCTTTCCACCCGGCTATCACGTCCTGCTGCGCCCGGACCATCCTCTGGTCCAGCTCCTCCAGCGCCGCCCGCGCATACTCGGGGTCCTCCTTGGGGAGATGGGCTAGCAGCTCTGTGAGGCTGCATGGTGGTGTGGCTTGCAGCAGGCCCCTTGCCAAAGTGCTGGAGCTGGTTCCTTTCTCCATCTCCGGGTGCGGCCTGGCCAGACTGATCCAGACCACCCCCTGCCCCGCAGTTTTCTTCTCTTTCCGCCCCCATGGGGGGTGGTCTTGGGGCATTCTGCTGACAATCACTCTCAGGGGCAGCCCCCCCACGTTGACGGACATTTCTACTGCCGTGCTCATGGTTGTTGGGGGCGGGCTTCCTCTTTGGCGCCATTCTGAGACCCGGCCCACGATGAGAGGCGGCCTCATGTGGTCTTTTGGCGCGCACATTATGGCGCTCGTTCTTCTGGGGCGGGCGCCATCTTTAGTACAATGAAACAGTCTCTTTTCAGGCGCGCAGTACCCGTTGTTAGCGGGCACGAAATCTTGCCGACTACGCCAAAGCTGACTCGCCCCCTGGGCCGTGGGGCACTCGGAACCGGGCGATAGGGAGACGATGGGGGTAGTAGTGGCGACCCGGTCCCGTGGCTCAGGGTGGTCAGACCAGTGGCAGTCTTTTAGATGTTTTAAGAGATGTCCGACTAGTCCACCCGTGGATTGCGGTTATTAGGAACCGCCGCTGCAGGGCAGACCGCTGGGGCCGATGATGTACGCAGCTGGGATGGTGTGACTCCCCACGGGAAGAGTGTGGCCCCAGGGCAGTGTAGTGGATGGTGGGAGTGATGGTGGTGAGAGTCCCAGTACCGGTAATGCCGGAGGAGCAAACAGACAACGTACTACAGTCCAGGGTCTTTACTCACGGTTAATATCCAAGTCACTTCTGAAGGGAATGACTGCCCGAGCCGTGCTGCGTCCACCAGGTGAGGGGCTCGGTCAACTCCCAGACAGCTCAGGAGTATGGCTCAAGACCCCCTTTTGTCCTTTCTCTGGCCTGCCCCACCAGTGACCCACTTTTGTCCAGCTACCGCGGACTTGTGCGGTTAAACGTGGGCCCCGTCCTCCGCTGTCCTATATGGTGCCTTCCTAGCAGGTTTGATGAGGTGTCGCACCAATAAATGATCACGACCTCCGGTCTTTGGCTGAGGGTTGTTTCTCCTCCACCAACTTGGGATCCGGTACCCTTAATCTGCCTGACCCTGGATTCTCGTGGGTTCTTAGGGTCCCTTCCACCTTCTTGTTCCTGAGCCCTTCTGTTTCTTCCTCTCTTTCTTTGCTGTTCCTTTCTGTTTCTGTTCCTTTCTGTTCTTGTTCCTTTCTGTTCCTGGCCCTCTCCTCAGGCCTGCCTCATGGAGCTGGGCCCAGACTGAGCCACAGCTCCCTGTCAGCCCTCTCTGGCCGAACTCCTCTCTCTTCTCCTCCTGCTTGAACTGACCCAGAACTAAGATGGTGCCCACCTTTTATACCTCCCTCTAGAAACATGAGCCCAGGTGACCAGCAACAAATGGGCTCCTTCCTACGCTCAGGAACCAACCGCTATCTGCCCCTACAGCACTGGGTGTTCCACCCCCCTCCCCACTCCAGACAGGGACATAGTTGGTCGTGCCTGCACTTCTGTCTAGTGGGAGCACCATTGAGCTGTCCCTCGGAAATGGGGTGTTTGTGCTGTATGCAGCTAACTGAGCCCTGGTCCATACTCCATCCTTACCCGGGAGTGGAATACCACACCTCTGGCAGAGGTGCAATACCCCTGTAGCGGCCGAGCCCTCGGGGCGCTACACTTGCATAGTGGTCCATCTCCCACTGTGCAAGAGCGCGCACGTGATTTCCAGTCCAGACTATCACTCTGGCTTTCCTCCATGCTGTCTGCTTGCCTCTGTGTCTTCTGCTTAAGGGCGGCGCCCGATCACTTCCTGCTTCTTGTAGCTGCTGCGGGCACACCCCTTGTGCGTCCTCAGCCTATTGCTGTCTGTCACCTGGTATTTAACCCAGCTCTTTCCTGGAATCCTTGCCTGAGCATTGTGTTCTGTCAGTTGGCTTCTAGTCACTGATGTGCCAGGTCCTGTCTATGTTTCCTGCCTTGCGGTATCAGTTCCCATGTCTGAACTGTGTCCTGTCTGAACTATCTTCTATCCTGTTGTCTTCTGCCTATCCTGGAGGCTGTATTTCCAGGCCAGTGTGAACACGCTCCTAGCCTGTTCTTTCCGCCTTCTAGGGGCCGCATACCTAGACACGTTCCTGTATCTTGCCTGTTCCTGTCTGAACACGCTCCTAGCCTGTTCGTTCCGCCTTCTAGGGGCTGCATACCTAGAACCGCTCCTGTATCTTGCTGCTGTGTCTGTTCTTGTCTGAATACTCTCCTAGCCTGTTACCTGTTTTTCTCTATGTCCGTACCTTCCCTTTTCCTGCAGTACCTAACTCCTACTCGTTGTCCCTGTACTCCCGTTTGTGAGTTTAGAGTCCACTCTCTACTTCATTGCAAGTATCTTGTGTGTACCTGGTTCTGCCTCTCCCTTCCAGTCTGTTCCATATGAACAGAGCCCTGTCCCCTCTGCTCTGCCTTGCTCACCGCTCCGGCGGTTCTTGCCTGCTCTGCCTTGCTCACCGCTCCTGCAGTTTCCGCTCTGCTCTGCCTTGCTCACCGCTCCTGCGGTTTCCGCTCTGCTTTGCTCACCGCTCCTGCAGTTTCCGCTCTGCTCTGCGTTGCTCACCGCTCCTGCGGTTTCCGCTCTGCTCTGACCCTTTGCTCGCTGCTCCGGCAGTCTCGCTCTGCTCTGACCCTTTGTTCGCTGCTCCGGCAGTCTCGCTCTGCTCTGACCCTTTGCTCGCTGCTCCGGCAGTCTCGCTCTGCTCTGACCCTTTGCTCGCTGCTCCGGCAGTCTCGCTCTGCTCTGACCCTTTGCTCGCTGCTCTGGCAGTCTCGCTCTGCTCTGACCCTTTGCTCGCTGCTCCGGTAGTCTCGCTCTGCTCTGACCCTTTGCTCGCTGCTCCGGCAGTCTCGCTCTGCTCTGACCCTTTGCTCGCTGCTCTGGCAGTCTCGCTCTGCTCTGACCCTTTGCTCGCTGCTCCGGCAGTCTCGTCCTGCTCCTCTCGCTCACCTCTCCTGGCGGCCTTGTCCTGCTCTTCTCTCGCTCACCGCTCCAGGCGGTCTCGTCTTGTTCTGCTCTTGCTCGCCGCTCTGGGCGGCCTCACTCTGCTGTGTTTGTCCACCGCATCTGCGGTTCTGTTCCTGAGTCCCAGTCTGTACTGGGTCCTATCCACTCGGTGCTCCAACCTGTCGGACCTGCCAGTACCTCCCTGCCTGCATACCAGTCGTGCTTACCAGCATCCGCCAGTCTGCATACCAGCCGTGTCTGCCTATACCCAGCAGTCTGTGTGCCAGCCTAACCAGCCTGTTCCTGTATTCCCCTGTGTGGGTCAACAGCCGTGTCCGGGGTCTGTCCTGGAGTAGCACCTGGTCCCTCTGCTCGGTTCCTCCTTGGTGCACTGGCGTCGTATGACGTCGTGCGACCCTGGCCGGATCGGGTGGATACTTAGTTACGCCCCTCCAGGCATTCACTCTCCGGCACAGTCCAGTGGAATCACTACATATACACGCACACGCCACTCAGCCCGGGCGTGTGCATTACAAAAGGCTATGAATGTTTTTTCAATGGATTGCATGCAATATGCAATAAAATAAAAAAATTCATTTCTGCATTTGGGTTTGGTTAATATTTAATATCCTGACTTACAACAAAAATCTGCAGTCACTGTGTGTGACTGCAGACTGCCGAATTCCCTGGAGTTCCCCATGCTAATCGTCGGTCATGTGACGGCATGTATGTGATTTCTGCACTAGTGGTGCCGACTAGACTCATTCAGCTTCTCTCAAAATAAGTGAATTGAAAGAAGCCATGAATCTAATTAGCCGCCAACTACTGCTGGGAGAACACTGAGGAATCACGACAGTGTGTGCACTGCACACTATCACGATTCTGCAGTCTGCAGTCACATAGAGTGAAAACAGATTTTTGTCCCAAGCTGGGACAACTTTAACTGAGTTTCTTCTGAAAACCATATGTATTACCATAACACTTCTAGCTGCTTGATTCAGTTCTTGATTCAGTTCTGATTCAGCTCCAACAGCCAGCTCACTGTTGGCTCAGTGTTCAGCCCCTCTCCTCACTACTCACTAGTGATTCCTCATCTAAGCTCAAATCAAAACAGATTTCAGTTTAGAGGAGCGTTCAGAAGTGGGAAAGAGTGGCTGTAGACCGCGTCAACTGTCAGCATTGAGACTGAGCTGAATAGTGCAGCTTGCAGTGTGTTGTAAGACATGCAGGCTGCAGGAGAAAAAAAACTATTGAACATTTTTAATGATGACCAATTGCAGAATTTGTTTTATATTACATTACACTTACAGTGCACAAAAATGCTAAGGTGATCAAAGCTTTAAAAGGGTCTTTCTCATAGAGATAGCCCCTTTTCTAAATGAAGCTTGCCCAGTAATCAGAGATTGCCTGGCATTCTTTTGACACCATCTTGTTCAATGACATAGCTAGGCTTTAGTATTCCTGACAAAATATTAAATTAGTTGTCCTAGTTCTTAAATAATATACTTTGTAGCCAAGACAGAGTTGTCTCAAAACTAGATGAGCTCACTGTCGTAGGTATCCACCATCGTATAGGTTTTGGAGGTCCAGCAAGCCCCTGGGCCTGGGCACATAAATCCAATATAATGACAATAAAGCCGGCATCTGCAATAAAATCTCGGCTGCTTTATTATACTTTCATTAAAATCAGGTCACAAACAGGACATTGTTCTTGTGTTGACGCTTTTGACTTGCACAGTCTTAATCATAACATATTGCACTTTTTCAAATTGCTCTGGGCCTCTTCTGCCATAGGCTCCTCGACTCTTCCAAATGGCCATTCTGTCTTTTGTAGTCAGTGTGGAGAGGACAGAGAAGTGTAGTGAGGCTTAACAGCACTTAAAGGGAATCTGTCATCAGGTTTTTGCTACCCAATCTGAGAGCAGGAGAATGTAGGGGCAGAGACCCTGATTCCAGTGACGTGTCACTTACTGGGCTGCTTGCTGCAGTTTTGATAAAATCACAGTTTTATCTGCTGCAGATCTATCAGTTCTCTGAATGCTGAACTTTTTTGATTGACAGCTTTCTGTGTATACTGTGCATAGGCACAAAGCTGTTAATCAATGGTGGGATGGGGTTATACAGAGCTCCTAAATATGAAGAACTGTATTGCAGCAGGTTTACTAGTCCTCTAATGATAATCTCCTGCTGAAAAAAAAATGATTTTATAAAATCTACGCTAAGCAACCCAGTAAGTTTTTATTTTTTTAAATACAAAATCCCATTTACACTAACTGAAAATATCATATAAAACAAATTTGCATCTAAAAGTGAGAATGACAATTTCTGTATGATCTGCATTATTAGGTTACCGTATTGTAGAAGCTACCAGCTTTGATTTATATACTTATTTTACTTTCATTACTGGGGGCAGAGTGAATTGTGGTTTCCTGATTCATCACTCAATAGATGTGACATGTACAGCGGCAGATCTTATCACATACAGAACCCATTTATGAACAGCGGCTGTTCTCGCTATATATCAGAGGTGGCATAAAACTAAAGATAAGAAAATAGAAAAAGCTCGGCACTATCAAGAAATTAAAATTGGGTTGAGAGTATAATGCTATAACGGAGAACTGCCAGAATACCAAAAACAAATGGTGGTCCTCAGCTATCAAAAAAAATGGAAACGTACCATAGAAACAATGTGGGAAAAGAATATAGTGGCACTCACCTTAATAAGAAACATTCTCTTTATTACCAATGTGATAAAACATTTCGGCACATTGGGAATAGTATGCAAGGTACAGTCAAACCACGGCCGGTTCACGTATCCAAATGCAGACCTGTAAAAGCGTTCGGAAACGCGAAACAGCCGTTGACTAACTGCACCTTGCACACTATTCCCAATATGCTAAACTGTTTTATCACATTGGTAATAAAGAGAATTTTTATTACTATGGTGGGTGCCGCTATACACTTTTTCCACGTTGTGGCATAAAAGTAACACACTTGTATCTATGGTCCATTCTGTTCTATAGTGATTGTCTCATACCACATATCATTTAATCAACTACACATACAGAGGTTCATATAGACTCTTCTTATCTTTACTTCTTTCTCCTCTTTGAAGAAAAGAGGTGAATGGTCGTCAGAAATACAGATTTCTACCCAGAGGCCATATTTTTAGTGTATTTATGCAAAAAATTGTTAATGTCGTTTTATGCACCAATTAATGTCCATGGCTAGGGAGACACTACATCAGACATGTAATATGAAATCAGTTTGATAAAACAGATTTATAGACTCAATGAATAAAAATATTGGGACCCATCACTTAATCATTGAATTCTGCTTTTCATTCTGTCCTGTTGCCATAAGTGTATAACATCCAGCCCCTCGCCATGCCATCAGCCTTAACTACCAAGAGGGAAGAATGGCTGGCAATAAAGAGCTCAGTGGTCCCAGTGTAAGGGGGAAGACCAGGGTGTAAGTACTTTCAGAACAAGGGATCCGGAACTGCCGGGGCCTTACTTTTGGTTGCAGGGGGAAGACAGACTGCGAGCACAGGAGTCAGGTGACTGGGAAGCTGGGGGCGTGTCCAGAGTGAGAGCTGGGAGGTCAGGTGACCGGGAAACTGGTGGCGTGGCTAGACAGAGGAGGAGACGAGGACTTTTGCGCGGGAAAGTGGCAGGAGAGTCCCGCTCAGGAGAGCAGTGTGAGAGGATCCAGGCTCCTGGCTTCCGTACTTGGAGCAAAATCCGAGTGCAGTGGACCGGAGGAGTTAAGCCGACTAGAGGGAGAAGAGACGCAGGTTCCGTGGAGCCGAGCACGTGAGGTGCCATGTTATGGACTAGGGGCTCAGCGGGTAAAACCGGAGACCGCCCGCTGCCGCCAGAAGACAGAGCATTGTTTGGGCGGGGAAGCCTGAAGAAAGCCACACTGGCATCAGCTGGCAACTGCCTTGTGGAGGATAAGAGTCAGCTAAGTGTAAAAACTGTCGATTACAACCGGTTCGACTCTGCTACATCTAGTTAAACTGTGAACTATCAGTTATAGACTTTTACCTGCTACTTCCCTTGTTCATCCCCATATTTTTCCCGGTTACTGTGTGGAGATTGACCCTGTTATCATAAACCTCCCCTGTTTATTAACCCTGTATTGGCTGCTCTGTGTTTCTGTGTCAGGATGCTGTTAGAACCCTCCTGTTAGTTTTTTCTTTCTTGTGTTTTGCGGTCACGTGACCATCTACCTTTATATTCTGGCTTTGCTGGACTTCGGTGTTGTTTGATTGTTTTGCTAGCCTGGTGCTTCGGTGCCTATCTCTGTCAGTTCGCTTGGTCCTCTGGGACCTCTAGTACATTTTTGTCAGTTTGTCTTTTGTGTTCTGCAACAACTTCTGTTTAGGAGGTGTCCCATTTTTTGTCCCAGTCCTTAGTCTTTTTAGGGACCCCTCCCTTAATTCTATAGGTCTTCGTTCAGACTAGCCGAGGACTAAGGCGGGTCTGTTCACTAGGAACAGGCAGCCCGCTACATCGTAGGGATTCAGCTTAGTCTTACTGTAGGAACAGCCTTCCCCTATCTTTCCTTAGTACATGTTGCAGATCGTAACAGTAAGTCCAGCCCAAAAAACTAAAGGAAAGAAATTCGGGGATCAGTATGGTTTCCGTCCAAGATTTGGCTCAACGCTTGCAGGAATTGTCTCTGGAGGTGGCCGAGCTCCAGCAACACGTGAGTAGCTGTTCTGGAGTGCATTTTGTCAAACCCAAGGTAGGACTGCCTGATGTTTTTTATGGTAAACAGCAAGATTTTTTTTCCTTTAAAAATGCTTGTTTGTTATATTTTCGTTTGAGACCAAGATCCTCTGGGAATGAATCACAGAGCATTGGTTTTATTATGTCACTTTTGCGCAAAGAACCACAGAGGTGGGCCTTTTCTCTCCAACCTAATGATCCGTGTTTAAGGTCTGTTGAAGAATTTTTTTCTGCTATGGGGCTATTATATGACGATCCTGATCGAATCTCATCTGCTGAATCAGAACTTAGACGTTTGAATCAGGGGTCAGATGTTGAAAATTATTGCACACACTTCAGGAGATGGGCCTCAGAAGTTAAATTGAATGATTCTGCGCTGAGATGTTTATTTCTTGCTGGTCTGAGTGAAAGGGTTAAGGATTTGCTAATTGCATTCCCTGCACCTGAGACTCTGCAGGAAGCAATAAAGAGAGAGAGAGAAAGAGAGAGCTATGCAGTTAGCTGTTCGTGTGGACAGGAGACTGAGGTCCTGGGCGAATGATGTAAAAACTCCTGTAACGTCAGGTCCTAGTTCCCAGAAAATCTGCTCTGACAGTGGAGAACCAATGGAGGTTGGGGCGATGTCACTCCGCTCTCAAGAAAGAGACCGGAGATTCGCTGAGGGTTTGTGTCTTTATTGTGGTAAAGCTGACCATTTGATTAAGTATTGTGAGCGTCCTTTAAGTAAAGAAAAAAAGGTCAGTTACGCCCGTATAGCTTGTTTACGCTCTGCAGGAGTATTTCTTTCTGGGAGTACTACTCTGCAGGGAGATTTGATTGAATTTCAGGTATTTGTGGATTGTGGTTGAACACTTAATGTGATGGATAAAGGGTTTTTGGAAAACCTTAAATTGAAATCCAAACCTTTGTCATCACCTATTTCTGTGGTTGCAATTGATAACACTCCTTTGAAATGTATTACTCACAAGACTGCTGCATTTCCCTCACTATCAATGGAGTTCACCAAGAAATTTTGGACTTGGTTGTTTTGGTTAATTTGCCATCTCCAGTTGTTCTAGGATTGCCTTGGTTAAAACTGCACAATCCTTTATTGGACTGGTCTACTAATGTGATTAAGTCTTGGAGTCCAAAGTGCTATGATAAATGTTGTAATGGTCGCATTGCGGCTGTGGAAAAAGGGAATTACCTGTACCTATTCAAGATTTTTGGAGGTTTTTTTCGAAGGAGGAGTCTCAAGTTTTACCTCCTCATAGGGATTATGATTGCTCCATTGAGTTTGTTCCGGGTGCTACTCTTCCCAAAAGTCGCTTGTTTAATCTGACTATCCCTGAAAGAAAGGCCTTGGAGGAGTACATAGAGACTAGCCTGGCTGCTGGTCACATTAGACCTTCTAAGTCGCCTGTGGCAGTTGGATTCTTCTTTGTTAAAAAAAAGGACGGCGGTTTACGTCTATGTCTGGATTTTCGTGAAATTAATAAGATTACCGTACGCAATTCCTACCCATTGCCGTTAATTCCTGACTTGTTTAACCAGTTAGTGGGAGCCAAGTGGTTCTCCAAAATTGATCTCCGGGGGGCATACAATTTGTTACGAGTGAAGGAGGGTGATGAATGGAAAACTGCTTTTAACACTCCGTTAGGTCATTTTGAGAATCTGGTGATGCCTTTTGGTCTTACCAATGCACCTTCATTTTTTCAGAACCTTATTAATGACATCCTGAGACCTCTGATTGGTAAGAATGTGGTTGTGTATTTGGATGACATTTTGATTTATTCGCCAGATATGGAGTCCCATTGGCAGAATGTACGTGAAGTTTTGCAGTTATTGAGTGATAATTCACTCTTTGCTAAGCTGGAGAAATGTGAGTTCGCTGTGCAGAAAATTAGTTTTTTGGGCTACATTGTCTCCAGCGAGGGCTGTGAGATGGACCCGGTGAAGGTTCAGGCTGTGCAGGGATGGCCTAGGCCTATTGGTTTGAAATCTATACAGAGATTTTTGGGTTTTGACAATTATTACAGGAAATTCATTAAGAATTTTTCTGTAATTGTTAAACCTCTAACCGATCTCACCAGGAAAGGTGCGAATACGGCCCAGTGGACTACTGAGGCCATTGAAGCGTTTGAGTATCTCAAAGAGAGGTTCAGTTCTGCCCCTATCCTTATGCAGCCTGTTGAGACCAAGCCTTTTTTGGTCGAGGTCGATGCTTCATCGGTGGGGGTCGGAGCAGTTTTGTCTCAGGAGAACAAGGGTGGAGTACATCCTTGTGCCTTCTTTTCGAGGAAATTTTCAGAAACCGAACTGAATTATGATGTTGGAAATCGGGAGTTGCTGGCTATTAAACTTGCGTTAGAACATTGGCGTCATTTTTTGGAAGGCGCTAGATTTCCTATTCAGGTTTTCACAGATCATAAGAATTTGATCTATCTGGATGCTGCCAAGCGCTTGAATGCCCGTCAAGCTAGGTGGGCACTTTTTTTTTCTCGGTTTCATTTTTCTGTTACCTATATCCCTGGTACTAAGAATGTTAAAGCCGATGCTTTATCTCGCAGCTTTTCTCCTACGGTCGGTGGCGAGGAGGAGGAGAGCATTTTACAGAAAGTAGTTGTGGTGGAGGCTTTGGACTCCGTTTTGGAGAATGGGATTCTGAAAGCTCAAGATGATGCTCCATCTAACACTCCCCATGGGAGGTTGTTCGTGCCTAGAGCCTTTAGGAGAGATTTGTTTGTGGAGTGTCATGAGTCTCGGTTGGTAGGTCATCCAGGAATTTCGGAGACTAAGAGACTTATCAGTCGCAGTTTTTGGTGGCCTGGATGGCAGAAGGAAGTCATCAAGTGGGTGCGTCAGTGTACTGTGTGTGCTAGGTCAAAGGCTTCACAGTTTTTGCGTTGTTTTGTGGCAGACAATCAAGAGGTGTGGTCTGAGTTTCTGCCTCTCGCAGAATTTGCTCTTAACAATCATACATCCTCCTCTGCTGGGTGTTCTCCTTTTTTTTTGTTGTACTGGGAGACATCCATCTTTTGGTTCGTTCTCCAAATTAGGATCAGCGGTGCCGGAGGAGGAGAATTTTTCCGGTGATTTGGAGAGAGTTTGGACTAATGTACGTTGCAACCTTCAAGAGGCTAACAAGAAGTCCAAGAAGTATTTTGACAGGAAACGTAAAGAGGTTTTGTTTACTGTGGGTGACATGGTTTGGTTGTCCTCGAAGAACCTGCAGTTGAGGATTCCCTCTAAAAAACTGGGTCCTAAGTTTGTGGGTCCATTTAAAGTGCTTCAGGTTGTTAACCCATCTGCTGTTAGGTTGGATGTCCCTACTTCCGGGAAGATTAATCCTGTGTTTCATGTTTCCTTGTTGAAAAAGGCTGACGTATCTGATAGGGATGCCACTGTCACAGTTCCTCCTGTGGTGGAAGACGGCAAATTTGACATTTCGCGTATCTTGAATTCTAGATGGCATAGAGGGAGATTACAGTTTCTTGTCTCCTGGAAGGGTTTCGGTCCCGAAGACAACTCCTGGGTAAGGACGGATGATGTTTCTGCTTCTAGGCTTGTTAAAGTTTTCCACATGAGGTTTCCGGATAGGCCTGGGCCTGGAGGATCCGGAGGATCCTCATAAAAGAGGGGGTACTGTTAGAACCCTCCTGTTCGTTTTTTCTTTCGTGTGTTTTGCGGTAACGTGATCATCTGCCTTTATATTCCAGCTCCGCCCTTCTGGCTTTGCTGGACTTCAGTGTTGTTTGACTGTTTTGCTAGCCTGGTGCTTCGGTGCCTATCTCTGTCAGTTCGCTTGGTCCTCTGGGACCTCTAGTACATTTTTGTCAGTTTGTCTTTTGTGTTCTGCAACAACTTCTGTTTAGGAGGTGTCCCATTTTTTGTCCCAGTCCTTAGTCCTTTTAGGGACCCCTCCCTTAATTCTATAGGTCTACGTTTAGACAAGCCGAAGACTAAGGTGGGTCTGTTCACTAGGAACAGGCAGCCCGCTACATCGTAGGGATTCAGCTTAGTCTTACTGTAGGGACAGCCTTCCCCTATCTTTTCTTAGTACATGTTGCAGATCATAACAGATGCAGTCATTAGACACAGACACTGCAGAGCAGTCCATCCTGGGAGCCCCTAAATCTAGCTCGCCGCTGGGGGCCATGCTCAGCAATCTCCCAAAGTTCACTGGGGACAATATGATGCTGTGGGACTGGATTGAGAGAGTTAGGAGTATGTTACTTATGCATCCGATGACCCCAGCTATGCAAGCTGAAATAGCCTTACTGGCCCTGGACGGCTAGGCCCGACAATCCATGATGTACCGCCCTCCCCATGACCGGGATACTGTAGAAAATGTGGTGCGGATACTGGAGGAGATGCATGGGGATCCCACCAATGTAGGAAAGCTGAGGATATGGCTGTTTCACCAAGTGCAGCTGGAGGGAGAGACTGTGACGCAGTATGTTAATGCCTTACAGAGGGCGCATGCCTATATCATTAGAAAAGACGACATGGGGAATTTGGGAATAGGCCCCCCTGACGTGATCTTAAGGGACCAGTTTGTGGCAGGCCTCAGGGATGTGCAGCTGAAGCAGGGCTTGCGGGAGCGCCTGCGCGCCAACCCACGTATGACTTTTCTAGAAGTGGAGGCGGAGGCACGTGTGAGAGAGCAGGAGATGGGGGTGACGGCCCTGGCAGGCATGGTCCGGAGTAACGAGGTACCCACCCCACCTGCAGCTGAACCGGAATGGGCTCGAGAGATGCGAAAGGAGATACAGGAGATGCGGGATGAATGGTCCAGTCTCAAGAAGACCCCTGCCCCGACACCAGAGATACCCAGATCGATTGCCCCAGCTATGGAAAGAATTGAATTCAGGCCCCCCCCCTGCAGGAGAGTTCCGTAGAGGAGTGAGGCAGCCCTACACAGACAGAAACACGACCTGCTGGAAGTGTGGAGGCGCAGGACATTACGCCCGGGGCTGTGCTAGCCGAGGGCGGCCACTGTCGCGGCAGCCGTTAAACTAGTGGGCTCCGTGTTTGGGGGACACAGCCGGGAGCCTGAGGAAGGGGAAAGAAAAAGAGGAATTCCCAAGGACCTGGTTTCCACGAGCCCGACTGTCTGGGCCGAAATAAGCGGTCGGGCTGTTCACTGCCTGATTTACACGGGATCCCAGGTGACTACAATGACAGAAGCCTACTTTCAACAGCGATTTCCAGAGATAGCCTGAATGGGGACCAGTAATTAGACTCACGGCAGCTAATCAATTGCCCATCCCGGTCGCAGGGGTGGTGTAGATGAAGATCCGAGTGTGTGGAAAAGATGTGGGAAAAAAAGGAGTCATCCTGGTCGCAGGGGGAACTGGAAGTGGACCCCCGGTGACCCTCGGAATGAATGTGCTGAAAGAGATCGGGCAAATCCTGATTAGTGAGCTGAAGGAGATTCCTCTAGACCAGTGGGACCCGCGAACCCCCCAAAAGAGGGTCTTTCAATAACTAATCCGAGCTGCCCAGGCTCAGGAGACGTCGAGTGAAGGGAAGATCCTGGGGAAAATTAGTGCCAGCAGCTACGGTGATCACCTTACCGCCCGGACAAACTGTACTCACGTTATCCGCACGGGCCTGTACACCTCTTGAGGGGGTCGAAGTTCAGATAGAACCAACATCGATGGACAAAGTACCCCCCGGACTCTTTATGGCTCGGACACTGGCCACCGTTCAGGGTGGCAATGTTATAGTGCGGTGTGTTAATCTGGGCGAAGATGATCTCACACTCCCTCCCAGGGCAGAAATAGCCCAGATTCTGGGAATGCCAGAGAAGTTGGTGCGACCTGATGTGGTACAGGAATCAGGAATCAGGAATCCCACCAGGCTAGTGCGAAGGGGGGACGAAGAATCCTAGAACGAATGCGGGCTGAATTGATGGGACTTACACCTCGACAGGTGCAGCAGGTTGAGGAGGTACTGGAGCGGTACCAGAAAGTCTTTACTCGCCATGAGGATGATTTTGGTTGCACCGAAGCCATTACCCACGAGATTCCCATGGGGAGCGCTGCCCCAGTGCGGGAGAGATACCGGCAGACACCTCCTCAGATGTATAGAGAGGTTAAGGAGATGCTAGCCCATATGTTACAGAATGGTGTGATACGGGAGAGTCAGAGTCCGTGGGCAGCCCTGATTGTCCTGGTCCGGAAGAAAGATGGGACCCTGAGGTTCTGTGTGGACTATAGATGACTGAATGCCTGTACAGTACGGGACTCTTACCCACTACCCCGAATCAAAGAGTCCCTGCCGGCCTTAGGGAAGGCAAGATACTTCTCCTCCTTGGATCTGGCCAGTGGGTACTGGCAGGTGCCCGTGGCCGAACATGACCGTGCGAAGACGGCGTCCATATTACCCATGGGACTGTTCGAATTCAATCGGATGCCCTTCGACCTGACTAACGCCCCCGGGACGTTCCAGCATCTGATGGAGAGGTGCCTGGGCGATTTGAACTTCGAGGCGACACTGATTTACCTTGACGACATAATTGTCTATGCCGCCACCTTCGAGGAGCACCTCCAGCGACTGGAGCAAGTACTGAGTCGCCTACAGAGTCATGGCCTAAAGGTGAAGCCCCTGTTCCGCAAACAGATCGGATATCTCGGTCATACTGTGTCCGGTGAAGGAGTCAGGCCCACCCAGGAAAAGGTGGCCGCCGTACAGGCGTGGCCTACCCCGAAGACAGTGAAGGACGTTCGGGCCTTCGTGGGACTTGCCGGATACTACCGAAGATTGGTGAAGAACTTCACCCGCATAGCCAACCCATTGCTGGAGCTACTTAAGGGAGTGCCGGCGGGCTCCAAGAATCAGGCGATTCGGTGGGGAAGCAGCCAGGAAGAGGCGTTCCATGCCCTAAAAATGGCCCTGACCGAGGCCCCAATACTTGCCTATGCGGATTTCTCCCAACCATTCATACTCCACACTGATGGGAGCCTACATGGTCTGTGGCCGTGTTATCCCAAGTACAGGAGGGGAAAGAGCGCGTGATTGCGTACACCAGCCGCTCCCTTCACGACTCCGAGAGGAACCCAGATAATTATAGCTCTTTCAAATTAGAGTTGCTGGCTCTGGTTTGGACAATGACCAAGAAGTTTGCAGAGTATTTGTCTGGGTCCAAAGTACTGGTAAGAACAGATAACAACCCACTGGCCCACCTGGAGAATGCGAAATTGGGGGCCCTGAAGCAGCGGTGGGTGGCCCACATGGTCAGGTACCGGTATAAGATCGCCTACCGGCCTAAGGCAGAGAATACTCACGCCGACGCCCTATCCAGAGTGACATATGAACGGCCTGATCATGACCGCGATGAAGATTTTGGAAGCGGATGAGACCCCTAGCTTCCGAAGTTTCGTGGGACCGCTGGCCGCGTGCAGGACAGATCGGAGAGACGTCGGAAGAACAAGTGCTACGGCAGCCAAGAGATAACTGGATCCGACTTCAACAGACTGACAGAGAAGTTGTTCAGTTACGTCAATGGGTGGCTTTGCGGAAAGTCCCCAATCGAGAAGAGAGGAGTACCCTGTCCACGGGAGCACTGAAAATGCTGGGACAATGGGAGAGACTGTGTTTGCGAGACGGGCTGCTGTACCGACGGGTGCAGCTACTGCGAGAGTTCGGGACCACCTGGCAAGTGGTGATCCCAGAGAAGTTGGTCGGAGTAGTGGCTAAGGAGGCTCATGAACAAGGGGCTCACTTCGGACCAGAGAAGACATTTCAGTGGCTGCAGAGGCTGGTGTATCATCCCCGACTGCGAGCAACAATAGAAGACACTTGTCGAAGATGTCGGAGCTGTGAGCTGGTTAAGCCCCCGGAGCAATGGGTCCCCGAACAAACCATTGTGACTTCTGCCCCCTCGGAGGTGCTAATGATCGACTATTTGACTGTTGGACCGGCGCATCTCGGGTATGAACATTGCCTGGTAATGACAGACCACTTCACAAAGTTTGCGGTAGTGACCCCGACCAGAGACCAGACCGCCGAGTCAGCTGCGCAGGCCATCTGCCAAGACTTCATTCGGGTGTACGGCTGCCCAAAGAGGATCCATTCCGATCAAGGCGCCTGCTTCCAAGGCCAGGTGATGGAATAGCTGCACCGGTTGTACAAGTTGAGAAGTCACGGACTACTCCTTACCACCCTCAAGGAAATGGGGCTTGTGAACGCTTTAATCGGACACTGATCCAAATGCTTCGCACGTTGGAGGAAGATCGGAAGGTACGATGGCCTGAGTTTGTGGCCGAACTGGTGTGGGTCTACAACAACCGAGTGAATAGTACGACGGGGTTCACTCCTTATACCTTGCTGTTCGGGCGAAAGGGGCAGAGATTACCGAGTTAGAGCTGGACCCCGAGGAGGACTACCCACCGACTGGGATGTCTTCCTGGGTCCTGGAACATCGGCATCGACTGCAGACCCTCCGACGGTTGGTACAACCAAAGTTTCAGGAGCTCAATCAAGAGACATTGCCTCTTCGAGGGACAGCTCTGAGGCCCGAGGAGCGGGTGTTGGTTCGGGACTGGCGGCCCCCGGGGAAAATTGAGTAGGCGGTGGGAACGGACCCCGCACCGAGTGAAGCGTAGGATTGGCACTGAAGGATCTGTGTGAAGTTCAACCCGAGGGGGCTGAAGGAGCCCCTACCAGAGTGGTTCATCGTAGTATGCTGCGACCCTGTCTGTCTAAAGATGATGAGGATGGAGAAGAATCACCTGCTTCTAGAGAGGGTCCTGTCACAGTTGCCCCAAGCCATGATGTGGACGAAGAAGAATTGTTGATTCTGCCTCCAAGCCCCAGCACTCGATTACCTGCAGTCCCCAGTGCAGGCAGCGAGGGAACAACATTGGTTGAAGCCACCGGGCAGGCGGAGATTGGGAATCCGAGTGACCCTGCACCGCCCATCTGTCAAACTGAGTTATGACGCGTCCCCTGGGCCGTGGTGGTACCTGGAGCCGGGCCTTGTAGATGCTGGGGGTTGTAGTCACCGTGGCGGTGACCCGGTCCGTGACCCAGGTGGTCAATCTAAGGGTAGTTTATGTATTTCACTTATGTATAGTCCGACTACGCCACCTGTGGAGTGCGGTTATTGGGAACCACCGCTGCGGAGCAGTCCACTGAAGCTGATGGTGTGTGCAGTAAGGTGATGTGACTCCCCACAGGAAGAGTGGAGCTTCAGGGCAGCGTGTATGTAGTGTAGTGGTGCAGGGTATCGATAATAATAACACGGAGTCTTTGCAGTGCAGTCCCAGGGTCTTTACTGGTGGCACTTATATAGGCCCCAACGGGAGTACTTGCTAGGGATGAGGGCCCGGTCAGTCTGGGAGCAATCCTAGAATCCTCCTGGCCAGGTAGAGTTGTAGGCATGCCATTCTGCCTGTACTCTTTAGCTACCCCGCTTATAATCGTGTTGTAGCCCACGTCCCTGAGTGTAACGTGCGGTGCTCACCCGTATGGCTGGCGACTCGGACCCTATGTATTCCTCGCTCCTCTGTGGCGGTACTGGTCCTTTCGTGTGGCTGAGCCTCCGGGCTTCTGATGGGTCAGGAGACCTGCAATCTACTGCTTTGTGGTATCTGCTGCTGGGTGTATAATCCCCACAGCCTCGGACTCCGGTGTCCGGCTCTCTGTATGAACAATCCAGGACGAGCTCTGCCAGCTCCAGTCCCTGGCTTCTGACTCCTGTGTCCTCAACTCGACTACTGGCCCTGTCTGAGCTAACCCTGCCTCCAGATCCAGTTATAAAGGGCAGGATCCTCCCCTCTCTGGCCTGGGGCAGGAGGTGTTGCATGTAGTGTGTTCCCTGACCAGGAAACCCCCGTTTTGCTCCCAGACATGGTATTACTACCACTGTGGCAACCAGACCCTCTGGGGTGCCACATTCCCCCCTAGTAAATTTCAGTACTCCGGGACTGAACACATTTTGCAAAAATACAACAGGTAACAAGACATTAACATATTTACAACCATTTGAATCTTTAGAGGTCACGGTATCTTCCGCAACCAGGTGTTCTTTTCACTGAAACAAGGTGCAATCTGAGGGACCCATCCCAAACCCTCAACGTAGGCCCTGGGGTGGCTACAGGGCATTGATGATCCGGAGTTGGACCACGTCTTCAGCCACCTCCACGGGTTTTTGTTCTGTGGTCTGGCACGAAAGGGGCACTTTACAGGTGCAACTATTTACAACGTAAGTTTTTGGTTACTCATCGTCCATAACCTGAAAGTCCTTTAACCCTGTCGGGTAACTGGAAAAACATGGTTAATACACACATAAAACATTTGCAATAATACAGTTATAATTACATTTAAATTTTCCAACGAGCAGGAATTTGACCTTTAGTGGTTCTGGTAGACCTGCGTAACACACTGTCTGTCTGTGTTCTACCATGGTCTCCTGCATTTACCCCTGGTGTGGTGGGCTCAATGTTCACCTCACTACAGGTGTTTGGAGGTGTCTCTGGTAGGTTGGGCAGCTTCCTCACGGATCCTTTGGCTTACCGTGGGTACGACAGGCTCGCTACTAGCAGAGGGTGGATTCTCCTGGTCTGCTGGTGAGGAATCTTCTGTCTCCGGGGCCAATGGTTCTTCCAACTCTACTGGGACTTCTGCAGCTTCCTGAGGAGCTGGCTGGAGGAATGTAAGGACCGGTACAACAATGGCGTTATTCACTTGTGTCCATGACCGGGTAAATTCTCCGACTACTGTGCTGACCATTTCTTCCACTTCCTCTGCGGGTTGAGGGATATCTTGGTCTTCTCTAGCGTGTTGCAGCTGCTCGGGACATTTCTTCAGGTGGTCTCTGGAAACTGTTGCTGTTGGCTCAGCTCCGTCCTTACTTATGAGGCACACCTTGGTGTTATCATGGTTTGATGGTAGAATGGTGTACGACTCTTTTTCCCACTGGTCATCCAGCTTGTGGAGTCGCCTTTTCCTCTTTAGGACTCGCTCTCCCGGTGACAGGGGAATAGCAGGTGCATGTTGATTGTAAGTCTTCTCTTGCCTTTCTCTTGCTTGGGATAGACTTCTTTCAACACTTTCCTGTACCTTGCGGTATTGCTGTTGCCGCTCAGTGTTCCAATCTGCATCTGGTGAGGCGTCCTCTGGTGTTAGGACTCCCATATCCAGGTCAATGGGCAGCTTACCAGGTCTGGCTCTCATCAGGTAAGCAGGCGTGCAGTTGGTGGAATTCACTGGGATGTGATTGACTAGCCCAGGGGATGGGGATGACTCGGTTACCCGGGCCTTTAGCCTTAGGGATGTCGCGGTGGTCGGCTCCTGGGCCCGTACCCTCGGGTCTCTCTTTAAAAAGGGTGGATAATTTGTTACGTTTATGAAAGTTCGTGACGCCACCTGTGGCTTCTGGTGAGAATCACCAGCACTGCGCAGTCCACTGAGGCCGATGATAAGGCAGCTGGATGGTATAGCTCCCCACAGGTGGAGCTAGGCCTCAGGGCAGTGTATGGAAGGGGATGCAGGACAGGCGAGACCCAGCCGGGTCAGAGCAAGAACAGGGACAGACACGATAGTCACTTCAGTACCTTTTACTGATGGAAATTCAGGCACGTCCCGGAGCACTGTAGGGTGAAGGGTGCATGTCAGGATCCTCCCCAATGAGCCGGTGTAGGGCCTCCTGTTACTTGCCTGTGCGTAGTAAGTTTCTGACCTGCCTGGAGCTAGGCCTAACTTTGTCTCTGTCCTGCGCTGGCTGACCTTGTGGTAGGGCCTTTTCTTGGAGTACACACTCCTCAGCTTCTCCAGGGATTCTGGTTATATCTTACTGGATCATAGAGATCCCGGTAAATTTCGGACCCGGTGTCCGGTAAATTCTTCGGGGTGAGCTAGTTAAGCTCCTCTGCCCCCTATGTACTAACTCTCCACTCGCCTTCGGCCTACTCGGGCCCTCACTAGGCTACTCACACTAACGGCAGCTTGCCGCGCTTCACCGATCTTATGGCGCCGACACACCTAAGCTCACTTCTTTGAGCTACACTGAGTCTGGACTGTGCTCCACTGCAGACTGACCTCTCTCAGGCTTCTTTACTGTAGGAACTCTCTCAACAGGCTTGGCTCTCTCTCGACTCCAGTCTAGACTAACTGCTGCCTGGCTCCACCTTCCCTATTTATATCCCTAACGGGCTCCATCTGGTGGTCTGAGGTGGAAGGTGGAGCTGTGTGAATGTTTATGGGGGCCTCTTGTGGAGAAATCCATCAATGCACACTTCTAGGATCTGTGATACCAAGCGCAGCTGGGCGTCACATTCCCCCCTAGTTAAGCTCAGCACTCCCGGGCTGAAGTACATTTTTATAAAACAATAACAATAATAACATGAACAATGCATTAACAATCTTCCCTTTATGGGAGGCACCAATCTTAAACGTTACATAACAATAACAGATACAGAGTGTCCTCAGAATTCAAGTCTCCTATGGTGAGGTTCCCAAGAAGGATGTCCATCTCACAAGGTAGAGTACTTGGTGGTTTTTGAGGGACCTGTCCCAAACCCTCAACATAGGCCCTGGGGTGGCTGCAGGGCATGAAGATCCCGAGTTGGACCTCCAATAGAGCCACTCCCGACAGGTTTTCCTTTTGAGGTCACCTATAAGGGGCACTCCAGGGAGTGTAAATATTTACAAAAGCAGTTTTTGGGCTGCACACAGTCCTCAGCCACAAAGTTCTTTGGTAAATAAGGAAGGAAATTAATAAGGTAAAGCACAAATTAATAAAGACATACATTCAAGAAAGTACACAATAATACAGTACATTTCAATTTAATACACAATACCCCAGGGGTAACTATCTACATTCTCAGAAATGTTCCTATTTACTGGGTGTACCTAACAGGGGGTTACCTCTTGTACTACGTGTAGATCTGCGCAGTGCGGTGGTCTGTGGGGTATCAGTGTCTGTATCGTCAGTTACCCTACCAGTTCTACGTGCGACCATGTTGTAAAACTGCCTTAACCTCTCTCTTGGACTGGCAAGTCTACCATTGACTGGGCCCTCTGGCTCTGTTCCTACCGGGGATCCTTCATCCGGGGATACTTCTTGTGCTGGCTCTTCTGCAGCACTTACAGGTTCAACTTGCTGTGGAGGGTTTTCTGGCTGTTCATAGAATTGGAGTACTGGGATGATTACTACACCTCCTATTTGAGGCCAATCAGCTGGGAAGTCTCCTAGGTCAGTGTGTATCACTGCTTCTTCAGGTTCTTCCAGGATTGTGAGAGGCACTTCTTCTTGGGGTTTCAGTAAGTCTGGACACAACTTTAGGTGGTCCCTGGACACTGTTGTAGACGTTTTTCCTCCGTCTCGACTGATTATGCATGTCTTCTTATTGTCAAACCTTGACGGTAACACAGTGTAGGGTTCTTTTTCCCACTGGTCATCAAGTTTGTGGTTGCGTCTTTTTCTTTTCAATACTGTTTCACCAGGTGTGAAAGGTTCTGCGGGTGCGTTTTTGTTGTATTGAGCTTCCTGCTTTTCTCTCACCCGAGTGAGACTGTCCTCAAGGCTTGTACCCTTCTGTACTGTTCTTGTCTGGTCATGTCCCAGTCCTCAGTGGTCATATCAGCTTCAGGCTCAACAACACCAAGCTCCCGATCCATGGGCAGCTTTCCTGGCCTTGCCCGCATGAGGTATGCCGGAGTGCAATTGGTGGAACTTACTGGTATATGATTGTACAGATCCACTAGGTCAGGTAGTAGGTCTGGCCACTGATTTCTCTCCTCAAGTGGTATGGTCTTTAGCAGGTCGATGATAATGTTGTTCATCTTTTCGCAGAGACCGTTGGTTTGTGGGTGGTACGGTGTAGTTCTGATCTTTTTACACCCGTACAAACGGCAGAACTCCTTGAACAACTCAGCCTCAAAGGCCGGGCCTTGGTCCGTCAGCACCTGCTCAGGATAACCATGGGGTCTATAGAAATACGCTTGGAACGTCTTTGCTGCTGTCTCTGCCGTCAGGTCTTTGACGGGGGCGACCACCAGGAAACATGAGTAGTGATCCACCATGGTCAGAGCATAGGAGTACCCTGACCTGCTGGGGGACAGCTTGACATGGTCCAGGGCCACGATCTCCAGGGGCCGAGTCGTCTTGATGGGTTGCAGGGGTGCCTTCTGGCTGCTGAAGTCTTTTCTTCTTAGGCCACAGGGTCCACAGTCCCGGCACCACCTCTCAATGGAGCTGCGCATTCCTACCCAGTAGAATCGACACTTCAGCAGGGTCTCTAGCTTTTTCCAGCCAAAGTGCCCCGCCTGATCGTGGTAAGCTTCTAATACCATCTGCATGTCTGTCTTTGGGACCACTATCTGCCATACCATCTCATGGGTTTTTGGAT
The DNA here is from genome assembly GCF_046119375.1 of Phyllobates terribilis. Taxonomy (NCBI): domain Eukaryota; kingdom Metazoa; phylum Chordata; class Amphibia; order Anura; family Dendrobatidae; genus Phyllobates; species Phyllobates terribilis. The sequence continues at coordinate 452,620,705 of NW_027362765.1, read as the reverse complement.
TGACGTACCTCCGGCACAGCTTCTCACGGTAGATAAACAGCCGGCTTCTCTCGTTCCACAGCTGCTTTGCTTGCAGAGACGCTTCCTTCTCCGGGGAGGCACCCTCTTGTGTTATCAGCTCCTTAATGCGGCTGACAACCGGGTCACTGTCCTGGGACTCTTTTCAGCTGTGACCTCCTGCCCGTTCATCCAGAGACTGCCCCGGTCACTTGCCGTGAGCTCCAGCCCATTCACTCAGAGACTGTCCCGGTCACCTGCTGTGACCGCCTGCCCGTCTTCCCTGGTCGCCACCCGCTCCCTTACAAGGACCGCCCCCTTGTATAGTAGCTCAGAGGTTCCGCCTCCCAGACCCGTTACAGTTTGCTCGGGCCATGGAACCCGGTGGCACCCAAGCTCCCTCACTCTCGGACCTGTGTCATGAACTGTCCCGTCAGAGGTCCCAACAGGAGTCCATCCTGGGTCACCTGCGGAATGTCAATTCTCGCCTGGACACTCTGACTGCTCCACCAGCAACCACCGCCAGTGCCATTACTCGTAATCCAGCAGCTCCGCTGCCCACCAATACTATGGTATCCTACCCCGGACCCCGGCTTTCTGCACCTCGTCGCTTCGGAAGCGACTCCGCTCAGGCTCGGGGCTTTATAAATCAGTGCACCCTGCACTTTGAACTCCTGTCCCACCAGTTTAACTCCGACCGGGCCAAAATTGCCTTCATCATGTCCCATCTCACCGGGGAGGCCCTGGCCTGGCTAAATCCTCTATGGGAGAGAGGAGACCCCCTGGTGTCCGACTTGCCTGCCTTTCTCACTGCTTTCCGGAAAGTCTTCGACGAACCTGGACGGAAGACCTCATCCGCATCATCTCTGCTACGCCTCCGTCAGGGAAGTCTCACCGTGGGCCAATATGCCATATGGTTCCGTACCCTTGCCTCGGAGCTGGCCTGGGATAACGACGCTCTGGTATCTGTCTTCTGGGAGGGTCTGTCCGGCCGTATTAAAGATGAACTTGCCGGTCGAGACATTCCTACCACTCTCGATGACCTAATAACTCTTGCCACCCGGATTGACCTACGGTTCCAGGAGCGTGCCAAAGAAGTCACCCGTGAGAGGAGGTTCCCACGTCTAGCTCCTACTTTTCAGAAATCCGTCACTCCCTCCGTTTCTCCCCAGGTACACTCTCCTGAGCCTATGCAGGTCGACCAGACCAAGATGGTCAAAACCCGTCAGGACTTACGCCGTGCCGAGGGGAGCTGCTGTTATGTTCTGCTACCAAAGCTAAGGAAAGAGAGGAGATCTGTCCCTACTATAAGACTCAGCTGAATCCCTACGATGTAACAGGGAACCTGATCCTGCGATCAGACCTGCTAAAGTCCTAATCTAGTCTGTACGGAGACCTATAGATTTGGGGAGGGAATCCCTACAAGTACTAAGGACTGGGAGGAATATGGGACACCTCCTAACAGAAAAAGTAGCAGACAGACGAACAAACAAAATAGATAGAACATAGAGGTCCGTAGACCAAGCAAACTAACAGAGTTAGATACAGAGCACAGGCTAGCTAGAAAGTAGATATACAATGAAGTCCAGCAAAGCCAGAAGGGCGGAGCAGGATTAAATAGGCCAACAAGGTCATGTGACCAGCAAAGGAAAAAAAACCTAACAGCAAGGTTCTAACAGTACCCCCCCTTCTAAGAGGATCCTCCGGATCCCCTAGGACCAGGCTTATCAGGAAATCTCCTGTGAAACGCTCTGATAAGTCTGGACGCGGAAACATCATCTGACCTCACCCAAGAGTTATCCTCGGGTCCGAAACCTTTCCAGGCCACAAGATACTGCAAACTACCTCTATACCGTCTAGAGTCAAGGATGCGAGAAATTTCATATTCCCCGTCCTCCACCACCGGAGGAACAGAGGCAGAGGCGTCACCATCCGACACAACAGCTTTTTTTAACAGAGAGACATGAAAGACCGGATTAATTCTCCAGGAGGTAGGAACCTCCAACCTAACAGCAGATTGGTTGACAACCTGAAGCACCTTAAAGGGCCCTACAAACTTGGGACCCAATTTCTTAGAAGGAATCCTCAACCGCAGATTCCTAGAGGACAACCAAACCATGTCACCAACAGCGAACAAAACCTCCTGTCGTTTCCTATCAAAGTAGTCTTTAGATTTTCTGTTGGCCTCCTGAAGATTACCACGCACATCCGTCCAAACTCTTTCCAAATCACCGGAAAAATTCTCCTCCTCAGGCACGGCAGATCCCAACTTGGAGAACGACCCAAACGACGGATGTCTCCCAGAACAACAAAAAAAAGGCGAACAACCAGCAGAAGAAGATGTATGATTGTTCAGAGCAAATTCGGCAAGTGGCAGAAACTCAGACCACCCCTCTTGATTGTCTGCCACAAAACAACGCAAGAACTGCTCAACATCCTGGTTTTTCCTTTCTGTCTGGCCATTAGATTCAGGATGATATCCGGACGAAAACGACAAATGAATTCCCAACCTGTCACAAAAGGCACGCCAAAAACGAGCCACGAACTGAGGACCCCTATCAGAAACAATGTCAGTAGGAACGCCATGAAGTCTGACAATTTCCTTGACAAAGGCCTTAGCGAGAGTTTTAGCGCAGGGCAGTTTGACGAAGGGAACCAAGTGACACATCTTGCTAAAACGGTCCACGACCACCCAGATGACAGTAAAACCCTCAGAGGGGGGAAGGTCAGTTATAAAGTCCATAGCCAAATGTGTCCAAGGAGCACTGGGGACCTCCAAAGGACAAAGCAACCCCGCAGCAGGAGTATGTGAGGACTTAGATCTAGCACATATAGTACATTGGCGCACCCACTTAATGACTTCCTTCTGCCATCCAGGCCACCAAAAACTGCGACCCACCAGTCTCTTGGTCTCAGAGATTCCGGGATGACCTGCCAACCGAGATTCGTGACACTCAACAAACAAATCTCTCCTAAAGGTCCCAGGCACAAACAACCTCCCATGAGGAGTGTTAGATGGGGCATTCTCCTGAGCTTTAAGAATCTCATCTTCCAAAACGGAGTCTAAAGCAGCTATCACAACACCTTCTTGTAAAATGTTTTCCTCTTTCTCAGCACCGACTATGGGAGAAAAACTGCGAGACAAGGCATCCGCCTTAACATTCTTAGTACCAGGGATGTAAGTAACGGAGAAATTAAACCGCGAGAAAAACAGTGCCCACCTAGCCTGACGGGCATTCAGGCGCTTGGCAGCGTCAAGATATATCAGATTTTTATGATCCGTAAGAACCTGAACGGGAAATTCCGCACCTTCCAAGAAGTGGCGCCAGTGTTCAAATGCGAGTTTAATAGCCAATAATTCCCGATTACCAATATCGTAATTCAATTCAGTCTCCGAAAATTTTTTTGAAAAAAATGCACAGGGATGTAATCCATCCCCGTTATCCTGAGACAATACTGCGCCAACCCCCACAGAGGAAGCATCAACCTCAACCAAAAACGGCCTAGTAACATCAGGCTGCATAAGGATGGGAGCAGAGGTGAACCTCTCCTTGAGATACACAAAAGCTTCAATGGCCTCAGAAGACCACTGAACCGCATCAGCACCTTTCCTGGTGAGATCAGTCAGAGGTTTGACAATACTAGAAAAATTTTTTATGAATTTTCTATAGTAATTGGCGAAACCCAAAAACCTCTGTATCGATTTCAAACCAATAGGCCTAGGCCATTCCTGCACAGCCTGAACCTTAACCGGATCCATCTCAAAACCTTTGCTGGAGATAATGTAGCCCAAAAAACTAATTCTCTGTACAGCGAACTCACATTTCTCCAGCTTAGCAAAAAGCGAATTGTCCATTAATAACTGTAATACCTCACGCACGCTCCGCCAATGAGACTCCAGATCTGGCGAATAAATCAAAATGTCATCCAAATACACAACCACATTTTTACCGATCAAAGGTCTAAGGATGTCATTAATCAGATTCTGAAAAAATGCAGGAGCATTAGTAAGACCAAAAGGCATAACCAGATTCTCAAAATGACCCACAGGAGTGTTAAAAGCAGTCTTCCATTCATCACCCTCCTTCATGCGCAACAGATTGTATGCCCCCTTAAGGTCAATTTTAGAGAACCACTTGGCCCCCAATAACTGGTTAAACAGATCAGGAATCAATGGCAGTGGGTAAGGATTGCGTACCGTAATTTTGTTAATCTCACGAAAATCCAGACAAGGACGTAAACCGCCGTCCTTTTTTTTTACAAAAAAAAATCCAACCGCCACAGGAGACTTAGAGGGCCTAATGTGACCGGCGGCCAAACTTGTCTGTATGTATTCCTCCAAAGCCTTCCTCTCAGGAATAGTAAGGTTAAATAAACGACTTTTAGGAAGAGTCGCTCCAGGGACAAATTCAATAGAACAATCATAGTCTCTATGGGGAGGCAAAACCTGCGATTCTTTCTCAGAAAAAACTCTCCAAAAATCCTGAATAGGAACAGGCAATTCTCCCCTATCCAAAGCTGCAATACGCCCGTTACAACACTTGTCATAACATTTATGGCTCCAGGATTTAATTTCACTGGTAGACCAATCCAGTACAGGATTGTGAAATTTTAACCAGGGCAAACCCAATATTACTGGAGAAGGCAAGTTATTCAACACTACCAAATCCAATTTCTCATGATGAACACCATTAATAGTGAGAGGAAATTCACTGACCTTGAGAGTAATATTCTTCAAAGGGGAGCCATCCACAGAAACCACAGCAATGGGGGATGATAAAGGTTCAGGTTTTAAATTGAGTTTTTCCACGAATCCCCCATCAATAACATTCAGTGTAGACCCGCAATCAACAAACACCCGAAATTCCATTAATTTTTCCTGAGCAATCGTGGAAGCAGCTAAAAATATACCCTTGGAATTTAAACAGGCAATACGGGCGTGACTGACCATTTTTTTTTCTTTCTTCATACGAAGCTCACAGCCTTTAATCAAATGACCAGATTTCCCGCAATAGAAACACAAGCCTTCTGAAAAACGACGGTGTTTTTCTTGAGAGCGAGGTGCCACCGATCCAATCTCCATCGGTTCACCACTGTTAGTACACACATTATCATAACCAGAAACTGACATAGCAGAGGATTTGCTCTCATTAACCCTAGCACGCAGTCTTCTATCCACCCGTATAGCTAATTGCATAGCCTGTTGCAAATCCTCAGGTGTAGGATAAGCAATTAGCAGGTCTTTAACCTTTTCACTGAGCCCAGCAAGAAATAGACTTTTCAGAGCAGAATCGTTCCACCCTGTTTGAGTGGACCAACGACGAAAATGTGTACAATATTTTTCCATATTACCTGATCCTTGTTTTAAACGTCTCAACTCAGTCTCAGCTGATGCCACACGGTCAGGATCATCATATAATAGTCCTAAAGCAGAAAAAAAACTATCCACTGATCTGAAGCATGTATCACTAGGTTGCAAAGAAAAGGCCCACTCCTGAGGCTCTTTGCGCAAAAGTGACATTATGAACCCTACGCGCTGGGATTCATCCCCAGAGGACTTGGGTCTCAAACGAAAATACAATAAGCAAGCATTTTTAAATGAAAAAAATTCTCGATGTTCACCAAAAAATAAATCCGGCAAACATACCTTAGGCTCCAAGAAATATGCTCCAGGACAGTTACTCACGTGCTGACGGAGCTCGGCCACTTCCAGAGAGAGTCCCTGCAGGTGTTTAGCCAAATCCTGAACCGACACCATGATGGAACAAAAAAAATCTTTCCTTAGAGAATTTACAGGCTGGACTTACTGTTATGTTCTGCTACCAAAGCTAAGGAAAGAGAGGAGATCTGTCCCTACTATAAGACTCAGCTGAATCCCTACGATGTAACAGGGAACCTGATCCTGCGATCAGACCTGCTAAAGTCCTAATCTAGTCTGTACGGAGACCTATAGATTTGGGGAGGGAATCCCTACAAGTACTAAGGACTGGGAGGAATATGGGACACCTCCTAACAGAAAAAGTAGCAGACAGACGAACAAACAAAATAGATAGAACATAGAGGTCCGTAGACCAAGCAAACTAACAGAGTTAGATACAGAGCACAGGCTAGCTAGAAAGTAGATATACAATGAAGTCCAGCAAAGCCAGAAGGGCGGAGCAGGATTAAATAGGCCAACAAGGTCATGTGACCAGCAAAGGAAAAAAAACCTAACAGCAAGGTTCTAACAGCTGCTTCTACTGTGGCAGTAAGGAGCACCGGATCCGTACCTGCCCGGAGAGGTCGGGAAACGCCTGTGTCTAGGTTCGCTCAGAGAGGTCGACCTAGACAAGAATAAATCCTCTCCATCTCTGCTGCTGTCAGTCTCAATTATCTGCGGGGAGAATCGTTTTTTCGAACTAGCCCAACTCGACTCTGGAGCGGCCGGGAATCTTATTTCACTGGCCCTGGTAGAAAAATACCGCATTCCCACCAAACCTCTGGCTATACCATTATCTGTCGCTGCTGTGGATGGGGGCCTCTTACCACGTCCCATCCAATTCATCACCGAATCCGTAACTCTGCAGGTGGGAATGCTGCATTCTGAAAGCATCTCTTTTCATGTTCTGCCTGGACTCTCTCACGCCCTCTTACTAGGTCTACCTTGGCTCCAGAGACATGTGTGGCACCCCAGGGGTCTGGTTTTCCACAGTAACAGCAATGTTATGTCTGAGAGCAGGTGGGAGGTCTCTTGGTCAGGGATCCTATGCATGCCACACCTCCTGCCCAGTCCTGGGAGGGGAAGAACTTCCCCTATATAAACCTAGGGCTGAGGCAGGGTGAGTGAGTAGAGAAGAAGCAGAGAAAAGAAGCAAATATAGGAAGAAACAACAGGAGCTCTGTGGGAGCAGTGTTACAAGGAGTCAGGGGCTGGCAGCTGCAGAGCTCGCCCTGACTGAAAAGTTATCACCGGACCCGGAGTCCGAGGCTGTGGGGACTAACTCCTATCCAGCAGCAGAAACCGACCGGCAGGGGATTGCAGGTCCTCTGGCCCAGAAACCCGAAGGCCCCGAGTCACCGGCCATACGGGTGAGCACCACACGGTACACTCAGGGACGTGGGCTACTTATACCCGCCTCTAGCAAGGTAGCCAGAAGAGTATCGTTAGTTTGGGAGGCCTACAACTCCGCCTGGCCAGGGGAGATCCCATCTGCTCAAGGACTGACCAGGCCCCAATCGCTAACCAGTACTCCGGGAGGGTCTATCTTTGTCACCAGTAAAGACCCTGAACTACACAGTACCGTCTCCGAGTGGTTCCTGCTACCCCCATCATCCACGTCGACTGCCCTGAGGCCATACCCCTCCCGTTGGGGGTTATACTATCACGCTGCACAATCCTACCACCGGCCTCAGCGGTCTGCCCTGCAGCAGCAGCTCCCTGGCTGCACTCAACGGGTGGCGTAGTCGTCCATCATCTACCGCTGATACATCGCCGCTCAGTTTGACTCCCTGGGCACGGACCGGATCGCCGCCACGAGACTACAACCCTCAACAGATCCGGCTCCGGGTAAGCCCCCGTGCGCGCGATGCCGCACGACACAGCAGGCCCAGGGGCGCGTCAACTTTTGGCGTAGTCGGCAGGATTTCGTGCCCGCAACCACCGGGTACTGCGTGCCTGAAAAAGACTGTTCAAACTTACCTGTGGTGAAGATTCCCGCCATCCGGCGCCATCTTCCGCTTCCTTCCCGCCATCGGTGGAGTTTTCCCGCCATCCGGCGCCATCTTCAGCCTTCTTCCCGCCATACGTGGAGTTTTCCCGCCATTGGACGCCATCTTGAGGACGCCGCGCGGGAAGAAGAGGGGCGTGGACTCCGAAAGCGCGCGAGAACTGAAGCCCCGCCTCACGTCCGGACGTCGCGTAAGGTCCTGGAAGGAGCCCAGCAGACGCCGACGTCACAGGAGCGCGACGGAAGGTCCTCAACCCTGACGATCTACTGCGGAGCCGCGGCCTACGGAAGAGGATCATCGCAAGGTAGGCCACGGTCCACTAGGGGGGAGGAGGATGTCGGATACGGAGGAGAGCTTCACTGCCTCAACCCCCGCCAGCGCCATCGCTGCTGTAGTCATGCCTTTCACCATGCCCTATATTCCGGGAGCGGCCTGGCTACCCCAGTACTCAGGGGAGTCACATACCCTGCATGACTTTAGAGAAAAGCTGGATAGCCTCTTCCAGGTGTACCCCCTCACAGAAGAGCAAAAAGTGAGCATCCTGGTGGCCCAATTAACTGGGGCAGCCCGAAGGGAGGTAAAGTCCTGGCCACCTGGGGGGAGGACTGTCGCAGGGATACTAACCCGGCTGAGGGACACCTTTGATACCCGCACCTCAGCCGAGATCAAGCTTAGATTCTACGGGTGCAAACAGCGGGCACATGAGAGTATAAGGGACTATGCCCTGAACCTACAAGAGGCCCTGAGAGCCATTAAGCAGACCGACCCTGACGGCGTGGGAGACGAGGACAGGCTGTTGACTGAACAATTTATAGAGGGTTTATATTGCAATGCCCACCGAACCCAGTTGCGGGCAATGGCCTTACAGGACCCTCATCTGGGATTTGCACAGTTCAAGGACAGAGCCATCCGGGTGCTTCGAGAACCGGCACCAGGTGGCGTTGTGACCCCCAGACGCCCCACTACCACTTACCACCAGGAGGCGGCGCCCTTGTCGGCAGGGCCTGTGGGAGCTGATGCGCAGGCTTTGAACAATGACTCGGCTCCAGACCTGCACCATCAGGTCCAAGAGCTAGCTAAAAGCGTTGCTGCGCTAACCCGAACTGTGCAGTCTTTACAGGTTTCCACTCCAGGGAAGATCCAGCTGGCATCCGGACCGGAGGACATCCCGTGGCGTCGACCAAGGAGGACCCCACCGGCCAGAGGAAGACCCAGCGACCGATACAACGAGGACGGACGACCCATCTGCCGCCGCTGCAATCAACCCGGACACATGGCAAGGTACTGTCCTTTAAACTGGCACAACCTGGGGTAGAGGGCCAACCCCCAGGAAAAAGATCACCAGGCCCATCGAACTGGCGCGACAAATATGTGGGAGGACGTCCAGTCTTACCCGTGGTACTGGATGGCATTCCTATGAGTGCCCTACTGGACACCGGGTCACAGGTCACCACCATCCCGTACGTGCTCTTCAAGCAGTACTGGAATGACTCGGATATTACCCACTACCCTGACGACGACTTGAGTATCATCGCCAGCAATGGTCAGCCCGTGCCACAGATCGGATTTAAAGAGGTGACCATTAAAATTGGTAGAGTTGAACTGGCAGCACAGGGACTGATCATTGTAGACATTGACAAACACGAGAGTCACCCAAAGATAACTCTAGGAACTAATGTAATTGAAAATTGTCTTGCAGAGGTGATTTTCCTTTTACAGCAGGTTGCCAAGAACGCCAGCTCCGGCGAGCAGCGAGTGCTCCAAAAAGAGATCCGGGCACTGATGCGACGGCAACAGGTGGAACTCTCCGGCGGTGAGATTGGTAGCGTGAGAATGTGTGACCCTTTCCCTATTGCCATGCCCCCAAAAAGTGAAATGATGATTTGGTGCCGGGCAGCTATTGGTCTGAGAGGTAGAGATTACCAGGCAATGGTAGAACCAGTTTACTCAGACAGTAGGCCAACCATCTTGACAGCACGGGGGGTGGTTAATGTACGCCATGGGAGGGTGCCCGTTCGCATAATCAATATCGGGAAGAGGGAAGTGTACCTGCCCCGGTATGCCACGCTAGCCAAATTATATACCATTAACCAAAATGCTATACAATCTGTGGAACCCTTGCCTCCATCTCACCCGGAGGAAGGTAACGGCTCTAAGAAAACAATGGAGGACTGGTGTCAGCAACTACATTTGGGTACTGACTCCACTCCATCACACCAGAAACAGGGAGTCTATCGGGTGGTTCAAGAGTACGAGAGAGTGTTTAGTAAACACCCGTTAGACTTTCTGGTGAGTCAAGGGGGTAGAACACCACATCCCCACGGGAGACCATCCTCCCATAAAAGAGAGGTATCGACCCGTACCCCCTGCACACTACCAACACGCCAAGGGGATGCTTAGAGACATGAAGGAGGCTGGGGTGATCAGGGATAGCTGTAGCCCCTGGGCAGCTCCACTAGTCTTAGTCAAAAAGAAAGACAACACCATGAGGATGTGTGTAGATTACCGGAAAATCAACCGTATCACACACAAGGATGCGTACCCCTTACCAAGGATAGAGGAGTCTTTGGCTGCTTTAAGATCTGCTAACTTCTTCTCTACCTTGGATCTCACTAGTGGGTACTGGCAGGTTCCTGTAGCAGAGGCGGACCGGGAGAAGACCGCATTCACCACCCCGATGGGACTTAGCGAGTTTACCTGCATGCCGTTCGGACTCTGCAACGCACCAGGAACCTTCCAACGATTAATGGAGTGCTGTCTGGGCCATAGAAACTTCGAGACGGTCCTGTTGTACCTGGACGATGTCATCGTATATTCTAAGACTTATGAGGACCACCTGAAACACCTGGCGGAAGTGTTCGAAGCTCTGGCAAGCTACGGCCTAAAGGTGAAACCCTCCAAGTGTCACCTCCTGAAACCAAAGGTGCAGTACCTGGGACACGTGGTGAGCGCTGACGGAGTGGCTCCCGACCCTGATAAGATCACCGCAATTAAGGAATGGCCAAGTCCCCCCAGTGTAAAGGAAGTGCGGCAGTTCCTCGGGTTGGTAGGCTACTACCGCAGGTTCATCCCCGGTTTCACCAAAAAGGCAGCTCCTATGCAGAACCTCCTGATAGGCCAGTCCCGGAAGGCCAAGAACCAGAAGCCGCCCTTCAGATGGGAGAAGTTGGAAGAGGAGTCCTTCCGCCAGCTGAAGATGGCCCTCACGGGGGATGAAATCCTGGCGTACCCGGATTACAGCCAGCCCTTTATCCTCTACACCGACGCAAGTAACATCGGGCTAGGAGCCGTGCTGTCCCAGATCCAGCAGGGGAAAGAACGAGTAATCGCTTACGCCAGCCGAAAACTGCGACCCACCGAGAGAAACCCTGAGAATTACAGCTCATTTAAGCTAGAGTTCCTGGCAGTGGTGTGGGCAGTCACCGAACGCTTTAAGCACTACCTCGCTTCTTCCCGGTTCGTCGTGTACACGGATAACAACCCGTTGACACACCTGGACACAGCAAGACTCGGTGCCCTAGAGCAGAGATGGATGGCCCGTCTGTCCAACTACGAGTTCACAATCAAATACCGGGCAGGGCGCTCCAATACCAACGCGGACGCCCTGTCCAGGATGCCAAACCTACCGGACGTAGGAGAAGATCCAGAGGGACTGGAAGAAGTCGAACTCCCTGCGTTCCACCGGCATGGGACTATCCAGTATTCCCACCGGGTAAGGAGTAAGCAAGCCGCTACGTTTAACCCCTTGCCTCACTACAACTGGGAGGAAACGCAAGACAGTGACCCTGCCGTCCGACTGGTGAAGGAGATGCTGACTCGGCCAGAGGCTCGCCTTGACCCAGACGCTCCGGAGGAAGCCAAGCAACTGTGGGCTGAGAAGAGTCGACTGTTCCTTTATAAGGGGAAGTTGTGCCGCAGAATGGTTAACTCCCGGACGCATGAACTAATCTGGCAAGTAGTGGTGCCACGAAGAGACGCAGCCATGGTGATGGAGGCATACCACGACGGGGCTGGACACTTCGGATGGAAGAAGCTGGAGTTCCTGCTGCGCGAGCGGTTCCACTGGGTAGGCATGAGGGGAACCATCGAGAGGTGGTGCAGAGACTGTGGCCCGTGCAACCTAAGAAGAAAGGACCGTGCCAGCCAGAAGACTCCCCTGCAGTCCATCGTCACCCGGCAGCCGTTGGAACTGGTAGCCTTGGATCATGTAAAACTGACCCCAAGCAGAAGTGGCTACGTCTACGCACTAACCATCATGGATCACTACTCCCGGTTCTTGGTTGTCGTCCCCGTCAAGGACTTAACAGCTCGAACAGCAGCGAGATCCTTCCAGCAGCATTTCTGCCGTCCACACGGGTACCCGGACCAAGTGTTGACAGACCAGGGACCTGCCTTTGAAGCGGAGGTCTTCCAAGAATTCTGCACTCTGTATGGCTGCCGGAAGATAAGGACGACACCCTATCATCCGCAAACTAATGGACTTTGTGAGAAAATGAACCAGGTGGTAATGGATCTTCTGAAAACGTTGCCCCTGGAAGAACGCAGTCTGTGGCCTGAGAAGCTGCCCGATCTGGTGGACCTATACAACCACATCCCGGTAGGTTCCACCAACTGTACCCCGGCTTACCTAATGAGGGCGAGACCTGGTAAGTTACCTGTTGACCTGGAAATGGGAGTCCTGACACCTGAGGACACTTCACCAGAAGCAGACTGGGACACAGAGAGGCAGCAGCAGTACCGGAGAGTACAGGAAAGCGTGGAGCGAAGTCTCTGTCAGGCTAGGGAAAGACAAGAGAAAACTTACAACCAGTATGCTCCCGCTGTTCCCCTGGTACCCGGAGAGCAGGTCTTGAAGAGAAAAAGACGGCTCCACAAGTTGGACGACCAGTGGGAGAAGGACCCGTACACCGTACTGCCCTCAAGCCACGACAACCCAAAGGTCTGTACCATCAGTAAAGACGGAGGGGAAACCACAACCATTGTATCCCGGGATCACCTGAAGAAGTGTCCCGAACAGCTACGGAACCCTGAAGAGGAACAAGAAGACCCTCGACCCGTAGAGGAAAGGGAAGACATGGTTAATACTGTGCTCGGAGACTTCCCTCGGTCTTGGACTCAAGTCAATGGTGCAGTTGTGGTACCCGTACTCACCTTCCTCCAACCAGCATCCCAAGCACCTACGGAGCAACAGGTAGAGCTGGAAGAACAGCCGGTCCAGGAGGCAGAAGACCCCACACCAGCAGACCAGGAGGATCAACCCTCTGCTTGCAGTGAGCCTGCCATATCCCTAGTGAGCCAAAGGGCCCGTAGACCGCTGCCCAGTTTACCCTTAACAGCTCCTACACCCTGTAGTTCAGGGCCAGACAGTCAGCTCCGTAGGTCCACTAGGGCCACTAGGGGCCAGTTACCCGCACGTTGGAGGATTTGAAGTGTATAAATTGTTTTATTTGTGGTTACCTGTTTATTGTTGCTTGTATATAATTATGTGTTTCTAGTTATTTTTAGGAGTCCTTGGTGGATTTACCGGGAATCCTTTGTACATAGTTGGAGCGTAACCCAGGACGGACTAAAGACTGTTAAGGACTTGGGGCAGGACAGACCCCTACCTGGTTACGTCTCCCTGTTTTGGTGAAATGGACACCTTGCTTTCTTCAAAGACTGCACCCGGTTACGGACATGCCGTGACCACCTTTATGTGTTTCTTTATTGTTATTGTTATATCTTGTTATGTTTTTCTAAAATATGTTTAGTCCCGGAGTACTAAATTTCACTAGGGGGGAATGTGGCACCCCAGGGGTCTGGTTTTCCACAGTAACAGCAATGTTATGTCTGAGAGCAGGTGGGAGGTCTCTTGGTCAGGGATCCTATGCATGCCACACCTCCTGCCCAGTCCTGGGAGGGGAAGAACTTCCCCTATATAAACCTTGGGCTGAGGCAGGGTGAGTGAGTAGAGAAGAAGCAGAGAAAAGAAGCAAATATAGGAAGAAACAACAGGAGCTCTGTGGGAGCAGTGTTACAAGGAGTCAGGGGCTGGCAGCTGCAGAGCTCGCCCTGACTGAGAAGTTATCACCGGACCCGGAGTCCGAGGCTGTGGGGACTAACTCCTATCCAGCAGCAGAAACCGACCGGCAGGGGATTGCAGGTCCTCTGGCCCAGAAACCCGAAGGCCCCGAGTCACCGGCCATACGGGTGAGCACCACACGGTACACTCAGGGACGTGGGCTACTTATACCCGCCTCTAGCAAGGTAGCCAGAAGAGTATCGTTAGTTTGGGAGGCCTACAACTCCGCCTGGCCAGGGGAGATCCCATCTGCTCAAGGACTGACCAGGCCCCAATCGCTAGCCAGTACTCCGGGAGGGTCTATCTTTGTCACCAGTAAAGACCCTGAACTACACAGTACCGTCTCCGAGTGGTTCCTGCTACCCCCATCATCCACGTCGGCTGCCCTGAGGCCATACCCCTCCCGTTGGGGGTTATACTATCACGCTGCACAATCCTACCACCGGCCTCAGCGGTCTGCCCTGCAGCAGCAGCTCCCTGGCTGCACTCAACGGGTGGCGTAGTCGTCCATCATCTACCGCTGATACATCGCCGCTCAGTTTGACTCCCTGGGCACGGACCGGGTCGCCGCCACGAGACTACAACCCTCAACAGATCCGGCTCCGGGTAAGCCCCCGTGCGCGCGATGCCGCACGACACAGCAGGCCCAGGGGCGCGTCACATGCACCCGTGCTTGACTGGCAGACCGGAGAGGTCCTTCGCTGGGGACAGGACTGTCATAAGACTTGTTTGGTTCCTGTTCATCCCGCCCGTCCTTCTCCTACCCCAACTAATCTACCTGGACTTCCAATTCCCTATTGGTCATTTGCTGATGTCTTTAATAAAAAGGAGGCAGAGACATTACCCCCTCATAGACCATACGACTGTCCTATAGACCTGTTACCCGGTGCTACGCCTCCCCGTGGGCGTATTTACCCATTGTCCGCTGCTGAGACCCGGTCGATGTCCGAATATATTGAGGAGAATTTGGCCAGGGGATTCATCCGGAAATCTACCTCCCCGGCGGGAGCAGGCTTCTTTTTCGTAAAAAAGAAGGACGGCTCTCTCCGTCCCTGTATAGACTATAGAGGCCTTAACCAGATCACGGTGAAGAATAAGTACCCCCTTCCGCTCATTCCAGAATTATTTGATCGTCTGAGGGGGGCTAGAATCTTCACCAAACTGGACCTCCGTGGGGCGTACAACCTGGTCCGTATCCGTCAAGGGGATGAATGGAAGACTGCATTCAACACCCGGGACGGCCACTATGAATATCTGGTAATGCCCTTTGGTCTCTGTAACGCTCCTGCCGTCTTTCAAGAGTTGGTCAATGACATCTTCCGGGACCTTCTCTACTCCTGCGTAGTGGTGTACCTGGACGACATCTTGGTCTTCTCTCCGGATCTCCAGACTCACCGGAGAGACGTTCGTCAGGTCCTGCTCAGGCTCAGGCAGAATCACCTCTTCGCTAAATATGAGAAGTGCCTCTTTGAGCAGACCTCGCTTCCGTTTTTGGGCTACATTATTTCTCAGACCGGCCTACGAATGGATCCAGAGAAACTGTCTGCCATCGAGAAATGGCCCCGACCGGAGGGGTTGAAGGCCATTCAGCGGTTCCTGGGCTTCGCCAACTACTACCGCCTCTTCATACCGCACTTCTCTTCCCGGACTGCCCCAATTTCCACGCTCACCCGTAAGGGCACTAATCCCAGAGAGTGGCCGCCCGAAGCAGAGGAGGCCTTTCTTTCCTTAAAACAGGCCTTCTCTTCCGCCCCGGTGCTGCATCGCCCAGATGGCAACAAGCAGTTCTTCCTGGAGGTTGACGCCTCCTCCTCTGGAGCCGGAGCGGTACTTACCCAAAAATCATCTTCCGGGAGAATGGTAACTTGTGGCTTCTTCTCCAAACTCTTCTCCTCTTCTGAGCGCAACTATTCCATTGGAGATCGAGAGTTATTGGCCATCAAGCTGGCATTGGAGGAGTGGCGTTACCTGCTCGAAGGGGCTCTTCACCCGGTAATAATTTACACTGACCACAAGAACTTGGCTTACCTCCAGCATGCCCAGAGACTTAACCCGCGCCAAGCTCGGTGGTCCTTTTTTGCTCGCTTTGATTTTATTCTTCATTTTCGCCTGGCTGACAAAAACATCAAGGCGGACGCCTTATCCCGATCCTTTCTGGTGTCTGATCTCGAGGAAGAACCGAAACACATCATCGATCCCTCCAGAGTAATGCAGGTGGCTCCCGTGAGTCTAAATCGTCTCCCTCCCGGTAAGACGTTCGCATCAGTACCTGATCGGGAGAAGATCCTACACTGGTGTCACTCGTCTAAACTAGCTGGCCACGCCGGTCAGAAAAAGACCCTCCAGCTTATTACCCGGCACTACTGGTGGCCTACCCTGCACAAGGACGTAATAGACTTTGTTTCTGCCTGTGTGTCCTGCGCCCGCAACAAGGTTCCGAGACATCTGCCAGCCGGTCGCCTCCTTCCGCTCCCAGTACCTGCTGCCCCCTGGCAGCATATAGCAATGGACTTTATAACTGATCTCCCCGTCTCTGCCGGTTGTACGGTCATTTGGGGTAGAGAACATTCTGGCCACCAAAAGGGTAAGAGGGAAGACCTTTTTTCTAGTAGATTGGAAGGGGTTTGGTCCTGAGGAGAGAACGTGGGAGCCCCGGGAGAACATCCATGCCCCTCTCATCCTAGCTAAATTTCTCTCTGGCCTAAAAAAGGGGGGGCCTAAAGGGGGGGGTACTGTAGCGCCAGCGTCCCTGCCCTCTGCTAGGCAGGGACGCTGTTCCCCTCACCCCTCTGCTCCGAGCCCGGCGTCCTCCTCCCGCTCTGCTGGCAGCGCGCGCTCCTTCCCGGCCACTGTGCTTAGGGCGCGCTCCCTCCCTCTTAAAGGGGCCGCGCGCGCCGTCCTAAGGAGTCCCCGGCCAATGGCCGGAGGACTTCACCATATATAAGGCACCTCCTCCAAAATGGAGGTGCCCGAGCAATGTTGTTGCACTGTTCACTACTTTGCTTCAGCCCTCAGGTCCCGTTGCCAGTTACCTGCCAGATTCCTGCCAGTTTGCTGTCTGATTCCTGCCTGATATTCCGCTTACCTGCCTGCTAGCCTGAGGTCCGACGGTCTGCCTACCGACTCCTGTCAGTCTGTCTAAGGACCAGCTTGCCCGCTCACCTGGGAGCGCTCTTCTGCTACCTGCCTGCTAGCCTGAGGTCCGACGGTCTGCCTACCGACTCCTGTCAGTCTGTCTAAGGACCAGCTTGCCCGCTCACCTGGGAGCGCTCTTCTGCTACCTGCCTGCTAGCCTGAGGTCCGACGGTCTGCCCTCCAACTCCTGTCAGTCTGTCTATGGACCAGCTTGCCCGCTCACCTGGGAGCGCACATCTGCTACCTGCCTGCTAGCCTACCTGGAGGCTCCGCCGTCACGTGCTGTGACCACCTGCCATTCCAGAGACTCCTGCCCGCTCACCTGGGAGCACACACCTGTTACCTGCCTGCTAGCCTACCTGGAGGCTCCGCCGTCACGTGCTGTGACCACCTGCCATTCCAGAGACTCTCGCTTGCTCACCTGGGAGCACACATCTACCATCTGCCTGCTAGCCTACCTGGAGGCTCTGCCATCACAGGTCGTACCTACCCTTTACCCAGAGACTGCCCCGGTCACTTGCCGTGACCTCCTGCCCGTTCATCCAGAGACTGCCCCGGTCACTTGCCGTGACCTCCTGCCCGTTAATCCAGAGACTGCCCCGGTCACTTGCCGTGACCTCCAGCCCGTTCACTCAGAGACTGTCCCGGTCACCTGCTGTGACCGCCTGCCCGTCTTCCCTGGTCGCCACCCGCTCCCTTACAAGGACCGCCCCCTTGTATAGTAGCTCAGAGGTTCCGCCTCCCAGACCCGTTACAGTTTGCGTCCTACGTCAGAGCGTTCAGCGACGCTCCTTACAGGACCTGGCGCTTCCTGGCTTGACGTCGAGGCGTGGGGCGTGACCGAGGCTTCGCGCTCTTTTGCAGGTACGCCCCTAATTTTCCCACGGTTACGCCCTTCTTCACGCTTGGCGGCCCAACAATGGCGGCATCCTTCACCACAACTTTACGTACACAGTTCAGAATAAAGGCGCACAGTACCCGGTGGCAAAGGGCATAACACTGCGGCGTTGCAGCGGGCACGTGATCCTGTTCGTGATGCCAGAAGAGATGACTAGCCCAGGGGATGGGGATGACTCGGTTACCCGGGCCTTTAGCCTTAGGGATGTCGCGGTGGTCGGCTCCTGGGCCGGTACCCTTGGGTCTCTCTTTAAAAAGGGTGGATAATTTGTTAAGTTTATGAAAGTTTGTGACGCCACCTGTGGCTTCTTGTGAGAATCACCAGCACTGCGCAGTCCACTGAGGCCGATGATAAGGCAGCTGGATGGTATAGCTCCCCACAGGTGGAGCTAGGCCTCAGGGCACTGTACGGAAGGGGATGCAGGACAGGCGAGACCTAGCCGGGTCAGAGCAAGAACAAGGACAGACACGAAAGTCACTTCAGTACCTTTTACTGATGGAAATTCAGGCTCATCCCGGAGCACTGTAGGGTGAAGGGTGCATGTCAGGATCCTCCCCAATGAGCAGGTGTAGGGCCTCCTGTTACTTGCCTGTGCGTAGTAAGTTTCTGACCTGCCTGGAGCTAGGCCTAACTTTGTCTCTGTCCTGCGCTGGCTGACCTTGTGGTAGGGCCTTTTCTTGGAGTACACGCTCCTCAGCTTGCGGGGCCTATGTGTCTCCCGGCTCTGTTACGTATCAGCACTTTAGCGATCCTGGGACTTGTAGTTCTCCAGGGATTCCGGTTATATCTTACTGGGTCATAGAGATCCCGGTAAACTTCGGACCCGGTGTCCGGTAAATTCTTCGGGGTGAGCTAGTTAAGCTCCTCTGCCCCCTATGTACTAACTCTCCACTCGCCTTCAGCCTACTCGGGCCCTCACTAGGCTACTCACACTAACGGCAGCTTGCCGCGCTTCACCGATCTTATGGCGCAGACACACCTAAGCTCACTTCTCTGAGCTACACTGAGTCTGGACTGTGGTCCACTGCAGACTGACCTCTCTTAGGCTTCTTTACTGCAGGAACTCTCTCAACAGGCTTGGCTCTCTGTCGACTCCAGTCTAGACTAACTGCTGCCTGGCTTCACCTTCCCTATTTATATCCCTAACGGGCTCCCTCTGGTTGTCTGAGGTGGAAGGTGGAGCTGTGTGAATGTTTATGGGGGCCTCTTGTGGAGGAATCCATCAATGCACACTTCTAGGATCTGTGATACCAAGCGGTGATAA
This sequence comes from Phyllobates terribilis, assembly GCF_046119375.1. NCBI lineage: Eukaryota > Metazoa > Chordata > Amphibia > Anura > Dendrobatidae > Phyllobates > Phyllobates terribilis. Next base: position 452,601,643 of record NW_027362765.1, on the reverse strand, counting down.
GGCGTTGTCCGGATCTTCTTGCAGCCATACAGGTTGCAGAATTCCTGGAACACCTCCGCTTCGAAGGCTGGACCTTGATCAGTCAGCACACATTCTGGGTAACCGTGTGGACGGCAGAAATGCTGTTGGAAAGCTCTGGCCGCTGTCTGAGCCGTTTGGTCCTTGACTGGCACTACTACCAGGAACCGGGAGTAGTGGTCTACGATGGTGAGAGCGTAGACATAGCCTGACCTGCTTGGGGATAACTTCACATGGTCCAGGGCTACCAGTTCGAGTGGCTGCTTGGTGATGATGGGCTGCAGGGGAGCCCTCTGGCTGGCACGGTCTTTCCTTCTCAGGTTGCACGGTCCCCAGTCTCGACACCACCTCTCGATTGCTCCTCTCATGCCAACCCAATAGAACCGTTCACGAAGCAGGACTTCCAGCTTTTTCCATCCGAAGTGTCCTGCTCCATCGTGGTACGCTTCCAAGACCATAGACGCGTCCTGCCTCGGAACTACCACCTGCCAGACCAGCTCATGCGTCCGGGAGTTGACAGTTCTTCGACACAGCTTCCCTTCGTAGATGAACAGCTTACTCTTCTCTTTCCACAGCTGTTTGGTCTCCTCTGGAGCATCTGGGTCAGGGTATGAGTCGGCTCGTGTCAACAACTCTTTGACTAGGTGGACGGCCGGATCACTGTCTTGTGTCTCTGCCCAGCCGTAGTGGGGCAAGGGATTGAACGTGACCTCTTTGGTGGCAGAGTACCTGTCTTTCACACAGTGGGAGCACTGAGTTATCCCATGACGGTGGAAAGCGGGGATTTCTATCTCTTCCAGTTCTTCTGGGTCTTCTCCCCCATCTGGCAAGTTAGGCATCCTGGACAGTGCGTCTGCGTTGGCATTCTTGCGCCCAGCCCGGTACTTGATGGTGAACTCATAATTGGAGAGTCGGGCCATCCATCTCTGCTCCAGGGCACCAAGTTTCGCAGTGTCCAGGTGTGTCAGCGGGTTGTTGTCCGTGAATATGGTGAACTTGGAAGAGGCGAGGTAATGTTTAAAGCGCTCTGTCACTGCCCATACCACTGCGAGGAACTCTAGATTAAAGGAGCTGTAATTTTCAGGGTTCCTTTCTGTGGGCCAGAGCTTCCTGCTGGCATAAGCGATTACCCGTTCTCTGCCCTGCTGGATCTGGTACATCACCGCTCCCAGTCCCACGTTGCTTGCGTCCGTGTGGAGGATGAAGGGCTGGCCATAATCAGGGTAAGCCAGGATCTCGTCCCCCGTGAGGGCCATTCTCAGCTGGTGGAAGGACTCATCTCCCAGCTTGTCCCATTTGAATTGCGGCTTCTGGTTTTTGGCCTTCCTGGACTGGCCTATCAGGAGGTCCTGCATGGGTGCCGCCATCTTGGTGAAGCTTGGAATAAATCTACGGTAGTAGCCTACCAACCAGAGGAACTGCCGCACTTCCTTTACGGTGGAGGGTCTTGGCAAGTCCTTGATTACTGTGATTTTATCGGGGTCTGGAGCTACACCGTCAGCGCTCACCACGTGCCCCAGGTACTGTACCTTGGGCTTCAGCAGATGACATTTTGAGGGCTTCACCTTTAGAACAAAGCCAGCCAGGGCGTCAAACACTTCCGCCAGGTGCTTCAGATGGGCCTCATATGTCTGGGAGTATACAATGACGTCATCCAGGTCCAGCAGGACTGTCTCGAAATTCTTATGTCCCAGACAGCACTCCATCAACCGCTGGCAGGTTCCTGGGGCGTTGCAGAGCCCGAATGGCATGCAGTTGAACTCGCTGAGGCCCATCGGGGTGGTGAATGCGGTCTTTTCCTTATCCGCCTCTGCTACAGGAACCTGCCAATACCCATTAGTAAGATCCAAAGTAGAGAAATAGTTAGCAGACTTTAATGCAGCTAGTGACTCCTCTATCCTGGGTAGCGGGTATGCATCTTTGTGTGTTATGCGGTTGATTTTCCTGTAGTCTACACACATTCTCATAGTGCCATCCTTTTTCTTTACAAGAACTAATGGAGCTGCCCAGGGGCTACAACTGTCTCTTATTACCCCAGTCTCCTTCATTTCTCGCAACATCCCTTTGGCATTTTGGTAGTGTGCAGGGGGTACAGGCCGGTACCTTTCTTTAATGGGTGGATGGTCTCCCGTGGGGATATGCTGTTGAACCCCTTTTACCTGTCCGAAGTCAAGTGGATGTTTACTGAAGACCCTTTCGTATTCCTGTACCACCCGGTATACTCCTTGTTTTTGGTGTGGAGGGGTGGAGTCAGTGCCCACATGCAGCTTCTGACACAAGTCCTCCATTTGTCCCTTGGAGCCGTTATCCTCCACCTGTTGGGATGGAGGCAAGGGTTCCACTGTCTTTATAGAATTTTGGTTGACAGTGAACAGTTTGGCTAGGGTGGCATACCGGGGCAAATGGACTTCTCTCTCCCCAATGTTTAGGATGCGGATGGGTACCCTCCCATGGCGGACATCAACCACCCCCCGGGCTGTCAAAATGGTGGGCCTACTGTCAGAGTAGACGGGCTCTACCAAGGCCTGGTAATCTCTACCCTTTAGACCAATAGCTGCCTGGCACCATATCATCATTTCACTTTTTGGGGGCATGGCGATAGGGAATGGGTCACTTATCCTAACACTACCAATTTCACCACCAGACAGTTCTACCTGTCATCTTTTCATCAGGGCTCTGATCTCCCTCTGTAGAATCCGCTGCTGGCTGGAACTGGCGGTTTCCGCAACCTGCTGCAATAAGACAATTATTTCTGCAAGACAATTTTCAATGACATTAGTGCCTAAAGTTATCATAGGATGACTTTCTCGGCGATCAATGTCGACAATAATCAGTCCTTGTGCTGGCAGTTCGACTTTGCCAACCTTTATGGTCACTTCTTTGAACCCCACCTGAGGCACGGGTTGACCATTGCTGGCAGAAATGCTCAAATGTTCATCTGGACGGCGGGTAATATCAGAGTCAGTCCAGTACCGTTTGAAAAGAATGTAGGGGATGGTGGTCACCTGGGATCCAGTGTCCAGCAACGCGCTCATTGGAAAGCCGTCCAGCACGACAGGTAGGACCGGTCGTCCTCCCACATATTTGTCTCGCCAGCTTGATGGGCCTGGTGGTCTTATGCCTGGGGGTTGGCCCTCTGCCCCAGGTTTTGCTCGTTTAAATGACAGTACCTTGCATAATGTCCTGGCTGGTTGCAGCAGCGGCAGATGGGTTGTCCGTCCTGGTCGTAGCGGTCGCTGTTCCTCCCTCTGAATGGTGGAATCCTCTTCTGTCGGCGCAACGGGACGTCCTCCGGATTGGAAGCCAGCTGGATCTTTCCTTTGGGAGACACCTGCAAGGACTGCACAGTTTTGGTTAGTGCAGCTACACTTTTAGTAAGCTCTTGGACCTGATGGTGCAGGTCTGTTGACGGGGCACTGTCCAGAGTTTGTGCATCAGCTCCTACAGGCTCCGGGGAAAAGGGTGCCACCTCCTGGTGGTAGGTGATAGCTGGGCGGCGGTGAGCTGTAGCGCCACCTGGTGCTGGTTCTCGTAGCACCCGGATGGCCCTGTCCTTAAATTGAGCAAAGTCCAAATCAGGGTTTTGCAGAGCCATTATGCGCAGCTGGGTTCGGTGGGCGCTGGACAGTAAACCCTCAATAAATTGCTCAGTTAACAGTCTGTTTTCGTCATGCACACTGTCAGGGTCTGCCTGTTTGATGGCCCTCAGCGCCTCCTGCAGGTTTAAAGCATAACCCCGTACACAGTCCTGTGCCCGTTGTTTGCACCCATAAAACTTCATTTTTATCTCTGTGGTGGTGCGGGTGTCAAAAGTGTCCTTTAGGCGGGCCAGTATCTCTTTTACAGTCCCTTTTTCTCTGGTTGACCAGGACTTTACTTCTCTCTGGGCTGCACCAATCAACTGGCCTATAAGGATGCTCACTTTCTGCTCCTCGGACAGGGGATATACCTTAAACAGGCTGCTTAGTCTCTCTTTGAAGTCACTCAGGGTGTGAGACTCTCCTGAGTACTGAGGCAGCCACACCGCTCCCGGGATATAGGGCATTGTGAATGGCATCACTGCGGCAGCGGCCGCGCTGGCGGTGGAAGTTCCCTCCATATGTGGCGTCTTCTTCCCCCCTAGTGAACCGTGGCCTACTGTTATGCACACGCCCGGGCTAAGCGGCGTGTGCGTGTGATTGGTAGTGATTCCACTGGACCGTGCCGGAGAGTGAATGCCTGGAGGGGCGTAACTAGGTATTCACCCGATCCGACCAGGGTCGCACGACGGCATACGACGCCAGTGCACCAAGGAGGAACCGAGCAGAGGGACCAGGTGCTACTCCAGGACAGACCCCGGACACGGCTGTTGACCCACACAGGGGAATACAGGAACAGACTGGTAGGCTGGCACACTGACTGGTGGGTATAGGCAGGCACGACTGGTATGCAGGCAGGCGGGTAAGCAGGCAGGGGGGTATAGGCAAGCACAGCAAGAGTGCAGACAGGGAGGCACTAGCAGGTAGGAACACAGGCGGGATTGGACCCAGTACACACCGGGACTCAGGAACAATACAGGCAGAAGGGTACAGGCAGGGCAGGACAGGACTGCCGGAGCAGCGGGCAGAAGCAGGGCAGGACAGGACTGCCGGAGCAGCGGGCAGAAGCAGGGCAGGACAGGACTGCCGGAGCAGCGGGCAGAAGCAGGGCAGGACAGGACTGCCGGAGCAGCGGGCAGAAGCAGGGCAGGACAGGACTGCCGGAGCAGCGGGCAGAAGCAGGGCAGGACAGGACTGCCGGAGCAGCGGGCAGAAGCTGGGCAGGACAGGACTGCCGGAGCAGCGGGCAGAAGCAGGGCAGGACAGGACTGCCGGAGCAGCGGGCAGAAGCAGGGCAGGACAGGACTGCCGGAGCAGCGGGCAGAAACAGGGCAGGACAGGACTCTGTTCACACGGAACAGACAGGAAGGGAATGACAGAGCCAGACACCCACAGGGTACTTGCAGTGAAGTAGCGAGTGGACCACAAACTCACAAACGGGAGTACAGAGACAACAGGCAGGAGTTAGGTACGAGTTCAGACTCTGCAGAAAAAGGAAGGGAACGGACATAGAGGAAAAACAGGTAAAGGATAGGAGAGAGTTCAGACTGGAACTGAGTGTACGGAGGAGACCGACACTGCAGCGGGATACAGGAGCGGGTCTGGGAATACTGCCCCCAGAGAGGCGGGACGAACAGGCAAGGAGCGTGTTCAGACAGGACAGACAAGATACAGGAGCGGGTCTAGGTAATCGGCCCCTAGAAGGCGGAAGGAACAGGCTAGGAGCGTGTTCAGACAGAACAGACAAGATACACAGAAAGGACTCAGTTCAGACACGGGAACTAATACCGCAAAGCAGGAGACATACAGGACTCAATTCAGACACGGGAACTAATACCGCAAAGCAGGAGACATACAGGACACAGTACAGACACGGGAGCTGATACCGCAAAGCAGGAGACATACAGGACACAGTACAGACACGGGAGCTGATACCGCAAAGCAGGAGACATACAGGACTAAGTTCAGACAGGCCTGGAAATACAGCCTCCAGGAAAGGCAGACAAGGAAACAAAGACGGGACCTGGCACCTTCAGAGTGCAAACACACACTGAAGGAAAACACTATGCTCAGGCAGGGATAGAAGGGAGCTGCTGAGCTATATACCAAGTGTCAGACAGCAATAGGCTGAGGACGCACAAGGGGTGTGACCCACAGCAGGTACAAAAAGCAGGAAGTGATCGGGCGCCGCCCTTAAGCAGCAGAGACAGACACAAACAGACAGCATGGAGGGAAGCCAGAGAGACATTCTGGACAGGAGATCAAGTGCGCGCTCCTGCACAGTGGGAGATGGACCACTATGCAAGGACGCCGCCAGGTATGTTACAGTACCTCCCCCCTTACGCCCCCTCTTCTTCAGGCCTGCCAGAATCTTCCGCAGGGAATTCGAGGACCAGTCGTTCACTGGGTTGGAGGGGGACAGAGACTTGAGGGTAATCTCTGCTTCGAGGTACATCTTGTCAAGCTCACAGGAAAAAATAGACGGGTTATCAGGTACATAATGAGGAAAAGTCACTGTCTCTTTGTTATCTGGTGGTACCCCGGAGGATTCAGAAAACAACTGGAGGTCCTCCGCCGGGTCAGAAGAGTGCAGAGGCTCAGAGAAAACAACTGCTTCAGAGTACACTAGGTCGGACTCACTGGAGGAAGCAGGCGAGGTATCGGGTACCGAGTATAGGAAAGTCTCTGTCCATTCACCACCAGGTGGCACCCCGAAGGGTTCTGAACACAACTGGAGGTCCTCCGCCTGGTCGGAGGGGTGTAGAGACTCGGGAGTAACCTCTGCTTCGGAGTACACTAGGTTGGACTCACTGGAGGAAGCAGGCGAGGTATCGGGTACCGAGTATAGGAAAGTCTCTGTCCATTCACCACCAGGTGGCACCCCGAAGGGTTCTGGAGACAGCTGGCGGTCCTCCGCCTGGTCAGAGGGGTGTAGAGACTCACAGGTAACCTCTGCTTCAGAGTACACTAGGTCGGACTCACTGGACGAAGCAAGCGAGGTATCAGATCCAGGATATAGGAAAGTCTCTGTCCATTCACCACCAGGTGGCACCCCGAAGGATTCTGAACACAACTGGAGGTCCTCCGCCTGGTCGGAGGGGTGTAGAGACTCAGGAGTAACCTCTGCTTCGGAGTATACTAAGTTGGACTCACTGGACGAAGCGAGCGAGGTATCAGGTACAGAGTATAGGAGAGTCTCTGTCCTTTCGCTACCAGGTAGCACCCCGAAGGGTTCAGGAGACAACTGGAGATCCTCCGCCTGGTCGGAGGGGTGTAGAGACTCGGAGGTAACTACCACTTTGGGGTACCCATTGTCAGGCTCACAGGACGAAGCGGACAAAGTATTGAGTACCGGGTGTAGAGAAGTCTCTCTCCATTTGTCATCGAGTGGTATCCCGGAGGATTCAGGAGGCAACAGGGGATCCTCCGCCAGGTAGTAGAGGTGCACAGACTCAGAGGTAACCACAGCTTTGGAGCATCCTTGGACATGCACACCGGTTAAAGAGAGAGAAGCATCTGATGCCGGGTGCAGGAAGTTCTCCTGTGTGGAGTCTGGATGGGCAGAAGTCTCTTCGGGCAGGAGAACTGGTGCACTACCCACGCACATTACCCATTGGGGTTTCTCCGGGATACAGGGAGGTGAAGCTTCAGTAGGGACTTCAAGGTTGGGGTCAGGAGGACTCAGGGAGGACAGACCCTGGCGTGACGGCTTGCCTCTAAGTCTAGCACGTCTGGACTGCCTCTTGAGGTTGAGAGAAGTATTCCGGAAAGCGTAGTCACCCTGTGAGGATTCTGGGTGGGCAGTAGTCTCATTGGGCTGGAGGACTATTGCGCTACCCACACACATTACCCATCGGGGCTGCTCCGGGATATTGGGAGGTGAAGCTTCAGCAGGAGCCTCCGGGTTAGGATCATCGAAGACCATTAGAAAGGCCACCAGGAAGGCCATTAGGTCCCGGAGGATCGGATCCTGTGTTTCATATAGGGGGTTGATCCATTCCAAGGCATCACCCGCCAGGTAAGACATAATAAAGGCCACTTTAGCCCAATCGGAAGGAAAATAGAGAGGGTAGGCCTTAAAGTGTAGCATGCATTGCTCCACAAATGCACGACACTGTCTTGGATCCCCATAGTAACGTGGCGGATCCGCAGGAACGAGAGCTGATAGATCCATCTGGACGGTGCGTAATTTCGCCTGGAACTCAGCTAAGAGAAAAAAATTTATTTATTTATTTTAATGCATATATTCGCTGGAAAACTTCTCAGAGGGCGAAGGCCGTGGGGCTCAACGGGAACCATGGCCTGAGCATGCTGTTGGCCTGAGCATGCTGTTATGCACACGCCCGGGCTAAGCGGCGTGTGCGTGTGATTGGTAGTGATTCCACTGGACCGTGCCGGAGAGTGAATGCCTGGAGGGGCGTAACTAGGTATTCACCCGATCCGACCAGGGTCGCACGACGGCATACGACGCCAGTGCACCAAGGAGGAACCGAGCAGAGGGACCAGGTGCTACTCCAGGGCAGACCCCGGACACGGCTGTTGACCCACACAGGGGAATACAGGAACAGACTGGTAGGCTGGCACACTGACTGGTGGGTATAGGCAGGCACGACTGGTATGCAGGCAGGCGGGTAAGCAGGCAGGGGGGTATAGGCAAGCACAGCAAGAGTGCAGACAGGGAGGCACTAGCAGGTAGGAACACAGGCGGGATTGGACCCAGTACACACCGGGACTCAGGAACAATACAGGCAGAAGGGTACAGGCAGGGCAGGACAGGACTGCCGGAGCAGCGGGCAGAAGCAGGGCAGGACAGGACTGCCGGAGCAGCGGGCAGAAGCAGGGCAGGACAGGACTGCCGGAGCAGCGGGCAGAAGCAGGGCAGGACAGGACTGCCGGAGCAGCGGGCAGAAGCAGGGCAGGACAGGACTGCCGGAGCAGCGGGCAGAAGCAGGGCAGGACAGGACTGCCGGAGCAGCGGGCAGAAGCTGGGCAGGACAGGACTGCCGGAGCAGCGGGCAGAAGCAGGGCAGGACAGGACTGCCGGAGCAGCGGGCAGAAGCAGGGCAGGACAGGACTGCCGGAGCAGCGGGCAGAAACAGGGCAGGACAGGACTCTGTTCACACGGAACAGACAGGAAGGGAATGACAGAGCCAGACACCCACAGGGTACTTGCAGTGAAGTAGCGAGTGGACCACAAACTCACAAACGGGAGTACAGAGACAACAGGCAGGAGTTAGGTACGAGTTCAGACTCTGCAGAAAAAGGAAGGGAACGGACATAGAGGAAAAACAGGTAAAGGATAGGAGAGAGTTCAGACTGGAACTGAGTGTACGGAGGAGACCGACACTGCAGCGGGATACAGGAGCGGGTCTGGGAATACTGCCCCCAGAGAGGCGGGACGAACAGGCAAGGAGCGTGTTCAGACAGGACAGACAAGATACAGGAGCGGGTCTAGGTAATCGGCCCCTAGAAGGCGGAAGGAACAGGCTAGGAGCGTGTTCAGACAGAACAGACAAGATACACAGAAAGGACTCAGTTCAGACACGGGAACTAATACCGCAAAGCAGGAGACATACAGGACTCAATTCAGACACGGGAACTAATACCGCAAAGCAGGAGACATACAGGACACAGTACAGACACGGGAGCTGATACCGCAAAGCAGGAGACATACAGGACACAGTACAGACACGGGAGCTGATACCGCAAAGCAGGAGACATACAGGACTAAGTTCAGACAGGCCTGGAAATACAGCCTCCAGGAAAGGCAGACAAGGAAACAAAGACGGGACCTGGCACCTTCAGAGTGCAAACACACACTGAAGGAAAACACTATGCTCAGGCAGGGATAGAAGGGAGCTGCTGAGCTATATACCAAGTGTCAGACAGCAATAGGCTGAGGACGCACAAGGGGTGTGACCCACAGCAGGTACAAAAAGCAGGAAGTGATCGGGCGCCGCCCTTAAGCAGCAGAGACAGACACAAACAGACAGCATGGAGGGAAGCCAGAGAGACATTCTGGACAGGAGATCAAGTGCGCGCTCCTGCACAGTGGGAGATGGACCACTATGCAAGGACACCGCCAGGTATGTTACACCTACCTTCTGTCACTTTTTCTCCGTAGGCCACAGTTCTGCAGGCGATGGTCTCCGTCGAGGACCTGGCGTCGCACGCATCTGACGTCAGCGTTCGCGGTGGCTCCTTCCAGGACCTGGCGCTGGGTTAGTGCGTGGGGTGGGGCTCTGGACTTCGCACGTTTTCGGCGACCACGCCCCTCTTCTTCCCGCGCGGCGACCCGAAAATGGCGGACAATGGCGGGAAAACGGCAGCAGATGACGGGAAATCTTCACCACAGTATGCGACACAGTCTGTGAAGGCGCGCAGTACCCGGTTGTCGCGGGCACGAAATCCTGCCGACTACGCCAAAGTTGACTTGGGGGTACCCGGAGCCGGGCCTTGTAGATGCTGGGGGTTGTAGTCACCGTGGCGGTGACCCGGTCCGTGACCCAGGTGGTCAATCTAAGGGTAGTTTACGTATTTCACTTATGTATAGTCCGACTACGCCACCTGTGGAGTGCGGTTATTGGGAACCGCCGCTGCGGAGCAGTCCACTGAAGCTGAAGTGTGTGCAGCAAGGTGATGTGACTCCCCACAGGAAGAGTGGAGCTTCAGGGCAGCGTGTATGGATGATGGTGGTAGTGGTGCAGGGTATCGATAATAATAACACGGAGTCTTCGCAGTGCAGTGCCAGGGTCTTTACTGGTGGCACTTATATATGGCACAATTTATAAGGGCCGCCGGGGGTGATGGTCGCACGTAGGGAGGCTCCAGGCACTTGGACACCATCCACCGCATCCAAGTTCGCCCGTCCTCCCTACACCACCCCCGGGCACCCTCCGACCATCTGGGCCACCTACCAGACCCTCTGGCCGGCCTGCCCGTGTGCGGCTAGTGGCCGTGCCCTGCGGCTCCTCACCTGGGCCTGCGTCCCCGACACCGCAGGCACCCGGGCACCTCCAGCGCTCCCGGCACGGTCCCACAAAGGCTGCGGTGCTCATCCGCGCTGCTGCAGCCCCGGACCTCCGTGGGCTCCGCCTGGACCACCGGTAAGTGCGGTGCCGCCGTCCCCGTCCTCCACACCCCGCCATTGCTGCAGGCCCGACCGTGGCCTGGCCTGCCCCCTCCTGGGCTCCCTTACCTGTGCCTGGCCCCCCGCGGTGCTACAGAGCTGTGGGCTGCGGAGGGCAATCGGTGCTCCCACGGGGTCGACCGCAGCATACCCAGCTGAGGACCAAGTGGAGCGGCCAGCGCTGCCCTCGGGACCCTCCACAGCGGTGCGGGGCCGTGGGCTGTGCGGGGATTGGCGGTGCCGCCTTCAGTGCCCTACCTCTATCGGCCCTGGCCTAGCGTGGAGCCCACTGCCCCACTGCAGCTCCCAGCCTATAGACTGTGCAGCGGACCCCCACACTGGCCTGCCCCGACCCGGTGCCCCACAGCTGCCCACACCGCAGCCAAGGCCGTCTGGTCCGTACCCCAGGCCGCACCGGGCCCTCAGCCACACCTGGCCGCACCTGTCTATGCCGGCCCTGACTGCACCGTACCCCAGGCTATATTGGGCCCCAGCTACACCTGGCCCCTGGCTGCACCTGTTTGTGCTGGCCCTGACCGCACCGTGCCCACCGACCACACTGGGCCCTCAGCTACACCTGGCCCATCTGCAGGTTCAGGCCCTTATCTGCAACGTGCCCCTGAATGAACTGGGCCCTCAGCTTCGCAGGACCCGACCGCATCTGACTCCCCACCGCACCCGGCCCCCTGGCCGCAACGGACCCCCTGCTGGCTGCCTCTGGCCCTGCTGGCCGCCTCTGACCCTGCTGGCCGCCTCTGACCCTGCTGGCTGCCTCTCATCCTGCCTCCCACCCTGCTGCCTGCCCCTGACCCTGCCAGCCGCTTCTGAGCCCCTGGCTGCATCATCCTGCTCCCGCTGCATCATCCTATCCTTGGCTGCATCACCTGCACCATCCCATCCTCGGCTGCATCATCCCATCCTCGGCTGCACCATCCCATCCTTGGCTGCACCATCCCATCCTCGGCTGCATCATCCCATCCTCGGCTGCATCATCCCATCCTCGGCTGTATCATCCCATCCTCGGCTGCACCATCCCATCCTCGGCTGCACCATCCCATCCTCGGCTGCTTCATCCCATCCTCGGCTGCTTCATCCCATCCTCGGCTGCTTCATCCCATCCTCGGCTGCATCATCCCATCCTCGGCTGCATCATCCCATCCTCGGCCGCATCATCCCATCCTCGGCCGCATCATCCCATCCTCGGCTGCATCATCCCATCCTCGGCTGCCTCATCCCATCCTCGGCCGCCTCATTTCATCCTCGGCCGCATCATCATCCCTCCCTCGGCTGCATCATCCAATCCTCGGCTGCATCATCCCATCCTTGGTTGCATCTTCCCATCCTCGGCCGCATCTTCCCATCCTCGGCTGCATCTTCCCATCATCGGCTGCTTCACTTCATCCTCGGCTGCCTCCTTTCATCTCGGCTGCATCACCTCACCCCGGCTACATCACCTCATCTCTGACTGCATCATCTCACCCCTACTGCATCACCTCATCTCTGGCTGCTTCATCTCATCCCTGCTGCATCACCTCATCTCCGGCTGCTTCATCTCATCCCTGCCGCATCACCCCATCCCTGCCGTATCATCCTATCCCCAGCCGCACCCTCTCATCCAGGCACCATCACCTCGTCCACGGCTGCTGTATCTCCCCCTGGCTACTTCACCTTCATCTCTACCCCGGCTGTGTGTACCTCTCCCCCGGACTGCATCTGATCCAAAAACTGTTCCCCATCCCTGATCGCATCCTATCTCCCAGCAGCACCTCACATGCGGCCACCTGTCCCCCACTAGGACTCACCCCACCTACATCGCTCCCGGGCTGCCTCCTACCCCTGTCACCTCTCGCCCACTACTCACCCCCGCAATGTTCCCGCTTCTTCTCTCCCTCACTCCCATCCTTCTCCACTTCCTACTACCCCCACTCATCACTCCTCCCAGTAATGAAATGCTCATCTCTCCCTCCATCCTACCTACTCACCTCACCCTCTCCTCTGAACTGTTCCTCCACTTTCAACCCTCCATATCCAAACAAACACGCCCGCCACGCAAGCTCTCCTGCCCACACCTTCTCACCCTCTCCCTGCTCCTCCTAATTGCGGGTGACATCTCCCCTAATCCTGGCCCACCCCATCACACCACCCCCCCACTCCCACGACATATAACCAACCCCCGTAACCTCAACAACCTCAGACCCATCCCTCCCGCCCCTGCATCCCCAGTCTCCCTTCCAGGCGCCCTCTGGAACGCCCGCTCGGTCTGCAATAAACTTCCATACATCCACGACCTCTTCATCTCCAAAAAACTCTCCTTCCTCGGCATCACGGAAATCTGGCTCACCCCCTCTGACACAACCTCCCCGGCCACCCTCTCCTACGGTGGACTTACATTTTCCCACACCCCTCGCCCCAACTACACCCTCGGTGGAGGCGTCGGCCTACTCCTGGCCAACACGTGCTCCTTCATCCCGATTACGCCGCCCCCCTCCTACCCCCTCCCCTCCTTCGAGGCACATTTCGTGTGCATCTTCTCCCCTTGCAACCTCCAACTGGCAGTTATCTACCGTCCCCCAGGATCCCCCTCCTCTTTCTTTGACCACGTCACAACCTGGCTCCTCCACCTCCTCTCCTCTGACATCCCCACCATCATCATGGGTGACTTCAATATCCACCTTGACACCCCCTGCACCGCCACCTCTAGACTCCTGTCCCTAACCTCCTCCCTCGGTCTCTCCCAATGGACCTCATCCGCCACACACACCGACGGTCACACACTGGACCTTGTCTTCACCTGCCTCTGTTCCCTCGCTGACCTTGAAAACTCACCTCTCCCCCTATCTGACCACAACCTACTGACCTTCTCTTCCCTCCCGCCCCTCTCTGATCGCCCCTCCCCGCACACTCCCCCACCCCTGTAGAAACCTCAAACTCATCGACTTCCACTCACTCTCCGAGTCCCTCCTCCCTCTCTCCGGCCTAGCTTCTTCTCAGGACGCCGCCGCTGCCGCCACCCTCTACTACACCACCCTCACCACAGCCCTCGACCAAGCTGCCCCGCTCTCACATGTCACAACCCGTGCACACAGACAACCCTGGCTAACGCCCCTCACGAAAAAACTTCGGCAGACGTCTAGAGTGGCTGAGCGGAAATGGAAGAAATCCCACTCTGCTGAACACCTCACCCTGTTCAAACAGTCCCTCACCGCCTTCAAGACTGCTCTCACGAATGCAAAACAAGACTACTTCTCTTCCCTAATAACCTCTCTATCCCGCAACCCCAAGCAACTTTTCAGTACCTTCAACTCTCTACTCCGTCCCCCTGCAAACCCCCTCCTCGCCCCTCATCTCAGCCGGCGACTTCGCCACCTTCTTCAAGGACAAGATTGACAAAGTCAGACAAAGCTTCGATCTACAAGCCGCTCGGCCCCCCACCCCCACCGCCCAACCCCCCTCACCCAAATGTAGTTTCTCCCCCATGACAGAAGACCTCCTCTCCTCTCTGCTAGCTCACTCACACCTCACCACCTATGCCCTCGACCCCCTCCCCTCCCACCTCATCCCTAACCTCACCACTGTCCTCATCCCCGCCCTAACCCATCTTTTCAACCTATCACTTAAATCCGGCACTTTCCCATCATCCTTCAAGCATGCCACAATCACACCCATCCTCAAAAAACCCTCCCTTGACCCTGCAATAGTCTCCAACTACCGCCCGATATCTCTCCTCCCTTTTGCCTCAAAATTACTTGAACAGCACGTTCATGCCGAGCTGTCCTCCCACCTCTCCTCCTCCTTCCTCTTCGACCGCCTTCAATCCGGTTTCCGACCCTACCACTCCACCGAAACAGCCCTAACTAAAGTCACCAACGACCTACTGACCGCCAAGAGCAAGCGACAGAACTCCATCCTCCTTCTCCTCGACCTCTCCGCTGCCTTCGACACAGTCGACCACCCCCTCCTACTCCACATCCTAGAATCCCTTGGCATCACTGACCTAGCCCTCTCATGGATCTCCTCCTACCTAACGGACCGGACTTTCAGCGTCACCCACTCCCACACCTCATCCTCGCCCCACCCCCTTTCTGTTGGAGTTCCCCAAGGCTCAGTCCTGGGACCACTACTCTTCTCCGCATACACCCTCGGCCTGAGGAAACTCATCGAATCCCACGGCCTCCAATACCACCTCTACGCTGACGACACCCAGCTCTACCTGTCTGGCCCCGACATTTCCGCCCTACTATCCAAAATTCCCCAATGCCTATCCGCCATCTCATCCTTCTTCTCCGCCCGATTCCTCAAACTCAACATGGACAAGACCGAGATAATAGTCTTCCCCCCCAACCGCTCTCCCCAGCTCCACAACTTATCCATCACAATCAACGACTGCACCCTCTCACCCGTCTCCCACACCAAGTGCCTCGGGGTATTCCTCGACTCCTCCCTCTCCTTCAAGCCCCACATCGAAGCCCTCGCCACCGCCTGCCGACTCCAACTGAGGAACATTGCCCGAATCCGCTCGTTCCTTGACCAGGACTCCGCAAAAACGCTTATCCATGCCCTCATCCCGTCTCGACTACTGCAACCCCCTGCTCACTGGCCTCCCCGCTTCCTCCCTCGCACCTCTCCGCACCATCCTTAATTCCGCTGCCCGACTCATCCACCTATCTCCCCATTTCACCCCCGCCTCACCCCTCTGCCAAGCCCTTCACTGGCTCCCCATTGCCCTGAGATCACGGTTCAAAACCCTAACTCTAACATACAAGGCCATACATAACCTGTCCCCTCCCTACATCTCCGACCTGGTTTCCAGATATGTCCCCCCGCGCGATCTTTGCTTCTCTCAAGAACTTCTCCTCTTCTCCCCTCTCATTTCCTCTTCCCACAACCGCCTACAAGACTTGTCTCGTGCATCCGCCATACTCTGGAACTCTCTCCCCCATCACATCCGACACTCCCCTACCCTGGGAACCTTCAAGAAAAACCTAAAGACCTACCTCTTCCTTCAGGCCTATGTATCGGGTCTGGGAGGTGGAACCTCTGAGCTACTATACAAAAGGGCAGTCCTTGTAAGGAAGCGGGTGGCTCCCAGGGAAGGCGGGCAGGTAGTCATGGCAAGTAACAGGAACAGTCTCTGGGTAGAAGGGCAGGAGGTCACGGCAAGTGACGGGAACAGTCTCTTGACAGGCGGGTGGTCACGGCAAGTGACAGCAGGGTAAGAGTCTCTAGACAGTCAGGTGATCACGGCAAGTGACGGCAGAGCCTCCAGGTAGGCTAGCTGGCGGGTAGCAGGTGAGCGCTCCAAGGTGAGCGGGTAAGAGTCTCTCGGCTGGCTGGCAGGTGGTCACGGCAAGTGACGGCAGAGCCTCCAGGTAGGCTAGCTGGCGGGTAGCAGGTGAGCGCTCCCAGGTGAGCGGGTAAGAGTCTCTCGGCTGGCTGGCAGGTGGTCTCAGGCAGGTATCAGGCAGGTATCAGGCAGGTGTCAAGCAAGTGTCAGGCAGGTGCTTCCTGATCCGCAGGCGGACTGGTCCATAGACAGACTGGCGGATGCAGGTAGACAGACTGTCGGACCGCAGGAATACAAGCAGATAGACAGAGCTGGAAAGCAGACTGGCAACGGGACCTGAGGGCTGAAGTAGAGGTGAAAGGCTTTTCAACAACTTTGCTTGGGCACCTCCATTTTGGAGGAGGTGCCTTATATATGGGAGCTCCACCGGCAATTGGCCGGGGACTCCTAAGGATGGCGCGCGCGGCCCCTTTAAGAGAGAGGGAGCGCGCGCACGCCCTAAGCACAGTGCCCGGGAAGCGGCGAGCGCTGCCAGCAGCGCGGGAAGAGGACGCCGAGGACGGAGCAGGGAGGTGAGAGGAGCGGCGTCTCTGCCTAGCAGGAGGCAGGGACGCCGACGCTACAGCCTACAGCCCACACTGAGACCCATCCGCTACACCATCTCACCCCCTCCTCTCCCCTTCCTCCTGTCTCCCCACCCACCCCCCAATAGACTGTGAGCCCTCGTGGACAGGACCCCCTGCCCTACTGTACCAGTGTGCCTCGTTTGATGTTTCATGTTCGTGTCCCTGTCTGCCCCTACACTTGTAAAGCGCCATGGAACCTAATGGCGCTATATAAATATTTAATAATAATAATAATAAAAATAATAATATAGGCCCCAACAGGAGTACTTGCTAGGGATGAGGACCCGGTCAGTCTGGGAGCAATCCTAGAATCCTCCTGGCCAGGTAGAGTTGTAGGCCTGCCGTTCTGCCTGTACTCTTTAGCTATCCCGCTTATAGTCGTGTTGTAGCCCACGTCCCTGAGTGTAACGTGCGGTGCTCACCCATATGGTTGGCGACTCGGACCCTATGTATTCCTCGCTCCTCTGTGGCGGTACTGGTCCTTTCGTGTGGCTGAGCCTCCGGGCTTCTGATGGGCCAGGAGACTTGCAATCTCCTGCTTTGCGGTATCTGCTGCTGGGTGTATAATCCCCACAGTCTCGGACTCCGGTGTCCGGCTCTCTGTATGAACAATCCAGGACGAGCTCTGCCAGCTCCAGTCCCTGACTTCTGACTCCTGTGTCCTCAGCTCGACTACTGGCCCTGTCTGAGCTAACCCCGCCTCCAGATCCAGTTATAAAGGGCAGGATCCTCCCCTCTCTGGCCTGGGGCAGGAGGTGTTGCATGTAGTGTGTTCCCTGACCAGGAAACCCCCGTTTTGCTCCCAGACATGGTATTACTACCACTGTGGCAACCAGACCCTCTGGGGTGCCACATTTACGCCGGTCAGAATGGACAACAGCAGGAGTGCCTCCTCACCGTTACGAACAAGATCAATTCATATGGCACTGTATCGTCCAGGAAGTCGAAGAATGTGAACGTTTGGTGAAGGAACTCTCGCCCGTGGAATGGCGAGTTAAAGGAGAGCGGGAGTTTAAGGGGGAAGACCGGGGTGTAAGTACTTTCAGAACAAGGGATCCGGAACTGCCGGGGCCATACCTCTGGTTGCAGGGGGAAGACAGACTGTGATCACAGGAGTCAGGTGACTGGGAAGCTGGGGGCATGTCCAGAGTGAGAGCTGGGAGGTCAGGTGACCGGGAAACTGGTGGCGTGGCTAGACAGAGGGGGAGACGAGGACTTTTACGCGGGAAAGCGGCAGGAGAGTCCCGCTCAGTAGAGCAGTGTGAGAGGGTCCAGGCTCCTGGCTCCAGTACTTGGAGCAAGATCCGAGTGCAGTGGACCGGAGGAGTTAAGCCGACTAGAGGGAGAAGAGACGCAGGTTCCGTGGAGCCGAGCACGTGAGGTGCCGTGTTATGGACTAGGGGCTCAGCGGGTAAAACCGGAGACTGCCCGCTGCCGCCAGAAGACGGAGCATTGTTTGGGCGGGGAAGCCTGAAGACAGCAACACCGGCATCAGCTGGCAACTGCCTTGTGGAGGATAAGAGTCAGCTAAGTGTAAAAACTGTCGATTACAACCGGTTCGACTCTGCTACATCTAGTTAAACTGTGAACTGTCAGTTATAGACTTTTACCTGCTACTTCCCTTGTTCATCCCCATATTTTCCCCTGTTACTCCCTGCGTGGAGATTGACCCTGTTATCATAAAGCTCCCTTGTTTATTAACCCTGTATTGGCTGATCTGTGTTTCTGTGTCACTGCATCTAAAGTACCCTTGTTACACCAGTGTGGTCCTGTATTAGGAGCCACCGGTGTAACAAGTCAGTTCATTACATTTCTTCCCTCCTAAATATTCTACTATCAAGTGTGAGTGATGTTATTGAAAAGTGAAAGGAGCCGCAGCAACTCAGCTACGAAGTGAAGACCATGTAACGTTACACAGCAGGGTCACCGAGTTCTGAGGAGCAAAGGGCAGAAAAGTCACCAATGCTTTGCTGACTCCATAACTGCAGAGTCCAAATTTCCCTTGGTATTGACATCAGCACAAAAAGGTGCCCTTGCTGGGTACTTTGTGGCACAGAATTCCCATGGCCAAGTAGCTGCATGCAGCCTTACATCACCAAGCACAATGACAAACATCTGATGGAGTGGTGTAAAGCCCCCCACCACTGGACTTCGGAACAGAGGAAATGTGTTCTGTGGAGTGATGGATCACACTTACAGTGGGGAAAATAAGTATTTGATACACTGCCGATTTTGCAAGTTTTCCCACTTACAAAGAATGGAGAGGTCTGTAATTTTTATCGTAGGTACACTTCACCTGTGAGAGGCAGAATCTAAAAATAAAAACCATACAAATACTTATTTTCCTCACTGTATCTATCTGGCATCTGACGGATGAGTCTGGGTTCGGTGAATGTCAGAAGAACATTATCTGCCTGACTGGATTGTCCCAGCATAAGGTTTGAGGAAAATGGAAATTGCTATGGGGTTGTTTTTCAGGGGTCAACCCCATCCAACACCTTTGAGATTAACTAGAATGAAGATTGTTATCCAGGTCCTCTCGTCCAACATCAGTGTCTGACTTCATAAATGCTCTTCTGGATGAATGGGCAAAAATTGCCACCGACATCTTCAAAATCTTGTAGAAAGTGTTCCCAGAAGAGTGGAGGCTGTTATAGCTGCATCTACAGCTCCATATTAAAGAGGCTGTCCACTACTTTAACCCCTTTCTGACGTGAGACGTATCGATACGTCCCTGTGCCCTGGTACTTATTGACCAGGAACATATGAATATGTCTCGGCGATTTTGGGCTTACAGAGGCTGTGCACGCGCAATCGCCTCCGGGTGTCAGCTGATTCTGACAGCTGACACCCAGTACTCAGTGCCAGGAGCAGTGTCCGCAGCGCTTCTGGCACTTTAACCCGCTAAATGCTATGATCACAGCAGAGGGACAGAAGCCCGTCTGCTCTTGGATCTGAGACCCTGCGACGTCACTGCGGGGTCCCGATTGTTGCCATGGTGACCCGATGTCAGACATCCGGGTCACCAGGCACTAGTAAGTTAGTTAGATCAGGCGCAGTGCATGATCTAACTAACTTGAGTCTGCAGCACTGACAGGTTATAAGGTATAGCAGTGATCTTGCACTGCTATCTATAATATAACCGGGGATGCGTCCCTCTGTCTGAAGCCTCCATAGACTGCGCATGCGTGACGCGCAGTCTGGCTCCAGACAGAAGAAGGCATCCAGATGTTACAGGTAAGAGGAGTGTATGGCGCCAGAGATCGCGGTATGCTTAGGCACTGAACGCATACCGCAATCTCCGGCGCCATACTTGCATACTTACCTGACCGGGAGGAGCATTGCCGCGGAGCCTCTCTTCGCCGGAGACCGGGGCAGGAGTGAGGCATCGGATCGGCGCGTGCGCATAGTGCTATCCGGCGCCATTTTACTGAAGACACATTTACAGTGTGTCTTCAGCAAAATGGCGCCGGACAGCGCGGTGCTCCGGCGCCACACTCCTCCCCCGGCCTCCGGCAGAACAGGACGCAGCAGCGCTGGAGTACAGAGAAGAAAGGTGAGTATAACTGTTTATTTTTTTTGTATGTGTGTACAGTGTGAAAGGGATGAGGGGTACCACGCATACCAAGATTGGGGGGTGAGGGGTACCACACATACCAGGATTGTTGGGTGAGGGGACCATGCATATACCAGGATTGTGGGGTGAGGGGACCATGCATACCAGGATTGGGGGGTGAGGGGTACCACACATACCAGGATTGGGGGGTGAGGGGTACCACACATACCAGGATTGGGGGGGTGAGGGGACCATGCATACCAGGATTGGGGGGTGAGGGGACCATGCATACCAGGATTGGTGGGTGAGGGGACCATGCATACAAGGATTGGGGGGTGAGGGGTACCACACATAAAAGGATTGGGGGGTGAGGGGACCATGCATACCAGGATTGGGGGGTGAGGGGTACCACACATACCAGGATTGGGGATGAGGGGTGCCATGCATATCAGGATTGGGGATGAGGGAGCCATGCATACCAGGATTGGGGATGAGGGGTGCCATGCATACCAGAATTGGGGATGATGGAGCCATGCATACCAGGATTGGGGATGAGGGAGACATGCATACCAGGATTGGGGATGAGGGGAGCCATGCATACCAGGATTGGGGATGAGGGGTGCCATGCATACCAGGATTGGGGATGACGGGTGCCATGCATACCAGGATTGGGGATGAGGTGTGCCATGCATACCGGATTGAAGATGAAGGGTGCCATGCATACCGGGATTGGGGATGAGGGGCCATGCATACCAGAATAGGGATGAGGAGTGCCATGCATACCAGGATTCGGATGAGGAGCCATGCATACCAGGATGGGGATGAGGGATGGGGTACCATGCATACCAGGATGAGGGATACCATACATACCAGGATAGGGATGAGGGATGGGGTACCATGCATACTAGGATAGGGATGAGGGGTGCCATGCATACCAGGATTGGGGATAAGGGGTGCCACGCATACCAGGATTGGGGGTGAGGGATGCCACGCTTACCATGATTGGGGATGAGAGGTGCCATGCATACCAGGATTGGGGGTGAGGGGTGCCATGCATACCAGGATTGGGGGTGAGAGGTGCCATGCATACCAGGATTGGGGGTGAGGGGTGCCATGCATACCAGAATTGGGGATGAGGGGAGCCATGCATACCAGGATTGGGGATGAGGGGTGCCATGCATACCTGGATTGGGGATGAGGGGTGCCATGCATACCGGGATTGGGGATGAGGGGTGCCATGCATACTGGGATTGGGGATGAGGGGTGCCATGCATACCGGGATTGGGGATGAGGGGTGACATGTATACCGGGATTGGGGATGAGGGGTGCCACGCATACCAGGATTGGGGGTGAGGGATGCCACGCATACCATGATTGGGGATGAGAGGTGCCATGCATACCAGGATTGGGGGTGAGGGGTGCCATGCATACCAGGATTGGGGGTGAGAGGTGCCATGCATACCAGGATTGGGGGTGAGGGGTGCCATGCATACCAGAATTGGGGATGAGGGGAGCCATGCATACCAAGATTGGGGACGAGGGGTGCCATGCATACCAGGATTGGGGATATGTATGTATATATATATATATATATATATATATATGTATATATATATATATATATATATATATATAATTTAGTATTATTATTATGTGATATATTGTACCCATAAATAAATATTGTTATAAAAATAAATAAATAAACAATAAAAGTACACATATTTAGTATCGCCTTGTTTGGAATGACCTGATCTATAAAGCTGTCCCATTAGTTAACCCCTTTAGTGAACACAGTAAAAAATGAAAATAAAAAACAAAGCAAAAAGCGATGCTTTATTATTATTATTATTATTATTATAGCGTCATTTATTCCATGGCGCTTTACATGTGACAAAGGGGTATAATACAAGAACAATTACAATAATCTTGAACATAATGTGACAGCGACTGGTACAGGAGGAGCGAGGACCCTGCCCGCGAGGGCTCACAATCTACAAGGGATGGGTTAGGATACAGTAGGTGAGGGTAGAGGTGGTCGTGCAGCAGTATGGTGGAGCGGTGGTTACTGCAGGTTGTAGGCTGCGGAACAAAAGGTGGAATAAAACGTGATCAAAAAGACGAATGTACATAAAAATGATACCGCCGAAAACATCATCTTGTCTAGCAAAAACAAGCCACCATATAGCTCCATTAGCCAAAAAATAATAAGTTATAGCTCTCAGCATAAAGCGATGCTAAAAAAATATTTTTTCTATAAAATAGTTTTTATTGTGCAAAAGCGCCAAAACATAAAAAATATATAAATGTAGTATCACTGTAAACATACTGACCCAAAGAATAAAGCAGCCTTATCAATTTTACCACATGTGGAATGATATAAAAAAGAAAAAAAAGAAAAAAAAATAATTCCTGAATTGTTGTTTTCTTGTTTATTCTACCTCGCAAAAATTGGAATAGAAAGCGATCAAAACATGTCACAAGTCTGAAAATGGTGCCAATAAAAACGTCAATTTGTCTCGCAAAACACAAGCCCATGACTCTGTTGACCGAAATATAGAAAAATTATAGCTCTCAAAATATTTTTGCAACAAAAAAACGCCTTTTTTAGTGTGTGACAGCAGCCAAACATAAAAACCCCATATAAATCTGGTATCGCTGTAATCGCCCCAACCCGACGAATAAAGTCGTCTAATCACTTATACCACACGAGGAACGGCGTAAAGAATAAATAAGACCAATTCTTCACCTGCTGCTGATTTGTTCATTCTGCCGCCCAAAGATCATAGTATGGCTCGGCTCACATTTATCCTGCGTTCTCCACTGAGCATTTAGACCGGGGTTTTCGTGTAAATCCCTGAAACACGTGATTCAGACGGAACCCCCAGCGGAAGATTCCCTATAATGAGGCAGATGGAGGCACCGTGGACGCCGTCTGGCCTGTGATTCCACAGTGTCCGTCTTTTTATTAGGCGTGCATAAAAGTGCAGTCAGCCACAGTTTTGTGAACCTCTGAAAAAAAGGACACCGCTAAACAGAGGCCAGATGAAGTCCAGAGTAACTCTGCTGCCTCATTATAGTGAATGGATCCCTCGGGGATTTCATCTGAATTACGTCACTCGGAGATTTAAATGGAAACCCCGATATCAGTGCTTAGCGTAGAGCACGGGATAAATGGGAACATTTTACATAACATTTTGGATCACAATAAAAGCTTCAACTCAATCCACAAAAAAAGCAAGTCCCCACTCAGGTACGTCATCTGTTAACGGAAATATAGTGGGCTTCCATGTTACTAGTAGCAGAAAGGCTCTGGAAAAGAGAAATGGCCCTTGCCCCCCAAAAGAAATTCAGCAAATTCTGTGCCCCCAAATACAAATGTCCCCGTCCCTTCTGAGCTCCACAGTGTGCCTAAACCGTAGTTAGCGTCCACATATTTGGCATTTCTGTAGCGATGAGAGACTGCCTAATTTACGGTTGCATGTCTCCAGAAGCATGAGCTGGGCATAACATACTGGTCACTACAACGTACTGGTCACTACAACGACAGTTTGCAATTTTCACACAGCAACTTCCACTGCTGTTTGTTTCTAGAAAACAACCATGTAATTAAAATACTCACCATACTTGTAGATAAATTCCCAAAGGGGTATAATTTCCAAACTGGGGTCACTTGAGGGGGTTGAGGTCTGCTCTTCTAGCACTTAGGGTCTCTGTATCTAGAGTCTGCATACTATTCTAGGAAAATTTGAGCTACAGGAGGCAAACAGCGCTCTGTCCCTCCCAAGTCTCGCCGTGTGGATAAGCAGTACTGTACAGCCACATATGGGGCATTTCTGCATTCAGCAAAAATTGTGTGCCACATTTTGGTGCCATTTTTACCCATTTCCCAGTGTGAAAATGTAAAATCTGGGGCTAAAACAAAACTTTGGTGGTAAAAATTAGAGTTGAGCGAGCACTAAAATGCTCGGGTGCTCGAAGCTCGGGCCGAGCTCGCCGTGATACTCGGGTGCTCGACCCGAGCAACGAGCCCAATGTTAGTCTATGAGAGACGCCAGCATTTTTGCGGTGGCACCCCCGGCAGTCTTTTAAATCCTAACAAGTGCCCAAAACGATAGTGACAGTGCTCAAATGACATGGGGACAGCATGGGGATCGCCCCAGGAAGCATTTCTGACCCCCAGGTCACTGCTGTCTACAACGTGGTCAGAGGTATTAAGCCACTTTTACAGGCTCACAATAAAACGTTCAAAAACGAAAGTGAAACTTTTTTCCTGTGAAATATGTTAAGGAACATCCTTTCCAGGGTAAAGACTTGTGTATAAGTTAAAATAAATGACCAAAAACAAAAATACTCCTCCACACCTTCGGCTATGTTCAGAAGTAGCATTTTTTATGCGTTTTTGCACTTTTGTATTGCTTTCAACTATGACAAATGCATTCACCGGGAAATGTCATTTTAACATTTTACAACCTTATCTGGCCATGTGCTGTGTGACACATGCATAAAGTGCTGAAAAGACAAGGGAACAGCATGGGGAAGACCCCTGGAAGCATCTCTGACTCCCAGGTCACTGTCTAAAAGTGTGCCCATCATAAGTGATCCTTACCGCATCAGAAGATGCAGACTTGCAACTATCCCCATGCAAGTTCTAGTCCCAGGGCAGTGTTCAATTGTACCTCCCCCATTCCTTGCAATACAAGCTCAAGTATGCAGCCTGCCACCCACCCACCCCCAGGCTGCAATACCATACTGCTTGCTTGCTTGAACTTGAAATTGGGCCTTTTAGGCATGTGGAGGCGGAATCTGGCCACCACGTCATGGCTGTGTTGGCGGCCTGGAATCCATACTCAGTCCCCAGCCGCCCGGCGGCCGGGTGTCCACACATGGTCCCCAGCCGCCTGGGGGCAGCCGGGTGTCCATAAACAGTCCCCAGCCGGGCCTATTTCTCCTTGGAGCATCCCCCCACACACTTTTCTTAGCCTGGCCTGCTTTAGGCAGCATTGGACGAGCCCACCAGAGAACCAGACTCCTCCGGTGGGCCCTGACTTCTCCATCGGTGGAGTTGAGAGTGCCAAGGTGAGGAGCATGATGATAATGACAGAAGTTAGCATCTGCTATGTTTTCTTTTAATGCAAGTGTAAGTGTGCAGCCTGCCACCCACCCACCCCCAGACTGCAATTCCATACTGCTAGCTTGCACTTGAAATGCGGCCTTTTAGTTTGGAGGAGGCCAAAGCTGGCCACTACCTCATGGCTGCTTCGGCAGCGAGGTATCCATACTCAGTCCCCAGCCACCCATATTTGTCCTGGTGTGCCTTATACATAAGATTAAGCGCGTATACCAAAACATTACCTGTGCCCTCCCCAGTGCATTTAGTGGGAAGGAGAGCCTATTCCGCTGTAGTGTGTGCATGCCAAACCCCTGTTCATGGTACATGCGAAGATGCCTCCCACCTTGCACCTGTCGTTGCAGACTTGCAACTATCCCCATTCAAGTCCTTGTCCCAGGGCAGTGTTCAATTGTACCTCTCCCATTCTAGGCAATGCAAGCGCAAGTATGCAGCCTGCCACCCACCCACCCCCAGGCTGCAATACCATACTGCTTGCTTGCTTGCACTTTAAATTGGGCCTTTTAGGCATGTGGAGGCGGAATCTGGCCACCATGCCATGGCTGTGTCGGCGGCCTTGTATCCATACTCAGTCCCCAGCCGCCTGGTGGCCGGGTGTCCCCGCTTGCTCTCCAGCCTCCAGGGGGTGGCCGGGTGTCCATACTCGGTCCCCAGCCACCCCTATTTGTCCCGGTAACCTTTCCCACACTTTTCTTAGCCTGGCCTGCTTTAGGGCAGCATTGGCCGAGCCCACCGGACTATCAGACTCCTCCGGTGGGCCCTGGCTTCTCCATCAGGGGAGTTGAGAGTGCCAAGGTGAGGAGCATGATGAGGATGATAGAAGTTAGCATCTGCTTTGTTTTGTTGTAATGCAAGCGCATGTATGTAGTAGCGGCTAGGCCTGAGGTGGTCAGCGTTTTGGCGCATATCCTACCTCCTCCGAGGATTGCTGGATGTTTTCCTGCTACTATCCAAGTTCTATGACTCCCGTTAAAACAAAGCTTCAGGTGATAAATGATGGATGAAGTAGTGGCAAAGGAGAAAGAGCAGGAGGAACAGGGACCATTCACATCAATATCAGGCCAGTCAACCAGATATGTCTTGTAGGATATGTTTCTGTAACAAAAGGAGCGGTTCGGCTACACAGTTATAGGGCATACAGTGAGTGCAATGCCTACCAAAAATTTCGAGCCACTCCAATGCCCCTTGGAAATTACATGGAGGTCAGAGGGCGTTAACTAAACCTTTTTTCCATTTATAGCAACTGGGTCTCCCGTGCACTGTTGGCCTAAGCAGTGAATGGAAGGCTTTCCAAAAATTATGAGGAACTGCAATGCCCCTTACAAGAGCCATGTGTGGCACCCCAGGGGTCTGGTCACCACAGTAATAGAGATATTACGTCGGAGAGCAAGTGGGAGGTTTCCTGGTCAGGATCCCTTAAACATGCAACATCCTCCTGCCCCAATCCTGGGAGGGGAGAATTCTGCCCTTATAAACTGGATCTGGGGCGGGGTTGAGTGAGTCAGAGAACAGTCAGAGTCAGAGTGAGAGCAAGGGAAAGTAACAGCAAGGAGCTCTGTAGGAGCTAGGAGCTAAAGACCAGGGGCTGGAAGCTGAGCAGAGCTCGCCCTGGCAGAAGACAATAGGAACCGGACACAGGAGTCCGAAGCTGTGAGGACTTATATATCCAGCAGCAGAAACCAGCCGGCAGGGGATTTCAGGTCCTCTGGCCATAGAAGCCCGGAGGCTCAGTCACAAGCAAGGGACCAGCACCGCCGTCGTGGAGCGGAGGCTAACAGAAGGCCCCAAGTCACCAGTCATACGGGTGAGCACTACACGGTACACTCAGGGACGTGGGCTACTTCTACCCGCTTACAGCAAGGTAGCCAGGAAGAGTGCAGACAGACGGGGAGGCCTACAACTCCACCTGGCCAGGGGAACTCCTGCTTGCTCACAGACTGACCAGGCCTCTTATGCTATCCAATACTCCCGGGAGGGTCTACCTTATAATCATCAGTAAAGACCCTGAACTGCACTGCAAAGACTCTGAGTCATTCCTGCTGCGCTCGTGCACCATCACCCCCATCATCCACACTCACTGCCCTGAGGCTATACTCCTCCCGAGGGGAGTTATCCCATTCTATGCTGCGCACACAACACCAGCCTCAGCGGTCTGCCTCGCAGCGGTGGTACTCCCTGACCGCAATCCACGGGTGGCGCAGTCGGACAATTAACCTCAAAACCTAAGAAAGACTGCCACTGGTTTGACCAGCCTGAGCCACGGGACCGGGTCACCGCCACGGAGACTACAGACCCCAGAGACCCGGCACCGGGTATCCCACACACGTGTACACACGGCCCAGGGGGCGCGTCACATGCAGTACAGCATATTACAAACATAAGTCCCATTATTGGGGAGTGGGGGTCCCATGGTATTTGCTTATGCTTTCCAAGCAAAAGCTGCCAAAAATTAGGATGGAGCAACTTGCAATGCCCCTTACAAGAGCCATGCAGTACAGCATATTACAAACATAAGTCCCATTATTGGGGAGTGGGTGTCCCATAGTATTTGCTTATGCTTTCCCAGCAAAAGCTGCCAAAAATTAGGACGGAGCAACTTGCAATGCCCCTTACAAGAGCCATGCAGTACAGCATATTACAAACATAAGTCCCATTATTGGGGAGTGGGTGTCCCATAGTATTTGCTTATGCTTTCCCAGCAAAAGCTGCCAAAAATTAGGACGGAGCAACTTGCAATGCCCCTTACAAGAGCCATGCAGTACAGCATATTACAAACATAAGTCCCATTATTGGGGAGTGGGTGTCCCATAGTATTTGCTTATGCTTTCCCAGCAAAAGCTGCCAAAAATTAGGATGGAGCAACTTGCAATGCCCCTTACAAGAGCCATGCAGTACAGCATATTACAAACATAAGTCCCATTATTGGGGAGTGGGTGTCCCATAGTATTTGCTTATGCCTTGCAAGCAAAAGCTGCCAAAAATAAGGACGGAGGAACTTGCAATGCTGGCACCCTGGTGGTATAGTGGTGGTGGAGGCTGAGGATAAGGAGAAGAAGATTAAACAGCCGAAACGAGGAAGCGTATACCCATGTGTGGGTGTGAAGCGGTGCATGTGAATACACCTCCCGAAATAACACAGTGGATTTGACTTTATGTTACTCTGCTGTCATTTGGTGGTGATGAGAAGTCTGGCCCAATCCAGCCCTTGTTCATTTTGATAAGGGTCAGCTTGTCAGCGTTGACAGGCGAGTGCGCTTATCAGTTATAATTCCCCCAGCGGCACTAAAAACACGCTCCGATAACACGCTAGCGGCAGGGCAGGCCACGACCTCCAAGGCGTACAGAGCGAGTTCATTCCAAGTGTCCAGCTTGGATACCCAATAATTAAAAGGCACAGAGGAATCACGGAGGACGCTGGTACGATCGACAAGGTACTCCCTCACCATCTTTTGAAACTTTCCACTCCTTTTGAGAGTACCCCGCGCCTCAGGGCCTGTAAGCTGGGCGGGTGTCAGAAAACTGTCCCAGAACGTTGACAGTGTTCCCCTGCCTCTGCTGGATTGGAGTTGCATCTCTCTCGCCTGTACGCCTTGATTGGGCAACGAACTGTGACCTCTGCCGCTAGCGTGTTCAGATGGGAATTTTTTTAAGAGTTCTGCAGCAAGGGCCTTTTGGTATTGCCCCATTTTTGTAGACCTCTCCACCTCAGGAATAAGAGAGTGAAAGTTCTCCTTGTAGCGGGGGTCTACAAGTGTCACCAACCAGTAATGACTGTCACCCAACATTTTGACAACGCGAGGGTAACGGTTAAGGCAGCGTAACATAAAGTCAGCCATGCGTGCCAGACTGGTAACGGGCAAGATTTCCGTGTCCTCACCAAGATGACGACTGACCATGCTCTCCTCCTGCTCCTCCTCCTCCTCTTCCTCCTCCCCCCTGTCCTCAGGCCACCCACGCTGAACCGACGGTATGACACTTGTACAGGTACTACCGTCTACAACGCATGATAGCAGCTCCTGTTCTTCCTCCTCCTTCTCCTCTCCCTCATTGTCCCCCAATGCACGTTGGGATGAGATGAGGCTGGGCTGTGTGTAATCGCCCGCTACGGCTTCTTGATCCATCTCATCATACTCTGGCTGCAATGCCTCCTCTTTAATTCTCTGCAGAGAGCGTTGCAAAAGACAGACAAGTGGGATGCTGACACTAATGATGGCGTCATCGCCACTCACCATCTTGGTGGCCTCCTCAAAGTTTGTCAGGATGGTACATATGTCAGACATCCAGGTCCACTCCTGAGGTCTTATGTGTGGAGTCTGACCTGAATATCGACGGCCTTGTTGCAGCTGGTACTCCACAACTGCTCTCTTCTGCTCACAAATCCTTTGCAACATGTGGAGGGTAGAGTTCCAACGTGTGGGGACATCACACACCAGTCGGTGTGCCGGAAGCTGCAAACGCTGCTGCAACACAGCAAGGGCGGCGGAAGCTGTAGCCGACTTGCGAAAATGAGCTGACAGGCGGCGTACTTTCACGAGCAGATCTGGCAACTCGGGGTACGATTTAAGAAACCGCTAATCCACGAGGTTAAGCACATGAGCCAGGCATGGTACGTGTGTGATCTCACCTCGCGTCAGAGCCGCCACCAGGTTACGGCCATTGTCACACACGACCATGCCGGGATGTAGGTTCAGCGGTCTCAGCCACAGATCTGCCTGCTCTTTCACAGC
Source organism: Phyllobates terribilis (assembly GCF_046119375.1). Lineage (NCBI taxonomy): Eukaryota > Metazoa > Chordata > Amphibia > Anura > Dendrobatidae > Phyllobates > Phyllobates terribilis. Next base: position 452,571,597 of record NW_027362765.1, on the reverse strand, counting down.
TGTCCACAACTCACAAGCAGTGTGAGGTTTATCACCTAAGCTTATGAGTTTCAGCACAGCCTGTTGCCGCTTGGCGGAGGCAGTCCTGCAATGCTTCCAGCTTGTAACTGATGTGGTGATATCTGAGATGGAGGCTGAACATGAGGAGGAGGAGGAGGATGCGCAGGAGCTGTAAGCTGTGGGGGCAACTCTGACTGACATAGGGCCCGCAATCCTCGGTGTGGGGAGGATGTGTTCCGCCCCAAGGTCCGACTGGGTCCCGGCTTCCACTATGTTTACCCAGTGTGCCGTCAGAGAGATGTACCGTCCCTGGCCACAAGCACTTGTCCACGTGTCCGTTGTCAGGTGGACTCTCCCAGTAACTGCGTTGTTGAGGGCACGGCAGATGCTTTGGGACACGTGCTTGTGTAGTGCGGGGATGGCACACCGGGCAAAATAGTGTCGGCTGGGGACCGAGTACCGAGGGACGGCCACCGCCATAAGATTGCGGAAGGATTCCGTCTCCACCAGCCTAAAAGGCAGCATTTCCAATGCAAGCAGTCGTGAAATGTGCGAATTTAGGACTGTGGCCTGTGGGGCGTTAGCTGCGAATTTCCGCTTTCGTTCAACGGTCTGGGATATGGACAATTAAACGCTGCGGTGGGACGTGGACGTGGACGTTGATGCTGTTTCTTGAGAAACTGCCATAACAAGTGAAGACTGAGAGGAGGGGGCATCTTTACATGCAGTATGGACAGGGGATTGCCTTGCACACACAACAGGGGGTTCTATTGCACGCACAACAGTGGAAGAAGCAGTGGTGACACCCGCTGACACTGGTCGTGGACCCTGGGTTTCGCCCCACAAAGTCGGGTGCTTTGCTGCCATGTGCCTGATCATGCTGGTGGTGGTCAGGCTGGTAGTTTTGTCACCCCTGCTGATGCTGGCATGGCAGGTGGAACATATGGCCTTTTTGGGGTTATCAGCAGAGTCTTTAAAAAAATTCCAGACTCTGGAAGACCTACCGCTTGTACTGGCACCATCCCTCGTGTTGGTGTTACGGGGAACGGTTGCCTGCCTTCTGTCTGCGGCCACCACACTGCTTCTTCCTGCCTGTTGGGGTACTCTGCCTCCCTCCCCCTGTGTGCTGCTGGCCTCACTTGGCATGTCCTCCTTCCACGTTGGGTCAGTTACTAGATCATCCACCACCTCCTCCTCTTCCACTTGCGCACCACGATCCTCCTCCTCACTTCCTGGCAATTGTGTCTCGTCATCGTCCACCTCTTGTGACAGATTGCCAACGTCGACTTCCTGTGGCCGTGGCTGTTCAAATATTTGGGCATCGCAACATGGGATCTCCTCTTCCACCACTTCAAGCGTATGAGGCGAGGGGCCCAAATATGGAAATGGACCAGTGAACAGCTCTTCAGAGTGTCCAAGTGTGGGATCACTAGCTGTCTGACGACACTCGGCATGGTGGGAGGAAGGAGCATCAGGGTGAGGAGGAGTATGCGGTCGAGACTCACGGCTACTAAGAGTTGACCGTGTGGAAGACAGACCGGAGGTGGTGGTGCCCAGGTAACTGGAAGTATTATCTGCTATCCAATTAATAACCTGTTCACACTGATCAGTTCTCAATACTGGTGTTGTTCTGAGCTTCCCTAGTAATTCGGTCAAGAAGTGGGAGCGAGAAGATGTGGCTGTTGGTTGTGGCACATTTTCACCTTGGCCACGGCCCCGTCCTCTGCACGAACCATCACCAGAACGTCCACTTCCACGTCCCTTGCCACGCGCCTTGCCCATTGTAAATGAAGTAAAATAGCTTACACTTGCACTATCAATGGAAAAAGGGTTATAAAGAGTAGATTAGAACCGTGGAAGAGGAAAACCACAGTTATTGTTTACTGGGGTATACCACACTTTTTTAAATAGAGATATTTGCGGCTGAACAGTGAGCGACACACTCAAACTGCTTTTTTTTTTAGATACCAAAGGCCCAAAACTGGATAGTACAGCGATTTGACCCGTGGAACGGCGAAACCACACTGGGATGTCAGGACTACACAAGACTATTTTCAACAGATATATTTTTGTGTCACAACAGTCAGGAGACACTACTGTTTTTCTTTACGGAAAAAACTACCAAAACCTGAATAATAGAGATTTTTTACCATGGGATGGCAAAACCACAGTTATTGTTTACTGGGGTATACCACACTCTTTTAAATAGAGATATTTGAGGCTGAACAAAAAACTGTTTTTTTTTTTAGATACAAATGGCCCAAAATGGATAATACAGAGGTTTGAACCGTGGAAGTGCAAAACAACACTTCTGTTTCTCTAGCCTACACCAGACTATTTTCAACAGTTATATTTGTGTCTGAAAAATCAGAGACACGCTTTTTTGGGGGGGGGGACGACACACCAAAAGGTTAATAAGACGGGTATTTGTACAGTGTGAAGGAGGAAAAAAAAGGAGGGTTTAGATGAAAAAAAAAGGATTTTTCCTGGCCCCCGACACCTGGTGCTAAGTCCAGCAATTTCAGCAACAGTAGCACACAGGACTGTAATGCAGCATTTGCTGGTATAACCACTGTGTCTCCTATACAGCCTGCCTGCCTGGTATCTGGGATGGATATTAGTCCTGAAAAGGACTGTTTGTTTGTTCTGGCAGCCTTTACAGACCCTACACTAACTATTTCGCAGTTTATATCTCTCTCTAAATCAGCAGCGCTGTCCCTACACTGTCTAATCCGGAGCGACTGTGTCCAAGATGGCGGCGCCCCGTTTTAAATACTCGAGGTGACGCTGTGCGGCCAGCCAATCACTGTAATGCCCACAACCAACATGGCTGCAGCATTACAGTGACTGGCTGGCAATCCCTGAATGTTCATTGGCTCTGTAAAGAGCGCCAAACATGCAAGGCGGAGACCCGAGCTCCCGCCCGAGTAACCCGGAAATGCTCGGTGCTCGCCGAACATCCCGAGTAGCGTGATGCTCGGGCGAGTACCGAGCAGTGTCGAGCATGTTCGCTCAACACTAGTAAAAATGTAATTATTTTTTCTTCACCGCCCAATGGTGTAAAATTCTGTGTGGCAGATGTGGTGTCAACATGCTCAATGCACTGCTAAATGAATTAATTGAGATATGTAGTTTCTAAAATGGGGTCTCTTATGGGGAGTTCTTTTGTTCTGGCACTTCAGTGGCTCTGCCAATGTGACATGGCACCATCAAACCAGCCCAGCAAAATATGAACTCCAATATGGCGCTTCTTCCCTTCTGAGCTTGGCACTGTGCCTCAAAAGTAGTTTTCGACCACATATGGGGTATCGCTTACTTAGGAGAAATTGCGCAACAAATTTTGGGGTCCATTTTCTCCTGCTATCCTTGTGAAAATGAAATATTGGGGGCTAAAAAAACATTTTTGTGGGAAAAATATATATACAGTACAGACCAAAAGTTTGGACACACCTTCTCATTTAAACATTTTTCTGTATTTTCATGACTTTGAAAATTGTACATTCACACTGAAGGCATCAAAACTATGAATTAACACATGTGGAATTAAATACTTAACAAAAAAGTGTGAAACAACTGAAAGTATGTCTTATATTCTGGGTTCTTCAAAGTAGCCACCTTTTGCTTTGATGACTGCTTTGCACACTCTTGGCATTCTCTTGATGAGTTTTAACAGGTAATCACCGGAAATGGTTTTCACTTCACAGGTGTGCCCTGTCAGGTTTAATAAGTTGGTTTTCTTGCCTTATAAATGGGGTTGGGACCATCAGTTGTGTTGTGCAGAAGTCAGGTGGATACACAGCTGATAGTCCTACTGAATAGACTGTAAGAATTTGTATTATGGCAAGAAAAAAGCAGCTAAGTAAAGAAAAACGAGTGGCCATCATTACTTTAAGAAAAAAATTGGGCAAACTTTGAAAGTGTCCCCAAGTGCAGTTGCAAAAACCATCAAGCGCTACAAAGAAACTGGCTCACATGAGGACCGCCCCAGGAAAGGAAGACCAAGAGTCACCTCTGCTTCTGAGGATAAGTTTATCCGAGTCACCAGCCTCAAAAATTGCAGGTTAACAGCAACTCAGATTAGAGACCAGGTCAATGCCACACAGAGTTCTAGCAGCAGACACATCTGGGTAATAACTATTAAGAGGAGACTTTGTGCAGCAGGCCTTCATGGAAAATAGCTGCTAGCAAACCACTACTAAGGACAGACAAGAAGCAGAAGAGACTTGTTTGGGCTAAAGAACACAAGGAATGGACATTAGACTAGTGGAAATCTGTGCTTTGGTCTGATGAGTCCAAATTTGAGATCTTTGATTCCAACCACCGTGTCTTTGTGCGACGCAGAAAAGGTGAACAGATGGACTCTCCATGCCTGGTTCCCACCGTGAAGCATGGAGGAGGAGGTGTGATGGTGTGGGGGTGCTTTGCTGGTGACACTGTTGGGTATTTATTCAAAATTGAAGGCATACTGAATCAGCATGGCTACCACAGCATCTTGCAGCGGCATCCTATTCCATCCGGTTTGCGTTTAGTTGGACCATCATTTATTTTTCAACAGGACAATGACCCCAAACACACCTCCAGGCTGTGTCAGGGCTATTTGACCAAGAAGGAGAGTGATAGGGTGCTACGCTAGATGACCTGGCCTCCACAGTCACCAGACCTGAACCCAATCGAGATGGTTTGGGGTGAGCTGGACCGCAGAGTGAAGGCAAAAGGGCCAACAAATGCTAAGCATCTCTGGGAACTCCTTCAAGATTGTTGGAAGACCATTTCCGATGACTACCTCTTGAAGCTCATCAAGAGAATGCCAAGAGTGTGCAAAGCAGTCATCAAAGCAAAAAGTGGCTACTTTGAAGAACCTAGAATATAAGACATATTTTCAGTTGTTTCACACTTTTTTGTTAAGTATATAATTCCACGTGTGTTAATTCATAGTTTTGATGCCTTCAGTGTGAATGTACAATTTTCATAGTCATGAAAATACAGAAAAATCTTTAAATGAGGTGTGTCCAAACTTTTGGTCTGTACTGTATATTTTTTTATTTTTACAGATCCTCGTTGTAAAATTCTGTGAAGGTGCTCACCACACATCTAATTAAATTCCTTGAGGGGTCTAGTTTCCAAAATAAGGTCACTTGTGGGGGTTTTCCGCTGGTTAGGCACATCAGGGGCTCTGCAAACGCGATAAGACACCCGCAGACCATTCCATCAAAGTCTGCGTTCCAAAATGTCACTCCTTCCCTTCTGAGCCCTGCCATGCGCCCAAATAGTGGTTTTCCCCCACATATGGGGTATCGGCATGCTCAGGAGAAATTGCACAACAAATTTTGGGGTCAATTTTTTCCTGCGAAAATAAAAAAATTTGGGTCTAAAAAAAGTTAAATGTTCATTGTTTTCTTCCACATTCCAAACATTCCTGTGAAGCACCTGAAGGGGTAATAAACATTTTGAATGTGGTTTTGAGCACCTTGAGGGGTGCAGATTTTAGAATGGTGTCACTTTTGGGTATTTTCTGCCTTATAGGCCCCTCAAAGACACTTCAAATGTGATGTGGTCCCTAAAAAATGGTTTTATAAATTTTGTTGGGAAAATTAGAAGTCGCTGGTCAAATTTTAACCCTTATAATTTCCTAACAAAAAAAAATTTTGGTTACAAATTGTGCTGATATAAAGTAGACATATGGGAAAATGTTACTTATTAACTATTTTGTGTGGCATAGCTGATTTAAGGGCATGAAAATTCAAAGTTTGAAAATTGCTAAATTTTCACCAAATTTCCGATTTTTTCACAAATAAATGCCAGTTATTACCTCATAAAGTGACGCTGGTCAGAATTGTAAATATTGGCCTGGTCATTAATGTGCAAACAGCCTTTGGGAGTAAAGGGGTTAACATTGATGACCTATTCTAAGGATAGGTCATCAATGTCTGATCGGTGCATGTTCAACACAAGGCACCCCCACTGATCAGCTGTTCTCGGTGTCGGCCGGAACTGCTCCGACGACGGAATAGTGTCGGTGGCCAGGTGCTGCACATCCACCCCCTATTGATTTCAATATGAGGCGGATGTGCAGCACCTGGCCGCGGCCACTATACAGCAGACAGATCTGCGTTTTGCAGCTGTGTAACTAGTCCGTTCTGGCCACCAATGACACCGAGAACACCTGATAGGTGGAGGTGCCGGGTGTCGATCCCCCACTGATCAGACGTTGCTTACCTATCCCAAGGACGGGCCATCAATGTTAAAGTAGTGGACAACCTCTTTAATGCCAATGGATTTCGAATGGGATGTCACAAAACCTCTGGTAGGTGTAATCTGTAAGTGATACAATACTTTCGTGGTGAATATGAAAGGCAGTGTTACAATCAGTATGGGCAATGTAGCTGCAGCCATAAGTGGTTGTCCACAAGCTCAGCTGCTTGGAAGATTATGTGTATATGACACTGCGGCTACAGCTAATTTTACTTTATCCATACAGCACAAGCCACAAGATCTCGGCTCTGAGCTCTATATTCCCTATTGCTAACTTCTCACATCAACTTGACTCTTGTGTCACTTTTCACCTACTGGATGCTCCATATTCTGGTACCCGCCACTTAACAACCACTTAATGAAGCAGACTCCAAGGACTGAAGTCCTATCATACTAAAGTCCACACAACCAAACAGGTCAACCTCAGATCTCTACAAAGCAGTCCTGCCAATCTGACCATGGCACAGAAAACTCACTCACAGGTGCATTATGTCATCTTTATGTGATTATAGGTAAACTATACATTACAAGAACTTTTTTCTGTGCCAATCATTTTATTGTGTATATTTTCTAGAAATTTTTTCCATGATGGCACAGTCAAGGTCAGGATTATAACTGCTGGTATATGACTACTAACATACTCACATCCTCATATCGACACTGTAGAGAATAAAATACATTTTTTGTATGCCCATCATTTTCAGTATAAAAACCACTACTGCTTTGCTGTGCACTATTTCTATAGAACTGATGACCCATTTGTTAAGGTTTCCCTTTATATTCCTGTGGATACTGCTGTCAGCACTGCTACTTCCCTATAGACCTGCTATTTTTTTCTCTGTGTCCATGTGATGTATGACATTGGTAGAAATTCCTAACTCTGTTGTTGGTGTGCTGCTGTTTTTGCTTTTTCTAGAATCTTTCTAACAATATACAAGTTGTTATATGTGCTGTACATGTTACCTTTTATATATAACATTATTGTATAATATCTAATAATATTCATTCATTGTAGGGCACTCATTTAGTGGCATCACTGTACAAGACATTGACACTTCCCAATATGTGCAATATGTTCTTACTTTGTTTGTCCACTCTATGTTGGGCCTGTAGACCGCAGTGGTATATTCAAGGCTTGAGCTTTTTTTCCCATCTTACAAACTACAGAATTAAAGGTGTCGTCCGGGACCTTAACATTGATGGCCTATACTCAAGATAGGTCATCAATATCTGATTTGTAGGGGTACAACCCGATCAGCTGTCCACCATTGCTGGCCAGAAGTGCCAGATGCGGAGCTGCACAGCACAGTTCCGTCAACTGTATAATGGGTGTGTCAGGTACTGTGTAACGAGATGGACATACTGCCCACGTTCTTCCTTAAAGACACGCGTACTATTGTAATGCATATTGTGACATGAGTTATCAGTGACGGTGTTGTATTTTGCCCGACCATAGGGAGAGTTAGGGTAAATGATTGGGACTAGCCCAGAGTGGGATGAGCTAAAGTGAAGGGACAGAGACAGTTTCCTGTCAGGAAGTGAGATAGGGCCCAGCCTGCAGCAGAAGCAGACCTATTGTCTGATCAGTAAGCCCAGTCGCATGATGAGGGTGTCCCCGAAGCGAGTGAAAAACGAGGGAATGGCGATCCAGAAAAGAGGCACGAGAAAGTGATAGAAAGTGTGAGTGAATATCCAGAGACAAGCCCTGGGGTAGGAAGCCTAGCTATGCAATACCGAGCTTGCAAGTCCAAGAGGTAATGAAACAACGAAACAGTTCAGCGCCACGAACTTGAGATGAAGAGAGTGCCCCAGGCGGTAGTTCCAAGGCATCTGTCAGCAGAGAAGCTGAGTAACGGCCATAGAGGCCAAGTAGCTGTTAGGAATTGTGGTTCTGTGCTCCGACCTGGGAATGGATCTGATCTGGTGTTATGCTACTCTGGTCATAGGCGCTACTATTGTCCTGACCCTGGAGGTGGAGCTACTACGCGTGCAGGGAAACCTTCCCAATCGTATGGAGCAACTGTGTTGTAGGATGTACAGTACAGACCAAAAGTTTGGACACACCTTCTCATTTAAAGATTTTTCTGTATTTTCATGACTATGAAAATTGTACATTCACACTGAAGGCATCAAAACTATGAATTAACACATGTGGAATTATATACTTAACAAAAAAGTGTGAAACAACTGAAAATATGTCTTATATTCTAGGTTCTTCAAAGTAGCCACCTTTTGCTTTGATGACTGCTTTGCACACTCTTGACATTCTCTTGATGAGCTTCAAGAGGTAGTCACCGGAAATGGTCTTCCAACAATCTTGAAGGAGTTCCCAGAGATGCTTAGCACTTGTTGGCCCTTTTGCCTTCACTCTGCGGTCCAGCTCACCCCAAACCATCTCGATTGGGTTCAGGTCTGGTGACTGTGGAGGCCAGGTCATCTGGCGTAGCACCCCATCACTCTCCTTCTTGGTCAAATAGCCCTTACACAGCCTGGAGGTGTGTTTGGGGTCATTGTCCTGTTGAAAAATAAATGATGGTCCAACTAAACGCAAACCGGATGGAATAGCATGCCGCTGCAAGATGCTGCGGTAGCCATGCTGGTTCAGTATGCCATCAATTTTGAATAAATCCCCAACAGTGTCACCAGCAAAGCACCCCCACACCATCACACCTCCTCCTCCATGCTTCACGGTGGGAACCAGGCATGTAGAGTCCATCCGTTCACCTTTTCTGTGTCGCACAAAGACACGGTGGTTGGAACCAAAGATCTCAAATTTGGACTCATCAGACCAAAGCACAGATCTCCACTGGTCTAATGTCCATTCCTTGTGTTCTTTAGCCCAAACAAGTCTCTTCTGCTTGTTGCCTGTCCTTAGCAGTGGTTTCCTAGCAGCTATTTTACCATGAAGGCCTGCTGCACAAAGTCTCCTCTTAACAGTTGTTGTAGAGACGTGTCTGCTGCTAGAACTCTGTGTGGCATTGTCCTGGTCTCTAATCTGAGCTGCTGTTAACCTGCGATTTCTGAGGCTGGTGACTCGGATAAACTTATCCTCAGAAGCAGAGGTGACTCTTGGTCTTCCTTTCCTGGGGCGGTCCTCATGTGAGCCAGTTTCTTTGTAGCGCTTGATGGTTTTTGCAACTGCACTTGGGGACACTTTCAAAGTTTTTCCAATTTTTCTCACTGACTGACCTTCATTTCTTAAAGTAATGATGGCCACTCGTTTTTCTTTACTTAGCTGCTTTTTTCTTGCCATAATACAAATACTAACAGTTTATTGAGTAGGACTGTCAGCTGTGTATCCACCAGACTTCTGCACAACACAACTGATGGTCCCAACCCCATTTATAAGGCAAGAAATCCCACTTATTAAACCTGACAGGGCACACCTGTGAAGTGAAAACCATTTCCGGTGACTACCTCTTGAAGCTCATCAAGAGAATGCCAAGAGTGTGCAAAGCAGTCATCAAAGCAAAAGGTGGCTACTTTGAAGAACCTAGAATATAAGACATATTTTCAGTTGTTTCACACTTTTTTGTTAAGTATATAATTCCACGTGTGTTAATTCATAGTTTTGATGCCTTCAGTGTGAATGTACAATTTTCATAGTCATGAAAATACAGAAAAATCTTTAAATGAGAAGGTGTGTCCAAACTTTTGGTCTGTATTGTATGAGGACACGGGACGCCGTGTCTCTCATCGATTGCCAGGCAATGAAGGAAGCTGCTGTGTTTGGCACTAGGCAGTGGTGGGATTATGTCCATTTGCTATGCAAGCTAGCAGGGAGTGGCTGTCTGGGGATAATTGGGAGATATTCAACACCTGATCATTAGGCGGGCTATTTAACCCTGCTCCCTGCTCAGTCCTTTGCAATTTATTGCAGTTCCTATGTGCTGTGGAGGTGAATGGTGCTAGGCACCGACCGTGTCACCAGACGCCAGCTGTCAGGGGACAGTGGGCCTGGGAAGGGCTCTGCCAAAGTCCCCCTTCCATTTACTGGGAGGTGGGTAAAAATTATTCCTGGTCCTCTAGGGCTCGCATAGCTGGGCAGCTTGCGGCAAGTGGATCTGTGGCTGCACCTTTGCTGGTTTGGTGTCAGTCTTGCTGGGTCTCTTTGCGTAGCGCATAACGGTAGCTCCCTTTGTAACGGGTCTGGGAGGCGGAACCTCTGAGCAACTATACAAGGGGGCGGTCCTTGTAAGGAAGCGGGTGGCGCCCAGGGAAGATGGGCAGGTAGTCACAGCAAGTGACCGGGGCAGTCTCTGGGTAAACGGGCAGGAGGTCACGGCAAGTGACCGGGACAGTCTCTGGGTAACGGGCAGGTGGTCACGGCAAGTGACCGGGACAGTCTCTGGGTAAACGGGCAGGAGGTCACGGCAAGTGACCGGGACAGTCTCTGGATAACGGGCAGGTGGTCACGGCAAGTGACCGGGACAGTCTCTGGGTAACGGGCAGGTGGTCACGGCAAGTGACCGAGGCAGTCTCTGGGTAAAGGGCAGGTACGACCTGTGACGGCTGAGCCTCCAGGTAGGCTAGCAGGCGAGTAGCAGATGTGTGCTCCCAGGTGAGCAGGCGAGAGTCTCTGGACAGGCAGGTGGTCACAGCACGTGATGGCGGAGCCTCCAGGTAGGCTAGCAGGCGAGTAGCAGATGTGTACTCCCAGGTGAGCAGGCGAGAGTCTCTGGACAGGCAGGTGGTCACAGCACGTGACGGCGGAGCCTCCAGGTAGGCTAGCAGGCGAGTAGCAGATGTGTGCTCCCAGGTGAGCAGGCGAGAGTCTCTGGACAGGCAGGTGGTCACAGCACGTGACGGCGGAGCCTCCAGGTAGGCTAGCAGGTGAGTAGCAGATGTGTGCTCCCAGGTGAGCAGGCGAGAGTCTCTGGACAGGCAGGTGGTCAAAGCACGTGACGACGGAGCCTCCAGGTAGGCTAACAGGCAGGTAGCAGATGAGCGCTCCCAGGTGAGCGGGCAAGCTGGTCCATAGACAGACTGACTGGTGTCGGAAGGCAGACCGTCGGACCTCAGGCTAGCAAGCAGGTAAGCGGATAACAGGCAGGAATCAGACAGCAAACTGGCAGGAAACTGGCAGGTAACTGGCAGGTAACTGGAAACGGGACCTGAGGGCTGAAGCAGAGTAGTGAACAGTGCAACAACATTGCTCGGGCACGTCCATTTTGGAGGAGGTGCCTTATATATGGAGGGATCCTCCGGCCATTGGCCGGGGACTCCTTAGGGTGGCGCGCGCGGCCCCTTTAAGAGAGGGGGAGCACGCGCACCCTAAGCACAGTGACCGGGGGAGAGCGCGTGCTGCAAGCAGAGCGGGAGGAAGCCGCCGGGCACGGAGCAGAGAGGTGAGGGGAACAGCGTCCCTGCCTAGCAGGAGGCAGGGACGCCGACGCTACAGTACCCCCCCTTTAGGCCCCCCCTTTTTTAGGCCAGACAGAAATTTACCAAGGATGAGAGGGGCATGGATGTTCTCCCGGGGCTCCCATGTTCTCTCCTCAGGACCAAACCCCTTCCAATCCACTGGAAAAAAGGACTTTCCTCTTACCCTTTTGGTGGCCAGAATGTTCTCTACCTCAAACTCGTCTTCAGCAGAAACCGGAGCAGGGGGCGTACCTGTAGACTTGGAAAAGGAGTTAAGTACCATGGGTTTGAGAAGAGATACATGGAAGGAGTTAGGGATCCGTAAGTTGGCCGGGAGTTTCAATTTATAGGCCACCGGGTTGATCTGTTTGATAACCTCCAGTGGGCCGATGAACCGAGGCCCTAACTTATAGGAAGGAATCTTGGGCCGGACATATTTGGATGAGAGACAGACTTTATCTCCGGGACGAAATTGTGGGGAATCCAGGCGTTTTTTGTCGGCGTGTCTCTTCATCCGCTCGGACGACTGAAGGAGTGCGGATGGGGTACTCTCCCAAATGGAGGAAAATTTGCTAACGAGAGATTCTGCAGCCGGGTTGTCCACAGAGGTGGAGACAGGAAAAGGGATCCGAGGATGCTGACCGAAGACTACAAAAAACGGGGATTTAGAGGAAGATTCGCTCTCGTGATTGCTGTAAGAGAACTCGGCCCATGGTAGGAGATCCACCCAGTCAGAATGGTGGGCATTAACGAAGTGCCGGAGGTAACTGGTCAGATTCTGATTGATCCGCTCCACTTGACCATTGGACTGTGGGTGGTAAGCGGAGGAGAAGTCCAGGGTGACGTCGAGCAGTTTACATGTGGCTCTCCAGAAGCGTGAGGTGAACTGAACCCCACGATCCGACACGATGTGGAGAGGCAGACCATGGAGACGGAAGATGTGACGGATAAAGTCTTTAGCTAGCTCAGGTGCAGACAGGAGGCCTGGCAGGGGAATGAAATGAGCCATTTTGGAAAAGCGGTCAGCGACCACCCAAATGACCGTACAACCGGCAGAGACGGGGAGATCTGTTATGAAGTCCATAGCTATATGCTGCCACGGGGCAGCAGGTACTGGCAGAGGGAGAAGGCGGCCGGCAGGCAGCTGTCTCAGAACTTTGTTGCGGGCGCAGGACACACAGGCAGAAACAAAGTCTATTACGTCCTTATGCAGGGTAGGCCACCAGTAGTGCCGGGTAATAAGCTGGAGGGTCTTTTTCTGACCGGCGTGCCCAGCTAGCTTAGACGAGTGACCCCAGTGTAGAATCTTCTCCCGATAGGACACCGTTACGAACGTCTTACCGGGAGGGAGACGATTTAGACTCACGGGGGCTACCTGCATTACTCTGGCGGGATCGATGATGTGTTTAGGCTCCTCCTCAAGATCAGACACCAGAAAGGATCGGGACAGGGCGTCAGCTTTGATGTTTTTGTCAGCCGGGCGAAAATGAAGAATGAAATCAAAGCGGGCAAAAAACAAGGACCACCGGGCTTGGCGCGGGTTAAGTCTCTGGGCGCTCTGGAGATATGCCAAGTTCTTGTGGTCAGTGTAAATTATTACCGGGTGAAGAGCCCCCTCGAGCAGGTAACGCCACTCCTCTAGTGCCATCTTAATGGCCAACAATTCTCGGTCTCCTATAGAATAGTTGCGCTCAGAAGAGGAGAAAAGTTTGGAGAAAAAGCCGCAGGTTACCTTTCTTCCGGAAGATGACTTTTGGGTAAGTACCGCCCCAGCTCCGGAGGAGGAGGCGTCAACTTCTAGGAAGAATTGTTTGTTGCCGTCCGGACGATGCAGCACCGAGGCGGAGGAGAAGGCCTGTTTTAAGGAAAGAAAGGCCTCCTCTGCTTCGGGCGGCCATTCTCTGGGGTTCGTACCTTTACGGGTGAGCGCAGAGATAGGGGCGGTCCGGTAAGAGAAGTGCAGTATGAACAGGCGGTAATAGTTGGCGAAGCCCAGGAACCGCTGAATAGCCTTCAACCCCTCTGGTCGGGGCCACTTCTGGATGGCAGACAGTTTCTCAGGATCCATTTGTAGACCTGTCTGAGAGATTATGTAGCCCAGAAATGGAAGAGAGGTCTGCTCAAAGATGCACTTCTCATATTTACCGTAGAGGTGGTTCTGCCTGAGCCTGAGCAGGACCTGACGAAAGTCCCTCCGGTGAGTAGGAAGATCCGGAGAGAAGACCAAGATGTCGTCCAGGTACACCACCACGCAGGAGTAGAGAAGATCATGGAAGATGTCATTGGCCAACTCTTGAAAGACGGCAGGAGCGTTACAGAGACCGAAGGGCATCACAAGGTACTCATAGTGGCCGTCCCGGGTGTTGAATGCCGTCTTCCACTCATCCCCCTGACGGATACGGACCAGGTTATACGCCCCACGGAGATCCAGTTTGGTGAAGATTCTAGCCCCCCTCAGACGGTCAAATAATTCAGGAATGAGCGGAAGGGGGTATTTATTCTTCACAGTAATCTGGTTTAGGCCTCTATAGTCTATACATGGACGGAGTGAGCCGTCCTCCTTTTTGACAAAGAAGAAGCCTGCTCCCGCCGGGGAGGTAGATTTCCGAATAAATCCCCGGGCCAGGTTCTCCTCAATATATTCAGACATGGACCGGGTCTCTGCAGCGGACAAAGGGTAGATTCGCCCACGGGAGGAGTAGAGCCGGGCATCAGGTCGATTGGGCAGTCGTATGGTCTATGAGGAGGTAAAGTCTCTGCCTCTTTTTTATTGAAGACATCCGCATAAGACCAATAGGGAACCGGAAGACCGGGCAGATAGGCTGGGGTAGGAGAAGGACGGGCAGGACGAACGGGAACTAGACAAGTCTTATGGCAGTCCTGTCCCCAGCGAAGGACTTCTCCGGTCTGCCAGTCAAGCACGGGCGCATGTTTCTGGAGCCAAGGCAGGCCAAGCAATAGTGCGTGAGAGAGTCCAGGCAGAACATGAAAGGAGATGCTCTCAGAATGCAGCATTCCCACCTGTAGAGTCAGAGATTCGGTGATGAGTTGGATGGGATGTGGTAAGAGGCCCCCATCCACGGCGGCGACAGATAAAGGTACGGCCAGAGGTTTGGTGGGAATGCGGTATTTTTCTACCAGGGATTGAGAGATGAGATTTCCAGCAGCTCCTGAGTCAAGTTGAGCCAGTTCAAAATAGCGGTTCTCTCCGCAGAAGATAGAGACAGACAGCATCAGGGATAGAGAGGGTTTACTTTTGTCTAGGGCGACCTCTCTGAGCGATCCTAGGCACAGGCGTTTCCCGACCTCTCTGGGCAGGAACGGATCCGGTGCTCCTTACTGCCACAGTAGAAACAGCTCCCCTCGGCACGGCGTAAGTCTTGACGGGTCTTGACCATCTTGGTCTGGTCGACCTGCATAGGCTCAGGTGAGTGTGCCTGGGGAGTAACAGAGGGAGTGACGGGTCTCTGGAAGGTAGGGGCTAGACGTGGAAACCTCCTCTCACAGGTGACCTCCTTGGCGCGCTCCTGGAACCGGATGTCAATCCGGGTGGCAAGTGTAATTAAGTCGTCAAGAGTGGTAGGAATGTCCCGACCGGCGAGTTCATCTTTAATACGGCCGGACAGACCCTCCCAGAAGACGGACACCAGGGCGTCGTTATCCCAGGTCAGCTCCGAAGCAAGGGTACGGAACCGTATGGCATATTGGCCCACGGTGAGACTCCCTTGGCGGAGGCATAGCAGAGATGAGGCGGATGAGGTCTTCCGTCCGGGTTTGTCGAAGACCTTCCGGAAAGCCGTGAGAAAGGCTGGCAGGTCGGACACCAGGGGATCTCCTCTCTCCCATAGAGGATTTAGCCAAGCCAGTGCCTCCCCCGTGAGATGGGACATGATGAAGGCTACCTTGGCCCGGTCGGAATTAAACTGGTGGGACAGGAGTTCAAAGTACAGGGTGCACTGGTTTATGAAGCCCCGAGCTTGAGCGGAGTCGCCTCTGAAGCGAGGAGGTGCAGAAAGCCGGGTTCCGGAGCAGGATACCATGGTATTGGTGGACAGCGGAGCAGCCGGGCTGCGAGTCATGACACTAGCGGTGGTTGCTGGCGGAGCAGTCAAAGTGTCCAGGCGAGAATTGACATTCCGCAGGTGACCCAGGATGGACTCCTGTTGGGACCTCTGTCGGGACAGTTCATGACAAAGGTCCGAGAGCGAGGGAGCTTGGGTGCCACCGGGTTCCATGGCCCGAGCAAACTGTAACGGGTCTGGGAGGCGGAACCTCTGAGCAACTATACAAGGGGGCGGTCCTTGTAAGGAAGCGGGTGGCGCCCAGGGAAGATGGGCAGGTAGTCACAGCAAGTGACCGGGGCAGTCTCTGGGTAAACGGGCAGGAGGTCACGGCAAGTGACCGGGACAGTCTCTGAGTAATGGGCAGGTGGTCACGGCAAGTGACCGGGACAGTCTCTGGGTAAACGGGCAGGAGGTCACGGCAAGTGACCGGGACAGTCTCTGGATAACGGGCAGGTGGTCACGGCAAGTGACCGGGACAGTCTCTGGGTAACGGGCAGGTGGTCACGGCAAGTGACCGGGGCAGTCTCTGGGTAAAGGGCAGGTACGACCTGTGACGGCTGAGCCTCCAGGTAGGCTA
This sequence comes from Phyllobates terribilis, assembly GCF_046119375.1. Taxonomy (NCBI): domain Eukaryota; kingdom Metazoa; phylum Chordata; class Amphibia; order Anura; family Dendrobatidae; genus Phyllobates; species Phyllobates terribilis. The sequence continues at coordinate 452,555,340 of NW_027362765.1, read as the reverse complement.
GCAGGCGAGTAGCAGATGTGTGCTCCCAGGTGAGCAGGCGAGAGTCTCTGGACAGGCAGGTGGTCACAGCACGTGACGGCGGAGCCTCCAGGTAGGCTAGCAGGCGAGTAGCAGATGTGTACTCCCAGGTGAGCAGGCGAGAGTCTCTGGACAGGCAGGTGGTCACAGCACGTGACGGCGGAGCCTCCAGGTAGGCTAGCAGGCGAGTAGCAGATGTGTGCTCCCAGGTGAGCAGGCGAGAGTCTCTGGACAGGCAGGTGGTCACAGCACGTGACGGCGGAGCCTCCAGGTAGGCTAGCAGGTGAGTAGCAGATGTGTGCTCCCAGGTGAGCAGGCGAGAGTCTCTGGACAGGCAGGTGGTCAAAGCACGTGACGACGGAGCCTCCAGGTAGGCTAACAGGCAGGTAGCAGATGAGCGCTCCCAGGTGAGCGGGCAAGCTGGTCCATAGACAGACTGACTGGTGTCGGAAGGCAGACCGTCGGACCTCAGGCTAGCAAGCAGGTAAGCGGATAACAGGCAGGAATCAGACAGCAAACTGGCAGGAAACTGGCAGGTAACTGGAAACGGGACCTGAGGGCTGAAGCAGAGTAGTGAACAGTGCAACAACATTGCTCGGGCACCTCCATTTTGGAGGAGGTGCCTTATATATGGAGGGATCCTCCGGCCATTGGCCGGGGACTCCTTAGGGCGGCGCGCGCGGCCCCTTTAAGAGAGGGGGAGCGCGCGCGCCCTAAGCACAGTGACCGGGGGAGAGCGCGTGCTGCAAGCAGAGCGGGAGGAAGCCGCCGGGCACGGAGCAGAGAGGTGAGGGGAACAGCGTCCCTGCCTAGCAGGAGGCAGGGACGCCGACGCTACACCCTTTAAGGGTAAAAGGATGCGTAACCGCGGGTTGAAGTACAGGACTCTCACTTACTGACTGGAGTACCGTTATTGGGGACGAGGGAAGCTCCTGAATAGTGATGAGCGAGCATGCTTGTTACTCAAAAGTTATGAGCATGCTCAGGTGTTTTCCGAGTTTCTTCAGCGCGCACGGGTGTTATATTTGAGTCACGCTGTGCGCATGATTTGCGACTGTTTGACAGCTTTAATACATGTGAGGAATGCCTGTTTTTTAGGCATTCCTCACATGTATTAAAGCTGTCATACAGTCGCAAATCATGCACACGAAGTGACTAAAACATAATGGCCGAGCATGCTGAAGATACTCGGCGAGCACCCGAGCATGCTCGCTGAAAGGGTTTACAGAACATACTCGCTCATCACCACTCCTAAAGTACTGTACTGGATGGTGGTGAAGACAGAGGACTAAGTAAGGAAGGAAAGAAAATGTGTAGGAAGATGTTCCATGTATTAAAAGAAACGTTCATGAAGTTTTGTACCATTTATCTGTTGTACATAATTCGCACCATGTTATTGATCAGTAAAAGACAGTTCCTTTTTAAGTGGTGGTCTCCCTCATTGAACTTTGTAAGACCTGGTCCTGGTCAGCCGAAGTCACCGGCATCATGCGGCCTGCTAAAGTCCAAAGACCTACCCAGGACCCCCATCTTCATGTAGTGTGCTGGGGTGTGAAAGACCATTGACGAAGCTGGACAGCTCTACAGCTGAGCAATTCCAGCTGCTGCTGGCATCAGGAACAGCTGATCGGCGGGGATGCCGTTTGTTGCACCCCTATAGAGCAGATGTTGAAGACAAATTCTAAAGATAGGTCTTCAATGTAAGGGTATGTGCAAACGGTCAGGAGCCGCTGCGCGTTTATGCAGCGTCAAACCCGCATTGGCCAGATGTTACAGAATAGTGGACGGGATTTCTAGAAATCCCATGTCCACTATGCGTTTCCGTGCACCTGCAGATCACCCGCGGAAACTGACATGTGGCACGTCTTTCCAGACAGCAGCATGTCAATTTCTCTTGCGGGTCCGCATGCGGGTTTTCCCCATTGACCTAACTTCTATGAGGAAAGTCCGCAGGTGAAAAAAGAAAAAATGGCGCCACTCATTTGAATAAAGAGTGGAAGCCACCGGCGGCTATTGCGCAGCGTCGGGGCCGCAGCCAGCTCCGGACAGTGAGCACATACCCTAAAAGCCACGGACAACTCCTTTAAAGAAATTAACAAGATATGGTAAGGGGGTTAGAACAACCTTCTCCCTAAGGATTTCATAAGTTCTGCATATGCAGTTAAGACCCCTATTACACTACATTTGTTACCTCATTTAGAAGAATAAGTTCAGTAAAAAAAATCTATATATTTTTTTCTTAAAGGGAATCAATCAATATGCTCAACCCTCCTATGCCATCTACATGGACAAGCAGGACACAGGAAGCTGAATAAAATGATACCTTGATATCTGCAATCCAATGTCTTAGCACCGAGAAATCCACATTTTTCTTTGTGTCAATGAGCTGTTAAGATCTATGGGTCGGACACTGATCTCCCTGAGAATCTGCCTCCAGAGCATATTTTATATGTCATTATGTTACTCCCAAAGGTGGCACAAGTGGATTAGTGGACCCACTGTGCCACAGGGCCGTGCTAGCCTAAGAGGGGTGTAGCTAAGCGGCTACCTGGTGTTCCCTGGAGCTCCTGATGGTGGAGACAGACTGGGCTGCAGGTAGCCGCCAGGTACCACTGCTAGGCAGAACCCGGTACTGCAGCGGATGACCCCAGGGGTCAGGTTAGCTGACACAGACTCGGGCTCCATTCAGACTAATAGGTTTAGGATCACAGCAGAATGGTTACTGACACGGAGACTCAGACGGGTACTTCAGAGATAGGTTGCAGCAGTTTGGATACATGGGATACTCGGATAGGGAAACGTTCAGATACTGGCCGCACCGGGACCAGGGGACTATGGGAACAGGACTGGCCGCACCAGGACCAGGGGACAGTGTTTAGGCTGTGGCCACATCGGGACCAGGGGACTTCGGGGACAGGACTGGCCGCATCAGGACCACGGGACAGTGTTTAGGCTGTGGTAGCATCGGGACCAGGAGACTTCGGGAACAGGACTGGCCGCAAGTGGACCATGTGACAATGTCCAGACACTTGCCGCACACAGGCCAGGTATTCAGGTTCAGGACACTGGCCACACCGGGACCAGGGGACCTGACAACTCACTAGTAGGGAAGACTACATACTAATGAAAGCTGTTGCTTTGGCGACTCCCTAAGGGAGAGGGAGTCTTATATACAATAATTTTATTCATCTTTCTATGACCTACATTCCGATGTAGATGGCTTAAGGCTGAGTGCCCACTATGCGTTTTTCAAGCTTTTTGCCGCGGAATTTCCGCAGCGAAAACGCTTAAAAAACGCTTGGTAATACATGCCCCATGGTCCCCAATGATAATCCACATGTGCTGTGCACATGCTGGGGAAATTTCCGCTGCGGATTATCATTGCGGAAAAATGCGCAGCATGCCCATTAATTTTGCGGACACGCAGCATAATTGCCGCTATTGACTTGCATTGAAACGCTCAATATCCGTGTCAGTACATTTGCACACACAGATATGAAGCGATTCAATGTGCGGATGGTACCCAGGCCTGGAGAAGAGGAGACTCTCATCCAGACCTGGGTAACATAGAAACTGTAAAAAAAAGAATTTAAAATAAAAAATAAAGATTATACTTACCTTCCGATGGCCTCCGGTCTCCATAGCGATGCGTGCGGTGTGTTGGGCGGCTCGTGGTGGTGTGAGGACCTGACATGACGTCATTGAGTCATGTGACAGGTCATGCGACCGCTGACGTCAGCGGTCACGTGACCTGTCACATGACTCAATGATGTCATCTCAGGTCATTCACACCACTGCGAGCCGCCCAACACACCGCACACATCGCTATGGAGACCGGAGGCCATCGGAAGGTAAGTATAATCTTTATTTTTTATTTTTCACCATTCTTATTCTTGTTTTTTAACTATTACTTGGTCACACTATATAAATCCATGCCGGTTGCATGGATTTATATAGTGTGGCCAAGTTGTCAAGCACTTTTCCAAGTGATGCTAAAATCGCTTGGAAAAGCGCTTGATAACCCGCATGCGGAAATGCATGCAAAAAAGCTTCACAAACGCTTCTACCTGGCAGGAAGAACGCATGTAAAATCCGCATGTGTTTTTCCTGCCAGGGAGAAGCGGAAAAAATATGCAGCATTTCTGCATCGTGGGCACTTAGCCTAACAAGGTTGATCTTACTGACAGATTTCCTTTAAGAAGAATAAATTGTTTATTCGTAAGTGAATGCTTAAAAACCTAGTGAGATAGGGGTCTTACCCATTATTCGGCTATTAAATACATTTTCTAGTTAAAAAAAATGTTTCAAATATGTCTTTTCTATTAAAGGGTTATTCCAAAGATAGAGAATTATTCCCTATCAATAGGATAAGTGAAAGTTACTAATTGCTGGGGTTCTCTACTTCCGCTCCATCCATTGTCTATGGAAGTGGCAGAAATTAATGAGCACTTGGCTCTCAATAGCTGTGCCATAGAGGATGAATGGAGTGGAGTTTGAGCATGTGCAACTCCGCTCCACTCAAGACTGGGCTCTGCAGATCCTAGGGACCCCCAGAGATCAGTATGAATAAGGAATAATTTACTATTTTAGGAGTAACCCTTTAATAATCCAGTTTTCTTAAAATCTAATAATGGCATTTGGGAAGAAAGAATTATTCTCTGCTTTTTAGATACTTAAAAAAAAACATTCCAATGAACAAATCGATGGACTCTCCAAAAAAACATATTCTTATATTTTTCTGATAAGATATTTGCATAAAGGGCTCGTGCACGGGACCATATTTTCGTTCCGAGTGCGATAAGTTAAAAAAAAACACATCGCACTTGGACCAATGCTATTCAATGGGGCAGTGCAGATGAACGATTTTTTTCAGTGACCGAATCTGTGTGTGAATAAAAAGCGCAGCGTGTACGATTTTCCACCGGAAATCGGATGAGATAGCATCCAATTTTTATGGATACATTGCAATTCTGTAACATAGGAAACTATGAACAGTCCTGTAAATGATTAATAGCTGCTGCTGTTAAAAACGTATTGCACACAATGACATGTGAGAAAAAAAATCATCCCACTTTTTTGGATGAAACTCTGAACGATTTTTTACACAGTCATATATCCTGATGGGATGCAACCTCACTCAGCCTGGGACGTCGTCTTGCTGTTACAAGGCTGCGAATGCAATGAATTATAAGTAACCTGCAGACAATGCTGAATTGATCCTTAGCTGTAATCTTGCAAATATTCACTTGCTTTCAAGTGTCTCAATGGCTGCACTATAATAACACCTGTTAGTTCAGGTATCTATCCATGGGACAGCAACTCAATGCATATAGACTTGCTCAAAAGGTTCAGCAGGCGTTCAGACAAAACACAAGAATAGGGATGAAATGTGATCCCCATGAAATGGCTTGGTGGCAGACGGGTGGTTTTTAGCGTCTCAGAAAAGGCTGATGTCCTACGAATCTCATTCATAACGAAGTTTACAGAGTAGTGTGCAAAATGTACTATTCAACGCCTGTTATGTGGGTGTAAAATGGCATGTTAATGATGGAAGTCAGAAGAGAATGGCTCATGGTGATATAACCATGTGTTACATCTGTGGAATACAGAGGCGCATCTCGGAATGCACGGCACATCGGCCCATGAAGTGAATGGGCCACAGCAGCAGAATACCACAGCAGGTCATCTAAGATCAGAAAAAGGAGTTTGTGAGTGCAATTACACAAGACATTGCGGCATTTTTTATCTCTTGAAAGGACAAAGAAAAACAAACAAACAATCTGTCATTCTGTATGACTTATTACAGATTCATTGGGCACAGATCTTTTGATTATTGAATGTTTATGTCAGTGCAATCTGCGCCTTTAAACCCTTTACCACCATAGGTTTTTTACGTTTTTGTTTTTTGCTCCCCTTCTTCCCAGAGCCATAACTTTTTTATTTTTCCATCAATATGGCCATATGAGGGCTTGTTTTTTGCGGGACAAGTAATACTTTTGAACGGCACCATTGGTTTTACCATATCGTATACTGGAAAATGGGAAAAAATCCAAGTGTGGTGAAATTGTAAAAAAAGTGCAATACCACAATTGTTTTTTCTTTTACCATGTTCAATAAATGCTAAAACTGACCTGCCATTATAATTCTCCAGGTCATTACGAGTTTGTGGATACCAAACATGTATAGGTTCTTTTTCATTTAACCCCTTAACAACCGCCATAACGCATATTCTCCGACGGCAGTTAAGGTTACTTATTCCTCAGTGCCGTGAAAATGCGACGTTGAGGAATAAGGCTGTAGCGCCCCCCAGAGTCAGAAATTCTCCGGGATCTCAGCTACGGGGGGTAGCTGAGACCCTGGAGAATATGATCAGGGCCGTTTTTCCGGTTCCGTCATGTGATCGCCGCTATTCACCAAATAACGGCGATCACAGAAAAAAAAGTGTGCCCGCGGTTTACATTCATTTCTCTCTCCTCTGACATGATATACATGTCAACGGAGGGAGAAATAAAGCCCCCGGGACCTCCGCCATCCTCCGATCTCCCCCCGATGGTCCCCCGGCTCCCCGGTATCTTCCAGTAAAAAAAAAATGGCAGGAGCATTCGCAGTGCGCCTGCCAAGAATTTTCCCTTTTGGTTCATTTTGATCACTGTGATAAACCATATCACAGTGATCAAAAAAAAAAAATCAAATCCCTTCTTGTACCCTTTTTAGGTAAATAAAAATTATAAAATAAAAAATATATATTTTTTTGTCAGGGTTAGAGTTAGCCCAGGGTTAGGGTTGGGATTTTTTCAAAAGTAAAGAAAAAAATGATGACGATATGGTGACTAGTGTTGAGCGCAAGTGCTCGCTACTTGAGTTTGCATCGGGTGCTCGGGTATGCACCGAGTATCGTGGGTGTTCGAGTGACATGCTCGAGTCCCCGCCCCGCATGTTTCGCGGTTGTTACACAGCCAAAAAAAACACGCGGGGATTGACTGCCATACACATACATTATTCAATATGATGACCTAATGTTATCAAATTCTGTGTCGTACCTCTTGGTTTAAAATGTTCAATATACCCCTTGATAAAATCCCTGAGGAGTGTAGTTTCCAAAATTGTGTCACTTGTGGGGGGTTTCCACTGTTTAGGTACATCAGGGGCTCTCCAAACGCAACATGGCGTCCGCTAAGTATTCAAGCAAATTTTACATTCAAAAAGTGAAATGGCGCTCCTTCCCTTCCAAACTCTGCCGTGCGCCCAAACAGTGTTTTTCCCCCACATATGGGGTATCGGCGTGCTCAAGAGAAATAACACAACAAATTTTATAGTGCAATTTCTCCTGAGGAGTAAAAAACATTTTTGTGGGAAAAATGTGAAAAAAATTTTTTTCGGCTCAATGTTATAAACTTCTGTGAAGCACCTTGGGGTTCAAGGTGCTCACCACACATCTAGATAAGTACCCTGAGGGGTCTAGTTTCCAAAATGGTGTCATTTGTGAGAGGTTTCCACTGTTTAGGCACTTCAGGGGCAATTGCACAAGAAATTGTGGCCCATTTTCTCTTGTTACCCTTGAAAAATTTAAAATTTGGGGCCTGAAGTAAAATTTGTGTGAAAAAAAAATTAAATGTTCATTTTTTCCTTCCACATTGCTTCAGTTCATGTGAAGCACGTGAAGGTTTAATAAACTTCTAGAATGTGGGTTTGAGCACCTTGAGGGGTGCAGTTTTTAGAATGGTGTCACTTTTGGGTATATTCTGTCATGTAGACCCCTCAAAGTGACTTCAAATGTGATGTAGTCCCTAAAAAAAATGGTTTTGTACATTTTGTTGGAAAAATGAGAAATCGCTGGTCAACTTTTAACCCTTATAACTTCCTAACAAAAGAAAAATTTGGTTCCAAAATTGTGCTGATGAAAAGTAGACATGTGGGAAATGTTATTTATTAACTATTTTGTGTGACATATCTCTCTGATTTAAGGGCATAAAAATTAAAAGTTTGAAAATTGCAAAATTTTAAAAATTTTCGTCAAATTTCTGTTTTTTTTCCACAAATAAACACAAGTGATATCGAAGAAATTTTACCACTATCATGAAGTACAATATGTCATGAAAAAAACAATCTCAGAATCAGTGGGATCCGCTGAAGTGTTCCAGAGTTATTACCTCATAAAGTGACAGTGGTCAGAATTGTAAAATTTGGCTTGGTCATTAAGAACATAATTGGCTCCGTCCTTAAGGGGTTAAGTGGTGAAAAAAAAATCCAAAGTTTGTAAAAAAAAGAAAAAAAAATGGCGCTATTTTCTGAGACCCGTGGGTCTGGGTGAGGGCTCATTTTTTACAAGCCGAACTGACGTTTTTAGTGATACCATTTTGGGATAGATGCAATGTTTTGATTGCCTGTTATTGCATTTATTGCAATGTTGCGGCGACCAAAAAACGTAATTCTGGCGTTTAGATTTTTTTTCTCGTTACGCCGTTTACCAGTTGGATTAATTATTTTCATATATTGATAGATCGGGCAATTCTGAATGGGGCGATGTGAACTTTTATGTTTTTTAAAATTTTTAAATATTTTTAAACATTTTTTTTTAAACTTTTTACTGGCTTCAATAGTCTCTATGGGAGACTAGAAGCTGCGATCATCCGATAGCCTGTGTAACACATAGCAGGGCTTCAGCCGATGGGTGGGTCTTATGACACGCTTCCAGAGCGGCCATGTTAAATGCCGGTGTCGGAGTTTGACAGCGGAATTTAACATGTTAACAGCCGCGGGTGGATCACGATTCCACCCTCGGCTGTTAGGGGCATATAGCAGGTGATCAGACCAGTTGTCATGTGCTGGGAAAGATGCGGGCTCAGTGCCCGTGCCAGCATCAAAGGGAGGGAAAGGACCTTGGATGTACCTATACGTCCAAGGTCATAAAGGGGTTAAAGGGAATCTGTCAGTAGGATCAACACTCCTAAGCCGTCTATATGAACATGTAGGTCATAGAGAGTTGAATAAAATGATATCTCAATACCTGCGATCCTGTCTTAGTCCAGAGATAAACACAGTTTTCTTAATATGTAAATGAGTTGTTAAGATCTATGGGCCAGACATAGATCTCTCCGAGAATCTGCCTCCAGGGCTTATTTTGAATGAAAGGAGAAATTACCAGTGTGAGACATGTAATAACTGACAGTCTCCTGATCTAATGGGGTAATGCCCCTTTCATTTAGAATGAGCTCTGGAGGTTGATTCTCTGCCAGATCTATATCCAGCCCATAGATCTTAACAGCTCATTTACATATTAAGAAAACACAAATTTCTCTGGAATAAGACATTGGATTGCAGATATCAAGGTACTATTTTATTCAGCTTTCTATGACCTACATGTCTATGTGGCGCTCAGCTGTGCTTGGAGCCACAGATCCTAGAGGGGTGCATTAACGGATTCCTCCACAAGATGCCCCCCCACAGCATACACACACCTCCACCTTCCACCTCAGACCACTAGAGGGAGCCCGTTAGGGATATAAATAGGGAAGGAGGAGCTAGGCAGTGAGTTCCTCTGGAGAGTTCAGCAAGTACAGACCTGAATACTGAGTCGAGCTCAGTCTAGTCTGGAGTCTACAGAGAGTCAGGTCTGAGAGAGGTCAGCCTGCAGTGGAGCCTAGTCCAGACGCAGTTGTAGCTTAGTTAGAGCTCAAGGTGTGCCGGCGCCATAATATCGGTGAAGCGCGGCAAGCTGCCGATAGTGTGTATAGCCTAGTGAGGGCCCGAGCGTGGCCGAAGGCGAGTGGAAAGTGAGTAGCATTGGGGGCAGAGGAGCTGTACAAGCTCAGCCCAGAAAGCATATACCGGACACCGGGTCCGAGCTTACCGGGATCTCTAGGACCCAGTAGGACATAACCGGAATCCCTGGAAGACTTCAAGTCTCAGGATCACCTAAGAGCTGATAAGTAACAGAGCCAGGAGTCACGGAGGCCCCGCAAGCTGGGAGCGCGTGCTCCAAGAGAAGGCCCTACCACAAAGTCAGCCGGTGCAGTACAGAAACCAGGTTAGGCCTAGCTCCAGGCAGGTCAGAAACTTACCACACAAAGGCAAGAAACAGGAGGCCCTACACCCGCTCACTGGGGAGGATCCTGATATGCACCCTTCACCCTACCGTGCTCCGGGACGTGCCTGAATTTCCATCAGTAAAAGGTACTGAAGTGACTATCGTGTCTGTCCCTGTTCTTGCTCTGACCCGGCTGGGTCCCATCTGTCCTGCATCCTTAAATCCCCGCTGCCCTGAGGCCTAGCTCCACCTGTGGGGAGCTATACCACGCAAGCTGCCTTAACACCGGCCTCAGTGGGCTACCGAAGCGCTGGTGATCCTCACCAGACACCACAGGTGGCGTCACGAACTTAGTAACATAATCATCCACCCTTTTAAAAGAGAGGCCCAGGGTACGGCCCCGGGAGCCGACCACCGCGACATCCCCCAGGGTCAGGCTGTAATGAGGCCCGGGGGCCAAGCACTCCCCAGTCATCCCCCCTGGGCTCTACATCCTCCTGACAGATTCCCTTTAAACATGGCAAATACAAAAGACTATCCTCCAGAAGATTATGGTTGTGCCGTCCACAGACTCATTGATATCATTCACATAATATATAACTTTCACAACACTGCACAGAAATAAAGAACATTGATCGTTTTGGAAAGATCAGCAATGATTTCATGGCGCTATCAGCCCCATGTGGCAGGTTTTCATGCACCTGTGATATTCTCTTGGTGTGTAGGCAGTGGAATTACCATTCCATATATAGTGAGGACATGGGTTCTCACTTAGTACCCGATCACGCCTCCATAAGCTCCGTTTTCAAAACAGACTAACATAGGAGTTGCCCAAACCCCCTCTCCTTTCTTTATTTTCTTTATAGGAGAAAGCCTTACCCTTTTTTTGTTTATACAGTTGTTGTTTTTTTTTTACAGTAATAGACTAATGAAATGGACTAAAGACCCCTCCATTGACCCCGTACCAGCAACAGAGGTTGCCCCTATTGTTCATATTCTCTCAAATCTCATAAACCATTAGTTTTTATATCCAATTAAATTGGAGTGCACTTGATGGTATATCGGAATATCGGAAGGTACAGGTGAAATTGGGTCTATGACCCCAATCCGGTAGAAACAAAAGAATTCACTGCGCACTCAATGTTATGATGCAAACATTTATCGTGATACATAATCCAGAAGATGCCATGAGGATGGTATTAAGACGACAATGAAAAGGTGCTTTTCCTGAAGCATCTTCTTTTGCGTCTTTTTGGTAGTTTTTGCGGTGGATTTGCCGCCGGCGTCTTTTTTTTTAAGTGTATATATAAACTAGTGAGCACTTTCTAATTATAAGCCACTTAACAAATGGTCAGGTCACTTCTTTTAGCCACTTCATGACTTTTGAAGCTTAAAACGGTTAAAAGAAACTCAACTGGACATATGCAAAGGAAGTACCGTATTTCTTTTTAAGACTTTTTAACTGTTTTTTTCAGGCAGAATTAAAGAAGGAATCCACATGAAAAAGATGTCGTGCACACAGACATACACTTACCCTCCCAAACCAACACAAGAGTTTAAAATACATAATAAGTGTGGTACAAGGAATGGAAGGCTACGTTCTTACGTGGCACCTCCACTGCGGACCTTCTGCAACAGAGATGTCGCATCAATATTAGCAATGGTAAATGACAAAGGGTGGAATCTGCACCTTCATCAGCAGCATAATCTGACATACAGCGGATCTCAATCCAGCAGATCCTGACAATTTATTCTGTGGCTATATTTCACCACATGTGCATTCAGCTTCTCAACACCTCGTGCACTACTTAGGCGTTGTATGGGTATGTGCAAACAGAGGGTTTTTTAGGGGTTTTTGGAGTTAGTCTAAAAGATTACTGAAAAATTGCTCAAAGAACACCTGAAAGACTCTTCCTATTCATTGGTGTTCACATGTTCAGTCTTTTCAGCTTTGTTCATTTGCTTCAGGCTTTGAAAAACACATGGTGGGAAAAAAGAAAGTGCATGTAACTCCTTTGAAGCACCTCCTGATGGAAAATGCTCCAAACTAGGCACTGTCCAAACAAAACACTGCAAAAAAAACACTTCATGAAAAAAAACCTCTCCAAAAAAATAAAAACCATCTCAGGAAATGAAACTCTTTCAAAAACTCCCCCCAAAAAGAAGCGGTTTCCACTAGATAACTTGTTGTTTTTGACTGCATCAAAATACCTGTGTACAAACCCTAACACTGTCACGCCAGGTGTGGGAAAAACTAAGTGCAACACGAAGGGAAGAGGACGAGGAAGCCCAAACACTAGAGAAAGGGGAAGTGGAGACCCCTAGGCAGATTTAATATCATTCTGCCTACCCTACCGTCCCTATGAAGTATCACCAGCGATTGCTTGGAGCAAACTGAGAGTTTTTAACTTCCATGCAAGGGTGTGTCAATCAGCAGCAGGAGGGAGGTCGCCGTTGGGTCTTAGGCTATGTGCCCACGTAGCAGATTTGATGCATAGCGTTTTTGCCTCTCTCTGGCAAAAAAAAACGCATGCAGATTTACATGCGTTTTTTTCTGCCAGAGATAAGCATTTTTACATGCATTTTCGCATGCGTTTTTTCAAGGAGTTTTCCAATCGATTTTAGCATCACTTGGAAAAGTGCTTGACAAGTTGGTCACACTATATAAATCCATGCAACCGGCATGGATTTATATAGTGCGACCAAGTAATAGTTAAAAAAAAGAATAAGAATGGTAAAAAATAAAAAAATAAAGATTATACTCACCTTCCGGTGTCTTCCCGGTGTCATCTCTGCTGTGTCCGGTCTCTTGCAATGCTTGCGGTGGTGTGAAGGACCTGCGGTGACGTCATTGAGTCATGTGATGGGTCACATGACTCAGTGACGCCATGGCAGGTCCTTCACAACAGCGCGAACATTGCAAGAGACCGGATGGCGTGGACAAAACACCGGGAGGACATCGGAAGGTGAGTATAAACTTTATTTTTTATTTTAAATTATTTTTTTTACAGATTGTTTGGTACCCAGGTCTGGATGAGACTCTCCTCTCCTCCAGACTTGAGTACCATCCGCACATTAGTACGCGCCAATTACACAAGTACAGATGCAGTCTTGCGGAATTGGCGCATTCTAATGCAAGTCAATGGCGGCGATTACGCTGCGTGTCCGCAAAATTAATGGACATGCTGCGTATTTTTGAGCGCAGCATAAACGCTGCGGAAAAATACGCAGCATGGGCATTGAAAGTGTGGAATTGTATTGGAGACCATGGGGGAAGGTTTACCAAGCGTTTCCCAAGCGTTTCCGCTACCTGAAATTCCGCAGCGTAAACGCTTGAAAAACACATCGTGGGCACACAGCCTTAAAGGAAGAAGGATCAAGAAGGTATCTGCAATGCCAAGCACAGTGACCTTCTACAGCCAGATCCAGAGCGACTGTCTATTATACCTGACACACCCGTGACAAAAATGCAGAGGATTTTATGTAAACGAATACACAGAGGAAAATCCGCTGCATTTTCTCTACTTGGGAATGTAGCCTAAGGCCAGTTTCACGCTTCTTGATTGGCCGTGTCTTCTCATGCCAGAATGATTACTAAAATACAGAGGCATACCTAGGGGTTCAGCTCAGGGGGGGCGAAACCTCTGAGTGAGTCCTTAACCAGGTAACCATGTTTACAACTGTAAGCAAGGTACGCGGATGCAACAGCGCAGATGGATGAGGACACAGTGGTGACTTAACCAACAAATATTTATTTGATGAACACAAGTATATGCAGTTCCTATGGCACAATATTAAGGGTGAAGCAAATGGTGGGAGGACCGTACGTAACTGTACAATAGAATACAGCAATTCTGTTGTACAGGATATCAACACAATTCTAATCACACACTATTTTTCTATTATTACAAGTAAACAATTATTATCGTCAGTGGTGTCTTGGTTTTAATACCTTAACCTAAGATGCGTCACCGTCAGTGACAGTCTCTAGGCAATACAAGCCATCATACAGGCCCTAACGGAGGCCCATGATACTACACTGTTAAGCCACAAGTCCTTTATCGGAGTCATTTTGCACACCTGTTACACTGGCCGCCTTCGCCCCCTGAAGCATGGCCCTGGTCCCTGTGTACCATACATCTACATCGGAAGTCAAAGCTAACACAAACGTCCTTTTCATTGGCCTGGTCGTCTCTCTAGGCTCTGCTCCCTCGGCTCGGATCTCGTAGCTCTGGTCTCTTGTCAGTAATAATGCCACTTGTGAACCTTTGGCGGACACAATACCCTGAGTGCCCCTATAACAATAAATGCTTTTTAAGTGTCCACTTAACATTTAATAATGTCCTCAAAGTCCTTCCATTTACAATAGTAATGTAATGGCCCCAACAGCTCACAATATCCAGTATGATAGCCCCACAGCTCTGTCTATACAGTATGATTCCCCCACAGCTTGGTATATACAGTATGATGTTCCCCATAGCTCCCTGTATACACAATGATGTCCACACAGCTCCCCTTTATACAGTATTATGGCCCACAGCTCCCTATATACAGTATGATTCCCCCACAGCTTCGTAAATACAGCATGATGTTCCCCATAGCTCCCTGTCAGGGGCATCGCTAGCACCAAAGATCCGGGGCTGCAGCCCCGAATGTTTTGTGCTGCGCTCTGGATCTCATGCCATACTGCAGAGGGGGCGAGAGCGAGTCAGGAGAAACTTACTTTGTGCACTGTCTGCTGCCGTCCCACTGCCTGATCCCTGTCTGTCATTACCTTGCTGTGGGGGAGAGGAGCCCGGCTGCCTGCAGACAGGAGGACGAGTGTGCCATACAGTGCATCCTCATGTCTCAGCGAGAAGAGCAGCCTGAGCCTCTAGAGCAGGGGTCCTCAAACTTTTTAAACAGGGGGCCAGTTCACGGTCCCTCAGGCCATTGGAGGGCCGGAATATAGTTTTTAAAAAAAACTATGAACAAATTCCTATGCACACTGCACATATCTTATTTTGTAGTAAAAAAAACAATACGGAAAAAAATACAACATTTAAAATGAAGAACAAGTAAAGTTAAATCAACCGGTATTTCAATAGGTAGGTAACTGTACCCAATAGGCAGCATAGGTCCTCAATAGGCAGGTAAATATCCCCAATAGGCAGCATAGGTCCCCAATAGGCAGGTAAATGTCCCCAATAGGCAGGTAAATGTCCCCAATAGGCAGGTAAATGTTCCCAATAGGCAGGCTGTTTCCCCCTTATAATGCCATATGCAGGCTGTTCCACCCCTTATAATGCCCCATGCAGGCTGTTCCCCCCTTATAATGCCCCATGCTTGATGCCACCCCCCATATAATGCCCCATGCAGCATGTCACCCCCCCATATAATGCCCCATGCAGCATGTCACCCCCCCATATTATGCCCCATGCAGCATGTCACCCCCCCATATTATGCCCCATGCAGCATGTCACCCCCCCCCACATATTATGCCCCATGCAGGATGTCCCTTTCCCCCCCATATAATGCCCCATGCAGGATGTCACCCTCCATATAATGCCCCATGCAGGATGTCACCCCCCATATAATGCCCCATGCAGGATGTCACCCCCCATATAATTCCCCATGCAGGATGTCACCCCCCCATATAAATGCACCATGCAGGATATCACTCCCCTGTCTTTATAATGCCCCATGCAGCATGTCACCACCCCCATATAATGCCCCATGCAGCATGTCACCCCCCATATAATGTCCCATGCAGCATGTCACTACCCCATATAATGCCCCATGCAGCATGTCACCCCCCCATATAATGCCCCATGCAGCATGTCATCCCCCCATATAATGCCACATGCAGCATGTCACCCCCCCATATAGTGCCACATGCAGCATGTCACCCCCCATATAATGCCCCATGCAGGATGTCACCCCCATATCATGCCCCATGCAGGATGTCACCCCCCCCATATTATACCCCTTGCAGGATGTCACCCCCCCCATATAATGCACCATGCAACATGTCACCCCCCCTCATATAATGCCCCATGCAGCATGTCATCCCCCATATTATGCCCCATGCAGCATGTCACCCCCCCATATTATGCCCCATGCAGCATGTCACCCCCCCCATATTATGCCCCATGGAGGATGTCACCTCTCTCCCCATATAATGCCCCATGCAGGATGTCCCTTTCTCCCCCATATAATTCCCCATGTAGGATGTCCCTTTCCCCCCTCATTTAATGCCCCATGCAGGATCTCAACCCCCATATCATGCCCCATTCAGGATGTCACCCCCCCATATAATGCCCCATGCAGGATGTCACCCCCCCATATCATGCCCCATTCAGGATGTCACCCCCCCATATTATACCCCTTGCAGGATGTCACCCCCCACCCCCCATATAATGACCTATGCCTCCATACATTAAAAAAAAAAAAAAAATACAATACTCACCTCACTTCTCACTTGCTGCCGCTGCTCTACTCTGGTCTGGACTCCAGCGTCGCGGCGTCGTCGTCCCGCTCTGCGCTGCCTGTGACGGCACTCGGGAGGGCGCGGTGTAAAGACGTCACCGCACCCTCTGACCTGAGACGTCACAGGAAGCGCAGAGCAGGAAGACAGCGGATCTGCCGGGGCCCTGAGCAAGCGGGGGAGAAGGGCAGGCAATGACACCGCTCCCCTCTCCTTCGCTCATAGCCCGGCGGGCCGGATAAAAGTCCTCCGCGGGCCGCATGTGGCCCGCGGGCCGTAGTTTGAGGACCCCTGCTCTAGAGCCTCAAGTCAAAAAGTACAAAGAAGTTAAATAAAATATTAAACTAAAATAAATTTGAACAAAAAACATACACATAATTGGCATTGACACGTCCAGAACAACCTGAAGTGTAAAATTATCACGTTATTTATTCCATACGGGGAAAAATATAATTTAAAAAAAAACAAACACGACAAAAATTTCACTTTTTCATCATACTGACCGAAAATATTGAAGAAAACGTGATCAAAAAGCCATATATAAAAAGGAAAACACCAAATTGTCCTGCAAAAAAACAAGTCCTAATATGGCTCATTCAGCAAAAAATAAAAAAGTTACGGCTTCAGAATATGGCGTTGGAAAAGCAAATTCATTTTTGTAAAATATTGTTTTTAGTGTGTACAAGTAGCAAAGCATGAAAAAAAAACATATAAATCTGGTAACGCTGTAATTGCACTGACCCGAAGAATAAAGCCACCTTATCACTAATACTGCATGGTGATCCGTGCAACAAAAAAATATAAAAACAATAATTGAATTGCTGGTGTTTATTCATTGTGCATCTGAAAATCTGGATAAAAAGTGATCAAAATATGTTATGAGTGCATAACAATTTTTGATCTCTTTTTATTCAGTTATTCAGATGCACAATGGTACCAAAAATATCTTCAACTACGGTAATTGCGAAAAATAAGCCCTCATACAGCTCTGTTCACACAAAAAAAAAGAAAGTTTCAGCTCTCAGAATATGGTGACAAAAATAAAAAATTGTATAAAAAAAATATTTTCACTGTATAGTAGCAAAACGATATAAATCTGGTATCGCTGTAATCGCACCGATCCAAAGAATAAAGTTGTCTAATCATTTATACCGCACAATGAATTGTACAAACTTAAAAATTAAGAACTATTCTTGTACTGCTGTCTATTTGTTCATTCTACCTCCCAAAAGTCGGAATAAGGCTGCTCTCTCCGCTAAGAGCGCTTACGTCAGGGCATCTGTGTAAATCCCAAAAAACACGATTCAGACAAAACCCCCGACAGAACCACTCACTTATGAGGCAAATGGAGTCAATTTGGACTCCGTCTGGTCTCTGTTCCAGCGGAGTCCCATCATTTTAGGCGTCTTTTTAGCCCACAAGTATGGTAGACCAAAGTTTTGTGAACTCCTAAAAAGATGGCGACCACCGAAGCAGACGCCAAACGGACTCCAAAGTGTCTCCATCTGCCTCATTATGGTGGGTGGTTCAGTCGGGGGTTTCATCTGAATCGGATTTTTGGCGGATTTACATGGAAACCCCAACATAAGTGCTCAGCGTAGAACACAAGAATGTGATTCCAGTCTTATACTGGAAGCGATCAAAAAATATTATGTACCCCAAAATGTTACCAATAAAGCACATCCGTTATCAGGTACCATGTTCACTTTAACCCCTTCCCGACATTCGTCGTACATGTACGGTGCTAGTCTGGAGCGGGCTCACAAGCTGAGGCCACATTATAGTGAAGGCTCAGTCCAGTTGTAGATGTTGTCTAGTCTTATGCTAAAAGTCTGCAGTCACTCTATGTGACTATAGACTTATGAATCCTCACAGCGAGCATCACACGATGTGAGGATTCTCCAGTGTTGATGGTAAGAGTGGGCAATCATGTGACTATAAGTATGTGATTGCTATTACTTCTGGCCACATTCCATCTAGACGTGTATTGAGCGGGGCCACGCATGTCTAGTCTGAATATGACTGGAAGTATGGAAATCACGGTCAACACAGGAGAATCCTCACAACATGTGCTGCATGCGATGAAATTATTCAGAAGTCGGCAGTCACATACAATGACTGCAAAGTTTTAGCAAAAAGACGAACAACCCCTTTAACAATGTGCACCCATTGGCCACCCAGCGAAGTGCTTGCGGAGCTCTAATGATTTGCTATGACAGCAGAGAATCTGCCTGTTGAAACTCAGCTGTGTCTGGGCTTGAAAGAAGTCTTTTTCTCTATCCAGCAGTATTGAGGTATTACAGCATATAGCACAAGTGATCAGCCAAATGCAGGCTCAGGTCACCTAAGGGGGCTAATAAATACAGTAAACAGTAAAAAAACAAACAAGGTTTAAAAAACATGAAAAAAATTAAAATCATTTCCCCATTAAAAATATAGATATTACAAAATGGAAAAAAAAATACACATGCGATAACGCTGCGTCCATAAAAGTCCAATGTATTTATTTATTTTACTCACTTATATAGCACCATTAATTCCACATTGCTTTACAGATGTTATTGGAACTGTCCCTGTTGGGGCTCACAATCTACGTTCCCTATCAGTATGTCTTTGGAGTGTGGGAGGAAACTGGAGAACTTGGAGGAAACCCAAGCAAACACAGGGAGAACATACATACTACTTGCAGATGTTGTCCTTGGTGGGATTTGAACCTAGGACCCAGTGCTGTAAGGCTGCAGTGCTAACCACTGAGCCACCATGCTGCCAATCATTTTAAAGCACCTCTCCAGCATTTCTTTTGTGCAGTGCTGGAGTGCCACTAATCTAAGTTCCCAACCCTATTCTTACTTACCAGCTGCTGTTTTCATCTGTTCCCAGTACCACTCTGGTCGGTCTCCAGCAGTTTGTGACCTGTCAGATCGCTGCAGTGTTTGCTGGCTGATCCAGAGGTCACAACTCATTGTAAGTGTATGAGAGGCAGAACGAGGCCAGAACAAGGATTGAATGATATCTGTGAGTGTCAGAGAATGTCCTGTTCTGATCTGATTTTGAGGATTAGAATAGGACATGCTCAATGAGTCTGTAAAACCGGGGCAGCACACCGACACTGCACACAGATGCAGGAATGTAGCCGTATTATGTATAGCATACTCCCTGAGTATATATATTGTACTCACTTATTATGTATAGCACAGTACCTTAGTATATAGTGTACTTACTTATTATGTATAGCGCCGTCCTTAGTTATATAGTTTCATCTTTTATTATGTATAACACCGTCCCTTATCACGTGCCATCCTCTCTAGCTATATATGGTGCCGTCTCTTATTATATAGCTTCCTCTGCTGTTACATACAGTGCTGTCCCTTACATAGCGTATTCTTGTTATTTTTGTCAGTCACAGCACCCTCTTTTATTACATAGTCGTCTCTTGTTAGATATAATATGACTGCTGATGAAGCAGCCGGTGACCAGAAGACTGGTCCATCAGCTCCTCCATCAGAAAAGAAGCTTTCCCATGCTCCATCAGTCGTTATTGCATTATATATCTAACAAGAGGACGCTATGTAATAAAGACAGGGCGCTATATTATCTGATATGTAAGGGATGGTGCTGTACATAACAAGAGAGGGCACTGTGTAATAAGAGGAGGCAATTTAATAAAGGAGGCTATGTAAGAGGTATATACAGTATGTATGTGTGGCTATATATACATCTGTAGCTTTGTCGCTATAAAAGGTGGGGGGCCCAGACACATTTCTTGCACAGGGGCTCCAAGCAGTCAGTGTCCGTCCCTGGCTCATGGGTTCCATAGCGCGCCGGGGTGCCTGACGGCGAGTGGGCCCCCCGCCTGCACAGGGCCCCGGCAATTGCTTGGGTGCACCGGGTGCTGACGCTGGGCCTGGCACTGTGAGAATTCAGAAGTCTGCAGTCACACAGAATGGACATCACAAACTTGAACAACCCCTTTAATGCTCCTAACAAAAATAAAAATATGAGAATTAGTATCACAAAAAACATTTACATCCAGGTACCTTATAGATGACATTATCTCTGGAGACGTTCTCTTTCTTTTCTTCTTCATATTGTCCAGACTCCATGATGAGTTTTCTCATCCACAGCTCATCTCTGCAGACTTACATCTCCGGTCTTCTGCAGCACATCCCCACACGATGCCCTTAAAGATAGCAGTGTCATTATAATGCTCCTGAATAAAAATATCTGCCCTATGCTGAGCCCCTGAATAAATAATTGCCCCTCATTATATTTCCTGCACAAAATATGACCCCACACTGTCCCTCTTATGGTACAAGCCCTCCACACTGCCCTCTCCTTTCCATCCTGGGCCTCCCCCTCACACTGTCCTCTCACACTGTGTCCCCCCTATAGGGCCCAGTCTCTATACTGTGCCCCCTCATCACACTCCCCCTCCTTGGCTTACTCCTGGCTGTGACCTTACACTGTCCACCCATACTACACCCCAACACTATTCAGTCTCTATTCTGTGCCCACTCACACTTTTCTTCCCCCATTATTTTCCCCTCCCCCTCCTCCTCATACTGTCTTCTCTCACATCCCTCTTGCTAACCATACTGTCTCCTCATATATTTACCCTCACACATCCCCCCAATTCTCCATACTGTGCCTGCACACATCACATCACCCTCACTCCCCATACTGTGCCCGCATGCATTCCCCTCCTTTGCTCCCCATATTGCGCATGCACCCATTCTCCCCATTTTGTGTCAGCACCAATCACCCACACACAAAATCTCTCCCACCCCTCCCCCCACACTAAATCTCCCCCAGCCATACAATAAATCTCCCCCCATAGTAAGTCTCCCCCACCCATACAATAAATCCCCCCCAGCCATACAGTAAATCTCCCCCACACTAAATCTCCCCCCAGCCATACAATAAATCTCCCCCACACTAAATCTCCCCCCAGCCATACAATAAATCTCCTCCCAGCCATACAATAAATCTCCTCCCAGCCATGCAATAAATCTCCCCCCAGCCATACAATAAATCTCCTCCCAGCCATGCAATAAATCTCCTCCCAGCCATGCAATAAATCTCCCCCCAGCCATACAATAAATCTCCCCCACACTAAATCTCCTCCCAGCCATACCATAACTCTCCCCCACACTAAATCTTCCCCTATAGGAAATCTCCCCCCAGCCATACCATAAATCACCCCCCATATAAATCTACCCTTAGCCATACAATAAATCACCCCCAGCCATACCATAAATCACCCCCATAGTATATCACCTCCCCAGCCATACCATAAATCACCCCCCATAGTAAATCACCCCCCAGCCATACCATAAAGACGTCAGAAAGACGCAAGTACAATTGAACACTGGGAGCCGGCAGCTGCACGTTCTGTGAGTTGGGTGTCAGCTTGACACCTGGGCTCAGAGAACTGCCGCATCCCGGTCCGGGGGGCATCAGAACGCAGCCGCCGGGGGAGACACATCGGTCCACCGTATTAGGCGGCCCGACTGCGCCCCCCCTGCCTGCCCCCTCCTAGATACGCCTCTGCCCACACCTTCCTATATACAGTATGATGATGTCTCTCACAGCTCCCTGTATACAGTATATCCCTCACTGCTCCCCTATATACAGTATGATTCCCCCCACCTCCCTGTATACAGTATGATGTCTTCCACAGTTCCCATTTTTTACAGTATGATGTCCCCACAGCTCCCTACCTATAAACAGTATAATGCTCCCCATATTGTATGATGCCCCCACAGTAGCCCCTACAAGTACTATTAAGATAAAAGTAAACATCATATACTTACTTAACCTCGGATCCTGGTTAGTCTTCCTTCACACAGTGACAAGGGGCGGGTAGACCAACGCAGTGAAGTCATTGTGGTGGCCGGTGGGGCACGCACAGGAAGTCATGTCTCCCGGCACTACCTTAGAGTTTAACTGTATCAACGTGTCAAACACAATGATGCAGCTAAAGAAAGGCAGTCGCTCCCGGTGTGCCCCTCTGTGTGAGTGGCCCAGGATGACAGCTCCCTCTGCCCCCCTGGTAGCTACACTACTGCTAAGATAGTTTCCCTTATGCCACGGCCCTCAGTATTTGTTCAGTATTCGGTCAGTATTTTTTCTCAGGAGTGGGAGACAAAACCAGGTGAGGAACAATCAGAAAAGGTATAATAGAAACAAGTCACCAATTCTGCATTTATCACCCACTCCTGGTTTTGGCTCCCACTCCTGAGAAAAAATACTGACCGAATACTGACCAAATACTGATAGTGGGGGCATGGCCTTAGGAATTATTCACCCTGAGTTACTTTGATGAGTTTGTGGAGCAAAAAATCACTGGAAACTCTCCACGGCCCACGATGCAGAAATGCTGCTGACTTTTTCTGCATCTCCCTGACAGGAAAAACGCATGCGGATTTTACATGTGTTTTTCCTGCCAGGTAGAAGCGTTCTTCACATGCATTTTCACATGTGGGTTATCAAGCGCTTTTCCAAGCGATTTTAGCATCACTTGGAAAAGTGCTTGACAACTTGGTCACACTATATAAATTCATGCAAACGACATGGATTTATATAGTGTGACCAAGTTAATAGTTAAAAAAAGAATAAAAATGGTAAAAAAATAAAAAAAAAACA
This sequence comes from Phyllobates terribilis, assembly GCF_046119375.1. Taxonomy (NCBI): domain Eukaryota; kingdom Metazoa; phylum Chordata; class Amphibia; order Anura; family Dendrobatidae; genus Phyllobates; species Phyllobates terribilis. The sequence goes on along the minus strand of NW_027362765.1, from coordinate 452,532,184 downwards.
TTATACTCACCTTCCTATTGCCCCCGGTCTCCTTCTCCGGTGCGTCTTGGCTCCCCGGCGGCTCGCGGTGGTGTAAAAGGACCTTCCATGACATCATTTAGTCATGTGACAGGTCACGCGACCGCTGACGTCAGCGGTTGCGTGACCTGTCACATGACTAAATGACGTCATGGAAGGTCCTTTTACACCACCGCGAGCCACGACGCACCGTACAGGAGACCGGGGGACATCGGAAGGTGAGTATAATGTTTTTTTTTTATTTTACATTTTTTTTTTTACAGGTACTATGGTACCTGGGTCTGGAGGAGAGTCTCCTCTTCTCCAGACCTGGGTACCATCTGCACATTGAATCGCAGAATATCCGCATGTGCACATGTAGTCATGCGGATATTATGCGATTCAATGCAAGTCAATGGCGGCAATTACGCCGCGTGTCCGCAAAAATAATGGACATGCTGCAGATTTTTCGGCAATGATAATCCGCAGTGTAAATTTCGGCAGCATGTGCACAGCACATGTGGATTATCATTGGGGACCATGGGGAACATATTACCAAGCGTTTTTTAAGCGTTTACGCTGCGGAAATTCTGCGGCAAAAACGCTTGAAAAACGCATAGTGGACACGCAGACCAATGGTATGTGCACATGAAGTCTTTCTCTGGAGAACTCCAGGTGAAAAAAAGCATCTAAAAAGTGTTGCAAAAAAAGAACAATGTAAAAACGACCACAAAAAAAACCTTGCAAAAATGCTGCTTCAGGAGATAAACTGCCGGCTTGTTCATGAAGTTGCTTATGAAAGAAAACACTGGTGGCTCAACTGTCGGATTAAAGAGACCGGTGTGCACATAGTCCAAGGTTCTAATTAGGGCAAAATTTTGTTGCATTTATCTTAGTAAATGCCCCCTTATGTGAGAATCTGTCCTGCATCACGATTTAGGTGCTATGAGCTAATGCACAATTTCTATCACTGTTGCCGAGTTGCTTATCTTAGAAAAAACTATGATGAAGCTAGTATATAATTAAGTCTACTTTTCTGCATCATTAAATAAGATAATATGCTCTGCTTGCAATATCCTGTATTTCTGGATAAGACTCAGGTATATTTGCAGTGCTATTTAGCTAAGTGTTCTATCCAAGGCCAAGAAAACACAAGCCAGGAGGGAAATGAAAAGGTTGTGTTATCTATTCCTCTCCAAAGGTTCAAACTGCTCCTGCTTTATTATAATTTGCTGAGCTGGCCCAATCATGGGGAGCAGGCTGCAGTGCAAGGGATCAGGGACAAACTGCTAGATTTTGGCGAGTGCAGAAAGATTATACATAAGCAACTGCTGTAAAGGAGAAAAAGACTGTTATATATAGAAAATGGTGACGTTTCTGACTTGTTTTCAAAGAACTTGAGACACTTTTATAAAAAAAAAACCTGCACTGTACTCTACACTCTTTAGAATAAGGGGACTGATGCTGAAATATGGAGGCTCAGTAGTTGCACGAAGCAATGTGACTGCATGCAGTTTATAATGTATGTTCCCCCCATGTTTGTGACGGTTATTTCCAGGAATTTAAATTTTATCCTACACTCTAAAATTGCGCTGGTAGGTTTATTGGCTTCCTATAAATCCTTCCTAGCATATGTCTGATGCCGGTAAATTACACTGTAATGACTACACGGCGCTGCAGAATACTGTATATCAGCGCTATATAGACAAAAGGAAATAATTATCTTTACTGTACTCAGGAGCGAACATAGACATCATGAGTCCCATAGCAAAAGACTTATCTGGTTCCCTCATCCCGCTCCCCTCCAAAAAATACATGTTTGGTGGAGTAAGCACATCATTGCATAAAGACAGGGAGAGACATGTACACAGTATATGTGCCTCTAATGAAGCCCCTTAGTGTTCTAACTCACCCACTACAATACCTCTTTCATGGTACCCATAGAGTATGAGGCACCCAAAATTGCCCCCACACAGTATGATGACCCCACAACACCCCCAACACAGTATTCTGTCCCTACATTCCTCCACCGATGCACTTTTTTGGTGTATGTGTGGTTGCCATTTCATCGTCTCCACAAATGTGAAAGGGAACACACAAGTGTCCAAGCTTACCAGGCTAGGGATAGGTTTATATTTGGTGCTTTGGCACTGATCTGCAACTATCATTGTACCCAACCAGGATAGAAGTATTTATATAAAGGGACTTCCTACCTTTAGGGTTCTTTTGCCGTTTATATTCATATTTGAACATGGTATGTTTTATGCTTAGAGATAAATAATCCTTAGGTGCAGTTTTTAACCTGTGAGCGTAATCCAAAATAGGTCCTCAATATTGTGAAACGGAACTATTGATGGGTCCCCATCTTGGAGTCAAAACACCCACCAAGGGTGAAAGGCCACTTTCCCACTGATTTCAGGAGTGTCCACTTGACATATGCCCGGGAAAGCAGTTAGACAGTGGTTAGACGTTCCAGCGGTGTCGGCACTCGCGTTCCCAGGGCTCTCGTGCAGTTATTATGACTTGTGAGCCCTGCGCCCAATCAGCGCTGGCGTCACTGTCTCCGCTTTCAGACAAATCGAACATGAAGAGGAAGCTCTGAATTCCTGTTTATGTTCAATATGTCTGAAGGCGTTAGGAGGTGAGTCCGAAGGCGTCAGGGGGTGAGTCCGAAGGCGTCCGGGGGTGAGTCCGAAGGCGTCCGGGGGTGAGTCCGAAGCCGTCAGAGGGTGAGTCCGAAGTCGTCAGGGGGTGAGTCCGAAGTCGTCAGGGGGTGAGTCCGAAGGCTTCAGGGGGTGAATCCGGAGGCTTCAGGGGGTGAATCCGGAGGCGAGTCCGAAGGCTTCAGGGGGTGAGTCCAGAGGTGAGTCCGAAGGCTTCAGGGGGTGAATCCGGAGGCGAGTCCGAAGGCTTCAGGGGGTGAGTCCGGAGGTGAGTCCGAAGGCGTCAGGGGGTGAGTCCGAAGGCGTCAGGGGGTGAGTCCGAAGGCGTCCGGAGGTGAGTCTAGGTGTTTTTAATTTAACGGGGCCACAAATGAGGAATGAGAAGAGGCTGTCCGAGTAGTGGACAACCCATTTAAGACTGGTGTACATAGCGCCAGTCGAATCAGGCCCAATGGCTATTACAGTATATAAAGTAGAACAGGAATAGGAAATTAGATGGCTTCTTTCTCACTTTATATTCCTTGTGGTTACTTTGCCATCTTGGGTACTGTTATTGTAACAAACAAGCCAATCAGCAAATAAGCCTAATCTGTGTCTAAAGTTATACTAACATCTGTGTTGGAGGCTCCGTCACAGATATTGTCAAATTTACTGGAAAAACGTTAGCTATTTTTTATGGTATAGTGACAAAACCCTTAGTCAAAATTTTTGGTCAGCATTTCATCATCGTTTATAAGCTTTAAAAAAAAAAAAAAAAAAAAAAAAAGAGCAGCTCCAAAACACAAAACAGGTGCAAATATTTCCATAATAGTTTTTCTTCTAGATTTCACTCGTTTTGCCTTACAAATACTAATGAAACAAAGGACAAGAAAATGTGATGTGTGGATAAGGTCTGACAATGAGATGAGCCTCACTCTCTCATGTGGCGGCGGTGCTCATAGATCTCTCAGATGGTATTATCACTAACATTACTATCAGAGCCGCACAGAGATCACAACGTACAGCATAGCACATTGGGTGGGGATGATACATTTTTACATTGATCAAAGCATATTTCAGACATGGGCAGACATGTGGTGTTTTTTTGAGGTAAGAGAGGAACAGGATGAGAAACAGGATAGTCGGGATCCCTTGTTGGCATTTTATGGCTATGTTTTGTACTGAGAGGTGATAGGACTTCCATAGAGGTGCCTGAGCCACCTGCTGTACCTCTGTAGACCTCCAAATGTTATAATAAGGAATACAGAGTTTGTTTGTTTTTGCTATTACATTTCATGCTGTTTTTGGTGAGTGCTTGTCCATAACACTCTTATGTAGGAGGTACCATTCCTAACACTCCTTATCTGCAAATTACCTTCACCAACTAAAAATTGTAGAAAAAAAACACAACTTCCAATACGACTCCTGTACACTAATTTTATGAATTTTTGTGGTTATGTTATGGTTCTTAAAGGGGTTGTCCATTTCAGCAGTTAAGAAGGGGTAGTCCAGAAGTAAAAAACTCCTTCTGTCAATCAGTGGTGTGGGCAGGGTAATACGGAGCTCATCAGTGAGAAGACTAGCAGAGGTGCTGCAGATAAAACAGTCATATATCAAAACCACAGCAAGAAGACTTATAAGTGACACATCGCCGGAATCAGGGTCTCTGTCCCTATTTTATGCTGTTCTCTGGTTCGGAAGGCTAAACCTGGTGTCATAAATCTTACATCCTATATTTCAAAAAAGTATTATAATCTAGCACAAAATTGACATATCTATGAGCCTAGAAGCAGAATACTGAACAGGGAGAACCAGTGAAGAAATTCTTCTGACAAAACTGGTTAGTTAGGCTATGTTCACACATTGCGTTTTTTTCAGCATTTTTTTTTCTGCAGCAAAACCTGATCTCTTGGCGAGAGGTTTGTTCAGGATTTTTCTTGCTTTTTTGCTTGTTTTTTTATGTGTTTTTTTCACTGTACTTTTGTCTCTTTTATGCATGTACATAAAGTTCAGTGAAAAAAAAAAAAATCTCATTCTGGTTTTGGCACAAAAATCGCTGAAAAACCTGAAACCTCCATTTTTTTTCACCACCCATTACTTTCAATGGGTGAAAAAACACTGAAAGAAGTGACATGCTCTATTGTGCCAAAAACAAACATGCAAAGCACAAAATACTGATCAAATAAAAACCAAGGTGTGTGCATGAGATTTCTGGAATCTCATAGACTTTGCTCGTACTGTAAAACGCAGCTGAAAATTTGCATAAGAAAATGAATTAAAAAAAGCGCTGAAAAAAATGCAATGTGTGAACGTAGCCTAGGAAACACTGGCGCCACTAGAGCGATTGGGAAAATTCGAAATCTGCAAAAAAGATGCCATAGCACATAGTCTTAAAGGGTTTGTCCAGTCCAAATCGATAAGTCTGCAGTCACTCTGTGTGACTGCAGACTTATGAATCCCCCCAGCGCAGGCTCTGTGCGCTGCGGGGATTCGCTGCTTTCTGACCCCAGGCTGGAAGGTATGTATGAGTTATACATACTCAGGGCCAGTTGGTGTACACTTTACGGAGCGAGGCCACGCCCATCGAGTGACGTGGCTAGCAGTGGGCGTAGCTGATTAGAGGGCGCGGCCTCACTCCATACAAATATATGGAAGCGAGGCCGAGCCCACTGGCCGGGAGTATGTATAACTCCACTGGCGGACACAAACAGAAAAGGTCCCTTGTGCAAAAACAATATATGGGCCCTTTGCAGCCCAAGAGCTCTTGAAAATGCAAAATTACACCTACTTTGGAGGAAGAAATGGGCCCCCTTACCTCTCAGGCCCCTGTGCAGCCGCACAGGTTGCACCAATGATATGTCCGCCCCTGTATAACTCATATATACCTTCCAGTCTGGGGTCAGAAACTGCGGGGATTTATAAGTCTACAGTCACACAGACTGACTGCTGACTTATCGATTTGGACTGGACAACCCTTTAATGAATTGGGGTATTAGTTTTTTTTCTGTGATTTTGAAGCGGAAAATTTCCAAAATTCCTTCTCACAAACTCAAGTTTCTGCTTAGTTTCCGGTACAAAAACTCAGCAAAAACACCCAAAAGCACCAAAGGGTATGTACATGCGATGACTTTTTCAGATGGATTCTGCCTGGAACATGCCCGAAACAGCGGCAAAAAAACGATACAAAGAATGATCATATGCACAGCGAGTTGTTTTTACATTGCTGTGTATGTTCCATCGGTTGTCACTTTTTGTTAACCACTTCAGGCTTCAAAAGCTGTGAAGCAGCTAACAGAAATGACCGGTCCGTTCTTCTGGACCTGCCGAGATTTTCCTAGGCCGGATGTGTTTTAAGAAAAAGCCGGCGATCTGTTTCCTATAGAGGCTTCTTTTTTATGATTTAAGCTATGAGTGGCTTCTTGGGGAAGCCGCCTGAAGTGTGACCATGCTAATTCTTTAGCCGATTCAAGGTTTTCAAACCCTGAAGTGGTTAAAAGAACAAAAAACTTAAAGGGTTTATCCAGGACTTAAACACTGCTCAAAAAAATAAAGGGAACGCTTAAACAACAGAATATAACTCCAAACTTCTGTGAAATCAAACTATCCACTTAGGAAGCTACACTGATAGACAATCAGTTTCACATGCTATTGTGCAAATGGAATAGACAATAGATGGAAATTATTGGCAATTATCAAGACACACTCAATAAAGGAGTGGTTCTGCAGGTGGGGACCACAGACCACATCTCAGTACCAATGCTTTCTGGCTGATGCTTTGGTTACTTTTGAATGTTAGTTGTGCTTTCACACTCGTGGTAGCATGAGACGGACTCTACAGCCCACAGAAGTTGCTCAGGTAGTGCAGCTCATCCAGGATGGCACATCAATGCAAGCTGTGGCAAGAAGGTTTGCTGTGTCTGTCAGCATAGTGTCCAGAGGCTGGAGGCGCTACCAGGAGACAGGCCAGTACACTAGTAGACGTGGAGGGGGCCATAGGAGAGCAACAACCCAGCAGCAGGACCGCTACCTCCGCCTTTGTGCAAGGAGGAACAGGAGGAGCACTGCCAGAGCCCTGCAAAATGGCCTCCAGCTGGCCACAAATGTGCTTGTGTCTGCACAAACGGTTAGAAACCGACTCCATGAGGGTGGTATGAGGGCCCGACGTTCACAGATGGGGGTTATGCTCACAGCCCAACACCGTGCAGGACGCTTGGCATTTGCCACAGAACACCAGGATGGGCAAAGTCGCCACTGGCGCCCTGTGCTCTTCACAGATGAAAGCAGGTTCACACTGAGCACATGTGACAGACGTGACAGAGTCTGGAGACGCCGTGGAGAGCGATCTGCTGCCTGCAACATCCTTCAGCATGACCGGTTTGGCAGTGGGTTAGTAATGGTGTGGGGTGGAATTTCTTTGGAGGGCCACACAGCCCTCCATGTGCTTGCCAGAGGTAGCCTGACTGCCATTAGGTACCGAGATGAGATCCTCAGACCCCTTGTGAGACCATATGCTGGTGCGGTTGGCCCTGGGTTCCTCCTAATGCAGGACAATGCCAGACCTCATGTGGCTGGAGTGTGTCAGCAGTTCCTGCAAGATGAAGGCATTGAAGCTATGGACTGGCCCGCCCGTTCCCCAGACCTGAATCCGACTGAGCACATCAGGGACATCATGTCTCGCTCCATCCACCAACGTCACGTTGCACCACAGACTGTCCAGGAGTTGGCGGATGCTTTAGTCCAGGTCCTGGAGGAGATCACACAGGAGACCATCCGCAACCTCATCAGGAGCATGCCCAGGCGTTGTAGGGAGGTCATACAGGCACGTGCAGGCCACACACAATACTCATTTTGACTTGTTTTAAGGACATTACATCAAAGTTGGATCAACCTGTAGGGTTTTTTTCCACTTTAATTTTGGGGGTGACTCCTAATCCAGGCCTCCATCGGTTAATACATTTGATTTCCATTGATGATTTTTGTGTGATTTTGTTGTCAGCACATTCAACTTTGTACAGAACAAAGTATTCAATGAGAATATTTCATTCATTCAGATCTAGGATGTGTTAATTGAGTGATCCCTTTATTTTTTGAGCAGTGTATATAACTGCACTTACTGGCAGATATTTCTACCTGTTCTGCCCTGGGAGGATCTGTCCTGGCTCAGGGCAGTCACGGACCGCTCCTGCCAGTGATTCTGCGGCTTCTTGTGACATCATGTTGACAGAGCCGCTCCTTCTCTTCCACTCTGCTCTGTCGAGGAGATGTGACTGCTAACGTGATGATTGTATATGCTGGTTGATTGACAGCTGCCTCCCTGCTTTGTTAGGCTGAGCCGGCTGTCAATCAACATGACGTCGGCAGTCAAGCCCCGCCGACAGAGCAGAGTGGAAGAGAAGGAGCTGCTGTCGATGTCACAGGAAGCAGGAGAATCACCGGCAGGAGTGGTCAATAATCGCTGAGCCGGGTGAGAACGTCGCTGGGCAGCACACGCCTCAGATCAGCCCTTTGACACATGCACAGCAATGTCGTCTTATTGGGGCGGTTTTGAGGTGCATTTCAGGAAGACTCCGCCTGAAAGAGTCTATAGAGGTGTTGGCGCTTTTTCAGGGGTGACCTGCACTGACTTTCCCACCAGGTGGGTTTCATAACCTCTTCAGGCATAAAAAAAATTAAAAACACTGAAAATATCAACAGCAAAGTTGATTTCCAATTGACAAAGACAAGAGTTTTTTTAAGCAGATTTTGAGGAGGATTTTTCAGCAAATCTGCACCAAAAATCTCAAAACCTCGGTGTGAAGCAGCAGCCTCAGTCTGCGCTGATTGTGCACTTTTCCATGACTGTCAGGTCATTTACCCTGTTCGCCCATCCTGTGCCCGGGATGTTAGTGTCACTGTTATATTCTGAGGAATGCTACGGCTTATGGCTGCGTTATGTCACTGACGTCTGCTGCTGCTTCCTTGCACTGCAGTGTGGCGTCTCTAGAGCAGCAGCTGGACACTGTTCACATTAGTTTCTTGTCTTTCTCACTTTTGCTTTCCCCGCAGGAGGGAGGGAAGGAGGGGCGGCTCCGGGGTTCGCGCCACTGACGTCTCGCAGTGACGTTCCTATAGAAGGTAGCGGCTCGCTGCGAGCTGGAACTTTGTCTACGGTCCCTAAGTACAGGGTGCAACGCATGCGCATTGTGTTACTGGTAGCTGTTCGCTGCCTCTTGACAGGAAAGGAAGGAGGTGAGTGACGGTACCGAGAGCCGGGCTGTGCGGGCACCGGGGAGGAGGCTGTGCTGGGAAAGGACCGGGATTCAGACTGTCTAGAGCAGTAGTTAGTGGCGGTGACGTGTCCGTGTAAAGTCCGGAGCATCAGACATCTGGATGGTATACAGCTGCACACAACGTAGAGGGGATGGAGGACTGCACACAGCAGTACACAGGATATAGCACCAGAGTATATAGCACCAGTGTATGCAGAGGAGGATGCATATATATATATAACACCAGTGTATACAGAGGAGGGCGCCTGTATATATAACACCAGTGTATACAGAGGAGGGTGCCTGTGTATATATAACACCAGTGTATACAGAGGAGGGCGCCTGTATATATAACACCAGTGTATACAGAGGAGGGTGCCTGTGTATATATAACACCAGTGTATACAGAGGAGGGCGCCTGTATATATAACACCAGTGTATACAGAGGAGGACGCCTGTATATATATACATGTATACAGAGGAGGGTGCCTGTGTATATATAACACCAGTGTATACAGAGGAGGGCGCCTGTATATATATATATACACCAGTGTATACAGAGGAGGGTGCCTGTATATATATATATATATATATATATATATATATACACCAGTGTATACAGAGGAGGGTGCCTGTATATATATACACCAGAGTATACAGAGGAGGACGCCTGTGTATATATAACACCAGAGTATACAGAGGAGGGCGCCTGTATATATAACACCAGAGTATACAGAGGAGGGCGCCTGTATATATATATATATATATATATATATATATATATACACCAGTGTATA